>NC_046319.1:0-1200000 GCF_009819535.1 Lacerta agilis | reverse complement strand
AACTGACTGGGAAAGTGAGAGATATTAATGATAAATTGGACAACATGGGAGGGAAAATAGAGGAAAACTCCAAATCAATTGTGGAGTTAAACCAAAAAATAAAACAAGTAGAAGGGAAAAATGAGGAAACAATAAAGATAATAAAAGAACTCCAAATTAAAGTCCAAAATTTAGAGGAAATAAATAAAAAATTATCAAAAGAATCTAGAGACAATAGGAAAGAATGTGAAAGAATAAAAAAGGACAATGAGGAATTCAAAATAACTCAAGAAGCCACATGGGATGCAATGGCAATCCTTCAGATGCAGTCAAAGGAGAGGATTTTGAGAATGAGGGGGATACCAGAAAATGCGGAGGAAAATGTACAAATAAAAATTATTAAAGAACTAGCAGCTTGGCTTGATATGGAAGAAGTAGAAGTATCACAAAATGTAGAAAGTGCATTTAGAGTAAACTCCAAAAAAGCAAAATCAAACAATTGGCCTGGAGATTGCCTGATAACATTTACTACGAACAAAATGAAAAATCTAATATTACAAACGCAAGGAAAGAAAAAACTAAAAATAGAGGAACAAGAAGTCATCATACGGAAAGAAATCCCACCACGCCTATTGAAAAAAAGAGACAACTTCCAATTTTTAACTAAAGCACTTAAGGCAAATTCAATTTTCTTTAAATGGGAATTCCCACAGGGAATTTCTTTTACATATAAAGGAAAAAGGAGGAGAATGGAAACACGTGAAGATGCCAAAATATTTTGGAGGAAATACTGGAAACCATTAGGAGGAAAAGGACCAGGAATAGATGGTGAATCTGTGGCTCCGGAAAATGAACTTGAGAGCGAGTAAAAACCTTAATTCAAAACTCCCAAATCTTTTCAGTGTACAAAGTGTAATCTATAGTTAACCTTAAACTTGCAGTCCATTTTAGCTGCTAACATTTATTGATACTTTGAAACTTCTTTACTCCCCACCTATCCTATCTTTTCCCTCCCTCCCCCCTTTTTCCCCCTTCCTTCACTCCCTTCCCCCCTCTTCCCCTCCCCCCTTTTTATTTTTCCTCCTTCCCTTTTTTCTCTTTTTCTCTTCCCCATTCTTTACTTTACATTGCTGAAATTAACAAACGTTGAATATATATAAATAAAGAATGAGCTTGTCCATCCTATCGTGGAATGTTAATGGATTAAATGAAAAGAAAAAAAGAAACAAGATTGAGCATATATTGGCAAGAAAAAAATTAGACATTACATGCCTCCAAGAAACACATGTAAAAAAAGATCATAGGAGAATTCTGATAAATCCAAAATTGGGATCAACTTTTGTGGCATCAGATAAAGTCAAAAAGAGGGGGGTGGTAATGTACATTAAGCCAAATCTTGAACCGGAATTACAATACAAAGATGATATTGGCAGGATATTAATAATCAAAATTAAAAATCAAGGAGAGGAAATAATTGTAATTGGAATATATGCTCCTAATGAAGGAAAGGCAGAATTTTTTAGAGGACTGGAGGGGAAAATGTTGGAGTACGTTGGGAGGAAAATGATACTCATGGGTGACTTTAATGGAGTTATTGATCCAGAGATAGACAGATCTACAAGTAAAAAAGGGAAAAAGGAGGGGAAGCTACCTCGGAGCTTCTTTGAGTTGGTCAAAACCATGGACTTGGTGGATGTATGGAGATTCAAGCATAGGTCTGAAAAGGACTTTACGTACTTTTCAGAACCAAACAATTCGGCCAGTAGGATTGATGCCATTTGGATGACGAAAGAACTAATTGAAAGGATAGGGAAAACAGAGATTTCACCTAGAACGATATCAGACCACAACCCAGTCTCATTGACATTAAGGGGGAAAGTCCAGCAAGGAAGGAGAAGGTGGAGATTAAATACTACCCTACTAAATGATGAAAACGTAGTAATTGGGGCCAAAAAAGTAATGATGGAATATTTTGAGCATAATTGGAATAAAGAGGTCAACAGACAGATAACGTGGGATGCAGGAAAATCAGTTATCAGGGGCTACTTCATTCAACAAAATGTTATAAGTAGAAAAAAGAAAGAGGAGAAAAAGAATAAAATAATGGAGGAATTAAAAAAGAAGGAGAAAGAATTGAATAAGGATCAAAAAAATGAGAAATTGAAACAAGAAATTAGGTTATTAAAAATTGAATATTCTAATGTAATAGATCAAGAATTAGAATGGAATTTAAAAGTAATGAAACAACGCTGCTTTGAATTTGCGAATAAGCCAGGCAAATTCTTAGCGTGGCAGTTGAAGAAAAAACAAAACGAGAGGCTAATTACAAGATTAAAAATTGAAGAAAATTATATTGATGACCCGAAATTAATAATACAAAATTTTGTAAAACATTATGGAAATCTGTACAAAAAAGGAAAACAGAATATAGAAGATATGGAACAATATTTAATTAATCACAAACTACCAATTATTACAGAAGATAAAATAAAAATATTGAATGCTCCGATAACAATAATGGATATTAAAGACGCAATAAAGAAATCTAAAGCAGGGAAAACACCAGGCCCTGATGGATTACCAGCTGAATTTTATAAAAAGATAGAGGATACAATATGTAAACAACTAAAAGAACTATTCAATGAGGTTATGGAAAAGGGTGATGTACCGAGCTCATGGACAGAAGGATTTATTACATTAATACCGAAACAAGGTGGGGACCCTGAACAGATGACAAACTATAGGCCAATATCGCTATTAAACAGCGATTACAAACTTTTTACAACAATATTGGCAAATAGGCTAAAAGAGATTTTGAAGGACATAATACATCATAATCAAGCGGGTTTCTTGCCGGGAAGGTACATCCAGAACAATACTAGAAATATTATCAATATCCTAGAATACCTGGAATTTAATCATGATAAACCTGCAGCCCTAATGTTGATCGACGCTGAAAAAGCGTTCGACAACATTTCATGGGAGTTTATGAAGAAACAAATACAATTAATGAAATTAGGAAAGGAGTTTGAGAGAGGGATTGGAGCAATTTATAATAAACAAAGTGCAAACTTAATAATCAACGGAAATATTACGGAAAGAATTGCAATTGAGAAGGGCACGAGACAGGGGTGTCCCCTCTCTCCATTACTATTCATTTTGGTATTGGAAACTCTGCTAAATTCAATTAGGAATAATGAAAGAATTAGAGGAATCAAAATAGGAGCAACATCCCATAAGATCCGGGCATTCGCGGATGATATAATAATCACTACTGAGGAACCTCAAAACAGTATCCCAGCAGCACTGGAAACGATTAATACTTTTGGGAACTTAGCTGGATTCAAGCTGAATGGGAAAAAAACAAATCTTTTAATTAAAAATATGGAAATAGAAGAAGCTAAAAAATTACAATTGATAACTGGCCTGGAAATCAAAAACAAAGTTAAATACCTGGGTGTGTGGATCACAGCAAAGTGCATCAATCTGTACCAGGACAACTACACCAAGGCATGGAATGAAATAAAAAGTAATATGGAAACATGGAATAAGTTGTACCTCTCGCTAACAGGAAGGATAGCTGTGGTGAAAATGAATATTTTGCCTAAGATGTGTTATTTATTCCAGACCATCCCTATATTAGGAGGGATGGACTGCTTTAAAAAATGGAGGAAAGACATATCTAAATTTATCTGGAGCGGGAGAAAACCCAGGATAAAGCATCAGATCCTTATAGATAAAAAAGAGAGAGGTGGCTTTGCCCTTCCAGAATTAGAGATATATCATACAGCTGCTGCCTTAACATGGTTAAAAGATTGGATAGATCTGGAAAATCCCGAAACATTAGATTTGGAGGGGTTTGATAACCGCTTTGGGTGGCACTCCTACCTGTTATACGGGAAGGTAAGCGCCCATAAAGGTTTCTTGAACCACATTATAAGAAAGTCCCTGTTTAAAATCTGGACAAAACATAGATGGATGCTGGAGCCAAAAATCCCATTATGGACATCGCCAATAGAAACAATCACAGTGAGGAGGAAGAATATGCAGGGCAAATGGGCAAGATATAGAACATTAATAAAGGAGGAGAATGGAAATATTGTATTAAAAGAGTACAAAGAGATAAGTAATCAACTGACAGGATGGTTACAGTACTTCCAGTTAAATGAAAGGTTCAAGACAGATAAAAAGGAGGGAATAGCCAATGAAACATCTAAATTTGAGGCGCAGTTAATTCAATCTAAAGGAAAATACATTTCCAAAATGTACGATCTGATACTAGAATGGGAAACCAAAGAAGAACTGGTAAAAAGTGCCATGATAAAGTGGGCTCAAGATATTGGGCACAATATTCTCATGACGCAATGGGAGAAACTGTGGAAAGATGACATCAGATTTACAGCCTGTATTAATTTAAGGGAAAATGTCATGAAAATGATATACAGGTGGCACTATAGCCCAGTCAAATTATCAAAAATGTTTAAAAATCAGTCGCCCCTGTGTTGGAAATGTAAAAGTAGTTTGGGAACGTACTTCCACATGTGGTGGGAATGTGAGAAAGTTAAGGAGTACTGGGGAAAGGTTCATAATGAATTAAAAAAACTTCTGAAAATCTCTATAAAGAAAAAGCCAGAAACCTTTCTCCTGGGAATACTACCTCCAGAAATTAAGACAGAAAAAAGATCATTAACAATGTATGCCCTCACAGCGGCCAGAATTCTTTTAGCGAGAAACTGGAAGGGAGAGAGTATCCCCACAATATGTGATTGGCAAGCTTTAATGACAGAATATATGCAGTTAGCGGCAATGACGGGAAGAATGAGAGGTCAATTCAAACAAAAAACACAAAAAGAATGGGAAGTTTTTATTGATTATTTAAACCAGTACAGTAACATCAAAATCTCCTGGCAATAGGAAGGTGAAATCTGCGTAGGTACTGAATATCAACATATCATTAGAAAGAAATAGAAGACTAGACTGGATGTAACAAGACCTGTGTGAGAAAAAAAAAAGGTTAAGATAAAGAAACAAAGAACACGAACGGAAGTCCAATTTATGTATTTGTATATTGTATTAGTGTTGTAAGTTGTAAAATTAATGTAGTTTTTTTTACTCCTTCTCTTTTCTTTTTTCCCTTTCCCCTTTTGCTTTCCCCCCCTTTTTTTTCTTTCTTCCTCCCCCCCTTCCTTTTTCCCATTCCCTCCTAATCCCACTCTTTTTTTATCTTTTTCGTTTGTCCTTTGACCCTCTTTTTAGGATTATTCTTTTAATATTGTTAAATTATGTACGGGTTGTATATAGAGGTGTGTGTGTTTCCTTTCTGTGTGTGTTTTGAAATTGTTATGTATTCTGTTGAGTTATGTGTATGATTTTGCTGTATAATAAAATTTAATTAAAAAAAAAAAAAAAAAAAAAGAAGGGTGAGCGCTGTAGCTCCGCGGTGGAGCAACTGTCTTGCATGCAGAAGGACAATGCAATCATCAAAAGTGCAGGAGTCCTGGTCTCTTCTGCATCTGGCCAAACTACATGCCTGTTTTGTGATATTTTGAGGGGTCCTAATAAAGGTTTGGCCCGTTGTGCATTTGGGAGGTTTTTTTCTTTGCAGAACTCAACAAGGATTAAAAAAAAAATCGGAAATGTCAATCTACTGGTAACTCATTGAATGACCCGAAGGTGTCCTCAGTTTTCACTAGATCTTGCCTCTCCAACAAGGGATAACAAACAAAACCCCAGAGGGCCAGAACCTTTCACGATTTCTTTGTGTTTTCTTTGCCAGGGCGAGAGGTTGCATTTTCTGACTCGTGATTCGACATATTTAGGCAGTCCTCCAACCGAGTACAGCTCCTCAGCACCAAGAACAGGCCACTCTAAAGAGGCACCAAGACAGGGTCTGGATCCTACAATAAATCCAGTCACCAACTTTGTGCCCATATCTATTCAAGGAACACTTTTACAGGACCTTATTATAGCGTCTGCAACAGCATCAAAGGGTTCAGTTCACTTGAGCTGCCTGTCACACACTCTTAATCTAGCCTACCCTGCAGGGACGCTGTGAGGATGAAATGTGGGTGTGGGGAGGCCTTGAAGTATTCAGATTGCTGTAGCACAACAAAACTGGGAGAACACAGCAAGAGAAAGCCATGGCATGGAAAGGTTTTGGGATTTCAGAAGAATGTTACAGCATAGGCACTGAATGGAAATGAAGCAGTATGAAAACCAAAAAACTTTTACAGGCGCAAAAAGTATTGAAAGTAGAATTGTGTGTGACCGCCCCCAAAACACCCTGAATGTGCAATGTGGGGGGGCTGCAAGTTATTAATTTTATTTAATTTTTATTTTATTTATTTATTAAATTTGTACACTGCCCTTCATCTGAAGATCTCAGGGCAGTTCACAGCATAAATATACAAGATAAAAACACAAAATATAACATAAAAACAAGAACAGAACCAACTAATTACCACCCCACCCCACCCCCTCCCACAATCACATTTAAAAGGATACAGGATGTTAATCAAAGGCCTGGTTGAAGGGAAACATTTTTGCCCGGTGTCTAAAGACCCATAATGAAGGTGCGCAGCGTGCCTCCCTGCCTGGGCAGGGCATTCCACAAGCAGGGAGCCACTGCAAAAAAGGCCCATCCAGACCTCTTGCTGGGGAGGCACACGAAAAAGGGCCTCATTTAGTGCTTGCAGGGTCCAGGTAGGTTTGTATGGAGAGAGGCAGTCCTTGAGGTATTGCTGAGAGGTTTAAGACTTTCCAGGTCAAAACGAGCACTTTACCTTGGGCCCAGAAACTATTTGGCAGCCAGTGCCATCAGGCCAGGGTCGGCGTAATCTGCTTGCCCCAGTGAGCAACCTGGCCACCAAATTCTGCACCAGCTGAAGCTTCTGAACCATCTTTAGAGGCAGCCCCACATGTAACGTGTTGCAGTAATCTAACCCAGAAGCTACTAGATCAAAGAGAAGAGAAGTAAAGCTGTTTATCTCTGTCCAGGTGGGGGCAGGGCGGGGCCACCAGCCGAAGCTAATGGGTGGAAGGCACTCTGGCCACTGAGGCCACCTGAGCCTCAAGCTTCTCCGCATCTGCTGTTTCCCTTTCTTCCCGCTGCATATGCCTTTCTTCCCTCCCCCCACCCTGCCCATACAGTTAGGGGTGACCATTGCTGTCTGCACCTTAGACAATGGTAACAAATTTTCTCTCTCATTTACTTACTGTGTAAATGTAAATTATGCTCAGAGAGACATTTTATTTATCAACATCTCTTGGACAATTCTATTGGGTTTTTGTTTCTGAATACCAAGATATATTACAAGGTGTGTTAATAAGCTTGGCCATTAGTCAGTAAATGTGACTAATGTGAGCAGCTGCTGCCGAGCCCATGATCAGTTTGTCTGAGAGAGGTATCCGCTCCACTTTTCTTGAGTTTTCTGTGAAATGTGTCAAATGTACATACTTGATTGCTTTTGTGACACAGTTCACATATAAATGCACAGATGCGCTGTTTGTTTGCTCATTCATTCTTTCACTCATTCATCCATTTAGTGAGTTGTTCAATGGAGTATGCGTGATCAAAGGCTGAATAATTTTTGGAATCCGCTTTAGGGCACATTTGGCTCTAAAAAGCGGATGGACGGAGGACGAGAGAAAAGACGATCTGTGCCATCTTTTGTTTCTTGGCAGCCCAAAGAAACCCCAGGCAGGGATCTCAATGCCAAATCACCTGATGCTGAACCATTGTGTTGCCTTGGCAACTGCTACAGAAGACCTGGAACAGAGGAGAGGGCAGCTTGAGAAGGGAAAGGTTTGGCCAGGGTGGAGGTCGGACTGAATCATCGCCTCATTTCATTTGAGCTCCCCCTCCCCCTGCCACCTTCTTACTGCATCCCGTGATGACATTCTTGTTCTTTCTTTCTATGGGAGGGAATACCCCGGGCCTAGATAATACATACAGTCTTTTAAAAGGCCACCTACCTAGTATATTTAGTATCTAAATTGAATGCCAAGATGCTTTTTGCTCAGACTGTAAGATTGTTTTGTTTTTTACTATGGCCTGGAACCCTGGATCTTATGAGAAGTCAAGCTGAGTACGTTCCCAGAGGGAAAACTGTCCATCTCTCCCTCCCTTCTTCAGCCCCCTGAAAAAAACCCTCTGAAGGGCTGGGGTGGGTGAACAAGGTGAGCTGAGGCACAGGCCTGCTGGAGGAAGAGGAAACACCCCAGATTGGACCCAGTTCTCAGGAGTTTCAGGTTGACACTTGCGCATAACCATAAATATGCCAATTTATATGTGGGATAGCCATGTCGCAACCACCAGGGGACGGGAGATCTAGCCCAGGGGTAGGCAACCAACCGGATGTGGCCCAATCGCCTTCTCAATCCGGCTTGCGGACAGTTCGGCAATCAGCATGTTTTTTACATGAGTAGAATGTGTGCTTTTATTTAAAATGCATCTCTGGGTTATTTGTGGGGCATAGGAATTCGTTCATTTACCCCCTTCAAAATATAGTCCGGCGCCCCACAAGGTCTGAGGGACAGTGGACTGGCCCACAGCTGAAAAAGGTTGCTGACCCCTGATCTAGCCACAACAGAGGGTACCCCTCTCTTGTACCCTCCTCTTCCCCCTTTGAAGTACTTGCTGCTACCAGGTAAGATATTACAGTATATTCTGGCGTATAAGACTACTTTTTAATCCAGGAAAATCTTCTCAAAAGTCGGGGGTCGTCTTATACGCCGGGTGGAAAATCTGTGGTTGAGTATATCTCAAACTCTATATTTTAACTGGAAAAGTTGGGGGTCGTCTTATACGCCCAGTCCTCTTATACGCCGCAATATACGGTATTTGCTGGGCTGCCTCTTACCAGCCTCCACAAGTTCCCTGGAGTCTCTCTGCTGCCCCCTTAGATACAGTACCATGGAATCTAAGAATTTAGGTGTGAGAGTGGTTGGAATAAGCTAAGTCCACACAAAGGTTATCAAACAAAAAGTGAGTTTACTATGATGGAAGAAATGTGGACTATAAGGCATGCAAATGCTGCATCCCACAAAATTTCAAAAACCCAAAACATTCCATTTGGAGCAAAAAACAAACCAAAACTGAGTAAACACAATACTCTTATCATTCCGACCCTAAAATTCACCAGGCTTTCAGCGGAATCCTTACTCACATGTAGCTCTTTGTTCCTTGAAGCCTCCTTCCTAGGCTTGAAAACTTTTGTAATCACACTGAGATCCCCTTGCTCCACCTGTCTCTTATCTGCCTGTCTTTCTGCATTTATAGACTTTCCCTGTCATTCCCTTCCTCCTCTCCTTGGGATACCTGTTCATGGAAGTGTGGAGCTTTAAAATGTCCCACCCACAAAGGAGGGATGTGCCTTAAGTTAACCCTATACTCCCCAAATAAGGAGCAACAAGGTGAATTCGGTAGGTCAGTCTCTTCCAGCTCTTGGGATCCTGTATCTGTGGGGGTAGAATGTGTAAGAGCAAGTTTTCCAGCCCAGTTCCTTCTCTGGGCAATGGCTTTGGCTGACTAGTTAAGCACCATGATTAGCATAACCAAAGAAGTTGCTCTGTACCATAGAACAGAAGAGTGGGCCTTCCCACATCCCAGCTAGCTCACCTAGCAGCTAGGTAGGAGAACAATGGCCTAACAATCCTTTGGCGAGTAGGGTTAAATGGACATAAATCTGATATCAGGAATCACAAGACAGAGAAATCAGTAGGAGAACACTTCAATCTCCCAAGACATTCTATACAAGATCTCAAAGTAGCTGTCTTACTACAAAGGAATTTCAGAAATAGACTGGAAAGAGAAGTTGCTGAATTGCAACTCATTACCAAACTTAAAACCATGGAGAGACCTGCTCTGAACAAAGACATTGGATTCTTATCTCATTATACACGACAAAGCTATTTTTAGCCATCTCACCCCTTGCTTTTTCCTTTAGGACTAATTGCAGTCGTTAACAGTTGTCAACAGGTTTTCCACACCCATCAGCCAATCCCCCATTCCCACCACCCTTCTGAGTCATACCCCTCCCCACTCTCTCACTATATATAAGGGTCTGGTGACTTCTGTTTCAGTGTATCTGAAGAAGTGTGCATGCACACGAAAGCTCATACCAAGAACAAGCTTAGTTGGTCTCTAAGGTGCTACTGGAAGGAATTTTTGATTTTATATTTTGTTTTGATTATGGCAGACCAACACGGCTACCTACCTGTAACTGTTAATTATTTGTTCCCCATCGTAAGCATAAAACGTCTGTTCTTTTTTTAAAATAGATTTGTTGCACTTTAATCCACTTTAACTCAGCAAAGCTTAACTTCTGGCACGAACTGGAATCCCCCCTCCCCTTGACCCAGCAAAATGTCTGGAGGCACCTTCGATGGTCTCAGAGAAGCAGAGCTGGCGATAAATGCCAAGTATTGAAACGACTCCTGTTCCTGAGCTTACGATTTCCTTGAGGAGTGTTTTTGCCTTTGGAAGGACAGGGATCTGATAATTTCAAACACTAAACATTGTATTGTTTGTCAAGACAGCACAGACTGTACTTTTCACATTTCACTG
Source organism: Lacerta agilis (assembly GCF_009819535.1). Lineage (NCBI taxonomy): Eukaryota > Metazoa > Chordata > Lepidosauria > Squamata > Lacertidae > Lacerta > Lacerta agilis. The sequence continues at coordinate 1,189,454 of NC_046319.1, read as the reverse complement.
CTAATTTAACCCCATAGCTTACAGCTTGCTGCTCTACAATGCTCAGGTGTGTCTACTGTTGCTACAGAAAACGTCTAAGTTTATATTTCTCAAATCTGATGAAAATAATTCTAGTCCATGAAAGCTTGTGCCATTAAAAATGCATTCTGTCTTTAAAGTGTCACAAGATTCATCATCAAAACAAAATAAAAAATAAAAAATTCCTTCCAATAGCACCTTAGAGACCAACTAAGTTTGTTCTTGGTATGAGCTTTCGTGTGCATGCACACTTCTTCAGATACGAAAGCTCATACCAAGAACAAACTTACTGTAGTTGGTCTCTAAGGTGCTACTGGAAGGATTTTTTTATTTTTTATTTTGTTTTGACTATGGCAGAGCAACAAGATTCATCATTGCTTTTAATGTTTATTGTGCAGATGTTGCTTCCTCCATGTGTGATGCTTGAGAAAACAGTCCCAAGGGCTTGGGAGGAGACAGGCTCTGGGCAAGCAGGCTACACAGGTTGCTTTTAGATGCTTCTATGAGCCGAGAGGGCTCTACCATTAGGCAGAGTGAGGGGGCTGCCTCAGGCAGTTGATGGGGGGCAGTGAGAGAGGAGGTTGTGCCCCTCTACCTGGCCTGTGCCTCTTAAGAAAGCCTGTTGATGCTGAATGCTACTATCTTGTCTCTGGTGTGGAAGTACGAGATTTGTAAGATTCATTTGTAAGTCCTGTTGAATGTGTGTATCTTCTCAGGCTAAGGGACGTGGGTGGTGCTGTGGTCTAAACCACTGAGCCTTGGCTTGCTGATCAGAAGGTTGGCGGTTCAAATCCCCGCAATGGGGTGAGCTCCCATTGTTTGGTCCCAGCTTCGGCCAGCCTAGCAGTTCAAAAGCACGTCAAAGTGCAAGTAGATAAAGAGATTGGTATTCTTGTCCACTTCCCCCCCCCACTTCTTTTCTTTTTCTTTTCTCTCTTTTCTTCCTTTGTTTCTTTGCTATCTTTCCCTCTTAGATTAGCTTGGCTTTTGTTGTATTTTATGTTGAAAACGTTCAGTAAAAATTGATTCTTCAGAAAAAAACATTGTCCATCCCCAGAAGATTATGCAAGGCACAGAGGTTCTTCCATAGACAGTTTTCTGGGGAAAGGAGAAGGGTCCTGAGGGAAGAATATATCTAATGCACTGCTATAGAGCAACTCTAGCAGATACTTGTTTAGTCCTTTTTGGACACAACTACCCAGGGCCAAGGAACGCGGGTGGTGCTGTGGGTTAAACCACAGAGCTTAGGGCTTGCTGATCAGAAGGTTGGTGGTTCAAATTCCCGAGACTGGGTGAGCTCCCGTTGTACAGTCCCTGCTCCTGCCAACCTAGCAGTTCAAAAGCATGTCAAAGTGCAAGTAGATAAATAGGTCCCGCTCCGGTGGGAAGGTAAACGGCGTTTCCGTGCGCTGCTCTGGTTCGCCAGAAGCGGCTTAGTCATGCTGGCCACATGACCTGGAAGCTGTACGCTGGCTCCCTCGGCCAGTAACGCGAGATGAGCGCCGCAACCCCAGAGTCATCCGTGAATGGACTTAACGGACAGGGGCCCCTTTACCTTTACCTCCATCTTCTCAGGCAGCAAAATGTCTTGAAGCAGCCCTGCAGAGTGGCAGGTGTTGGGCCCGCTGACCAGCGCTGCTTCCATGTCTTGCCCCTTTCCTGAACCTTTGATCTCTTTACCACCCAGAAACTTGCCTACCTTTGACCTATTTCCAGCTGAAAAGAGGCCCAAACAAATGATTCACGCAGCTGGCTATCAAAAGGAAAAAGGAGAGAAAGAGAAAGAGAGAGAGAGAGAGAGAGAGAGAGAGAGAGAGAGAGAGAGAGACTGCATGTACAGGGTCATAAGAGTTCCTGCGTGAGAAACAGCAGCACACAGGAGTGCAATAAGGCCTAATTATACAATGCCTGTCTTGCCTGCCTGCAGAGGGAGGAACCACAATAAGTTGGTGCTCCTGGGCATGTGCTAATTTTGCAAGCGTCTTACAGTATTTGTTACACACCAAGGAACAATCATGTGTTATAGTGCGGGAGGAGCTCTGCTCTGGAACACCCTGTCTGCTCCAGATAATATTGGATTGGAACTTTTGTTGCATTGTTTTAGGTGCCTGCTAAAATTAATTGTGTAGGCAAGCCTGCCCAGACATGCAATTTTATGATGTAGGCCTATATTTGTTCTTAAGCTCTGTAGATTTTATCTCTGTTTTGATCATTTTAATAAGTCTACATATTGTTAAAGCCTGTTGATTTTATCAGTGCTTTCCATATGAACAAAGCACTTAGAGGTTTATTGAGATTTTGATTATAGAATTGTAGAGTTGGAAGGGACCCTGAGGATCATCTAGTCCAACCCCCTGCAATGCAGGAATATGCAGCTGTCCCATACGGGGAACGAACTCACAACTTTGCCATTATCAGCACCATGCTCTAACCAACTGAGCTATCCAGGCTCACTAAACAGGCTATTATTATTATTATTATTATTATTATTATTATTATTATTTAAAAAAACAAATTTCATCAATGCCTGGTTTCTAGAAAATGAACCACCAAATGGCGGCTCATCATCTGATCAGTAAGCACAGGAAAACTGGTCTAGGACTAACATTATCTACAAACATTTGTCAAATTGCTTTAGCTGAAAAGTTGTCAGAAAGAGTGAAGGCTATGAAAGTGGCGGGGGGGGAATCACTTTGGCACAGTTTGGTTTTATTTCATACACTAACAGCTCTAGTCATGGCGAACTGTGGTGGAGACTCTTTCAGGTATACAGGGATGGACTTGGGTTCTATGGCACTCTGTGCAAGGTCAAAATTTGGTGTGCCCCCAGCCCCCAGTCCTCTCACTGCCTTCATAAAGGTGGGAAGGAGGTGCCTAGCTTTGGGAAGGAGGTGCAAGGCTCTGGCAGGGTCCTAGAGCCCCAAAAACTCATTCCCCAAGCTGAGGAAGTGCTAACTACGCTTTGGGGAGGAGGGAGGAGGACTCTAGGACCCTGTCAGAGCCTCACACCTCCTTTCCAAAGCTCACCCCCCTTTGAGACAAGCCCCCTTTCAGTTCAGCACCCAGAGGATGCACCCCACTGGCACAGCCCTAAATCCACCCGAGTTACTCTACTGGACATCACAATGAACACATGTGTGCTGTGATTCTGTTTTATGTTGATGTTTATTATTCGTATGTTCAGAAAACCAATATTTTAAAAAATGAACCACCAAGAGGAGTGACCAAGTCTCAAGATGCTGATGATGAATTTATTGTTATCAGTAGCCCAAAGTCCTTCTTCAGGGACTTTCAATCAAAACTAGACATCAAACGTATTTACAGTGTTTGTAGAACAGTAGTAATATGTTGGTTGTCTGTCTCTTATAGGAAGTTGCTGAAGAACGCCCTGGGGTCAAAAGGTGTTTGGCTGTTGATAAAAATCCCTCAGCATCTTGAAATGTGGCCTCATTGATGCTCATCCTGGTGTTTTTTGTGTGATCTGTAGGTGGGTGGGGACACAGGAATTGGGGCATTTGCCTTCCGTGGTAGAGTTGGTACACTCTCCTTGTGCATAGAGAGACAGTGCTCGGTAAAGCTTTACCTGTTGAATTTCTGCTTATCGTAGAGCTCCTAACAGCACAGGATAGCAACACTATTCCCTTGAAAATGCTGCACTTTGAAGGCTGGTGCATGGAGGCATGCTGGGGCGATACAGTATGAAGGGGAGGGCCCTCCAGGCATGTTCAGAGGCTCATCATCTGCATCCAGATGGCAGAACATGAATCAGAGTTGTATCCTGACAAGGGAGCTGCTCACTGAGCAGAGGCAGGCCTGTTCAGCTTATAACTGACCAGGATGAATGCAAGGTCACCATGTGGGGAGGCCCACCAGGGATCTAAGAAACCACCTGTTTCTTTGCTGACTGCTCAAGACTGCAAAAACGGGGCAGCGTGGAGGAGGCTTCTTAATGTTCAGCTGCCTTTGGTTCCCCCCCCCCCCCGTGTCACAAGGAGGCCCAGCGTGAGGGTGAAGACTGACCTGCAACATGAATCTGGAGGCTGGACACCAAACGGCCCTGCATCTGACGCAGGTGTCGGTTTCACAGCCTCCCCGCTCACACCTCCCAGATCTGTCCTCTGAGCTGCTGGTGCTCCTGGAACGAGAGGGTACAGTAGCAGACGTCACTTTGCCAAGGCTGGCAGATTCCTGGACACGTGCCTTTGTCCTCTCTCCAGGAACTCAGCCTGAACTCTTTTCGCCCTGAGTTGCTTGTACCGTAAGTGGATCCCAGGAATGTGTGTGTGTGTGTGTGTGTGTGTGTGTGACACCCAATGCAGAATATAGCTTCCTGCCACTTCCAGAGTATACCAGTATGTACATTTGAAATGCCAGTGTTCCAGTCCACCCAGGCATTATCCAATAACTTTGCAAGAGCTTGGAGGCTGTAATCAGATTTCCATGTGTTTTTTCCCCCCTTTAGAGCCCCCACAGATGCTCTCTTTGATCAGAGCAGTAGCGCTGAAGGGGTGCATCCTTAACCCTTTACGGAGTTTGTGGGCACAAGGCACCCATAATTTATGGATTTAGTAAGTGTTAGAATTTAATCAAGGTTTGGGGAGTTAAACTGCCAGCACTGAACTCCCAGATCCAGCAAGGATTCAAGGTGGAAATAACTGAGGCCAGCTTCCTCACGAGGTGGTCACCCGATGATGGTCAGGTTCTTAACCTAACAAAAGATGAGCCATCAGAACATTCAGTGCTGGACAGCAAGAAGAAGAGTTTGGATTTGATATCCCACTTTATCACTACCCGAAGGAGTCTCAAAGCGGCTCACATTCTCCTTTCCCTTCCTCCCCCACAACAAACACTCTGTGAGGTGAGTGGGGCTGAGAGACTTCAAAGAAGTGTGGCTAGCCCAAGGTCACCCAGTAGCTGCAAATGGAGGAGCGGAGACGCGAACCCAGTTCCCCAGATTACGAGTCTACCGCTCTTAACCACTACACCACACTGGCAAGGGGAGTGAACCCCACTTTCAGCTGTGTGTTGATGGGCAGAGACAAAAAGGGGTTAGGATTTCAGTTGTGGATGGTGTAGGCTGGGGAGAAATCTTTTTCAGTCTGTAAATGGTGACAAGGAAGAAGAGGGGCAAAGAGCACCACATGGGCCAACTGTGACAGAGAGGGGGGGGGAACACGCACATGGCTGAATTATCTGTTCTGAAACCTAAGCCTGCTGCGTCTATGGGAGAAGCCAGAGACCCTTTTGGAATGTGAATGCTCTGAACTGTCTGCATTTAGACGCAGGTTGTATATAAGTGTAAATAAACCATATATAATAAAGACACCACTGTCTCCACTAGGCTTCATTTCCAAAGGAAACACAGACTCTGGGTAAAGCACGCCTGCAGCCCTTGGAATCTTATGGAGATTGGGAAGGCGTGTAACACTATTTTAATGATCTAAATGCTTTTTAATATCTACATGAAGCTGCTGGGAATGTCACCAGGAGATTTGTCATTAATATGCGGGTGACTCTCTAGCTCTCTGTCCCAACTGAATCAGGAGAGGCGGTTCAGGTGCTAGATCAGTGTCTGGAGGTGGTAGTGAGCTGGAACTAAATGTAGACATTATGTGTTTTGAGTTCTTGGGTCCAAGAGGTGGGGTGGCAGCCTGCTCTAGATGAGGTTTGCACCCCTGGAAGGGGCGAGTGCACAGCCTGGGGTTACTCCTGGATCCAACATGGTCACTGACTGGAGGCTCTGATTGGCCTCTGTAGCTAACAGTGCCTATTTCCAGCTATGACTGTTTCACCAGCTACAGACTCTTTTAGAAAGAGATGACGTAGTCACAGTACTCCATACTGTAGTTACTTGCAGATTAGAAGATTGCCTGTGCTCTTCTGTCCTTGAAAACTGGTGCGGAATGCAGCAGCCAGGTTTTGTTGGGGACAGCTGCTCAAACACATTTAAAACATGTTGTACAGCAGCTGCATTGGTGGCCTCTTAGCTTCCAAGCCCAATTCAAGGGGCTCATATTAGTGTTTAAAATCCTAAATGACTTGGAAAGTAAGGTCATGGATTCAGAATATATGCAAGTTAACCAGTTAGTCATTTCTCACAAAGGTCATGTCCTTTCAACTTCAAACTGGGCAAGGTGAACAAAATAGCAAAAAGACAGGAACCCGCAGGAAATAAACAATGAAGCAAAGGAATAAAGTTGTTATGACACTCATCCAGGAAACCTCCCTCTCCCATCACCATAAATTAATATTAGTCCAAAATAGTACTTAAACCCCATATTTTTAATTGTTGGGTAGTTCAGAAGCTCCAACAGGACCCCCTTTTTGCTGCACACTCTCAAGAACCAGTTTCATACTGCACTGGACAAGGGACCGAGAAGCAGGTGGGAGAGATGCTGTAACCTTCCTGGAGCACAGGCTATTGAAGGGGAGAGATTACTCTCAGCATGGAAGGCACACACACATCGCTGACCCCTGACTTGGATTCCATTTACTCCAGGACAGGTATACCACCCCACTCCCTCTTTAGTGTGGGTCTGTGGCAAGTTGCTGTGCCTACTCTTCAGGCTTTGGGGCAGTTAGGAATTCTTTTGCTCTTAAAAAATCCAGGCATGTATGATTTGCTGCCCACATATCTGTGATGCTGTCTGAAGCAGCACCTGTCATTTTCATTTCAAGCAATAAACCAATCTTTCTTTAGTTCCTAATGTGGGCATAAGGTTAAAGGCTGAAACTCTTGGAAGCAAGTTCTACCGAGTTCCGTGGGATTTGCTCACAACACAAGTAAGTGCACATTGGATTACAGTCCTAGAGTCACAAAGCAAAATTCGCATCCCCTGGAGGCAATGAAATATTTTTACATAACAGGTCCTTTTCTTGTGCACCAGACCGCACCAGATGCCTTAAAACAGCTGCTGGGCCTAAATCAGATGCTCCATGAGCTTGTCTGCAAAGGAGAGGAGGGAGGTTGCTGTGCTGATAGAACAGACTCCTACATTAAATAGGGCCCGAAGTCTGGAATGTGGGAGCTTTCCCTCCCACTGAACATCACCTATGGCGTTGCTGTGTGCAATTGGTTGGCTATGACTCAGCAGAAAATAGGCTTAAACCTGTGTGTGTGTGTGTGTGTGTGTGTGTGTGTGCAGGGAGGAGTTTCCAATCATGATGACTCAAGACGCTGTGCTTTCACTCTCTATCCACTTTCTTCATTTTCACACAGTTCATAATTCTATTACCTCTGTCACGTTTCACCTCTTAGTTCTCTTTTGTCTGAGCTAAAGAGCCCCAGATACTTTAAGCACGATGAAAGGGCTTGTGACACGCTAAAGACAACAGAAAGCTTTTAGCACCAGTCTTCCTTATTAGGAAAGATGCTCCAATCGCTTTATCATTTCCTGTGTGTTTTTTGCTCTCCAAGGTCCTTTCTAAGATGCAGTGGTCAAAACTGTACCCAGTGTTCCGAAAGGGGCTGCACCTTGTAATAACCTTGTACCAACATTATAAGCTCAAGCCCAGCAGCCAGCTTTCTTCTTAAGCAAAGCCAAATGTGCCCTTGCATTCATTATTATGATAATATTTTTTTTTATTTGTATCTCACATTTTCCCCAGACTGGGAAACAAGGTGGCTTTTAGATGAATATGCAGCTAAATTAGAGAAAGCTAAAAACATAAGAATATAAAAATTTAAAAGTAAATCAACAATAATAGAATTAAAATTAAAAGGATCTATTAAAAATAAAAATAATACCAAGAATAAAATCATCACAGCATTAAAAGGGTGTTGGAATAAAAAGGTCTTCACCTGCTGGCAGAAGGAACAAGGAGGCAGCCAGTCTAACTTCTCTAGGAAGGGAGTTTCAAAGTTTGGGAGCAGCCACCAAAAAGGCCCCCTCCCACTTACCTGTGAGGGTGGCAGGACTGAGAGAAGGGCCTCCTCTGATCTCAGAGCCTGGGCAGGTTCATATGAGAAACTATGGCCTTCCAAATAGTCTGGACCTAAGCCACACAGGGCTTTGTTGGTCTGTGTCCGGAACCAGACCATTAGCCACTGGAGCTGTTATAACAAGGCAGGCCTATTTATTCCTATTTAATTGCTTGTGACAGCAGACTGACAGTGTGTAGAATCTCTGGGTCATCTAGAAATATAGTTGGCCCTCTGGCCCTTTGGCGAAAGCCCATAGCCCTGCAGCAGATCACATGTTCTGTATCCAAACATGTCCCATGTTCCATCCCTGCATATCCAGGTAGAATGGGGAAGGATTCTGGCCTCAGATCCTGGAGAACTGCGACCACCAGTGTCACCAATATTGAACTAGATGGACTAATGTTTTGCAACAGTAGAACACATCTTCTTGTGTTTCTATGTGTAATCACATGTGACCTGAAACCAGGCTGAGAAGGAAGAATGGCCACATGCCTGGTACAGTTTTGACCACATGCAAAAGTTTGTGCCACTGATATGAGGGGCTGGTTTACATCATAGAGGCCCTCCCCTGCTTCCTAAAGCAGGGTTGCCATAATTCAAAAAGTGAAAATCCAGACACAAAAGTTGTTGAGGTTTTTTTGGCAAAGTTATTGAGCTTTTTTCCCCCTTCAATATCTCAAAAAAGTAGTTTTCAGTTTTTACCATTTTTGTAGGGAAATCGCAAAAGAAAAAAACCTACACTTCTCATATGGGCTGCCATACACATGAGTTTCCCTGGACATTTTTCGTTAATTCCGCCCAGATGTCATTTTCGACAGATGAATCCTGGCTATGTCAGGGAAATTCCAGACATATGGCAGCCCTACCTGGATTCTTTGTTATCCTGCAGTGTCTGCACTGCAGCATTTCCACCATCTTCTCCATACTGTTACATGGCTATTTTAGAGCCTCTTTCCAGGGCTGGAGGAGAATCTCCTTGCTGCACCCGCCCAGCTTCCCTGTTCAGGCACGGGGCACGGCTGCTGCCAGACTCTGCAATTGTCCCCTTGCAGTGGCCTCCATTGGGAAAGCCTCCCTATCTTATTATGCTGAGCAGGCAAGAAGGAGGACCAGTCGGTGGGAGACAAAGGCATTAACCGCAAGGGGCAGAAAAGAATCACTGGAATGGAAACTGCCACACATGTTCTTTAGGGAGGTGAGGGCCCTGTTTGTGCAACCTCTGCCCTGTGGTTAATCAGAAGTCCAGTTTATTCAGCAAATTCTCAACTGGTCCAACTCTAGTTAGTTGGGCCCACTGAGCTGAGAGCTGCATGTTACTTTTGCAGAGGTTTGCAGCACAATGTTGCAGTGTATCCTTACTCTAGTCAGCTTCAAGCTCCTTTTTGAGGTCCTACAGACATTACCTGGAATTAAGGCAGCTGGAGCAGAGGGAAGCAATATGACGGGGGGTGTACACAACTGGCTGGGTGAACTACCATGATGGTAATTTTGCTTTGTAGGCACAACACAAAGTGCTGGAAAGGCAGTGTTTCTCAAAGTTTTTGAACGGAGGTGTGAGGGCTTCTAAACATCCAAACGGTTAATATTTTACTGGAGAGACACAATTGCAAACTATAAATGTAGGTTTGCACAATTGAAGTTGATTATATAAAAAGCCCAGATTTTCTTGCAATTAGAAGAATGCTCAAAAATGTGGGATGAACAACTGGTTGTCCTTGGGACAAAAATTTCATTTCCCCCTATGTTAAGCACCATGTACTTGGGCTTTTTGTTGTTGTTGTTCAGTCGTTGAGTCGTGTCTGACTCTTCGTGACCCCATAGACCAGGCACGCCTATCCTTCACTGCCTCCCGCAGTTAGGCCAAACTCATGTTAGTAGCTGTACTTGGGCTATATACCGGTAAATAAACAATAGCACCCGTCTCTTATACTTTCCAGTCTATCTCTGAAGGAAAAAGTGGTGGTGAGAAATGTCAGCATCAGTATGTGGGAACTGAGCTCCTAGGAATAAAATAACTGCCAGGCTGTTAAATGCATACCAGCAAATTCAGGTTGCACAGTTACAGTTGATTGGAAGGTAAGGGGGGGGGAGAGAGAAGATTGAAACAATTTGCATTTAAAGGTGAATTTACCTAATTTGCATTCTCTGAAACAATATGAGAACCAAGGCTAGATCTAAACACATTAAAAAAGTGTTTAAGGGAAACGCATTGTAAACCTCGAAGTGGGAAAACACGTTGGCAAACGACGGAACTCCACAGCGCCATCTGCTGTCCCAGCGTTAAACGTATATAAAATGCTTTTTCATTACTAATGCAGCTGAGTCCCCAAGCACAGCCATCCCTTTGCAATGCAACTCTCCAGCCAAGTAATCCGTACATGGATATCCTGGGGTAAATTGTGCCCCCCCCCCCGGGCATATATTAGTGAAAATAATATAGAAAAATGCATAAAAACATAAAAACATAAAAACAACTGAAATTTCAGTCCTGTGTGGAGACAGGCTGCGCTTCCAGACTGCTTCTACTTTCGGGCAGGATTCAGTCACTGTCAAATTCCAGAAGCAAAATTATTGTTTTGCAACAAACCAGGTTCCCCCAAAGATTGGACTTTCCTCAGTAAAGAACAGGGCAGGGAAATGCGCTGGAAAGGGGGGGGGAGAATAAGCCTGGCTTTGGTGCAGCATCTAACCTCCTCACACACAAATCAGGATGAATGCTCAGAAAACAGTTTGGCTGGAAGTGCCCTGAATTATTAACTCAGGTATCTGAAGGTATCCGAAGAAGTGTGCGTGCACACAAAAGCTCACACCAAGAACAAACTTAGTTGGTCTCTAAGGTGCTACTGGAAGGAATTTTTTTGTTTCTTATTTTGTTTCAGGAGGAGAAGTAACAAAACGCTTGCGATCCTATGTATTGTGCAAGGCCTCAATCAGAAGAGCAATTATACCTCTTTGCCCAGATAATTTGTGGAGCAGTAAAAGTGATAGCAAGAAGGAGGGATGGGGACTGGGGAGGGGGCAGATATTCCTAGGAACTGTCTGGGATAGATTGGGCTGAATGCCAAGTCTTAATACCACCTTGTTCTGCCTTTTATTGTGCTGCAAAGAAAACATGTCAGCAAAATTAGGACTTTCTCCCCTCTCTCTAATGTGATTTATTTTACAGTTTTGAATAGGATTAGCCGCAGCCCTTCTGCAAGAGATTAGAATGATCTGCACTGTCAACAGAAGAGAGAGCTCACTGCAACCCCCCCCCTCTTTCCCCCCACCTAGGCTGGCGGCCTCCTTCCTTTTCAGCCCTGCTTCCATAGGCACACTCCAAGAGGCCTTTCAAATCCTCAGTTGCCATGGCAACGGAGATGTTCCAAAGCCTGAGGCTGCTGGCAATGAGGAAGGCAAGCTGGAACCCATGCTGGGGTAGCAAGACGGACATGCAGCAATAAACCTGAGGAGGAGGAGAGAGCTGCTCCCCTGAGTGGACCTGTGATTTGGAAAATGTAAAAGGTGGGGCAATCAGCTAGATGCCCCCTTGGCCTCATCCCGCAGACTCTTCTTATATACCACTTAGTTGTGGCATAAGAGCATAAGAAGGGCCTGCAGGATCAGGCCAAGGGGGCACCTAGCCCAGCATCCTGTTCTCACAGGAGCCAACCAGATGCCTCAGCAGAAAACGCACAAGCAGGACTGAGCTCAATAGCACTCACCTGTCCCACAGTTTCCATCAACTCATATTCAGAACAAAATAAAAAAATAAAAAAATTCCTTCCAGTAGCACCTTAGAGACCAGCTAAGTTTGTTCTTGGTATGAGCTTTCATGTGCATGCACACTTCTTCAGGTGGTGCATGCACAGATTCTTCAGATATCTGAAGAAGTGTGCATGCACACGAAAGCTCATACCAAGAACAAACTTAGTTGGTCTCTAAGGTGCTACTGGAAGGATTTTTTTAATTTTTAATTTTGTTTTGACTATGGCAGACCAACACGGCTACCTACCTGTAACTCATATTCAGAAGTTGAGGTAGAACATGTGAGTTATCCAACCTCATATATCTCACATGCTTAAGTCGAATTAATGCAAGAAGGGGTTAAGACCATAGAGTAAGCTGTTCTGCCAGGCTTAGCTCCCCTTGGGAGCAACAAGGGAATCAGGCCTATTGTTCTCTTCCAGTCTACCAGAGACTTTCAATCTGTGAAAAGCTTTTGAGCTGGTTGCTGCAAGCCAGTAATACCAATAATTTAGGAACCTTCACCACTGTCATGACTGTTAAAATAGTATATGCTTTAAATATGTGCTGTGGAGATGACTTGGGAGCTAACATTTTGAGTGGAGGCCACAGCTCAGTGGTAGAGCATCTGCAGTGCATGCAGAAGGTCCGAGGTTCAATTCCTGGCATCGCCAGGTAGGGATGGGAGAGACCCCCTGTCTGAAATCCTGGAGAGTTTCAGCCAGTCAGCACAGACTGTATTGAGCTAGATGGACCCAGGGTCTGACTATAAGAGTTTCCTGTGTTACCATAAAAAGGTAAAGGTAAAGGACCCCTGACGGTAAAGTCCAGTTGCAGACGACTCGGGGGTTGTGGCTCTCATCTTGCTTTACAGGCTGAGGGAGCCGGTGTTTGTTTGCAGACAGTTTTTCTGGGTCATGTGGCCAGCATGACTAAGCCGTACCTGGCGCAATGGAACACCGAAACCAGAGCAGTGCACGGAAATGCCGTTTACCTTCCCACCAGAGCGGTACCTGTTTATCTACTTGCACTTTTTGGCATGCTTTCGAACTGCTAGGTTGGCAGGAGCTGGGACCGAGTAATGGGAGCTCACCCCATTGCGGAGATTCGAACTGCCTACCTTCTGATCGGCAAGCCCAAGAGGCTAGGTGGTTTATACCACAGCGCCAGTAAAATAGGAAAATAATTAGTAGCCTCCATTAATGGGTAATAAGTATGAATTTTATGAGAAAAGAAATTAATTTTTAAAAGAAATTACGGGGTAGCTTTAGACACATCTTTTGCTTGTTACCATCTTACACTCACAAAAATTGTTGATGGGTAGAAGTGTACCATGACATTATCCAGTGGGAAGATTTATGTGAAACAGAAACTGAAATACAATTTATTTTTGTATGTTATTTTCACTAATACATGCACTTTTATGCATACTTTACCGCAGTATATGCATATAAATTCGCTGGGGAGCTGCACTGCAAAATTCTGAGGGTATACCAGAATGGCTTATGGTTCGCATATTGTTTCGGATATTGCAAATTATGTAGATTTAAATGCCTTTAAATGTGAACTGAATCAATGTTCTTCTCACTATCTGCTCATGAAATGTTGCAGTGCACCAGTGGTACTAAGGTTTGTCTCATGAGCCGAGCAACAGATTCACAATGTCTACTGGAGAGCCTGGCCTCAGCTGGCTGCCTCCTTTCCTCCTCGCTCCGTCAGGGGCCTTTTCCAACCACACTGTGCCTTAGGAGAAAGTGCCTAGGCCAACACCCAGTGGCAAGCAAGTGTCACTGCCAGAATGACACCTGGAGACACCCAAAGTTTTTTAATGTTTGATGTTATATTATGTTTTTATGTGTGTTAGAAGCTGCACAGAGTGGCTAGGGCAGGGGGTCCTCAAACTTTTTAAACAGGCGGCCAGTTCACTGTCCCTCAGACACTGTTGGGGCCGGACTATAGTTTGAAAAAAAGGGTCCCTTCATTATACACCTTTAGGCGTCAGGCAAAAACATTCCATTTTAGCCAGGCTTTTGCTTGATTTGATTGACATCCTATGCCCTTTAAAAATGTGGTTCTTTGGTGGGGGGGGGAGATGTTATTGGGTTGTTATTATTTTGGTTATTTATATATTGTGGTTTTAAATTTAGATTTTGTTCTGTGAACCACCCTGAGACCTCCGAGTATAGGGCATATATAAATTCAATTTGTTGTTGTTGTTGTTGTTCAGTCGTTCAGTCGTGTCCGACTCTTCGTGACCCCATGGACCAGAGCACGCCAGGCACGCCTATCCTTCACTGCCTCTCGCAGTTTGGCCAAACTCATGTTAGTAGCTTCGAGAACACTGTCCAACCATCTCATCCTCTGTTGTCCCCTTCTCCTTGTGCCCTCCATCTTTCCCAACATCAGGGTCTTTTCTAGGGAGTCTTCTCTTCTCATGAGGTGGCCAAAGTACTGGAGCCTCAACTTCAGGATCTGTCCTTCTAGTGAGCACTCAGGGCTGATTTACTTGAGAATGGATAGTGTTAAGTACTCAGCGAAGACAAGAGGCAGAGGCTGTGTTGGTTCCAAGGGTCCTTTATTAGTCAAAACAGAACTAGACTCCAAGTCTAACCCATGCTGCCTGTGAGCCTGCCCGAGCCAGACTGACTAGCTGCTGCTAAACTCTGTTAGTTAACTTGTTTCTGATAGGAGTGTTCGCCCACCAAGCTCGTCTGTAATTGGCTAGGTCGCGCCAGGAGGCGGACCCTGTAAGGTGGTTGAACAGCTCCTATTGGTTCCCATACATAACAGATAGGTTTGATCTTCTTGCAGTCCATGGGACTCTCAAGAGTCTCCTCCAGCACCATAATTCAAAAGCATCAATTCTTCGGCGATCAGCCTTCTTCATGGTCCAGCTCTCACTTCCGTACATTACTACTGGGAAAACCATAGCTTTAACTATACGGACCTTTGTCGGCAAGGTGATGTCTCTGCTTTTTAAGATGCTGTCTGTCTAGGTTTGTCATTGCTTTTCTCCCAAGAAGCAGGCGTCTTCTAATTTCGTGACTGCTGTCACCATCTGCAGTGATCATGGAACCCAAGAAAGTGAAATCTCTCACTGCCTCCATTTCTTCCCCTTCTATTTGCCAGGAGGTGATGGGACCAGTGGCCATGATCTTAGTTTTTTTGATGTTGAGCTTCAGACCATATTTTGCGCTCTCCTCTTTCACCCTCATTAAAAGGTTCTTTAATTCCTCCTCACTTTCTGCCAGAAAGTGAGCAGGAATTAAAGAATTTGAATTTATACAAAGACAACAGGCATAAAATCAATTAATAATTAATAATAATAACTCCGTGGCAGTCCCAAATTCAACCCCTGGCATCCCCAGGTGGCGTTGGGAGAGCCTCCTGCATGAAACCCTAGAGTGCTACTGCCAGCCAGGATAGGCAATATTGAGCAATGGTCTGGCTCGGTATAAGGCAGGTCCCCGTGCCTCCTCCTCCTCCTCCTCCTCCTCCTCCTCCTCCTCCTCCTCCTCCTCCTCCTCCTGCTGTTCACTGGTCTGTTGCAAGAGCTGGTGGCTTGTTGGGCAGGGCTACCCATTTTCTCCGGCTTTGCCTCCAGCCCATGGGATCCCACCCTGCAGAGAGGTAAGCGTTCTCGAGCTGCCATGGCAACCCAGGCACCACGCGGCCTCCACCTCTCTGCACCTGCGACAAGGCGGGTGGAACAGAGAGTGCGGAGCCAAAGGGTTTGCAGTACCATAGCCCGGCTGGCGCCTTTGCCTTAGCGGGGAGCGGGCAACTACGGGGAGGTGGAGGGGTCAAGAGCAAAGTTTCGCGGAATGCTCGAAACGCAGGAGGAGGGAGGGAGAGACGCCGAGACACCCCTCTGCCTTAGCAGGAAACTATGAATCCCAGCATGCAATGCGGCCGCAGAGAGTATGATTAGGCCGAGTGCAGAGTTGTTGCCAAATGTTTTCGTTGCGTTCAGTCAGAACGCTTTGCCACTCACTGTAGGCCGCCCTCCCACGCCCCCCTTCATTCGCCCCTGCCGGGTGGACCGCGTTCAGGACCCTGGAGGGCCGGATCTGGCCCGCGGACTGTAGTTTGAGGACCCATGGGCTAGGGCAACCCAGCCAGATGGGCTGGATATAAATATTATTATTATTATTATTATTATTATTATTATTATTATTATTATTAGGAACAGCTGGGCTCCCCACCTGCAGCATCTGCTGCAGCTGCTCCTTTTGCCTCCTGGTAAGGCCAGCCCTGTCAGGCAGAAAGAATCATCATCATCTACCTCACATCTCCTCTTTAATGAACGGTGTAGTATAGTAATGCTTTGTGTTCTGATTTCAAGATCCACTGAAATTGGTTATTTATGCCAATCACCTGTTCTTACACCTTCTGAGGCAAAGCTTTGTCCATTTCTGGTACTTCTGCTTCTGCAGCCTTTCCATTCCCTTGAGCTAAGAAAGCGAAAAGTGCCATGTTAGCAGAAAGAATCTGAATGGCTGACAATCTGGGTGGATACAAAGGTTCTTCCTTCTACCTCTGTTGATGAATTCCGCTATAAAAATAGCTTTATAGATCAGCAGAACACTTAAAGGGATGGGAGCAAGTATCCATCTCAGCAAGCTGCCCTTTGTACTTCTTGGTGTTGCTGCATTTGATAAACATAAGGTTGGATAGGATATGGTGGTTTACTGAGTGAAATTGTCTGCCAATAATTGCCAGGGCTGCTACTCAACAGGTTTTTTTTTAATAGGTCCACTTAGAGTTTTGTGCAATGGCAATTTCCAGAGGGATTGCTGTGTAAGTTTTTTGCCGCAAAAACAATGAAGATACAATAAAAAAGAGACTAAAAGCACCTTAAAAGGTAATACATTTTTATTGTTGCGTAAACCAGGGGTATCCAGCTTTTTTTTAAGACAGTGGGCCTATCTGAAAAAGCGCTGCGGTGACCAATCACAAAACAACTGTGGAGGTGGATGGCTTAACATTAAAAGGCTTCTGTGGGTGACATGGGCATAGCCAGGGGGGGAGGGGGACAACTGCCCCCTAAATCAATACAAATCAGTGCAAATCTGAGGTTCTGCCCCTACTAACAAAAGCCTACATAACACATAAGACTTCTACATTTTAAGGAGCAGAAAAAGAGATGGTGCCACAAAATGTTGTGGGCATCATGCTCTTGCATGTTGTGGGCATCAACAGGGAAAAGGACACCAACACCAGCTGCCACTGTGCTCACTCACTCTGCCTGCCCTTCTCCTCTGTTCAGAATGGAAAGGGGAGTGCAAGCCGGAACTGAGCAGGAAAAGCAAACTGTATCGAGTGCATTGTGAATTTCTAAGGGGATATTTATCTGATTCAATTCTCCCAATTGAAGAACAGAGTGTTTGAGAACCGGGACATTTGCAGGGACACAAAAATGCTTGTTTACAAAGCTATTGTACTACCAGCTTTACTGTACGCTTGTGAAACATGGACCACTTATAAACACCTCAAAAATAAGTCATGCCAGACCAATCTGATTTCATTTTTTGATGGAATTACAAACTTGGTGGATCAGGGAAATGCTGTGGACATAGTGTATCTTGATCTCTGTAAGGCTTTTGACAAAGTCCCCCACGATATTCTTGTGAGGAAGCTAGTAAATGTGGGTTGAATGAGATAGCTGTTAGGTGGATTTGTAGCTGGTTGACTGACTGAACCCAAAGAGTACTGATTAATGGTTCCTCGGCATCCTGGAAAAAAGTGCCACAAGGTTCTGTCCTGGGCCCATTGTTGTTCAACATTATAAATGACTTGGATGAAAGAATTGAGGGGATGCTCATCAAATTTGCAGATGACATCAAACTGGGAGGGGTAGCTAATGCCGCAGAAGACAGAATCAGAATTCAGAATGAGCTTAACAGACTGGAGAACAGGGCGCAAGCTAACAAAAAGAATTTCATTAGGGACAAATGTAAGGTTCTGCACTTAGGTAGAAAGAAGCAGATGCACAAATATAGGATGGGGGACACCTGGCTTACTAGCAGTGCCTGTGAAAAGGATCTAGGGGTCTTGGTGGACCACAAGCTGAACATGAGTCAACTGTGTGATGCAGCAGCAATAAAAATGAATGCTATTCTAGGCTGCATCAACAGAAGTGCTTTCCAGGTCTTTGTTTACTTTGCATTTTTGCTTTTCTAGCCATGGGGGGTCCCTCCTGGATTGTTAGCAGGCTCTGCATAATTAGCTGAGCTGTAAGTGGAAAGATACCTGTGAAGCTGAAAGCATTTGCTGGTTTGTGTGAGGGCTTATCTTCATTTCTTATTGGTTAGGAGGGAGGGTGGAGAGAGCAAATAAAGCTGGAGACACTGTGCCTGAAAATTATTTGCAAAATTTGTATTCAGCTGACCTACCCCCTGGGAAGCTGTTATGTCTCCACTGGTTGACTGGTATATTCAACAATATGATGATTTATTGCACAGCCCTACAAGTCATGCTGTGCGGATGCCTGATTATTGTCTTCCAAAGCAACTACGCTATTCCCAACTTAAGAATGGAAAGTGAAATACTGGTGGACAACAAAAGAGGTTTAAAGACACTCTCAAGGCTAATCTAAAAAATGTATTATAAGCACTGATAACTGGAAAACACTGCCCTGCGACTGCTCCAATTGGAGAACAAAGGTGTCATGTACTTTGAAGAAGCACGAATTCAGGGCGAAAAGGAGAAACAAGCTAAGAGGAAAGCACATTTAGCAAACTCTCACCATAATCAACTCCACTGTGGAAGGACGTGAGGATCCAGAATTGGCCTCCACAGACACCTATGGACACAATGTTAAGACCATATACATGGAAGACAATCCTACTTGGCTACAAGCGATTGCCAGAGAAGAAGAAGATTTACTAAGAGCCTTCATGAATGCCACAGGAGGTACTGGTTAGGACACTGCCCCCCCCCCAGGGCACCACATTGGCAATTCCTGCTTTTGTGGATTAGAGTCCGCATCTGGTCAGCAGCTACTGTTGTTGGATGTTCCATTCACCCATGATGGATTAAGCAGGGACAGAGTTGGCTTGCATCAGCTTTCCTGAGTGGCTGTTCCAAAGAGTGACCTTTTCCTCTAAAGGAAAAAAAAGTACAAAGTCTTGCGGCATCTTAAAAACTAACCAATTTATTATGGCATCAGCTTTCATGTCTAAATGACTCAAGATTGTATCATATAACCATGAGTTCAAAAGAAGGGGGGAAGAGACATAATTTAGATGAAACAAAATAAAAAAATTAAAAAATTCCTTCCAGTAGCACCTTAGAGACCAACTAAGTTTGTCCTTGGTATGAGCTTTCGTGTGCATTCACACTTATTCAGATATCTGAAGAATCTGTGCATGCACTATCTGAAGAAGTGTGCTTGAACACAAAAGCTCATACCAAGAACAAACTTAGTTGATCTCTAAGGTGCCACTGGAAGGAATTTTTTTATTTTTTATTTTGTTTTGACTCTGGCAGACCAACACGGCTTTGTTGTTGTTGTTCAGTCATTCAGTCGTGTCCGACTCTTCATGACCCCATGGACCAGAGCACGCCAGGCACGCCTATCCTTCACTGCCTCTCGCAGTTTGGCCAAACTCATGCCAGTCGCTTCGAGAACACTGTCCAACCATCTCATCCAACACGGCTACCTACCTGTAACTGGAATAATTTAGATGAGAACATGTTCAGAAGACAGCAGTAAATGACAGAATAGCCTTGGCGAAAGTGTTTGGTGCCATACAAAGTGAGAAGGTAGCCTAAATAAGCTTGCTTCATGAACCTTGCTGGCCCTTGGAAATGTGCCCTACTTTAAAGGGCAGTTTTGTGTTTGAAGACACCCTCTTGTTTTAAGGACTGATCAGTCTAGTTCAGATTAAAGATAAAGAACCTCAGGAAGGGAGAGCAGAGGGGTGGGCCCATCAACAATGAGCAGGTGGCTGCAGGCACACAGCTCACCTGGCCACAGTTTCTTCCCAACTATGGGAAATGTGTTGCACCTCTGTGTACATTATAGTAACTCTATCTAAATGTGAATCTGTATGCTTAAATAATATGCAAACCTGTGTCCTACTTTGCTTGCAGAAGATCTCAAGTTTGATCCCTACATTGATCTCCACATAGGGCTGGGAGATATTCCAAAGAGTTGCTGCCAGTCAGTGTTGACAGCACTGAGCTTGGTGGACCAAGGGTTGGACACAGTGGTGGGAGAAGGCAAGAAAAGACGGAGAAAAGAGACAGCTTGAATTTGTTCAGAAAGAGAAAGGAATCTGAGGTTTTCAGGTAGCATTCTTGGGAGGCTTTAAGTGTGTGCAGTTGTGGCAGTGATGGGTGGGCGGGTGGAAAGACCAGCGCTGAGAAATGAATTAAATAGACAAATACCACAGAGGACACCCTAAGCCCCCAGAATTCTCTTCTTGCATAGAAAATGACCCTGCAGAACGCTTTCTGAAACCACCTACCTACTAGGGAAGGTGAGGGAAATAATATCCCTGGTTGATGGACGCCTCATTTAATAATAATAATAATAATAATAATATTTATTATTTGTACCCCGCCCATCTGGCTGGATTTCCCCAGCCACTCTGGGCGGCTTCCAACAGAAACCAAATACAACAATATCAAACATTAAAAACTTCCCTAAAAAGGGCTGCCTTCAGGTTTTTTCTGAATGTCAGGTAGTTGTTTATTTCCCTGACCTGTGATGGGAGGGCGTTCCACAGGGCGGGCGCCACTACCGAGAAGGCCCTCTGCCTGGTTCCCTGTAGTTTTGCTTCTCGCAGTGAGGGAACAGACAGAAGGCCCTCGGCGCTGGATCTCAGTGTCCGGGCTGAATGATGGGGGTGGAGACGCTCCTTCAGGTATACAGGACCGAGGCCGTTTAGGGCTTTAAAGGTCAGCACCAACACTTTGAATTGTGCTCGGAAACGTACTGGGAGCCAATGCAGATCTCTCAGGACCGGTGTTATGTGGTCTCGGCGGCCACTCCCAGTCACCAGTCTAGCTGCCGCATTTTGGATTAATTGCAGTTTCCGGGTCACCTTCAAAGGCAGCCCCACATAGAGCGCATTGCAGTAGTCCAAGCGGGAGATAACCAGAGCATGCACCACTTTGGTGAGACAGTCCGCGGGCAGGTAGGGTCTCAGCCTGCGTACCAGGTGGAGCTGGTAGACAGCTGCCCTGGATACAGAATTAACCTGCGCTTCCATGGACAGCTGTGAGTCCAAAATGACTCCCAGGCTGCGCACCTGGTCCTTCAGGGGCACAGTTACCCCATTCAGGACCAGGGAATCCTCCACACCTGCCCTCCTCCTGTCCCCCAAGAACAGTACTTCTGTCTTGTCAGGATTCAACCTCAATCTGTTAGCCGCCATCCATCCTCCAACCGCCTCCAGGCACTCACACAGGACCTTCACAGCCTTCACTGGTTCTGATTTGAAAGAGAGGTAGAGCTGGGTATCATCCGCATACTGATGAACACCCAGCCCAAACCCCCTGATGATCTCTCCCAGCGGCTTCATATAGATATTAAAAAGCATGGGGGAGAGGACAGAACCCTGAGGCACCCCACAAGTGAGAGCCCAGGGGTCTGAACACTCATCCCCCACCACCACTTTCTGAACACGGCCCAGGAGGAAGGAGCGGAACCACTGTATAACAGTGCCTCCAGCTCCCAACCCCTCTAGCCGGTCTAGAAGGATGTTATGGTCAATGGTGTCAAAGGCCGCTGAGAGATCCAGCAGAACTAGGAAACAGCTCTCACCTTTGTCCCTAGCCCGCCGGAGATCATCGACCAGCGCGACCAAGGCGGTTTCAGTCCCATGGTGAGGCCTGAATCCCGATTGGAAGGGATCCAAATGGTCCGCTTCTTCCAGGCGTGCCTGGAGTTGTTCAGCAACCACCCTCTCAATCACCTTGCCCAAGAATGGTAGATTTGAGACTGGGCGATAGTTGGCCATATTGGCCGGGTCTAAAGATGTTTTTTTAAGAAGCGGTTTAATGACCGCCTCTTTCAGCGGGGCTGGGAAGGCTCCCTCACAGAGGGAAGCATTCACCACCCCGCGCAGCCCATCGCCCAGCCCCTCCCGGCTAGCTTTTATAAGCCAGGATGGGCAAGGATCAAGGAGACAGGTGGTTGGTTTCACTCGTCCAAGCAGCCTGTCCACATCCTCGGAGGTAACAGACTGAAATTGATCCCACGCAACTGGACTAGACAGGACTCTGGCACTCTCCCGCCCTGGCCCTGCTCCCACGGTGGAGTCTATCTCTTTCCGAATCTGAGCGATTTTATCTGCAAAAAACTTTGCAAACGCATTGCAGGAGATCTTGGGGTCCCTACCAGGCCCCGATGACGAAGGTGGCTCCGATAGATTCCGAACCACCTGAAAGAGTCTCCTGCTGCTAATACCAATAGTCATGGGCCCACATGGGCCAAACAGACATTCTATCAGAATCTATGGGCTTTTTTTCATTCACACCTAGCGGAGAAGACCACTGTACTGTGGACAACTCATTAATTGCTCAATATTCCCGAGTGAAGCATGCACAGAGATAAGTTCTACTAAGGCAGCTTTTCCCAGCCTGGTGCCCTCCAAATGTGCTGGATCACAACTCCCATCAGCCCCAGCTATCACAGCTGGAGATTCAATCCAGCACATCTGGTGTCAAAGGATGACAAAGGTTGTTTTAAGGAATAATCACATGTGGTCTGAAATCTCTCTGCTTAGTATATTTTGACCTTTTGTGTCTGTTTTATGGGGTGTTTTCCAAAGCTTGCTGGAGTATGGGGCAGATTCTGAAAGGAATGTTGCTCCTTTAGAAACAAAGGCTGTCCAACAATTAAACTTCTGACCCTGTAAACTAAAGCACAAGCCATTTCTCTCCTTGAGTCACTTCCGGTCTGTGTGCAGCTGCTTCTCCCCATCTTCAACGTCAGCAATTATAACAAATGTGTTTGCTTGCATTTTGAAGCATGGAACCAAAGACAGTTGCGTATGTATCACACTATGAGATATTTATCTGTACGTACAGGCAGAATTACTTCTCTGATGCAACATGTGCCTGCCAAGAATTAATTTGAAGTATTTCTGTAGTTAAATATTACCTAATCCTTTTTAGTGATGTATACACTGAACAATTGTTATAGAAGCTTTGTTTAGGATGTAAAGAGCAACGCTTCAAAGTGTTGTTGGGTCAAACAAGTATGATTCTTTCCTCTGATGTCTATATATGTTATTTCTTTAGCATGGCCAAATTTCTTACTGCCAGGCTGTCTTTAACAGCAGCCTCACAGGCCAAAATCAAGCAGGATAATATTTTTCTGCCTTTTCATCCTCCACTCCCATGTTGCCAGTTTGTGACCCAGGTATTCCCTCTATTCACATGTGACAATGAACTGGAAAATGCATCCCCCCCCCAGGATCCTTTCTGCACTCTCTTCTGAGCAAGACACCAGGTGTGCCTGCCACACAGCAAATTGGCAACCTTGGAAGTGGAGGCAAAAAAACCCACAACCCATTAATCCAGTGCATTTCCCCATCACTTTCCTAACTGCATAAAGCTTTTTAAAAGTGAATTTGTTGCACCAGGACAACAGATCACTTTAATCAACTGTGACTGTGCTGACCAAAAGTTACGATATGAGTTTGAACCCCTCCCACAAAATACTGACAGTCTGATGACCTCAGTCAGTCAAGGTTTTTATTTATGACCAGTCAGCTAGGCCATTGGAAAACTCTGTAAAACTGTTTTAAACGGAAAAACAACAGAGTAATCATAAATCTAACTGACGTATCGCAATACCAACCTCTGTCAGATGGCAAAAGAGGAAGCCATAACACTACAATTAACGGCACCAATTGTTAGAAAGTATATTTTATAAAACAGGGCTCAGGAATCCATGGCCCTTTATATGTCATTGGACTGCAGCTCCCATCATCTCTGAGCATGGCCATGCAGGGCTGATGGAAGTTGGAGATCAGCAACTTCTGGAGGGCCACCAGTTCCCCTGCCCTGCATTCAAGCTACCTGAGCTACCACAGCAAACATTTGAGCTTGGTGCACTACAAATATGTCATGGTTAGATAGCACATGTGGACTATTCCGTCCATGGCAAAAACTGACCTTCAGACAGCAGGGATGGGGTGGGATCAGGCAATATATGAAGGCAGTACCAGTAATTGGTGCAGCATTTTGACATAGTATCGGGGAGTATCTGGGCTCTGCTTCACTCAAAAAATGTTTTGGACTGGCATTGCCACCTCGGCACCTTGTGTTGCTATATTTTATTTACTTATTTTTAATTTTTTAATAAAATTATAAATTAGTACCTTAGCAATTACTACTAAAAATATATGGTAAATAATAATACATCAATAGTGCAAGATACAGTATATAAATACAATACTCTCCTAAAAGATAAGAGATATCTATTTTCAAGATAAAAAAACTTTGTTTTCCTGAGTTTATAAAAGAGAAAAAGAGAATTGGACACATTGCATGGGTCTTTCAAGCCAACAATGCAATTACCTAATTTTTGCCTTCTTTCCTGACATATTTTAATAAGGTATCTCCAAAAGAAAAAGAAAATAGGGACTGTAATTAACCGGACAAAGTATGGATTGTGAATAGAAACTAATGAAGTATGAGGCCTTGTCCCAAAGCAGTTTATTTATCTGGAAATAGCATTAACACAGCGATCACTAATCTGGTGCTCTCCAGATGTTGTGGACCACAACTCCCATCACTCACAGCTAACATTGGAGGATCGGGAGGGCAAAACATCTATAGGACACCCGGTTGGTGAGTGTGGTATTAACCTGTTCCTGGCTAACGCATTTGGCTGCATGTGGTAGGTAGAATTGTCTCATCCCTGTCATGACCCCAGAGTCCAGAAACAACCAAGACTTGCTGTGAAGGTTGCAGAGTCTGCAGCTAAGGAGCCAGACCGGGTGAAGGGCTCTGCTCCTGGTGCTGGAGATCAGAAGACCTCCATAATTGTAGGGAGAGAGCCTGGACCTCTCCCAACCCAGCAGTGCAGGGAGTGCATTAGGTGAGAGGCTAGGGAAGTAGTACCTTTGAGGGTGTCGAGGAGAAAGGGTCTGTGGGCAGAGGCTTATAAAGGCTTGGAATTCTCTCAAACTTTGTTAGACCAAGTTGCTTGCTCAGAGGTATCCATGATTCTGTAATTTTAAATCCACCTTGCTATGCCACACAACCCACCCCAAAACTTTCCTCTGAGAACAAAAGATTGCATCCATCATGGTAGCTGTAATCTTTTCTTCTCTGAGGAAAGTGTCTGCTACTTTGGTGATTTAATGGATGCAAAAAGTGACAGCTCCATTTCTTGATAACTTATTTTTGGTTTGACCATATGTATGTCACACTGGGTTGAGA
Source organism: Lacerta agilis (assembly GCF_009819535.1). Lineage (NCBI taxonomy): Eukaryota > Metazoa > Chordata > Lepidosauria > Squamata > Lacertidae > Lacerta > Lacerta agilis. Next base: position 1,164,379 of record NC_046319.1, on the reverse strand, counting down.
GTGCATGACCATTTTGCCAGAGTATAAAAGGTAGCTGCTCCCGACAATTTGTGGCAGAATTGTCACTCAGTGATAGAGCACAACCTTGGGTTGCTGAAAGACCCAGGTTCGTCCTCTGGTGTCTCCAGGCAGGACTGGAAAAAGGCCCGTGTCTGAAACCCTGGAGAGCTTATGTCACTAAGAGCTTATGCCAGTATAAGAGCCACCTCACATGATCCCTATGGTTTAAAAACTGGGCTTGGCAACCTGGCACCTGACAACCTGGCCCCTGAAATGCTACATATGTCAATATTTTGTTTTCTCCTCCGTTCACTGATCTCTGTAAGACCTGGGACCCTGATATGCCACACCCACAAGCATATAATAAAAAGGGGTCCCTTCCAAAGCATATCTGGTACCACTCCATATGATGAGAGTCCTGTTGCTCAAAGCTTAAGAACACAAGACGATAAGAATTAGTTTGAGGGCTCAGAGCAAGCAAGACCCAGCTAATCTGGTGCTCTGCTTCCAACTGCAGTCCACTGGGTGCCTCTAGGCCCCCTCAAGCAAGGCAGCGAAGGGAAGGCACTCCCCCTCTTGATCCTCAGCACCTGCTATTCCATATCGACTTCCTCTGTGCTTGTTTGCCTCACTCTTAAGCTGCTTACAGGGCTAATACGTATGCTTTCACCACACTAGACCTGCATGACAGTGTCCCACCTAACAGGGTCAGACTTTGGTCTTTCAAATTTCAGTGGAGCTCTGTGGGAGGACAAATCCCCCCCCCCAACTCTTGCCTTCCAGTCTGTACATGCGCTAGGTCATAGTTGTGACACCCTGTGGTGCCTCACTTGGCTTGGCATCCAGTGCAGACGAAACGGTCGTGCTGCCCTAAATCCGCCTCTACACCTAACCAAACTCCAGAGGCAGATTTAGGGCAGTGCAACCAGTTCTGCCACATTGGGCACTGAGCCTAGGGAGCGCTGCAGGGCACTGCAACTATGGTGTATTGAATTGAGCAGAACAGAATGTGAGAGGCAGGCGGAGGTGCCAAGTTTTGTCCTCGCACAGGGCACAGCTGAATGTTGAAAGTCTTCCCCTGTAAACACAGAGCACCAAACATATGTTGTGGGCCCTCTCAGATACTTGAGGCAAGGGCATTTCCTTTGCATGGAGAAGTTTGAGGTTCCATCTCCAGGTAGGGCTGGCAGAGGTCTCTGCCTGAAACTCTTGAGAGCCGCTGCCAGTCAGTGGATAATACAGACCTAGATGGTGGACCACTGCTCCGAGCTTCCTGGATGCCTGCTTTTCCCCTTTAAGGCAGCAAAAGCAGGAGGTCAGCTGTGTTTGGCTTGGCAGGGCACAAACAGTCCAGCCCTGTGCCAAGAGAATATACACAATGGTGTAAAATAAGATTTTGTGGAAGGTACCATAATCTTTATGGGCACACAGTGGTGCAGCTGGATAATTTTAGTTACAGAGGAGCCCTTTACATGGTAATGCCATTTAAAAAAGTCAGCAAACTAAGGTGCCTCCAGCCTGTCACTATTTTGCATGACAGATTTTTTAAACAAACAAACAAACAAACAAACAAACAAACATTTTTATTGATTTTCTTTTCTCATAACAAATATTCAATATCATCACTTAACATTCATTTTCCAGTTTCCCCCTCCCTGTTGACTTCCCCCAACTTCCATTTCTGGTTTGTTACACCAAATGTTACATTCTGCTGTTTGTACATAATGTTCTGTTGTCACCTGTTATATTTCTTGTTCTCTGTAAATAAAGTTGTAAATGTTTCTTTAAATCCTGCCAACGAGTCCATGTTTTTTTTCTTTTGCAAGTCAGTTGTAAAAGGTTCCCGTTCCTTTTCAAAGTCACTATTGTCCTTTTCATGCAGTTTGTCCGTTAATTTTGCTAGCTCTGCATAGTTCATCAGTTTTTCTTGCCATGCTATTTTGCACATGCTGGAAATGTTGGTTTGGGCAAGTAGTACTTGAGTACTTGAGTAAAGTAAAGTACTCCATTGTTCTGCAAAGCAAATCCACTTAAAAAAAACCAGAAACAGAATTTTTGTGAAAACAAAATAAAAAAATTCCTTCCAGTAGCACCTTACAGACCAACTAAGTTAGTTCGTGGTATGAGATTTTGTGGTTAGGAAAGAGATGAGAAAATACACTGAAAAGTATGGGACAAGCAAATGATTAACAGGAAAATGTGTAAGCACCCTGCAAGCAAATCGGGGTGAATGGTCATTGTCACATAACCTCCCTGCAAAATCAAAACAAATGTTCAATAAAGACTGGTCATAGTCTAACCACAGCGTAAGCTTTGTGCAAGCAAATCAGGATGAATAAGCAGGTCATGTGGAGCAGCCCTTTCTAGTTGCATATCCTATTGCTGGTTTGAAAACCTTTTGCCTCCCTGTGCTGGGCTCCTATTGCTCTTTACTCATTGCCTGCATATGGCAACAGTTATCCTGTCTTACATCAGCCCAGATGGACTACCTGCATTGCCTCAAGGTATCCTAACCTGCCTACCATGGCAAAGCAGGTCTGTCTGCTTCTTTGAGATCTTGCAGACGCTACCTGGAACTAAGGCAGCTGGATCAAAAGGAAACAATTTGTCCAGGGATGTATGCAACTGGATTGCCCTGACCTATTTTTGCTTTGTGGATGCAACAGAAAGTGCTGGGAAGGCAGAGGCAGTTCTTCTCAAGCTTCTCAAAGAGGTGGGGGGCGGGGGGGGGGGCTTCTAAACTTCCTCTGCTTTCTGCTTCCCAACCCGAACAACACAGCACCAATCATAGATGCTCCACAGGACAAAGTACAGTGGTACCTCGGGTTACATACGCTTCAGGTTACAGACTCCGCTAACCCAGAAATAATGCTTCAGGTTAAGAACTTTGCTTCAGGATAAGAACAGAAATCGTGCTCTTGCGGTGCAACGGCAGCGGGAAATCCCATTAGCTAAAGTGGTGCTTCAGGTTAAGAACAGTTTCAGGTTAAGAACGGACCTCCAGAATGAATTAAGTTCTTAACCCGAGGTACAGAGAACTTTATACTGTACACTGGGAAAAAGTGACAAGTGGGGTGCTGCAGGGTTCTTTCCTGGGTCTGTTGTTGTTCAACATCTTTATAAACAACTTGGACAAAGAAATTGAGGGGATGCTCATCAAATTTGCGGGTGACACCAGGGGCATTGCAAGGGGGCAGGGGGGTGGGCCACCCCGGGTTCCATAATGGAGGGGGTGACAAATGATCTAGGAACAAATTTTTTTGGGAAAAAAATGTTTTTTTGAATATTTTTTTTGAAAATGCCTGCTCCGAAGGTCTTATCTTACTCTACTAAGGATTATATAGCTATATATGAAATTTCATGCATATCGGTTAATATCTTGACCCTCCTCCACCAAAATAGCTGTTCACTTGGCTGTTTTCCTATGTCGTGAAGGCTGAAATTTCAGTTCAGAGAACACTTACTGTTGTTCCCAACCCTAACCCTGTGGAAAGCCATCTAATTAGACTTTAATTTGATTTTGAGATGTTTTTAGGAGGTAATTTAATTATTGTTTGATTTTATACCAATGTTATGTATCTGATGTTAGCCACCCTGAGCCCGACTTTGGCCGGAGAGGGTGGGATATAAATAAAAGTTTTATATTATTATCACTTGTTATTATTCCTTTGTAAGAAAATATGAAATAACGTAAAACCATTTTTGCGGGGGGGGGGGGAATCAATGGGGGGGTTGACAAGAAATTTTCTGCACCGGGTACCACCTGACCTTCCCATGCCTGGGGGGGGGGGCAAAAATTTTTTTTGCCCCCGGGTACCAATTTAGCTTGCTACGCCCTTGGGTGACACCAAACTGGGAGGGTTAGCTAATGCTGCAGAAGACAGAATTGGGATTCAAAATTACCTTAACAGAGTGGAGAATTGGGCCCAAACTGACAAAATGAATTTCAATAGAGACAAATGTACAGTTCTGCACTTAAGCAGGAAGAACCAGACGCACAAATATAGGATGGGGGACACCTGGCTTACTAGCAGTACGTGTGTCAGGAACTGGGCAGAAGAGGAATGATGGACACCGACCGCCTCCCCAGCCTGACCCTTCCAGAGAAGAAGACAGTTCAGAATTACATCAGGGGTTTGAGGGAAGTCACAGCTCAGAGGCAGATGAGGGGGGAAACTGGGAAAGTAGTGGAGCAAAGGGCCCTCAGTGCCACCTGTGGGGGAGATGATGACGAATGAGGAAGTGGGAGAAAAGGGGGGGGAGTACTTCAGGGCAAAGCTATTATTCCAAGAGGCTGCATTCCAAGCCTCTGTAAATATTGAATAAAAAGCAGACGGTAAGGACTTTTCCTTGTCTTATCCATTCCTGGCAACCTGCCATGGGGGTTCGCCTGACAACACATGAAAAGGATCTGGGGGTCTTGTAAGGTTACTAGATTTTTTTCAATGAATCTGGGGACACTTTTCAACTTCAATGGATTTTGTATGGGGACTGATTTGTAAATCCAGGGACTGTCCCCGGGAAACGGGGACATCTGGTAACCTTATCTTAGTGAACCACAAGCTTAACATGAGTCAACAGTGTGATGCAGCAGTAAAGAAGCTATTCTAGGCTGCATCAACAGAAGCATAGTGTCCAGATCAAGGGAAGTACGGTAATTGTTGTTGTTGTTCAGTTGTTCAGTCGTGTCCAACTCTTTGTAACCCCATGGACCAGAGCACGCCAGGCACCCCTATCCTCCACTGCCTCCCGCAGTTTGGCCAAACTCATGCCAGTCGCTTCGAGAACACTGTCCAACCATCTCATCCTCTGTCGTCCCCTTCTCCTTGTGCCCTCCATCTTTCCTAACATCAAGGTCTTTTCCAGGGAGTCTTCTCTTCTCATGAGGTGGCCAAAGTACTGGAGCCTCAACTTCAGGATCTGTGCTTCCAGTGAGCACTCAGGGCTGATTTCTTTAAGGATGGATAAATTTGATCTTTTTGCAGTCCATGGGACTCTCAAGAGTCTCCTCCAGCACCATAATTCAAAAGCATCAATTCTTCGGCGATCAGTCTTCTTTATGGTCCAGCTCTATGGTCCAGGGAAGTAATAGTCCCATTCTATTCTGCCTTGGTCAGGCCACACCTGGAATACTGTGTCCAGTTCTGGACACTACAATTTAAGAAGGCTGTTGACAAGCTGGAATGTGTGCAGAGGAGGACAACCAAGATGATCAAGGGTCTGGAAACAAAGCCTTTTGAGGAAGTTCAACAGTGGAAAAGACTCCCTCAGAAAGTTGCAGACTCTCCTTCCTTGGAGGTTTTCAAGCAGAGGTTGGATGGCCATCTGTCATTGATGCTTTAGCTGAGATCCCTGCATTGCAGGGGGTTGGCCTAGAACCTAGATGACCCTTGTGGTCCCTTCCAACTCTACAATTAGATGATTCTGTGATTCTAGGGTGCTTCCAAACTGCCAGTATTTTACAGGAGCAATTTAAGTGCTCACAGAAAAATTTAGGTTTGTGCAATAGAAATTGATTAAGGTCTTGGTCACCCTAGCACAGCAAATCCACTTAAAAAAAATCAGACTTTTTTGGCTATTTGAAAGTGACAGGAACATGCATTTAAATGTGTGGGATTAACAAATTGTTACCGGGAAGACACAGAAACACCCCACAAGCAAAGAGGATGAATTGCTTTTGTAAAATGGATGACTGCAAGATGAATGTTCATTGTCATATAACCTCCCTGTAAACAAATCAGAATAAATTCTGAATAAACACCAAATATAATTTAACCTCCACGGAAGCTTTGTGCAAGCAAATCAGAAGAAAGGTCAATAAACAGATTGACAGGAGACCACAGTGTTATGTACTGATTCTACAATGTTCAAGAGGCTGTCAACTGGCTGTTGCATTTCTAGATTGCTGCCATTTTCAGGTGGGATTCAATCACATATCAGCAAATTCAGGTTGCATATTTACAGTTGATCTGGCATCATTGCACAACAACCCTGATCCCACCCACCCATTATTGGAACTTTTTGCAATGAGAAAAGTCATGGAGAAATGTACTGGAAAGTATGGGATAACAATTGTATAACCTCCCTGAAAACAAATCAAAATGGATGCTCAATAAATAGTTCACATTGTCTAACCTCCCTGCAAACTTTGTGAAAACAAATCAGGATAAGTTCTTGATAAATAGGACTATGGAAGCAACCCAAAGCTGCATGCACACAACACATTTAAAGCACTGTCCTCACCAAGAATTGGAGAACTGCAGTTTATTGCTCACAGAGCTAGAATCCCCAGCACCCTTCATAAACTAAAGTTCCCAGGATTCTTTGGGGGTGTGTGTGTTTTTCTTAAGCTTGCTTCTTCACACATCATGTCAGGATGGTGGGAGCATAAGAATCCCATAATCACCATAAATCCCACTTCAGTGCACTGTCCAAGAGGCATTTGGTCTGTCCACTTTGGGCTGATAGGGAAGGAGGACCCTCCCTCCCTCAGGATCCTATCCGTCTTCAGGAACTAGACCCCTCCCTTCCAAATGCCCCTTGTCCAAGGTAGACCTGCCTCACAGTTGGAGAATAAGTGTGGTAAGGCAGAGGCTCTGTTGCATCATATGGGACAGCCTGACATGCCCCTGAGGCCACACCACCACATCTCATAAACAAGCATATGGGCAGTCCTTTCTCTGATCGGTTGGCCTTTCCTGTCACATGCCAGGCTGACTCTGTCATAAGTGGGTCTTCATTAATTTAAAAGAGGGAGCCAACCCACGCCTTGGGTTGTGCTTGCCAGAGGCAAGTTTAATGAAGGAGTGATGCTTCTGTCACTTGAAGAGTCTGTCTAAGAAAAGAACATTGGATCTGTGCTCCAACCAAGTGCCTGGCACTATCACAGCAGACAAGCAAGCAGGACTGCTTAGCTAGGGTAACTGCCTGCAAATGAGAAAAGCAGAACCCTCCTTATTTTTTGAAATGGTAGTGTAGGAGAGCAAGGTTCATTTGACACAGCTTTCCTTGCATGACAAGCTGTACCTCTTTAAGTCCTGGCTGTGTATGTATCACTAGCTTAAAATGCAGATAGGTTGTTCTTTTTCTCAGTTTGCATAAAATTTGGTTGCAGGGGGACACACACACGCACACACATCAAAATGCAGTATTTCCTAAGTCACAACAGGCTAGGAACATAAGAAGAGCCTTCTGTGTCCATTTGGTCCAGCATCCTGTTCTCACAGTGGCAGCAGCAGGACCCAAGCACAAGAGCACTCTTGCCTCCGGAGATTTCATTCTAGCAGCTGCCATTCAGAAGCATACTGCTTCAGATTGGGGAGGCAAAGTATAACTATTGCAGCCAGTAACCACGGATAGCCTTGACCTCCATGAATGTGTCTCTTTATAAAGCCATCCAAGTTGGTGGCCTCCTGTGCAAGTAGTTCCATCGCTCAGCTGTGCACTGTGAAGTTATTTCTTTTGTTTGACCTGCATTAGATGTCCACAAGTTCTCGTGTTCTGAGAAAGGAAATAAATATTCTCCCTATCCACTTTCTCCTTGCCATACATAATTCTACACCCCACTTTTATGTATCCTTGTACTTGCCTCTTCTCTAAACACAACAGCCCCCAATGCTACAATCTTTCCCTCTTGCTCTGCCCTTGCTTCCATCTGCCATGTGGCCCCTGACAAATTGTCTCTAAGGAATATATGAATTTATTTTGCTAAATTTAATTCCACTTTATTTTAATGAAATTTCCAGTTGATTTAAAAAAACACAAAAAACTCATTAGACATTAAAATTATAACAAAAGACAGGTATTTGAAAATATTCAAAACATACTTCAAATCAAAGGTAAGCTAAAAAGAGATTAAAGCACATGTCCACATTCTGCATGTCTGAGTAGGCTTGCCAAATAAAAATGTTTTAAGCAGGAGCTGGAAAGAGTGAAGCAAAGTCACCTGCCTGATCCAGTAGGCAGGGACTTCTAAAGTAGGTGCTGCAACTGCAACATTAAGAGATCAGCTTTTTACAGCTGACAGCTGTGCAGATTTGGTGGGCATACATGGGGTAAGGTGATACTACAATGTAGTGATAAGAAAATGTAGTCATAAGGGGGAGAAAGTTGCTCACCCTTGGCATAAATGAACAGATATATTTGACATTTTCAGCAGCTTTTTGGTATCTTAGCTTCAGACTACCTGATACCTCCAGCATCTATGGAAAAGCAATGGCTAGCTCACCCACAGCAGAAGACCCAGAGGGATCCACCATGGATGAGGTCACCGATTCTGCTGTGGCAGATTCTTCGCCTGCAGAATCAGAGGACATTGAATGAGCTCTCAACCCCATACATACAGCAATGGTGTCAGAAGGTGGAGGCAAAACTAGCTGTCACAGATCTTGGTTTACTGAATTCCAATGCAATGCTACCCAAACACACTTACGCAGGAGAACAATAATATAAATCACCACTACTGTATTTGAACCGCTGAATTTATGTTTTTCATTCACTTGCTAACATAGACAGAAGCACTCCTATTTAACTGTACTAAAAGCCTTCAGTTTTGATGAAGATGGGTGTAATATTGTTGAGATGGTTGTTAGGCAACATTTGTCAGACAAATATAGGCAGCCCTGGTTTCACATGACGCCAGCAAGGCTCTTGTCCAATATATTGTGCTGCCTGGGGTGGTGCAATAGGTCAGCCCAGAAGGTTAACCAGAAGGTGGGTGGTTCGAGCCCACCCAGGGGACGTTGTGGGCAGGATTCCTGCATTGTAAGGGGTTGGACTAAGTGGAGTCCCACCCAACTCTACAATTCAATGATTCAGTGAATAGAATCTGAACTGGCATTCTTCCTGCATCTCACCTCAAAACTGCATCTCACCTCAAAACAGTGTCCTCCAGTACACTTAAGAAAGCAGGCTATCCTAGGGCAGGATGTGTGGCATGCACAGAGCTTCATCCTGCAACAGCTTGCTTGCTGCCACTCATTCACCTCTCTACCTGGAGAATGGCTCCCACTGCTGCCCCCTCCTCACTCTGCCTAATGGCAGCTTTCACCTTCCCTAACAGTGGGTAGAGAGCCAGCTTCTTCTGCCAGTTCAAGCAGCTGGCAAGATCCATTACAGAATTCTGGAAGCTTTTATCTCTAAAATTGCATTTCTAGCCCATCTGGAAAACATTTGCTTTTAAACAAAGCCATGAAGGAAGCTCAAAAAGTTCTCCTGATACAAAACTCTTCTGTTTTCCTTAAAATTCCCCGGTTGCTTTGCTTGAGCAGCAACATCTAAATCCCACTGTTTTGTGGTGAAATTTGGTGTGACTCCATTAATTTTAGTGCCCAATGCTAACCTCATTCTCTTATTCCTGTTGCTGAGAGAAGCATCTGCTTAATAGAGAGGGATACAAATAGTTTAAACTTTAAACAAATTCAATGTGGCTCCAAGCCCAAGAGTCATTTTAAAAATGCATTTAAGAATTAAAGGATCCCTTGTCCCCAAATCAGCTTCTCATGTTACATCGTATGGAAGCTGTTTTCTGTGAACCACCCTGAGACCTATGGGTAGAGGGCGGTATAGAAATTCAATTAATAATCATAATCATAGTAATAGTTTCTAAGATATTTTTCTCTTTTAACCTGCCTCTTCAAGTGGCTAGGGCTGAGGCTACTGTAGCTAGGTATTGTCTGGGAAAGAAAAGGAGCCTGGGGTGTGATTGATGACCTTATGGATTGCGTATGCAGCAATTTGACACACATGTAATATAAAGGTGAGATTGATATAGTTTCCTGCATAACTAACATCTACTGCATTGTGGGCGTGGGGTAGGGTGAAGGCTAGTAGCTGAATCAATCCCATCTAATGCTGTGTGATGGGTAAATTTGGTTTTGTTAGCTTGGAAGCTGATATGCATGACTTCCATTTAGCCCAAAATGACTTTTCAATTTTGTTGGTTTGCTCAGAATTTGGTGTTCCAGGCCATTTTTTTCTGGAATATCATCAATGGGTCAGAATTGGCATCCGGGTGGGTTTTTCTTCTTCTTTGGTGACTTGCTGCATTAACATGATCTAGTGACTTGTGCATCTGCTGTTTGGCTAGCTCAGGAGTACAATAAATGTTTTCTATGGGTTCTGGGTGTGAAGGGGTCAATACAGCAGCATAGCATAGGTTGCCAGCACCCGGGACAGGCAAGTCGCTGATGCCACCAGAGCGCCCCCCCCCCAGCCAAGTGGTACTATGCTGTGCCGTCTGACCGTGCAGGGGGAGCCCGTCTGGTTGACGTGGCCCTTGGTGGAAGAATCCCCCCTCCGCAAAAGGGGGTTGTGCCTCCTCACAGGGGTGCCCACTTGAATAAAAGCCCCACCACACATAATCAATCATTTGAATGGCACTGTCCATCAGCTTGGGGGGCAGTCCTCTCAGATATTTTATTAGGCAGGGCAAAGACCCCCTTGGCTCCATGAGTTGGTTCCTATGCCACCTCAGAATTTTGTGCAATGTCCATATTTTCATTGGAGAAATGCTGGGAGGGTATGGAGTTACCTGACCCATGAGTAATCTGAAGGCAACCCTGTAAAGGGAAGGGTTTTAAAAAAAATGTTAAGTGCGTTGTGTGGGGTATAAATAGTAATACAGTATTATCCTTATGGAATGGGACGTCCCTATTTTCATCAGAGAAATGTTGGAGGGTATGCTGTATTGGAATGACTTCGGTTCTAAAATGCTGCTCTCCAAGGACTGTAAGGTATCTCACTGCTTCGGGCATCAGTTTTATTGAGAAAGGAGGCCTTCTGTTCCGGCCTTTCTGCCTGGCCCCCGCCGATCCGATGCTTGTTTCCTCTGAAGCCCCATAGAGTTCATACGACGGTGGCATCCTTTCAGCCTACGTCTCAAAACACCAAAGCGCTCTATACTTGTGGATCGAATGTCAAATTTAATTGAAAATGTGTTTGTCATGGAGGCGCACTCTCCAGTATGCTTGCTCCGAGAGAAGGAAGCGCCCTGTTTTGCGGGCAAATAAGTGGCCAACTGAGGCGAGCGAAACTGGGAGCGACGAGCCCCGTTCAAGATCGCCCTCGGGACAATGCGCTCGGCGAGCGCGGCGCCCTCAGCGCTGCCCTCGAAAAAGGCGAGGGAGGAAGGGACCCGCGCGGCTGAGCGGAGGGAGCCAACATGGCCGCCCTGCCCCTCCCCTCCCGCTGCAGGCCTCTCCTCCTCGTCCTCGTTGCCCGCGCCGGCTCCCTCGGGGGGGGGTGGGCTCTCTTTTCCGCGCAGGGGAAATGCCAAGCAGGCCGGCGCCGCCCTGAGGAGGTTCGGGGAAGGCGGGCGCCGCGCGGCAGGAAGAGGGGCTGCGCACGCGCACGGCTCGAGTCCCCGTGAAGGGCGGCGCCAGCGGGAGCCGCTTCGTCTGGAGGGAGGAGGGAGCAAGAGGGAGGCGGCACCCCTCCCCCCGGGCAGAGGAGCAGGAGGCGGCGCTTCGCCGGGAGGAGGGCGGGGCCAGGCGCTATAAATGCCCGCGCCGGAGGGCCGGCTCCTTCATTCCGGCGAGGGGCCAGAGCTGCTTCACCTTCGGGTCACCGGCATTCGCTTGCTCGCTTGCTTTGTGGGCTCTTCTGCCGCGGCGCGCTCCTACCACGCTTCCGCCTCGTTCTTCTCAGCGACTCTCCTCCGGCGCGATGATGAACGGTTTCCGCGACAGCAGGATCGATGAGGGCACCTTCCTCTTCACCTCAGAGTCGGTGGGGGAGGGGCACCCAGGTGAGCGCCCTCGCGGCAGGAGGGGGGCGCGCGAAAGACCCGGCTGTGGGGCATTGGGAGGAGCAGGGGGCGCGCGCGGGCGACCGCTCTCTCGCTGATTGGCTGCTGTGCTGTGGCGCGTGCCCCCCGGCTGCCTGCCTGCCTGGCTCGTGTCCGGCTCTCGGAGGCCCGTTTCGGCGGCTGAGGGAAGGGGAAGCGCCACGAGGGCGCGCGGGGGGGGGAGGGGGAGGTTGGAGTCTCGGGCGTCGCTTCCAGGCTCCGCTCGGCCGCCCCGGACAGGAGCGGGAGGTTCCCCGCTGCCCCCCTGGATTGCGGCAGTGATGGGGGGGCAGGGTAACAAAGGGAAAGTGCGCGATGGCGGCATGGGTGGCAGACGATGGAAGCGGGCTCGGAGCGCGCGCTCCCGCCCGGTGACGGGGACGCGCCCCGCATTGCAGGCGACCACGTGGTATCCGCATGGCGCGATCTTGGGAGGGACGATGGATGGTAGGAAGGGAGCAGCCCCTGAGAAAACGGATTTTGTGTGTGTGTGTGTGTGTGGAAATGGAAGAAAGAAGCCGGAAGCCCAAAACTGCAGCGTGGGTGCGTGTGTAAAAACGGGGGTGGGTGAGACAAGGGTCAAGCGCCTGCCTTTTAAATACAGAAGCAGGTACGCCATGTAAGTACGCACAATCACGTATCTGTCTACGTTACACAAAGTCAAAAAGCAATTCAAAACTACCCAGAGCGGAAGTATATTCGTTGTCGGCTCCAAACGGTCTAGATGCCCAACGATGCTGGAGAAGGAGGAGGAGACTTGCGCTTTCATTGTCCTTCTCCGCCATGATGTCTGGGCAGAGCCTGCAGCATGGATAGAGGGAGGGCTGGAGTTGAGAAGGCTGCCTCCGAACCTCGTGTGCTTTTTTGCACTGTTCTATGGAATGCCCTTCTAAAGATAGCCTTTGCCAGGAGGCTGCATGGAAACAAGGACGCTTTGATGCACGGGAATTCAGCTTTGGCCATTTCTTTTGCTGCAGGAAAGGGGGGGCCCCCATCACTGCCGCACCTCTGTTTCTGCCATGTGGTGGTTGAACCCATGTGGCTCCATTGAAGAATAGCACCTTGTAGTGTTTTCATTGTGGGTGGGGGACAACTGCTGGATAGCTGGCTTCTTTTTGCCTGAGTAGTATGCAGAGAACAGGGCAGAAAAGCATTGTTGGTGCTTTTTTATACTGTTTTCCAAGGCACAGTGAATGACACCTGTTCTTCTGACTTCGAAATCCACAATTCTAAGTGCCTGTTCTTCATACCATCTAGACCTTTGTTCCCTCTGTAACTCATTCCCTTGGGGAGCTGTTTTTGTTTCTTGTTCAAAAGTTGCCCACTATTTTTATGTGCTTAAATGTCTTTAAAATATTCTGATTTGGGCTTTCTGACCATGTTCAAGTTCTTTATACTGTGAAACTAGTCAAATGGGTACGCCATGCAACTGAACTTTATGTAGATTAGGCATTTGTATTGACAACCTAATACCTCTTGACAGAATAAACATTTGACTGACTTTAAGCACAATATTCACCTTTGGCAAGACTGCTAAATCTGCCGTTAGAGCTGCTTCTTTTCTGGCTTAGGTGAACTCCAAACTGGAGATACATTTTATAATATTGTAAAATGTTCATTTGGTACTAACGGTGTGTGCACTGATGTGGCAGCTGCATATCTTCTGTCTCAGACTTAGCCATATTTAGGAATACTGTGCTGGTGGTAATTTATCCTCACTGCCATCTTGTTCTCTCTGGATTAGATATAGGATGACACTAGTCTGCATTTATAGCCTGTAGCCATGTGTATACAGACAATGCTTCTGGCAGTAACTGGTTCTACACATTAAACAAATTGACGGCTTTTGAAGTACGCCTTAGAGTTTCTGCTAAATAAAGACTGGCATGTTGGGGCCTCAGAGGTACCGAGATGGCCAAATCCTTACCGTTGAATGAAATGATAGATCAGATCTGAAGAATGGCTGTGTCAGGCTGTGTTGATCCCTGAAGCATATATAAGTGGTTGTAAAGCGTTTTGGCATTCCAGACTTGAGTGCTCTATAATAAATTTCATTACAGTGTGGGTTGACAGTCCTGGTTGAAAGCAATTCTAATTTCAAAATGGCAAGTACAGTCGTACCTTGGAAGTCGAACGGAATCCGTTGTGGAAGTCCATTCAACTTCCAAAACATTTGGAAACCAAAGCACAGCTTCTGATTGGCTGACTTGGATGTTTGAGTTCCAAAGAACGTTCGCAAACTGGAAAACTCATTTCGAGGCTTGCTGCATTTAGGAGCCAAAACCTCTGAGTACCAAAGCATTCGGGATCCAAGGTATGACTGTATTACTGTAGATCAAATTTAGGGTTAGATTATATAGAGTTCTAGAGAACTGAGTGGGTGTTTTGTAACCAGGTGCTTTCGTTGTCCTTATAAAAACTCAGTCATCAATGCAGTATTGCAGCAATTGAATCTTTATGCCAGGATGCATGGTTGGGTGTGAGGCATCATTTGTAAAGGGCAAATATAAGGGCATCTTAAACAGTGCACTTTCCATGTGGAAACCAGCGGGTAGGAAATACAGAGAGCTGCAAGGTTTAGTCAACCAAAACTAGCTTGAGATCTGAGGGGCACCTGTGCAATTCTGAGGGTAATTTTGTTCGTGTGCCTAGAGGGAATGGGGAAAGCTTGAACTTGTGCTATCAAGCATTGGCAAGTTTTGCTTAATTATAATTTCCCCCACTTCATTCATCGCTGCCTAATTACTTCACAGGGTTTCTGCTGAACCATTAATTGTGAATGCTGGGTCTTTTTGTTGTATTGTTGGTAGAAGTCATTAATGTCAAAACTAGCAGTTGCAACAGGTCAGCACGAACCAGTGGCTGTTCCTAAACCAAGGTCTCCTATAAAGTCCTCTATCCATGTCTGTTACCAGAAAACAAGCAGATCAAGCTTTCCTGGGAAGGGAGTTCCATATTAACACAAACAGCTGTTTTTTAATTGGTTGGTGGTGCCAGGAAAAAAGTGGTAAAAGGCTAGCCTTAACCTGCATGTTGTATAAAAACATCAAACCTGCATGGGTGTTGGCTGAACACTTTAACACGTGAAATAGTGGCAACCTTGAGGTCTGAAAAGTAATGGAAGCTGTTTCTGATTTTAGATAAGATCTGTGACCAAATTAGTGATGCTGTCCTTGATGCACATCTTAAACAAGATCCAGATGCCAAAGTAGCATGTGGTAAGTTCCCTTGACAATTATGGGAAGAAATGGAATCTATTGGGAGTGTAGTCAAAGAACTGCAACTCCTCTGTACTTTGAGTTGACAGTGCTGGTTCTGTATTATTTTGCAGAAACTGCTGCAAAGACGGGAATGATCCTTCTGGCTGGGGAGATCACATCTAGAGCTGCGGTTGACTATCAGAAAATTGTTCGTGAAACAATAAAGCACATTGGCTATGATGATTCCTCAAAAGGTAAGCAGATTGGATTGCTTCTGGCTGTTTTAATTTTGAATAGAAATGTTGACTGTTAATAAGATTAAGGACTTACAAGCATTGTGTGTGTGTCCTAGGTTTTGACTACAAGACATGCAATGTATTGGTTGCCCTGGAGCAGCAGTCCCCTGACATTGCTCAGGGAGTTCATCTTGACAGAAAGGAAGAAGACATTGGTGCTGGGGATCAGGTTAGTGTTATAAGAGGCTGTGGATTACTCAAAATTTGTTTGTGATGTGCATTCTTAAAACTTCATCTTAGGAAGCTGAAATACATATCTTGGTTTGGTTACAAAAATAGGGCTTGATGTTTGGCTATGCTACGGATGAGACTGAAGAGTGCATGCCTCTGACTCTTCTCCTTGCACACCAGCTGAACGCCAAACTGGCAGAGCTTCGTCGTAACCATACCTTGCCCTGGCTACGACCAGATTCTAAAACTCAGGTAAATGTTTTCTTTCACTTACGTTGTCTTAACGTTGAAAGGTCTTGAAAATGGAAACCATAGTCAATCTTCTATTGAGGCCTTTTAAACTACAATCAAAGTGAATGAAGAACTTGGACATGAAATGATGCAAAATTTACGTTTTCCTTGATTCCCTTTTAGGTGACCGTGCAGTACAGACAAGACCGTGGTGCAGTCATCCCTATTAGAGTCCATACAATTGTTATTTCTGTTCAACATGATGACAAAATTGGGCTGGATGAGATGAGGGATGCCCTGAAAGAGAAAGTGGTCAGAACTGTTGTACCTGCAAAATACCTGGATGATGATACTGTCTACCACCTGCAGCCTAGTGGCCGTTTTGTAATTGGTGGCCCCCAGGTATGATGAAGGTTGGATTCTTGTCCCTTGCTTAATCTGTACAATTGTTGGTACCTTATTGGAAGATCTCAGCTACAGCATGACAGTTCAGAAGCATCATGCTTTTATGACAAATAAAATGCCTTTGCTGCATATGCCACCTAGAGTTCTAGTGTCTACAAACACAGCAGAGTCTTCTGTTTCTGGTAGCTTTGCCTTGCTATAGACTAGGGGTGGAGAGCCTCTGAGCTGCCACATGTTATTGGTCTAAAACTTCCATCCTCACCTGATCATGGGCCACGTTGGCTGGGGGCTGGTGCGATTTCACTATCTGGAGAGCTATGGGTTCCTCATTCCAGGCTTATAGACAGGTGGAACTGTGTCCAGTCAGATGTGATCGACTCTGCAGGAAGGTTGGCAAATAAATAATGAAAAAAATTACCAATTTCAGGGAGATGCTGGCTTGACTGGCCGGAAGATCATTGTTGATACCTATGGTGGCTGGGGAGCTCATGGAGGTGGTGCTTTCTCTGGTAAAGACTACACAAAAGTTGACCGTTCAGCATCTTACGCTGCCCGCTGGGTTGCAAAGTCCCTTGTGAAGTCTGGTCTCTGTCGGAGAGTGCTTGTTCAGGTATGTTCAGTCTATTGGTTCTGGGCAACGAGATGCATTTTCCCAAGATTTGCAACATTAGTGTTTTCTTTAAATAAGTATTTGGGGTTTAAGATGTTAGACTTTGATAGTGTAGTTGCACAATTTATTTGTTGTTTAGTCGGTCAGTCGTGTCCGAATCTTCGTGACCCCATGGACCAGAGCACGCCAGGCACGCCTATCTTTCACTGCCTCCCGCAGTTTGGCCAGACTCATGTTAGTAGCTTCGAGAATACTGTTCAACCATCTCATCCTTTGTCGTCCCCTTCTCCTTGTGCCCTCCATCTTTCCCAACATCAGGGTCTTTTCTAGGGAGTCTTCTCTTCTCATGAGGTGGCCAAAGTACTGGAGCCTCAACTTCAGGATCTGTCCTTCTAGTGAGCACTCAGGGCTGATTTCTTTGAGAATGGATAGGTTTGATCTTGCAGTCCATGGGACTCTCAAGAGTCTCCTCCAGCACCATAATTCACAATTTATTAGAAGCTGGGAAGTGTGTAGAGTTAGCACTTGCATGGTTTTTAGGCAGCTGCAGTGCAGCGGAGATGTAAATCAGGTGCTGGTAATGCTCAGCTGTGTAACAGCTGCTTCTGAAAAATGTGGTCCTTGTATTAATACACTCAGCATCTCCATGATTCTTGCACCTGTAATCAATGCCACAGTAAATCTCAAATGTGGCCTTGCAGTGGCCAATGCAATCCTTGCCAGGTTTATTAAGACTACAGCTCCCATCATCCTTGACCATTGGCCATGGTTGCTGGGACACATTTCCAACTCCTGCTCTAGCAAGAGTTACTTGGTTGCCATGTAGTATTTGCCAACTTGATGTGTGGCTGTACCATTAGGTGTCTTTCCAAAGCTTTGGTTCTAAAATAAACACAGTAGGAAAGGTAAATTGGATGAAATAAGCATTCATAATTCAGTCTGGAGATACAACTTAAGGATTAGTAGTAAAAACAATTTGCCCAGGGAGTGTGGGTTGAAAGGAAAGTTGAGAGGAAGATATTGGAATAATGGTGTGTGAAGAGGGAGAAGAGAAATGGGATACCCTACAAAGTAGCCGAAAGTACACATATTTTAATGCTTTTTGTTTATATTAACTTTGCTCTTAGGTCTCCTATGCCATTGGAGTGGCCCACCCACTGTCAGTCTCCATTTTTCATTACGGCACCTCCCAAAAGACTGAGCACGAGCTGCTAGACATTGTGAAGAAGAACTTTGATCTCCGCCCAGGGGTTATTGTCAGGTAAAACATGGTGGTGCATGCACATAATATTCAGACAGATAAAAAAGAGGTAATAAGGATGGGTCTAGGCATAAACAAGGCATTACCATTTGGCAGTCTGCCCTAAATGTACAAGATGTTGCACAATCTCCGACCATAGATGCTTGCCAAAACACCTAGTCTCCTGGGGAGTGGTGGTCACAAGTAGTGGAGACAGTTCCCCAGCACTGCTGTAGAAGAGCTTTGGGGTGGTTCATTTTTCTAGAGATAAGACAAAGTAGTGCTTGCTCTTTAATATGTAGTGGTTAAAGCAGAACGGTGTGCTAGTCTGTGCCTCTTTGTCACTGTATAGTAAGGCAAATTACAGTTTATGATGTGACATACCAGGGGAAGCCACAGAAAATGAAAAGTATCTTAGAAGAGCACATTTTGGGGCAAAGGTGGCTGATAACAAAGGAGCTGGTTGCTGTCTGGCCATGATCCCAGCCAGTTTGGGGAGTTGGGAGTTGCACCATTGGCATACATACCCAAGATTGAAAAGCTATTCTTTTTCAATGCAGCAAGTAATAGATACAGTAATATTAAATCCACCCTTGCAAAATGGCACAGCCCTTGTGGCTCTTGCACTGATTTGGATACCCCAAAGTATGGATAGTGCAGGGATATGAGGATTTCTGTGAGTTATTACAGACTTACCTTGGGCACTTCAGTCATGTGCTTTTGAGTATTAAAGCTCATTTTCCAGAGATCTTCTGGGTATTTTGGCCCAACCACTGACACTCAAGGCCAGCTACGTTGTACTGTCCTGGACTCAAAGTGTGAAGTTGTGGGTGCTTAGCTCTGCAAACATGGGTGTTCTGAGTGGTGCTGCTGCCTACATTGACTAACTGCTTCTAAAAGCTCCAAGCTGGAAGTAGGCAGGTTTGGTTGTAATATGAGCTGATTATTCAGATAGGGAATACCATTCCCAGTGGAGAAACTTGTGGTGATCTACAGTTGGATGTAGCCACTCATAATGGAGGGTAAGTATTCTGTAATGTCAGTTGAGCCCAGGGGCTTAGTTTCCTTGGGATGTATTTGCATTGGCACCCAGAATTGGGAGCAAATGGGTCCCATCTACTTCTGTGTACAAAGTAGCCGTTGGTCCATGTCTTGGTACTACATATAGCATTGAACATCAAGTGGCCCCTTCAGTGTAGCTGGTTTTTGCTTTGCTTGATAAATGCCTTGTATTGAGTTACGGACTTGTATATTCCAGGGATCTGGATCTGAAGAGGCCTATTTATCAGAAGACTGCAGCCTATGGGCACTTTGGTAGGGACAACTTCCCATGGGAAGTTCCCAAAAAGCTTAAATACTGAACATGTTGGGCTTCTTTCCCCAGACCTGTTGGTGTACATTACAGAGAAACCTCCAGGCTTTTCTGTGGGAAAGAGCCCCATTCCCTAAACTGGTCCTGTCCTCTGCTCTTAATTTGGCACATTCTGTCCATTGCCATGAATACTAGTCCTCCGGGGACCGCAATTGCACTGTGCTTTCTCCTCTTCCTGGTGTGCTTGACGTATGTGTAGAGCCAGTTGAGCATAGGCGCTATATGTAAAACAGAAGAACAGGCTGTAGTCAAAACAGTGCTTCAGTCTAATCCTTTGTCTTGCCCAAAGGCTAACGAGAATTTCCTTTCAACAATGAGCAAGATGTCCCCCCCCCCTAATGTGCACTGCGTGGTTTCATAGTCTCTGTCCAGATATGTAGAGCAGGATGGTGCAATGACTTGGGCTCCCCCCGCCCCCCGTTGATCTCTTGTGGGTGAGTCATCGCCGCCTTAGCAGATGTCCCTGCATGCTCCGCAAGTTCCATTTTGGAACTCGAGTCCCGTGTGGTTTTTTAATTGAGGCAATTTTGGTCCCACAACTCATGGTAGTATTCTCTTAAAATCAGTCAGCACCATACCTTAATCATTTTCTGCTCTTATCTTCTTGGGGGATGTACGTAATAAAGGTGTTTTTTTTTTAAATCCTATGCACAGTTTTAGCACTAGCCAAACCTCACCATCTTTTATTAAGCGGGCTCTTGGCCAGCCTTGTGATGTACTGCAGAGAAGTCACAGGGTTGTACCTGAGGTCTGTAGGCTGCATACTTTTGGCACCTGGAATTTTTTTCTGTAGAAGAGCCAAGAATTTCATGTTGCACAAAACTCCCAGGGTTTATTTTCAAAGCCAGGTCCAAACCATTCTGAAGTACTGGCGTAGCTACAGAGAAGCCAGTTCCCTTCAGAGTGTAAATGCATTTGGAAAGGACGTGGGGGGAAACCCTACATACTTGAAATTTTTTTAATACTTGCTTATTTATTGTGTTTGGGACAGGGTGTGAGTACAGAGAAGCCCTGGTCTCAAATGGCAGCTTTTTAACTTTATTTTGACACCATAAATTCCTTGACAGTACCCAGCATTCCCTGATAGGCCAAGGTGTCCTACAGAAAAGCCTTGGATCACAACCTGCAGGGGGTCTGGCTTGTGTAAAACAGGGGAGGGCAGTGCTCAGGATAACTGGCCTTGGGAGAGGCTGACTTGGCTGGTGTTGTACAGAGAAACCAGCTTGTTTACCTGCCCATTCCATGGCAAGTGTCCTAAGCAGGAAGTGCCTTTTGCGTTCCAATTTTTTTCTGGGCGTTTATTACGTATGTCTGGTTCTTGAAATTCCAAGTTGATTTTAAAGTTCTTAATAAAGTGCTAGGTTCTATCTTACTGTGTTGTGTGTCTCTGGTTTGAATGTCAAGGTTGAAGGTGTACTAAATCAGGAATAAGAGGCTCTTGCTATAACTTGCATTGTATGCAGAAGAGGGGAAACAAAAGTTGAGCAGGATGCATTTTGGAAGTTTCTTGAATGCACACCATTCTTTATGAATTCATTAATACTTGACTGAATCCACACATGCAGAATGCACACTGTGCTGTTGTCAACTTGTGCAAAATTGGTTATGTGGGTGGCAGCTTAAACAGCTGTGCAAGCAACAAACATAAAAAACTATGGCCAAGTAGTTATGCACATAGATCACCTGGAGCTGTAAGGGGGAGGAGCTAAGCTTCATGTACTGCCGGTAGCACCACCACCATTGTGGCAGCAACTACTGTACAGAGAAAGTAACGAAGGTGAGAAGAAAAAAGGGTGTCTGAACAGACCACTTGATTTGCAGGTACTAACCAACTTCCCAGATACCACCCACTTTGCTGGCCTATTCTGAGTGTTTGAAATGTTGCTATTCCATTCATATTTTTAGAGCGGGTTGACTTGGAGTTGACTTACTCAATATGGCACCAGCCTGCATATGGTGGGGTGTGCTGTCTAGCTGCTACTTTATTGAGCTCACTGATGCTACTCTCCAGATAGCCAGAAGCTTTCTCGGATTGAAGTTTTATTGCACTGTACAGCTTGTTCCCTCCTGCAAACCTGGTGCAATAAGGGGTGAACATTCTGAGGTGCATTTGGGTTGAACATTCAGCTCACTGCCCAAGCCCATTGGTTCTGTAACTGACTGGAAAGCACATGCAGATCTTTGCCAGTATTCTGCAATGCAGGAAGATGGTTGAGATCCCTGACACTTGCTGTCCTGCTCTATTTCGCCAAACTCTTTTCTTTTGTGAGCACTTAATGGGCTCCTATCCTGGCAGGAAGGTTCAGATTTGAGCAGGAACAGTTGCCAGATGTGTCTCCTTTGTCGCTGTAAGGCATCATTCAGCCCCACCTTCCTGTCATCTTAGATCTAGGGGTCCCCTCCAGGCTGGTGTTATTTTGTAAGTGTGTTTTGAACATGCAATAGTAATGCATTAAAGATTTGTTTTTGGACACGGTTGCATTTTCTTCTGCAGTCTTTCCCCAAATTGCAGCATTATTGCTGCTTGGAGGTTTTTTTTTTTACCATGTTCTAGACGCAAGTGGTACATTTGTAGTATAAAACATATTCCATTCAGAAGCTTCAGGACAAGCAGCATGTTTGTTGGGGATGGTGGGAGCTGTAGCCTCGCACCATCTGGGGACCCATGCTTGAGAAACACTGGACTGTTGGATTACAACTGATGCATTTGACTCCACTACTGGGTCACAGCCTCAGCTAAGGAGAGGTACAAAAGTGGTGTTGTAAAAGGCTAATTTTGGTCAAGGCAGTCTGCAAAGGCACTAGGGAGCATCCATGAAAGTAATGTGGCCCAAGGCCGACTGTTCAAAACTATTTGCCATCAGAACAGTAGTACAGGTCTTGAAATATGTATCGGGTGTCGAAGGCCCTGAAGAAGTGCATTTTCAGCACGTGTCAGATGCTATACATACAATAATCATTAGGTGCACCTTTGTGGGGAAGGATGTTTTCTCCAGTCCGCCATTCCCTGTGCTAGAGGGCTGTTAACATCTGAGAGTTTGTAGGGAAAGAGACATGGTATCTGAAAGGGCTTCTAGTATAGTTGCAAAAAGGCCAGTGTGACATCAATGCGGGGGGGGGGGCAAGTAATCCCTAGTTCCAGGAAGGCATCGTGGAGAACAAGGCTGTTGGCTGCAAGCCATGACTGTACTACCTCAGCTATATGGATGTGAGCCTCTTGAATTGGGCCTAGAAGCAAACGGGCAACCAGTGTTGCTGTTTTAAAAAAGGGCTCATTGTTGTGGGAGCCTGTCACATTGTCGGCTGAGCCCAGTCCCTGACCTACTGCCTGTGTAAACTGCTTCCTCAGCTAAAGCCTTTAAGCTGCTTCCCCACAGCTACCAGTCTGTGGTCCTAAAGTGTGTCAGGCAGGCCTGTGAGATACTTTCTAGGCCTTGGTGGCAGCTGTCAGTCTGAACAGCAGCTTTGTAGCTGTGGTGAGATTTTAGTGTGAGTGCAGGAACATGCAGAAATACTGTTTAAGCAAACTCCATTGAAGTATTTCCGCTTTGCCTGGCCTGTAAATTGATCCCTCCTGGTTCTAAACTGCTGGAGTGTGAACTAATGAGTGATCTAAATACATTTCTGTATCATGGGCTCCATACAGACCTGGGCTGAGTGCTCTCCTTCCTTCTGGTGGATTGTGGCCTGAAGCTGCAGTTCTGAAATAAGCTTCATTGTAAACTAATTTTGTAGTTAGCCTTTAAAATAGAATGTCGGTTATTCATTCACACACTTCAGTGCATTAAGTATTCATAGCATTCAATTTATTCTATTGTTTTTCAGACCTCATTTGCAGCATTTTAGTGAAACAAAATGCAGTTGCAGTGCTAGGCTGTTGCACTATAGAAAGGGCAAACTGCTCAGTTTTAGGACTAGTGTCTTACTGACAGATTCCTCCTCGCAGGTTATTTTAATATTTTCCGTTCCAATGTCTTGGGGATTAGTTATAATTTGCCCTTAACAGTTTCCTTCTGTCAGCACCCCCTTTCCCCCTTTTATAGCAGAATACCTCTTATTTTGCAATTAAGAAAAAATAATACTGAAAGGGAATCTAAGATTACACCTTGCCCAAGCAACAAAATTAAGCAGCAATTGATTGCTGTATCACAGCTATTCTCATCAGGGAGCAATAAGATGGGTTCAAGCTACAAGTAGGAAACTCGCCATTGCTGTAGACTTTGCTGAATAGGACTTAATTGTGAGCAAATGTAAGAGGATCTTGGCTGTGAGACTTGCTTGATAATACAGAGCTATTTTAAGTGCTGTCTAGAGCCTCCCTTGTTAATCCAACTTGCTATGAAAAAGCACTGCCGTGGCCACACTAGAAGAGAGCAGCAGTCGTGATGGAACGGGTTGCATGGGATACACTTGGTTGAAAACAATATAGGCACCTGCTGTTAAAAACTGAATGACTCTTTCAGTGACCTGGGAAATGCATTGACCTGTAGCTGTGTCAGAGTTAAGTCCCCTCTGCTCTGTAATCACTTGGTAGTCTTGGGCAAGACCCTCCAGCCTTGGCCTCTCATCTGCCATATAGAGGTAATGTTATGGCCTGTCTTACAGAGTTGGTATAAGGATTATAAGCTAATCAATATGAAACACTTTGAGCACACAAAAGCAGCAGAGAAATTCAACCGTGTGGATATTTATAGAACCACTGTTGCTTGGCAAATCTCTCCAGATAGGGAGTTCCATACATCAAGAGGCAGTGTTGATCAGCTCAGTTGCTCATTCACAGAAGGTACCGGTAGATCACTGGACAAGGCCTCTTCCACTGATTTTAAGGGAAGGAAACAAGAATTTTGCTTGCTTGCCTGTGTATTAAGTGGAGCTGGGAGCAGCATTTTAAAAAGCCAGAAGAAAGATTCAGCTCAGAGTATCTCCATTGGCAAGTCATTCCATAGAGTGGGTGCCATTCAAGCAATAAACCTGCTCCTTGTGGCTGCCCACCATTCTTCATGGTGTGTAGTGTTTCAGATGTGGAAATGAATGGACAGGGGTCCCAGGTCATTCAGGCTAACACCAGCATCTTGAATTGACCCTGCAAACTAGGAAGTGGTGTAGATGGAAAAAAAATGAGGCATAGCACTTTCCAGGTAAAAAAAACATAAACAAAACACAACCCCACAGCCACTTTGATTTGCTACTGTAGTTCCCACACTTTTCTCCTTCCACACTTGGTAGCCATCCACATGTTGGAATCCAGTTCCCATCAGCCCCCGGCAGCCAGCAGGAAGGATTGCCAGGAGCTGTGATCCCAGCACTGCCCTTCGGCTTCCTTCAGGAAAGTTTGCCAGCAGATGGTTTTTTTTGCGGCTTGATCTGAACCATATTAAACAAGAACACCTTGTTGCATTTAGTGGGGGTTATTTTTTAGTCTGCATAGGTTTGCAGTATTTATTATTTACTTGTGGATTTATATCCTGCCATTTAACAAAAATTCAAGCAATGAAACGGGTTGCTAAAAGGAGCAGCAAAAGTGAACCTGCTAAGACTATACACTCCTTTGGAAGAGGCACTGAATGGTACAGGCAGGCATAGCGTGTCGCCCAAAGTATTTTGTCCCCTTTCCCCAAGGTATTGCTGCCTGAGTGCTCTTGTCAAAACACTAATCTTGTTCTGCCCACTGAAAGTAGTGCACAGGTGAGTGCGGCGGCATGTCAAAGAGGCAATGCATATTGCGGGACCCCTGCACTGCCCCCTGGTGCTTAAAGGAATAAGTGTTCAAAAGATTCCTTTTTTTAGGGCACGGCAAACTCCCAACTAGCAAGCCCATTTACTATCAAAGCTCCAGCTTTGAGCCTGACTAGGGGCACAACAGGATAAGCGGAGCGCAGAGACTGGGGCTTACTGACAATGATTTCCTAAACCTGAGATCTGGTGGCAGCCCCACAGGGCCACAGGTCCTTGGGGCCAGAGAAGTGGTGTGAAAACTTCAGCTGAAATTCCACAAAACCTTCATACCGCAAATGTTCTGGGTCCCCCCAAGTCTTTTGCACTACAGCTTGTTCAGACAGCAATAATGTGGTAGTATCGGGGAAGTGTCACAGAACTAATACAACATAATAATTACCACCCATGCCTTATTAATATGCCAAGAACAGCAACAATAATTTATACCCCTTCCCTAAGAGGTCAGCCTTCAGGTGTCTTCTAAAATCATAGTTGTTTATTTCCTTGACATCTGATGGGAGGGCATTCCACAAGGAGGGTGCCACTACCAAGAAGGCCCTCTGCCCAGTTCCTTGCAACCTCACTTCTTGCAGTGAACCACCAGAAGGCCCTTGGAACTGGACCTCAGTGTCCAGGCTGAAGGATGGGGGTGGAGACCTGCATACCAGATGGAGCTGATAGACACAGAATTGACCTGCGCCTCCATGGACAGCTGTGAGTCCAAAATGATTCCCAGGCTGCACACTTGATCCTTCAGGGGCACAGTTACCCCATTCAGCACCAGGGAGTCCTCCATACCTCTGCCTGCCCCCTATCCCCCAGAAACAGTATTTCTGCCTTGTCAGGATTCTACCTCAATCTGTTAGCTGACATCCAACTCCAACCATCTCCACGCACTCACAGGACATTCCCCGCCTTCACTGGTTCTGATTAAAGGAGAGGTAGAGCTGGGTATCGTCTGCATACTAATGAACACCCAGCCCAAACCCACTGATTATCTCTCCAGCGGCTCCATATAGATGTTTAAAAGCATGGGGAAGAGGATGGAACCCTGAGGCACCCCACAAGTGAGAGCCCAGGGGTCCAAACACTCATCCCCCCAACACCACTTTCTGGACATGGTCCAGAGGAAGGAGCGGAACCACTGTATAACAGTGCCCCCAGCTCCCAGCCCCCTCTAGTTCTCCCTAACCTGCTGGAGATCACGACAGCGTGACAAAGGCAGTTTCAGCCCCATGATGAGGACTGAATCCCAGTGGAGGGATCCAAATGGTCTGCATCATCCCAGGCATGCTCAGTCGCCTTGCCCAATAATGGAAGATCTGAGACTGGGCAATAGTTGGCCATATTGGCCATGTCCAAATATGTTATTTTAAGAAGCGGTTTAATAACCGCCTCTTTCAGCGGGTCTAGGAAGGCTTCCTCACAGAGGGAAGCATTCACCACCCCGGCAGAGCCCATCACCCAGCACTCCTGGCTTGCATTTATGAGCCACGATGGGCAAGGATCAAGGAGACAGGTGGTCCGTTTCGCTCCTCCAAGCAGCCTGTTCCACATCCTTGGAGGTAACAGACTGGAATTGATCCCATGCAACTTTGACTAGACAGGACTCTAGTACTCTCCTGCTCTGGCTCTGGTCCCACCGGTGGAGTCTACCTCTTTCCGAATCTGAGCGACTTTATCTGCAAAAAAACGGCAAAATCATTGCAGGAGATCTTGGCGTCCTTACCAGACCCCACTGATGAAGGTGAACCACCTGAAAGAGTCTCCTGCTGTTTCTGCAGATGCAACAGAGGCGATGAAGAAGGTCGTCTTCGCCATCACCAGTGCCACTTGGTAGGCTTGACGTTGTCCAATCCGATTCAGAATGAGTTTTCCACCATCGGCGCTCTAGCTGTCTCAGCAATGTTTTCATTGCCCTCAGCTCCGGGGGAAACCACGGGGCTGTCCGGGCTCCATGCAATCAGAGAGGGTGCTTTGGAGCCAGGCAGTCGATAGCCCTGTTAACTCCACATTCCAGTGGGCCACCAGGGAATCAGCTGAAAGGCCATCGCATGGGATAAAACATCCCCTACCACTCTCTGGAAACCATTTGGATCCATTAAAGGTGGGCGCGTACCATCCAAATCAGTCCACCTCCCTCCTAGAGGGGAAGGTTTGCAGAGAAGTCCAGTTGCACCAGGAAGTGATCCGACCATGGCACTTCTTTTGTTTTGATTTTACTTAGGTCAGATCACCTACATCCAAAGAGGTGAACACCAGCTCTAAGGCATGTCTGCGACTATGAGTTGGGGTCAAACCTACTCAAGAACAGCCCCATGGAGGCCATGCTTTCCACGAAGTCCTGAGCGGCCCCTTGTAAGATTGTGTTGGCGTGGATGTAAAATCCCCTAGGACAACCAAACTAGTGTCTCCAGGAGAACATCTGCCATGACCTGAAGTAGCTCAGGCAGGGAATCCTTGTGTGCAGCAGGGAGGTTGGTACACCAAAACAGAATCCTGTACTGCCCCGATTGCCCAACTTCCAGAACATGCAATCAGAAAACTGGGTCTTCTCAATAGGATGCCTGGTGCAAGCTAATGACTTCCCTCAATAAATCACTGCAAACCCCTCCCCTGCCCATATGACTTGGGTTGCTTTGCGTAAGAGAAACCTGGTGGACAAGCAGTGCAAGGACAGGCCCATCTGCTTCATCCAACCAAGTCTCTGTTACACATGCCAGGTCAAGTCTTCCATCCACGATCAAGTCACCCCCACACACGAAGACACCAGTCTGGAGAGGCCCTGTCTATATACAAATATTTCAGAAGAGCAGAATATAATAGTGGGTATGGAGTTCAGATTGCTGAGTGTCTCAGCTTTCTATTATTAATAAACAAGTTTCTAGACCTCATAGCTGTGAAATTGCTTGAAAATATGGGTCATGCATGCTGAAAATCTCTGAAGCAACAGAGATGGTTTAAGATATGTTTATGTTCTTGCATTTCCCAGAACTAGCAATATCA
This sequence comes from Lacerta agilis, assembly GCF_009819535.1. Lineage (NCBI taxonomy): Eukaryota > Metazoa > Chordata > Lepidosauria > Squamata > Lacertidae > Lacerta > Lacerta agilis. Next base: position 1,136,348 of record NC_046319.1, on the reverse strand, counting down.
AAATAAATTATGCGAAATAGTAAACATTGCAGAAGAAATTTCAAAGAATACATTGTGGAGGCTGGTCTGTTTGGGCAAATGGAACACAGCCCCAGAACCTCAGTCTGGGTGGGAGCGCTGTTGCACTCAGGTCCTGCTTGTGGGCTTCCCATTGGGGCATCTGGTGGGCTCCTGTGGGAATGGCATGCTGGAGGAGATGGGCCTGATGCACTCTTCTGCTCTTGCAATCTCCTGCCTCCTTATTAACAACCAGCCATGGGGTGGCCCTGGCTGCCATGTCCTCCTCCTCCTCCTCCTCCTCCTGTGTCAGTGTGGCCTTGTAGAGCTCAGCAGCAAGGAGCAGGGGCACAAAACTAATAGTTGGCTCTGCCTCTCCTTGGCTGATTCCATCTACCATTTCCCTGCCCCCTGAAATCTCCATTGTTTGCCCATAAAATCGTTGTTGTTCAGGAGTCTCAGGTGTGTCTGACTCTTCGTGGACCCCATGGACCAGAGCAACGCCAGGCACGCCTATCTTTCACTGCCTCCCGCACGCAGTTTGGCCAAACTCATGCTAGTTCCACTTCAAGAACACTGTCCAACCATCTATAAAATCATAGGACACAGTATATTCCTAAATGATGTTGACATGACAGACACACCTCTGCAAATACCCTTCGGATGCCTGTTCTATAAATGAGGTGATGGGGCTGAAGTGTTTGGTGGGCTATACCACTTCAAGACTGCTAAGATGGATTAGGCTGTGAAGATAGTTGGAGCCATTCCTGAATTGGGATAGTTTGACACAACTGTCCATGCACTAGTAATCTCAAGGTTGGATTACTGTACAGTAATGCGTTCTATATGGGGCTACTCCTTGAGGTTGGACAGGAGGCTTCAGCCAGGATATAAGGTAAGGTAAAGGTAAATGACCCCTGGACGGTTAGGTCCAGTCCACAGACAGCTTTCTGAGTTGTGACCAGCATGACTAAAGCGCTTCTGGCACAATGGGACACTGTGACAGAAACCAGAGCGCATGGAAATGCCATTTACCTTCCTGTCACAGCAGTACCTATTTATCTACTTGCACTGGTGTGCTTTTGAACTGCTAGGTTGGCAGCAGCTGGGACAGAGCAACGGGAGCTCACCCCATTGCATGGATTCAAATCAACCTTCCGATTGGCAAGCCCAAGAGGCTCAGTGGTTTAGACCACAGTGCTACCCGCTCCCTCCTGCCAGGATATTTATTAAACCATGCTTTCAGGATTTGCACTGCCTGCCAATCTGCTGCTGGCCCATGTACAGGGTGTTGGTACTAACATACAAAGCACTAGCAACTCAGGTAGTTTTGTCAAATGAAGAAAACAAAAACACAAAGTTAGACAAATCAAAGTAATAGGCCTTCTTAAAACTGACAGATCACTAGGTCTGGATGGCAAGCACCCAAGAATTCTTAAATAACACAAATGTGCAACTGCTGATCTTCTAACAAAAATATTTAACCTTTGCTAAGAACAGCCTCCATATCTGAGGACTGGAAAGCAGTCAAGGGAACATATTTTTTTTAAAAGCAATCCAGGGGCTTTTTGCCGGAAATTACAGGTTGGTTAATTTAATGTATGTTCCAAGAAAACTAGTGTAGAGTATTGTTAAAGATAGAACTACCAAGCATATGGTTAAACCACAGAGCCTAGGGCTTGCTGATCAGAAGGTCGGCGGTTCGAATCCCCGACAGGGTGAGCTCCCGCTGCTCGGTCCCAGCTCCTGCCCACCTAGCAGTTTGAAAGCACGTCAAGTGCAAGTAGGTAAATAGGTACCGCTCCGGCGGGAAGGTAAATGGCCTTTCCGTGCGCTGCTCAGGTTCACCAGAAGCGGCATAGTCATGCTGGCCACATGCCCTGGAAGCTGTACGCCGGCTCCCTCAGCCAGTAACGCGAGATGGGCAACGCAACCCCAGAGGCGGACACGACTGGACCTAATGGTCAGGGGTCCCTTTACCTTTACCAAGCATATAGAAGAAAAACTAGTATAACTTATGTAAGCGTTTACTATGTCTTGTTAACCTATTAGAGCTTTTTAAGAGTGTCAACATGTGTATAAAGGTGATCCAGTTGACACTGTGTACACAGACTCTCAATTTTTTTGGACAAAGTAACTCACCAAAAACTCCTAAGCAAGCTTAGAAGTCATGGAACAACAGTTCTCCTGTGACTCAGTAATTGGTTAAGAAACAAGACAATGCAGAGCAGGAATAAATGGACAAATGTTGTTATTGTTGGTATTATCTTTACTGTTCTCTTTTTTATCTCTAATTCATTTGTAACTGAAAATCAAAAACAAAAAACGGGGGGCCCAGTCTGTGCAGAGTGAGACTCTTAATCTCATGGTTGTGGGTTCGAGCCCCAAGATGAGCAAAAGCTTCCTGCATTGCAGGGGGTTGGACTAGATGATCCACGGGGTCCCTTCCCCTTCGACAATTCTTTGAAGCGCCGGCGGCAGCGCAGCAGCAGCAGCAGCAGCAGCAGGCGGCGAAGGAGCCCCTCCATTGCGCCTTGGAAGGAATCTATGCGCTTGCGCAGGGACTGAGGATGACGCGAGAGAAAGAGAGGCGGGGCAGAGGCTAGTGACGCGCCTGCGCCTTGAGACGCAAGCTCCGGCAAGGGAGGCGGGGCCAGAGCCGGTCCCCGAGCGTTACGCCTGCGCAGTGCGCGGAGACGGAGGCGAGACCTTCAGCTTGACAAGGAGGGACGGACTGACGGAGGAGGCGGAGGCGTCGGGCTGAGCGGCGGCGGCGGCGGCGGCGGCCCTTGAGGTGCGCGGCGAGGGAACGCGAGGGAAGCCGGCTCGCGGCTGGAGGAGCCCGGCGACGCCCTCGCAACGGTGGTGGCGGAGGCGGCGAGGGGGGCCGCCTGAGGCTTCGGGGTGGAGGGCGAGGCGAGGGCCCGGCTTGGCCTGGGGGCGCCGAGGGCCTGTGGGGGGCGACGCCCCGCTTCTGCCTCGCTTCTCCCTCGCCGCCTCCGCCCTTCCTGGGCTGCCGAGCGAGGGGCTCCTCTGAGGGAGGGCCTCCCGGCCCCCGCCCGCCTGAGGGCTGTTGCCAAGGCCGCGCTCGCAAGGGGAGGGGGCGGCGGCGGCGGGGAGACGCTGAGACACCCCCCCCCCCGCCCGCGCCCCAAAAGCAGGCCAATCTGGACCACCGCGGCGGCGTCTTATTATGTATTGGGTGTTGTGAACCGCCCTGCGATCTTCGGGTGAGGGTGGGGCGGCATACAAAATGAACAGAATAAAAACCAATAAAGAATTTGAGGCAGTGGATCCCAAGGGAGAGGCTGGCAAGCGGGGCGGGAAGGTTCAAGGGCAATCAAGGAAACATCTGAACATTTCAGTGTAGTATGGCATCAAAGTATTTTTAAAAAATTACTTGCGGAATATGAATAGTTTCCTCATGAGAGCAGAGTGTCAAGTGCTACCAAGGGCACTTCTAGTCTTGCTTTCCAATGTATTTCTCATCAATAAAAACATTGGTGTGGGGCCAGCAAATTTTTATTCTGCAAGTGTGTTCTAGAGAAAAAACTTTGAGAGCTGCTAGTGTTGCTTGGGGAAGCCACAGGTTCAGTTCTCTGCTCACTGGATGGCTTTGGGGATTCCTCCCCTCCTCCATCTCTCTGCGCATCCTGCTTCACAGGGTTGTTGTCAGGTTAAAGTGTGCAGGCTTGTCTGCCATCTCAAGCTATTAAGGTAGTGTCAGAAACCAAATGGCTCATTAAACCAGGTTATAGTCACCAAAACAGAACAGCTGGTTTCCATTTGGGGCAAGGCAGCTCTAAAGTCTTTATTTTTCAAATGATGGACTGATCATGATTGATTATCAGTTAAAACATCTGGCTAACAGATGACAACCTTGAGCTAGGTCCAGGCTTCCTCAACCTCGGCCCTCCAGATGTTTGAGATTACAATTCCCATCATCCCTGACCACTGGTCTTGCTAGCTAGGGATCATGGAGTTGTAAGCCAAAAAACCTGGAGGGCCGAGGTTGAGGAAGCCTGAGCTAGGTTAAGAACTTTGAGAACTTAAAGAAGGAAAGTTACTTTATCCAGGGACAGGTCCACATATATATTGGCCTATTTCTAGGGTGCCAGACTTCCAGATTTCCTGGACTACTGTAGTTGGAAGTACTGTCCCGGCGGAAACGGGCAAAATGTCTGGGAAAATCTGGATGTATGGCAAGCCATGTCGGCAGTGTCATTTTTGCTGATTTTCCAAAAAAAATAGCTCAAAAGTGACATTTTTTGTGTTTCCTGATTTTCACATTTTTGAAATATGGCAGCTGTAGCCTATTCCAACCTGTTTTCATAATGGTAACAGACTATTCGTAACATAATATATTATTCACAACTGTGAACCGTGGGTTGGGGTAAGTGAAGGCAAGCAACAATTCACTATAACATTGTTCACTGCTCCTTCTCAGGCTGCACAGAAAAAGCACATTGGTTCCTGAAATTCATTCTGATTGTGCAGATAAAATGTAACTGATAGAATTCTTCAAGGAGTGGCATTAGTGTGTGAAAACAGTTAAGACCCAAAGATTCCCAGGTATGCACTTCCAGATGGTGGTATGTCAGGCACCATCCTGGCAGCACTCAAGCAGCTTCACTTGGTCACAAGTGGCCAATAGTCTGGCACCTCGCTAATTTTGAACACTGTTTGAGAGCAGGTAGTGATGGTGGGGTGATAAAGATGCAATTAATAATTACATGCAGTTTATTGACAGGTGAGCTATGGGAATGTGTGAAATTGCTTTGTGTGGGATCGGGTTGTTTATCAGTCTAGTTTGGGGCTAGCCAATGTAGTGGCATCCGGATGTTGCTGGACTGAAAGTCCCATCAGCCCCAGCCAGCATGGCCCATAGCAAGGGGTGATGGAGCCTGATCTAGCTCATCATGGTCTCCTCTGACTCATAGCAATTCTCCAGAGCTTAACACTACCTGCTTCCTGATTCTCCTTTTTTGTTTAAATGGAGATACCAAGAAATTGAACCTAGGACCTTTGCTGTGCAAAGCACAAGGTATTATGGTTTCTTCCTCTTTGAGCAGTGTTCAAAGTTAGCCAGGCATCAGGCGCATTTTGTGAACTGTGCAGGTCCAATTGTGACCACATGGAGATCTCTGGATCCAGGTTGGCAACTGACATCCTCCATCTGGCTGGCCCCTCCAGCTTTCTATGCAGGTAGGCAGAATAATTAGTTATTGCATTTATCTCCCACCTTTCCCCCCACCCCCAATTAATCCCTACTATGACTCTGTGAGGTAAGTTAAGAGGCTGTGACTGACTCCCATGTTCACTCAGGGAGCTTCATGACTGAATGGGGATTTGATTTTTTTTTATAAGAATTTATTATTTCTATTAAGACAAAGAAAACATAACATAACACCAACATTTACAGTACAGAAATGCAATACATAAACACAACACAAAAACACAATCAAACAGTTACAATAAAAGAAACATATACAAACCTTTAAACTAACACTTATCCTCTTACTTTTCTTGTTGCTATCTTCTCTATTTTAGGGGACTTCCCCATTCCCTCCACTGTCTTCAAAAACATATATATCTTCTAGGTAGCTTTGTATCTTATTCTATTCACATTGCTCAATTTTTAATGTGCTTTACTTTACTTAATTATATCTTAACTTAAACACCAATCTTAACATATTTTCTAACAAATAAATCTTTCACACAAAAATATCTTGCTAACAATTTTATCTAACATATACCTGCTAAAGCCGCTGTTCTATTTAATTCTGCTCAAATATTCAATTTTACTGATTTAACTAGATAGTCTTTAAATTTCTTCCAGTCCCGTGAAACCATCTCCTCCCTCTGGTCTCGGATTCTGGCGGTCAGTTCTGCGAGTTCCATATACTCCATCATCTTCATCTGCCATTCTTCCACCGTTGGTATCTCTTCGCCTTTCCATGTTTTTGCCAATAAGATTCTAGCTCAGGGGTCTGCAACCTTTAAGACCAAAAGAGCCACTGGACCCGTTTCCGAAGGGGAAAAAAAATCTGGGGAGCCGCAAAACCACTGCGACATTTAAAACAAATATACACTGCATTTTATTTTAAAAAATCCAATTTAAATAAAAAAATATCCAAGTTAAAATAAAAAATCCTATTTAAATAAAAAAAATCCATTAAAAAAAAAATCATTCATTTTATCCACCCTGGGACCACTACCAGGTCACAGCTGATCCAAGGTGGGTTGCAACAGCATACAAATATTTGATTTGGTTTTTTTTTTTTAAATGAGTCCTCAACTGCACACTTGTGTTAAATGTTTGTCCCATGTCTAATTGAAGACTGCTGGCTTTTACAATAATCTTAGTGTCTTTTACTCTTAATATTTCAGACCAGAGGCTATGTTCACCTCTTCCAACCTCCTCTCTTGCTAAATAAGCACAGAATTGCACCAGAGAAGCCTGTGATGTTTGTGCTGACTTGCATACAGGGGGCTGTAGTAGTTCGTAGTGTTCAAACCTTTTTAGGGGAGTTCCCTGCCCCCTTAATGACAGTGGTGATAGATTTTGCACATGAACACAGATCCAAGTTAGGACTCCTCTCTCCACGCCAACAGGTGCTTTGTCAAGGCTCCCCTAACACACACTCAGGACAGAGGAAAAACTGCAAAACGTCCCGGCCTTGCTCCGGGGCGGAGAGAGACGCGCGCCCGGCGAGAGCGCGGTCTGATGCTGCGAGCGGAACCAGGAGCGAAGGAGGCAGCGGCAGGGAAACAGGCACCGCTTCCTCGACCATTTTTAAAAAGAGGGCTTCCCCCCTCGCCCTCGCCTGCCACCCCGCCGCCCCTGGCCCAGCCCACAGCTGCCTACCTCGTCGTCGCCTCAACGCAGCAGCCAGCAGCCTTCCGAGAGGAACGCGGCCAGCCCGCCCCCGCTGACCCACGACCCAGCCGAGGAGTCCTGGCCTCCAGTGCCCGTGCGGGCACGCGTCCAAAGGCCCCCTTCCTGCCCCCATCCTGTCCCGCCTCCCAGGTGCCTCTGGATGCCGCGGGGTCCCACATAGCTGCCGACCCCGGAGCTCCCTGTCTGCCCCAAGGCCGCCTCCCACGCTAGGAAGACTCCCGGAGCTGGGCAGGGTTGGTCCCGCCAGGCAGGCTTGGGGGGGGCGGCCTCTCCCATGGACGCCTGCTTTTGAGGCGGGGTCTTCAAAGTTCCCCCTCCCGTCGCCCAGCTCCACCTCTTCCCGAAGGAGTGCGCGCCAGAGCCCTCAGCTGAGCTGCGCCACCTCTACTGCGTCTCCACCGCCTCCGAGCCCCGCTGCCCCGCTGTTCAAGGCCATGTGATCCTGGGTACGCCCCTGAGTGCGCGCCGAAGGAGTCCCCGCCAGAGCCCTCAGCTGAGCTGCGCCACCTCCACTGCGTCTCCACCGCTCCGAGCCCCACTGCCCCCCGCTGTTCAAGGCCATGTGATCCTGGTACGCCCCTGAGCAGCGCCCTCAGCCTCCGGAGGGCGGGCCGCCGGCCAGCTGGAGGGCGGTCGCTTCCGCCTGGCCAGCTGGAGAAGTGGGCGGGCTTATCTGCCCCGGAGCCGCGGCAGCCGTGTAAAAGAGCCGCATGCGGCTCCGGAGCCGCAGGTTGCTGACCCCCGTTCTAGCTGCTGTTGTGGCATACATAAAAAACACTCTATCCTGACTGGTATCTCTCATTAGTTATGCTCAGAAGAAATGCCTCTGGTTTCTTACAAAAGGTAACCTTCATTACCTTCTTAAGTTCGTTATAAATCTTATCCCAGAAGCATTTACCGCTGGGCACAACCACCACATATGAAAAAAGGTACCTTTCGCATGTTTACATTTCCAACATACATCTGACATTTTGGTATTCATCTTAGCTATCTTAACTGGTGTCAAATACCATCTGTAAACCATTTCATTATATTTTCTCTTAAACTATGACAAGCAGTGAATTTAATACCTTTTTGCCACAATCTCTCCCAGTCATCCATCATGATATTATGTCCTACATCTTTCGCCCAGTCTATCATTGACGATTTAACCAGTTCATCTTTCGTATGCCACTCTAGCAAAAGATTATACATTTTGGAAAGGTTTTTAAAATTCGATTCTATCAGTTCTGTTTCCAGTTTTGATTTTTCTACTTGAAAACCAACTTTTTGTCCATTTTAAATGTTTCATATACCTGATGATAATGCAGCCAGTCGGGGACCTGGCTTTTCACTTGATCGTAGCTTTTTAGCTTAAAAGAGTCCCCTTCCTGCTGCAATATGTCCATATATCTTAACCAGTTTGCAGACATGTTCGGTCTCTTATAGGCTTTGGCCTCCACTGGAGAAATCCATCTAGGGGTCTTTCTCTCTAACAAGTCTTTATATCTAATCCAGACCTGATACAAGGATTTTCTAACTATATGAGACTTAAAGTTCTGTGGATCTTAACCTTGTCATACCAAAGGTATGCATGCCAGCCAAACATATTATCATATCCTTCCAAGTCCAATACATCAACGTTCTCTAGTTTGAACCAATCCTTTAGCCAGCAAAAGGCCGCTGCTTCAAAGTAAAGTCTTAAGTCCGGCAGGGCAAAGCCTCCTCTCTCTTTAGAGTCTGTTAAAATCTTAAACTTGATTCTTGGCTTTTTGCCCCTGCCATATAAACTTTGATAAGTCCTTTTGCCATTTCTTGAAACAATCCAGTTTGTCCAAAATTGGTATGGCTTGGAATAAAAACAGCATCCTTGGTAGGACATTCATTTTTATCACGGCAATTCTTCCCATTAACGACAATTTCAATCTTGTCCATATCTCCATGTCTTTCTTTATTTCCATCCATAGTTTTTCGTAGTTGTCCTTGTACAGGTTCAAATTCTTGGTTGTGAGATTGATACCTAGATATTTTACTGTTTTGACAAAATTGAGGCCAGTGCCTTCCTGTATTCTTTGAATTTGTTCTGCACTCAAATTTTTTCCTAAAACTTTGGTTTTCTGTTTGTTTAATTTGAAACCAGCTACAAGTCCAAATTGTTCAATTATTTCCAAGGCTCTGGGGACACTGCTTTCCGGTTCCTGCAGGGATAACATCAAATCGTCTGCAAAGGCGCGTAGTTTGTATTCTTTCTCTCCCACACGAATTCCTTTTATCTGTTTGTCCTTTCGTATCATATTTAGGAGGACTTCCAGGACCGTAATAAAAAGTAAAGGGGAGATAGGGCACCCTTGTCTTGTTCCCTTTTCAACTTCAAACTCCTCCGATATCACACTGTTTACTATTACTTTAGCTCTTTGTTCTGTATAGATGGCCTTAATGCCATTCAAAAATTTTTCTCCAACTCCCATCCTTTCCAGATTCTTTTTCATGAATATCCAAGAAACTTTATCAAATGCTTTCTCTGCATCAACAAACAGTAGTGCCGCATCTGTGTTTATGTTTCTCTCCAGTTTTTCTAATATATCCACAATAATTCTCGTGTTATTACTAATTTGTCTTCCTGGCAAGAAACCTGCTTGATCTCTGTGTATATAATCTTTCAACACTCTTTTCAGCCTTGTAGCCAATACATTTGCAAAAATTTTATAATCCACATTCAAAAGGGATATTGGACGATAATTTTTCATTTGGGTCTTGTCAGTATCTGGTTTTGGAATCAGTGTGATAAAGGCTTCTTTCCACGTCTCTGGTGCCCTATCTCCTTCTAGTATTTTGTTGCAAATTTCTCTTAGCGGCTGCGATAGCCAGTCTTTCAATGTCTTGTAATATTTTGCTGTTAATCCATCCGGTCCTGGAGCCTTCCCCAATTGCATGTTATTTATTGCATCTTCTATCTCCTGTGTCGATATTGGGTGGTTGAGAGTAACTAGTTTTTCCTCTGGGACTTTTTGCAATCCATTCTTTTCCAGAAATCGGTCTATTTCTACTTCATCTATCTTCTCCTCCTTGTACAGTTGCTTGTAGAATCTTTGAAAGCACCATCTGATTTCCTCCGGTTTCTCCACATTTTTTCCATTTACTACCAAATTATTGATGACATTTGCCTTTTGTCTTTTCTTCAATTGCCAAGCTAGTAGTTTTCCACACTTATTAGCCGATTCAAATGTTCTTTGTTTCATCATTTTCACTTTCCATTCGATGTCCTGATTCATTATATTAGCATATTGGGATTGCAAGTATTTAATTTCTTTTTGGATTTTAACACATCTGGGATGCCCTCTCAATTCTTTTTCCTTTTCTTTGATTGACTTCAACAATCTCTCCATTTCTGCATTTTGTTGTCTCTTCTTTTTTGCTTTTTCACTAATGAGGAATCCTCTCATTACAGCTTTACTTGCATCCCAAGCAATTCTTTTCTCCACTTCGGAACTCCAATTTATCTGAAAGTATTCTTTCATCTTTTTCGCCGCTCTTTCTACTAGCTTGGTGTCTCTCATCAGAGCGTCATCCATTCTCCATCTAAAAGAATCCTTGGAAATCATTTTTAAATTTAACTGTACCGGATTGTGGTCTGAAAGAGTTTTAGGGCCAATTTCTGCCTTTTGTATTTTTGGAGCCAATTCATTCGAAATCCAAATGTAATCTATTCTCGACCATGACTGCTGAGATTCACTAAAGTAAGTTGCCTCTGTATCTGTAGGGTTTTTTAATCTCCAAGAGTCCACCAAATTCAAATTATCCACCATTTCGAAAAAAGTCTTTGGGAGTTTCCCATCATTCGTTAATTTAGTTCTTTGAGATCTATCCATTAATGTGGAAACTGCACCATTAAAGTCTCCAAGGCAAACTAATTTGTAATCCAAATAGTCCAACAGCAGATCATGTATTTTCTTATAAAAAATTGACTTTCCATCATTTGGTGCATAAAGTCCCAGAATCAAAAGTTTTTCGCCTTGTATATTAATTTCAATTGCGATGTATCTCCCTTCTTCATCTTTAAAAAGCTGTCTTGGGCTATATTTCTCCTTTGCATATATCACTACTCCTCTCTTCTTGACCTTGTCCGATGATATAAACTCTTGGCCTAATTTTTTGTTCTGTAGTAATCTTCTATGACGTCGGGCTATGTGGGTTTCCTGTAGACATATTATATCCAAATTCTTCTTTTCTATGCTGTAAAACACTCTGCGTCTCTTTGGTCTCTGATTCAATCCCCGGACATTCCATGTCATTAGCTTGAGCGCCATTTTCCTTTCTTTATTCTTCTCCTCCAGTTGCTTCTCCTTTCTTGTCTTTCTCTGGATCCTGGCTTGAACCTGGTAAACTTAGTGGTCCCGGCGGTGGTGGAAATTCCGCTGGGAATCTGTATAATTGTGCTGGGTCGAGTGGTGTGCCTTTAAATTGTTCCTGATGCTTGTCCAAAAACTTTTGCTTCTCCGCCAAGGACCTTATTCTTATCTTCTTTCCTTCAAACGTAAATGCCAGGCCTTCTGGAAATTCCCAACTGAAGGGAATTTTTCTTTTCCTGAGCTCAGTCACCAAGTCGTTGTAAGGAACTCTTTTGTCCAGGAAAAATCTGGGGATGTCCTTATAAAAAATTACTTTATTCTGCTCTACCACCAGGTTGTTTCTATAGTGCAAATCCAGAAAAAAGTCTCTATCGTGTCGGTCGTGTAGCACAATCAAACAGTCACTGACTGTTTTGTTGCTTTTCTTTCCTCTGGAACCTCTTGGACCAAATCTGAAGGCCTTCACTATGCGCGCTGAGACGTTAACTTCTTCTAGCTCCCAATATCCTGAAAATAACTTCACAATATAAGCTTTTAGGTCTTCCCCTTCCAATTCTGGAAGACCCCTTAGACGGATGTTGCCCTCTCTCTGATGTAGTTGCAGAAAAGCGAGAGACTCTTCAACAGTTCTCTGTCGTGTTCCAATATTCTCTATCTGCTCCAAATCCAAATTGTCCAATTTTTCCTCCACCTTTTTTATTTTTTCTTTGACCACTTTAATTTCCTCAGAGTCCTTTTTCAAGGTGGTCACCTCCTGCCCAATTCTATTAATTTCTTCTCTGTTCTTCCTTACGTTCTCCTCAATTTGCCCAATTGATTTTTCCAGGGTCTGCGTAGAATTTTTAATATCAGCTTTTATGTCAGCTTGTAGTTTTTCTATTGCTGAGTTCACTGCTGTATTTCCTGATGAAACTTGATCTTGTGTTTGTTTCAACCCTTCAGTGACGCTTTTCAATCCTGCTGCAATTTCTGCCACGCTAACAACCAATTTCTCCATTTGTTCCTGTAGAGTTAGGGAAACAGAGCCTCTTTTTTGTGCAGAGCTAGAACCAGCTGTTTTTGATCTAGTGTCCATCTCCTGTGGGCTCTGCAATTGTAATCTCAAGGTCACTCCGGTTGCTGTGGTAACAATCTCAGACATTCACAGCAGAAGGCCAACAGTCCCAAAAGTAAACACCAGGTGGCCAGCAGCTCAATTCTGAGAACAAAGAGACTGCTGAGCCAGGAGCCCACACCAGTCCCAAAAATCCAGCTTTTAGGCAAAGAGTTTAAATTTTCCACAATATAAATTCCTTACAGCCAAGAAGGGTATGTTTTCATATAGCCCAAGTCAGTAACAGTTTCTAACTTGCAGTGTTACCACCAAAGTCCAAAAAGTAACTTGTATCTGGTTACAAAGAAGTCAAAATGTCTCCACTGGTAAACAGTCACTGAAACACCAACAAAGAAAAAATGGCAACAATATATCACAGCCCGCTACTGACCCGGAATCCTAATCCAGAGGGTGAGGGGCTTCTTCTTTTGCCATATCAACTGTTTTTAAGTCTTTAAACATCCTTTAAACAACTTTTAATCCACTTTTAAAAAGTTTGGCAGAGTTCGCAAAACTTTCCCGTTAGTCGCGGCTTTGATCTTTTAGCGCTACCAAGCTCGCGCAAACAGTTCAAAGGGAACAGGCTTCCTTTTGCAGTTTCCTCTGCAAGCAGTGCTCTTTAAACTTGTAAAATAATCCAATATTTTAACTTACAGAGTTTCTTTGGAAGTTTCTATGTAGGAAGTGCCGGGTGCTCAGGTCTGGCGGGATCGCTGCTTTGATCCTCCGCAGGCAGTCGCTTCTTCAGTCCCGTGCTGGGGCTCCGCTCGCCTGATTTTCCCCCTTACGAGGGTCAATCAGGAGCGGAGACAGCACGTCTGGGACCCACGAAGCCGTCGGTCCACGGGACGCTCTTCCCGTGGCTTTAAGGGACCCGTGGCGCAGGCACGGAGATCCCTATCGCCTAACGGAGGACGGAGCCGTCGGACTCCCGTCCGCCATTGACTCGGCACCTAACCGGAAGTCGACTGAATGGGGATTTGAACCCTGATCTCCCAGTTCCTAGTCTGACACTCTAAGCACTACCCCACATGGGCTTCCTAAAGTACTTCTGCTATGGGGCAGCTCTATAAATTAAGTAGGTAAATAAATAGGGGGAAAGCAAAATGTCACTTAGAGAAGAATCTGAAATATTTTTCTTGAGGCTTAAATTTGTTTTATTCTGGATTGTTTTATTTGATGTTTTAATGTGTTGTGTTGTAAATCATTTTGAGATTTTTCTTTAAAATGTAAAGCGGTATAGAAATAAAATTAATAATAATATTAAAAAACTGGGGGGGGGGGTAGTGCTTAGATATTTTGTTGTGGCAACCGTAACCCAGGTTTAAGGTGCCATTTGGCAATTAGTTTACATATCTGCGTTTCTAACTCTGCTTTTGAGTAACAGCAAAAGGGAATATGTGACAATAAAACCACAGTTAAAGGTGGTTGGTACTTGCATGGTGTCAGCAGTTGTCAGTAGGCTTATTGGAATTCAGTGGCTTGGTTTAAAAATGTGTTGACCTTCCTCTGAAAAACGTAGATTTTAAAATCTGCACAGAGAGAGTCTTGAGATGGTGATGCTCATTTGTACATGCATGGTATTTTCTGCTTTGATCTCTTTCAAAGAGCTCAGGATAGCTTGTATTGCCCCCTCATTTGGAGGGGCATGATTATCCAAAGAGCTTTGAGGCTGAGCAAGAATTTTAAACAAGGCCTCCACTATCTATGTCTGACAAACATGCTGGTAAGTTATGGATGTAAGAGAGAGCAATGTTTAACTGGATTCAAAAGTAAATCTTTGCAAGCTTAAGCCCGAGCAATAACTGAATTAGAGAATACACAGAATTCCTATTCATCCATCATTAAATAGACGCATGAGAGCTGTAGATAGTCATACAACTTTTGTGAAATCTCCTGAGGTGTCACATTCATGAAAATGTCAGTGGAATCGCTCAGAATCTCAGCAATTGGGCATTTTATTTTATTTTATTTTTAACTAAAAAAATATTACTATTCTGATGCAGAACTAAGGGTGGGAAGTTCCATACTGATAATTCCACAATAAGTGCTGTGGCCAAACGGCTTTTTTGTGTGTGTCTGTGATACCTCCTGAAATTTATAGTAACCCCACAATGATTGTATTGGGTGGACATAGGGGTTGCCCCACTCTTGGCTTCCAGGACTATTGTAAATCTGCAGGTGGAGTGCATTCAGTAGCACCTCTCAGTCTTGCTCAAGTGAATATATCTATTCTTGCAGTCGTGTGTGCCCAGGTTCATCCACACGTGCTCTCTTCTTCATGATCATTCTAGTTTTGATTCCTTGCAAAGCAACTCCAAAGAGGGAGCTGCTGCTGCTGAGAATGAAAGGGTAGTATGCTTAAACCAATGCTCATATTGCTTTGGTTTCCTTCTGAAATGCCAACCTTTTAAAATGTTATCACTAACAAGGAAGTTGGTTTAGAGCTATAGAAAACGTTTTGAGTGGCAAAGATAATAGGAGCATTGATTGGATGGGCAGGCAGATTTGCCAGGAGAGGCCGATACTACATTATCATAGTTATAGATATCAAAGTGAATTTTGTCACTGTCTCAAGGAAGCAATTTTTTTACACCCAAGATAGACTGGAGAAGTGGGTGGGTGGTTTTGAGTGCATACTTTAAACCCTGTTGTCTGGAGAGCTGTAAACAGGCAGGTCTTAACTCAGCCTTCGCCAGCCTGTTGCCTGTCAAGACGTTTTGGACTACAACTCCCATCAACTCCAGACAGCATAGCCATGCTGGCTGGGGATGACAGAAGTAGCCTTTGAGCTTCTCATAGTCGTGTTATGCAGCCAGGTGAGTAGCCACACACTAAGTATGCTGGATATGTTGGCGCCAGCACTGAACTTGGAATGATTGATGTCTGGATGTCCGCCATTCGACTGCAACTTCTTGAAAAGCTGCAAAAGAATTGCATTTTTGGAATAGGAAAATCCAATCCATGTTTCATTCAGTATGTGGCATTGGCACATACAGAAATGGCTGAGATGTGAATCAATACAGGCTGGCTGAGCACTACACCTGATGGACGTTAAGCCTGTACAGACCCTGGGAGGTGGTAGTCCGAAGGATCGGTTGGAGCACAAAGCCTCCACATAACTCACTACTGGTTTCTTACAATAACGCCTTTTCTTCTGCTTCAGCTGAAAATTAACCAATTGGGAAACCTGTTAGAAATAGCACATTAATTGAAAGTAGAATGGGCTTCAATTTGAAAACTTAAAAAAAATATGAATGAAACAATATGTTTATAAAAGCCAATAAATTAGTACTCTGGTTTTCTCTCCATGGATCTCTTAGTCTCAAAACTGCAACACTGCAGATCAATAATGCTAAATATGTTAGAATTTAATTTCCTTAAAAATGCAATCTCTTATTTGAGGCAGGGGGTGGAAGAAGCCAAGATGTAATTAAACTTTATTATTATGATGGTGATTATTACTACTATGATTGGTGCTATTTTAATGTTTCTTGCTGTTACTTTTCTTCTCTTTTCCTCTTTCTTTACTTGTTCTCTCTCCTCTCTTTTTTGTCTTTGATACTGTTTGTTCTGAATACAGTTTTATTGTATTGTGAAAACTTTTTTAAAAATCTTGGGAAGAGCAAAAAGAAAAGAACAAAATAATAATTATTGCATCTAATGCTACATTTGAGAACTATTATCTGTCTACAACAATACAATTTGTTCTAGTTTCTTATCTTTCCTAAAGTGCAATACCACAATGTACATGGATGGCACACAGTAGGTCAGTATCTTTCATTGGGCTGGCTTGGTGGTAAAACATATTAGGCTGAAATGATGGGTGCACAGTACAGAATTTCACCAGAAAAGGAAGGGTTGGGGAAAAGAAAACTCTGGTAATTAGTAGCTTTGTCTTTCTTGGAAGTATAAATGTCTTCAGGCATTTGCTTTTTCCTGCCTTGCATTCAGTTGGCAAGGGTTTTTATAGGCACCAATTAGTATAGATCATAATTTCTGAAACTGAGGACTCGGGACCACCATTGGGCACTAGCCCACTTCCAGATCAGTGTTAGCACTACAGCCCACCCCCTCTCCCAGGGGACAGATGCAAGCAGCAGCTCCAAAAGCCATGATAAACTGGGAATTGAGAGGGTAGCTGGTATAGGAGGAAGTGAATATACAAGGAGCAGGGAGGAGAGATGGAAGAAATTGCCTATACTTGGGGGTGGGAATAGGGCACAAATTATATGTGAAAGCAAAAAGGAGAAGAAATCGAAGGGGGGTAAAAAATACTTTGAGAGGCATATAGGAAGCAAGCAGACAAACATAAAATAAAAAGCCATCTCCACTTGGAGAGTCCAGATTAACACATTCTGCCTAAAATGGGGAGGATGAGTTGAAAAACCTCCAGAATCAATGTTAATTTGACTTGAGGAAAGCTTGGAACCATGATTTATTATTGAAAGAATTAGATACAGAGAATGGTAAGGCTTAGGTTGGATCCATGCTTTATAGAAAGAATTGACTCACCTGAGAGAATTGAAGAGCTGGATTAGGAATTGAATGGCTGAGTTCAGAATGCACTACTGCCAGTAATTACAAGAGCTGACTGCATACAGATACTCCCTTTCATCCCAGGCAGGAGGCTTGGAGCCTCTATAGCTGGCAGGCATTTGATAATGATAATCATTCTGAGTTTATACCTGGGATAGCTCAGCTGGTAGAGCATGAGACTTAAGCCCATGGCCGTGGGTTTGAGCCCCACGTTGGGCGAAAGATTCCTGCATTGCAGGGGGTTGGACTAGATGACCTTTGTGATCCCTTCCAACACTACAGTTATGTGATTATTTGAGGTCCTTATTACAAAAATAAAAATAAAAAAAGAATTCTCAATATTTAAGAAAATTAACCTCCTTAAACAATGTAACTTTTCATTCCCTCTGCCTATTCCATGAGTTTAAGGTTGTTCCTGAATTCTTATAGGTGTCATTCCCTTTTCCAGGGGAAAGGTTGTTTTGATGTAGACTAAGGTAAGGGTCCCTTCAAGTAAACCTGTCTTATGTGAATGTTATGTACAACTTATTTGAGAAGGCAGTTGTAAACAGTTTCCCAGTGCACATGCCAACATATACTATCTCCCTGTCCCTATCCCCCACACATTGCACATACATGCTTTTCATACCTCTAGACTTATATGAAGCGGCTCCTTCCCTTCAGGGGTTAAACCTAGTAGGGTAGTGATATTAATGTGTATTTTTTTAAAGTTTGCCTGTCATGCTGTCCTTGAAGGTTTGGTATATATTACAGTGAGTATAAAAGTAGTGGTTGCAGGTATTCTAAGTGATAGCTTTGATCTCTAATGATTCATGCATTTCCCCCCATATTTGACAGGTGTATATCAAAGAGCTAGAGGAGATTCTTATAGGTTCACGTTGAGAAGTAAATGATTTAGGAGCTAAATTGTGAAATAAGAAGTCTGCAACCATGTTCGGCTGTGGTCCTGCTAGACCCCCAGGTATCTATATGTATATGGAAGTTCAGATATTAAAGATAATTTTTTAGAACCTTAATACTAAGGTGATGTGTTTAAAAGCAAGAGTTATGTTATCCAGCAGCACAAAGCTGGCTTGCTGATATCCCACATGTCAGACTTGCAAAGCAGTTCTGTGTTTTGACCGCTGCTATCTTCCTGAAGGTGACATTGGAGAGGAATGTGCCAAGAATAGATTTCTTCTTCAGCAAAGTTCAGAACTCCTGCTATGCTTTGGGGGGAAAATGGAAATAGAAGCTTGAGAGTAGCAAGATAGCTATGTATAAGCTATGGTTCTCTGTACAGCCCAATAGGTCAACACCTCATAGGGTGGAGTCAACAGCCAATTTAGTTTCTATCACTAAATTTATTTCCTTAAGACAAGGTTTTCCAGTACATGGAGTTGGGAATAATGCAACGAAACTACTCACCCAAGTAATCAAGCAGCAAGTATCTTTAGTGGAGTTTGGCTTTGCTGTAAGAAAACTTGTCACTTCCCACAGGCCAGGCAATTTTCTGTGGCTGGTGGTGGGTGGGGGGAAGCCAATATGAATTTTGGATCAAAGGCTTTTAAGGTTGATGAGGAAGTTGTTGATACAAAGGAGCCATTCTGTTACTCTTGGAACCAGACACAAGAGAAATAAGTTCTTGGCTTAACAGACTGTGCCATGGAATAAATACGTTGTTGAACTTGAACTATTAAATCTTTCTATCAAATTTTGGATTAGTTCTTTGCCCCTGAAAAATTTCCTGATAGTCGGAAAGGAAGATTTATGAATAGACTCATGGTTCTTCATCATATGTGACGTGTAAGGTGGTGGCAAGAAATTGCTGAGAATGGTGTTCATACTTGCTCATTTATTTCCAAATATGTACTGTTTTTTTCTTTTTGCTTCTTCCAGACCCCATGGCTATCCCACCATCCTACTGTGACCTGGGGAAATCTGCCAGGGATGTATTCAACAAAGGATATGGTAAGCAGGACAATGGCCACAAATATTCGCATTATGCATATATTTTCTAAATATTTTGGAAATCTGTTGCTAAAGGTCTTCAGATGCATTAAGAATGGCATATTTTTGTTCATAGCTTTGAAGTGTTCTTGCTCCTTCGCCTGGTTTATCCTTCTTCACTCTATCAATCTGTCATCCATCCTTAAGAGTTTTTATTGGATTGATGGCCTTGCTTTCATCCCTTGATGTTTTAGTTAATGCTTATTTTATTTAAAGTGTATATTCATTTTCTCCAGAAATGCAACACAACTAGCTAAAAACTAGCACTAGCAGGAATGAAAGCCCATCTCTTAAATTCTCAGATGAATCAATTGGTTTTGAGCTGGTGCCTGCAGTTCTATAGCCCCTGCAACGCTTGCATTTCAATCTTCTGCTTTCTGACTCTCCTCATCTGACTTTGTCCATAATCTCTCAAGATGGACAAGGGCCTGTTCCAGAGGTCTCCATTCTATGGTGATTGCAGATTTCACAAACTGGCATGGAACTTCCTTTTGGCTCTATTTAGGCTTATTAAAGCGGGCTCTGCGCCACATATTGGCTTGCATATTCAGCTCTGGGATTGTCTCTGCAGCAACGCTGCACTTTAGTGGCATTTTGAGAATATGAAGTGTGGCATAACATAGATGAGCCCCATACCAGTTACCCTGAGTTTAAACGGGTTTGTTGATTGTCTTTGAGCTGTTCTTTGGAGGTACTGTACTTAAAATGCACCCAAAATGTCCAAATCTTAGCATGATTCCAAAGTGTGAGCATGTACTCACATCCTGTTTGTGGCCTTTCCATAGGCATCTTTTTGGCTGCTGTGGTAGTTGAGTGCTAGATCTGATCCAACAGGACCCTTCTAATGAGACGAGAAGCCATTAGTTCCTGGAATCAGAATTGTTCAGTCAACCAGATGTTGCCAATGCCTGCCAAAATCTGTGGGTCTCTGTCAAGTGATTCCTAGAATTACCATTAGAGCTAAGCTGGCCTCTCTTTTTATTGGTGCTCATCACAAGCACCTTTTAAAGGCAGATGTACCCAATTTGTTACTTCTTGGGCTTTGTTTCTCATTCATTTATTGTAGTGTGAATAAGAAACTAATGTTTTGGCAATTTCAGGGTTTGGAATGGTCAAGTTAGAGTTGAAGACCAAGTCTTCCAGCGGAGTGGTAAGTAATGAGTACTTTGAATTATTGTTGCAACAGGAGAGTTTGTGGAGCGCTAATATTACCTTTACAGCACCGGCAGAGTCAATGTACATACCTAACATTCTGCTTCTCCTGTATGTTTGGAGTGTCCTGAAGGTTATACCTAGGACCCTTTCATGCAGTATTAGCTTTAGTGTTTTGAGGCTTGACTCCTGAGTGCTTGACATCTCATAGAGCAGCTGTTAGTAAACTGTGAAGAAAGGATTTGGGCTGGTGACAAATGACCTGTCCACTTGTCCGCTATGTTCAGAATAGCTGTAGTGGGAGAGGTGATCATTTGAAGGAGTTTAGAGCTAGAACTATGGCTTAAACATTCTGACTCTGCAGGTGGAAGTGGTGGTATGGATACTTTGATTGATTCACCTTTACTGACATACTAAAGATGCTAACTTCTAACATGACTTCTTCCTTTTCCATGCAACACTGGTTTTTGGATGTTTATTCAGCTGGTAAGAGAAGCATGTATTTGCTTTCTTGTTATATATCTCTCCTTCAGGTTTGTGTACTTGGACCATGACCCACTGCCATTCCTAATCCATTCTAATGGCTAAGTAAATGTGGTTAACCAGACACTAAATGTTGCATTGTGTACAGCTCCATAAGTCAGTAGCATTTGCACTTGAACTGTCAAAAGAATTGGAGACAGCAGTGTGATCACAGGCATGGTATTTTTGAAAGCCTCAAATTTAGAAGTTAGTATTTCTGAGTAGTACCACTTGGTGACTAAATCTCTGAAGCAATTGGTGAGGAACTGGTGGCTCCTGAAGAGCTCCCCATCCAGCCAGTAGCATCCCTGCTCACCTTGCAGCAGGACTTAAGCTTTCTAAAAAACCTCCCCTTGGAATCCTAACTGCTGTGTGTGTGTGTGTGCGCGCGCACGCGCGCGTGCTGTGGCTCCCAGAGAGGATGACCCATTACCCATGTGGAATGTGGTCCTTGGGCTGAAAGAGGTTCACCCCCTTTCTCTTAAAAGGGGTGTTCAAGGTTTGGCAGCCATTGGCCCCTCCAAATGTTACATGTGGAGAGGAGAGAGAAGTGGCCTTCACATGCTTGGAAACATCTATGATTTTTTCCAGGGCTAAGCTTGTGTACGAAAAGAGGATAGTCCTGGAAGTTGCAGCAGTTTAATGACATGACTTCTTATGCATATCCATATTGCTTACTGTGAAACCTCAGGCATGAAATTCAGCTTCTTGAGAATGTCTGGGGAGTTAAGTTTTTTAGCTGCTGACTCTCACACTTTCTGAGAAGCCTGAAGATGTGTGAGCAGCATCTTCTGATGGCTCTTAAGTGCAGGGATCTTGTGAAGACTTTTTAGTGTGGTGTGTTGCCCTCCTTGGAGCTCTATTCCTTCCCAAGGCGTTAGTTGGTTGTCATGTGCCACCCCTTTCACCATTAGTATTCTAGTTCTGCCCAATTGTTTCAGAAAATTTATTTCTGCAAACTGCACAGTACAGGTAACTCACATCTTATGCAGGGGTTACGTTCCTGGCCATCACGTGTTTCAACAAAATCATGTAAAGCTAGAAGGTCTCTATGCTGCGGTGGCCTTCCTTTTCAATCTGTCTGACATCATGAAGACTTAGAACTTCACCTGGATGTGCTGAGCTGAAATGTCACGTCAAAAGCAGAATTGTGGGGTTGGCTCAGATTAAGTGGTGTTTGGCATTCCAGACATATGGGGTCTAAGCAACCATCACATATGACAGTTGTAAGATGAAAAGTAACATACGTTGTGTGCACTCTTGCTTTCCCTACTCAGATCTTGTTGCAGCTGCCAGGAAAATCCTGGTCTGATCATATGACTGCAAGATTTTTTCTTTTCTCCCCACTCAGCAAACAAAGAAAGTTAAATGAAATATTTCTCCTCCACTGGCGCCAGCTCAACCTTTTTAAAGAGGATCTAGGAATTATTTTTAACTGGCCGCTACACACACACACACACACATACAAAGTTACCCGAGATGTCATATCCTTCTTAAGCCACGGGAAATCTGTGTTTGAAGCTGAATCAGGTTTCTGAACTAAAATTGCCTTCTTCTTTTATTTTTTCCAATTGTTTCTCTTCCTCATTAGCTTTTAAGCTGTTGCCAGGCTCTTGTATGTGTGTGAAATTGTACAGTATCTAAGGCAACATTAGCATCTAGCACCAACATGCTAACCCCTGTACATAAATAACCTAAAACGATGGGCTGTGCCCACAGACTCATAACTTTAGATTAGGCAGTTGGCTATTTATAACCCTGATCATCAGCTACTTGCCTGATTTCCTGTGGCACATAAAAATAGGCTCTAGGTGGCGACAAAAGCTTATAGGTGTCTGTGTGCCTCTTAGGCTCTAAATAACCAACAAAGGCATACTGTAGGCAAGTAGACCAGAAGGGTTTTTTGTTGAATGGTAACATATATAGCCAGACATGCAAGGCTCATTTTAAAAATAAGTGGTTTATAAATGCTTTTAAATAAGTAAATAAACAGTAATGACCCAGACCAGAGGTTCTCAAATGGTGGTCTGCAAGCTTCATTAAGATGGTTGATGGAGCAGTTGCAGTACTTGATCTTGCACTTTCTTTTTTCTTTCTGAGACTACAGTGGAACCTCGGTTTTCAAGTGTCTTGGAAGCCGAACGATTCGGAACCCAAATGCTGAAAACCAAATGCGCCTCGGACGTCGAATGGCTTCCAAGGCGTGTTTCTCCATTTTCTTAATGGAATTTGCCGACTGCCCATTGTGCCTCAGTTGTCGAACATTTTGGAAGTCAAACGGTCTTCCAGAATGGATTACGTTTGACAACTGAGGTACCACTGTATTAACACACGTGGACTACTGTATTTTAATATTTTGTTGGAAGTCACCCAGAGTGGCTGGGGAAACCCAGCCAGATGGGTGGGGTATAAATAAATTATTATTATTATTATTATTATTATTATTATTATTTATTATTTATTATACATGCTAACAAGCCCCTGTCTTAAGGGCTATGATCTTAATAATCTGGCATTGGTGCAGTCTACTAGTTTCCCCTAAGTGTTTGCTAGTTGAAGGACCCCTTTACACAGCCCAGGCTACGGCTTGTCATTTTCAAAATTCAGCATTGGTTTCAGTGACCACACTTGATGGCAGAAGGCTTCTTTATTCAAACACAGGTCTGCCCTAATGGCACCTTGATAGCAAAGTTGCATGTGGGGTGCGGGTGGGGGTGGCAAGGAGGTGCGGAGGTGTCAGACCTTTTTGTTGCTCTCTTTTGTTGCCTTTTCTCCAACCTGGGTTTACCTGTGGTGCTGCAGCCCAGCTGAAGGGGAGGAGAAGTGTTTGGGGACATCAAGGGTGCAAGAGAGCATTTCAGGGGCAGGGGAGAGTCAAAACCTTCCACCTGCAAGCCCCCCTTGGCACTTTATGAGGCAGACAGCTTTGCCACCACTGTGTGTAGTTTGGCCTTACTGTCACAAAATGAATCTGAAATGTTTCTGGTAGTACTTCTCCAGCTCTTCTAGATATGGGGTTTATGAGTCTTTCGACACTATTGAAGAAAATAAGTATTAGCCTCATGTAACACAATTTCTATGTTGCACACTAGATTAAAAATCTGCCGTGTATTAAGGTTCCAAATGTGTAATTCTTTTATGCACACAAACTGATTACTTAAAATAATATTTGGAAGTAGGGCAGCATATTGATCAGGAAAAATTGAAACTGTATTATCAGAGAGCCCTTCAGTGAACATTCTGGTGGCTGTATCTAGCACCCAATATATTGTAACATTTTGTACCTTATGAAGCGTTTGTTGTTAAATTGTTGGATTCAGACATCAGAAAGGAGAAGTTAGATGTGGTAGGACCATGAAAGCCAGTGAAGATGTGAATAAATGTTGCAGGGTGATTATAATGCATATTGTGTAGGCGGAACTAAAGCTTGCATGATTTGCTGGAATTGCATATTCATTTTAAAACATGATTTCATTGTAATTCAAATGTGGTATGTTTACAGGAATTTATCACCACTGGTTCCTCCAACACAGACACAGGCAAAGCCTCAGGCAGCCTAGAGACCAAATATAAGTTCAAGGACTATGGACTTACGTTCACTCAGAAATGGAACACTGACAACACCTTGGGGACAGAACTGTCCATGGAGAATAAGGTAAGAGGAAGTGGAATCATGACTTCAGCAGAGCAGGTAAACTAGAAGAAATTAAGTGGAGGCTTATGGGGGAAGAATGAGTTGTGTGAAATCCAGATTGAAATAGATTTTTCTATATTGTGGGGAGTTTTTTAAGTGGGGGTGAGGGATTCTGAAGTTAGTGGTGGTAATGTAATGTAGATTATATCTGGAGATACCTACAGACTACAGATAGGCACCATTGCTGAAAAGGTCCTCTCACCATTTATTAGCCACCTTACCTCTGAAGGTAGGGAAAATTGGTGTTCTGAATATACCTTGACCGTAAAATGGTGAGACTGCTTTATAATCTGACAAAGATTAATGCCTAGATGTGTTTTTGTGAGTTCTTGAGTTTCAATCCAAGAAATATAATTAGTATGCCAATGAATTCACATATGCAGAAACAACAAGTACTTGGGCTGCTAGTATGGTATTTGAGGCAAAAAGTGTGTGAGATCTTTTCAGTTATATGTAATTTGGGAACCTTCCATTTGATCACAGGTGGCACTAAATAATGAGGTAATGTAGAATGAACTGGTTTTCAAAGACTGTAACATTTGAAAACTTGATTCTCTAGGATTTCCATCATACATTTTGTTTCATTTTTCTGTGCTGTAGTCTACCATAATTTACAAAGAACAAGAAATGCTAAGTAGATGCAGTTAAAGTAGGAAGAAAATACTACTTATTAAGTAATTATTTTTTAAAGACAAGTACTGTATTTTTCTTTTTTCACTTCAGCTGGCTGAGGGACTGAAGCTGACCCTTGAAACCATGTTTGTACCAAACACAGGGTAAGTATTCATCCCTCCAGAGGGCTACTTTTAGCTGGGTGCTTTCCTCATAGGTGATGGTACCACTTGCAGACTTGTACTGGAGCTGCTAGCTCACATAGGAGGTGCTTTTCTATTCTTTTGCTTAAGGCTGTCTTTAAATGAATGTATTGAAATGTTGACAGTGACACTGAATCAATTATGTAACATCAGGTAGCACGCAGGGGTGATTCATGCCCAATTTTCTGCTAAATGTATGCGTTTGTAAGGTTATAGATGGGATTAAACTTGATTCCCTGTTCTTACCCCTTCCCAGGAAGAAGAGTGGAAAGTTGAAGACATCCTATAAACGGGAGTATCTAAACCTAGGTTGTAATGTTGACATTGACCTCGCTGGACCAACCATCCATGGCTGGGCTGTTCTGGGCTATGAAGGTTGGCTTGCTGGGTATCAGATGGCTTTCGACACAGCCAAGTCCAAACTTTCACAAAATAACTTTGCATTGGGATATAAGGCAGCAGACTTCCAGCTGCACACAAATGTGTAAGTATTTCTTTGTGGTCAGGGGGCCAGAATGTACAGAAACCAGAAAACATAATAAAACATAATCAGTAAAATATGCAATATAAAGGGATTAAATTTGAGGTTGTATTGATGGTGATCTTTGCCTTCAGTGTTGAAGGTCACAAACCAAGTCTTGGCTGACCACCTATGGTTCTTTCCCTGAAAGAGCACAATTCTTAGTCTCTGTAGATTTCTAGGGCATTTGCCAGGATCCAGGAACACATTAAAGAGGAAATACGAATTACTTTTGGTTCTCTCACATTATGCTAGCACTGGGGCAGTTAATTTGCATGAAGCAGGATATATTCCATCATGAAGGCACATGCTGAAGCTAAGAAGATCCGGATGGGAAATGGCTCCTTCCAATCTCCATTCACTTGCTCTAGCATTCAGAGTGCAGTTTAGAAAGGAACATTTTAGCTTATATTTGGTCTTTCTGCTTTATATCAGAAAGTGCTTCCCTCTCAGTCCAGCTGGGGAAAAAATACCATATGCTTTTTATTATTTCAGATCTCTCCCTATTCCAGCTGATAATTGGTGTATCTTCATATAACCTGTGTCTAACTTTAGCTATAGAACCTCTTAGTCTAGTAGGAAAAATGTCAGGACAAGAAGGGAATATATATGGATTTAACCATATTATTCAAAATTGTTGTCAGCTGCTCTGAGCCCTAAAAGCAGAGTGGGGTGGGGACGGACTAGAGAAACAGAAAATCAATACAAGCTAGAATAAGGCTGGGGTAGTGGTAAAGAGAATAAGGGCAAATATTTGCAATTGTTGAAAAACTTCTATAAAGGCAAAATGGAATCTACATTTGATCTCTTAAAAAATAGGAATGATGGCACTGAATTTGGTGGCTCCATCTATCAGAAGGTTAATAACAACATTGAAACATCTGTCAGTCTTGCTTGGACCGCTGGCAGTAATAACACTCGGTTTGGTATTGCCACCAAGTACCAGTTGGATGATAAAGCTTCTGTCTCGGTAAGAATTTTGCCATCTTCTCAGTATGTTATGCACATGTGCTGATAATTTCAAGTTAATTGTATAGCACTGTCCCATTTTCCTTGCCTCTTGGCTTTATGCCTCAGATGTCTTTGGAGCAGTCTTAATAATAGCAAAAGTTTTGTTAACCTTTTGCTTGTGATTCTAGTATGAACCCTATATGGAACAATTTCAGTGATATGAGTTGTCAAGTGAAAGTGTCAGTATGGATTAGTATCATACAAAAACAAATTCACTTGTTTGTTATATGCTAGCTGTGAATTGTTTGTGTAGAATCAATTTAGGGAGTAGGAAGACTTTCACTATGGTGTATTTGGCAGTGGTATCAATCCTATGTATTGAGATCTCATTTGGTAGGTAAGTCTTCATCCAGGTCCAACTTCAGGTGGAGTGAGTGCTCTTATTGAATTTCCTACATGTAGAATATGTCATCTGGGAGAAGGGTCTGAACGTAGCCTTTCTGCATGCAGGGTATTGTTTGATATGGAGCAGCATTCCACCTGTAGGTTGAGGGCTTAGGTTTATCATCTCAGTAAGAATGAAGCCTTTTGTGTTCTTGAGGATTTTTTGTACCTGAGCACCCTGAGTTTTGTTTAACATCCAGTCTTCCTTTCTTCTGGGTAATGTTGACTATATTGCATGTGATCATTTCCTCTTCGTGACACACAGGAGAATGGATTTTGACTACATTGATGCTTAAGGGCAATAACGTTAATGTTTCCATTACTGTAGGCACCATTCCTTTACCCAGGACTGGTGAAGGAGGGACTTTCTATGTTCAGAAAGCAGTTGCCAACATAGAACTACCAGCGTCTTCAATCTCTTTGCTGATAGATCTAGTTCTAGAAGACTGCTGACTTTCTCAGGAAAGCAAGTAAAAACTGGTAATGCTGTTGAATGTTCCTTTTTTTCCATTCTAGGCCAAAGTCAATAATGCCAGCCTCATTGGACTTGGCTACACTCAGACCTTACGACCTGGTATGTAAACTGCTGAATGTACTGAATGCATAACTTAATTTTGATTGCATCTTGGCTGTAGGACAAAATGAGCTAAAAAATTCCAGTGATGCTTCCGGGGCATCATGGGGTAGTGGTACCAAACCCTGTGAAGAGCACTATGCGCCACCCTATTTTTGGATTATGCCTTGAGTAAATCCTGCCACAAAGGGAAGCTAATGTAGTCTAGCCAGTGTGTGTCTAGAGAGAACAACTTGCCTGAGAAACCTTGGTGTATGGGACCTTGAGATCTAGCACATACTGGTTCTCTCAGCTGCGAGTCTTCTCTTCTGACTTTCCCCCGTGTGCTCCCTGACTGGTTGATAGTCTCCTGTATTCTCTTAATAATGGCACTGTGTTTCTCCCAGGTGTGAAGTTGACTCTCTCTGCTCTGATTGATGGCAAGAATTTCAGTACTGGCGGCCATAAAATTGGGCTGGGATTTGAGCTGGAAGCTTAATGTAGGTTTTAATGAAGTATTAGATCTTTATTGGGAAGATGAAGGAGAAAACAAACCCCACATGTTCTGGCCTTAAACTCTTCCGTGAAACTTCAAAAAGTGTGAACTTGATATTCTTCCAAAGAATTGTTGTAACCCCCAACATTGAAGTCTGGAGAGTGCAAACCTACCATGAAGGGCAATACTTGAAGGCATGCATGGAAGTTGTAATGGTTGTGCTACATTTCAGTTCAGTTCCTCAGTTTCTTTAAAATGTGTTCCTCAGAAGACAGCATAGCATCTGGTGAAAGGAAATAATCTCCCACCCTTCTGTGTTCCTACATCACATCCTGCATGTCCTGCACCTCACGACCTTTTGTATAACTGGTCTCTGTGCTGTAGTGAAAGCTTTGGTTTTGCATCAAAGTGGAAATAAATCAAAATCACATTTGGAAGTTACTCCTTGTATGCTTACTGTCTCTTTTTAGCACACAGGTAAAAAGTCAAAAGACTAAGCTACAATAGGGAGACGAGAAACGAGAGAGGGTTGTATTACATTTTGCTCTCATATCTAATTGGAGGGTGGCTGTATGTAAAGCACATTGCTCTGCTAGACAAGTGCAACGCCTAGCAATTAGAGAGGGACATTTGCGTTACTCTGAATGTTCATTCTCTTCAGTAGATGGAAGGGAATCAGGCAACTGTCACTCTCCTCACTTGCACTGTAGACTGGCCTATGCTAAAGCATTGGACTAAGTCCTGTCTGGTAGAAATAGCCCCCCTCCCCTAGTTTCAGCATGTAATTCAGCTGAGGTGCTTGGAGGTGGGGGATCCAAGCAAGGGTGGTGGGCTAGCCTTTCTGCCATTTTCTTACTTGAGTAACAAGACTGGGGGTGCCTTTGGGGAGGAGAGTACTCAACTGATGTTTACCAAAGTCAAGTATGCCATCAGTTCTCTTTGGTGCCTGTGTGCTTTAGACAGAAGGATAGGGACATGGGGTCATATCCAGTGCTGCTGTTTCCCAAGTGCAGCAGACCTGCTTCCACAACAAAACTCTCCCCTTCCCATACTTTCAAAATCCACTCCAGAAGATTGGAGCAGGTTTAGAGGGTGTGGGGAGAGGAAGGGGCAGTCCTGTTCCATTAGTGGAACTCTGTGTGTGTGGTATTGGACACAATCTAGATACTCCTGAGGTGTATGAAGCAAAGTTTTGACCTTCAGGGTGCAGGAAATATTACGTTTAGTCAGCACCAACTGATACAACAACAAGGGCTGAAATTTGTCTGGCAAATGTTATGACAACTAAGAACAAGTATTTCTAGGGCAGCAACTTGAGAGGAAATTTACTTGATTGGTTCAGTGTCTGCCTGGTCTGAAGTTCTTTTAAAGATCTTGGTTGAGTTCTTGTGCAGCAAGATGGAATGCAAAACTCCAATAGCGCTTCAGATGAGGCATTGAAATTCCTCCCCCCCCCCCTAGCTAGGGCTTTCTAGCATCAATAAGTATTTGGGTATAGTGCATCACCCATTGCAGCATGGCTGAAGCAAAACCTGCATTGCCTGAGAGATAAATGTTTTGGGAGAACATTCAGTAGTTTCTCATAGCTTTGGACAGAGACTTGATCAGGTTGATCATAGTAGTTCTGTAACCCAAGTTCTTCAAGACCAGTGAAGCAGCAGCACCAGAATCGGTTCTGCTTTCTTTTAACTGGATTTGACACAGTATTCTAGATGGGAGTGTTGACAGTGGAAGTGTGTATAAGATACTCTAAGCCCAGTTCAGTCAGAGTGCATCTCTAACACTTGTCACATTTCTACAATCTTGTGAGAATCTGCTGAGCTTTTTAATTTAGAGGAAAATTTTAGAATTATAGCTTGGGTAATGAATGCCAAGGTCTGAAGAGCCAGTGCTCCAAATCTTAACTTTAGTCCATCCTTGAGTTGTGAACCCCTTCAGATGCTTCAGTCAGAAGTATACTTTGGCTATGGAAAAATGAGGGCCTAACACTTCTGCCTTAAGTGCAGGAAAGAACATAATTTTGTCCTTTGAAAGGCCATCTTGTTATTATCTCTCTCATTATGATCAGCGTGACCCCATCCAAAAACTGGGATCCTACCAGCTTTGTTCTTCAAGGCAATGTATTTCACAGGATACAGTAGTTATATCAGGGACAGCCAACATGGTGCTCCCCAGATGCTGCTATACAACATCCCTCAATCCTACCTCTGGCAAATCTGTGGCGTTTAAGTCCAGCAACTGCTAGCAGACACCACACTGGTTACCCCTAAGTTACATGGTCCTTAGGCTTTTAAGCCAGTATGTTTGCAGCTGCATGCCAAACCACATAACCTGCCTTGGCTGCTTGAACTTTATTGCCTAAACCAGTGTTTTTCAACCACTGTTCCACGGCACACTAGTGTGCCGCGAGATGTTGCCTGGTGTGCCGTGGGAAAAATTGAAAAATTACTTTATATATAGTCAATATAGGCACAGAGTTAATTTTTTTAACATTTTCTAATGGTGGTGTGCCTCGTGATTTTTTTCATGAAACAAGTGTGCCTTTGCCCAAAAAAGGTTGAAAAACACTGGCCTAAACTAGAGCTGGCTTTGCCTCTGCTTGCACTTGGTACTGTACAACTTGCAAGGTATGGGATCCTTTGAAGTCAGCATCACTGGAACACCCCTACCTGGTGACCATTAAGTTCAAAGCTAATTGCAGAGACCAACTTACGATACAAGTGGAAGAGGTAAGCCTCCCTGAATTGCTATCCTTATCTGTAATAGTGCATACTGACCCATATCCTGCATGTATGCTATTTCTAAAACTGTTTGCTTCCAAGTCAGAGGTTTAATAAATACCAAGTGGGAAGTGGTTAGAGTGGGCAATTTACGCTTTAGGGAGGTCTAGAGAGAATTTACACTCAAACATAGTACACAAGTGGTATATTTTATATATACAGATGATTAAGAGTAAAAAATGAATACAATCAGTCAGTGGGCAATAGGCATAGATTTCTCAACAAGGATAGCAGCCTCATTCATAGCAGGCTACCAACTTTTAAGATGTTAGCTTTTAAATGATTTACTGTAATAGTGGCCATTTTCACATCTGGGTTTGTTCTAGGCCTTTTCCTCTTTCTTCCTCTTGAAGTTTCAACCAACTCCAGTCCAGAGCCTAAAAACAAAACAAGTGCTTATTGAGACACCTCACTCATAAAAACTGTGTGGCTTCCTGTCCAATTCCCTCCAAAGTATTTTTCACCTCAGGTTAAATCCTCTCTTGTGTGACTATACGCTAGTCTAGATAAGAGTGCTTTCTCACTGGCTAGAAACAAGTTAGTGGTGCTGTCATATGGGGAAGGCCACCTACCTGTCAACCATCTAACATCAGGTGTTGGAGAGAGGGGCAGTGCCACCCACTGTCCACTCCCCTCGCCCCAGTCACTTTACAACAGAAAACAAGATGTTACCATAAAGCTGTGCTCTTGATCCTTCATTGTGTGGTGCATCACATTCTCTAGCTGACTGCAGAGACTTCGAGATTCCACCAGTAACTCCTCACTAAGAAACAAATCAGAGAAGATTTTTAAGAGTATCACAATAAAAGGAACTGGCGTAAAGGAGGTCCATTTTTTTCATCACGGCATACTTTTGCCAGGATTAGCAGAGCTGCTTCATGCCTTCACTAGGATAGTGGGAACCTATTTTTGTTGTTTTGTTTTTAAAAGGTGAATCACAAACTGCTTTAACTGCCCTCAGTTTGACAGTTTGCTGTGTGACCAAAGGGGTGCTCTTCAAAGGAAGTGTAAAGCATGCTTCCTTTGGCTGAATCTGTGAGAACAGATAATAAAAAGGGTAACTAGCGATACAGTGCATGCTTAAAAAATAATTCATTCCTTGCTTGAAAAAAAGCATGTATATTGCAATGCTGAACAGAGGAATGAATCTGTTTGTCTTTGAGAACATGTATCGGAAGCCAGTAAAGTATTTCCTTGTGAAGTCGGCCAGCTCCAACCAAGCAAGCTACCAGCCACACACCTTTCTTCTGTCATGATTATCCATCACTGGTGTCAAGGTGACCTGTGACGAGCATTGCCTATGGGTTACAGCACATATGTAACATACGTAATGCAACACAGGAACTTCATACACATTTAGTCTATGCATGTGCTTCTGAATCTCCATGCATCTTTCACAGCAGGCCTCTTGAATCTTAAGGACAGGGCCGCCTATCTTCTTGAAAACTGGCACTGGTTTTAAGGGTCAGTATTAAGGTGTTCCAGGCAGATATTCACTGCATACTCTAGCATGTACTAATTCAAGTGAAGTAGTGAGAGATGAGTATGTCTGCTGGTTCTGTAAAAACATGGACACAAATCGACTGAAGCTGCTGTGATGGCTTTTGGGAATGCTGGATAGCCTACTGTTCCTTTCAAGCACTGGGAATCTGCCAATGGCTCAGCTGGACAGCTTTTCTTCTTCACCAAGTTGGTTGGTTTATTCTGAGACCTTTTCCACTTCTGGCTTTGCTTAACTGTGTTCCTTTATATTGGAGCTACATATAAACTCTTCCTCACACCTTTTTGAAGAGAATTAAAGCATAGTGACTGAAGTAGAGACTGTATGCCAAACTGAATGAAGTGCTTTTTTGGGGTGGTCATAAGAAACTTAACAATGTTGAATTCTGTGATGTCACAGTTCAATGGTAAAGTGCATTTAACATGCTGAGAGTTCCAGATTCAATTACTGGGATCCCAGGTTTAAGAGAGTTGCAGGTGACGAGAGTTGCCTCCCCCTGAGATATTGTAAAATTGCTGCCAGTCAGAGTAGACAATGCTGGACTAGACAGACCAGTTGTCTGACCCTATGTGGCACCTTCATGTGTTAAAGGCAAAAGCACAAATAATGTAATAAATTAAACACGTTAGTACTGAATTGTGAAAGGAGAAACTGCTGTTGTGAAGTTCTTCATCCAGGCCTCCAGTGTCTCATGACCCTGCATTGTGCAGTGTGAGACCATGTCCAGACTGTTTGGGTTCTGTCTACATCTAAACAAACACTGTTAGAAAGCAAAATAAAAGCAGATTCCTAATGGTAAAGATTGGCAGAATTAGGCAGTTCCTTTCCCTGCAGAGTGATTTACACCACCACCACCATACCAAGATATTAAAAGTGTACAACATGTACCTACCTAACCCAGGAGTAACTTAAATAGGAGCTTCTATAAGCCCAATTTGTGGTTGCAGTATGTATCTTTTACTTTTCCAGTTTCTCAAACAGCAAGGGAAAGCATTACCCAGTTCAACTAACTGCAGACAAAAGGGTAATGCAGAACAGGTACCTTCAATCTTTTCGGACCCAGTACACACTTTTAATCCAAACATGCAGCTGGGGACCCAATTCTTACTCTTCTACCATATATTTGCACGGTGCTGCTGCCCTTGTTATGACCCACCTTGGACCAGGCTGTGACACACTAGTGGTCCCAAACCACCTGCTGAAGACCAGTGCAGTGGTAACCAATAACTATGAGAGCAAACCATTGTCTTAAATATTACCTTTTAATCCCAGAATCCTGTAAACTACTGTGCAGGGCTGGAACCTGCAATGAGAGTTGACCAGGATTACTAAGGCGTGATGCACTTATGCTGTCTGGGCTCCCACTGACAGGCCCACGCACCTTGCTCTGCAGGAGAGGAAGAACACAGATTCAACAATTCAAAGTGTTGGTGCTGACCTTTAAAGCCCTAAATGGCCTCGGTCCAGTATACCTGAAGCAGCGTCTCCACCCCCATCATTCAGCCCGGACACTGAGGTCCAGCGCCGAGGGCCTTCTGGCGGTTCCCTCATTGCGAGAAGCCAAGTTACAGGGAACCAGGCAGAGGGCCTTCTCGGTAGTGGCACCTGCCCTGTGGAACATCCCACCAGATGTCAAAGAGAACAACAATTACCAGACTTTCAGAAGACATCTGAAGGCAGCCCTGTTTAGGGAAGCTTTTAATGTTTAAGACTATTGTATTTTAATATTTTGTTGGAAGCCGCCCAGAGTGGCTGGGGAAACCTAGCCAGATGGGCGGGGTATAAATAATAAATTATTTATTATTGTTGTTGTTATCAAGCTTTCTACATGCAAAATGAAGAAATACACTATTTTCATTTAAAGGCATTGCTGCCAGTGATTTCCAAACAGCTCTCAGGATCCCTGAAAAATATCAGTAATACAATGTTCACAATGCAGAGGGCAGCAACAGGAAAGGCTGGAGCATGCTCTAGGATTATACACTCAGTTAATGTGAGGCCCAACAAGTCTGGCCAGTGGCCTAGGGCCCTCCTCAGAATTTGTGCAGCCCACTGGTTTCTTAGCAGACAAGAAGATGGGGAGAGGAAAATCTCAGAAGATTTTGAGAATTGGAAGGGAGCCGTGGGCACAGTTAATGCTACTTGATGTTCACCAGATGGAGAAGAATCTGATGTTCCTAACCAGAAAAATATCTTCCACTTTACTCACACAGGCAATTTTCAACAGGTTCCACAGCTCTTTCTGCCGTTTATCCTGAAGCTCAACAACCATTTTCTCATCCTCATTCATCAGGCTCATCACTTCATCCACTTTAGGAAATAACTCCAGTGCCTTTTGCTTGCAGACAACGGTTTTACTGTAAAGAACGAGATAGCCTTCTAGTCACGTGTCATCAGCTGTACTAGCACAAGGGGGGGGGGAGACAGAGAACTCAGAGAGGTGTGGGGCAATGGCAGAGTTCCACTAAACAGTATTCCCCCCCCCACTTCAACTTTATTCCCAGTAACCAGGACAACCTCACTACAGTGGGTCTTTGGGAGTCCTACCTGAGCTGAGCATAAAGGAGGCCGACTTTCTTTTCAAAGGTCTGGATTGCTTGCAGAAGTAGCCTCACGACTTCTTGGCTGTCTCCGCTAGTCCTTTGGTCTAGACAAAAAGTATGCAGAATCAAGTGGCATGTTAGACAGAGGGAGGGGGCAG
Organism: Lacerta agilis; assembly: GCF_009819535.1. NCBI lineage: Eukaryota > Metazoa > Chordata > Lepidosauria > Squamata > Lacertidae > Lacerta > Lacerta agilis. Next base: position 1,101,372 of record NC_046319.1, on the reverse strand, counting down.
AGGCAGGGGCAAGACAGCTCCTAAGAGACATAAAGGAATCAGCCCCTATTGCTGTGACTGTTGGGATGCTACAGGCAAAGAAATTAAAACCCTTGAACAGCTTCAGCAAGATTGGATCTATTCTAGTTAAATTAATACCCCTCTCTGGATTTGGCATCACTGCCACTAATGCAGATTAAAATCACCGCTCCATATTTGGCGGCATTCTTCAACATTGCTCAGTAAAACTTGGAGCCAATTGGTAACAGCTAGTTCAGCAGAGTGAGGTGTGAAGGGAATACCAAATGCTACTGAAGTGGTTGCCAGAAATGCAAGTCACTGCTCTTTAGTATTCATCCCTCACCATGTCCACAAAAAGTGGGGCAAAAGCATGTTGAGGGGTAACAATCTTCTCATTATTAGTAACACACTATTCTGTGTTGTGTTTTGTACTAAAGAAGTCTCAAAGGAGATGGGTGGGGGATGCTGATGCTAAAAGAACTGGGATTGTACACATGCATCTCCACAGCACTGTCAAGGAGCACAAGGCTGGGGAAATGGTGAGATGAGAAAGCAGTGCTAGCATATGGTCTTGCGGCAATTCCTCTCCTGTGCCCAGCTGTAGTCAGTTTCCTTTGGAACAGATCATGCTGCAGCAAAATTCCTGTGCTACAAACGCTTTTTTTTTACCTCTTGGCTTTTCTCTCAGTCTCTGGTACAAGTCCTTTGCTTGTCCCTCTCTATAAAAGAAACAGGAAATACAATTTTTCTCCAGCACTTGTGAGTGTAGAAGCAAGACCACCACCACCCCCACTCCATCTTCAGACCAACTGAGTGCTCAGCATGGTTCAAGACCTTCTGCGTGGCTTTGGGCAAAAATCGCTCTCTTAGCCTGTAAGAAGTGAGAATCCTAGGGACTTACACACATTACAATTGGTAAAGCACTTTTAAATTGCAATGATAACTTTGAGCATATCCCCTGTACAGCTTGCCTTCCTTTCCCATAAATCCCATTTGGCTACAGTTCAATGCTCTACTTATTTACAAAATAAAATTACTATAAAAAATCATTTAACAACAAAAAAGAACAAACAGAATACTAACAACATAACTACATCAGCATTTTCCTCAGTGCCTCTCCTGCTCCCCCCCCCTTTTCTAGGACTCCTCTCTTATTGACAATGGCACTCTTCAGTATGGAGATGGAGAGGGGGGAACAAGGAGCAAGTCAAATTCTGTGCCATATGATCTTGCAGCCTCTCAGTGGAGTAAATACAGATCTGCTGTTCATTTGCCAGTTTAGATTTAATCCCAAGGATTAACAAGACCCAGAAGATTCTTAATCTAAAATGTAAATTTCCTTAGCCAGCACAAGGTTCAGCTATACATTTCTTAGAATAAAATGGAAAACCTTATCCCTTAACATTGCCACTCCAAGTGACCAGGAGGATGCCTCCCCCAGCCTGTTGCCTTCCAGATTTGGATGACTTGCACCAGCCTTTTCAACCTGGCTATGTTGTGTGTTGGGGTGGATAACTTCCTTTGGGCCGCATGACAGCAGCAGGCCTGGGCACCAGCCCCCCCCCCATGAGGAGGTGAAAGTGATTGCCCCTCCCAGCTCATCAAATGGCTGCTCTGATGGCTGGGGGAGGGGCCATTTGCCTCCCATATTCACCAGGCTACTGGGCAGGGCAGAGAGGTTTCAGCTGTGCCACCCACTCCAGCATGGGGTCTACCTTAATTTTTTCTTTTCTGCCACCACCGACAAAATTGGTGGAGACTTTTTTAAAAAAAACTATTTTATTTTCCTTTTGCATGATACAGAAAAAGAAGAAAAAGAAAGAAAAAGAAAATACAAACAAACATTGCATGAGGAAAACACCACACACCATGCTTTCTTCACACACCCCCCCCCCCGTGCTGACTTCCAGCCTTCCCTATATTGCGCCTTTATTGCCTCGTTCCTCTGTATGCCTATGTCTGTATGTCTTACCTTCCACCTGTTTGTTTGTTTGTTTGTTTGAGCCATCACTAGTCTGCTAAGAGATCAGCTTTTTCTATGTAAGTTGATACGCAATCTTTATTTTTTTTTTTTTATAAGAATTTATTGGCATTTTTCTGTAACAAACATATACCCACACCCACACCTACAATTAAACAAATGCAAAACAGATAAAACAAATGCATACAATGTCAAGCTTTCTTATTGCATCTTTCTAGAAAAAAAAAATTTTCTAATTCCATATCTTGACTTTTGACTTCCCCTGCCTTTTCACCTTCGAGTTTGTATCCTTGATCTATTTTATAACCATTTCTCCTACAAAAAAAAAACATTAACTTCAATTGTATAATTACATTCAATTATATCTTCAACATTTACTAAGAATGCATCATCAAAATAATACCTCACCATTTAATCTTCTAAATCCATAAACTTAATCCACTTAAATTCACTTTGCTTATACTCCACCTCATAGATCTTCGCAAATCATTCGCATCTAATCTATCTCTTCTATCCTTAAGGTTGCTGCTAGTAACGTAAAAACTTGAAATATCTCCTTTCATGTTCAAATAAAAAATATAACAAAGTGTTGTTGACAGTATTCACCCTCCGATTTCAATTTACCATATCAGGCTACTTACAGTTTTACTTAATGCTTCACCCCACACCCCCTCTGTCCATTATTCTTCTCCTGATGGCATCAGCACTGAACTTCCATATCTCTTCCCTCTCCAAGCGTCCACAGATCCAGGCACAGTCCAAACCTCTCCTTGCCACGAGTTCAGAGGTGTCCCTCTCATCATCTCTCAGCTTCTTCGGTTCTTTGTAACATTCCTTTTCTTCTTGTAAATACCTTAATTCTATGTCCCTGGCCCCCGAGCTCACACCTCGGGGACTGGATATACGAAATCTTAACGTCGCCTTGGGGCTGCCACCCCCAAAAGGCGAATTTCTTCTCCGAAGTAGCTCATTCATTTCACTCCATCTTTGCATCCATCCTCTCAGCTCTTTGGCAAGGCTTTCTTCTAAAGTATCAAAAGTTTTGTAAGCCTCCTCTGTGGGCAATTGGTTCCATTTCAGACCCCCACACAAGACTTTGACTTTTCTATAAAGCAGTTCCACCTTCAAGGCAGTGAGTCTCTGTTCGTCCGTTAGTCCAGAGTTCAGTGCCAGTTCAAGGACGAAACCCAGCATACTGGCAGAGGAGGAGGAAGCGGGTGTCATATTTCTACTCCCCTCTTTGTTCATCGCCATTTTCCTGAGCTGGAGCGCAAATACCGCAACTTTAAAAAGAGATATTTTCCTCTAGTTAACTTCCCAAAAGAAAAGTTTGCCAGTCTCCTGTGTCAATTTTAAATACATTGTAACCAGTTCTGTAGCAGCAATCACTCAAATTGGTTAGATTCTTGAGCTCGAAGGGAGGGAGGGCAGGCTGCCATTCTCCTTCCCCCCGGATCGTTCCAAAAGCACGATTTCTAATCAAATTCTTTACTCACGACCACCGGGTTCTTTTAGCTCCGTTCTTCACAGGTAGAACTTGGACGCTCACCGCGGGCTCTGTCGCCGCATTTGCATCCCGGTTGGGGCATGTCCCCGAAGCCCGGCTCCGGTTGTCCCTTCACCCCCACTCCCCCTTTACAGGGGGGGCAAGGGAAGGGTTCAGAGCCTCCGCGGGCGCAGCCGGGGAGCCCAGGGTGCGGGACGCTCTTCCCGCACCCCAACCGGAGCCGCGCGCTGCGGTAGCGCGGCTCCTAACCCCCGGGATGGACAAGGCGCTTCGGACCCGAAGCAGCCTTCGACCACCCGGCGATGGCGTCGCCGCCGGAAGTCCGATACGCAATCTTTAAATGGTTTCCGTTCTTTATTTATTTTGCCTTAACTTATTCCTTTAACTTCCTATATTTTTGTCGCCAAATTAAAATATGATACCATTTTAGTTTGCCAATCTTCTTTACTAGGTGTTCTTTGACTTTTCCAAAAATTGGTGGAGTCTTGAGGGGCAGAGGGCATAAACATTTGCTTGTGGGGCTGAATCAGACCTGGCTGGGTTGGCTGTAAGTGCAACCTAGAGAAATGTAAGCACCAAAAAAAACTAAAAATCGATTTTTTATTTATAGGTATATTTAAAGTGTTGTGCCACTGGATTCAGTGCCTTAGGTGTGCCTAACTTTCTAAGTCTCCTATACTGTCCTTTAAATATAGGGCAACCCAAATGAAAGCTATCATGTTTGACGTGTTACACATGCATACCTGACCTCTTCCCAGGGTACATGACTATCCAACAAAGGATGTGATTTTATGCTGCCCCAGGATGATGGATACTGGAGAGAATGGTATTTAGGAAAGGGCTAAAACAACCAAACTACTTACAGGGCATCCAAAGAGCTCCCTTGTTTCGGGCCCTGTGGGATTCTCTGCAGGTCCACAATGTCTGTCTGCAGGGCCATCGTCTTCTTCACCAGCTGCTCAACTTCCTCCTCCTTGGGAGGCAGAGGAGGGGACAAGGAAAGGACAGCAAACCAGGAAAGGTTTGGTCATGTTGCAAGGCATTATTTCCAGTAGCTTAGGCTGCAGGTAACCCAACTCTTTCCAGCCAGTCTTAAACAATCCCAGGCTGGCAATGAGACAGTGGTATCATGCCCAAGGAGGCTGGAGGAAATGCCCTTTTTTATAGAAAATTTATTATATTTCAGGAATAACAAAAAGAAAAAGACAAAATACAAAAATACAAAATACAAACACTACAAATCCAAAAAATAAAAACTACACTTAACTGAACAACAAAAAACTAAAACACCAAAAATAAATCCTAAGCATCCTTATACTCATTTAATTCTTACTTAATGGACTTCCTCCCATCTTCTATGCTGCGTTCATTACAAATTTACTTTAGTAACTTTATAACAACTTTAAATCATCATTCACAATTAATCTATACCTTAGTTATCTATCATCTTATCTCTAACTTTAACAACTTATATCATTCCTATACACCTTAGCAATTCTAGCAATTATATAGAGGAAATGCCCTTTTAATACCAGGCACCTGCGCTCTGCCTGCTGCCATCGAGTCAAAATTCACAGCCAGAGCTGGTGCTGTGAGGGGCTTGCAGTTTTGAGCCCACCTGCTGACTTCTCAAGAGCAGCCTTCACCGACCTGGCACCCTCCAGATATTTTGGACTACAACTGCTGTCAGCCCCAGCCATGACATCGGGGCTTGATGGGAATTGTGAAGGCTGCCTAAGATCCATCCAGGAAACAAATTTCAAAGGCAACCAACCAAGCAAAACAAATATACAGATATTTTGTTGCCACACTGTTCGTTTTTGGACAACACACTGGAAGGTATAATTTTCAGAGCCTTTAGACAATACTTGAAGTTCTACCTCTGAAGCCAGCAAGAAAGACAATGGTGCTGGCATAATTTTAGTACCTGAGTCAAGAACTCTTGAGTTTCAAACCTAGCAGTTCTCACCTGTGTGCTCGTCTTGCAAAAGCACAGCAGTTGCTGAAAAGAAGGAAATTTGAGTTCTGGCCTCCCTCTTACGGCTTGCCCTCTGCAAAGAGGCTCATCTGGCCTCCACATTAACATCTTTAAGATGCCAGGCTCATGCTTTTGAATGTTGTTTAAGGTCTTATTGCTGGTGGGTATCTTTTTAGCCAGATCAGTTTTAATTGTGATTGTGATTATTATTATTTGGACTTAGCTGTTTCAAAAGTCTCTCTAAATAACTTACAAAAAAGAGCCAAAAAGAATACATTACAGTAAAGCCATCACAACCATCACAATGGCCCATAAAAAGACATAGCTAAACTTCAGCAGCTTGGGGGATGTGACTGAACTAGTTCTAATGATTATCTTAAGAGTTACGTTTTTATGTTGCTCATTTTTTAACAGATAGTTATCACAGTTTATTCATTGCTTTCCCTGTTAAGTCACTTGGAGACTAATAAGCTCTGTAACACAGTCCGACTAAGTGGCCTTTGGCAAGCCCTCACTCTCAGCTTCAGCTCTCCATCAACAATATGGGTGTTTAAAGGGCTGGCACAAGGGTCACCAAGACAAGGTTTTTTTAAAAAAAAATACTTGGAACACTTTAAAGCAGGGATGGGGAGACATCAGGCTTGGGGATCCACTTTGCCTTTTACTAGAACACCAAGATCCACCAACCAGAACCTGATGCAAAAGATGCACAATGAAGAGAATTCTTAGCTCAGGAATTTACTGTATGTTCCAGAACAGGATGGAGCTCAGTCTATCTGCACTGTGGCTGGCAGTGACTCTTGAGGGTTTGGGACAGGGTTCTCTGCCAGCCCTATCCAGAGATGGTATTCGAGATTCAATCTGAACCTCTACCATTGAGCTCCAGCCCCTCCCCATGCTATTTTCATATCAAAGCTGCTTGCCTCAAAAGGTTTTCATTTCAGCAGTATAATTTAGGACAGGTAGGGGAGAGTCATTTTGCTGCTGCAACTGAGAGTCAGAAATGTGTTCTGATTTACTGCAAATCACTCATAGAGATCCAGCCTCTGCCCACCTCTGCTCTCAAGTACTTGTTACTGTTTATTGTTACTAGGTCCTCTTATCCTCTCTCCCCCTGTGACCACACAACGCTAGCTGTTAATCTCCAGCCCACAAGCTCTGAAAGAAATAAGGAACATCTTGGGTTTATTCCTTGTCCATTAATCTGCTGCTTCCCAACGTCCAGCAATTCAGACAGGAAGTGCTCCCTCTTCCCCTGCCAATAAATTGATCCCAGCCACCTATGGCCTGGTAACTCTAACCATCCTGCAAGAGAGCAAGGGAAACACTCATCCGAGTAAACAAAAGATGAAAAAAGTCCAGCCGTACCCGCCCACAGAGCTCCACAGTCTGCTCCATTTCCTTCCATGCAAGCAGCAGTTTCTCAGAAGCTGTAAAAAGAAAAGAGCTCTGGTTTTCAAGAGACCCTGCCTGAATCAGCAAAAGTATCCCTTTGAGCCTTCTCAAGGAGCCACATTAGATGCTGTGGCTGGTGAAAACCAAGTCTGATAGGGGAATACAGGGATTTAGGGCAGGGCTGACGCAAGGCAGAAGGTTCCTCCTACAAAGAGGCACTACGTTGCAGAACCACTCATTTTTACAGGAACCCTTTTCTGAACTGAGCTAGGACTGAAGGGGTCTGTTGCTGTGGTTAGAGAGCTCTTAGTGTACAAGAGCTGACGGGCAATATAATAAAGGTGGGAAGTCCAAGATCAAAGGCCGTCCTAGAAGTCAATGAATGGGAAGCCTTTGAGCCACCAGACAAAAGAAATGCTTGTAAAAGCAGGGAGCTGTCCAAGAGTATTCAGATTCCCATCAGACATTGAAAATGGGGTGGGAGCACATGGGGCACAACTTCTGTCACTTCAGGGAACACCAGGGGTGGGGGTGGAGAGCAGGCCAGGAACACCAAGCTATGAAATAACGCAGGCAAGAAGATAAAACATAATTTCTTAAGCCTATAAAGCAAATAAGCACTATTCAAATTTTGTTGTTTGTTTAAATTCTCTCTCCCTCCAAGAATTCCCTGTACAAAAATTATCCTGGCAGGTCAAGAAGGAGAAGTTTAGCCTAATCTCCTGTCACCCAGCCCATGCTTTCTGCCCTGGGGAAGGATTCAGACTTGCAATCATTTCTTAGCTGTCTCCGGTGGTCCAGTCGAGGAAGAACCACAAAATTTGGTACTGCAGGAGCGTGACCTGGCATCGAGGCAAACAAAACCCAGGGAAGAGGCCTGTCCTAGCAACTGCTTTCATGTCATTAAAAAAAGCAAAACTCACTGATTCCAAATTCAGTTTGCTCATTGTACTTCTCCAAGTCAATCTGGATACTGGCTCTGAAGAAGTCCAGCTTTGCCTTCAGCTGCTGCGATAGGGAGGCCATCGTGTTCTTCATCTTGGAAAGGGTACTGTTGTGGCGCAGAAGGTTCCTCCTACAAAGCCAGGGAGAAAGAGAGAGAGCAAGTTGCCCCCTTGGAGGCGCAGCTGACTAGACCTTGCCTGCTCCCCTTTGCTTGGGCTCCACAGCCATCATCCCCACCCAGAGTCAGCACAATGACATGGCACACCTTTTAGCTAGTAGTTCTTTCTCAGTCTCAAAGACAGTATTGTAAATTTATATGACCGTCTATCTATAAATATTCCTGGGGTGGCCTACTAACACTGCAGTGTATAATAATTTAAACCAACAAAAAGCAATAAAAAACCAGCCAAGAAAAAACAAGAAGAGAGACAGCATAAAACATTTACAGTCCGGATTAAACTAGAAACGCAAAAAGCCTTGGACAATAAGACCTTGGCACAGGAAAAGCCAAAGAGGAGCCAAGCAGGCCTCTCCCAGGAGCCTATTTCATATAATCTGTATTTAGAGCGGAATGCAATCCACACAGCTGGGGTACCCAAGTGTGGTTATTGAGGGCAAAAAATTAGCCCCTTGGTAATTTCTGTGTTTCTTCTGTCCTTTTTAAAGCAAGGCTTCTAGCCCCAATAACTACAAGCATAAGCAGAACAACACTGAGGTTCCCTCTCAAAGTTTCAGAAGGAAGGACTTCCAGCCATGGCCCCAGACTCTCTGCACCCTCTCACCCTGGGCTAGCATAAGAAAAATCTATTGGGCAAATAAATATAATGCACATTTGCAGAAATGTTTAATGCTTTGGAACCGAAGCTTCTCTGGGCACAGAGCTGGGAACATTTCCTTTGTGGTGCAGACTTCACTTAGGCTGCTCACAGAACAGGCCAGCGAGGCCTGAGCCCGGTGGACAGAACTGGCAGCCCTCCGCCCAAACGCAGCAGGATCCCATCACGCACATGGCTGCCCGCTGCCCGTGCTGGAGCTGGTGGAAGTCCTCATTCAGCCTTCGGATGGTATGCCAGACCTGCCCCCACACTTTGCGCAGCTGGAGGAAGGAGAGGTTCTTCTTTGGATCCTGAACTGCAGAAGAAAGAAGAGAAGGGTCGACAGGGAAGATGGACACAAACACAAACCCTCAATTTGGATTTTGTATGCTTTACATGCCAGTGCTGGTTTCTACAAAATTAGAATATCTCTGGACTTTTTCAGGATATCTCAGGACTTGACTGGGTACTAGCCTGGTCTCTTAATTAGCTGCATGCCACAAAAAGCTCTCTCAGGAGTCAAGTCAAATCCTCAGTTCTGCAACCAGCAAGCCAAAACTACTCTTTCAGCCCCTTCCTGCATGGTGAACAGAATAATTAATCTAGTCAGTCACAGGGGTGGGTTCTACCGCTGCCACAGACACCACCTGCTGGCTCATCTCCTGGGAGATGCAGAGACAGCCAGTGAATGAGAGACCACCCGTTGTCTGTGTCTTACACGGTCCACCTGCCTGTCATCACACAACTTACAAGTGTCCATTAGGTTTTGAGATAACTAACTTTGTCTACACAGGCAAGGAATTCCAAAAGCTCCTTATCTTGCCAGCATTTCCTGACTCTTTCAGTTCATTCCAACTTCTGCAGTAAAAACATCAGGGGCTGAATTAATTTGTTATCTCAGTCTTACTGATCAATACAAATGATGTTTCAAAAAACCAAGCAGAGCTTGGGGCTCACATCCGTCATGGGTCTGTGCGCTTTGGAGAAATTCACTCCTTGGCTTGGGAAGTAAAAGACTCAGCTTCTAATTCCCACTTAGCCAGGAAGATCATTGGTGGCTTTGGGCAAGCCAATCCTCCTTAGGCTAAACTAGCTCACCAGGTAGCCAAGAAATTATACAAGAATACATTTCCTACGATGAAAAGAACAGCAGTGTAATACAGAAATTGTGGAATGACACACTTAGAGGCTGCCACCGTGTCGTCTTGTGTTGAGTGTGGTATGTATTCTGCAATTCATATATGTACAGAAACCTGAATTGTCATAGTATGGTGTCCCGAGTTCTTTAAAAAAAATTTTTTTTAAGCAAGTTCCTAGCCCATACGGTTACAAAGATAAGCTTGAAAGTGTGTAGGCAAAACCAGGAAGAGTCTCACAAGCCAGACAAGACCTCAGCTGTATGAGGACTTCTAGTGGCTGGAGGAGTGCTCAAGCACCATGTGGAGCTCACTGCCCCTCCTCAGGACTAGCAAAAGCTAGAATAAGGAAATATAGAACTTTATGCTGGAAGTTTTAATGCCATAAATTGTTATTTTATGATACTTCATTTTCAACTGTATTTTATCATTTTATGCTGTAACCAGAATAGAGAATGATATATTGGGCAGCTTTTTTATAAATACAGCAAATAAAACAAGGTGCTTAATTTGTACATGTTACACGTTTCTTGGAGCAGAATTTGGATTATTGTTTTTGTAAGCACAGAGCACGCATATATTTCCAATCTGTCACAAAGGCAGCAAGTATTCCTCACTATATATTCACCTGAAAACAATTAACTGTCTTTTCCCTCCCAAGTAGCACTAAAACACAGAAAAGGTTCTTACGAATACTGTTAATGCTTTCTGGATGAGGTCGGGGAGAGATCTGAGGCCTGTATGTAACTTTTCGGTTGTCGAACAGGAAGAAGAGGCCTGTGTCAGCAACTGTGGCATCATTTAGCTGCAAGGAAAAGGAAGCACAAATCACTTATCGTGGGGCCTTGCAGATCTATTACTTGGATACATCTACTACAATCATGCCCTATCCTAAGGACTAAGAGCGGCCAGCGGAAATAGGATATTAATAGCTAGTTCTCCAAAGGAGTCACTCAAATTCATTCTCCCAAGTGTTCTATCTGAAAGAAATAATACTATGTAGGGGAAAGATGCAGTGTTTTTAAATTAATTTAAATTTTAAATTAGTACCTCATTCATTGCTACACAAGTCCTGCTCCTCATCCCTCAAACCTCTTCCGTTTCCCATGTTTATCTTTCCTTGAGTGGTTTCCTTTGCTCACAGATTTACTCACAACCAAATCATCTCCCACAAAAAGGGGAATCCATGCCCATATTTCTGCATGCCCCACCCCTTTAAAACAATGGCAATTCCTTCCAAGGCTTTGTAGTTAAGGGAAAGGACAAAACTGAAATTCCACTAGCTGGGAGTATTCCAAAAGCAACAGGAGCTAATTTGGCACCAATGGGTGAGAATGTTATTGGACACACCTTGATGTCAGCCAGATACTGAATGGCTGGTTTCTCAGAAATTAATGCCAACCCTCCTTCCTGAAGCAGCTCCTGGTCCTGCTCTGGGATGCCAGTATCTGCCTGGATCTTGGCTTTCACACTCTGTAAGGTCTCGTCCTCTGCCAGAGGATACACGTGCACGGTGCCCGTTACCATGTCTAGGATATGCACCAGCTGCAAAGGAAAAAGAAACCACAAAGCAGAGAGAAACTGGAACCAGTACAGGACACATCCCAACTTGCTCCAGTTCGAGAATTTGTCCAGAAATAAAGCCCAACAATAGCAAAACCACCCTCTCTGCCAGAGTAAAGGAAAGGATAATAGGCGGGGTAAATTTTGCTTCAGAGCAACTCAGATTCTGGGACTCCGTGCATAGGGAATTTTTTGGGCAATAACAAGCCATTTCCCACCTGCATTCTGAGGTGGTGCAGCTAGATGGAGCACAGCACCAAATACAGTGGTGCCTCTGGTGGCAAACGGGATCCGTTCCGGAGGCCCGTTCGCAACACAAAAAGACCACAACCTGAAGCGCCGTATCTGTGCATGTGCGCGGCGTGATTCAGTGCTTCTGCACAATGCACAAAGTGTGATTTAGCTTTTCTGCGCATGCGCGAGTGCCAAAACCCAGAAGTAACCCGTTCCAGCACTTCTGGGTTCGGTGTGTTCTTATCCCGTAGTGAACACAACCCAAGGTATGACTGTATTAATCTACATGACTAGTTTCTCTCCCTTTCTGTGCATCAGCCAGAAAACTATCTTTCGACACTTTCGACACTAAGTGGCTTATAGGGAAATTTCAAACCTACTTCAGTAAAGCTGTGAAACTACCACTAAAATGTTTTCACACTTATCTATGTTTAAATATTTGTCATGCCTATTTCCAAAGAATCATAGAATCAGAGTTGGAAGAGCCCCCAAGGGCCATCCAGTCCAACCCCCTGCCAAGCAGGAAACACCATCAAAGCATTCCTGACAGATGGCTGTCAAGCCTCCGCTTAAAGACCTCCAAAGAAGGAGACTCCACCACACTCCTTGGCAGCAAATTCCACTGCTGAACAGCTCTCACTGTCAGGAAGTTCTTCCTAATGTTTAGGTGGAATCTTCTTTCTTGTAGTTTGAATCCATTGCCGCGTGTCCGCTTCTCTGGAGCAGCAGAAAACAACCTTTCTCCCTCCTCTATATGACATCCTTTTATATAGTTGCAGTTACAGGTGGGTAGCCGTGTTGGTCTGCCATAGTCAAAACAAAATCGAAAATTCTTTCTAGTAGCACCTTAGAGACCAACTGAGTTTGTTCCTGGTATGAGCTTTCGTGTGCATGCACACTTCTTCAGATACACTGAAACAGAAGTCACCAGATCCTTAAATATAGTGAGGGAGTGGGGAGGGGTATTGCTCAGAAGGGTGGTGGGAATGGGTGATCAGCTGATAGGTGTGGAAAACCTGTTGACGACTCTTAACGGCTGTAATTAGTCTTGCAGGGAAAGGCAAGTGGTGAGATGGCTAAAGATAGCTTTGTTATGTATAATGAGATAAGAAACATTGGATTCCCTCACTATATTTAAGGATCTGGTGACTTCTGTTTCAGTGTATCTGAAGAAGTGTGCATGCACACGAAAGCTCATACCAGGAACAAACTCAGTTGGTCTCTAAGGTTTTATATATTTGAACATGGCTATCATGTCACCCCTTAACCTAAATCTCTGATAAACGTATTGCACAGTAAAAACAAAAACAAACCTAATATTTGATACATTGTAATATAATATACTGACTATAGTAATGCAACTCAACAAATAAATTTTAAAAAGTTAATAGTCAGTTTAGCTAATTGGTGGCACTGAGTAAATAAATATATCATTACCTTTCAGAAAAAGAGAAAATGCATACACATATAATTTATATGAGCAATTATATAGTATGCTACAGTGAGGGGGGAAAGTATTTGATCCCCTGCTAAATTTGCCTGTTTGCCCTCTGATGAAGAAATGACCAGTCCATTATTTTAATGGTAGGTTTATTGCAGCTGTGAGAGACAGAATAATAACAGGAAAGCCCCCAGAAACCCAGAAGAGAAAAGTCAGAGACTTTTATAATGTGCATTATAATGAGTGAAATAAAATAACATTTTGAAAGCCAAAATGTGAAAAGTATGGAAGTTAATGTGAGATTTTTTTTGTAATGTTTGCATATAAAATTAATAAAAAATGATATTAAAAAGGAAAGGCAAGTGTAAAACGAAAAGCTTTTAGGGCCTCCCTGAATGCCAACACGGAAGGAGCCAAATGAATATTAAGTAGAATAAAGTTCTGCAACTGCAAGGCCATGACCTTGTCTTGGGTGCTCACCAACCAGCCAAATGGATTTCACCAGCAGACACACAAGAAGGACCTCGAGCACAGATTGTGATTGTGGGGTTTTATAGGAGTGGGAATTCTTTCGGTAATTCAGCTCTAAACCATTTATGGCCTTAAATGTTAGCACCAGCTCTTTGAATTGAGCTTGGAAGTGCAGCAGCAGCCAATGCAACTGGCACAAAAGTGGTGCCATTTGTCCAGAACTCCTGGTGCCCATTTTGCAGCAACAGAAGTTTCTGTACCACAACTGCCCAATACGCCACTTTAGATTATTCCCTATTTTTTGCAATGTCACATCTAAAGGAAATAAAGCGAAATCTACAGGCACACACCCCCCCCCATTAATAACACTTACTTTTAAATTCAATATATCATCCAAAGCCTTGAAACAACCATTGGGGCCGTATGTGGGGTCAGTGCCTCTCTGCCGCGCATGCCACTGGAGCATCAGCTGCAGCCATTTCTCCAGCCGCTCAGCCAAAACACTGAAGGAAAGCAGGAAAAAGGAAGCACTGGAATGAAGGAAATGCTGAGGTGGGGGGTGCAGGGGATGATTCAAACATCTTTTCTGCAGAGGAGAGTCCTAAAAGTTATGTTTAAGAAACATGACATAGTCTGCAGACTTGCTATTCTCTCTCCATGGCTTCCACTCACCAACAGGATTGATCGCGTGTGATTCCAACCTCCCCAATTCCCTCAAATGAACTAGTAAGCTTTTGGGGCCAGGGATCCTTTCCCCCTACAAATGTTATTCCAAAAATGAAAGTATGCATTGATGGTGGCATGTTTTAATTATAATTGTTGTTGGTTGCTGCATAAATTGCTGGATGTGGGGTTTGGAACAAGGAAAACCTCTGCTTAGCTACAAGACTCAGTAGATGGCCTTGGACAAAACATTCACTCGCCTAACTTGCCCCACAGGGAACAGAACCTCACTGTGACCCACTTGGAGGGAGGGCTAGACTGAATTACAATAAATAGGCCAACTCTTTTTCCTATCATATCTCCTCCCAGTCTCCTCTTTTTCAGGCTGAACATACCCAGCTCCTTCAACCGTTCCTCATAAGGCTTGGTTTCCAGACCCTTGATCATCTTGGTCACCTTCCTCTGAACACGTTCCAGCTTGTCAACATCCTCCTTAAATTGTGGTGCCCAGAATTGGACACAGTAGTATTCCAGGTGTGGTCAAGTGGGACTATTACTTCCCTTGACCTGAACACTATACTTCTGTACAGAATAGCATTTGCCTTTTTTTGGCTCTAAATACATTCCTGAAGTCCTGGTTGACCAGTCATAAAATAAGCAGTGGAAGTTTCTTAACAACAACTCATTTGCGTAAATTGCTGTCAGTTCATAATTGTGATTTGGGAGTTGCAGAACCAGATACAAGGAAAGTCCCAGCCAGCCTCCAAAATGGGTCAGTAGTTCCTTACCAGTTCAGGTTGTTGGGGTGTGGCAGCTTACTAGAAAATTTCACTTCTCCCGACAAGTCTTCATAGACAACAATATCCAGCTCACTTTTCTGACGGACTTTTGCATGCCTAAGAAGAAGCACACATTGGGCAGGTTCAGACTTTAGCTTACCCTCATAACTGCACCAAGGCCTTTTGCTACAGCAGAGGAGGAATTTAGGAGCTTTTGATCCCATTTTAGATTAATCACAGCTTGCAGTGTCATCCAAACCCACACAAATTGGTTAACTGAAACATGCCAACATCAAACCAGAGTTTGTGAGGATGGCTTACCTCAACCAGCCATACTGAACATTAACCAATTTGCCTGGAAGAAAAGGCAAAGCTGGGGTGAATCTAAAATGGAAGCAGAAGCTTTCAAATTGCCCCTTGTGGCCACTCCAGAGGAAATGGGAGGGAGGGCAAGAGCCCACAGCTCACCAAGGCCCTTTCTGGTAACGCTGAGCCATACCTTGACCCCAGAAGTCCAAGCAGGGGGGTCTTCCAGATTGGATCACTACAGGGCACTCTATGTGGTGATGAGGAAGCTGCAGTTATTTCAGAACGCTGCGGCACAATTGTGGACAGGAATGAGGCCTTGTCAAAAGAGTGCAGCTCTGCTCAGAGGTCTGCACCGAGTGCCCCTTTGCTACTGGGCCAAGTTCAATGTGTCACTCTTAGAATATAAAGCCCTGAACAGTTTCGCACCTGTTTACTCGTGGGATTGCCTGGCCCTTCACGAACCCACCTGACTGCTCCGATCTGCAGAACGAGCACTGCTGCAGCTAGCAAATAATATCCATTCCGCATTTGTAAGAAATCAGCATTTTAGTGTGGCAGCACTTGAGTCTGCCGCTCCCTGCCTACTGGCACCAGGCATGTGTCTTCACTGCACTCTTTCCAGCACCTGCTTCAAACATTTTTTTAGGCAAGCCACCCAGACATGTAAACGAACGCTACATGTGTTTTAATCTGTTTTTAGCTTACTGTTGATTTTCAGTAGTTTGGAATGTTTTCTAAATATCTATTTTCAACTGTCTTTTATTGACAATGGCAATGTTATATTTTTTGGAAACCACTTCGAGGTTTTGTTACAATCAAACAGTATGTGCATTAATGAAATAAATGCATCTAAACACACTCGTTGCCACACACAGCAATTGTCTCTGAGGGGGACTGTGTCTAAGAACTTGAGGAAGAGTTCTCTGCTTGAAGCCGATGGTGCGGTGCAGAAGACCTCCTGGCTTGGCACCTGCGACATAATCAACACCCTTCTCTCCAGCCTCTGGAGTAGATTTTCAGCTTAAAAAACAAATTACTGTTTTGATTTTGTTTTGTTTTTAATCAGACACCATATGATTGTACAATTATACATTTAAACCATGGATGGGGACCCATGGTCCTCCCATCAGCCCCTGCCTCCAACGGCATCCGGAGGGCCAGTTTAAATCAGAAGTCACAAATGTAATAGTGAATAAAGCAAGTATGTCAAGAAGAAAGAAGACACCCACCAGAGACAGGCAGGACAGCCAAACAGGTGAGGAAATCAGCACATGAAGCTGGAGCCAGGCTCACCTCTTTTTATACACAGCTATAGAAATTATTAAGTTGTTTCTTACAGATCACCCTGATCAGCATTAACTCCTCCTCTCACCTCCCTGCCAAGAAAAATACTAACCGTTGTATTTATTGGTGTTCAAGTGAAAATGGCACTTCCTAAGACCCTCACACCAGAGCCAGAGTTACTCACCACTGCACGGGTTGCCAGGAGGGCAGAAAAGGCCGGAATCCTGTGATGCACTCGAAGGCCAGTGTGCCAAAGCTCCAGTAATCCACAGTCACGGTGTATTTCTGCTGCTCCAGAAGTTCCGGGGCCTGAGAACCAGGAAAAGGCTAGCAGTGCAATCCTTTACCTGTCTACTCAGAAGCAAACACCTTTGAGTCCACAATGGGACTCACTCCTGGGTGGAATGCAATCCTACACCCCACAAGCTCCCAGCTTCCTAAAAAGGCTCCCTCGAACCAAGGCAGAAGTTGAGATATGCTCCCTTCCCTCTGCTTCCTTAAGGCAGACTTTATTTAAAATAGCATTTTAAATAAATTTTAAAATAGCAATGTCCAGGTTGAGAACTAAGGACAGGAAGGGCTCCATGACACAATGTTAATCTGTTGTGGAATTCACTAACACAAGATGTGGCAACAGATACTAGCTTGGACAGATTTTTTTGGTAAAAAACACAAAAAACCCTATTCTTCTTATTAATTACATTTACAGTATATATCACCCTTCACCTGAGGATCACAGGGCGGTTTACAGTATAAAAATAGGTTCATATCGGTTCAAGGTCTGTCACTGGCCATGGGAGCGAAATGGAACTGCCATGTATAGAGAGGCAATATACCTCTAAGGATCAGATCCTGGGGACAAATAGTACTGAAAGGCCCTCACCTCCCTTGTCCCACTCAGAAGTGTCCAGATGGACCCTTGGTCGGACCCAGGAAAGCAACATTTTTGTGACTCATTTGAAATGCTTATTCGGGATACTGGCTCTGGCTTCCTGGTTCCTAATAGCTCAGCTTCCCATCCACGTGCTGCTGCCATCCACTCCTCCTGCCTAATTGTGCCCTCCTGGGTACAAGCACGCTATTTGCACTTGCAAATCCTTACCAGATACTGCAATGTCCCAACGAAGGAAGTGCAAAGGCTGCCTTGATCCAGCTCTTTGGCATACCCCAAATCAATGATCTTGTGTATTAGCTGAGAGAAAGCAGAGAGGGCAGTTGTGGTAAACAGAACTAGAACCTGAGAGCTTTGGCAAAAAAACCAACACCCAAATGGCTGATAAATATATAGCACGAGCACAGAGTTGGATGATCTCTACCTAACTGAGCTTGAACGGCTGCCCACGACTGTTTGATTTAGTTTAGTTCAGCTCTGGACCCAGCACAATATCCCACTCATCCTATCTCTGTGCTTGGAAGAATCGAGGACTGCTAAAGTATTGTAAGTAGTGTGATCAAGTCTGGAGAGGGTTCCAAAAAAAACAGCCAGCCCTTTAGAGCTGAGAGGGACTAAGCCCTATAGCCGACAACTTTCCCAAACAGAAAACCTGCCACAGCCCACCAAACCCCACGATTCACACCACAGAGTGCCACAACCAGAGAGTAGCTGTGCTGCAAAGGGATGTCTGCACATCAACAAATTCAAAGTGATTCAAGCAAGACCACCAGAACATGCTACGCCGCTGCAGGAAAGCAACTCACACCACTACAGCCAATTTAGTCTTTTCTTTTATAATTAAATATGCTAGATCAGTATCTTAGCCCAAGCACACCCAACCCCTATTCACTGAGTCTTTGGCAGGAGGGGTGCAACTCTGCCCAGCACCCTGCATTAGTGGAGACAGGTGGGGAAGCTTAACAGAAGAATATCACCCACCCTCTCTTTTCCTTGTTGAAGGACAATGTTTTCTGGTTTCAGGTCTCTGTGGATGATCCTGTTCTCGTGAAGGTACCTGAGAGCAGAGGCTGAGACGGAAGAAAGAGAGAGGAATGTATTGTCATCACCAAAATCTATCCGTATTAATTAATCAATTAGTGCATTTTGTTTTTAACACAGAAAAGCAGCACCAGCACTGTAAAGGCTCAGAGCCAGTGCCGCATTTACGTATAAGCTAAACAAGCTCTAGCTCAGGGCCCCACTCTCTTGGAGGCCCCCAAAAAATTAAAGGGGGGAAAAACTGGATGTACATTTCCAAAATATAAGATAAAAAACAAATAAAATAAAACCTACATACAGCAACAGTGACAAATGGCTTTAGATACGTATTAGCTCCATAAATTACCATCTAGTATATATTCAACACAAAAAAACAGTGACAATTTGTTGTTGACAAAGGACAGCTGGACATATAAAGGGCCCCATTACCTTCAGGAGCCTCATCAAACCCTCAATCCGGCCCTGTTCAGAGCACCAGAAGTGCAGCGTCTGTCATTAGAAGCAGAGCAGCAGATTTCGCTTGTAGCAGCAAGAACACACAAGCACAAGGTGCCGGAGCCTAACAGCTGGGGCCACCCAGACCAGGTGCTAGAGCGCATTTCTCCTGAGAATCTGTTTTCCCCTGCCCCGATTTCTAACTCCTCCTCTTGCCAAGGTATAGAAGGAAAAGCCCTTGCATGGATGAGAACATACTTTTTTTTTATAAGGACATATTCAAAAGATGAGATAGTCCCCCAGACATGAAATCTGATAGACCACCCAGGGGGCACCAAATCCTCATTGAAATGAGTTCTTGCACACACCTGTTCATTCCAGTGCGCTTGTTCCCTGACAGGTGTCTGCATCTCACTATGCTGTCCTTAATTCCACTCAAAACCCACTGTCTGAGGCTCCTTACCTCCACACAGGGTCACCTCTGGTCACTTACCAATGTCTGACAGCAAGATAAGGATAGCTCTCTCCCGCAGGCCACAGCAGTTCTCAAGCTGATTCAGGTGCTAAAAGGTGTGAGGAGAGGACATGAGAAAGGTCTCTGTCGAGCTTCCATTATGTGGTAAAACGGGTTTTTATATTTTAAAAAAAACCTTAGACTGAGTTTTAGCACACACGAAAAACTTAAAACAAATCCTTATTTCCTGATGAATAGCCTTTGGACTATAATGTAACTTAAATAGAAAACTATCTTTAAAAAGATTTTTTCTCCAAAAGCATTTATTTATAAAAAAATCTGATTTAAATCAAGAAAATCTGATTTAAATTTTTAAAAATCCATTTTTTAAAATTTTCTTTAAAAATTTATTGATTTTTATCCACCCTGATGGGGATTGTACCTGAGACCTTGGGATTATCAGTACCACACTCTAGCCAACTGAGCTATCCTGAAGGCACAATATTGATACCACATCAAGGAGAAGAACACACTTTTCAAACTAGCTTTCCACAGGCTTTCCACAGAGAAATTGATATATTGGAACTTTCACTCATGCTATCCTCCACCTGCATTCTTAAGTAATGTAAGTAGAATAATATAAATTTAGACATTTAGGATTTCAATGCAACAAATAAAAATATTTGCCTCTTTCCCCATAAGAACATAAGAGCAGTCCTTCTGGCGTCTCGTCCAGCATCCTGTTTCCCCCCGTTTCTCTACCCTCCTGCAGAAACCAAGCACATATTTCTAGCAACCTTCTCTGGGAGCAAGACGGCAACTGCAGCAGGAAGGTATTCAAGCAGAATTCACAAAAAGTGTCCTGCTGGATCAGGCAGGCGGCCCATTTAGGCCAGCGTTCTGTTCTCCTGCGGCCGCCAACCAAATGCCTCTAGGAAGCCTGCAAGCAGGACTCACTCACCCTCCTGAGATCTCCTCCCTGGCAGTACTCCATAGCCAGCAATGGCAAGTCATTCAGTGCCAGGTTTTGCATCCCTTCTGGGACATCCCGGGCAGCCACCACATTGGGGTGGTTTAGCCTGAGGAAAAGAGAACACAGTAAGATCTCAGGTGGATCTACCTTTAAGCAGTGGCTTTCTAACTTTCCGTGAAACACTTTCTACATTGGCCTGTCTTGCTATGCAATTCCTGAATGTCCACCATGGAACATTTGAGTGTAGAAACGGATTCTGGAGCATCTTCTTCAGAACAGGTCACCCTGTTGGGCCGAACAATCCGCCCCCCCCCTATGTGAACTGACAGTGGGCTCTAAAACATTCTCCTGGAGCTTCACGTTGCAGGAGGTTGAGGGGTTTTTTTTTTTAGCTATTTAAAATCAATGTCCTTATCATTCTCATCAAGAAGACAAAAACATGAAACAAGATTCTGCATATTAAACTCTTTGGAGGAAGCATTGTGTTGAGCAGAGATCCAACCCGCAACTCCAGAGTGCAGCCAGTCCCACTGTGGCCTGCTGTCACTGCCAGTCAGCTGATTGGTACGGACAGCAAACGTCCCTTGCCACTTTAAGGCTCCTGGCTGTCCTCTCTACCTGTGCTTCCCTTAACGCCACATATGGCTTGGGCAGGTGGGAAGTTTGGGCGAAATGGTGGCCTTGTGGACCAGACTGGGACCTGTGCAGGGCCTGATTTGGCCTGTGGACCAGAAGTTCCCCATCCTCACTTGGAAAACCAAAGCCTGGATTAATGCTGTGTCACCTTCCTACTCTTGGGTTCTCAAGATGGGGCAAACTGAAAGGTAACTCTGCAAATAAACAGGATTAAAATCCTGGTGCTAAATGCATTTACAGTCATACCATGGGTTATGGCCGCTTCAGGTTGCGCGTTTTCGTGTTGCGCACCGCACCGAACCTGGAAGTACCGGAACAAGTTACTTCTGGGTTCGGGGCTCGTGCATGCGCCTTATCACTAAATCACACTTTGCACATGCGCAGAAGCGCCGAATCACGACCCACACATGCGCAGATGCCGCACTGCGGGTTGCGAACGTGCCTCCCGCACAGATCACGTTCGCAACCCGAGCATCCACTGTACTAGAAGGCAAAGTTCACTGGCCATGATATTTACACAAGCCACACATTTTCCAATACTGCTCACCGTTTCATGATTTGTATTTCTAAGCACCATCTTTCTCTGTTGCGTGGGCTGAGCTCCTGGCGACACTGTTTGATAGCAATTTCTTCCCCACTCTCCTGTTAAAAAAAAGGGGGGGGTTATTCATGCTCTGACCTTCAAACTCTCAGCAACCCTGACAGCGTTAGTACTGCTGCAGATGCTACAAAATTCCTATGCCATTCTTATATGACTCTGAGGAGAAAACCAAGTGCAGACTCTATCAGGATTATTTTTACAAATGGCCCTTTTGTTGTGTATGCACACACGCAAGTTACTGCAGCCAATCTACTCAGTAATAAATCTGCCAATTGTTGGTCAATTTACTAACTTGCCCTGTTTCAGAAGCTAGTGCTGGAGCAGTTATTGCAGAGATAATGAGCAGAGCATGGACTCAGAGCAGTTAGGAAAGAGACAACAGCACTGGACATTGTTCAGCTTGGAGTTATTTGTGGTATGAGCACAGAGGTGTTCCAAGCGTCCTTGTGTGAATCTGTAAATGATGGGTGGTATGCTCCCTGTATGTACTTTAGTAAACCCCATGCATAGAAGCGACACCCATTATTATGTGTGGCAATTGGCTTTAGCTCAGTGGTGCAGCAGCTGCTTTGCATGCAGAATGTCCCGGGGTTCAATCCCCGGCATCTCCAGAGCGAGCTGGGAAAAAGAGGCTCTGGTCTCAAACCCTGAAGAGCGGCTGCCACTCAACTGTACACTGAGCGAGGCGGACCAATACTCCCACTTGGTGCAGGGCAGCTTCCTATGTTTTATGCACCATCCATCTGCAGCCTGTTTTTTATTATTAAAAAATCCTATATGGAAATACCTCGCAGGTAGAAATGTTGCCATGTGAAAGATCTCCTAAAAACCAGAGTCCACACATTCTGGACCCACATTGCTGTTTTAGGCGAAAGGGGAATCTTGGGTGTCTTGGCACAGGGCTGCCCTGAAGCACAAGCAGAGGCAAAGGGCACCTTCAAGTACCAACTGTCCATTTCATCAGGCCGATGACATAATTGTGGATTACACATCACACATCGGGCGAAGCTGCCTCTTTTTAATACTGTGGATAAGATGACGAGGCGGACTCCTGCCAGGGCCGGCTCCCTTAAAAGGAGGCTGCAGCGGAAGAAGCAAGAGCAGGAGGCTGAGCGAACTTTTCATTTCCAGGGCAGCAAAGCCAGTTTCTTCCGAGGGGCTGTTTCTAGGATCCTGTTGCTCTCCAGGACCTGGACGCGGCCGCCCGACTTAAGAAGCGGAGCGGATCCTGGAGGCCTCCGAGGCTCCTCTTCTCCGCGTCGCAGGACCGGAGAGCCGCGCGCGGTGTACACGTGTGCGTGTGCATGCGTGCGTGCGTGCGTGCGTGGGTCCGAGGGCGCGTTCCCCCCTCCCCGAGCCCTGGCCCGGCGGCGGGGCTCCTCTCTTCCCGCTCACCTGGTTCTGCCAGCGGAGGACGTTGCCGAAGCCTCCGGTGCCGAGGCGCTCGCGCATCTCCCAGGGTCCGCAGCTTCCCTGAGGCTGCAGGGGAGGCGCCATGGCGGGCGGGCGGGCGGGCAGGTGGGGGGCGCGCAAGGCCGAGGCCTCCCTCCCTCGCTCCCTCCCTCGCTCGCTCCCTCCTTCCTGGGCCTTCCTTCCTTCTCGTTCCCCGCCGGCGCCTTCCGCGTTCGCAGGGAGGCGGGAGGAGGCCGGCGCTTAAAGGGGCCGCCGCCTCCTTCTCGAAGGAGGGCGGACGGAGGAGGAGCCCGGGCAGGCAGCAACCCCCACCCGCCGGGCCAGGCTCCTCCCCTTTCTCTCGGGGGCCGCGGCTGCCTGGTCTCTGCCCCGCGGACTAATTCAAGGGGTCCCCGGAGGAGGAGGAGGAGGAGGAGGGGGGGGGGTCCGGGCGGGGCTCACAGGCCGGGAAGGGAGGTCTTCAGCTCAACTCCTCATGGGCTACGTAATTGCAGACCTCGCCCCTAAGCTGGAAAAACCAGAATTCAATTCAAATGCCTGCTGGAATTCAATAAATAAATGCATACATCTTCGGTAGGATGCAGAAGTTCAACAGGGAGGGGGACCGCCCGGCCTCAACGGGAAGGCAGTTCCCTAAAACTGGGCACCCCGCGCTGCCCGCGTGGCTCCCGGCGGGTGACAGACCCCCCACCCGACCCACCCCCGAGCGCGTACGCTGCATCTGCTGCAGATCCCTGAGCAGCCAGGTTGCCCTCTCTTCCTCTTCATTGAAACTTTGTTGTTGTTGTTCATTCGTTCAGTCCGACTCCTCGTGTCCGACTCTTCGTGACCCCATGGACCAGAGCACGCCAGGCACGCCTATCCTTCACTGCCTCCCGCAGTTTGGCCAAACTCATGTTGGTAGCTTCGAGAACACTGTCCAACCATCTCGTCCTCTGTCGTCCCCTTCTCCTTGTGCCCTCCATCTTTCCCAACATCAGGGTCTTTTCCAGGGAGTCTTCTCTTCTCATGAGGTGGCCAAAGTACTGGAGCCTCAACTTCAGGATCTGTCCTTCTAGTGAGCACTCAGGGCTGATTTCTTTGAGAATGGATAGGTTTGATCTTCTTGCAGTCCATGGGACTCTCAAGAGTCTCCTCCAGCACCATAATTCAAAAGCATCAATTCTTCGGCGATCAGCCTTCTTGATGGTCCAGCTCTCACTTCCGTACATTACTACTGGGAAAACCATAGCTTTAACTATACGGACCTTTGTCGGCAAGGTGATGTCTTTGCTTTTTAAGATGCTGTCTAAGTTTGTCATTGCTTTCCTCCCAAGAAGCAGGCGTCTTCTAATTTCGTGACTGCTGTCACCATCTGCAGTGATCATGGAACCCAAGAAAGTGAAATCTCTCACTGCCTCCATTTCTTCCCCTTCTATTTGCCAGGAGGTGATGGGACCAGTGGCCATGATCTTAGTTTTTTTGATGTTGAGCTTCAGACCATATTTTGCGCTCTCCTCTTTCACCCTCATTAAAAGGTTCTTTAATTCCTCCTCACTTTCTGCCATCAAGGTTGTGTCATCAGCATATCTGAGGTTGTTGATATTTCTTCCGGCAATCTTAATTCTGGCTTGGGATTCATTCAGTCCAGCCTTTCGCATGATGAATTCTGCATATAAGTTAAATAAGCAGGGAGACAATATACAGCCTTGTTCTACTCCTTTCCCAATTTTGAACCAATCAGTTGTTCCGTATCCAGTTCTAACTGTAGCTTCTTGTCCCACATAGAGATTTCTCAGGAGACAAATGAGGTGATCTGGCACTCCCATTTCTTTAAGAACTTGCCATAGTTTGCTGTGGTCAACACAGTCAAATGCTTTTGCATAGTCTATGAAGCAGAAGTAGATGTTTTTCTGGAACTCTCTAGCTTTCTCCATAATCCAGCACATGTTCGCAATTTGGTCTCTGGTTCCTCTGCCCCTTCGAAATCCAGCTTGCACTTCTGGGAGTGCTAGCGTGTGAAATGAGCACAATTGTGCGGTAGTTGGAGCATTCTTTGGCACTGCCCTTCTTTGGGATTGGGATGTAGACTGATCTTCTCCAGTCCTCTGGCCACTGCTGCGTTTTCCAGACTTGCTGGCATATTGAGTGTAGCACCTTAACAGCATCATCCTTTAAAAATTTAAATAACTCAGCTGGAATATTATCACTTCCAGGTTTTCCCCCCTTTAATTTTTTGGGGGCCTCCAAGAGAGTGGGGCCCTAAGCTAGAGCTTGTTTAGCTTATACGTAAATGCGGCACTGGCTCTGAGCCTTGTTATTAGCAGTCCTTTCTAAGGCCCATTTGACTTCACTCTCCAGGATGTCTGGCTCAAGGTCAGTAACCACACTACCTAGGGTGTACGAGACCTCCATATCTTTCTGGTATAATTCCTCTGTGTATTCTTGCCACCTCTTCTTGCCACCAGCTTAACTTTTATATGCCTGTTGTCTTTGTCCATGGAGTTTTCTTGGCAGGGATACTGGAGTGACTTGCCACTTCCTTCTCCAGGTGGATCACATTTAGTCTAAACTCTCCGCTATGACCTGTCCATCTTGGGTGCCCCTGCATGGCATAGCTCATAGCTTCCCTGAGTTATTCAAGCCCCTTCGCCACGACAAGGCAGTGATCCATGAAGGAGAAACTACAGGCCACCAACTCCATTCTCAGCAACTTGGCCTGCATTTGTAGGCATGGAGAGGAGTACAGCTTGGCTCCCACTCATCCTCCAGGAATCCCAGGAATTTATCTAATTAGCTGGCCACTTGTGAAGGGAAAGCAACACCCTTTGGCTTAGGCTGGCATTGGCAGAACCTACCAAGGGAGACAAGAATGCATCAGAGAAAGAAGCAACAGACAGCTAGGGTAGCCTTGCAGGGGGTGCGTGGGTGGGTGGGTGGGCACCTCCTCAATACCCAACATATTTTGGATACCTCTGATTCAGGAAGAATGTGAGGAGGGGGGTACATTTCTGCTGGTAGCAACAGGGTATTTCTGCCAAGTTAGGTGTCTTTGTGGTCAATGGGATCCCGGAAGGAGACCATGTGCAGTCAGGGTGGGGACAGTAGGTGATGCTGAGAGCAATGAGTAGTTCTGGCAAGAGCTGTTTGGGATCCGCATTCACTGAATAGGTACAAAAGTTCCACCCACAGCTGCTTTCTCAGGAAATTGTTCAAGCGTCTCTCCCATTCCAGCTCATAAGACACAATAATCACATGGCACTTGGGTAACGTGTGATAAATGAACACCTGCCTCAAAACTTTTGTGGGCAGAAGCATCACCTGCCTGTATGCTACTCAAATATCTTTCAAATAAAATGGCAGTGTTTTCTTTGACCATATTACAAAGCTAGAAGATGCAAAGGCTCAGGGGCGGAGGAAGGGGGCAGTGGGGGCAGTTCGCCCTGGGTGTTACCACTGGGGGGGGGGTAACAAAATGCTGGGCGGCACTCACTGCAGGGCCTGCAGCATGCCCAAGCCATGCGTCTCTCCTGGGAGTGATGCAGTGGCTTGGGCGCCTGCAGGCTCTGCGCTGCCCCAAATGGTCCGCCCACCGCCTTCCCCTCAGCTGTAGGGTGACTTCGTGGGAGGAGGCAGGCAGGCTCCTTGGAGGCCCTGCGGAGCGTCCTGCTCCAGCTCACCCTGCGCTGCAGGCGGCTGGCCCCACCCATGGGCACAGGGCACGTGCGCCGCCCCAGGCACCCAATCGGCTTGCCCTGCCGCTGCAAAGGCTATAATGTATGACTTGGCAAAGGATTTCTAAATGAAATTTGGATCGTTGGTGGAACGGATGGTCAGTCTGCACAGGTGATTATTGGAACAGATAATGTATGTAGAACCTACCAAGCTGATGCAGCAGCTAAAAAAGCCAATGCAATTCTGGGCTGCATCAATAGGAGTATAGCGTCCAGATCAAGGGAGGTAATAGTACCACTATATTCTGCTCTGGTCAGACCTCACCTGGAATACTGTGTCCAGTTCTGGGCACCACAGTTCAAGAAGGATACTGACAAGCTGGAACGTGTCCAGAAGAGGGCAACCAAAATGGTCAAAGGCCTGGAAATGATGCCTTATGAGGAACGACTTAGGGTGCTGGGTATGTTTAGCCTGGAGAAGAGAAGGTTAAGGGGTGATATGATAGCCATGTTCAAATATATCAAAGGATGTCATATAGAGGAGGGAGAAAGGTTGTTTTCTGCTGCTCCAGAGAAGCGGACACGGGGCAATGGATTCAAACTACAAGAAAGAAGATTCCACCTAAACATTAGGAAGAACTTCCTGACAGTGAGAGCTGTTCGGCAGTGGAATTTGCTGCCAAGGAGTGTGGTGGAGTCTCCTTCTTTGGAGGTCTTTAAGCAGAGGCTTGACACCCATCTGTCAGGAATGCTTTGATGGTGTTTCCTGCTTGGCAGGGGGTTGGACTGGATGGCCCTTGGGGTCTCTTCCAACTCTATGATTCTAGGATTCTACGATTCTATGTTTTTATTGTTACCCGTATTTTCACAGCAGGGAAGGGCTGTAGCCCAGTGTTAGAGTCACAGGATTTAGCAAGGATATTGTTAGCCCAAAGATGGAAGCAAGAAGAAATGCCAACTAAAGAAGAGTGGCAAGAAAAATTGATGAACTATGCTGGGATGGCGAGATTAACCATGAAAATTCGGAACCAGCAGGACCAGACTTTCCTAAAGGAATTGAAGAAGCTTTTGACATATTTGGAAAGTAACTGTAACCAATTGACATCTCTTGTAGAGTTAAAAGAAGTTTTGTAAGGAGTAATATATAAATTATTGTGAAAAGAATTAAGAATAGGTATTAAGATTTGAATTTATTTTTAATTTGTAGTAACAAAATGCATAATTAGAAAGGATTTTAGAAAACCATCAGTTAAGGTTGAAGGAAGTCTTAGGCTGTGAAAGCCTAAGATTTTGAAATGAAGTTTAAAAGGATGATATGCTGGAAAATATGAGTAAAAACCAATAAAAATTATCTGTCTATCTATATGTAAATGTTCCCATTGTGTGTACGCAGGAAACCTATGTTCTCCGTAACCGCTGCACCAAACAGCATCAAATTAGGATAAAGCGTAACTTGACCATCAAGGAAGGATCTGGCATCATAAAAATTCAAAAAAAACCCACACCTGTCATGCCTAAAATATAGAATAAATGCAAAAAATTGGCGCGCCTATTATACCTCACCAGCAAAAGGAATGAAGACTCCAACAGCATCCAACAGAAAGGCGGATCGCCCGTCGACATCATCAGACCTGGCCAGAGCAATGCTGGGGGGTGGGGTGGGGTTGGAGGTTGTCCCCAGTGCCCTCACCTAAAATGGCCGCCGCAGCTTTGCATGCGCCGAGAAGAAGAAAAAAAGACGGAGCAGGAGGCATGCCTGAGAGGTCGCACTGAGTAAGACCAGCTCTGAGGGGATTGTCGCTGGGGTGCGTAATTTTGGGACTAGGGTGGGGGAGAATGCTCTTTAAGGTCCCCAGTGCCCTCACTTAAAATGGCCGCCGTGCTGTTTTTATATGAGTAGAATGTGTTATTTTATGTAATGGGAATCAGTGTGTTTTTACATGAGTAGAATGTGTCCTTTTATTTAAAATGCATCTCTGGGTTATTTGTGGGGGCTGCCTGGTGTTTTTACATGAGTAGAATGTGTTCTTTTATGTAAAATGCATCTCTGGGTTATTTGTGGGGCATAGGAATTAGTTCACACCCCCCCCAAAATATAGTCTGGCCCCCCACATGCTCTGAGGGAAAGTGGACCGACCCACGGCTGAAAAAGGTTGCTGACCCCTGCTCTAAAGGGACAGGGAAGAATGAAAACAGGAGCTTCCAGAATACTCTCAGGGTCAGCAGAATTTTAAAAAGCCAACCCCCCCCCCCAAAAAAAAAAACACCACAGCAATGCGTGGCCGGGCCAGCTAGTATAATATATATATATATATATATATATAAATAGAGTCACAGAATTTAAGAGTTGGGACTGACCCAGAGGGTCATCTAGTCCAGCCCCCTGCAATGCAGGAATCTCAACTAAAGCATCCATGACAGATGGCCATCCAACTTCTGCTTAAAAACCTCCAAGGAAGGAGAATTGACAACCTCCCAAGGAGTCGGTTCCACTGTCACAGTTCTTACTGTCAGAGAGTTGTTCCTGAGTTTTAGTTGGAATCTCCTTTCTTGTAATTTGAAGCCATTGGTTGGGTCCTTCCCTCCAGAGCAGGAGAAAACAAGCTTGCTCCCTCTTCTATGTGACAGCGTTTGAGATATTTGAAGATGGCTATCATATTTCTCTCAGTCTCATCTTTTTCAGTCTGAACATACCCAGCTCCTTCAACCATTCTTCATCAGGCTTGATTTCCAGACCCTTGATCATCTTGGTTGCCCTCTTCCGCACACACTCCAGCTTGTCAACATCCTTTTAAAATTGTGGTGCCTAGAATTGGACACAGTATTCCAGGTGTGGTCAAGTGGGACTATTACTTCCCTTGATCTGGACACCATACTTCTGTATAGAACAGCATTTGCCTTTTTTGCTGCCGCATCACACTGTTGACTCATGTTAAGCTTATGGTCCACTAAGACCCCTAAATCCTTTTCACATGTACTGCTGGCAAGTACCTGTTTTGCCTGCAGAAGGCCCCGGTCAGGGCCAGCCTGCCCATTAGTCTCAATGAAGCAATTGCCTCAGGCAGCAGGCTGGGGACAACTGGGAAGGGGGGCAGATCTGGGTCCCCGAGGAGCACACCTGTAAGGTTTTCAGTGGCTGCTCATGAGTAACCAGACTGACTCCGAGGCTTCTAAAACTAGGTTTCTTTATTGTGCAAATATATACAGTGCAGCAACAAAAAAGACGTCCAGCTCATCCTTCGGCAGAGTCCGGAAATGACCCCTTCCGGTTCTTTGCCCAGCATAAAAGGCACTGGATGCGGAACCCCCGCCTACCCCCTCTGCGTCTTTCCCCCCTGCGCAAGTGGGGAGACGGAAGAGGTGCCTCCCCTCCAGCCTCTGCTTGGTGTGCGGGCTCTCTCTCCCTGTCAGAGCCCTGACTCCTACTTACCAGTCCCATCTCTCCCTCCCCACTAGAGGGATCACTGCCCTCCCCACTGGAGGAAGAAGAATTGCTCAGCAGTTGAGGCAGGGGCTCGCGATACTGATAAAGCCCTGGCAACTCCTTGCCTTGCGGCGAGGGCACCCCCCTGACATCCATCCCCCCTCAAAAAACCCCTCCCCCCTCGGGCGGCGGGTTTGGGAACCTCCCCCTGCTGTGCGATCTCCCCAGGATCCTCCCTGGGCCCCAGTGGGGATGGCGGGAAACCTCCGAAGTCCTCTTCGTCCTCGTCGGTGGGTGCGAAAAGTTCCTGCAACCCCAGTGGCAGCCTGCCCCCCTGTGCCCCCTTCTTCCCGCCGGGGATCCGGAAGGGCCTCCCCATCCCAATCCGTTTCTTCAGAATCACTCTCTTGTCCCCCTCCCAATCGGAAACCCCCAAACTCCTCCTCGCTCTCGTCTGTGGAGGCGAATACCTCCTCCCACACCCTTCCCGCCGGCTTTGGGGGGGTATTTTCTGTTTTGCCTCAAGCAGCAAAATGTATTGGGCTGGGCCTGTCCCAGGTCTGATCCTTGACATCTTAGGTAGGAAATGTTCCAGTCTGCAAACCTGGAGGAGAGTCACTGCCAGTCAGTGCAGGGCAGTGGTTGTCAAACTTTTTTCTCTGGGCCACACTTTCAGAATACAAATTTGCTCTCACCACACTGAATATATTTGCATCTTATCTTTCACTCGTTTTTTGACATATGATCGTTGGCATTTCTGCTGTTCCAAAAGCCTTTCAAAATATGCATGTTTGCCAGATTTCCATGTTTTGATGTATTTTCATCTTGTTTGGGCCCATATTGGACTTTGAATGCTTCTTACCACGGATCAAACCCATAGGCTGAGGGACATTGTCATCTCCATTCTACCTGAAACTGAGACTCAGGTAGCTATCCACATATTGTTGACAAACTTCCTTTTTTCGAGGTTTGCTTGGGTCCGCTACTGGTGTTGAATAAAACGGGCCTCTCCAGCACTCTGTACGAACGGTGATTCTGGATCATAACTAGGATGCTTCTCAGTATCACTTGGTGCTCCCACTCTCATTTTGAAAAGATACCTGTCCATATTCTGCAAATAAGTGTGTGTACTATATTATACTACACATAAATGTTAAAATGTTTATTTGCTTGTCCTTGAATCTTTTTGCCACACTTGCCATCTTCTCCTGCCACACCCTTTGAGACCCACTGGTGTAAGGTAAAGGTAAAGGGACCCCTGACCGTTATGTCCAGTCGTGGACAACTCTGGGGTTGCGGCGCTCCCCTCGCGTTACTGGTCGAGGGATCCGGCGTACAGCTTCCGGTTCATGTGGCCAGCATGACTAAGCCACTAAGGGAAACATTGTTTACCTTCCCGCTGGAGCAGTACCTATTTATCTACTTGCACTTTGACGTGCTAAATTAGAGGGACCTGTGCTTTGAATTGATATAAGGCAGCTTCCTAAGTACCTTAAAACGGCCAAAGTGTGTGTTTCTGAAACTGATTGAAGAAGAGTTGCAAGGGGAAAGGGGTTTCAACCTTCCCCCACAAACAATTGTTACTCAAGTTGATATTAGAATTGGGGGGGGGATACTTTTTTCCCCACTGAAGGTCTAATAATCTTCCGTGGGAGCTGCCTAACGTGCGTCCGACGATGGCGGAGACCAAACAAAACAAAAGAAATCAAAAGAAAAAGGAAATAGAAGAAGAGCAACATCTGGGCCGAGTCATGAAAATATACATATTGAAAGCATGTTTAATGTCTAATGTAATGAAGAGATTAAAGTGGGAAGCCCAAGGGAGAGATTATGTACAAATTCAGCCTTACTGAAGTGAACAGGAGGCTAGAATGAAATTATATTTTTAAAGAGTTTGTGTAATAAAAATTATTTGGATGAAAATGTATATGGAATTAGATTTATATGTGTAGGTGTGTTTAATGTGTATTTGTTCTATGTGTATGTATATGTATATGTGTATGTATATGTAAGTTTGTATTTTGATTAATAAAAATCTTCAGAGAAGGTGTAATAACTATCATTGAGAGTCTAATAATGGCTTAGAACAGTGTTTTTCAACCTTTTTTGGGCAAAGGCACACTTGTTTCATGAAAAAAATCACGAGGCACACCACCATTAGAAAATGTTTAAAAAATTTAACTCTGTGCCTATATTGACTATATATAAAGTAATTTTTCCATTTTTCCCACGGCACACCAGGCAACATCTCGCGGCACACTAGTAGTTGAAAAACACTGGCTTAGAAGTCATTTCGGCAAGCAAACTGTATGTAACTTAATAAAGAATAATAACCACAACCAATTTAATTCAAAAATGTTGCAAAGGAAATGTTTTGCCTTGCTCCCCTGCTGCCCTTGCTCCAATCAGATCTGGATTAAATGCCATACCTGCATTGAAGGTTAAAAAACGGACTTTGGGAGATCCAGTCACCGGACTCCTGCATCCTATGTGGTTTGCGCCTCTGCTTAGGCCAAGCGCTCATGTTTATGGAAAAGGTTTCTCTTTGAGGGCTGTCCAGGCTGTTGTCTGCAGGAAAGCACGAGGGAAGGGATTATTACGGCTCCACAGCATATCTTTCTTTCCTCTCTCAATAGCAGGAAGGCTCCCACCTCGCTTCCAGCTGTGACTTTTGTTCATTCCACGTTGGATAACATCACATGCCAAATGTTGGTACAATTTCAGTTTGGGTTCAGCTCAGAGTTTCTTTATGGTGGGAACCATAATTTGGAGTACCGTGAAGTTAAGGTTGTCTCACCTCAAAAAAGATATTGTAGAATTAGAAAGGGTTTAGAAAACGACAAGCAAAATGAGGAGGGTGGAGATTACCCAGCTAAAACAAGTTCACACCTCTCATTGAGTTTGTCTACATACCTAAGATACATATTGTTACGGAAAACACCGGGTAGAGGCTGCTCTGCTCCCGGTCCTACGGAAGAAGCCCGTGGTTCGCTGCGGAGTCAACGGAGACCAGCCAGAGATTGGAGCAAAAGCAAAGGAGTTTATTGCGCAACAAGGTTCCGGCGGATCCGAACCCCGAACAAAGCGTGTCATGAACTTTTAAAACTTCCCGCTGTTGCCCAGAATACATTGCAAAATACATCATAGCTACGTCAGGGAAGGGAGGGGAAAAGAGGAGGTCCAAGCAAGATTTACATACAGGTAAACAAGTTTAACATATCAGGAAGGGTGGCAGGAACTAGTGAATGGATTTAGGGTGGGTACAATATACATCCAGATCTTCTACCGGGCGAGAACAATGGGGAAACACCTGGAAGGATGTCTGCCACCATGGCAACAGATTGGAGGGTGCTTGACTGGATCACCTGGGTGGGGGCATTTCCTGCAGCACCTGGTGTGTATGTGCTCCCTCGCCTAAGGGATTATGAAAGCCACTGGGATGAAATTTATTTGGATGACAGAAAATCATACACAGTCAAAATAATAATCTTCCGATGGTTGGAGAATGGTGGGGACCATGGGACTAGAGAGGCCATCTCCCAAGGAGAAGATAGACACCAGAATGGAGCAGATCGGATGTGGCGTTACAGAGATATGATTTTTTACAATAATAAACGTTTGCAATGTTAAAGAGACCACCCCTGAGTCTAAATTGTCTGGTTGTTACATTGTATCAAATCATAATTAATAACTTCCACTGCTGGATACAACGTAGTTTCGGTTCCATTGTTCTCGCAGCAGGGTGCCTGTCAACAGCCACTCAGTATGCAGCCAAGCGTGAAGGCGCTGAGCTGTATGTTCCATCTTGCAGTCCGGAATGCATGCTTCTGATTGGTGGATCGCCGTTCATTGAGAAAATGGTCCGTACGAGGAACGGTTTGACAGGAGCGATCTCGGAGGTTTAAAGGGGCGCAAATTGGTGCTTTTGGGGAAACCCTTTATCGCGAGGGCTTATGTGGGTGCTTGTGCAACTTGTGTGTGTGGGGAAGACCAGAGCAGGGTGAAAGGGGTGCCCGCTCATCGTCAGGGGGTGTAGCTCCGCAGTCCCGCACTCGCTAGCATGGAAGCCTCGCGGTGGGACCGCGCGGTGGGGAAGGTGACAGCTGGAACTTTCCTTATCAATATGTAAGAGGCTTGTTTATAATTATATTTCTGGAATGATTCAGGGCTATGGGAACGAGGTTCCTTTGCTCCCCCAATATCTGTTGGCTGGCCCCCCTCAATGCTGATTGGGCGCAGGAGTC
The DNA here is from genome assembly GCF_009819535.1 of Lacerta agilis. Lineage (NCBI taxonomy): Eukaryota > Metazoa > Chordata > Lepidosauria > Squamata > Lacertidae > Lacerta > Lacerta agilis. The sequence continues at coordinate 1,067,105 of NC_046319.1, read as the reverse complement.
CAAACATGGAGCCGAGCTTCAGTGGCCAGTTCCTCCTGAGCAGGAGAGGAGGAGCTGCCGGCCATTGAAGCAGTAGCGCTCTGGGCTGACCATGTAATGTCATGCACATTGCATGCCAGGCACATGACGTCAGAGACAATCTTGGGCATAAGTCAACACCTCTGGAATGATTCATGTTCTTACGTAGCTGCATTGTTTTATACTTTCTGGATGTGCCATGATCATACTTTAAAACAGTTGTGTTCTATGTTATAAATCAAGCACTATTAGGAGTTGTTTCTTTTTGTTTTCCAATGCATTTCTTATCTATTAAAAAAACTGGTGTGGCACAACCAGATTTTTATTCTGAAAGTGTGGCCCAGAGTCCAAAGTTTGAGAAGCACTGCCTTATGGAGACTGACCTGATACCTCCTAAATTAAAAAATATCCTTCCAGTAGCACCTTAGAGACCAACTAAGTTTGTTATTGGTATGTGCTTTCATGTGCATGCACACTTCAGGTATCTGAATAAGTGTGCATGCACACGAAAGCTCATACCAATTTTTTTATTTTGTTTCAACTGCAGCAGACCAACACAGCTACCTACCTGTAACTGATACCTCCTGTTAGCCCTGCCCCTCTAAGGAGTTGAAAGGACCCCTTCCCTATTCTGGAGCCCTGGGAATGGGGAAGGCTGGCCTTGGAGCCAGGGTTGTGGGGCAGTCCTACATCTTCTGGCCTGGATGGTCCATGAGCAGGAGATGCTGGCTCCCAGGCTCTGTCTCTTGTTCCTCTGAGTCTGCCCCAGAGCTGCATTGCAGATCATGGACCAAAAACGTGGCAGTCCTTGCCTCTCCGTGTAATTCTGATTGTGTGGGGAACTGGAAAAATCACATAGGGCTTAAACGTAAATGATTGATTGTACAGGGACCTGCCTTCATTGCTGCACTGCATTTTATTTTATTTATTTCATAAAATTTATACACCTCAAAGCAGTTTACAAAAAAATTAAACAATGAAATTATAGGTAAAACAGTTAAAGACAACTATTTAACACATTAAAAAAATTAAAATCGGGGATAAACTGAAAACCAAATAAAAAACACACCAGCCTTCTACTTATTTGGGCACAAAGAACAGAGGGCTCAAAAATGGGCTCTGAGTACCAGTTGCTAGAAGTCTCCCGCACAGAGAGTGCTGATGGACTAAGGTTTGGCTTATGGGTTTCCCGGAGGCATCCAGCTGGCACTGTGAGAACAGGAAGATGGGCTGTTGGGCTGATCCAGCAGCCAGGCTCCCCGTATGTTCCTATGCTTTTTTTGTTTTCTTAAATAATGAGGATGGTGCAGTAGCAGAGGCTACTCCTACTTCCATAAGGAATGTTAAAATGACACCGATAACAGGGGTAGGGGTGAAAGACTTTACGGCTGCATTCATATCTACTGGGAAATGCCATTTCAGATGTGTGTTGCACAGATAAAAGGTTCTGATGTCATCCAATTGCTTCATGGAACGGCAAGTTCTCAAAATATCACAAAGATTACATGGTTCTTTTATATTCTCCTGCATGGGAAAATGGAATGTGGCTTGGGAATTAAGCAATGGAAACAGCATTTTGTTGCAATGAAACTTCATCAGTAGCAACTGATTGAGAAAATGGGAATTCCTCTTTTTCAGTTCTGCCCCTGAGTAGGTCTGTAGCCAGAAGTGTTGTGGTGGGGAACCTAAAGGTGTGCCTAGGGTCCTTCCAGACATCCTTTTTATTGTGCACTCAGGATGTGCTCAGGATGCGATCTGGGGGGGGTCATACACATTCCCACTTTCAACACCATTTTATTTATTTGTTTCTATTTATTTACTTATTTATGGCATTTATATATCACAGAATCATTAGCACCTCTAAGCAGTTGTGGTGTAGAGCTAATGGTTACACGGCTATTTCAACTGTAGGTGCTGTGTCCAACGGAGGCCGGGAGTCAATGCTACTCTTGTGCAATGTTCTTTTACAATGAAGCTGTTCCTCTGCTAAGCAGCCATTTGCAACTGACCTTTTCTCTTAATTAGCCTTACAGCAGCAGCACTGTATTATTTGCTCCTGCATATGTTTTGGGGTGGGCCTACTCATTCATTTCCAATCAGTGAATACCTTGTAACTTTTCATACCACAAATGTTCTGAGGGTGGGTTTTTTGTCAAGCTTTTGTTGTACAACAGCCCCTCCTCCCCCAGACAGCAATAGGGTAGCAATCAGAGCCCATCCTAGAACAACTGATAAACTAGAATAGATGCACCACAAACACCAATTTGGAGAGGCTGCAAGAAAGTGGCTGGAGGTGGAGGGTTGATGCAGAACAGTCATGCAGGCTGCCTAATATGTCCAAATTTATTAAATAAAGTCAAATATTCATAAAATAGCATTTACAGTGCAATCCTATATTCAGAATTAATTGAGTTCAATCCTACTCCCAGGGGAGCATCTATAGGATTGCAGCCTGCAAATTACAAATAAGGGCCTGGGCTGTGCCTGTTATCTCAGTGGCTCTGCCCATATTGGTCCAACTCCTGACAAGTCGAAGCATGCTTACTTCTTAATGTACTTAATGGGTGGAATGAGGCATGCACACTTTCCCCTGCATTCACACCCATGAAAGGGTTACGGACAAGAGCAGGACATGAATGAAATAGCCTTCTCTCACTCTTGTTCCCCAGCAACTGGCACCTGAGGCAGCATACAACCATCATGACTTGCAGCCACTGATTTGAATAATGCCCACCATGACATCGTGTAGCAAATTCCATAGTTTAACCATGTGCTCTGTTAAAAAAAAAAAGGGTCAATAGCTCTGAGTTGGAGCATCTGTTTTGCACTCAGATGGTCCCAGGTTCAAACCGCAACTCAGTGAGATCTTGTTGCTTGACTAGAACAGGAAGCCCTTGTATACCTACTTCCTGTTCTAGAGGAACCAGTGTCCAGCCTCTCGGTGGACTGAGAAGGTGGTTCACAGGGAATCTGCCACCTGCAGTCCAAAGGACACCACACAGGGCAGCTGCATGCAGATCCCTCAATCCCTGACATGCAGAGGGCTGGGCTGTTTGGAACCCCTTGTGGGTTCTGTGGGCCAGGTCATTATCATGGGCTGAAGTGGACAGGTAAGGGAAGCTATGCATATGACAATTACCTGATGTCACAATGACATCAGGACTTCAAAGCACCACGGAGGGGCTGCAAAGAGATGGGCGCAATGCTTTATGGCATGTGAAGCTTCTGATTATTGCCTTTCAGTTGATGTGTGGTGAAGTAGAAGCCTGCTTATTGCAGGCATTGGCTGTGCAAGTGAGCTGCCCGGTGGAGGCGGGGCAGGGCGGGGGGGATGACCCATCAAGCTGATGGGCAGTAGAGCCAAAGCCTGCTTTCATTTCCAGGTGCACAGTTGGGAGTGCTCTTTAAGGCTCCTAGTTGTGCACTGGCAGCCCTGTCTCTACCTGCACTCACATCTAACATCAGGTGTTCCATCAATTGTGAGGCAGGTGAGCATAGCTTAGGGAAAATACCCTAACAGGCCAAATTTGAATCCTTGGTTTGTTGAGTTTAGTCCCAGTGCATTTCTTATGTTTCCAAGGAAGACTGACGCCCTGTTCTGGTCCCACATCGGAGTACAGGAAGCAGGGAAGACATCTCAAGTGAGCCATTTCCTCTGAAGACTGAGGACTTTTGAGCAAGGCAGGCCTGTTGTCTCAGCACCATGGAGAGCTCCTAGGGAACAACTTGCTCTGCCTTCAGTAAGCTCTCTGTGTGTTTGATGTGTTTCTCTGTGCAGCAAGGCCCAACATGGGTGTACAGGTAAGTAAAGGTTCTGAAGGCTGTGCTCTGAAGAACATAAAGCTCTGTAGCTGCTCCAGCAAGGAACAAGCTGAAACTGAGTCCATTTACAGAAGTAGCAGCAGCTGCAGCATAATTATTAGCTTCACCTGTGCTACCTAAAGGGGCCCAGCCTCCTCCAGTAATCTAGTAATCTACTGCAACAAAGTGGGGAAGCCCCAGGTCTTTCTTGTTCTTCTCCAGTGGAGTCCTCTGAGTCAGAGAATGGCAATGCCACATCCCCAGGCAGGAATGTGTGGGGCACTGGCCCCACAGATTCACCTGAGAGTGTTTGTGGGGCTGGCCCTGCTTACCCTTCCACTTCAGAGTCCATGAGGCATGACACTGAGATTCTTAAGAAGGCCAGCCCCTGGCCTGAAGGCAGGCACTTCTGTGCCAGTGAACTGGTGATGCAGGGGGAGAGGAATGTGGTTCCCTGGGCTCAAAGAAAGGTCCCTGTGAGTGAGGGTCCTGCTCTGGCTGTGTTTCTCTGATCACCAGCATCAGGCTCAGAGTGAAGAACCCGATCTGGCTTCTTAACTAATGACACTGCAGCTTCCCTATTGGCGTCCTGGTTGTGAAGAAGGGCCCCTTCCAACACCAGGAAAATCAGCTCTCTTCCCAGGGCCGAGTTCCAAGAAGGGCTCTTTTATGAAGCTGCCCAGACTTGCTGATTGGACCTGATGGGCTGGACTAGATCACCCTCTGGATCCCTTCTAACTCTGCAATTCTGTGATTCATTGGTTTTTTTTTTTAAATGTATTTTTATTAAAGATTTTATTGGTTTACAAAAGTATGTGCAATGTCTCTCTCTCTCTCTCTCTCTCTCTCTCTCGCATTCCCCCCCCCCCATGTAACATTTTTGCAAGTCAGTTTCATTTGTTGAGACATTAGGAAGAAAAGGGGGAAAGAGGTGGCCGGGGGGGAGATGAGGGGGGGTGGGGTGGGGTGACAATGTTTCTATTTTCCTTAATATATGTAGGGTTTGGTGTCAGCGTTGCTTGTGCAGGTTCTCTGCTGTCCGCCTGTGTCCCTTTGGCGGTGAGAGAGGTCGGGGTTGGCGTAGGGTGTGGTTGTTCATTTGTGGTTGGCTGTGGTGGTCTTTGTTTTCATGTGTGAGTGTTTTGGATCAGGTTAGCCATATTGATTTGTATGCTGTTGGTGGATTTTTGTCATTGTCTTGTTGGGCTGTGTGTGTGATGAAGGGGAGCCATACTGGGGTGAAGGCGTCTTCTTCTATTTGTCTCCGTGTCAGTTTCAGTTTATTGGTTAATTTTTCTAGTAAGGCTGCTTCCCATACTACTGGGTACCATTGGTCCATGCTTAGTCCTGACAGGTCTCTGCAGTGTCTGGCTATGATGTTTCTGGCTGCTGAGAGTAGGTGGGTTATGAGTTCTTTGTGGTGTAAATGGGCATTATTCTCTTGGTTCTGTGATTCATTGTGGGTAAACCTGAATGAGTGGAATGAATAGGTTAGGATTAGTTCAGTTTTAGAGCCACAGTGATTGGATTTATTTTGCATTCTGTCTGGAGCCTCTGTCTGCTTTTCCCCTGCATTTATTCCTAATAAAGTTTCTTAATTTGACTGTTGAAGTGTGTTTTGGTTTTGGAATCCCACACTTTGATGCTTGGTATTCAAGTTACAGGACGTTTAGGGTTGGAATTATAAGTGACCCGCACACTCTTTTGAGGTCTGGGAGAGACGCAGAGACAGTGTGGGCTGCTGCTAAACTCCCAGTAATACCACAAAGGTGCCAGTTGAATTGTGGAGTGCTGGGGCACCGGCTCAGAACCTTTAAAAAAGTAATTGCTCTAGGGCATGCTAGGTGGGAGTAAGTGGGAGAGTGGTGGCAGCAACTACTGGAGAATAAGAACCTCGGGCTGCAGGGCTGCTGTGTTGCAGTTGGGCAAAGTGTGGGGTGTGAGAGGCTCTCTTGGGTGTCCCTCCTTCATCACACTGCTCACTGCTTGACTCCTGAGTTCATGGCAAGTGCAGACTCAGGATCACTCAACACAACTTAGTGATGCCTCAGCCCGTGCATCCACCTGTCCCAGTTTTCTGATCCTTCCCCCTGGAAAATCACCATGCCTAATTTTGAACTCCTCCATCACATCTTTCTTCCTCACTCACCATTTTTTCCAAACTAAAAAGTTCCAGGTGTTGTAACCTTTCCTCACAGAGGCATTGCTGCACTCCCCCGGTCATTCTGATTGCCATTTTTGAGACTTTCCCCATCTCTACAATATCTCTTTTGAGCATGGTTGCACTTTGTGAAGCTACAGAAATTCTGATGTTAGATTTATTTTGCCCCATATGTCTTTGACATCTTTATCTTGCTCATTTGACATCAGCTCCCGCCTTAGCCCAATTCCCCACAACTTTTAAAAGCTTTCATGCTGTAACATTTCAAAATCCAGTTGTAACGGTCTATTATTTGTACTCTGACATTTTCAAAAGTATTATTGAAAGTCACAAGGCTCTTTGTACTGGGAATGGAGTCCCCCTCACTGTTCACTTATTTCATGCCAACAACTTATTGGTTATCTTGTACAGTTTCTCCTTGGCATGAGCAATAGGTGATCATGATTCTAGTTGTTGAATCACTGCCTGTTAGGAGCAATAATTAGGTCCAGATGCATTATGTGTCTCTGTGACTCCTATCAGATTGTTGTCCTGTGACGACTCCCCAGTGTTGTGATAAGGCCTAGGACTGACGTGGGCAAAGCTATAGATGGGGCACACATGGAAATCATGTCATCTTTGGAGATTCACCAGGATTTCCTCCCTGCGAAAGCTAGAGCATGACATTTCATCCTAGGGCGTTCCAGCTTTTTTCCTGATGGAAAGAGCTCTTTTCTCTCCCTAGCTTCTCTGGATGAGCAACTGATCTGCAGTTTTTGCATAAAAATTGCTGCCGAGATACAAAGTGAGATTTAAAGTGAATCAGCTTTCCTGTTGTTCCTGTGTGGTTATCACTGCAGCAAAGCATATGTTCTTCCACAAAGTGACAACCTTCCCATCAACTGTGAAATGGTGGGCAGGGAAAAGGCGAAAAACACATTTTATTCTACTTTAATTGTTGATTTATATCACAAGATGTATATACTGCTTGATTGCAATAAAATCTCAAAGTTGTTTACAAAAAAAATCACATGCACTATTTCTCTACGCAAAAGTGTGCCCTCCCCGCGCACATTTTGGCTGCACACACACTGTATATTGGAAGCACAGTTAAAGCACATGGCTCCCCCACCCTCAAAATGCTGGGAACTGCATTCACCCCTCAGAGAACTATGTTGTTGTTCAGTCGTTCAGTCGTGTCCCACTCTTCGTGACCCCATGGACCAGAGCACGCCAGGCACGCCTATCTTTCACTGCCTCCCGCAGTTTGGCCAAACTCATGCTAGTCGCTTCGAGAACACTGTCCAACCATCTCATCCTCTGTCGTCCCCTTCTCCTTGTGCCCTCCATCTTTCCCAACAACAAACTGCATTTCCCAGGATTCTTTAAGTGCATGGTACATATGCAGCCTTTGTTTACAGAAATTGGCTGTTGGAGATTTGTAACACACTTTTGCACGCCTGCTGGGCAGTTAACCTCTCTTGCCTTGCCTTCTAAAGCAGGATGTGTTTATGAAAAGCAGGATGTGGCTGGCTTTCTATGTTGGCAATAATAGTTTGCTTTCCCAAAGTCTTATTCTTATGAAAGTTCAATAGAACGCTCTATCTCACAATAAATATTTCCCTCTACTAGTGAACTTGCCTGTCTCTGTTCCTTTTCACTGTGCTTTTCTGTGTGTATCTTCCCATCAGATTAGTTTCCACACTTACTGATGCCAGCTTTGTAATACTGTAGATTTTAGGACCTTCCAGTTTTCAGTAATAATAAGTCTTGAATTGATAAATTAAAAAGTTGCCAAGTATTATGTCCATCAAATACAAGTAATAAAGCCAATTCTGGGTTGGGCTGTAAAAGGGGATACAAATTGAACTGACTTTAATGTGTATACTGCAGAATCGGAGAGGGGGGAATCTCAAATTGATCTAGTCCACCCGCTGCCTAGCATACAACATCCTTGCTAGGTGCTCAGCCAGCCCTCTGCTTAAAAACCTCTTATGAACATTTTGTGATTGCTGTGTTTTCACCCATTTATTAACTGCTTTGAAATGAAGAGAAATGGAAACAAATAAATATAAAAATTACATGTGCCAACCCTCCCTGCTAGGTAGTTCCTCACTCTGTGCACCAGCTGCTAGTGTGTTGTTGTTGTTGTTGTTGTTGTTGTTGTTGTTGTTGTTGTTGTTGTTAGCCTCCGTCTGCCTTGACCTGAGAGACAATGGAGTGCACCTCTGGGGGTGAAGTCAAACCGCTGCATTCGTGGCACCAAACTGCCCCATGTGCCTAGGAGTGGCTGGTGGTTGCTGCCTCTGTTCCAATGAACTGATTAATTGAATAAGAAGATACCAAGTGATGGGGGAATTGTCTGCTTTTGTGCATCTTTGTGCTTTTTGAAGCAGACAGCTTATTTTTTTAATTTTGGCCACAATCCAAGCCTAACCATACCACGAGTCCAAGGAAAGACCTCTGGTGTGTGCCTCTGATTTCTGCACTATTTTTATGTACACTGCTACTAAACTAAGTTTCAAGTCTTTGAACGAGACATCTTGGCTAGCACCTAGTTCAGTGAGGCTAATGCTGGGGACACACACAGCTGGCTCACTGAATGAAATTGATAACCCTTTCTTGTTAAGACACCCTAAGGGCTTCTCAAACTTTTGGTATGGCAACCCACAAATCCAAATCTACCACTGTCCACTGCCTTGGTCAGACCACACCTGGAATACTTACTGTGTCCAATTCTGGACACACCACAATTTAAGAAGGATGTTGGCATGCTGGAACATTTACAGATGAGGACAATGAAAATGATCAAGGGTCTGGAAACTAAATCTTGTGAGGGGCACTTGAAGGAGCTGGGTAGGTTTAGCCGGGAAAAGGAGGCAGCTGAAGAGATATGACTGACATCTTCAACTATCTAAAGGGTTGTCACATGGAAGATGGAGAAAGCTTGTTTTCTCCTGCTCTGGAGGGTAGGACTCAAACCAATGGCTTCAAGTTACAAGAAAGGAGATTCTGACTAAACATCAGGAAGACCTTTCTGACAGTAAGAGCTGTTCGACAGTGGAAGGGACTCTCTCAGGAGGTTGTGGACTCTCCTTCCTTGGAAGTTTTTAAGCAGAGGTTGGATGGCCATCTGTCAGGGATGCTTTAGCTGAGATCCCTGCATTGCAGGGGGTTGGACTAGATGACCCTCAGGGTCTCTTCCAACTCTGTGATTCTATGGTATGGTGAGCCATCAACTTAAAAAGGACAAGGGCAGAGGGTGTGCTTAGAAATAAGGAGGTGGCAACCCCTTGGTACTGTGGCAACCATTTCCTGCTTGATGCATCTAGCACGACCGTGACCCAAACCCAGAACGAGTGTTTCTGGAGGCATCTGGGCCACAACACGGTTGTCTGCTGGCAGGGGCGTAGCAAAGGGGGGGCCGCCCCGGGTTCCATAATGGAGGGGGTGACAAATTATCATTTCTTTTTGAAAAGTTGTTTTTGAATTTTTTTTTGAAAATGCCTGCTCCGAAGGTCTTATCTTACTATACTAGAGATTATATAGCTATATATGAAATTTCATGCATATCGGTTAATATCTTGACCCTCCTCCACCAAAATAGCTGTTCACTTGGCTGTTTTCCTATGTCATGAAGGCTGAAATTTCAGTTCAGAGAACACTTACTGTTCCCAACCCTAACCCTGTGGAAAGCCATCTAATTAGACTTTAATTTGATTTTGAGATGTTTTTAGGAGGTAATTTAATTATTGTTTGATTTTATACCAATGTTATCTGATGTTAGCCACCCTGACCCTGAGCCTGACTTCGGCTGGGGAGGGTGGGATATAAATAAAAGTTTTATTATTATTATTACTTGTTGGCTGGGGAGACCCGGCCAGATGGGCGGGGTATAAATAATAAATTATTATTATTATTATTATTATTGTTATTATTCCTTTGTAAGAAAATATGAAGTAATGTAAAACCATTTTTACGGGGGGGGGAGATCAATGGGGGGGTTGACAAGAAATTTTCCGCACCAGGTACCAATTTACCTTGCTACGCCCCTGTCTGCTGGTTCCCTTTGCTCCTTCTCCAGCCCAGCAACTTCGTGCCTTTTGCAGCTATGACTCTAGTTTTCCATGAAAAGTCAGCAGAATATTTTTGCTTGCAGCCTGGCTCCTCTTGGTAGTGAGTTACTGGGTTGAGGATGAGTCCTGTTTTGACTCCCGGCCGACCAATGAAGGGTTTTTAGTGGAGTCATCAGCTGAAGGACTTTGAGGCAGGCTCCCCAAATACAGCACCCCTGCTTTTCATTGGAATAAATGACCATACAATTTACCCCGCTTAGATAGTCTTAATTGGTAACAAATATTTCCCCATATCATTAAAATGAACCCCAATTTCCCAGCTTCATTCCGTAACGCACCTGAATCACAAGAGGCTCGGAAAGTAACAACGAAACCTTTAATCATGAATAACTCTGCTACTGAATGGCTTGAAAGGGGTTGGGAACCTCTCTGCCCCCCCCCCGCATGGCCCGGCCAACTTCGACACGTGATTGACACCACCCACCTGATGCCACGTGATTGATGGACAAGTGGGTGGTCGCGCCCTCCAGTCGAAGTTGGCCCTCCCTCCTCGGGATGCGGCGCCGGCGAGGGGGGCACCGAGACCAAGCAGCGCTGACCTCGCGGGGCGTCCGCGGAGACACTGTCCCCCTCGGACGTGGGAACGGGGCGGGGGCCTTCTGCCGGTCTCTCCCGGGGTGTGTGAGGGGGGAGCATCGAGGGACTCGCCGGAGAGCCGCGCCCGCCGCCGGCACGCACCTTCCTGGAGGAAAGGGGCCAGGGGGCCCTAGAGGGTCGCCGGCGGCCCCTGCCCGTTGCCTCCTCGTTGGGCCTCCGCCCGCGTCGGGGGCGGCGCTGTGAGCTCAGGTCCCGGCACGCGGGGAGGGGGCTAGATAAGCCGGGGCGCGGCGTCGGAAGTGCGCCCCGCTATCCGTCCCTCCGGCCGCGCCAGCATCGCCCCCCCCCGCCGGCGGCCCCAGGGGCGGGGCTCTTCTGGCCCCGCCCACCCAGGGCCGCCGGACTCTTAAGAAGGAGCTGCGACGGGAGCGCGACGCGCGGCCACCGACCCGGCAGGCAGGTAAGTAAGTCATGGCTGGCCGATCGGGGCGGGAGGGGAGCCGGATTCGCGGCGGGAACCCCCGACCTGTAACTTCTCTGCGTCCCGCGTTCCGACTCGGACTGGGGAGCTGCGCTCCGCACGTGCTCAGAGGCGCGCCGCTTGTTTCCGAGTCGAGCATTGGGCGCCGCAGTGATGCAGATTTCCAGAGGGGCCGGCGTGAGAGAGGCAATGGGGCAGAGATGGGGCTGGGCTGGGGAGTGGGCGGCCAGGTTTGGGCCAGGGATTCCCCCTCTGCCCTGGCTGCCAAGGGCTCGTGGTGACCTCCCGGCGGGTCCCGTGCAGGCAGGCAGGCAGCCCCTCTGAGTTGAGGGAGCCCCGGCGGCGCCCGGGGGAAGAAAGCGGCATTCCGCCGGGCGCTGTGGCCTCGCCTCTGCCCATTCAGACAAACGGGAGTAGCAGCGCGGCGCTTGGGAAGAGGCCAGGAGCTTCGGCACTCCGTTGTGAAGCTCCCCTTGGGCCGCTGGCTGCCTCTCGGCCTAACCCACCTCACAGCGTTGCTGGGACAAGGAGGATGGGCAAAGCTTTTCGGGTTCTATCTTTTCAGGCTGCAGGTGGGGAGGGCTTCTTTATGTGTTGGACCCCCACCTTCCCAAACCTCCCACCAAGGAGGGGGAAATAGCTTGTCAGGAAGAAGGACCTGACCCTCTAACTTTCTGTGTGCAGGGCGAATGCTAAATATGGTGGCGCTGAGGACTTCCACGCCTCCCACTCAGCACCCTCTTCCATATAGTATGCCTTCTGCCAGGAACACTTGGGCATAAATGGTCCATGCTGCATCAAGACACAAACTGATCTCTCCTCTGGAGATCTCAGTGCCACGGAAAGTAGCCATCACTGCTAGTAGAACTGAAAGCCACATTTTATTTTGTAAATAATTCTATTTCATAGAATCATAGAATCTTTGAGTTGGAAGGGACCCCAAGTCCAACCCCCTCCAATGCAAGAATCTCAGCTAAAGCATCCATGACAGAACTGATAATCTGCTTACTTTTTTAACCACCTCAAAGTGGTTTATAATTAAAAATAAAAATATCCAAATTATCATCATACATCTTTACAAGTACATATAAGTGGGAGGGGGGAGACCCCCTCCTCCTCTTTCTGCACAGACAGCACTCAGGAATTTGAGAGTCACGTAATAACAAAAGGTTGTTTTGTCTTTCTGCGGGTTCTGGCTGCCTTTGCAGCAGATAGATGTTCCCAAAAGGCAATCCAGTCCACACGGTTTTAAACTGCCTTTGGCACTGGATTTACTATCTTCTCCTTTGTTTGTAAAGGCAACAAAGGTTTACCAGACTGCAGAGAATGCTTCCTTTGTCTTTTGTCCTCTGGTGATGCATGACTTCTGGGTTGGTTTTTTTGGTTAAAGCCAATTTCTTGGACTCTCTGGGATACCATTTCTGGATGGCTATTCCTTTTCAAGTCTTTGCTATTTGAGTCCTTTCTAGAAAGCAGCACTTTGAAAGATGTGTTTGTGCTATCTTTTGATACATTGCTAGTGAGCCGTACCCATCACGAGAAGGCAACCTTTGAATGAGAAGAGAGAGAAAGAGGCAACAAAGAGAGACGCCAGTCTGTCCAGATGCATTCACTGTGGTGCCCAGTTGCTCCCACTTAAGGTTTTGCAGTGGGCTCCATCACAGTGGCTGGATCCGCCAGAGCAGCCCTGTGTCCCATACAGGTGCTGCTGTTGTGTAGCCTGTTCATGATCAATGCTGTTTTACTTATTTTGACTATTGGGTTACTATGTTTGCCAACGAGATGCTGGTAACAACGGACTATTAACCTTCCCACTTCCTCAGGTGATGAGAAATCTAGAGCAGGGGTCCCCAAACTAAGGCCCGGGGGCTGGATGCGGCCCAACCACCTTCTAAATCTGGCCTGCCGACGGTCCGGGATTCAATGTGTTTTTACATTAGTAGAATGTGTCCTTTTATTTAAAATGCATCTCTGGGTTATTTGTGGGGCATAGGAATTCGTTCATTCCCCCCCCCCCAAATATAGTCCACCCCCCCCACAAGGTCTGAGGGACAGTGGAGCGGCCCCCTGCTGAAAAAGTTTGCTGACCCCTGATCTAGAGAGCTTTCTTTCCATGAAATCCCTCACTCAATGCTCCTGTCCTGAGTAAACTAAGGTCACAACCACACCACACATTTAAAATGCATGGCTTCTGCCACCCAAGAGCTGTAGTTTGCCTGGCACAGAGACACAGTTTCCAGCACCCTTAACAAACTATGGTTCCCAGGATTCTTGGGGAGGAACCACATGTTTTAAATGTTTTTATATGTGAGGTGCAGCCGTGAGCTAAGGCATCCTCATGTGGATCAATAACCAATTGAAACAGCAGGAAGCAGAATGGAAGTATGGACAGTTGTCACAGTGAATCTGTATTGCCTCATTTTGCTTTTTAACTTCCTCATAAATAGCGTAGAGTGCAGGGTGAGGAGCTGTGAGGTGCTGGATTTTCCTGATTGTCTCTCCAAAAGGAGTAACTGGGAGGCCAAATGGCAAATGGGGTTTGATGCAGGCAGGGGTAAAATGTTGCACAGGCAGGGGGTGGAGGGAGAATCCCAACTCTCTCTCTCTCTCTCTCTGTATGATTGTGGTCTGAATGGACAATAACTGACCGTTAAAGGGATCTTTGCTTTGTGGTGGACAGCTCAGTGAGAATGCTGAACAGCTGCTGTGAAAAAGTCAGATTCCATGTTGGGGATCTATAAGAAAGGAGTAAAAAATAAAACTGCTGAGAAAAAGATGCCTGAATGCAAATCTGTGGTGCAACTGCAGTTGGATTGCTCCGTGGAGCTCTGGTTGCTGAAATCAGTGCATGGTTTAATAGGGGTTTGGACAACTTAATGGGGGATAAAGCTATCAGTGGCCACTGATTTATCTCCAGGATCAGAGGCAGGATTGTGAGGGAGAGGGTCACTGCCCCAAGGCCCAGTTCAGGGGCTGCCAGGAAGAACAGGTGCTGCATTAGGTAGGATTTTGGACCGACCCAGGAGGGCTCTTAATGAGCATGAAGTTCCCCAAGGACAGCAGGGCTGGTTTATTATCTTGTAAAGCAATTCTTTCGGATCACTTGTTTGGGCAGCGAATTGGGTGGAGACCTGATAGAGGCTGGTCTCTTCTGGAAACAAATAAAAGACTTGTATAACAAGAAAATAATATAGTAAGGCAAAATAACCCAGTAGATGGTTCAGTTTTGAGTTTTGTGACAATCACATTAGTTAAGCCGGATTTGGCCACCTGCTTCACAGTTAGTTAATTCCCCAAACTATTAGATTTTGGATCTACTTCTCATACTCAGTACTAGGACACAGTAAGCAAGAATGCAGTGGGTGGGTGTTTGTGTGTATGTATGTATGGTGTTGTTGTTTTTAAAAAAAGGAACCCAAATAAGTTTTTTAAAATAATTGTATTATTTAATTTTTTGCTTGTGCCACTCTTTATCCAGCTAACTATGCAATCTGATAGCCTGGGGAAGGTCTAACTCAGAGATGGCAGCTATAGCTCTGTGCCACAGGCCATCATCAGTTTTGCATGCAGAAAGTCCTGGTGTGGCTGGGCCTGCCCTGAAACCCCAGGGAGATGCTGCCACTGAGTGCAGACTGTGCTGCTCTAGATGGGCCAATGGAAGCTTCCTGTGGACAACAGGGGCAGCCACCCTGTGCTGCCACAGGCATTGCTGCACGACAACCTCCCTTATCCTTGACTTGTAGGATGGGGCTGAGAGGAAGTGTAAACAATAGCGACCCAGGTGGATCAATGGTCTGCTTCAACAGAAGGCAGATTCCCATTTTCCTAATGTCCTCTGGCACCTCAGAGGAAGGTCAGCTGTCTGCTGTTTGTCCTCCTTAAATTCAGACTAGGAACCAGTTCTTTCAAAACAAACCTTCTGCCTCCAGTCTATTTAAGAGCATCTTAAAGAGCTCCCAATTTCCATTCAGGCTCGGCCAAGTACTACACTGGAAGCAAGAGTGTTGCTAATGGAACTATATGCAGCAGCTCTCTCTTTGTGGCTCAATAAGTTATTTCTCCTTCTTTCTAATACAGGATTATATTATATACAAGCACCAGGTTGACTCCCTTCTGGTGGGGCTGATCCTTGGAGCTGGCTGGCAGGGGCTTTGGGAGCAGGAAGCAGGTTGGATGGAGGTGGCGGCCTTTGGGCTCTTAGAACCATTTGCTTCCTTGAGATGTGCTTGCCAAACTCAATTTCCACCCCCTGTAAACACAGCTGTAACTCTGACACGTGGATCCAGTTAGATTGCTTTATCTTTTTGGAACATCCTTGTTGCTGGCTGGAGAAAAGGGCGCAGGCACCAGCATACAGAAGACAGTGGGCTCTGCACATCATTGGGCACTGGCAACAGCAGGTGTGACACTGTTTGGGTTTCTTTTTAAAAAAACGCTGGTCAACTTTTTGTGCCGAGCACTCAGATGTGCAAATCGCCATAATACTTTTCTACCATAATACAGCAATAATGATTTTTTGAAAAACAGAGGGCAACAGTGCAGATTAAAATCCATTTACAAAGTGCAGGGGATAGAGATCATAGAATTGTAGAGTTGGAGGGGACCACAAGGATCATCTAGTCTAACCCTCTGCAATGCAGGAATCTTTTGCCCAACATGGGGCGCAAATTCACAACCCTGAGTCTCTTGCTCTGCTGACTGAGCCCTCTCAGTCTCTCTGCTGGAGCGCTGGTACTGAAGTGAGGTAAGAGAGACTCCCTGGGAAGCAATTCCACCATGGACAAGGACCTTGTGGGGCCCTGCAAAATGTCACTTTGTGTAGAGCAGCCCCTTCTCTGTCCAAGGGCCTTGTTCCCTTCTGGAGAAGCTTCTGGGGTGGGGGACACATGCCGGGGGCGGGGGGCGGGGGCGGAGCAATAAATGTGGGTTTTACCTTTGCACAGGAGGCTGGTTTACACACACACACACACACACACACACACACACCACTCTGTTCTCCATCCCTGCAAGCTGAGAGTCACTATCAGCTTTCAAGGACACATTCCAGCCAGACAAGGAGGGCGCAGAGCACTGGTTGAAGGAAGAGTTTGCTCATCCCGCTTTTGCCTGTGGTTTGTGGGTTCGCAAAACTTTTTCACAGACAAAAGAAATGTGTGTGTTCGGTGCCTATAGAAAGCAGACAGCTTCTCAATAAGGGTGTGGGAGAGAGATTAATTCATGCAAACCTAATCTGCCCTTCCTAAGCTAATAAGCAAACTGAAACACAGGTATTCCTTTGGCTTGCAAACTCACCAGCCGTTCCTTGATTTTCAGGTTCCAGGATGGACCTATGCCTCACTTTGGTAGCTTAATGAAGTAATGCAAATGCAAACTTTTTGGGAGGTTTTTCTTTTCCTTAGACAGGTGGCTACCTTTAAGCAAGGGTTTTAATTAATCTTTCTCCAGTCTTATGCCTCAGGCTTGAGGTAGATAATTAGGATTTTTAAAATTATCAAAAAGTACAGTGCTACCCTCACTCGGTAAACTCAGGTTTTGTGGACCTCCAAATAAAATGTTTGCAGAGTATTATTGTTAGTATTCTTTTCTTTTCTATACCGCTTTATATTTTTAAGAAAAAGTCTCAAAGCCGTTTATAACACATTGAAACATCAAATAAAACAATCCAGAATAAAACATTACTGAAGAAAGTCAAAGATAAAGTATGTATTCAAAGCAATGTAAAAGGTGAACCGACTCCTGACCATTAGGTCTAGCCACGGACGACTCTGGGGTTGCGGTGCTCATCTCGCTCTATAGGCCGAGGGAGCCGGCGTACAGCTTCCGGGTCATGTGGCCAGCATGACTAAGCCACTTCTGGTGAACCAGAGCAGCGCATGGAAATGCCATTTACCTTCCTGCCGGAGTGGTACCTATTTATCTACTTGCACTTCGTGCTTTCGAACTGCTAGGTTGGCAGGAGCTGGAGCAATGTACGGTAGTTAACTGGAAACTAAAGTATTATCTTAAAGACTTCAAAACAAAAGCTTATAAGTCAAACATAAAATGCACATTTAAAACAGCACAATTAGCAGGAGATGTTACCTTAAACCAGTGCTTTTTTCTTAAAAAAATGTTTAGGGGTACTCTCATTTTCCTACTCCTATTGAAATACTGCCCCTCAATGAGGCCAAACTTAGATTCCAAAAATGTTTAGGGGTATGCGTACCCCTGCACCCCCCCCTCAGAAAAAAGCACTTGTCTTAAACAGAGAACCTATCTGCTGCTGTTGCTGCCAGTCCTGCCAATGGTGGTTTGTGGTGGGTGGTGGCTGTGGATGCTCAGGCTTGAAGAACTGCATCTGCGCTAAGAGATAGACAAGATGGTCTCTGGCCTCTTCAGCAGCCCCAGCTTTTGTAGCTGGAGTCAGTCAGGGCCCTTCCTCCCAGACCAGGCAGGGAAAGGCCTGCAAGGCAGGGGTCAATTCTTCCAGGACTCCCAGCCAAGATGCTCTGTGGGAGGAGACCTTCAGAAACCTTCAGTGACCTTGCTGGATGGCAGCACCTTTCCAGAGATTTTGGGCCAAAACTCCCCTCAGTTTCAGCCAATTTGCTTAAAGCATCTGGAAAGGCAGCTATAGAGGGCAATTTTAAAATAGGGAAAGTATGGGGATAAGGGGAAGGAGAAAATAATTTTTGCCTTTGGAGGAAGACTGTTGGATAATTTAGCACCCACAGCCACAACTTCTTTTGGGGTGGGCGCGATGCCATAAATATGGCAGCAGGAGAGTTAAACCAGAAGGGCAGCAGTCAAAGTCGACTCCAAGGCTACAAGAGGCTTGTTGTGGCTGCAGGGAAGTGAGTCAAGGAGGTGAAAGCACCTCCACCCGGATGAGCAGAGAGCCAAGACCACAAGCCCCGTTGCTCTCAGGCCAAGTAACCTACTTTCATCAGCCAGCCAAAGGGAGGGACCAGAATGCAAACAGCCAGCCTGGGCTGAAAATGCTGCAGCAGATGGGCCTGGCTTGGAATCCACCAGCAAATATGCTCTGCTGCTGCGGCAGCTGCTGTTGCGCTTCCGGGCTCAGCTCTCCAGCTGAGAGATCC
The DNA here is from genome assembly GCF_009819535.1 of Lacerta agilis. Lineage (NCBI taxonomy): Eukaryota > Metazoa > Chordata > Lepidosauria > Squamata > Lacertidae > Lacerta > Lacerta agilis. The sequence goes on along the minus strand of NC_046319.1, from coordinate 1,048,910 downwards.
GCTCCTGCTGCCCAGCCACCCATTGTTGTGTGTGCTTCGCAAGTCTTGGGCAAAGTTCCTAGAAGAAGCCAGTCAGCTCCCGGGCCAGGGTTGCCATCACAACTCCCTTCCTCCAAGTAGAGGTCTCCAGTTTTATTATGGATTAGGTCTTCCTCAGTTGCCTTCTCTCCTACCTCTCTTTTCTTTTAGGGTTCTTGATTACACTTGGAAGAGAAGGCCTTGAAAAGACTTCGAAATGAGGCTGGGACAAGGACTCTCCCCATTTCTCCTGCTGCTGGGAGCATTTGCCACAATTCAGTGCCAGGTAAGAGCTCATCCTGCCAACCTGTCTGTTCACTTTGGCCTTTCTTTCCAGCTGCCTTAGCAGCGCATTAGAACAGGGATAAGCAGACTTCCAGCTTGCGGTGCAGTTGGGTAATTTTAGACTCTGGACTTAAATCACCTTAGCAGGTTTGAGGGGATGGAGAGATGCAGCCTCTTTAGATGGTCATGTATTGCTTCACTTCCGTTAGAAGGCCAGCTCTGCTCTGTTGGGGGACCCCTTCTGCTGACATCTGTCTCAAAGTCCTGCCCTGACAGCACTATGGGGCATGGCCTCTTGCTTCAACCCCTTACACACACGCACACCCCATAATGGCAAGAATGAGCAAGAGAAAATGTTTATGTGTGTAGTGCTTAGTTTTAAGTCATGTGCTGCACACTGTTTGGGGGAGCAATCCTAACTGGTGCAGCAGCTGGTGGGCAGAGATGTGTTGGGGGAGAGGCAGACAATTGTTGCAGCAGCTTGAAGTAGTCTGACTGGACCCCATGCTATCATGCAACATCACTGGGACCTGCTTGGGATCCAGTAGATCCTGGGCTGATTCGCCCCTCCTTGCCTCTGGGACATCACCTGCCTGGACATTTGGAGGGGGCCACTGCACTGGTGGATTGACACTTGGGTCACCCCTCAGGCAGGATGCCAGCTTAGCCTGCAGAGTGGCCCCTCCACCCAATCAAATTGTCTCTGGGGTGGGGGACTAGGTTACTCAGCCAATTTATCTCTTCTTAAAAAACAGTGTTTAAGTGGGTTAAACAACAAAGGGGCCAGCTGAGAACCCATAACTCATTTTGCTTCACTTGGGAATGGCAGGACATGGAGCTCTCCCCATGCCACCTTCCTGCTGCAAAGCATCTCTAGCATGCTGATTGGGACTGATTGGAATTGCAGCCCAAAATATCTGGAGGGCTCCAGGTTGGGGAAGGCTGCTCCAGAGCTTAGGAAGTACCAGAAGCTGTGCTTGGCACAATAGGACTTTCTCTGACAATGTCTTTCTTTTAAAAAGCCAACATTTCCCCTCTGTGTCTTGGCAGGAATTTTCTCAGTATACTGCACTAGGAGCTCGGTCAAAGGGTAAGTAGCCAGGATTAGCACCCCAGTTCCAAAATAAATGAGTGGGGTGTGCTATTTTGAGCAGATAGACACAAACAAACCAGGTGGTCTATTTTGATTTTGCTCTCTCAGTCCTAGGGGTCCCCACACAGAACACCAAACTAATCCCAATTCTGTGCTCAGGATCTGTAACTGGAATTTTAAGCAAGCATGGAAATCTGTGACCTAACCTGTTCAAAACTTGGGTTTTGTAAATGGGATGAAGTTGGGATTCGTTTGGCAAGGCCAAAAGTAGTGTAAAAGTAACTATTGTTAATGATAATATTGGGATTTATCCAGAGCTTAGTTCTACTCTGAGTAGACCCATGGAAGTTAATGGACATGGCTGAGCTGCTTTAATTTCAATGAGGCTACTTGGAGCAGTTCTAGCATTGGATACAAGGAAACACCATTAATATCAATACTTAATACACTGCTTAATGCCAAGCAGTTTTATGAAGTTGAGGATAAATGGGGCCAAAGCACAATGGTCACGGGCAGGTAGGACTAGCTGCACAAGTATTCCAAGTTGCTGACCCCGGATACCCACATGGCATGATCTGTTTGCTTGCAACAAGAGTGAGCACTGGGGACTTGGAAACTACTGAGTGTATTGGAAGAAAGCAGGCTGCTCAAAGCAGGCAGCACAACTGCCAGTCCTGCATTGCTCCCCCTCGCCAAAGTCACCAGCTGTTGCCTCCTTGCCCCCCCCCCAAGGCTCCTGTGGCTTCAGGAGGCTCTGCCCAACATGGTTTATCAAACTTTTCTCTGCAGCCATGAGGACCAGGCAGAAGCTTGCTTTTGATTAATATGAGTGTTACAGGGACTGTCTAGTTACAGGCAGGTAGCCGTGTTGGTCTGTCATAGTCAAAACAAAATAAAAAAATAAAAAAATTCCTTCCAGTAGCACCTTAGAGACCAACTAAGTTTGTTCTTGGTATGAGCTTTCGTGTCCATGCACACTTCTTCAGATACACTGAAACAGAAGTCACCAGACCCTTAAATATAGTGAGGGAGTGGGGAGGGGTATTACTCAGAAGGGTGGTGGGAATGGGTGATCAGCTGATAGGTATGGAAAACCTGTTGACGACTGTTATTTTTACAGGGTCTTACAGGGAAAGGCAAGGGGTGAGATGGCTAAAGATAGCTTTGTCATGCATAATGAGATAAGAATCCAATGTCTTTGTTCAGACCAGGTCTCTCCTTGGTTTTAAGTTTGGTAATGAGTTGCAATTCAGCAACTTCTCTTTCCAGTCTGTTTCTCAAATTCCTTTGTAGTAAGACAGCTACTTTGAGATCTTGTACAGAATGTCTTGGGAGACTGAAGTGTTCTCCTACTGGATTCTCTGTCTTGTGATCCTGGTATCAGATTTATGTCCATTTATCCTTTGGCGTAGGGTTTGGCCTGTTTGTCCAATATAGAGAGCTGAAGGGCATTGTTGGCATTTGATGGCATACACAATGTAGCAATTAAATAGTCCTGAGACTTCCGGCGGCAACGCCATCGCGGGCGGTCGTGGGTTGCCTCGGCTGCGAGGTGACCCAGTCCGTCCCGGGGGTTGGAGCCCCGCTACCGCAAAGCGGGGCTCCGGTGGGGTGCGGGAAGAGCGTCCCGCACCCCGGGCTCCCCGGCGGGCCCATTATGGCTCTGAACCCTTCCCTCGTTCCCCCTGTAAAGGGGGAGTGGGGGTGAAGGGACAACAGAGCCGGGCTATAGGGGACATGCCCCAACCGGGACGCGGAGCGGCGGTCGCCGCCCGCGACGAGCGTCAATGTTCTACCTGTCAAGACTGGAACTAAAGAAACCCGGTGGTTGTGAGTATTTGATTGGACTTGTTTTTCGTTCTTTTTTAACGATCCGGGAGGTATTTGGAAAGGAAGCCTGCCTCCCTCCCCTCGGTGGATAGAAAGTAACCAGCTTAAGTGACTGCTGTTACAGTGATGGCTACAAAGTATTTGAATTTTGATAAGTGAGACTCTTTTTGATCCCCCTCTGGGGAGCAAGTTTGTGGAAAATATCTCTTTTTAAAATCTGTGGTTCTTGCGCCCTGGTTACAGGGAAAATGGCTGCGAAAGACTGTGACTGAGTGGAAAGTTACTGGCATTAAGATGGAGAAGTTTAGAAGTCGAAACTGTAATTTGACACCTATGCCCGCTTCTGCCATGCTGGGTTCTGTGTTTGAGTTGGTTATGAACTATGAGTTAAGTGATGATCAAAGGATTACTTTCTTGAGACTGGAACTGCTCAATCAAAAATTGGTGATATTGAACCGGGACATGTCAGAAAAGATATACCCCACAGAGGAGACTTTTCAGGAAATGGCTGCATTGGAAGAGAGCCTTGGCAAAGAGCTGAAAGGGATGATTGAAGAACAGGACAAAATGGTCTGGCGACTCTGGGAAAATGAAACGTCCTTCGGGGGTGGCAGACCCAGGACGGGGAGAATTGTTGTATCTAACTCTCGAGGTGAGAGCTCGGGAGTGTTGGTGAAAAAACTATTATGTCTACAAATAAAAGAAGAATGGGATTGTGAACCGGAGAAGCTGGAAGAAGAGGATGCGTGTACTCCGATGCTCTATGCAAGGAGTGTTTTGGACTTTGTCTGGATCTGTGGACTTGTAAGGAAAAAGGATATTTTGAGGAGCGGCTCTGAAGTAAGACGAGTAAAGAAAATGGACAGAAGGGGGATAGGGTGAACTGTATTAAGGGTAAAGAAAAAATGATATATTATGGTACCCTGAAACCGGTGTGTCAAGACTTTAAGCTTTTGAATAAGAAAAGGGATATTTAAATTTTTGTTATTAACAGCAGTTTTAGGGAAGGAGGATATTTGTATTTATATGATTTATTTTGAGAATAATGTGTTAAGAATTAGAATCTTGTGTGGAATGAATATGAATTAGAATATGATTTGACTTTTGTCAAGTTAAGAACGGGAGAAATATTGTATATTAGAAAACAAGATTTTTTAAGAAGAATGTTTAGATGTGAACTTTTTAAAATGAACTTGAATTTTTTTAGTATATGATGTTATTAAAGTAATATTTGGAATTAGAACCGAAGGTGAAAAGGCAGGGGAAGTCTGTGCCAAGATTCGAACAAGATTTTTTTTTTATGGTATAAGAAGAAGAATTATTGGTGTATTTGTATTTGTCTATTTTCAGTTAGGTGTTGGGTTAATGTTGGTGTTGTATTTGTTTGTTATGGAAATTAATAAATTCGTATTAAAAAAAAAAAATTTAAATAGTCCTGAGATGGTATGTATGATGTTGTTGGGGCCAGTAATGGTGTTGTCCGGGTTTATGTGGCAGCAAAGTTGGCATCTGGGTTTATTGCAGGCTCTGGTACCAGTGTCCATGTTGAGTCCTGTTGTTGTATTATTGTGGGTGAGGAGCTGTTTGAGATTGGGTGGCTCTCTGTAGGCGATGAAGGGTCTTCCTCCCAGAGCTTGAGAAAGAGAACTGTCAATGTCTAGGAGAGTTTGTAGATCTCTGATGATGGGTTGTCCCTATTTTCAAAAAGGGGGAAAGAGAAGACCCAAACAATTACCGCCCAGTCAGACTGACATCAATAGCAGGAAAGATTCTAGAGCAGATCATTAAGCAAACAGTCTGTGAGCACCTAGAAAGGAACGCTGTGATCACTAAAAGTCAGCATGGGTTTCTGAAAAATAAGTCATGTCAGACCAATCTGATCTCATTTTTTTTACAGAATTACAAGCCTGGTAGATGAAGGGAACACTGTGGATGTAGCCTATCTTGATTTCAGCAAGGCCTTTGACAAGGTGCCCCATGATATTCTTGTAAAGAAGCTGGTAAAATGTGGGCTAGACAATGCTACCATTCAGTGGATTTGTAACTCATAGAATCATAGAATCCTAGAGTTGGAAGAGACCACAAGAGCCATCCAGTCCAACCCTCTGCCAAGCAGGAAACACCATCAAAGCATTCCTGACAGATGGCTGTCAAGCCTCCGCTTAAAGACCTCCAAAGAAGGAGACTCCACCACACTCCTTGGTAGCAAATTCCACTGCCGAACAGCTCTCACTGTCAGGAAGTTCTTCCTAATGTTTAGGTGGAATCTTCTTTCTTGTAGTTTGAATCCATTGCCCCATGTCCGCTTCTCTGGAGCAGCAGAAAACAACCTTTCTCCCTCCTCTATATGACGTCCTTTTATATATTTGAACATGGCTATCATATCACCCATTAACCTTCTCTTCTCCAGGCTAAACATACCCAGCTCCCTAAGCCGTTCCTCATAAGGCATTGTTTCCAGGCCTTTGACCATTTTGGTTGCCTTCTTCTGGACACATTCCAGCTTGTCAGTATCCTTCTTGAACTGTGGTGCCCAGAACTGGTCACAGTATTCCAGGTGAGGTCTGACCAGAGCGGAATACAGTGGTACTATTACTTCCCTTGATCTAGATGCTATGCTCCTATTGATGCAGCCCAGAATTGCATTGGCTTTTTTAGCTGCTGCATCACACTGTTGACTCATGTCAAGTTTGTGGTCTACCAAGACTCCTAGATCCTTTTCACAGTAACTGGCTGACTGACTGAACCCAAAGGGTACTCATTAACGGCTCCTCTTCATCCTGGAGAGAAGTGACTAGTGGGGTGCCACAGGGTTCTGTCTTGGGCCCAGTCTATTCAACATCTTTATCAATGACTTGGATGATGGGCTTGAGGGCATCCTGATCAAGTTTGCAGATGACACCAAATTGGGAGGGGTGGCTAATACCCCAGAGGACAGGATCACACTTCAAAATGACCTTAACAGATTAGAGAACTGGGCCAAAGCAAACAAGATGAATTTTAACAGGGAGAAATGTAAAGTACTACACTTGGGCAAAAAAAATGAAAGGCACAAATACAGGATGGGTGACACCTGGCTTGAGAGTATTACATGTGAAAAGGATCTAGGAGTCTTGGTAGACCATAAACTTGACATGAGTCAACAGTGTGATGCAGCAGCTAAAAAAGCCAATGCAATTCTGGGCATCAATAGGAGTATAGCATCTAGATCAAGGGAATTAATAGTACCACTGTATTCCGCTCTGGTCAGACCTCACCTGGAATACTGTGACCAGTTCTGGGCACCACAGTTCAAGAAGGATACTGACAAGCTGGAACGTGTCCAGAGGAGGGCAACCAAAATGGTCAAAGGCCTGGAAACGATGCCTTATGAGGAACGGCTTAGGGAGCTGGGTATGTTTAGCCTGGAGAAGAGAAGGTTAAGGGGTGATATGATAGCCATATTCAAATATATCAAAGGATATCATATAGAGGAGGGAGAAAGGTTGTTTTCTGCTGCTCCAGAGAAGCGGACACGGGGCAATGGATTCAAACTACAAGAAAGAAGATTCCACCTAAACATTAGGAAGAACTTCCTGACAGTAAGAGCTGTTTGACAGTGGAATTTGCTGCCACGGAGTGTGGTGGAGTCTCCTTCTTTGGAGGTCTTTAAGCAGAGGCTTGACAGCCATCTGTCAGGAATGCTTTGATGGTGTTTCCTGCTTGGCAGGGGGTTGGATTGGATGGCCCTTGTGGTCTCTTCCAACTCTATGATTCTGTAACTTGTGAGCTGTATGTCTGTTGTTTTCTTTTTTGGGTCTGTCTTGCAGCAAGTTCTCTCTGGGTATCAGTGGCTCTGTTGATCTGTTGTTTAACTTCATCAGGCAGATATTTTAGTTCTAAAAAGGTTTGCTGTAGATCTCTTAAGTGAGAGTCTCTGTCTGTAGAGTTGGAACAGATGCGGCTATAACGTAGGGCCTGGCTATATACAATGGATTGTTTGGTTTGTTTGGGATGGTAGCTAGAAGCATGTAGATAGGTTTGTCGGTCAGTTGGTTTACGGTATAAGGTGGTGCCTATGTGTCCATCCTGTATTTTTATAGTAGTGTCCAGAAAATGTATTTCTTGCATGGATTTGTCCATTGTTAGGTTGATGGTGGGGTTTATCAGTGTTTGTTTTAAAGGTTCTGATCTCCTTTTTCTCCTTTGCCTGTTCCTCGAACCCGCACCGGCACAAAGGAGTCTTTGAGCAGAGTATCTTTGCAGAGTACTGCTTTTATTCTTAAAAAGAGTCTTTGTCTGCAAACACGACTAACAGCTATTACACAAACCAACACTACCAGCTCTAACCAACCAACCAACCAACCAATACTAACATTTCAACCACTTTATATACACAGGTACAATTTGGTGAGAAATAGCATGAGTCATCGCAGGCTGCTGACTCATGCTGACTTTCTTCTTTTTAGTATTAAAGGAACAGCGGCCAATTTTCTAATAGCCGTGACACCCCTTCTGTTTCTTTAAATACAAAAACTCCAACAGAAAACAAAACATACACATACTATATACCGGTACATAAACCCAGTTTTGTCATCAATTCCTTATGACTTGTTGCTGGCAAAGGCTTGGTAAACAAATCAGCAATATTATCATGTGACTGACAATACTCCAGTTTGATAATTCCATTCTGTACACAATCTCTAACATTTGCATGACGAATAGCGATGTGTTTTGATGCAGATTTCATTATTTCTGAGCCCGCTAGTGCAATACACGATTGACTATCCTCATACACTTTGATGGGCAAATCCACTTTACAATCCAGATCTTTCAGTATCTGAATAAACCACATGATTTCATTACATGCTAGTGATAGACTTCCATATTCCGCTTCACAGGATGAAGTTGCAACAAATCCCTGTTTCTTTGATCTCCATCCCATTAGGGAATTGGCAAACATTATAACCATTCCACTTGTGGATTTTCTGGTAGCTACACAGCTTCCCCAGTCTGCATCAACAAATGCTTCTAATCTCTCATCTTGTGTACTAGATATCTTCAAACATATATTTAATGTCCCCCTTAGATATCTAATAATCCTTTTCACAGCACACCAATCCACCGTACTGGGTTTAGATACACGTTGGCTCAGAATATTTGTAGCACATGCAATGTCTGGCCTTGACCACTGACTTAAATACAACAATGATCCGATTTTTGAGTGATACAATTCAGGCTGATCAAATTCATCATTACACATTATCTTTTGGAAATCTGGTATCATGGGAGTCTGAACTGGCTTGCAGTCTTCCATGCCAAACTGCTCTATTAAATGAAGAATTTTCTCTTTCTGACTTAATAGGAAGCTTCCATCAGTTTCCCTCCTTACTTCTACTCCCAAGTAGTTGCTTACAGGCCCTAGGGCTTTAAGCTTAAACCTCTTTTCCAGTTGACTTGCAAGTTTCTGGATCTCATCTGTGGAACTCCCTGCTACAAGCAAATCATCAACGAAGACTAGGAGTATTAGATATTTGTCACCAGTTCCCTTAGTGTACAGGCATGGATCAGCTACACTCTTTTTAAAACCAAGCTTTATAAGGGCTTCATTTAAATACTGATTCCAGCATCTTCCACTTTGTTTGAGACCATAGACAGCCTTTTTTAAACGCCAAACTGCACCATTTCCATCTTCAAAACCAGGAGGTTGTTTCATTAACACTTCATGGTCTAAATTTGCATTCAGATATGCAGTATCAACATCAAAATGGTGCACTACTAATTGTCTTACAGCAGCAACAGACAGCATTAAACGGAAAGTTTCACTTTTTACAGTGGGAGAAAACACTTCATTATAACTTTCCCCTTTAATCTGAGTGAAACCTCTGGCTACAAGTCTGGCTTTAAAACGTGGCTCTCCAGATGCAAGGGTTTTTCTTTTGTAGACCCACTTGCATGATACCACCCTGCCACTAGGTGGCGCCATTACAGTCTCAAACACTTTATTACGTTTGAAAGAGTCCATTTCTTCTTTCATAGCTTGTTGCCACAAAGCACGTTCCCCAGGGGGTAAGCCTAAGACTTCATCATAGCTTTGTGGCTCTACACAAGTCACATTACATACTCTCACTCCTCCTATGGTGAAACGTTGAGGAGGTACACCCTTATTTGTACGCTGAGAGCGTCTAGGCAAAACTACTTGTTCCTGCTCTCTTACATCAGGCTCCTCTTCCTCTGGGGAAGAGGTATTATCTATTGTCTCATCTTTTGGGGAAATCTGTGCCTCCTCCTCACCATGATCTTGTGTTTCCAATGGCTGCAAAGAAACCTCTTCTCTTGCTTGCAGGGGTAGTAGGCAATCTGGGTTAGCATGGATCATGGTCCACCTGTCTTGGTCAGCGAAGTCTGCACTTCGTGACAGAACCACGCGTCCTGGGCATAAATTAAACTGCCACCCTTTGCCATAGGACTGATAGCCCACAAATCGCAGTTTCTGTGCTCTAGCGCCCCCTTTTTGGCGCTGACCTTTGGGGATATTTACATGTGCCCAAGAACCCCAATTATGGAGCATTGACCAATCTGGTTCTTTTCCAAACAACACACGATAAGGTATATCTTTTATAGAGCTTGTCCAGGTTCTGTTAATCAAAAAATTTGCTGTGAGGAAAGCCTCACCCCACAGCCTATGGTTGTGACCTAATCCTGCATCCACTAGCAGGCAGTCCTTTACTGACTGTATTACAGCCCCACGTCTCTCACACAGACCATTTTCTGCAGGGCTATAAGGGTTGGTCAAACGATGAGTAATACCCTTATGTCGCAACCACGCCCCAAACTGTTTGTTCAAAAATTCACCACCCCTATCTGTTTGTAACTGTACAACAGGGCGATTGAAGAGCTTTTCAACTTGGACAACCCATTCTCTGAATGTGGGGAAACACTCTGATTTCTGCTTTAACAAAAACAGCCAACTAAAACGTGATTTGTCATCTATTACCAGAAAAGCATATCTGGCGCCCCCTTCAGTCTGTTGTGGAAAAGGGCCTATCACGTCACAATGGACAAGTTCTAAAACCTCTTTAGATACCCTATCACTTTTAGAAGCCACAGGCTTTCTCTTAGATTTTGCCATTTTACATACATTACAGTCTAGGAAACAATTGCAACTGTTTACTTTCAGGTTCTTACACACCTTTTGCATCTCTGAAAGTACACGAAAATTAGCATGACCCAATTTTCTATGTAGTTCATGTACACACCCCTTATGAACTGGCAAATTCTCCTGAACCACTTGGGCTACCTTAACAGGTCTGTTTTGCATTACATATAACCCATTTTCCAACTTTGCATGGCCACATACCTCAGCTCCATTCTTTATCAGACAACCATCCTGTGTGAACTGAATACTATACCCTGCTTTGATCAAACAGCTTACAGATAGTAAACAGTAGTCCAAACTGCTGACAAACAGAGTATCTGGTAGAGTAGTGTTCAAACACTCCAAAAAACATGTCCCCTGGCCATCAATCTTGCTTTTATAACCATCAGCAAGATAGATTGAGTCTTTTCGGTTGACTGGCTTCCTCAGGGTCCTAAAGTCCTTCCGGCTATTGCAGATGATTTTGCTGCTGCCAGAGTCCAGCAACCACGTTCCTCGAGGTATATTCCTCTCCTCTCGAGAAAGTGCCGACACAAACTGAGCAGAACGCGTGTTCCTCTTCCCTGAAGAGAACCCCTTCTGCTTGCGTTTCTGCGTCGATTGCTGTCTCTGCTCCACATCATCTCCTGGCAGCTTGGCCCTGCATTGACGTCGAAGATGCCCAGGTTGGTTACATCTATAGCATCTCCTCACCGCCATGGCCAAATCAGTTTCTTGGCGTTGCTGTATTTGCAGATTATGCTGCTGGCCCCCTCGGTTGTTACTCCTCTGCTCCTGGAGTTCAGTCTGCCTATCTGACCTTCTTTCTGCCTCCTCGGTCAACCTTCCAACCACATACTCAAGGGTCAGATCTCGGGGACGCATACTCTCCATGCTGTTAATCACGGGCAACCAGCTTTCAGGTAAACTTGAAAGGATAATGTAGGTCTGGTCAGTCTCATCATAACGCTTCCCTCTTTGTTGTAATTGGAGGAAAAGAGATTTTAGCGTTTGCAGATGAGTTGCCAAACTCTCGCCTTCCTTCATCACTGTCCTGAACAGCCTTCTAGTCAGAGAAATTATAGTTCCAGCAGTTTCTCTGACATGCATTGCCTTTAATAGACTCCAGCACTCAAACGCTGTACTGGCATTTGCAACATGTAATAACTGTGAGTTGCTTAAACACAGCATTATTTGGGTACGAGCCCTTTCATCTAGCCGTTTTTTCTCAACAGAGTCAGTTATGAAAACCTCATTTTCTACACAGTCCCACAGTCCATCTCGCCTCAGCAACTGCTGCATTCGTATTGACCATGTTAGCCAGTTGCTCTCAGTGAGTATTTCAAAGGGAATGCCTCCCCCAATATTCACAATCTGGGGAGACTGAAAATCTGCCATCCCAGCTGGTACCTGCTGAGCCTCTTCTATGGGGCCTTCAGCAATTTCCTCTGACTCACGTTTTAGAGTCTGCTCAGACGGTCCAGGCTGGCGCCCACCGGCTTCTGGTTGCTGCCTCTGTCGACCCTCAGGTCCCACCTGGCTTTGTAACCAATGCAGCCGCTCAGTGAGGCGCCTGTTACGGTCCTGGATCGATTCAAGCTGTTCCAGCAGCCAACACCGGATACTTTCCTGCTGCTCCAGCGTTGACTTAGACAGCCTGCTCCCTTCTGAGATGCTGTTAGTCAACCTGCACTCTGCTTATGCTCAGGAACACTGGGCCCATAACCTATCAGTGTTTGTTTTAAAGGTTCTGATCTCCTTTTTCTCCTTTGCCTGTTCCTCGAACCCGCACCGGCACAAAGGAGTCTTTGAGCAGAGTATCTTTGCAGAGTACTGCTTTTATTCTTAAAAAGAGTCTTTGTCTGCAAACACGACTAACAGCTATTACACAAACCAACACTACCAGCTCTAACCAACCAACCAACCAACCAATACTAACATTTCAACCACTTTATATACACAGGTACAATTTGGTGAGAAATAGCATGAGTCATCGCAGGCTGCTGACTCATGCTGACTTTCTTCTTTTTAGTATTAAAGGAACAGCGGCCAATTTTCTAATAGCCGTGACAGGGTTAAAGTCATTGAATGTCTGGTGGAAGGTGTCCAGGGTCTGTTGACCATGTGTCCAGATCATAAAAATATCGTCAGTGTATCACAGGTACAAGAGAGGTCTGAGTGGGTAGGAGTTCTAAATCTGCTTGTTATGATCACTTGGCAGCCCTAAGCAGATGCAAATAAGGCACTGCCCTGGAGGAAAAATATTTTGGATTTATCACCCTCACTTTGTCTGACAAGGTTTGAAAGTATTTTCAAGCACTTGGAAGTGACGGTAGACATTTCCCTTTCTACTTAACAGGACACATGGGCCTTGGCCAAGTGGCAGGCTACAAAATGCCCCCGTCACCCACAGACACCAGTGAGGCAGAAAGAGGGTGACTGCTGAGCAGGGGAGGCTGGTTCATGAGGGCACATTGGGCGGGGCCCTACCATCCTCAGTCTGCTTTCAGGCAGCCCCTCTAGGAAAGGATATATTGTTTAGTTGTTATCCTTCCTTGTCCACATTTGTAAGATCAGCAGAGTACCATCCTTTGCAGCTTTTAAACTTGGAAGCTAAGGCAAGGTTAATTTAATCTTCTACAGCAATAATCCAGGATGTTTTAAGGCACACTGGATATCCTGGTGCTACTTCTTTTCTCCCCCTTAAAAGCACCAATCACACAAACATTGTTTTGTGAAGAAATACAAGTAGTATTTACTTACGTAATCTAGGTATTGAAGCAGGAGTTAGAGTAGCAAAATGAAGGCAGGTTTAAAACTGCTAAGTTACCAAAGTCAATACACTCAATATGCCAGCAAGTTTGGAAAACTCAGCAGTGGCCAGAGGATTGGAGAAGATCAGTCTACATCCCAATCCCAAAGAAGGGCAGTGCCAAAGAATGCTCTAACTACCGCACAATTGCACTCATTTCACACGCTAGCAAGGTTATGCTTAAAATTCTACAAGGCAGGCTTAAGCAGTATGTGGACCGAGAACTCCCAGAAGTGCAAGCTGGATTTCGAAGGGGCAGAGGAACCAGAGACCAAATTGCAAACATGCGCTGGATTATGGAGAAAGCTAGAGAGTTCCAGAAAAACATCTACTTCTGCTTCATTGACTACGCAAAAGCATTTGACTGTGTCGACCACAGCAAACTATGGCAAGTTCTTAAAGAAATGGGAATGCCTGATCACCTCATCTGTCTCCTGAGTAATCTCTATGTGGGACAAGAAGCTACAGTTAGAACTGGATATGGAATAACTGATTGGTTCAAAATTGGGAAAGGAGTACGACAAGGCGGTATATTGTCTCCCTGCTTATTTAACTTATATGCAGAATTCATCATGCGAAAGGCTGGGCTGGATGAATCCCAAACCGGAATTAAGATTGCCAGAAAAAAATATCAACAACCTCAGATATGCTGATGATACAACCTTGATGGCAGAAAGTGAGGAGGAATTAAAGAACCTTTTAATGAGGGTGAAAGAGGAGAGTGCAAAATATGGTCTGAAGCTCAACATCAAAAAAAACTAAGATCATGGCCACTGGTCCCATCACCTCCTGGCAAATAGAAGGGGAAGAAATGGAGGCAGTGAGAGATTTCACTTTCTTGGGTTCCATGATCACTGCAGATGGTGACAGCAGTCACGAAATTAGAAGACGCCTGCTTCTTGGGAGAAAAGCAATGACAAACCTAGAGAGCATCTTAAAAAGCAGAGACATCACCTTGCCGACAAAGGTCCGTATAGTTAAAGCTATGGTTTCCCCACTAGTAATGTATGGAAGTGAGAGCTGGACCATCAAGAAGGCTGATCGCCGAAGAATTGATGCTTTTGAATTATGGTGCTGGAGGAGACTCTTGAGAGTCCCATGGACTGCAAGAAGATCAAACCTATCCATCCTAAAGAAATCAGCCCTGAGTGCTCACTAGAAGGACAGATCCTGAAGTTGAGGCTCCAGTACTTTGGCCACCTCATGAGAAAAGAAGACTCCCTAGAAAAGACCCTGATGTTGGGAAAGATGGAGGGCACAAGGAGAAGGGGACGACAGAGGATGAGATGGTTGGACAGTGTTCTCGAAGCTACTAGCATGAGTTTGGCCAAACTGCGAGAGGCAGTGAAGGATAGGCGTGCCTGGCGTGCTCTGGTCCATGGGGTCACGAAGAGTCGGACACGACTGAACGACTGAACAAAGTTACCAAAGTACAAAGTGCTGTCTGAGCTGTAGACCTCAGATGTGCACCTCAGATGGTCAGTTTGGAAGCAGGATAAAGAAAAAGGAGACTGCAGGAAGGAAGGATGTAGTGTTACAGCTTTCTGCCAAGGCAGACAGAGGAAGTGATCTCACAGAGTTCTCTCGCAAATGTCACAGGAAAGCTCTATCAGCTCAGCCCCTTCATGTGCCTGTCTAGCAAAGCATGAATTGTTGGCTTGACTGTAATAATGTCCCACAGCCCTCACCTGCCTGCCTTCTTATGTGTCCAGGGGTTGGTCTGCTTCCTCCTCCTCCATCTCAGTGTCCCCCTTGTAGAGCTTTTGCAGGGAGGAGGAAGATGGTGACAAACCTAGGATTTGTTGGCTCTGGCCTGTCACTGGCTACCTGGCACCACCTACTGTTCGCCTCCTGGCTTAAGTCCCCCCACTTCCACGGGGTGCTAGCCACCATTGCTGGGAACAAAGGGAACTTTGGTGCTTGGAGGGTGGGAAGTGGCAGGGGCGTAGCAAGGGGGGTGGGCCGCCCCAAGCTCCATAATGGAGAGGGTGACAAATTATCAAGGAACATTTTTTTTGATTGAATTTTTTTTTGAATTTTTTTTTAAATGCCTGCTCCGAAGGTCTTATCTCACTATACTAGGGATTATATAGCTATATATGAAATTCCATGCATATCGGTTAATATCTTGACCCTCCTCCACCAAAATAGCTGTTCACTTGGCTGTTTTCCTATGTCATGAAGGCTGAAATTTCAGTTCAGAGAACACTTACTGTTCCCAATCCTAACCCTGTAGAAAGCCATCCAATCAGACTTTAATTTGATTTTGAGATGTTTTTAGGAGGTAATTTAATTATTGTTTGATTTTATACCAATGTTATGTATCTGATGTTAGCCACCCTGAGCCCTACTTCGGCCGGGGAGGGTGGGATATAAATAAAAGGTTTTTTTAATTATTACTTGTTATTATTCCTTTGTAAGAAAATATGAAATAATATAAAACCATTTTTTGCGGGGGGGATCAATGGGGGGGTTGACAAGAAATTTTCTGCTCCGGGTACCGCCTGACATTCTCATGCCTGGGAGGGGGGGTGACAATTTTTTTTTTTGCCCCCGGGTACCAATTTACCTTGCTAGGCCCCTGGGAAGTGGTGATGTGGGGGACTCTCTTCTCAGCAGCACTTCCTCTCTCCTGATTGCAGTTGTATGCAAAGACCCAGTAACGCAAGAGATCTACCAGTTCAGGGACAGTTGGCTACGCCAAAGAGAAAAAGAACTTGAATATTGCCGGTGTGCGATCAACAGCATCATTTGTCATATTGTGCCAGGCACAGGTGGGTATTAGATGGGTAGATATGGGAGACAGTTTGGGTGCAGGATGACCAAACCTTTTGCAGCTTCTTTCATAGGACCCTGGTGTTGTAGTGTGGGGTTAGTGATTTCAGTAAGTGATTTCAGCTTTCTGACGTAGCAGGCAGGAGACAGCTTCTTCATGTAACACTCTTTATTCAGGCAAACAAGACACGGGAACTGAGGAGAGGGAAGCTACATTTATAGGGACAGAAGACTGGCTAGAAAGGATACATTTTGGAGGGAACAATCTCAAGCAATCACAAAGCTGCCTTTTGGTGGGAACCAATAAGACCGAGGATCCAAATAGCTTAAATGAACCAATAGTAGCTGTTCCTTCTGGAACAGAAAGGCAGTTACTTTCCCCTAATGTGAATACAGACAGTAGTAATACAGATATGACAACACCTGGGACCCGATGGCGGGAGCTTGACAGTCTTGCCTTGGTCCTAGGAACACCCCTCCTGTGATGTTGCTCACTGTCCTCCTCCTTCTGCAGCAAATTGCAAGGCTTCCAAAGGCAGTGAGTGGGGTAGTTGAAAACGCCTGACCCACAATGTGGCTCCCTAGAACCTCTTTTAACTGGAGAGGCCAGCAAGTGGTGCACTTGAGACCTTCTGCAAGCCAAGTATCTGCTCTGACTTTGAGTTGCTCCTCCACCCCAAGAGGTTATGGGCCCAGGAACTGAAAGCACTCTACTGCTGGCGGGGGAGACCTGAGGTTCTCTTTCTTCCTTGTCTGACAGCCTGCAGCAGGAGGCAACAGTGCTTCAATGAGGGCCGCTGCAAGCAAGCATTATACTCTTCTAACTTCTTCATCTGCTTATGCCGCCCAGGCTTCTCTGGGAAGCGATGTGAGATTGGTGAGTAATTGGTATGCAATGTGGTTGGTTGGATGGCTGATTGATTAATTAATTAATTGATTGATCGCATTTATAGTTCACCACCTTCTCCAAGGAGCTCAAGGTGTTATACGGGGGCCTCCCCCTCCACATTTAATCCACGCAGCAACCCTGTGAAGCTGAGGGGCAGTGACTGGCTTCGTGTCTAACAGGATTTGAACCCCAATCTCCCAGGCCTGACACTCTAACCACTGTGCCACATTTATTGTGGGGTGCAATATAAGGATCCCTGACTTGGGTTGAAAGCCACAGTGTAGAAACTTGGCCTTTATTTGGCTTTCATCTTGGTAATCCTTACAACAGTCCTATGTGCAGGCAGGCATTATTCTCCCCTGCCTTGCTTGTCTATTATTGGATGCATTTGATGTGGGATGTACCGTATTGGTGACCTTACAGTATCACTGCTGAAGCAGCTGCCCACGAGGGCCGTCAGGGGTGTGGGACAACAGCACCCGTCCCAACCGCGTCTCTCAAGCCTCTGCCAAGCCACTGTAAGGAAGGGGGAAGGGCAGGGAGGCCTCTGGCAAAGCGGCATGCCCCCCCCCCCAGAAGCAGCCTGGAAGTGTGGGGCAATGGCACACAGCCCGTCTACCACTGCCAAACCTCCCCCGGTGCCGGCTTGGGGAGGTAGTGCCAGGAGGCGGTAGTGTTGGGAGGTGGGCACGCAGCACGCTCAGAACTGAGCACTGGTGCTGGCTTGGGGAGCGGGGTGGCAAGTGCTGGTGCCAACCACCCCCCGTTCAGGACGGTAGTGCCAGGAGGCGGGCTGCACCTGCAAATAAGCCTTGAATTTTAAAGGTGCGGCTTATTTGCAGGTGCATCTTATATTTGGGCCAATACGGTAATCCATTGGCACAGTCAAATACAACATTCCTTGTTTGCCTAGAGTGGACACAGACAGGGGGATGTTGATCCAGTCAGTTGAACTTCCAGTTACACCTGGTCTGGAACATCCTCCCCCTGCATGTGACCGGGTAGGTGGGTGTGACCCTTGCAGACCTAACAAAAGGTCCAGTCATGCAGCCACCCTCCTCTCTTGATGTTTCTTCTTCCTCTGCTCTCCTGATACTGATGTACTTTGCTGTCTGCTGGCTCTCAGCCAGCAAGACATGAGCTCATTCCCATATGGGATGAACTCAAACTCTCTTCTGTAATTCCAAGCTAAAGCCTGCCTTCAGGGATCCAGCTGTGAACTGAATGTGAGTAAACTTCTTTATTCTTTTTAGGAGGGATAAAAGGGGTCTTACCAGGACAAAATCCAATCTGAACAAAGCCACATTGGATTATTTAAGTACAGAGTTTCAACCGAAGCTACCAACTAGCTTCCTGCTATATATTGGGGAATGAACTCTGCTGTATGACTCACTAGTGTGAGTTAAGAAGGATAATATTTAATCAAGATATCCTCTCCTAGTATGTACAACATTCCCACATTTGATTTATTACCTTCCCTCAGCATAAAATACTGTATTTTGTATGTAAAATACAACATACAAAAAGCAGTATAAAAGAAATAAAACCAATGGCTGTAGTTGCTTACACAGAAAAATTTTGGTCTGCTTAAGACCACATCTGCGTTTGACACAGATGAAGCCATAATATGAACTGGAAACTTCCTTGCCTGCAGCCTTTTTGGGGGAAATAGCTGTGGGTCCCCAATTTGGAGAACACTCCTGAACCAGATCAGGACCCTGCTTTGGTTCCCCACTAAAAATGGCCCCCTGGCTGGCTGCTGCTGTTATGATTAATTAGTACAAGACTGCATATGTGGTGTAGTGGTTAAGAGCGGTAGACTCATAATCTGGTGAACCGGGTTCCTGTCTCCGCTCCTCCACATGCAGCTGCTGGGTGACCTTGGGCTAGTCACACATCTCTGAAGTCTCTCAGCCCCATTCACCTCACAGTGTGTTTGTTGTGGGGGAGGAAGGGAAAGGAGAATGTTAGCCGCGTTGAGACTCCTTTGGGTAGTGAAAAGCGGGATATCAAATCCAAACTCCTCCTCCTCCTCCTCCTCCTCCTCCTTCATTTCAAAAAGAAATACCTGAATTTGGTACACCTGCAGCAGTTTTTTCTCCAAAATAAAAGCAAGCAAGTTTAAGCAGCCTTGTTCAAAGATGTGACTGTGTGGTGTGATGGTTAGAGTGCTAGGTTATACTCTGGGAGACCAGGGTTCAATTCCCCACTCAGCCATGAAGCACCTTGGGTGACCTTGGGCCAGGCGTCATTTGTAGCCTACCTCACAGGGTTGTTGTGAGGAAGAAATGGGGAGGAGGAGAACCACGTACACCACCTTAGGAGAGCAGGAGGGAGACTGATACTCTGCTCCTCCTTTTCAGATACCAAAGCCAAGTGTTACGAGGGCGCTGGAGAGAGCTACATGGGGACATGGAACACAACTGTGAGTGGAGCCAAGTGCTTGAACTGGAAGCTTGATTCCTTGAGGAATAAGCGGTACAATGCATACCGGGCAGATGCCGCTAGGTTGGGCCTTGGAAACCACAACTATTGCAGGTGAGAAAGTGAGGGGCGTCTTCCTCTGACCACCCATATTCTTGCCCCCCAATACTGTGGGACATTATTGCAGTCAAATAAAAAATTCATGTTTTACCAGATAGGCACATGAAGGGGCGGTGGCTCATAGAGCTTTCCTGTCAAATTTGTTAGAGAGAACTCTGTGAGATCACTTCCTTTGGCTGCTTTGGCAGGAAGCTGTAGCACTACATCCTTCCTTCCTTCCAGGCTGGGCAGCTTCCTTTTTCTTCGTCATGCTTCCAAGCTGACCACATGTCCGTGTCTGAGGTCTGCAGCTCAGACACAATTTTGAACTTACATTTTGTACTTTGGTAACTTAGATAGTAAAGTCATAGCTTGGTTTTGGAACAGCTTAGTTCCCGAACGTTTTGGCTGTTGAACGCTGCAAACCCAGAAGTGACTGTTCCGCTTTGCAAACAATTTTTGGAAGCCGAATGTCCAACAGGGGTTCTGCAGCTTCCGATTGGCTGCAGGAACTTCCTGGAGCCAATCAAAAGCCACACTTTGGTTTCTGAACATTTTGGAAGACGAATGGACTTCTGGAATGGATTCCGTTCGCCTTCCAAGGTACGACTGTAGTTATAAACATGCCTTTATTTGGTGCTGCAATTGCTACTTCAAGACCTAGATTATGTAAGTAAATACTACTTTTACTTCTTTACAAAACAATGTGTGATCGTTGTTTTTAAGGGGGAGACAATGGGCAATACCAGGAAAATCCAATCTGTCTTTACCTTTAGAGCACCTTGGGTTATTGTTTGTCGAAGCTTAAATCAAACTTTTCTTAGCTTCAAAGTTTAAGCTGCAAAGGATGGTACTCTGTTGATCTCACAAATGTAAGCAAGGAAGGGTAATAACTAAACCGTGTATCCTCTTCTAGTGTCTAAATCCATTCCCACAAATACTTCCTTGTAGGCAAAATCTACTCTGAGAGGGAGAAATATTGACATTGTCAACATTGTCAATGTTGCGAAGCTGGAAAAGGTTCAGAAAAGGGCGACCAAAATGGTTGAGAGCATCTCCACTGTGAGGAAAGGTTACAACATTTTAGTGTAGGTGAGACTTGGGGAAGACACACAAGGTGGAGGTGTATAATATCATATCATCATAATTTCATGAAACTCTGCACTTTGTGGAGAAAGGGAATAAATAGGAAGACATTAGGCCATATAATGAAGCTGAATATTGGAAGATTCAGGGCTGACAACAGGAAGGACGTCTTCCCTCAGTGTTTAGAATTAAACGATGGAGCTCCCTCCCCCAAGGAATAGTGTCAGCCACCAACTTGGGAGCCGGTGGAGGCAGAGCATGGTCAAAGTGGCCCAATAGCCCTCTCCTCCTCCTCCTCCTCCTCCTCCTCCTCCTCCTCCTCCTCCATGAATTGGTCCAATCCTCTTTTAAAGGCATTCCGGTTGGTGGTTACCACTGCCCCTGTGGGAGTGAGTTCCAGAGCTGAATTCTGCACTTCATGAAGAAATACTTTTTAAAAATCTATCCTGAATCTTCCAACATTCAGCTTCATTGGGTGTGTTATGAGAGGGAAGAAAGTGTCTCCAACCACTTTCTTCATGCCTTGCATAATTTCATAAAATTTCCTTGTGTCAGCTCACACTTGCCTTTTCTCTGAATTAAGGAGTCCCCAATGCTGCAGCCTTTCTTCATAGGAGAGTCACTCCACCCCCTTGGTAATTTTGGTGGCCCCTTTTCCTGGGGGATAAGGCGGTCAGTGGCTACTGGCCTTGACGGAGGTGATGCTTTGCTGGGGGGGGGGGAGGCAGTCGGCTTCTGGGAATAGCAAGTGGGGGCTGCTTACAAGCCTTTCACTGACTTCTAGTTGGCTACTGTGAGAACTGCGTGTCTGTCTAGATGTTTCTTTGTATGGTCTAGCAAGACTCTTCCTACATCCTTAAAATTATCAGTGCATTATTTTGAGTATAAATGTTGGCCTTTCCCCCCTTCTTTTTGAGTCTGCAGCTGTCTCCAGTGGTGCAGTGGGCCACTTCTACGATAAATGTCTTAATTGTACAAAATGCCCAGTGCTTGCCTTTCCTTTCCTATAGAAACCCAGATTCCGACACCATGCCCTGGTGCTTTGTCTACAAAGGAAACAAGTACGGCTTTGAGTTCTGCAGCCTCCCTCCCTGCGCCAACAGTAGGTTCAAGGCTCCTCTGCAGTGGGGCAGAGCCAGGTTGGGGTGTGGAAATGTTGTGCTATGAGCATCGGAGCCGAAGGGAAGAAGGCTTTTAGCAGATTCTCTCCACACCACGGCCCTGATCCAAATTAACTTGTGTTAATTCCACACCCACACACTTGTATTTTAGTCTGCTCTTTAAAAAAAAAAAAAAATACGCACCAGACTCCTAGAATCTTGCGTGGAATCTTGAGCTGTAGTTCCACCACAATCATTCCCTATTTGTACAGCATGTTTAGTTTTGCAGAAACATGCAGAATTTGCTTCATATATGGTTATTGCCACACTTGCAGGAAAACGGAAGTTGCTGGTAACACTATTTGAAGAATGGTTAGAAAACTTGTGGTAGTTGGTGGCCTCAATGACCAAACTCGCTCATTATGGTAAAAAAAGAGAGACAATGAGAAGATACCATATACACTAAAAGAGACTTGATTATGAATTAAAGAAAAATGGGAGGGTACTGGCTTCAAATAATCATTTTGCAATGTTCTGATGGCATTCAACTTAAACATTTTCTTAATGTTGCATTTTGGATTTTGATACCTTCATGTTTGCAGGGAAAAATGTATTATGTTGTTTATTACAAATTATTTAATAGGGCCCGTTTTCATAAGGTATGTGTAAGCTTTGTTCTAAGACATGTAACTTTCAGCTTTTTCTTCTCTGTTGGTTTTCTAGTTAAATAAAATATGTAAAATTTAATTTAAGAACCAACCCCATCCCTTGCAACATCTGTGGGGCTTTACAGATGAAAAGTGGATCCCTGCCCCAAGGATCATACATTTAAGGCACATTCCCCCCCTCTAAAAAGGAATCTTGGAAACTGTGGGTCATCAGGGGTGCTGGGAATTGCAGCTCTGTGAGAGGGAAACTATAGCTCCTTTGGAGGAGGAATGTGCTTTTAATGTAGGCTTCACAATCGAAAATCTGCAGTGAGAAAAAACTCTA
Source organism: Lacerta agilis (assembly GCF_009819535.1). NCBI lineage: Eukaryota > Metazoa > Chordata > Lepidosauria > Squamata > Lacertidae > Lacerta > Lacerta agilis. The sequence goes on along the minus strand of NC_046319.1, from coordinate 1,026,389 downwards.
AACTATATGCCCCATGAATGTGGTCCGGGACTGATTCAAACCTGCCATTCTTGTCACAGAAAGCCACACTTGCATTTCTGGAAGGGGCAACAACTATCGAGGTCCCCACAACCGCACGGAATCCGGCGCTGCTTGCTTGAGGTGGGATTCCCAGCTGCTTACTGGGCTGGTCTTCAATGCCCGCAGGGAGGATGCAGAGCAGCTCGGTCTCACTAGCCACAACTTCTGCAGGTAGGCAGACCCTCGCCTTTTCTCCTTGGAGTTTCTTTTCCAAAAAGAAAAACTACATGCAAAACATGGCTTATTGATAAGATAACTGAGAAATGTGTTTGGTCCACATCTTATAAATTGAGGTTAATACACCAGCCTCCAACTTGCACAACTTGTTGTGCACTGCTCCAGATTTTGCAATGCGAAATTGTGGTACAAGTCGGTACAAAAATGGGTGCAAAAATTTGTTTTGGGGAGCAATGGATATTTTAAGAGTAAAATGTGCATAAAATTTGTACAATTTAAATATGATTTTTGGTGCAGCTCCCTCCACCTAAAAAGGGGATTTATGATAGAACACACGTGAAACAGACCCAGAAAGGCAATGAGCTGATTTGTCCATTGTTACTAAAAACCCATTTAACGGGTTTCATATGCTCAGGGTTGCGGAGGGGAGGCAAAGTGGCAATACCTTTGTTGAAAAATGGAGTTAATTTATGAGAGAATGCAGGATGACATAAACCCTTATGTCAGGGTAGCCCAACCTTTCATACCAAGTGGCCTGCAAGAGAACACAGAACCACGGGCCACACCCTGAATGACATTTACATTTCCCCCCTAATTGTTGACATTGGTATTTTCCCTGTCTACAAATGCTCATATATACAGCAACACTGATACTTCTAATAAATTTTAATGCAAATAATTAAATACATGTCACCAATATTCAGACTTACATTTTTAAAACTGTAAGGTGTTTTTTTTTTCTTGAATGTTGCTAAGGGCTTCCCAAAAAAGGCATGTGGACCGCAGGTTGGACCATTCTGCCTTATCTAGTGATTTGCTCTGCCCTGTGTGCTGCTTTTATTGAATTCATAGAAATAATTCTGCAATTAGATTAGGGTGTGTTTTTTGGTTCATCCAATCCATTTGTGCCATTTCATTCATGTTTGCTACAAATGCCTATGTGGTTGTTGATGAAATATTGGTGAAAACCCAAATCTGGATGTGGTTACGTGTAGGATTGCATTCAGGGTCTTGGTGTGTGTTCTACTGGTGTAGGCATATATGATCTTCCACACTGGTAAGAAAAAACACCACACACAAAGAATCTCGATGCAATTATCTAGAAACTTAGGAAGTCGACTTGTACTGAGCCAGAACATTCCATGCAGGGGCGCCGCTAGGGGGGCGCGGTGGGGGCGGCATGCCCCCGGGCGACAGGGGTGACAAGCGGCGGGTGGGGGTGACATGCGGCGGCCCCTCCTCCCACCACTCCCCACGCAACGCCGGTCACCCTGGGAGCAGCAGCGCTGCATGGATGGGGTGCTCCCTCGGCCGTGCGCTGTTGCTCCTTGGGTGACGGAGCGAGCGGCGGCGCGTGGGGGTGACAAGCGGCAGCCCCTCCCGCCATTCCCAAGTGCTGCCGCTCCCTCCGTCACCCCAGGAGCAACAGCGCATGGCCGAGCGAGCACCCCGTCCGTGCAGCGCTGCTGCTCCCGAGGTGACCGGCAGCGTGGGGAGTGGCAGGAAGGGCCGTCGCTTGTCACCCCCACACGCCGCCGCTCCCTCCGTCACCCAAGGAGCAGCAGCGCACGGCTGAGGGAGCACCCCATCCATGCAGCGCTGCTGCTCCCGGGGTGACCAGCCGTGCGTGGGGAGTGGCGGGAGGGGCTGCTGCTTGTCACCCCCACGCGCCGCCACTCGCTCCGTCCCCCCGGGAGCAGCAGCGCACGGTGTGTGTGTGGTGCTGCTGCTCCCGGGGCAACGGAGCAAACGGCGGCACGTGGGGGTGACAAGCGGCAGCCCCTCCCACCATTCCCACGCGCTGCCGCTCCCTCTGTCACCCTGGGAGTGGCAGCGCACGGCCTGGCGACGGAGTGCGCAGGCGCACTCTGTCGTTGGACCGCCGCTTCCAGCGCCTCCTTTTGAGCCGCAGAGCTTAAAAGCGGGCTCTTCGGCTTAAAAGAGGGCTGCAGAAGCGGCGGCGGCACCCCCGGAAACGCCCTGGGGGCGGGGCGTCACGACGTCACAATGTGATGTCACGACGCCCCGCCCCCGGGGCGTTTCCTTTGCCGCCCCTGGTACCGCGGAGCCTTGCTCCGCCACTGATTCCATGCACCCACCGCAATGGCATTGGCTCCCCTGGAGATGGAGCGTGGGTCCCTTGGCGTGCAGAGTAGATGCTCTTCCATCCCACCATTGGCTAGGCTGGTGGGATGGTGGGAAACATCTGGAGGGCACCAGGTTGGGGAAGTCGGTGTGGCATGTTGATCAGCCACTTTCCAAAATTTCACTGAGAGTCCCCCTTCTATCTGTGATCCTTTTAACTGAACATTTCAGGGATTGAACCTGGGACATTCTGCATCTGTGGTCCCATCTCTGAATGTACCTTGACTTGTCCCAAGGTGACCTTGATGCAGTGTGGCAAAGCATTGGTACTGTGTTACCAGGGCACATTTGTGCACCGGGAAGGGAAGGAGTGCAAAAGAATGGAAAGCTGTTGCAAAACGTGCCTGCATAGTGCCCTGTCCAACCTGAAAACAATAAAAACAAGGGAGAGTTTCAATAGCACTGCAGAAACTATTCAGATCTTCTAGAATGAAATTGGGATGAGGACAATTTCTCATGCGCCCCCTCCCCAAGGACTCTGAGTGAGGCTTTGAATCACAGCTGAGGCCAAAGGCCACTTCACACAGCGTCTGTGAAAGCCGACCAGGAAGAGGACAGGGTGCTGGATTGAATGGCTTTTGACTGTCCCCAAGTGTTCCCAGGCCTGCCGGTGACTTTATAGTGTAGGATGGATTGCTGGATGGACACAGGAAGTCACGGCTGATGCGGAGCTTTCTGTGGCATGGACCAGTTTCAAATTCATGTAGTGTTAAACTGGGTGGGGAACCTTTGGCCCTCCAGTTGTTGCTGAACTCCAGCTCCCATGCACCCCACAAAAACGGCCAAGGATGTTGGGAACTATCATTCAGCAACATCTGGAGGGCCGCTTGAAACAGTCATGGCTTTCCCCCAAATAATTCTGGGAAATATGGTTTGTTAAGGGTGCTCAGAGTTGTTAGGAGTCTCATATTCCCCCCCCCCGAGCTACAGTTCCCAGGGTGGTTTAACTACTCATCCCCCTTTACAGGGAACTCTGGGAATTCTAGCTCTTGGAGCAGGAACAGGAGTCTCCTACTAACCTTCAGCCACTTAACAAACTGCAGATCCCAGAATTCTTTGCAGGAAGCCCTCTAAAGTGGTATCTGGTGAGAATGTGGCGCCTTCGTTAGAGCCTTGACCAATCTGCATTGAATGGGGCTGATGGACAAAACGTCAGGAGTGTTGGGGAAAAGCTGTTCTAAGTACATGCAAAAATCAGAGAAGGGTACAAAGCAGCCCTCCGTAAACTCCAGAACATCACCTTCAGGGGACTTACAAACCTGGGTACCCCACCCTGCTGTTCTTTGCAGGGGCAGGGGGGCATTTGATCTCTGAAGTAATCCTGTTCCACTTGTGTGTTGCAGGAATCCTGATAATAGCACCCAGCCTTGGTGCCACATGCTCAGGGGTGGCAAGAGGAAGTGGGAGTACTGCAATGTGCCAGCTTGCTGTAAGTGCCCGCCCTATCCGTAGGGCAAGATGCCGGCAAACTGCATTTCAGTTGCTGGTTCTGGTGGTGTTTTGATGTCTCTTTACTATTGCTTTCATTGCTTTGTATTTTATAATAATGTTTCTAAATGTCGTGAGCCACCTTGGATCCAGCTTTGGGAGGAAAGGGGGGATAAATACTACTGCTGTCTGGTGTCTTATGAGCACTCTTCCAACTTTTAAGCAGGGATCTTTCTGTGTCTGCATCTGTACTGGAATTGTTTTGAAGATGCTTTTATCACTAAACTGTTTGCCACCCTGGGCTCCTTTGGGAGGAAGGATGGGACAGGAATGTGCTAAATAAATGGATGAAGAGGTTGGCCCTGTGAGAGCATTTTGCCCCAAACTGAGAGTTAACGTTCTATCCAAGTCTGGGGTACATTTTCCTTATTTTCCTGGCCACCTACAGCCACGTGTGGAACGAGAAAGTACCGGCAGACTCAGTTTCGGATCAAAGGAGGCCTCTACTCGTACATCCAGTCCCACCCGTGGCAGGCGGCCATCTTTGTCAGGGTACAAGGAGTGGAGGCCTACCTCTGTGGTGGGGTCCTGATCCATTCCTGTTGGGTCCTCTCAGCTGCCCACTGCTTTGTGGAAAGGTAAGAGTCCCGCGCCTGGTTTGCTTCTCTTCTGCACTTGCTGCCCCCTCAGGAATTCCGTCTCTTGAAGTCCGAGGCAATTTGTGGTTCTGGAGACTAAGGGCCAAGTGGGAGGCAGCAACATTTGTGCACTTTGCAATTGTGCCGTTCGTGCAGGTTTTTCTTGGAGTAAATAGCAGGTGGGATTCTACTGTGGGGAGGGTTTTAACCCTTGGCCTTGCTCCTGCAGTCCAGATCTCCCCCACCCATTCCTGGTATTTGTACTGGGAGGCAAGTCCCAATTCTCCATCTACCTCAGTAACCCCCCTCTGACAGGGAACATCCTTTCAAGGTCTGGGCAGGGTTTTTGTTTTTTCCCCCAAGACGCAAAATGTTTGCTCTGTTGTTATATGAAAGTAATCCATCTAGCAACTTTGCAAGGGAGTCCGTTTTCTCCCCCCGTAAGGGATGTTGCACATGGTTGAGCTGAAGCTTGAGCAAAGGCCTTCCAGTTCCTCTTCTAGACAACCACGGTGGTCAGTTAGCTGCAAAGGCCTTGAACGCTTGAGCAAGGAAGTTGAAGTCTGTATTTTTAGAAGCATCATAAATTACACCTGAAGTTGGCAGTCACCAAAGCTGTCCCCCCCCCCTCCCGCCCCCTGATTCTGTAGGTTTGACACCAGTCGTCTCAAGGTTGTGTTGGGCAGGACTTCCCGCAGAAACCCGGAATGGTCTGAACAGACATTCTCAGTGGAGAAATACATTGTACATAAAAGCTTTGTGCAAAGCACCTTTGACAACGATATTGGTAAGACCTTTCCCTCCCTGCACACAGCCCTAGATCTGCACCTGCTCCAGCCCCTTGCCTTGACCCACGCTGCCTTTTTCTCTCTTTGCTAGCTCTTCTGAAGCTGAAGTCCTTGTACAATGAGTGTGCAATGGAGACAGACTCCGTTCGTCCTGTCTGCCTCCCAGAGCCTGGGCTGAAGCTGCCTGACTGGACAGAATGTGAGATCTCAGGCTACGGCAAACATGAAGAATGTAAGAACTTCTGGCTTGCTCCAAACAGTGGCTTCTGAGAGTTGTGCTCAAAGGACCAAGCCCCATCCCAGTAGCTAGCTAGGAAGAGACCAACCCCGTCCATTTCTGTTTCTCAGCTTTCCAGTTTGTTACACTTCTGCATAAGTTTGAGAATTTTTTTACATGCCCATTTTGTAAGCAGTTTCCCCTAAAATAATGAAAGTCATCTTATTTTAATTAATACAGGCATTCCTGTGTATGATTTTTCTAATGTTTGTTTATTAGTGTGTATGCATTTTTTGTATGGAAAAGTGCTTTGCAAAATTTAGAGAAGGGTGAATCTCAAAGGATATCTGTATTGTGGTTTGGGAAATGCAAATATGTAAGTTAGTTTTTCAAATCAAACCAAGCAAATTTCTCCCTTTCCTATTCTGCATCCAAACCCCTTCTGCATTTTGAACAATGTTGAGCAGTGTTGGAGAACTGCTCAACATTGTTCTGGGTCTCTCTCACTGCCACCTTTGATAGCCCCCCCCCCAAAAAAAACCCTCTGCAACCTTCCCTTTCCTTGCAGTAGTCCCAGACCAGTGATGGCGAACCTTTTAGAGACTGAGTGCCCAAACTGCAACCCAAAACCCACTTATTTATCTCAAAGTGCCAACACGGCAATTTAATCTGAATACTGAGGTTTTAGTTTAGAAAACACAACTAGTACATTAACATATTTTGTCTTAAAAGAAAAACAGAATAACAGAGCTTTCAATGATACAAACAACATTTTATTGAAAGGTAAAAGCATGGCCGTTTTGATAATTTCCCTTCAAGAAACTCCTTTTTGGGGGGAGATTTCAAGCAGAAGCTGCATGGCCATCTGCCATGGATGCTGTAGTTGAGATCCCTGCATCACAGGGGGGTTGGACTTAGATGACCCTCGGATTCCCTTCCAGCTCCCCACAATGCTATGAAAAAACCAAAACAGTCTCCTTTGCCCTCCGCTGTGTGTCCCCTAGCAGGGAGGGTCTTGCACTCACCCATGGTGATGGGAGAGAGTTCAGCTTGAAAGTTTGCTTTCCGGCCTGACCAAGCAGGCGAAAAGGAGTGATGCCTGGAGACGCGCAGCGGTTCAGCGCACCACTGCCGTCGGTCGCAGCCTGGAAGGGAGGCGCCCCAACACAGAGTTCATAGGGGCAACACGCACGCCGAATAGAGCTGCGCATGCACAAGTAGCTGGTTTGCTGCCCGCGGGCTGCAGCCGAAACGTCAACGTTCTATTCCGCTGTCTTAAAGCGCCTCGGTGCAGAAGTGCCAGTAAGCCCGGCGGCATTTTGTGGGGAGTTGGAAAGGGCAACGGCACATGTGCCCACAGAGAGGGCTCTGAGCGCCCCCCATAGGTTCACCACCACTGACCTAGGCAGCGGCGGGGGGTGGGGGAGTTGTTTCACAAATGTCTTATGTACTTGCTGAAATTAAGGTCACTTGGTCTAGAATGGGACTGTCCAGTTGCCAGATTTCGCCTGTTGTGCAGCTGCAGAATCAGCCTCTCTCAACAAACATCTCCCCGCTCCTAATTTGATGCAGTGTTTGTCTGTGAGCTGAATTCCTATCTGCTTACTAACTGATCTATATGACTGAACCAAGTTTACACCAGAAGAGCATCTGGCTTCTATTAAAGCCAGCCAGATCCTGAAAGTGGTGACCTTTATCCTAAGTGTTTGGGGAACTTCCTTTCTTCCCTTCAAATTTCTGTGTCCCATGGCTTTCAAAGCCAATGAAAAGGCAAGTACCTAGAGCAGAGGAAGGCAGCGCATGGCCCTGGTCCTTGCATGTCCACCTGTGTCTGGGATGCCTCTCTTCAGAGGGCTGGGGTGGAGAGCTTGCATGATGGAAAGCTCATTCAAACAAAAGCATATCTGTATGCAGAAACCTGGCTTTTCTCTGAAATCTAGTTTTCCATGTGCAGTGAATTCTTTCTTGTTTTTCTTTGGCATTGAGGAACATTCTGCCATTTGAGCCTCTGACTCTAACTGCCTTCATGGCTGACTCTACATTCAGTGATCCTACGTATATCTCCTGCTGTATGCAGAACATGGTACAGAGACTTGTTGAATCAGGGGTGGGGGACCTTTTCTGACTGGGGGGCAGTATCTCTATCTCCCCACCCCTGCCTGGCCAGACTTGTGTCAGTCGCATGACATCACTATGGTGTCAGGTGATGCTGCACTTTGATGCTCCAATTTGCCAGGACATCAAAGTGCAGCATGGGACTGTTTGAAAGCCTTTTGCATACAACCCAGTGCTGTGCTTTGGCTACATGCACCTGTTCCTTTTTTTCTTTTCTTTTTTAAAAAATATTTTATTAAGACTTTTCATAATACATACAATTAAACAACAAACTAATATAAACAAAAACGAGGAAAAAAAGAGGGGTGGAAGAATGATTCAAAGTCCTGTTTCCAGCTGTTTTCCCCTCTGCTAGGTGATGCTTTTCCAGTCTTCAATTCAGGCATTCAATTTTCTTTCAAGAGAAGAAGTCCAAAAGAGGTTCTCTTGATTATTATTATTATAGATAAACATCAGCCATAATCTTCTACCAATCCAACATCACAACTTTTGTTCTAATATTAAGAAGTATTCAGTCCTCGTTCTTTATTCACTCCAGAGTTTCTTCACTGTGATTATGTATTAAGACAGTGATCCGGATGAATATGTTCTCTTTCTATCATCTACAGTTTCTGCTTTCTTCTCGGAGCGTCTGAAGGAAGGACATGTGAGGCTGTATCCAGACAGCCAATGCACACCCAAGCTCCTTTCAAACAGGACAGTCACTGAGAACATGCTGTGTGCAGGAGACACCAGGGAGATTGATGATGCCTGCAAGGTAATCCCAGTTCTAGGAATGTTAGGAATTGCCCCGCTGGATCAGACCAGTATCCTGTTTGCTGTGGCATCAGTTGGGTACCCCTGCAAAGCTCACAAGGAGGACATCAAAGCAATGTCCTATTTTTTGTCTCTAGATTCTGAGGATCAGAGGTAAATAACATCTGACTTTGGAGGTCCCATATTTCAGAGGGGGTGGGGGAAGCTTTGACACAGGATTTTTAAAAATAAACAGCCATTGTGGCTTATAGCCATGGTTTGATAATAATAATGATAATATTTATATGCCACTCTGGGCAGCTTTCAGCAAAATATAAACACACAATAAAACATTAAAAACTTCCCAGAACAGGGATGCCTTCAGATGTCTTCTAAAAGTCATTTGATCTGTTTGACATATGATGAGAGGGTGTTCCACAGGTTGGGTGCCACCACCCAGAAGGCCTTTAATCTGCCATTAATTTTGTCTGCCCAAGCTGTTGACCATCCCTGCACTTTGCAGTGTTTCTCAGACTTGGGCCCTCAGCTGTTGTTGGACTTCACTCCCCTTATGGCTGACCACTGGTTCTGCTAGCTAAGGATGATGGGTGTTGTACCACAACAGCTGGGGACCCAAGTTTGAGAAACACTGCTAATCAATTTAATTGAGTAACCTCTTGAGTTTCGTGATTATGAACTCTACAATTCTGAGATTCCGTTGTATTTCCTTTTGGGGGCCTTTTTAAAATAGTTTTTTGAGTGGATGCAAACATTTTGAAGTAGCCTTCAGGCACCAGGCTGGGGAAGGCTGCTTTACCCTTTCCTCCTAGAGCACACCATCTCTTTGGCATGGAGCTTTGCAAACAGTCTTCATGAACGCAACAAGGAAGCCCACTGACCCACTTAAAGGTGAGCTCATTTGGCGCCTGGGTCTAGGCAGCTTATTTAGATAATGGTTCCTGGATCTGCTGAGCATAGAAGGACTAGGAGGCTAATCGTGGCTAAAGACTTGTCTTCAGTGAGCTTTAAAATGAATAATGAACCTGTTGCTCACTTAATTCACCCCCTCCTTTTTTTCTTTTTGCAGGGTGATTCTGGTGGGCCTTTGGCTTGTCTGAACGATGGCCAGATGAACCTCCTGGGGATCATCAGCTGGGGCGTGGGTTGTGGGAAGAAGGGCATCCCGGGCGTCTACACAAAGGTGGTTCACTATCTGAGCTGGATTCATGAGAACATGAAGCCTTAATGGCACCCGCAAGCCAGTCATTCTTCCCATTGGAGAGACAGTGGACGGCAGAACAAGAAACTTGTTTCCATATGTATGGAGTGGGAGCTGGCAGAAAGCAGGCATGTGCATGTCTGAATGCACCTGCGTGTCCAGCAAGCAGTATGACCCTGACATGCACTTTCTATGAGAGGAATGAAATCTTCAGCATAGAGCCACACTTGCATTGTATATCTTTCCCACTTCCACCCAGTAAAGAACTTTTCAAACCAGGAAGTGCTCTAAAGAGCAGTTTATGAACAGGAGAAGACAGAGAGTGTATTACTCTAGCAGCAGGCTACACAATGATGATATTGGGGGGGGGGCAGCCAGTAATAATAAATGCTCTCTCATGCGCTTCGCCTGCTGAATGAAGCAAGCTCGTTTCCTACAGGTATGCATGTGAAGGGAGTGGGGGCATTGCAAAGGAGGGCCCTGATCCAGGCCAGCTTGCCACTTCTCTCCTGCTAGGCCCCTGGCCTGAAAGACCCAAGGCTCCCCCAGCTGGGGACCAAATCACACTTCTAGTCAGGAACACATTCAGATCCTTTTAATCCAAAAGTTTGTTTGTTTGCAGGTATTTAACCTTTCTGTGTATGTTTTATATAAAACTCTCTTTAATACCATGTTAACCATCTGTCCACAGGCAGAGTTTTCTGCCGCTACTTGAAAATACTCCTGTGCTGAAAATTGTCCTTCTGTGTGTGGTTCCTAGGGCATTAAACTACCTTGTCTTTGAATTAATTGGTGTGTATTGTATTAATTTGCTTCGATGTTTTTCTTTATTTTTTTAAAAAAAGGGGTTACAAAGAAAAGACACAGGCACAGTATCGACCGATCCAGAATCCCACTGAAATCAATAGCACAGTAGTTCTGCTTGCCCAGTTCCCGCGCATTTTGAGGTGGTTGTGCAGGAGATCTTTCTCCTAGGTTGTGTGCTTGATGAACATTGAAAAGAGCTGTGACCAGCTTGGAGGGTGGAGTTTGAATTGACATGACAGTGCAAGGATTGGGAGCCTCTGGCCAAATGTGGCGCTTCAGGCCTCCCTTGGGAATCTGCCCCAGTCCTGTTCCACATTTTTCTTGAGTATTATTGATTAAATTTCTATATTGCCCTTTGAGGATCACAGAGCGGTTTACTATATCAGAGGCAACAGGGCTTACTGAGTGGGAAGGGGCTGGGGCAGAGAGCAGTCCAGAAGCAGAGGCTGGAGAGAAGAGGAGGGGGCCAAGAGGCACAGACGAGTGGCTGCTGAAGAAGCCAGGGGCTCCCCCCCCTCCTGCAACCATCTCTCCCCCCCCCTCATCCCCTAGAACCAGAAGAGGCATGGAGATGGCGGAACACCAAAAGGCACAGCAATGGAGTCTGGTTGCTTGAGAAAGCCCTGGGAGAGGAGACTTAGACAACCCTGGGAAGGTGGGGATCTTCAGCCCCCACAACTGCCTCACAGGGGCTAGATCTACAGGGATGAGTTGCTGTGCCTGATCCTAAGCCTCCGCTGCCATGTGGGATGCCTTTGGGAGAAGAAAAGGCTCAGAAGTAAACCCTACATACACCAGGCACACCCAACTCCCAAGAGACTGGCAGTGATCTACCCATTGCCATTGGAGGGAGGAGGAGCATGCGTGGGATGGGTGGAGAGCCCAGAGTTGTTGAGCTTTTGTGGGGTAGGATTGCCCAGAGTTCTTCAGCTTTTATTTGCTAACTTTTGGTAAACTTTATTTAATCCCATGATCAATAAGGGTCCCGCGATCTACCAGGATCAGCTGGGGATCTACCGGTAGATCGCGATCTACTGGTTGGACATGCCTGCCCTACACAAATCCAGAGTGGAGTCCCCAAGGCAGTTGGATGGCGCCTTGTATGCCTCCTTCCGGCAGCCTTTGGACCATGTTCGTGAGGCCCAGAGTCGCCTGGGCAGCCCAGGGCCTCCAGACACACTGCCCAGGCTTGCGCTCCAGGGAAGTAATGCACCAGGTTGACTTCACCCCCAGAGGTGCACTCCATTGTCTCAAGACTGAAGGACGCTAACTTCCAATGTTAACCTGCATTTCATGCCCCAGCTCTCGTATGCTGTTTCTCAGCACTTTGTTTTTTGACCTTGCTGCTCCATAAGCCTGGAATATTTCTCCACCTCTGATCTAAACAGCTACTTACTGAAAGTGCATTTTCTCTCTGTCCTGCTGTTTTTTCATGATCTTCCTTCCTCCCCTCTGCATTCCCTTTCTCTTGCATACCATAGTTTATTAGATTGCAAGCCTGGGGGTCAGAATGTGCCCCTCATTTATTTCTGCGTGATGCCTAGCAGGATGCTGAGGACAGCACAAACACCAAATGTCAACTGCAGGAATAAAACAGTCCTTGTATATAGAAATGACAGAAATAGATGAAAGCAGAAAGAGAGTAGCAAGTAAGATAAAAGAAAAACTAGCAAAATGGTTCAGGGCAGTTAAAGGCGAAGAAAAGAAACAGAAATCATGCAAAAAGGATATTGCAGTACTACTATTTCTGATGGCATACACAATTACTTGGGCATAAGTCCCACTGAATTCAAAGAGGACTTGAGGTATCAGGGTTGGGAATTCCAGGCTTTCCCCCTCCCAACTTCACAAGGTCTTTCTGCTCTGCTGCTGTCCAAAGTTCAAGCCAGGGCTGATTTGGCCTTCTGGTGATTTAGCCTTTCAGGAATGAGGGCCTCACTCCAACGCAGTGAACAAGGCGTTCGGTGGGAGGCTTGTCGACTCATAGAGAAATGAGACGGTCACTTCTCCCTCTCCAGAAGCCCCAACAGGACAAATGACGACAGTAATGAGGGCACTTGCTTGGCTACCTCTGCTGTGTCCCTGGCATAGATAAGCCATGGTCTTCTGGGTGATGTTGAACTACAACTCCCATCAGCCCCAGTCAGCAGGTCTTAGGGTTGCCATATTTTTGTTGAGCTTTTTTATTTTTGGCCAAAGTTGTTGAGCTCCTTTTGCAAAATCTCAAAAAACTATGAAGTTTTGAGCTACTTTTAAGGAAATTAGCCAAAATCCACACTTCCAACTTGGGTTGCCATACGTCCAGGTTTTCCTGGACATTTCAGTGATTTCCAACCAGACACTGTTTCGAAGGGATGGATCATGGCCATGTCCAGGAAATTCCGGACGTATGGCAATCCTAGCATAGCTACCGTAATAGGGGTGATGCGACTTGTAATCCAGCAATTCCTGAAGGGCCACATCTCTGCCATAGAGATCTGGGAGCAGGGGCTGTCGATTTTGTGTAGTGCCAGAGGTGTCTCCTTTCAGCAACTCCTGCAGCCAAGCTGGTGCCAAATGTATTGCTCTGCTTTCCTTTGGACCCCACCAGTGAGGCTGAGAGGCGGGCGGGTCTTGTCGTCCATTCACATGGCCCAGGCTGGTGCCCTGAGGTGGTCACTTTGGTGCTACTAACGCAGCAAAAACAAGGCAGGAGGCAGCAGTCACAAGTTACTGTTCTCACCAGCCACAGCAGGTGCTGCGATTCTCCAGTGGTTTGATTCCCACCCCTGCCAAGGCATATGCAGGGGTCTCTTGATACAGATGGCTGTCAACCAACACCACCACAAATTGGGTGTGAGATCTGAGCCACCTGGGTGGGGAGGACACCAGTTTGTAGGGAAGCTCACTCACAAAAGTTGCTGGCGGAGGGCCATAGCTCAGAGCACACACTTTGCAACTGGGTCAATGGAATAAGGATTTGTCTCCTTTTAAAATCAGTCCTTTATTCAGAATCATGAGGGCTGGAATCTTACTTTATTTTGTGAGGGAAGAGTTTTATTTTGGTAGTAGAATGCACACTTTAAACACAGGTTTCAGTCCTCAACATTTCCCTGCCCCAAACCCTGAAGAGTCACTGCCAGTCAGTATTGGCAACACTGAGCTCAAAAGAGCAACTTGGCAGGAGGCAGCTTCCTATATTCCCATTGGACTGAAGGTGAGCAGCATGAGACCATCAGATCCAGCAACTGGAAACAGGCTTTCAACGGGCACCAGGAGGGAGGCACCAGCACTGAAGGGAGCGTGGCAGCGGCGGCAGCGGCACCCGGCAGGCAGTGCAGCCCAACCCTCACCTTTCCAAGGTCAAAAGCAGAAAGCAGGCAAAGTCGTATCATGAAGAGGATGCAAACTCATCAGGAAGGCCTGATGATGATACAGAACTGGGTCGTCCCGGAATTAAACTTGGAAGCAACATCAAATTCCAGGCCTCTGAGCTGAACTTGCCCTCAGAGATCAAAATCAACAGAAGGCTCCCAAGCTACCAGAGTAAACATACTGGTTTGTTCTTTAGTTTTTATCAATTTTTATTGGATGTTTTCCACATAAAATACAATAAAAGCCAAGCTAATCTAAAAAGAAAGCAAGAGAGAGAGAAAAGCAAGAATAGAATCACAGAATTGTAGAGTTGGAAGGGACCTGAAGATTCATCCAGTCCAACCCCCTGCAATGCAGGAATCCCAGCTCAAGCATCCCTGACAGATGACCATCCAACCTCTGCTTAAAAACCTCCCAGGAAGTAGAGGCCACCAACTCCTCAGGGAGTCTGTTCCACTGCCAAACTGCTCTTACTGCCAGAAAATGTCTCCTGATGTTTAGTTGTAATCTCCTTTCTTGTAACTTGAAGCCATTGCTTCTAGAGCAGAAGAAGCTTGCTCCATCTTCCATGGGACAGCCCTTGAGATATTTGAAGATGGCTATCCTATCTCCTCTCAGTCTCCTCTTTCCCAGGCTAAACATACCCAGCTCCTTCAACCATTCCTCATAAGGCTTGGTTTCCAGACCCTTGATCATCTTGGTTACCTTGCTCTGCACACATTCCAGCTTGTTAACATCCTAAAATTGTGGTGCCCAGAATTGGACGCAGTATTCCAGGTGTGGCCTGACCAAGGCAGAAGAGAGTGGGACTATAACTTCCCTTGATCTGGACACTGGACTTCTGCGGATTCTTCTGTTGATCCTTTCCACATCTGCTGCTAGTGAGCCTGTATATGATTATCTCTGCTCACAGGAGTGTCAGCAGTCAACACCTAGTCTGCCACAATTCCTCCTCAGAAGTCCAGTAAACATACCGGTTTGGAAGAGTGGGGTAACAGTGCATCAAGTGGATTGGCACACGTGCTGGGTGCATGTGTTTTACATTAAAATCAGCACGGTGAGTTGTTAGAGCAGAGGCATGGAATCTTTTCCAGCCCAATTCTCTCATAGGCAACCTGGCAGGGGCTACCTGCCAAAGATGGGCACCGCCAGAGATGCAGGCAAGCAGCTTAATGGACATGACTCTGTTTTATGCAGGGGGCTATATCTGAGCCATGCAAAGTCAGATGTTTCTACACACACCTCTTGACCCTTCCAAGAGGCACAATCACAGTTCAAGGAGACATTCCTGTTAGGCACAAGCACTTGAGAGAGCAGAGCTGCAAGCCAAGGGGCAGGACAACTGCTTGTAGGAGCTGTCGCTCTTCAACCATCTGGCCCTAAATGGGGGATTATCTTCAACCATTTTGGCTAATTATACTTGCCCTGTCTGGGGCATGCTGGCAGGTGCAAATAAACACAAAACTACCTACCTTGCAGACACTTCCAAACAAAAAACATATTGCCAGGGCCCAAGAGCCCTACTCTGCCGTGAGCCCTACCAAGAAGGCACCAGGGATGCAAACTGCCTCCGAAGGAGTGCTAACCATCAACCTGCCAGCTATAAACTTGTGAAGCTGGCTATGAGCAGGTCCAGCAAAATGGTATTTGAGGGCCTCAAGGTGGGAAATCCAAACAGCCAAAGAAGACACCTGTTCAATCAGACAGAAGTGCCAGAGATCTGCAGGCAGGAACATGTAGGGCACATGTTTTTCATGCAGGAGGTCTCAAATTCAACTTCTGACATCTCCAGGAAGGACTGGGAGACCCTGCCCGAAAACCTGGGAGAGCTGCTAGCCAGCCAGTGTAGACGAATGAATCCACTGGTCCATCTCACTCAGTACTGTCTGCACTGACTGGCAGCAGTTTCCAACCATTTCAGAGAGGGGGTGTTCTCACCCCTACCTGGTGGGGATTGAACCTGGGACCTTCTGCACACAAAGCAGATGCTCTGTCACTGAGCTCTGGCCCTTCCTTAATACTGGGCTAGAAGGAATGCTGGTCTGACGGTAGAAGAGCAGCTTCTGCTGCTCCTGCCTAGTCCATCATCCTTGGGAAGTCCCCTTGGGAAGCCCTCAGTCGGGGCACAAGTTGTTTCCCAGAAAGTGACATCCTGCAACCCTGTCATTAGCTAACGTAGGGCACAACATATACAGAAGTGCTGCGCCTGCTCCCTTGGAATGAAGCAAGACGTTTCCATCAGTGGGAGGAGCTGCAGAAGAGCATGGTCTCAGGTGAAGGATTTCCTCCTTGTCGTACCTGATGGGCCAGATCTGTGCACCTCCTGCTCTCCTGTCCTTAAATGGTGCCAAACATCACCCACCCACCCAAACTAGGCCTTCCTCTTGGCTCCCACCTGAGAAGGCCCACTGGTTTGAAGAAGGGGAATAACTATACAAGGGCACAGAATCACCATTCCTGGAGTTGCAACTCCACCTATTGAGCATGGGAAGCAAGCACATCTCTTCCTCCCACAGAAAGAGTAGAGTGCACTTCTCCCGTGTGCCAAAACCACACCTAAGCCATTGCTTTCCTTTACTTTCACACACACTCACATGGTTGTGGTGGGCTTCAGCCCCGCTGTGCATATCCAATTCCATTGCTAATCCTCTCATATACGGCGCTTTAGGACCCTAAAGGACTGCTTTCTCCTGCGTAAATCTGCCTGCATTTCTAAGATTATCCTGGGAGGCTTCTCCAAGTCCACATGTCCTTTGAAGCAAACAGGGAAAGGCTCTGCTCCGTTGTCTTCATGGAATGCTCTCTGGTTTCTTGCCTGCACCAAGTGCTGAAATAGGAACAGGCCTTCCACCTCATGTAATCCCTGACCGCTTCATCCATGGTTCCAAGACTCAAAACGAAGTCCTGGGCTCATAATTCTTTTACATCTAAGTGTATGTTTTTTGTACTTGGCTCCAGTTGACAGATCTTGAGGCTACAGTATAAATAAAACACACGACAAAGCAGATCACACAAGCTGAAGCCTGCCCACCCTTGCTGGGGATCTGTCTTTATGCCAGAGTCCATTTGGTTTTATTGAGATTTTGTTGTTTTTAAATAGTTCACTACTGCTATGCACTTTTATATGGAAATATCAGAGACCGGAGTTCCTTTCACACAAGGATTGTAGATGTGGGGGTGGAAATTGTAGGTAGAAAAGGGCTGCACTCAGGGTTGCAGACACACACTGCCGAAGCCACACCCCAACACTGGCCTCCTCCACAACATCCACAAATTAGGCATTTGCAAAAGAAAGCCTCCCCATGTTCACATCTAGGCAGGATTCCAGAACACACAGAAAGTCTAATGTGTTTGGAAGTCTAGACATGTCGACTTTTCTTTGCAGATGTCCGCTCTTAATGTGCAGGAGAAACTTCAGGAGCGATGCACAATCTTGGGGCTGAGGACAGAGGGCATGGCAAGCTGAGGCTTAAGCCAGGCAATGGTCTGTGGAAATGCTGAGGCAAGAACAGAAGTGCAGACCTGTTCCTGGTGGGGTTGTGCTCCCTCTGAAGGACCCAATTCAAGTTTTGTAGCTGCTCTCAGATCTGGAGCTGCTTCCAGATCTTCAGGTGGCCAGGAGTGCTTTGGCCCAGTTTCAGCAGGTGTGTCAGCTGCACCCCTCCCTGGAGAAAGCAAATCTGGCCAGTGACTTTAAGTCCCATTTGGATCAGATCAACACATGGAATTATTATTCAAAAGTGTTTGGAAATGACAGCTGGTGCAGAATCATGCAGACAGAATACTACATTACAACAGTCTGCTAAAAATGGAATCACCATACAATCTGCTAGTGGCTGCAATTCAATGGGCTGGTGATTACATACAGGGTCTTACTGTAGGAAGGTGATCATTGAGGGTGGAGGAATTTCCTTTAAGAGAAAACCTCCACCACTACAAGGGGACGCACCTCATTCTTCTTTGCACTCAGAGAGTGGCAGGGATCTGACGGGCGAAAGGGTCTTCTGAGATCTTTTTTCAGGACCCACCAGTCCTGAAAAAGCAATCCAAGGTACACTGCCATTTTTATTTAAAATAAAAATAAAAATGGGCACTTGAATCATGAAGTCCAGCGCGCAAGGATTGTTTTGGCACAGTAACTAACCAGCCTTGTGGATTCTCCCCATGTGGCTCACAGCTGCATGCTGTGCTTTTAGAGTTCTCAACAATGGGGACATTCGAAAGATGGTTTGCTGTGTCAAAAAGGAGACAACCTGGCTTTGCCACATTTTATAAAACAAACAAGCGTGCAAACTGATGTAAGCTCTGACTGGTATGCACACAACTACAATCTACTTGTACAGGAGCGATATGCGTAAGAGAGAGGACAGCCAGGCGAGCAACACACCAGTGCATGCAGGAAGAGGAGCCACAATCCAGCAGCAAAAGCAACCCCCCCCCAAAAGCCCCAGGCTCTGGCCACCACTCCACTCCCTGAATCCAGCCTTCACTGTCTTGGTGCCCTCCAGATGTTTGGGACTACAACTCTCATCAGCCCCAGGGTGGTCCAAAACACCCGGAGGTCAACCAGGTTGGTGAAGGGGCTGCCTTAGCAAGGCAAAGGACACCTGGGACACAGCCTTCCCTCCCACCACAACCCTTCAGCAAAGAAAATAATGGGGATTTTTTGGATAGCCAAAGATGGTATAACAGCAGCAGCCCTGAACACAGTTGCATTTTGTGTCCCACTGCTATCTCTGGACAAACAGACTTTGTGGTTTTCAAAGCATGACCAAGAAATCTGCAGAAAGCCATTCGAGACAGATGAGTGTTGGCCTGGCCCTTGGCAGATCTGCAAGGAGCTCCAGTGCCTCTTCCACGCGCCCTTCAGGCCCCCACAGGACTATTAGCTCTTTCCAACCTCTTCCCCAACCAATACATTTAAAACGGAACAGGAGGAAATGAGGAGAGCGTCCTGTCCCCCTGTCCAGTCCTATTCAGCCAGCTCTTTGTCAAGGATTTATGGGGTGGGGAGTTCTTCCCTAGGCAGTCTTTGAAACAAACAAGAAGAGTCCCAGGTGCAAAAGAGGAGGAGTGTTCAGGATTGAATCCCTCAACCTCTAGAGACGTCTCCTCCTCCTGTCTTCAGATGCTACTGGAACTCCAGCCAGCAAATAACTAAGCAAATGCCAGCCAAAATATAGGGAGAAGGGGGCAGGGAGTTCATGAGCAGAAACATTTGCTGGTAAGCCGGGAAGATGGTTCACAGTTTCCCGTTTGCTCTTCAATCCCACCCAAGAGCTTCACAATTTAAGATCCAGGTGTAATGCTAGGTTTGCCCAGCTGGCGGGGGTGGGAAGAGATACCTGCCTTGACCTACTCCAGGTGGGCCATAGCAAGGAGCAGCTCTGGAAGATGGGACAGAGTCAGGCTGAAAGTCAGGGCACACGCAAGCCTTCTTGTGGGCAGGGCCACCGTTAGGTTCGCACTTGGAACTTCCCAGCTTTGGTCATGTATTTGATCCCTTTGAAAGGCTTGTATTTCTCTCCGTACATGTCCAGGCGATTCACTTTCAAACCTAGGAGGGTGGAAAAGGGAAGGAGAGAGGTTGGGGGAGAGCAACTGGGGAAGACCAGACATGGTGGCTCTGTTCTGATGGAGGCAGAAGACCCGAGTGCCCATTTCTGGGAACCACAGGTGAGGAGAGTGCTCTTGCGCTCAGGGCTGGCTTGTGCACCAGGAGATCAGAGTGTGGCCTGATCCAGTGGGCTCCTCTTAGCCCCTTAGGATGTTGTGACTGTTAAGCACATATGCATATAACTGCTTAATCTGCATGAAACCTATTATGCTAGAGATGGGAAGGAGCAAAGGGGGGGGGGACTAATCGTCTGCTGCAGTCCACTGAGCCATATAGTTTCTTTCACATATCCTCCTGTAGCAGTAAGATTACTGCTTCGTACATCCCTGTCTTTAGGCACCAGGCAAAAAAAAATAAAAAAATTGCTCTATAACCAGGACTTTGGCCTTTAACTATCTGTGGCTTTTTAGAAGGGGGTGGGATGTTTTTAATGTATCCCCTCCCCATGGTTTTAGTATATCTTTGTGGGGTGGGTGAGTGGGTTGTTAAGTTGCTTTGGGTTGCCTTGGGCAGGATAATGCCACTAACAAGTTGAATAAACAAATAAATGTTAGGCGAGTGGCTAAGTGCCCCAGAATAGACTCCAGCAACAACCAGGATACCAAGTCAGAGACTACAGCCATCAGTTAAGGAGCCAGATCAGGTTCCTGGCTCCAAGCTTGGCACTGGCAGTAAGGGGATCTCCGAGCCCCAGCTCCCACAGCACCAGGGGTCAGAGAACCAGAGCGAAGACACTCACCAGTGCCTTCTGCTGAGCTCGAGGAACCAAGTGCCTGCCCCTCCTAAACGACCTAACCAGTCCAACAGGCCAGGGACCACAGCAGGCAGGAGGCCAGAGAGCCTAGGAGAAGTGGCCATCTTCAGGCCAGAGGCTGCCCCTTTAAGGACACTGGTTCCCCAAAGGAAGTGGAGCCAGAAGAGGCAGGACGGAAGGCAGAGGCTGAAGAGGCCAATCTTCTCGTAGCAAGTCACTCACTGGGCACACTCTGTGCTGCTGAGCCAGCTGACTGGCCAGGATGCATGAGCTCTTCCAGGCACCAGACTGATAGGGCATGACAGGAGAAAGGGGATTCTCAAGGATAGAGAATGTTTGGCCTAGAAAGACCTACCTGCTTTGGTCAGGTGTCTCTTTTAAGAAACTGGCAAAGGGGACACTGGGCATTCAAAACACTGATCCCCCCACCTATTGGCCCAACAGAGTGGGAGCTTTTCAAGGTGGCTCAAAGCAACCATTAAGATAGAATAAGGGCGGCTTTTGTGTCAGCAACAGGCTGTTAAATTGCCTTGCAGGCCCACCCCCCTGTGCTGTCGTCTGCTTTGCTTTATCCTAATTGGATCAACTGAGAGAGAAATGTTTCAAGAGGAAGTGCATAAGTCTCCCTGAACTCTCGGCCCACGTACCGGAAATGGCCAGCTGCTGGATTCTGAACTGCAGGTTGATGGTGGGGTTCTCGTCAGGCTTGGAGGCTCCTGCCTGGAGGCTCATGGTCCCCTTCAGATTGGGCAGCTTTTGGGGGTTGATCTTCCCCACGTCCCAAGACAGCAGCTTCGCAGGGGAAACAGAAGACGACAGGAAACCTCAGTAAGCCAGAGTAAGGGTGAAAGCCAGTGGGATGTCATGGCTAGAGGGTCGGACTAGGACCTGGGAGAGACCAGGGTTCAAATCCCACTCAGCCATGAAAGTCACCGGGTGACCTGGGGACAGTCGCTCACTCTCAGCCCAGCCTACCTCACAGGGTTGTTGTGAAGATAAAACGGGGAGGAGAACAAAAGTGTATCACCTTGAGTTCCTTGGAGGGAAGTTGTGATATAAAGGTAATAAATGAATAAATAAAATAAAGGTTTGAGGCCTGGAAAATGTAGGACTTGCAGTGCTGACACACAGAAGGAAGGGTATCAGAATATGCCTCTGCCTTGACCTCAGATGTACAGACCAATCTGCAGCTAATGCGCTGTGCGTTAATTTGAATTTACATCTCAACCCTCTTGTGTGCTTATTCAGAAGCAAGTTCTTGTTCTATTCAAGGGGCGTAAGTGTGGATAGGAAGCTTTAGTTACAGGTACGTACCTGTGCTGGTCTGCCATAGTCTGAACAAAATAAAAAAATTCCTTCTAGTAGCACCTGAAGAAGTGTGCATGCACACAAAAGCTCATACCAATAACAAACTTAGTTGGTCTCTAAGGTGCTACTGAAGGAATGTTTTTATTTTGTTAGGAAGCTTTAGTTAATCATCCAAGACACCCTTCCCAGGGTGACGCTGCCTTTGGAATCAGAGGGTGGGCAGGGCAAAGGGAGGAAACAGTAAGAACAGGGGCTTCTAAGCAGTGGTGCCCTCCCTGGGGAACTCTTTGCTCACTGGACACCTCTAGTGGGCTGACCAAGACCTTTCCTCTGTTAAAGCAAACTGGTGATTCCTAGTGCTGCCATCTCCAGTTCCACTCGACTCACTTTGACTGCCTAAGCGACTGCAAATTGTTTTTAACTTGGTTTTAACATATCAGTGCATATGCACATTGTGTGGCCTGTCTTTGAGTTTTGAAGACGCTCAAACTCAGGATGCAAGGGAGAAACATGCTAAGAGGAAGGCACGCTTGGCAAATCCGCACCATGATCAACTCCCTCCTGGAAACCAATGTCCCCAATGTGGAAGGACATGTGCATCCAGAATTGGCCTCCACAGTCACTTACGGACTCATCACTAAAACCGTGTTTGGAAGAGTTTTGGATTTGATATCCCGCTTTTCACTACCCGAAGGAGTCTCAAAGCGGCTCACATTCTCCTTTCCCTTCCTCCCCCACAACAAACACTCTGTGAGGTGAGTGGGGCTGAGAGACTTCAGAGAAGTGTGACTAGCCCAAGGTCACCCAGCAGCTGCATGTGGAGGAGCGGAGACGCGAACCCGGTTCCCCAGATTATGAGTCTGCCGCTCTTAACCACTACACCACACTGGCTCTCGTTTATGGAAAACAATCTTACTCGGTTACGAGTGATCACCAAAGAAGGAAGAACATTGTGTGGTAAGTAGGAATGGATCTCAGGTTTTCATTTTTTCAGTCATAATATCTGTACTCCAAATTTCTGCGGCAACTTGTGGATTATTATTTTTTAATCCTCCTGAAAATTCACCAGCATTTTAGTGCTAGTAAACACATTTTGGTATACTATTTTTAGTAATATACACAATTTCACAAGCACTTTCCTGTGATATAATGCATTATTGTATGTTGTTTTCACTAATACACGTGTTTTTATGCACAGATTAGTATACATTTCTGTACACATTACTTGGCAGGAGAACTGCATGCAGAAATTGTGCCATTCTAATTGCCTGACTTTGAAAAGATGTTGAAAAACATCTAAATGGGTCAAGGGGTTCACATCTCCTCTCTTCCTGGAAGACGAGAGAAATTGTTCAAGAACCAGACTTTGCTGCTCCATTCCCAGCCCCCTTCTCACCTTTGTGACAGGATCAAACGTGTGCGTCCCCTGCGAAGGTGTGAGGGTCATGTTTAAGACGCCTTTTGGCATTTGGCTGGTGACCATCACCCCCTCCACGGTCTTCCCCATCGTCTGCTTGGGACCCACTGTGATCTCAAAGCGGCCCAATGAGTTGCTGTCCCGGAAACTGATGTTGTGCTTCACATAAACAGGGATGGACACCAAGCTGGAACAGAGGAGACACCATTGCAGCAGCAGTATAAACCAGCTCCCTCCAACCTGATGTCCTGCTCCATATGTTTTGGAAAACAACTCTCATCAGGCCTAGCTAGTAGGGTAGCCACGTTTCAGTGCTGTGGTCCAAACCGCCACCTCCCCCCCGCCCACTGTGCTGGCCAGCGATGATGGGAATTGCAATTAAAAGCATCTGGAGCAGGGCACCAGGTTGGAGAAAGCTGCCCTAATCTACCCGGTCCTGTGTAGCAGGCTAATGTTAAGCAGTCACATGCGATGATCCTTCCCGGAGGATAGTTGGGGCTGGCTGGTGTCTGTGAGGAGCAGGGCAGGGAGGGGAGAATCCTTCTGGAGTAGGCTCTGATATCTTCCTTGCACAATGATATCTATTATATTTTAAATGTTTCTAGTTCTTATGACTGCAGAGGAACGCCTGAAAGAATATCTTCCTCGGGTTTTCCATGGTAATTCCGAATGCATTGGCAGTAATATGCAAGAAGCCAGAAGGGACTGTTGAGCAGGACTTCTAGTGGTCTGAGGAGTGGGATTTCAATATCCTCAGGCCGCTCCTTGGATTTTACCCCCCCCCCCACACACACCTGTGGTTAGTTCTCTCTGGCCTCTGTACCCAAGGCTATTTATTTGTGATTCTCTATAGCCTGTGACTTCTAATCTTTGCCAAAAATATATACAGGCAGTGACTGTTTTAGGCGCATCCAATATGTGCTGGACCGCACATGCGTGCACTGTGCTAAACTTTGATGTTACCCAAAAAGTCACAAAAAGGGGCAGGGGCAGAATGAGGTGTTTGCAGGCTTCTTCAGTGGGTGCTCTGATTATACACAATTTCACACAAGCATGCAATGACCCAGAACACAACCCCTGTGCAAACGGAGTTGCCTGCAGACTTCCTTTGCACAATGTGTTCCAGGTGCATCATTTGGGAATGCCTTGTGGAGGATGAGCATTTTTGTGCAGCCAAAGATGCACTGTAGATCTGAAACAAATTTGCGGGAGGGACAGCGGCTCCCAAGTGCTTTTTTCCTTTTTAAATTTGGCTTGCAAAACTGTGAATCTACATTGTCAGCATTCCCAATGACAACTACTACTGTCAGATATATGGATTTTAGTCAGTCAGTCCCTAAGCATCATCACCTTAAAATTCATGAGTACTGTTACACCCTAAAAGCATCTCTCAACACTGAATGGCAATGCCAACATTCTTAGTTTGTGCAAGGTTTTGTTTCAGCTCTAATATAGAGCAGATTAGGTTTGTCATATTGCTTTTTCAAGAGCCAGTCTAAATTGCACTCCTGAAGGGAGGTGGGGAGGGAGGGAGGTGGGGTCCATCTGTGCACACCCCTAGCATCTAGTCTTCCTGCCCTGATCCAGGACGTTCAGGAAGAGCTGCTCCTTTGTCTTAATCCTGCTCTTCCTGTGCTCAGTTTTAGCAAAGGGTCTGCAATATCCCCTTCCATCACTCCCTCTATTTTCGGCATTCAGGGATGTCACTGCTTATGGAGCAAAAACAGAAACCCCCGGGACTGAGTGTATGCAGCGACCACTGAATACTGACTGACTGCTGGGGACGAGGAACAAAGCAGAGTATCCTGAACAGCAAGACACCATGCTGTAACATTTCGTTGCAGGTTCCATTTGGCACCTTCTAAGCCAAGGTTGACTTCATGCCCCTCAGTTGCTGATTTGTTTCTGCGCCCAATTCAAGGTGCTAATGTTCATGTTTAAAACCCTAAATGACTCAGGCCTCAAGTGTGTGTGTGTGTGTGTGTGTGTGTGTGTGTGTGTATATATATATATATATATATATAAATAAAACCTTGCCTCCTTCCTTACAGACTGTCCCGGGCAGTAAGACCAGCAAAGTGGGCCTCTTGGTAGATCCACTTCCCTCAGAAATTCAGTGAGTATGTGGCCCAGAAGAGAGCATTCTCTGTGGTGGCCCCCCAGTTATGGAATTCCCTCCCCAGACAGCCATGTCTGGCTTCTTTGCTACGCAGCTTTTGGTGAATGCTGGAGACATACCTCTTTACCCTTTGATGCCTGAGATGTGTGTTTTCAGGACCTACCGTATTCTTGTGAATGTAGTATGTTTTAACTGTTTTTAATTCAGAATTTTAAATTGTTGTAACCCGCCCTGGCGTGCCTGGCGTGCTCTGGTCCATGGGGTCACGAAGAGTCGGACACGACTGAACGACTGAACAACAACAACAACAACAACCCGCCCTGGGACTTGATGATGAAGGGGGCACAATGAAGATAAGAGAAATAAAAATAAAATAAAAAAGGGAATGGAGCCAATAAGAGGGTGGCAGTTCCCCTGGGTGGGGCGAGAGGCAGAAGGTCACCATGAGGGATTCCTTTTCAAACCAAGTGTTTAGGGAAAGATCTTAGACTTTGGGAGTCAATGATTGCTTACTTCTGAGCGCTGACATGATATGACAGCAGACGGAAGTTCCCATCTGGAGGAATGAAGGAGAGGATTCGTTCCGATTCCCAACGCTTGAAACGCACGCATGGGTGGAAGCTGACGTCGTCCAGCAACCTGGGATTCTAATGCAAGCAAGATAAAGACAGCAGAGATTTCTAACCAGACTGTTCTCTCTCCTGAAGTCAGTGGGTTGTCACTTCTGCTGCCTTCTCTTCCCCACAGATGTATTCCCAATACCCATTTCAGGGGTCAAATTGAGGGATGGGCCATTGGGACTCTCCCCAGGTCACACACCCTCCCCAGCCATGCATTGCACCCTCCTTGGGTGCTTTCGCTTGGATAGGTGCCCTTGAACTCTGATAGTGGCTCTTGCTTGTCTGGATGGAAGCGAGGAAGGTTTGCTGCTCTGCTTGCTTTTGCCTCTGTCTCCATGCACCACTGTCAGGTGGCCCCCAGGGGGTTGCCAAGAAGGAAATATGGCCCTTCAGCTGAAAAAGTGTGCCCCACCCCTAGTCTAAACCCTCCTTCCACCCACACCATCAGTTCCTCTGGCATCTTCCCCCAGGGAACCTTGGTGGGTCTGCATGACAAGCCCCACTTGAATGCCTGGACCTCAACACTCATCAAGTGATGAAGGACCACAAAAGCCCCCTTGGGCTTGATGGTCATCAGAGGTCATCTTCCAGGCTTCCCTGACATCTGAAGCAAGGCATGGAGAGAGCAGGAAAAAGGTATCTCTCTGTTGTGAGGCTCCATATAGCCAGATATGGAATGCCTTCTCTAGGGGCGCTTGCCTGCTGCTGACTCTGATGCTGTACTGTTGCCAGGCAAATAATTTTAAAATTTGCCCAAGCATCCCAGTATGCAGCCATTTTCCTGCTTGGCTCCTCCTGCTTTTTTACTATCTGGCATGTGAATGTCTTTAAACACCAACTGTTCTACTATATTACACATGCCACCCCGAAATGTTTATACGGAAGAGCAGCACAGAGTTGTATCCAATAAAACTGGAACCACAGAGATTAATGGACCACCCACCCACGTCATTCCACTTCATTTGTTCTGCAATGTTTGCCCAACGCGACCAGATCATTGCTGCCTGGTGGGCCATTATTGCACTATAGCGCAATAAAAGAAGGACAAAAAACAAACAGAATATTTACAGTATAAAAAAATTACAATATTTCAGCAGAAAGTTACAAGACATGCATGGATTGGAGATGAAGCAGGGTGTCTGCCCCGAAGGTTTTGCAGGCACAAGCAGTATAGCAAGTGGGATTGCATATACCTGCCCCATCAACACCATGAGTGCAAATAATCATGAACGCACAACAGAAAGGACATATGGAGGGTTCCATAAGCTTGTGATGATCCTTAATTCCAGTAGGTCTACTCAGAGCATGAAAAAAGCAAGCAAGAGGTCCTTCCTCTCAAACTTTACCATAAAGGAGAGGGTAAGGTCTGGCATCCCAGTTAATTTCACGCAAGCATCAATCACCCCTTGGATTTCAGCCGTAATCGTGGAACCTGCCATGGGAAATAAAAGCCAAGTGGGTCACAAAGGAGGCCAGGAAACCCTGGGGAAATCACTTTGGACACTGATTATGGCTAATCGTAGTTGAGACTTTTCAAAATGGCAAATCACTTTGTACGTTACGTCTGAAAAGAAGCATGCAAACACCATCACTGATGAGAGAAATGAAATGAACAAGAGGAAGGGAATGCATTGAAATGCGTCTTCCTTTGGCCCAAAATGCTGCTGCTTCTGTTCATTGAGGCAAGGACACTGCTGCCTAGCGAATATAGCTCTGTGTACCTGATTTCTCAATGATGGCATCTATCTCCTCAATCACATCAAAATAGGCCTCGTTGTTGGTATACTTCACACCGGTTCTTCGCCAAGGAACAACAGACAGCTGTCCTGTGGGGAGCTGCTCTCCCACATTGGTGCTTCCTGAAAAGGTTAAGAGAGATGGCAGTAGACAAGTGGACAGCTAAACCCATTTCCTAATTTCTCATACCCTTATACCACAGCAAAACACTGCTATATCCCTCAGAAACAGCAGTATTTTCAGATTGCATTTAGTGCAAGGAGTTCCCACCAGGAAGAGCCAAAATATTTTTCTTCTGCATACCAGATTCATAGGGCAGAAGCTGTATGTATATGGAAGTTTGCAACTCTTGCAGCAAAATTTCCCACAGCCCAAAGGGAGCAGCTAAGTCTCACTGAGGTTAATGAGAGCTACTCACACATAAATTTCCTAACATTTTTATGGCAAGGAACGCACCAAACCTGGGGGTATTTGTGTCTTCTGGAAAAATCTTCTTTGCATATGTTCCTGCATGTCTGTCAGGCATTCGCCCTCCAGGGACACCTTCTGGAGGGATGTTTTGGTACAGTAGGAGAAGTCGTATGCATGAACATTGTCTTAAGCTCACTGAAACTGTGTATAAATCTTACAGTGTGGGAACATGGGAGGGCAAGATCCCTGCTGGGATTCTGACTGTTAGTTT
The DNA here is from genome assembly GCF_009819535.1 of Lacerta agilis. NCBI lineage: Eukaryota > Metazoa > Chordata > Lepidosauria > Squamata > Lacertidae > Lacerta > Lacerta agilis. The sequence goes on along the minus strand of NC_046319.1, from coordinate 998,452 downwards.
GTGGTTCAGAACAAGTTATAAATAAAAATAAATAAAAACAAAATCTCCACATTGGCAAGACAGATCCCATCACCGTTAGCCCTGAGAACATTATTATCAAACTGAAGCATAACCTCTTGGCTGCCTTCATCCTCACAGAGATCTAGGATGAATGGGAGAAGTTGCTTTTTCAGGTAAGCTTTGTTTAGGTTCCCAAAGCTACAGTTGGAGACAATGGGTACGTGCAACAGTTAACCATAGCTTCTACTTACATTCAAACCAACAAACTATGGTTAACTGCTTCCAAGCCAACCAACTTTAAGCTGTGTCTCCATATTCTGGCTTGCTGAGAAGTCATTAATCATAGTTTCCTGGTTGGTACATAATAAGAAGCTATTTTTAAACTGCAGCTTCCTGGCTCATTTCCCCATCATATGAAGGGAGGAGCAAAGCAGCTGCATGTGGAGGAACAATGCTGGCTCATAACTTGGCCTATTAAGCCAAGATTTGATCATCCAAACACAGCCACTGATGACCAAATGAGACTATTTGAAGGTAGGAGCTGTGGGGGCTTTTACAGTAAATAATAACCAAAAAACCAAGGTCACGTACAACAATATGCTTTTACAGGCATACAATCTGCATGCAAACCAGGAATGGGAAACCCTCTAGATGTTGTTAAGGCTCCAAATCTCCTCATCCCTGACCACAGGCCATGTGAGCTGAGGCTGGTAAGAGTTGGAACCCAATGATATCTAGAGAGCCATAGGTTCCCTGCCGTCAGTGCAGACAATCAGCTCACTGACCTGTACGCAGTGTGAGAAAACACATTGACAGAAATTAGAAGTGAAAAGCGGGCAAACCCAAATATGGAGAACAGTTGTTGAACTGAATATGGGTCAGTTGCAGGGAAAAGGCTGTCTACATGCAGAATAGTGTCTCAGAACCATTCGGTTGTCAAACTTGTTCATGACAGTCTTCATGACATCATCTGAACTGAGCTGAAAGAGCTGCCTCTTCCATTCATTCCAGCTGTTCAGGAGGATAAACCTGGCTGTGCTCTTTGTCAAGAGGAGGTCCACAATGCCACATACACTTCCACAGTGAAAACAGTCAGTCATGGGATCCATCTAGCACATGCAGTGAAGATTCTTCAGGAAGTTATGAACACCCCCAGAGTCTGATGCATCTCTCATCAACAGGTGCAACCCTGCATAAATTTTACTTGCAAGCAGATCCTACTTGTCTCAGTGGAGACAAACTTCCAGTTGCAAAATGCAGCTGTGAAACATTTTTACTTTAAAGCTCTTACACCAGTTCTCCACTAGTTCACCTGTTAAGGCTCAGCCCTCGCCCGCTACCAGGGATGGGAAAATCCAGTGGAAAGTGTGAGATAACTCTCGCTGCGCTGCATCACCATCTAACCACCCCACCAACAAATGAGAATGCGTGCTCATCCGTTAACGCCATCCAATCTCGCTGCGAACAAATCAGGGTGAACGCTCAATAAATAGGTTATATGGAGACCACACACACACACACACACACACACACACACACAGACACAAAATCACAGACCTGTAATGGTGTTGACTACTGTCCGTAGGATGGTCGGGGGCTTGATCAGCTCCTTCAAAATGTTGGACTCAGTAGCCAATGGGAATCCATTGTCCAGCATCTCCTCCAGCACCTCATAGACCACCACGACATTGTCCTTGATGACAATCTCAGAGCAGACTCCAAAATAATCCTGTGTGTGGAAACAAGGTAAACAAGCCTCCTCAGAGTGTCTGCTGAAACAGGCCAAAGAGGGAGAGCTCCGCTTATTCCCCATGAAAAGAAACGCCAGAGGTGGTTTCCCTGTGTAGTAAGGGGAGGAAGCAGGAGTTTTGAGGTATCACTGGAAGCAGCAGAGTGAGAGAGGGGGAGTCCTGGCCCACGGGATACAACCCAGGGAGATGTTCTCTTGCACAAGATCACAAGGAATGAATGGGACAGCTTGGGACCAGGTTAGCTCAGCCTTTTCCATCCACGGTCCATGCAGGTGACTGCGATGGGGGGGGGGCACTGCTACCCATACCAAAGTCCATTTGGCATGGGTTCAAAGGAGGGCCTTTTCCATTGTGGAGCCCATTTTGCGCAACAAGCTCCCTATAGAGACCAGGTGATTATAGACAATGGAGGCCTTTTGCAGACAACTGAAGACCTTTCTGGTGTTCCTTGACTGCTGGTATAGAACTCCTTTAAGAACATTTTAAGAACCTGCTGGATCAGGCCAATGACCCATCTAGTCCAACAACCTGTGGCCAACCAGAGGTCTGTGGGAAACCTGGAAGCAGCACTCGAGCACAAGAGCAGTCACACCCACTGTGGTTTCCAGCAACTGGGATTCAGGCGGAATTTTGCTCTCTTGGTCGCTGCTGCTGCTGTTGAAAAGTATATGGCTTGTCAATGTTTTAATTGGTGTTATTTATTGATTTTATGTATACTGTGAACCACTCTGAGATTTATAAAAAGCATTTTAGTATTTTTTAAAAAACAAAACAAAACACAGTAAAGTAAAATAACTGAGGAGCAATGCTGGTCCACCTGGAAGTGAACCAGAGCACTCTGTAATAGTGGCGAGAATGCTGGAATAGGGCCAAGGAGACAAGCGTTTAAATGTCCCCCAGCCATGAGGCTCACTCGGCACCCTTGGAGCCAGTGACTATTTACTGACCTAACCTCTTCCATAGGGGTCTTGTGGGGATAAAGTGGGAATATTTGTGTGGTGGGGGGCGGGGACAGGGCAGGGGGGAGAGACCCCTGTTTGTCACCACAAGTTATTTGGAAGAATTGCAGTATAAAGCCATTAGACGTTAGGAAGCATCTGGCCCTGTTCATTTCAATGTGGAGAACATCACCCTGCATTGTGACCCAAGTTGGGTTGGAGCTTCCGAAATTTGGGAGGGTGGGTTCTCCCTCCCCGTCTTCCCCGGCCCTTTTCTTACAGCCACCAGGAAGCTACAGCAGTAACTGGAGAAAATGAGGCCCATAAATAATGAAGGAGTGCAGAGAAGCATCCCTGATGCTCAGCTCATCAGATTACAACTCAGATTCCATCACTGTTTCTCATGTGCTGGCAGGTAGTTAGAAAATTGTGGTGGGTGTGCAATCTGAGCATGCCCAAAGTAAGAAAGGAGACGAAAGCCATTTTTTTCTGTAAGGAAGGGTAAAAAATTAAGAAAGAGAACTGGAGCATCTCTGAGGTGGCCTTTTAAATGGGGGTCTAGGAGTCTGTGTGGCCAAGAGCCCGAAGATGGACTCCAACTTCCATCCTCCCCAGCCACCATGCCCAATGTCTAGTGATTGCATGAGTTGCAAACATTTCCTGAAAAGCAGTCTGAAAGCTTAACAAATAAATAGTCCAGCCTATCAAACAAACAGACAGACAGACAGACAAACGAATAGTCCACCATCTGGAGGGTTTTGAGCCCCCCCCCCCCAGTGTAGACCATGCAAAACTAGATAGAGCAGTGGCCTGACTCTGCATAAGGCAGCTTCGTATGTTCCTGATCGTAAGGTGTCCTGTGACAAAACACAGAATCCTGCACCAGTTTCTAGTCCTCATGCCATTTTACTTACCTGAAAAGTATCCACAACTCGATGAAGAAATTCAATGACAAAAAGCGGGGGTACCTCTGTCTGGATCACTGCCACAAAGAAGATCTTGTGCCGATAAACACTCAAGAGATAGTGGTGAGGGGTGGGGATCACGGGGGGCACATTTTCTGCCTCTGAGGCTCTTTCTTGTGCCTCAAAGAAGTAGTCACAAACCGAGCGGCTAACCACACTTTTCCAGTGTTTCTCAAGGAAGATGTCCCCAGAAGAGTTGATCAGGAAGAGGCTGTGAATCATGGCTGGTCAAACAGGGAAGCCCAACGCTGGAGATGCCTTCCCAAGTCAAGAGGAAGTTGGACTGTGCTACTTCAGATCTTTAAAACATCAACAGTGACAAAATATATATTACTTCATTGTTTGTTACTGAGGAAGGCCACCTCACAAGTGTTGTACTAGCACTTGGGAGACCAGGATTCAGATCCCAGCTCAAGCATGAAGCTCACTGGGTGATCTTGGGGCAGTCACTGTTTCTCTGCCTAACCTACCTCACAGGGTTGCTGTGAGGATAAAAAGATGGGACATAAAAGGAGTAATCAGAATAAATAAATCTCAGGACCAAAATAATTTCATCCCATCCACTCCTTATTCCTCAGCAGTCACAGCAGCTCCCATCTAGCTGCTCATGATGGTTCACTGTGTTCATGGAAGACAATCTTACTCTGCTACGAGTGATCGCAGAAGAAGAAGAAGCAGCAGCTCATGATGGTGTTGGGATGGTTATATGCAATCTCAGTTTCAATACTGTTTTTTAAGTTTCAGGACAGACCTACAACTTTGTTTCCATGTTTAACTTCCTGCTGAAACCCCATATCTCTTTATGCTGCAATGGGGTGCCCCTCCAGACGACAATAATGCAATAATGCTGAGGAGGCATCACAGAATAACCAAGGAGGTGGAATTGTGTGTGGCTGGTCCAGGGTACATCCTCCACTAATGCCCCATTACTGTGTCAATGACATCTTGCAGAACAGATCTTCAAAACAAAAAACCACAAACGCCCCCCCCGCACCGCAACCCTTGGCCCATGGCCACTCTCCATTCACATACACTCTCATGTCCCTATACTTCAGCCCCCACCTCCTCAAACTTCAGAGTGCTCACTTTATCGATCATCTATTAAGCTTGAGCCAATCTTCTCCCTTCACTTCAAGGTGCCCCATTACAAGTACTGGTAAGATACCCTTCCTTTCATTCCTAGCCTTCATCCAATTAACTCATCCTGTGTTAAGCTTTGAAGACTAAAGCAAACTGAGAGATGGTTCACACTTCCAGTCACACCAGAGAGAGAATTGGAGTGAGGATTTCAGGTGTGGGACCATGGCAGGAAACGTGATGTGATTACGATGCAATTGCATGGGTGGAAAGTAACAGCGACAATATTTGCAGAAATGGCGGTATGTGAACCTTGTGAAGGCTTGAGCCTGACCAACAAGCACTCTCTTGACAATGACATCGATGCACCCATGTCAAACATCAAGGGAATGCACAGGGGCATTTCTGACAATGCTGCACATTTATGGATCAGATTCTCACTTAGGGTTTGCCAGAGCCCAAACTTCAATGCAGAATAAAACTTCTTTTACGGTATTTGGGCAGTTGTTTGACAGCTGGGATTGCAGACATTATTTAAATTTACAAGAATGTTTCCTTTCTTTGCTGCTTATAATAAAATGCCAGTATTACGAATTAATGTGGTACCAGATAATAATGTACTATGTGACCCCCCCAAGCTCTGCTGTGAATTTCTCCAAGGCTTTCCCTTAATAATCACCAGGGTCTCCAGCATCCACATTCCTGTTTTCCTAGTCAGGGATCCACAATTGCACTTGCCAGTCTTCCCCTAGAGAAAGCAAGGGTAGCCTCTGACCTTCTCTGTGCTTGGGGGGAGTGGAGGGGCCACACTGCTCCTAGGAGGAGGCACTCAGCAAGTAGACTTCTCATCATTTTCCAAATGGCTCTGAGGTTTAGTGCAACAAAGGCGATACCCCCCCCTTTCCCACCTCAAAGTTGGGGAAGATGTCAAGGTATTCTCACCCCTTGTCACCCTGGCTTTTGAACCCAGTGTGCCCCAGCCCTGCCCCTTCTCCTGCAGGTGGAACAGGCTTGTGGGGAGCCTTGGTTGACCCCCTAAGTGTGGCCCCTAATTGTATTTCCAGCTGGCTTCTCCCCTAGGGACACCAGCCTTCCCCACTGACATGACTTCCATGCCCTCACAGATCTCTTGTGACTATTCCAATGCTGCACCCTTAAGCCAACCCCTACTAGAATCCAGAGCTTTTGATCTTATTCTCATTCTTCATTCTATTGTAAATCTGCAAGCAACCCCAGCTGCAGTCTCTCAGCTCTCCAGAATAAAAAGCCCAACTCCATGGATGTCACTTGTCATTCCTAAAATCCCCATTACAACTGCATAGCTCCCAGCTAGTCATCCACAGGCGAACCAAGAGCTCTGCCCTCCCCACCCTGTGTTATTTCTAACAATTCCTATTACAATTGCCCCAGAGCACAGGGAGGATTTCTACTAACTTGACTGCTAACTCAGTGATGTGGGTTAATAAAATAAATGAATTCCCCCTCCCCCATGCAACTTAGGGAAATTTGCACTGAATAGCTTTCTGTTTCCATCAGAAGATATTGTGATATTGTGATGCATTGGAGTAATCTAATTTAGCAAGTTCATTTTACTTGCATTTAGCAAATAAAGATTAAAAAATTGAAACACCAAAGTAGCCTAATATTGAATTATTGCACTTGGTATCCATTCATTCTTAGTGACAAACTTATAAAATGGAAGCATTTTAATAGAAAAACAAAGAGCTGGAAAATGTGGAATCTTTTCAACTCAACATCGCTATTACTGCCCTGCTGTCATCCAGGATGCTAAACTGAAGACCCTAAAGGAGCTCCTAAGCATTCTCACTGGGACACCTTCATGCCTAACATACCAGCACATGAGTCGGAGCCCCCCTCCCACTTACGCAAACACTCCCTTTCATACAACCCTCCACACCTCCGGAACTCAGAGCCCTATATCTTATGTACCTTTTCAAATATGCACGTTGCAACCCCATAGCAGCTTTCACCCACACGACCTCATTGAATCCCCATAGCAACCTTGCCAGGGAGGTTAAGCCGAGACAGTGACTGCCCCAAAGGGGCTTCATGGCTGTGGTAGGATTTGAACTGTGGTCTCCCAGGTCCTGCCCTGACCAACGCTGTAGCTGCTGCACATACTGGCTCGAGCAGCCTTTGCGAAAGTGGTGCCCTCTACATGGCCATCAGCTGGGGCAGATGGGAGTTGTAGTCCAACATCATGTAGAACAGTGTTTCCCAAACTTGGGTCTCCAGCTATTTCTGGACTACAACTCCCATCATCCCCAGCTAGCAAAACCAGCAGTCAGAGATATTGGGAACTGTAGTCCAAAAGCAGCTGGCAACCTACGTTTGGTTAACACTGACCTAGAGGGCACCACGTTGGCAAATGTCGTTGCGAAGCGTTCCCCATTGGCGGAACCCCTACGAGACTATGGCTCTGAAGTCCACACACTGAACCCCAAGCGGGCCACAGCCCCACCTGCAGCACCCCAGGCTACGCAACACACCTTTCGCCCCGGCGCATCCTCTTGGGTACCTCAGCCTGCAACCCGCTGGGTCTCCAGAGCCCCGACCCGCGTCAGACCCTCTCCCCCCCCCCCGAGGATCTTGGCAGGCCTCGAACAAGCAGGGATCCTCCCAGCCCCTGCCAATGCCCCCCCCTGACCGACCCCCCACCCCCCCCCCCCGCCCGGCTCACCGCTGCCTCTCCCCGGACGGAGACCGGGCGCTTCCTCGCCAGAGCCAGGTCAGCTTTCCTCGGCAGAGGCGGCGGGGGGCGGGGGACTCGCCTTCTCCCTTGGCCCCGCCCCTCACCCCGGCTCTCTCCGCTGATTGGTTCGCGGCAGACAGCCCCCTCGTCCTCCCATTTCGCGTTGGTCGCCGCCAGCAGCACCAGCTGGGAAGGGGGCGGCGGCGTGGGGCGGAGCTCCTCCACGTCGGCCGCTGATAGGCTGGAGCGAAGGGGCAATAGCGGGGGGGGGTGACCTACCCGATTGGCAGCCGCGGCGGCCCGTGAGCCTCGACCACAGCGGAGAGCGGGGCTGGAGATTGGTCGGCAGCAGAGGGGCTCTTTCCGCGGCCCTTGCCGAGGAGCCTTAGCAACGGGCCGTCGCCCGAATCCGCGCCTGGTTTGCCCACGCACGCGCGGCGCGTGACGGTCAGGTGGGCCTCGCGCGCCTCCCGCCAGTTCCCTCAGGGGCGAAAAAGAGGGCGGGAGGGGCAGTGACGCACAATGACGTCATCGAGGAGGAGCAGCAGCAGGCGGATTGTTATTGCTCTTTTATAGGCGCCTGAACAGCTGAAAACACGGGGGGTGGGGGGGTGGGCTATACCTGGGCAGTTCTCTTTCCACAAGGGCCGGCATTGATGCCGAAATCCAGCATCGCCTGAGATCTGCGAGTGCGGCTTTCTCCCGGTTGAAGTGCAGAGTGTTTGAGGGACATTCGCAGGAAAACAAAAATGCTTGATTACAAAGCTATTGTACAACCTTACTATACGCTTGCGAAACATGGACCACTTATACACTAAATGCCATCTCCAACTCCTCGAAAGATTCCATCAAAGGTGTCCCCAAATTTTTTTTACACATCACCTGGGAAGACAGGAGAACTAATGCCAGTGTACTGGAAGAAGCAAAGATCACCAGTGTCGAAGCAATGATTCTTCAACATCAACTTCGTTGGACTGGTCATGTTGTGCGGATGCCTGATGATCGTCTTTCAAAGCAACTACTCTATTCCGAACTTAAAAATGAAAAGCATAATGTTGGTGGTCAACAAAAGCAGTTTAAAGACTCTCTCAAGGCAAATCTTAAAAAATGTAGTATAAACGCCGACAACTGGGAAACACTGGCCTGCAAGCATTCCAGTTAGAGAACAGCCTTTACCCAAGGTGTCATAGGCTTTGAAGACACTTGAACTGAGGACGAAAGGCAGAAACGTGCTAAGAGGAAGTTACACTTGGCAAACCCTCACCATGATAAACTCACACCTGGAAACCTATGTCCCCACTGTGGAAGGATGTGTGGATCCAAAATTGGCCTCCACAGTCACTTACCGACTCACTGCTAAAACCCTGTTTCGGAAGACGATCTTACTTGGCTATGAGTGATCACCAAAGAAGATAGATGCAGACTTGGAACAAGAGCCTCCATTAGAGGACTGTGGACTGCTATGCCCCCTCCAACACAGGTTGTCTGGGATGGATGGAAATAAACCTGTTTGGTTGGTAGAAGGCTCCGCTGACTCCATTGACCAAAGTGAGGCTAGTTTGGATAGATGACTTGTGACTAATTTGTTCGAATTATGGGTTCTCCAGCCTCTGGCACTGGAATTATAGACCTGGGACTGGAATGGGACCGCTTGGAGTGAAATGAAGACCCCTGCGTATAGAATGACAGGCCTGGGACTGGAATGTTTGGTCTTTGGGACTGGAATGACAGACTAGGGATTCCACACATGGAATTCCAGTCTCAGGGGTCATCATTATTTACATGTTTGTCAGGATGAAAGAACTCCCATATAAGAATTTGCCGCTGTCTGGAGAGCACATGCCAGCAGAATCTGAAGAGAGGGGCAGGGGCGTTCCTAGCCCCTTGGCTGCCCGGGGCGGGAAGCCAAGGGGCACCCCTGGGGGGCGGGGCATCGCGGCGCGTGCGTGCGTCATGACGCACACGCGCGGCGACGGCCCGGCATACCCGGGGGCGGGGCATCGCTGCGTGTGCGTCATGACGCGCGCGCGCAGCGACGCCCCCGCCCCTAGGGTATGCGGGGCGGGGGCTTGGGGGCATCGGCGGGCTGCAAAGAGCCCAGAAGCCGCTGCCGTAGCGCAAAGGGGTGCCAGGCTGCGGCTTCGAGGCTCTTTGCAGCCCACCGAGGCTCCGGAAGCAGCGGCCCGGCATCCCCGGGGGCGGGGCATCGCTGCGTGTGCGTCATGACGCACGCACACGCGGCGACGCCCCGCCCCCGGGGATGCCGGGCCGCCACTTCGGGAGCCTCGTCCGTGCAGCGCTGCTGCTCCCGGGGTGACGGAGGGAGCGGCGGCGCGTGGGATGGGCCGCCGCTTGTCACCCCACGCGCCGCCGCTCCCTCCGTCACCCCGGGAGCAGCAGCACCGCACACACCCGCCTAGGGGCGGCACGAGGGGCGGCCCGCCCCCACCCTACGACGCCCCTGGAGAGGGGTGAAGGAGAGAATGGACTGCAAGTTGCCAGAGAAACAAGCGGGCAGGATCTAGGTGAGGGATCAAGTGATAGAGTGAGGGAGCCTGCACAGAGTGACAGCTTGTCAGGGAATTGGAGCCCATCAGTTACAGACTTCGTCAGAGGGGAGGCTTACAAGATAGAGACGGGGAGAAGCAGTGAAGGAAAAAGACGTACTTTCATTGCTTCTTTCTTAGTAAGAGAAAGGGAAACCAAAGTCTAGTTGAGTCATCGTAGGCTGTAATAGAGGCTGCTCGGGAGCAAGCTGCCAGACTTTCTGTTTGTTCTTTGCAATAAATCTTCCTTTTTAATTAGCCAGACTCATGGGTTTTAAGTGCTGCTGACAATGTTAGAAGTGTGAACCCACCACATTTGGTAGATCCTGATTCAGCTGTTTGGGAAATAGTTCACATTTGTCTGAAGCACTTCAGAGGTTGCTTGATTCAACTCAGGGTCCAAATCTAGTTCTAAAAAAAATGAAGCTTCTTCCCGCCCTTCTCATTCACTATTATGAGGACTAAAAATGGATATAACATTTTCCCTCTATTGACAGAAGTGATTGGAATTTGCAGGTGAATAGATTGCCACTTTTTAAATTTCTTGATAGAAATTGATGAAATTTGCAAACATAGTAGACCCTTCTGAGGAGATCAAGCCTGTCCTGTCAGCTTGTGGAAGGATAGCTACATGGGCAGCCTTTATAGTTTTAAGGTGAGCTAAAAACGAACCACTTAATCTCCTTCAGTGTTTTATGAACAAAAAATCTGATAATTGTACACATGAGAGGCACCCCTAGTTAAACAAACAAACAAGCCTGGCCAAACGGCAAACGAATATGTGCAAGGCACCTTTAAAGCTAACATTTTTTTTGTTTGGTAGGGGACAGCTAAAAAATGATATGATTCACTCCCAGTGGTTTCTCAGGCAATAATTTTATTATGCAAATAACATACATTGCAGAGGTGCCCCCTAGGAAAGTAGCCTGCAGAATTTCAGAGGCCCAATCTTGCAACATCCCTGTTGTTGCCTAATTACAGTCATGAGATTGCAAGTATCTCAAGGACCACAGACAATGGTCAGGATGGGTGAAGTTAGAATCAAATAGGAAGCTATACAGTTGGTAGGAATGCTTCAAAATATAAATGCCAGTCCCTTTATCATAACCTTTTGAGAGGGTGCAAGTTTGACAGGCCAAGACAGATCATTGTACAACCTGGATGCCTTCAGCACTGCTAGCTACACAGTGCGATCATACTTCACATCTCTGTTGCAGTGGTGCTAAATTGATAATGTCAGGTGCCTGCACAAAAGCCTGTGGGAACCTACCCTCAAACCAGACTGCTGCTAAAAAAAGCGCAGAGACAACAACCGTCATAAATCATCTAGAAAATATAAGTGCTGCAGTGTTTCCTGAAAGCCAACAAATAAGGAAACAAATTTGGGACATAAGTAAAGGGTGATCCAGTTGCTTATGCCTAGGAAAGGTGCCTAGGAAAAGAGCAACACAAAGGTTTGACATGTACCTGTGGCTGTATTAGCCCAGCTGAAAAACGAACTGTTCCATGACAGACTGTCCCTGATTAAATGCTGTTCCACATTTTCACTGTCTCGATGATTAAGAATGGGCCTATAACCTGGCAGCTGAAGGGTGATTTGGGGCTTTAAAAAAGGGTGTAGGCCTAATGTTCTCTAGCTTCTGCTAGTCCAGTGGTATTTTTTGTTCTCCCCATCCCACCAAAGAGAGCTTTGGAAATAAATTGTGCCGGTGTGTAAAGCAGAAGTTTGGAAACATCTGTTCTTAGTGTGAAAAGAGGATCCTTGCAATTTTTACTTTGGTGGTCTACAACTCCCATTCCATCCTGTGCCTTAAGCACAGTGTTTTAGCTGGACCTGAGAACACACCTTTTGGCTAAGGTTTCCATCATTATCTTTCTAACCAGTGACATATTTGCTCATTTGTTAAATGTGGTGGGTTTTTCTATGTGAGCGACATGCTCTTGGTGACTGTGGTTAATGCTTAATGACATCACCAGGGCTGCTCCAGGTCTCCATTTTGGGCCGTGAAATCTCACTTGGCTGCTCTATTAGAGAGCCTTAGCCTGTAAGCCAAATCTTCTTCTCAAGAGGCTATTATTATTATTATTATTATTATTGTGTTGTTGTTCAGTCGTTCAGTCGTGTCCGACTCTTCGTGACCCCATGGACCAGAGCACGCCAGGCACGCCTATCCTTCACTGCCTCTCGCAGTTTATTATTATTATTATTATTATTTTATTTTATTTATTTATTTATACCCTGCCCATCTGGCTGTGTTTCCCCAGCCACTCTGGGCGGCTTTTAGCAAAATATTAAAATACAATAATTCATCAAATATTAAAAGCTTCCCTAAACAGGGCTGCCTTCAGATGTCTTTTAAAAGTCAGATAGTTGTTTATTTATTTATTTATTTATTTCATGCCCCTCACCAGCCTTGCTCTGCACCCTCCTCAATAGTTTTTCCCTAGTTTCCTTGAACTGGGATGATGCTTCTTGCTTAACTGGACTGAGAGATTAGCGGGGGGGGGGGTGTGATCATGGAACCCAAGAAAGTGAAATCTTTCACTGCCTCCATTTCTTCCCCTTCTATTTGCCAGGAGGTGATGGGACCAGTGGCCATGATCTTAGTTTTTTTGATGTTGAGCTTCAGACCATATTTTGCGCTCTCTTCTTTCACCCTCATTAAAAGGTTCTTTAATTCTTCTTCACTTTCTGCCATCAAGGTAGTATCATCAGCATATCTGAGGTTGTTGATATTTTTTCCGGCAATCTTAATTCCGGTTGGGGATTCATCCAGTCCAGCCTTTCGCATGATGAATTCTGCATATAAGTTAAATAAGCAGGGAGACAATATACAGCCTTGTCGTACTCCTTTCCCAATTTTGAACCAATCAGTTGTTCCATATCCAGTTCTAACTGTAGCTTCTTGTCCCACATAGAGATTTCTCAGGAGACAAATGAGGTGATCCGGCACTCCCATTTCTTTAAGAACTTGCCATAGTTTGCTGCGGTCGACACAGTCAAATGCTTTTGCATAGTCAATGAAGCAGAAGTAGACGTTTTTCTGGAACTCTCTGGCTTTCTCCATAATCCAGCACATGTTTGCAATTTGGTCTCTGGTTCCGCTGCCCCTTCGAAATCCAGCTTGCACTTCTGGGAGTTCTCGGTCCACATACTGCTTAAGCCTGCCTTGTAGAATTTTAAGCATAACCTTGCTAGCGTGTGAAATGAGTGCAATTGTGCGGTAGTTGGAGCATTCTTTGGCACTGCCCTTCTTTGGGATTGGGATGTAGACTGATCTTCTCCAATCCTCTGGCCACTGCTGAGTTTTCCAAACTTGCTGGCATATTGAGTGTAGCACCTTAACAGCATCCTCTTTTAAAATTTTAAATAATTCAGCTGGAATGTCATCACTTCCACTGGCCTTGTTGTTAGCAAGGCTTTCTAAGGCCCATTTGACTTCACTCTCCAGGATGTCTGGCTCAAGGTCAGCAACCCCATTACCTGGGGTGTATGAGACCTCCATATCTTTCTGGTATAATTCCTTGCCACCTCTTCTTGGTGTCCTCTTGCCACCTCTTCTTGATGTCTTCTGCTTCTGTTAGGTCCTTTCCACTTTTGTCCTTAATTGTGGTAATCTTTGTACGAAATCTTCCTTTCATATCTCCAATTTTCTTGAACAAATCTCTGGTTTTTCCCATTCTGTTATTTTCCTCTATTTCTTTGCATTGCTCGTTTAGAAAGGCCCTCTTGTCTCTCCTTGCTATTCTTTGGAAATCTGCATTCAATTTCCTGTATCTTTCATGATCTCCCTCGCATTTTGCTTGTCTTCTCTCCCCCGCTATTTGTAAGGCCTCATTGGACAGCCACTTTGCTTTCTTGCATTTCTTTTTCATTGGGATGGTTTTCGTTGCTGTCTCCTGTATAATGTTACGAGCCTCTATCCACAGTTCTTCAGGTACTCTATCCACCAAATCTAAATCCTTATACCTGTTCTTCACTTCAACTGTGTATTCATAAGGAATTTGATTTAGATTGTATCTTACTGGCCCAGTGGTTTTTCCTACTTTCTTCAGTTTAAGCTGGAATTTTGCTATAAGAAGCTGATGATCTGAGCCACAGTCAGCTCCAGGTCTTGTTTTTGCTGAGTGTATAGAGCTTCTCCATCTTTGGCTGCAGAGAATATAATCAATCTGATTTCCATGTTGCCCATCTGGTGATGTCCATGTGTAGAGTCATCTCTTGTGTTGTTGGAAAAGAGTGTTTGTGATGACCAGCTTGTTCTCTTGGCAGAACTCTATTAGCCTTTGCCCTGCTTCATTTTGAACTCCAAGGCCAAACTTGCCAGTTGTTCCTTTTATCTCTTGACTCCCTACTTTAGCATTCCAATCTCCTATAATGAGAAGAACATCCTTCTTTGGTGTCATTTCTATAAGGTGTTGTAAGTCTTCATAGAATTGGTCAATTTCAGTTTCTTCAGCACTGGTAGTTGGTGCATAAACTTGGATTACTGTGATGTTAAAAGGTCTGCCTTGGATTCGTATCGAGTTCATTCTATCATTTTTGAAATTGCATCCCAGTACAGCTTTCGCCACTCTTTTGTTGACTATGAGGGCCACTCCATTTCTTTTACGGGATTCCTGCCCACAGTATGATAGTCATCCGAACTGAATTCGCCCATTCCTGTCCATTTTAGTTCACTGATGCCTAGGATGTCAATGTTTATTCTTGCCATCTCATTTTTTACCACATCCAGCTTACCAAGGTTCATGGTTCTTACATTCCAGGTTCCTATGCAATACTTTTCTTTACAGCATTGGACTTTCCTTTCGCTTCTCTAGTAAAATGTGCCAAATTAAATATCGGAATCCCCTTTGCAGTTGACCGCTATTTTATCCAGTTCTTTCCTCCTGATCTTCTTGGCTGCCACCGCACAGAGTGCTACTTTATAAGTTACAAAGTCGTCATCAGTATTGCTCAGCAGCCATTTCACCCTTTCCACCCTATTCAAGTGAGTTCCATTCGGAAACAGAGGTTTTATGAATTGGTCTCTTGGGTCTATATATAACGGGCACTGCAATAAATAGTGGCCCAGGTCCTCCACACAGGGTTGCCCACATGGACAAAGTCTCTCTTCATAATGTACTTTGCTGCAGCGTCCACCCACTGGAATTGTAATTCCGTGAAAGCGATTCTAAGCACGGCAAGTGGGAGCTTTGACAGGTAACTGGCCCAGGTATGCTCCGTTTTAATGAGTGGGAACCATGGCGAACTCTTGGTAGAAGCCATCATAGATTACCTTCTGCATCGGACCTAAATGAAGGGGGGAGATGGAAAATGACCACAACAAATGTGGTCTCCCCCTTCCCTGCTCATAATTCAGTTTAAATGTATTCATGACCTGTCCTTTGAACTTCACCATGGATCTCATCACCCAATCCCCAAATTTAAAATGCTGCCTTGGGTCTGCTAATAACAAACACAAACAGGTCAGTTATTACCTCTCAATGCTCTTTTTAAACTGTACAGTCAAACAAAAATTGTGGCTCCTTTGCCTATATCCCTTTCATGGCATATTTATGCAGTTACTAATAATACATTAATACAAAATCAGAGGTGATGATTATTCCCATGAGCAGCTCAATCTTTTGCGGGGGATGAGAGATGTCTGGGGCTTGGCTTCGGTCTGTGCAGTGGAGAGAGAAGGAAATGCACTCTGCACACGCTCCAAGAGTCCTTCCCAAGTCCACTACTCCAGGGTTAGATTGGCAGATGGATCCTGCACGGAGAGCACCGTTTCCAAGGAAGCCCACATGCTTGAGATTACTTAAGGCCAGTGCTTTTTCCCCCTAAAAAAACAACAAACGTTTAGGGGTACTCTCATTTTCCTACTAATATGGAAATACTGCCCCTCAATGATGCCAAACTGAGATTCAAAAATGTTTAGGGGTATGCGCCCCCCCCCCGAAAAAAAGCACTGCTTAAGGCCCAAAGAAAATGGTCTGGCAGCATGTACGATCGGATGCCTGGTTTTGGTTTCCTTGTGGCAGAAATCCTCCTCGGGGTGACGCCGATTCCGGGGGAATTAGGCACAGAAATGGCTCCGCGCCCTTCGCACGAAGGCACCACGCACCTGAAGCACACAACCCCCCTTGGGAACTGTAGTTTCCCTTTCCCGGCAGCACCCAGCCAGTCCGCGGGGTTCTCCGTGCGTGTGCAAGTGCTGCTTCCCAGGGATGGGACCGAGTCCCGCCTGACGTTCCGTCGCAGCAAGCGCAGCCGCTCGCGCCCCGGGAGAGCCGGCAGCCCCGGCGGGACACGGACGCAGGCCGAGGTGACTTCCGCGGGGCTCCGTCCGCACGGCTGCCGCGCCCCCCGGCTCCCGGCGGCGGCGACCTCCTCCCGCCCGCCCGCCCGGGTCTGCGCGTCTCTCCTGGGCGCCGCCGGCGCGCACGCGCCCTGCCTCTCTCCGGCTCGGCCGTTCCGCGGACCAGGCTCCCCTCCCCGCGCGGCTCCGCCCCCTCCGGCTGTTCCGCTGCGCGGCGCCCCGCCCTCCGCCGAGCTCCGGACCCAAGATGGCCGCCGTGTCAGTTTGGGTCTTCGCCGCCGTCCGGCCTCAGGCTCCTGGGCTCCGCCTCGCGTAGGCCCCGGTAAGCAGCGGCGGCCGCGGCGCCTCTCCCGCTCGCGGAGGGCGAGGGCGGGCGGAGGGGGGGCTACGAGCCGGAAAGTGGCGGCGGCGGCGGCGGAGGAGGAGGAGGCGGCGAAGGCAGCGGCGGCGAGAGGAGAAGCAGGCGGAGGCGGAGGCGGGGGAGAAGCCGAGGGAGCGAGAGGCTGAGCGCGGGCGGGCGGGCGGGCTCCTCGCGTCAGGCCCGCGGCCTGCTCCGGCCCGGACCAGACTCGCCTGCGCCAGGCCCAGCCGCGGCCTCGCCTGCCTGCCCGCCTGCCTCCCTCGGCGCCCGCCCGCCCGCCGGCGGCAGGTGCAGGCCAAGTCGGCCTCCGCGGCGCCAGAGCGAGCGAGCGAACAGGCGGGCGGGCCTAGCCCTGCGAGGCCGCCGCGGGGCCGGAGCGCCGCTACTTGGCATCCGGGCCGCCTCGGGCGAGGCCTCCTCGGCTTGGGCCGCGCTTCGCCGTCGGAGACCCAGCCGCGGGCGAGGCGGATGGGCCCGCTTCCTCCTGCGTGCCTTGGGCCTGAAAGTGCGAGAGGAGAGAAGCGGCCGAAGGACGGAGACGGACCCAACTTGTGCTGCTGCTGCTGCTGCTGCTGATTCTCCTCCTGCTTCTCCTTACATAACGCCTTTCCTCGCTCGCTCTGGCGGCGAGTTGTTTATTGTTGCTTTTTTGAAACACACGCACGTCGAACGACTTTTGCTTTTTCCGACTTCGTCTGTGGAAGATGCGCGGCGCTTCCTTAGGCTTCGCGGCCACCCCAGATCTTGCGGTGTTCAGATCTGAGCGCCCCTTGCAAACTTAAAAACAAAAAAGGGACTCCAAAGAGGGCAAAAACTTTATTCCGTAAAGTTAGGATAGGCGGCATTCTGGCTTATTTTTGGGCTCAAGGCGTGCAGTGCATTGTGCCCTAGTTCTTCTGTACATCCCTTGTAAGTTAAGGGAGTTTGAAAGTTTGTTCTCTTACATCTTGGAGCCTGAGGTGGGATACATGTGATTGCCAGTCAGGCGCTGACCAGACCCCAACCCTGCTCAGCTTGAGCAGGTGGTAGGATCCTATACCTTCAGAAAGTAGTGTAGCTGCAGCCTTCATGTAGGTGTTGGGTTGGCTCAGCTGCTGTGAAAGGTTGGGCTAGATGGGCTTCTGCAGCTTTCTTGTTAGGCAGTTGCCTTTGCCCCTCCCAACTTACCTTCTTTTTTCTTTTCCCCCCAAATGACGGTGACTTGTCCGACCAGCTTGTTTTCTTGTAGTAATCTTGCAAGTCTTTTTCCGGGGTGAGGAGATGGAATGAGCTGGCTTTTCTATGAGATTTTCTTCCCTACTTTTGGAGGATTTTGCCTCAGTTGTTTTGGTGGCTAGTGCCTTCTAAATGGTGTTTTGCTTCAAGTCCAGACTTGTTGAAGAATTTGCCCAATACATTGCCATTTTAAATGCCAAATCTTTAATTGCTTTCAGATTTTTTTTAAGACCATATATTCTTGGACACATTTTCCTTTTTTAACACAGCTGTGTTGACACTGTTGTGCTGAGGGGCTAGCAAAACTTTACAGTTTGGAGCTGCTTGTTAAAAAGTCAAATAACTCTGTTTTCTCTTTTTTCTTTCTTTCAGGCTCGTCATTTTATTTACTTGTGTACCAGACTTGGAATGTAAAGAGCTGGATTGAGATGTGCTGAATTCGTCTCACCTGTATGATACACCTGCTGCTTTTTTTGGAGGGGGGGCATTGGAAAAATATGAATTGGTTCCTAACAGGATATATATATATATTAATGGAAAATAGGAAATTTTATGTTTGAAAAAGGAATTTGGGGCAAACAACGTGTATGCTATGGTTAACTGGTCCCTATCCTCCGATCATCTGTTTTCCCATTCTGTGAAACTCCTTCAGTATAGGGATAAGGGATAACGACTCTATGGATATACAGAAGTCTTCATCATGGTAAAACTTGCTAACCCGCTGTACACGGAGTGGATTTTGGAGGCAATTAAAAAGGTCAAGAAGCAAAAACAGCGCCCTTCAGAAGAGAGGATATGCAATGCTGTGTCTTCGTCCCATGGTTTGGACCGAAAAACGGTTCTGGAGCAATTGGAACTGAGTGTTAAAGATGGGACCATATTAAAGGTTTCCAATAAGGGACTTAATTCCTATAAGGATCCTGATAACCCTGGGCGAATAGCACTTCCCAAACCACGAAACCATGGAAAGTTGGATGGTAAACCAAACGTGGACTGGAATAAACTGATTAAACGGGCAGTTGAGGGCTTGGCAGAGTCCAGTGGCTCATCCTTGAAGAACATTGAACGCTTTTTGAAAGGGCAGAAGGATGTGTCAGCTCTATTTGCAAGCAGTGCCCCTTCCACCTTTCACCAGCAACTGCGATTGGCTGTCAAGCGGGCAATTGGCCATGGGCGACTCCTTAAAGATGGACCTCTGTACCAACTCAATACTAAAGCAGCCGCAAATGCAGATGGGAAAGAGAGCTGTGAATCTCTTTCTTGTCTTCCTCCAGTATCTCTCCTTCCGCATGAAAAAGATAAGGTAAGAACCACTTGCTAACCAGCTCTTGGGTGCTGAATGGCAGATTCAGTGCTCCACATTACTTTTACAAAAGTAACTTGTAAATGTGTTGGTTTGTTAGCTAACAGTGTGAGCTGAGGACTCTCAGCTCAGCTCTGAACTCCCAAGTGGCTTTAGGCAAGGTCTTATCCCTCATCTTTCAATTTGCAATATTTGCATTTTTGGCAGGGTAAGTTACACTGAGCTCTGTGTGTAGGGCCAGTGAATGAAGATAGTGAGGATGCAGCAAACCATAGTTTAAACCCCCTCCTCCTCCTCCATGAGTTGCTTTCCCCACCCTTGACGTGCCCCCTTTTGCCCTGTACACTGGTGTTACTTTCCCCAGCAGGGCTTTTCTTCAGCCGGTGTAAGTCCATGAGCCGGGTAGTTTGGATTTGATAGCCCACTTTATCACTACCTTAAGGAGTCTCAAAGCGGCTAACAATCTCCTTTCCCTTCCTCCCCCACAACAAACACTCTGTGAGGTGAGTGAGGCTGAGAGACTTCAGAGAAGTGTGACTAGCCCAGGGTCACCCAGCAGCTGCATGTGGAGGAGCGGGGAATCGAACCTGGTTCACCAGGTTACGAGTCCATTGCTCCTAACCACTACACTCAAGGCCAGCTAAGTTGGGGTGGAGTTGATATGCTTCATCTTAACTTCTCCCAGATAGTGCACATGAGGTTTAGAATCATAAACCTCATAACTTCAGTGTACATACTTTCCCAAATACACAGTATTGAATTTATCGTTAAGACCTTCCATGTCCTCTCAAGTTTTGTCCTCACTGGGAAAGAGTGAGGGAAGCTGCTTTTAAGCAACTTTGGAAATGGAATGGGTGTGTATTTTAAATGGGAAGGAGCGGTTTGTATGTTAAAGAATGAGTAGCTGTTGATGTAATGAATGTGATAATCATAGAGACCTCTTATTAGTTACATTAAAATCAACGCTTGTCCTGATACAAGTTTGGGAAAGCCATAAGATAACTTACATTTGCAAATGAAAAGTAAAGTGTAGCACCAGTAACTTTTAAACGATGTCCTGTCAATCTTAATTTCATTGACTGTTTCAAATAGTCTGCCATCCTCATTTGGTCTTGGTCAGCCATAGACAAACTCAGCCCTCCAGATGTTTTGAGACTACAACTCCCATCATCCCTGGCTAACAGGACCAGTGGTCAGGGATGATAGGAGTTGTAGTCCCAAAACATCTGGAGGGCCGAGTTTGCCAATGCCTGGTCTTGGTAGATATAAATTTGAAATCTATGGTTGTGATGTGAATACGTTACTAAGGTAGCAACGGTGACCATTGTCTAACTCAGTTGATACACAGAGTAAACACTGTTAGTCAATAATGCTACAAACTTGTCATCTTGGAAATCTTAAATATTTGGATATAGGAAAAACATATTACATGATCCAGAACAAGTCTATAAAGTTTGGCATAGTAGCTGTTCTCCCTATTGATCTCATTTGTAGTAGTTTGGGTTGCTTTTGACATGAGAGTATTCTTCCTGACTGTTCTTACAGGGGTAATGGGTTGTCCACTCTCATGAATGCACCCATTCCTTTCGGAAACAATAATACTCTACCTTTCTTCCAAAGAGTAAAGGTGGTGTAGAAGGGGATTACCATAAATAGTTTTACATCAATAATAATGTCTGGTAGCTGAGGCTGAGAAATAATGAGTGATCCAAGGTCTACCTAGTATGATTCAAGGTTGAGCAGCATTTTGAATCCACTGTTCCTTTTCTGTTGTCCATTTCCATTTCCTATGGCAACTAATGCAAAGATTAATGGTTAAGAAACATTTAATTTCTTAAAGGTGCATGTGAGAATTTCATCAGGCATTCTCTTCTAGCAATCTCTTTTTGGTTGAAGTCCTGTTTACACACATCCCTTCTGGTGTTAGAAACTCAGATATATAGGCTAGGTGCCAAATGGCACCTTAAATCTAGGTCGTGGTTGCCACAATGGAATGTCTGTTCGCCAGGGGGGTTGGACTATGTGACCCTGGGGTTCCCTTCCAACGCTATGATTCTGTGATCTCAACTGCATTGCTTGACTTTAGCTTGCTTGTACAATTCACTTGTCCTAGTATTCAAAAAAGAAAAAAGCACACGCAGGGGAAATGGAAATGGTATTAACTATGAACTAAGGCAGATGTTTTTAAACTGGTCGCCAACCTGGCGCCTAGAAATCTCCATGTCGCAATTGGACCCACACCAGTAGCAAAACGCTCCTGGTGTCTGGTTAGTTTTGAACGCTGGTCCCTTCTATTAAAGGATCTGATACAATGATGCCCCTGTTGCCCTTTTAATTTTATTGGTGTATCATTTGTGAGGCTCATAACTGCTAGTAGTGCATATTTGGCACATTTCCCCTATGAAATAAGCACATACTGTGGAGTGATGCAGGAATGTGCATATGTGTTGATAGGGACCAGTGAGAACAATAGTAACATTTCAAAAAGAGTTGATTCTCTGTTTGTAACTACAGTGATACCTTGGATCCCGAACGCCCTGGAACTCGGATGTTTTGGCTCCCAAACGCCACAAACCCGGAAGTGATTGTTCCAGTTTGCAAACATTTTTTTTGGAACCTGAACGTCCGATGGGGCTTCTGCAGCTTCTAATGCTTCTTTCAGCCAACCAGAAGTTGCAGTTTGGTTTTCGAACGTTTTGGAAGTCAAATGGACTTCCGGAACGGATTCTGTTTGACTTCCAAGGTACAACTGTACTAAGATTGCAAGGCTCCCTCTGGGTGCAGAGGGAGTCCCTTGGAGTCCACCCCGCCCACCCCCACCCCCGAAATATCTGGAATACAGCTGCTGGATATTCCATGGAGAGAAATGAGAGGGCCACTGCTTGATGGGAAACCCTGACTATTGCTGCAAGTTTAGCATAGCAGTGTTGTGGCTAATGTAGGGGAGGTAGCTGGAGTAGGTATGCTGAACTTCTAAGGTAGTCATCTCAAGCCATTTTACTAGAAATAAAAAATTCCGTTGAATTCTGTTCTGAAATAATTCTGAGTAGAAATGCTTTGGAGGGGGCTGTTGAGAGCATAGTGTTTACCTAGAATAGATCACATATCTTGTTTGGGGTTAGGTTTTGAACATGGGAACAGATTCACACGCAAAAACGTTCTTTTGAGCATTTGGCAAAGCTTTCCAACTGACTATGTCTAAATTCCTGCTAAGTTTCAAATCTGCATGCTAACCCTTTATTGATTTTTTTTCCTCAACAAGGTGGTTCCATAGATTTAAGTAAACTATATTTCATGTTGTCTGGTTTTTAACTTCCACTTCAACAGTGAAATACTTTTTTGTACATTCTTGCCAGCTTTATTTCTAAATTCTCACTATGCTGTTGTAGGTGCACCATGTCAGTGCTTAAAAGGATTGCCTGATATAAAGGGATAAAAACATTTGACAATCCAGCATATGTTAGTGCAAAGGTGTTGCTTTGAGAGACACAAACATTCCCTCCAAAATAAGATAATCTAAAAGTCGAAGTCACCAAGATAGAGTGGGACAGACAGTTCAGTCACACTGGTTTTTGCTTAACTCTATCCTGAGCCCTGCAATTCACTGGCTGATTTCGGGCAAATAACATCCTTATGGCGACTTATTGGTAAATTGTAAAGTATATCATACCTCCCACCCCCAAGTTGTATAAATTGTTTTCCTAGTCTTTTCAATATCAAGACCCAATTATTTAACCCTGGCTTCACAAATGTTGTAGCAATGGTCTCCCAGTGATGTAATGCTATTCCCCATACTCTTAAGCATTTCAGAGAACATGTTGTCTGTAGTGGTTCTTGAATGTTTTAGGATTTATTTGAATAACAACCTTGTTCATTCATATGGTGTCTTAACTTCTTCTGACATTTTAAGCACTTGTTCACACTGTAGCCTTGAAGGCTGAAACCACTCTTGTCTTTTTAATCTAACTACTGGGTTAAAATGCCTAGTTAAAGGAAAATGGCTTTTTAAATACTTTGTACAGTACTTTATGAAAATAAATGGCAGAGGAACCAATTTTGCATAATTGCAAGTAAAACTCTATGAACAGCAGTATGTACTGCAAGTTTTAGGTGTGGCTGAATTAGGGTGTTGGTTGTGTAGAAAAGAACTTGGAAGTTATTTGTGTGAAACTTCTTGTGTCTGTGTTGGGTGATGTAATTACCAGCTCAGAGTTTTTCTAGTTCCACAGAATCCCACCTGACATTCCTTTAAGGCTATTTGGATATAGTTGAATTATTTTAATCATGATAAACCTTGATAGCTGTTGGATACCTTTGGATATGGCAATACCTGAAGTTATGGTATATTGTGACAACTTTGAATGATTAATAGCTCTCATACAAGGAAAGTATTATTTTATTTAAAACCATGACTGTTGATTCATGGATTCTTTGGAGGAAATTATTTTGTAGATGCTTATGCTTTAGAGAGATCCCTCAAGTTCTGCTCCTGTTTATCATAGTGAGGCAGGGGTGTCAAACTCAAATTCATCGGGGGCCGCATCAGCAGTTTGGTCACCCTCAAAGGGCCGGTTGTATCTGTAGGACTATGTGTCCACTCTTTATTATCATAAATTATTGTCACTGCATTCAATTATTACTGTTTTTTGTAATAATGTAAGTAATAACTAGCACTGAAAGCAGAAACATAGTCAGAATAATGGCAAGTAGATATTCAAATGTACAATTATTGTACAATTTATTGAAAAATGATTTTATTGAAAAAAAGCTTGCGAAGAAGAGGCGCCACAATCCGTTTCGCGCAAGGCAGGAATCGGATCCAGTTTCTCCCTTTCCTCCCCCCCCCTTTTGTTTTTTTTAAAAAAGAAGTGCTCCATGAAAGCTTGCATTTCTTTGAAATAAAAACGAGCATGTCGGGGGAGCAGTGTATAAATAACAACAATAAAAGAAACGAAACCCCGAAAGCTTGGCCTCCGAAACAGGCGCGAAGATGAGGGCGCGTCATGTCAATTGGGGGGGGAGAGAAGAAGGAAAAAAAACCCAGGAAGAAGAGGAAGAAGCGGCTGCGTCAGCAGAGTCTCCCGCGACATGAGCTGCCCGCCCACCGCTCCTCCCAGCCGCGTCTCGGGGCTTCCTTCCTCTCGCCCGCCGAGAGCAGGCCCAGGCTGGGGCAGACCCCTCGGCGCCACCAGGCAGACCTCACGCCGCCCCAAAATGGCTGCTTCCCCCTCAGCCGCCGCCGCATCCAGCCACGGAGAAGGCCCCCATGCCCCTCACGGGTTGCCGCCGCCTTTCTCCCCACCCACAGGTGACCCTCTCTCCCCCACCGGCGCCGCCATTTTACTCACCGACCGAGCTCGCCGCCTCCTCCTCCGCCAGGCCTTCAACGCCAGGCCCCGTCACCTGCTCCGCCCCCTCCTCCCAGCGCCGCTCTCGCTCCCCCCCACATCCCCGCTGCCGGCCTCTCGAAGGCTGTGCCTCTCGCGAGAGCTCCGCCAAGCCGCCCTCAGCCAATCGCCTCCGAAAGGTCGCGCGGATCATAGAGATGAGGAAGAAAGGGGGTCGGCACTTGGGGGAAAGAGGAAGAGATGGTCTATAGAGAAGGGGAGTCCTAGAACGGCCTAAAAATCGCTACCGGCTGAAGCTGTTAAAAAAAAAAAAGCGAGAATAAAAGGTGAAGGCTGGTGGCGGGCGGCGGCTACACGGGCCACATGATGAGGTCTGGCGGGCCGGATTAGGCCCGCGGGCCTTGTGTTTGACACCCGTGTAGTAAGGGATTTCCTTGGCACTGAAAAGTTAAATACAGACCATATTTAGACAAATTGCACAGGACTCCTTGATCACTAGGTGGCGCTCGAGTCGCAAAACTGACTGGCGACCAATTAATTTCGGATGCTGTTTATGTAGTATCCTAAGTGTTGCAGTCTGTTTTGAAACAGTGGCAAATTGTGCAGAGGTTTGGGCGTGTTGTGTTTTCTTATCAGTAGTTTGCTTTTTTGCTGTCTGAGATTTTAAGGGTTCAATTGTGCATCCATCCTATGCCTTTCAATTTCATTCTTTGTCCACCACTCTAGTAGTGTCTGTTGAATGCAAAAAGGTGAATGATATATCAAGCTAGCAGTGTTTCTAACATTCCCTGTCATAGAGCTGGTTGAACAAGTGGGACTTTATTTAGAGTTTGACTTTTGATCTCAACAGAAACTGCTGGGATCTGAATTTGTGATCCCTGCAAAACACATCCTGCACCACCACCTCCTCCTCCTCCTCCTCCTCCTCCTCCTTTTATTATTTATTATTTATACCCCGTCTATCTGGCTGGGTTTCTCTAGCCACCTCATTTGAGATGATGCTGTGACCACTCTCAGAGAAGAACCATGTGGCCAGATGTGTTTGGGCTCCTTCGTGGTCTACCCATAGCCATTTATCTCCTTTCAGTTGGAAACAATAGCACCCACTATCCATGGGAATCTGAAGTTTGGGGTGGGGGTGGGGAGGAACAACAAATATCAAGTACTGTATTTTCTCTCTCTGCTTTCAGTTGATTATAGGGGGTATTCTTGAGAGAACACTGTCTTGTCAGGGAGATCTGGATTTTTAAGGTTTTTTTAAAAATCTTTTTCTTTCTGGTTTTTTATTCAAGGTTGCATACACTTTTAAGGTCAAAATTTCTGAAGGGTAATGTGATCTGCCTGCAAAATTCAGATTTTTTAAATTTGATGTTAATGTGTTCTGCCTAGTTCTGACTTACTTTTGACAGATACCTTATTTTATACAAAACTCTTGATTTGTGAAAGTCTGATGACTAGGTGCAGATTGCATATATTGGTTATCTCTGTCCCCTATACCTGCAGTGCCAGAGGTAGAGTGAAACTCCAAATTCACTACTGCCGACTATGCAGCTGGTGGCTTGCTTTCCTTTTTCTTTTCTTTTTGCTGGGAGCCAGAGGAGATTCTGAAGGCAATGATGTTGGAGAGAAGTCTTCCGGCTTCACTTTGTGATAGAAAGTGAGGGGTGATGGAGGCAAACACACTATGTGCCAAGTGACAGAGAAAGTTCAGTGGCTAGCAAATAATTTGAAGGAGAACTGTCAATTCCAAAGCCCTTCCTAGCTTGTTGGGCCCAGGGGTGGTGGAGAGGCTGCCCATTTTCCTTTCTCCTGATTTTATTTTTTAATTTCTCCTCTACCCTTGCTATCAGTGAGAAAAAATCAGCAAACCAGCTCCAGGGCTGGTTTTCTTCTTCTTCTTAAATCCTTTTGGAGTGTGGGAACTTTGTGCCTTTGAATCTTGATCTTCCGTCATCCACTCTTGACATACTGTATTGACCTGGATATAAGCTGCACCCACAAATAAGCTGCACCTTTAAAATTCAAGGGCGGGGGAAGAAAAAAAGACAATATACAAACATAAGTCACTCCCTTAAAATTCCACAGGCACTCACACCTGTAAATGACAAATGTAGAAGAAACTACAGGTGAAACTCGAAAAATTAGAATATCGTGGAAAGGTTCATTTCTTTCAGTAATTCAACTTAAAAGGTGAAACTAATATATGAGATAGACTCGTGACATGCAAAGCGATATATGTTAAGCCTTTATTTGTTATAATTGTGATGATTATGGCGTACAGCTGATGAGAACCCCAAATTAACAATTTCAACGTTGGGGTTTTCATCAGCTGTATGCCATAATCATCACAATTATAACAAGCAAAGGCTTGACATATCTCGCTTTGCATGTCATGAGTCTATCTCATATATTAAACTCCAGTAGCTAACAAAAACAATTGCTTACATAAATGGACTTTTCCATGATACTCTAATTTTTTGAATTTCACCTGTAGAAAGGACTCCTTGTGCTGCTTGCCCCATGCTCCTGGCTGCACACTGGGCTGGCGGGAGGGGGGGGGAGCAGCACTGCATTGTTGGCGGCCTTTCCACTTCCTTGCTCTCTCTCTTCCCAGCCTTGGGGGGAGGACAGGGACTACATGTGGGGGGGGCGAGGCTTCCCTTTCTGCCTGCTCCCCAGGAAGCCTTTTAATGTGCTAAATGAACTGTGAAGAAGCTGGGGTGGGGCGAGGAAGATAGTAGCTTTGGAGAAACAGAACAGCTGTGTGGGAAACACCTTTTAAACTGGTGCATATTCTATAAAATATAATCTTTTAGAAATAGAAGAAAGAGGTGTGTGTAGAATTGTATGATCTTTTAAGTGCAAGGGATTTCAGTATGACCTATCAACATTTATAATTCAAACTACAAGTGGCCAGTATTACTTGCACTGTTGTTGTTTTTTTACTGGAAGTGAATAAAGTGTTTTTCTTAGGTAAATCCCATTTTTTTATGTCAGAAGAAATGACATGTTAGGGTTTGTATAAATGTATCAGGGTTTTCATGCTAAATCCTAGTTATTAATATAGGGTAGCTTTTTTTAAGTACAAACATTTCCCACAGACTTCCTCTCATCTACACTCATTGAGCTAAGACACTACAGCTGCTATAGTAATTTGCAGTTGGGACAAACCTTAAAAGATACCGAGGATATTGAAATGGACTTAAGTGCTCCTGTACCATTTACACAAGGAAGTGCTTTCCTTACAGTAATAAAAACATTAGAACTTTGAAAATAATCACATTATATGGGCATGAATGGACAGAGTGAGACAATATCCTTCACTGGCAGCTCCACCTATCACAGAAGCTGTGACTTTGCAAACTGAAAGAAAATAGTTCACCCCAGTGAGAGCCAGTGTGGTGTAGTGGTTAGAGTGCCTGTAGGACTAGAATGTAGGAGACCCGGGTTCAAATCCCCACTCAGCCATAAAGTTCACCGAGTGTTACTGCCTGAACTTAAGTCTCAGTGTGCTCTGTGTATGACCTGTTTTGCTATGGCTGGTTACAACCCTCCAAATACCACAAATTGCAAAAAGAACCAAATGAATTCTCTACGAAAAAAGAAATAGGAAGTGCTGCTGCATTGGGGGGGGGGGTGACTAGCCATTCTGTTTTTTGCTCTCATAACCCAGGTTTAAGGAGCCATGTGGCAAATAACTTTTCTAACACTGGTTTTCACATGTAACACTCAGGCAAACCATGACTAAGTGTGAATGTGCAGGTACTCACAGCACAAATCATGGTTGCTTCACTCCTTCCCTGCTGGTTTGTTGTTTAGTCGATTAGTTGTGTCCGACTCTTTGTGACCCCATGGACCAGAGCACGCCAGGCACTCCTGTCTGCCACTGCCTCCTGGAGTTTTGTCAAATTCATGTTGGTCTCTTCGTCTCCTCTCGTCCCCTTCTCCTTGTGCCCTCAATCTTTCCCAACATCAGGGTCTTTTCCAGGGAGTTTTCTCTTCTCATGAGGTGGCCAAAGTATTGGAGCCTCAGCTTCAGGATCTGTCCTTCCAGTGAGCACTCAGGGCTGGTTTCCTTCAGAATGGATAGGTTTGATCTTCTTGCAGTCCATGGGACTCTCAAGAGTCAACTCCAGCACCATAATTCAAAAGCATCAATTCTCTGGCGATTAGCCTTCTTTGTGGTCCAGCTCTCACTTCCATACATCACTACTGGGAAAACCATAGATTTAACTATACGGATCTTTGTCGACAAGGTAATGTCTCTGCTTTTTGAGATGCTGTCTAGGTTTATCATCACTTTTCTCCCAAGAAGCAGGTGTCTTATAATTTTGTGACTCACCATAAAATCTGTTACTGCTTCCATTTCTTCCCCTTCTGTTTGCCAGGAGGTGATGGGACCAGTGGCCATGATCTTAGTTTTTTTGATGTTGAGTTTCAGACAATATTTTGCGCTCTCCTCTTTCACCCTCATCAAGAGGTTCTTTAATTCCTCCTCACTTTCTGCCATCAACGTTGTGTCATCAGCATATCTGAGGTTGTTGATATTCCAGCAATCTTCATACTGGCTTGGGATTCATCCAGTCCAGCCTTTCACATGATGTATTCTGCATATAAGTTGAATAAGCAGGGAGATAATATACAAGGGTCATACTCCTTTCCCATTTTTGAACCAATCAGTTGTTCCATACCCAGTTCTAACAGTTGCTTCTTGTCTCATATGGAGATTTCTCAGGAGACAGGTAAGGTGGTCGGGCACTCCCATTTCTTTGGGGCTAAACCATGGTTAGGCTTAGTATTAACATTCAAAACTGGGCTGATGGTTTGTCTCACTCCAGACAAACCATGAACTGTAGCCAGGGTTTGTTCTTGACTTGTCACTTAAGCTTTGTCCACAGGAGACAACCAGGAGCTTGGGTTCCTGCATAACTAAGCCAAATCATGGCTTTGCTCTGGGTAGTGTGGCGGCAGCAGCAGGACTAGGGGGGGTAGGCATCTGATTTTAGGACAGAAGTGGCTGGAATAGTAACAGATTGTTTTGAATGAAATAAAAATAAGTAAAAGCAATGTAAATCACTGACATAAGCAAGTTTCCAACTTTCTTGGTTGGTGTATTTCCTGAATAAGCACACATATAAATTGGTCACTGTGATAAAGATGTGTTTGTAATGAAATAGAACTCTCAGGTAGTATAATCCAAAACCTTTAGTCATGCATCCTACATGCCTCCCTGCACTGCGTAATTTATATATCATAGAGCGGGGCAACTGTGAAATGAAGTATTTGTGTTTTATTATTTTTCCAGCTTTAAATTAAACTAAGCAAAACTAATTCCTTAGTTTTCAAGTGTCCGAAACTTTCAGAACCAGAGCTAGTAGTTCTGGCCCCTCGGTGTTTCTTCATGAGTTGGATATTAAATATCATGCTCTGCTATTGACAATTCATAATTTCATAAATATAATACAGGTGATACTCAAAAAATTAGAATATCTTTATAATTGTGATGATTGTGGCGTACAGCTGATGAAAACCCCAAATTCACAATCTCAGAAAATTAGAATACTGTGAAAAGGTGCAGTACTCAATCCATAACACCTGCAAAGGGTTCCTGAGCCTTTAAATGGTCTCTGTCTGGTTCAGTAGGAATCATAATTATGGGAAAGGCTGCTGACCTGACAGTTGTGCAGAAAACCATCATTGAGACCCTCCATAAGGAGGGAAAGCCTCAAAAGGTAATTGCAGAAGAAGTTGGGATGTTCCCAAAGTGCTGTATCAAAGCACATTAATGGAACGTTATGCGGAAGGGGGAAATGTGTAAGAAAAAGGTGCACAAGCAGCAGGGATGACCGCAGCCTGGAGAGGATTGTCAGGAAAGGACCATTCAAACGTGTTGGGGACTTTCACAAGGCGTGGACTGAGGCTGGAGTTAGTGCATCCATAGCCACCACACACAGACGGATCCTGGAGATGGGCTTCAGATGTCGTATTCCTCTTGTCAAGCCACTCCTGAACAAGAAACAACATCAGAAGCGTCTTACCTGGGCTACAGAAAAAAAGAACTGGTCTGTTGCTCAGTGGTCTCAAGTCCTCTTTTCTGATGAGAGCTATTGTTCTATTTGCAATCCTTGTGTTGATGATTTCATTTAATATTCTAATTTTCTGAGATTGTGAATTTGGGGTTTTCATCAGCTGTACGCCACAGTCATCACAATTATGACAAAGTCTTGACATCTCTCGCTTTGCATGTCATGAGACTATCTCATATGTTAGTTTCACCTTTTAAGTTGAATTCCTGAAATAAATGAACTTTTCCACAATATTCTAATTTTTTGAGTATCACCTGTAGGTTGTATCCGATGATGCAGGTGTGGTGTTCTGTTCATATAATGGGAATTCCTCTTCCTCTCATCTCCCTGCTTCCCCCCCCCCCCCCGCAGCCTTCTCCAAAGTGTCTCCCAATCCGCTGGAATAGATTTAGAAGGTGTGGCAGTTGAGGCTGTAGACCCCCCCCCCCCCATATTTTATTCACGTTGGCACTCCTGGATCCAACACTAGTTACAGTGTTAGACCTCAGACCTCCAACACCAGGTCCTTGGTGGCGTGGATCGTAGGGCAGTTAGCGACTGAGATGCAAGGAGGCCTTGGCTGGTTGGGTCCTTTGGGAGGCAGCTGATGCACAGGATGATTTGCACAGTATTGTGGAGGTGTGCTGCTAGTGAATGACTACTGCTGACATTGGCCCATGCTTGGCAATCGTCAACAGAGCACCTGCACAGGGCACAGCCTGTTGCTGGCTTCTTTGTTCTAAAATAGAAAAGTAGGCTTTAACAGTATTTTGTGATAAAAGGGTTTTAGGAGAGTGTGTACATTTTAAGATATTTGTATAAAATTCAGGGTAGATTATTTTAAAGAGATACTTTATATATAAAGGCATTCATTTAAAAATAAAATAAAATTACAATTTTATTAATTAATATTGAACAGTAACAATATTCTTAAATTCTTTATTTGGCTTTACTGGTAGTTTTGGGTGGGTCAGTTAGGAGGATTGAGTTAAACTAAACATTATTCTGTTGGACTACAGCAGCAGTTCCTTTTGGCAAAAGGAGTATAGTTTAATGCTGCTTAGCACAGGAAGAAAACAAGCTATTTATATCTTCATTTATAATGCTGGGGATTGGCTCGCTGATATAGGGAATATGCCAGGAGAGATCATGGCACAGGGCTGCAATCTTATCCCCACTTGTGAGTAAGCCCAATTTAATTCACTTGAACTTACTTTTGAGACAAGCTGAGTTTTCCCAGTTAAACAAACTCGGATTGCTTCTCATTATTCTAGAGTCTAGACAAAGCAGATCTAAGTGGAAGGCCCTACAGCAGACTTGGAGGTTCCTGATCAGGCTTGGAGGCCTTCCTCAAGGCAAAAGCAAATGGAAATTAAATTGACTCTGGTACTGAGCATTTAGCCTGGGTGGGTTGTGCATCTGACTTATTTAAATCAGATGCTGGGTGGATGGGAACCAGTCTCTTATACTGTAAATCTAAATGAAACCTGAGCTTGCGTACATTTTAACATTTTTGCATTAATCTCTCAAAAACTTTATCAAAGGCATGAAGGTCTGCTTTTCTGTGTTAAACAAGATGGCAGCAGCCAAGCACCATTTAAGTGGTGACTGTGAGGAAAAGGAGCCCTGTGTCTTTCCTGGTGAGATTCTGTTGGAGGCAGCTGAAGCACAGCATAGGGCAGGTGCTCTGTTGAGGAATGGCAGGTAATAGCCCTACACAACACTGAGTTTGTTGACTTGGACAGTTGGGATGATGAAGTGAAGAAGTGAATCCCCACCCCTTTTCAGGGTGAAAGTTTACTTTAACCAGTAAAAATGTTTGTAGACTAGTCTCTCATGGGTTTTTCCAAAGCTTGATAATAATTCTTACCAGTAAGTGGTAATGAAAGAGTGAATTACAGGTGAAACTCGAAAAATTAGAATATCGTGGAAAAGTCCATTTATGTAAGCAATTGTTTACATTAGCTACTGGAGTTTAATATATGAGATAGATTCATGACATGCAAAGCGAGATACAGTATGTCAAGCCTTTGTTTGTTATAATTGTGATGATTATGGCATACAGCTGATGAAAACCCCAAAGTTGAAATTGTTAATTTGGGGTTCTCATCAGCTGTATGCCATAATCATCACAATTATAACAAATAAAGGCTTGACATATCTCACTTTGCATGTCATGAGTCTATCTCGCATATTAGTTTCACCTTTTAAGTTGAATTACTGAAAGAAATGAACCTTTCCACGATATTCTAATTTTTCGAGTTTCACCTGTACACTCTTGGGAACAAAGCTGCCTCAATAATGCTTACTGACAACCTGTGCAGGCAGGACAGAAGTTTGACCTTGCCAAATCTCTTCAACTTTCCTTTTTTTTTTAATAAAGATTTTATTGTTTTCCATTAAAACAAAGAAAAACATAGCATAAACATAAACATAAACACCATAAAAACACAATACATAAACACAATAAAAACAATAACAATATAAACGAACGTAAAGAAAAACATATACTAACCTTAACCAACACTTATCTTTGTAATTTACTTATTGCATTCTTCTCTATTCAGGGGACTTCCCCTGTTCCCTCCACTGTCTTCCAAATCGTATATATGTTATAGGTAGCTTTATATCTTATTCCATTAACATTTACCATATTTCTTGATGCACTTAGCTTTACTTAATCAAATATAGATCATAACTTAAACATAGAAATCTTAAAATACTTTTTTAACCATTGAATCATTCATACAAAAAATTTCTTCTAAACAGTTTTAACTAACATAACCCTGCTAAAGCCAATCTTCTGCTTAATTCTGCTCAAATATTCAATTTTACAGATTTAACTAAATAGTCTTTAATTTTTTTCCAATCCTGCGACACCTTCTCCTCCCTCTGGTCTCGGATTCTGGCGGTCAGTTCTGCGAGTTCCATGTAGTCCATCAGCTTCATCTGCCATTCTTCCACTGTTGGGATCTCTTCACCTTTCCAGGTTCTTGCCAATAAGATTCTAGCCGCTGTTGTGGCATACATAAAAAATACTCTGTCCTGACTGGGTATCTCTTCATTGGTCATGCTCAAGAGAAATGCCTCTGGTTTCTTACTAAAGGTAATTTTCATTACCTTTTTAAGCTCATTATATATCTTATCCCAAAAAGCATTTACCCCTGGACACGACCACCACATATGAAAAAAGGTACCTTTCGCATGTTTACATTTCCAGCACACATCTGACATTTTAGTATTCATCTTAGCCTCTTCAACTTTCCTATTAGATATCATTAATCTTTAATACTCTTCTAAACTGGAGATTGGGGCCATTGCATTATAGTGGTTCTGTACTTTTTCAGAAGATGGAGTCCAGATTTTGTTGTTCCTTTTATTCCTCCCCCTCAGCAGCTGTCCACATGAAATCTCTGGGTGAGATGAGCTTCAGTGTTATCAGTAAACTTGATAATGTTCAAATCTATTTTTTTTCCTGTTTTTCCTTTATATTGGCTCCATATGCCGTATGATGTCTTTAAACTTTGCGTGCAGTTGTTGGCGGGTTGATGAGTTGGGAACTGTCTGTTTGGGGATACTGTTAAATCTCCAACTTGTGGTTGTCACCATGAGTGCGATTTACCACCTTTAGCTAATTTTACCAGCTATACCTGCTACTGAAAGATAGAAACCTATGCCTTGCCAGCTAGATTTTGGCAATGCATTCTATGTGGAACTGTCACTGAATGTTGTTTGCTTCTTCAGCACAGTCATATCAGTTACTCTGAAACAGCTGCACTTGCCTGCCTGTTTGCTTCCATGCCCAATTCAGGTTTTTAGTTTTGCCTTTAAATTCCTAAGTAGCCTGGGTCCTGGTTATTTCAGGAAATGATTACTCCTGTATGAAGATCATCACAATTAAGCTCTGCAGGTGAGGGACTTGTTCATATTCTTTCTTTTGTGAAGGCGTGGATGGGCCTCCAAATGTGAAGCAAGGCCTATCAAAGCACCAACATTGTGGAATATCCTCCTGCTTGAAGTATGTCTTGAGTCTCTCCTGTAACCACGATCTACTAACTGTTGATTGATCCCACTGCTGCTGTTTTTGCTGCTGTCTTGGTTTTGTAATAATTTTTAAAATGAAGTTGTTCCTGCTCTTTTCATTTATTTTAATTTTGCTGTTTTGTATACCACTTTTTGGGATGGGAAAGACCCTTAAAATAAAACATGCTTTGAAAATCTTCCCCCACACGCTGAAAAGTTGACTTATTAGAGATACATAAATATAATAGTCTCTTCAGCCTTCGTCCATATGATTAATGCTGCTTTTCCTCTACAGAGACTTCATAAACAAACTTTGGAGCCAAAAGCTATCTAATAGAAAGTAGACATGTTTATGGAATGGTTTATTTTAGGTGGAGCCAGTATAGAAATGATTTGTGGTGGCTACTATAGTGTAATGAGAGTAGGAGAGACCTTCCCCATGTGAGCATGGGCTGTCGCAGGTGGAGCAGGATTAGGGGAGTTGCTGTATTTCATCTCCTTTATCTGACAAGGGGAGTCATGGCTCTGAACAGATGGCCACCATCTGCGTGCAACTCTGGAAACCCCAGTGCCAGAAAATTAGTCTGAATTTGTTTCACTGGATTTGTGAAAAGGTGGAATGGTTCCTAATAACCTAGCATATTGTGTAAATGGCATCTTTTCATGAGTTTCCATAATAGTGACAAGAAGCAAAGCAACAAGCATGGCCTGGATGGAATTTTAAATAAAGGAGATGGCAGCACATTGGCATTTAGCCTGAAAGGCCAAAATACCGTATATACTCGAGTATAAGCCGAGTTTTTCAGCACATTTTTTGTGCTGAAAAAGCCGCCCTCAGCTTATACTCGAGTGAGGCGGGTGGCGGTGGGGGAAGGAGCAGCCCGTTTTGGCCGCTGATTCCACCAACGCAAGGGCAGGGATTGGAGCAGTGGTTGGGAGGGGTGCTGTGGAGACGGAGAAGCAGCAGCAGAAGAGGGGCGGGGAGCTTGAAGAGGAGCAAGCATGGCTCCTGCTTGCCCTTTCCACCCTCCTCGCCTTCCTTGCTGCTGCTGCTTCTGCTGCTGCTAAGAGAGAGAGGCTGCTTCCCGCTCAGCAGCTGATTGCAAGAGATCGGCAAGCCAGATAAGAGATGCTAGCAATAAAGGAGGCTGCCTGGGAGAGGGGAGGTAAAAGCACATGGATCCTCAGGATTTTTGCATTGGGTCACCCCAAATTCACCATCAGATCACATAGCATGTCCATGGCCAGGGTGGATAAAAATCAATGATTAAAAAAAAAAATCAAAAAAAAAAAATCGGATTTTTTTTATTTAAATCTGATTTTTAAAAAAATAAAATGCTTTTTGAGGAAAATATATTACCATCCAAAGGTTATTCAATCATGAAATAAAGATTAGTTTTTTAATTATGTAGAATAAGGCTGTATATGTTTAACTTTTTTGGTAAATAAATTCACAATGTCATTTATACTCTTCCAGAGGTTTTTGTAAGATTAACGGGCAGTTTCTTTCCCTACAAGATATTATCACAGATGCTTGGTTTACTTTTGCAGTTCTCAAAACTGAATTTGACTCAGCAGAGATCACATGCCTCTTCTTCACAGCAAAAATGTTATAACGTGAACAGAGTTGAGAAAAAGACCTTAATCCTATTGTTCTACAAACCTATGAATACAGAATCAACCCCTTCAGTGTTAAGTTTCAAGAAGTTCAGTGAATAGAATAGAAACAATATTTTTCTGATTGTTTGGAGTGGAGTGGATCTAATAAATCTATTTAAATTGCTATTATTAAGGTAATGATTATTTTTCTCCTTCCTAAGTACAACAGAAAAGTCCAAATATGAATGATTAACCTATTAAACTGGGGATAAAAAAACTAATATGAAAAGTTGTTATTCTAAAAATCTTCATCTACTTGCATATTAAAAGTTATACCAGCAAGAATTAGTCTTTATGTAGAAAACTGTGATTTAAATCAAGCCTTACTGACTAGTGATTTAAATGCACCCTGTCCATGGCTACAGCCTGCACCAAAAAAATCACGCATCCACTGTTTCATGGGGCTGCAATGGTGCAAAAACGTGGTTACAAAGCACGGATCCACACGGATGCTCAAGATTTTTGCATCGGGTCACCCCAAATTCACCATCAGATCACATAGCATGTTCATGGCTACAGCCTGCACCCAAAAAAATCATACATCCACTGTTTCGTGGGGCCGCAATGGCGCAAAAACATTTTATATTAATTTGTCTAATCTCATTTCGGGCTGCTCCTTCCTCCTCCTCCGCCTTTGCCGCTGTTGGCATTTCCCACCCTTGGCTTATACTCGAGTCAATAAGTTTTCCCAGTTTTTGTGGTAAAATTAGATGCCTTGGCTTATATTCGGGTCGGCTTATACTCGAGTATATACGTATGTTGCAAAAATGTAGAAGCTGGTGGCAGTGGAAGTATATTTGAAGAAAAAAAAGTGTTGGGTTTAGGAACAAATTCAGTAGGAGCTAAACACAAAGAGTTGCAAATTAATCTGGACCAGTATGCTGTATAAAATCCGATTGCTTAGGACTTCCTCTTAATGTGACTGTTGGTGACCACAGAACAAGCCATCCTCAAGAGGCTGTGATACATGAACCATTTCTTTTCAACAGAAGCATTTACAGTAATCCAGTTGCTAGACTGGATTAAGTCTGCCAGTGTGCATGGTTTCTCATGTGTGTTTGTTAAGAATTTTGTTCAGGCCAGTGAGACTGGGTAAATCTGGTGAGTGCTCCTTTCAAGCTGTCAGTGTATCACAAATAACAGCCATAGATATATGTGGAGAAGTTGACTACTATAATTTTTGTGGGCTAGTAACTCTTTCCTGGATTTATTTGCTAGGATTTGCAAATAAGAACAATTTACAGGGGAACAGTAAGGTATCCTTTTCCTACTCCCACTGAAGAGACCCCCCCCACTTCACTTTCTGTAACTTAACCCAAATGTTGGTGCTGAGTAAGGTAAAGGTAAAGGAACCCCTGACCGTTAGACGACTCTGGGGTTGTGGCACTCATCTCGCTTTACTGGCCGAGGAAGCTGGCGTTTGTCCGCAGATAGCTTTTCTGGGTCATGTGGCCAGCATGACTAAGCCGCTTCTGGTGAACCAGAGCAGCGCACGGAAACGCCGTTTACCTTACTGTCGGAGCGGTACCTATTCTTTCCTCACTCCCTCTGAAGAGATTGCCCCCCTCACTTTCTGTAACTTGAATGTTGGTGCCGAGTAGTTGGTAGCAAATGGTTAACCCTGTTCAAGATGCTTGTTAGAAATATTGTCCATTTTGTGAGAGGGAGGGTCTTAATAGTGTGTTCACCTTTCAATTAAAAAAAGGTTCAAGGTAGCTTGCACTTAAAAACAAAAACAAAAAACATTCATTCTTCAAGGAATTGGCAAAATAAAACAGAGTAGAAGTGCTGAACCTAGCACCAGGGACAGAGCTGTTTGCCAACCCTGTTCCTTTCTTTCTCCGTGAACTCAAAATGGTCCTGTCAAGCTCCACATTGTGGCTACTCTTGTGTGTTGCCTGTCTTCCTTCCTTCCCAACTATTATGGTGTTGCTCAGCAATTTGTTCACTTCAGGCCTTAAAGAGCTACTGCTTCCTTTTTCATATTGTAGCCAGGAATCTGTGTGTAAAAGAGTATGCATACTTAAAAAAATTATTTGTCAAGGAAAGCTGAAGACATGCATACACAAATTATGAAAACTGGGCAAATCTGCTTGGCCCCTTAAAGTTTGATAATATATATTTACAATGCTATGCAATGTGTGTGAGAATTGGCAAAAGGAGGGCAGGGCTGTAGCCAGTGTGGGGCACTGGGGCAGCATCAGGCTGCACCTATGTGTGTTGACTGCAGAGGGCAGAGACCAGATATGAGATTGAATGAGTAATTTGGAAGAATTGGGGGTCTATTGGAAAGGAGCATATGGGGAAACTAGAAATATGACGGACTTGTTGCCGCAATTATTTAATAATGCAAGCTTCTATTTACTTAATCATAAATACTGTAGTAAATATTTGCATAATTAAAACTCATGCTACATCATATATTGATATGATTCTATAAAAGTTTATTTTTTTTCTTCCTTGCAATGCTCTTTATTTATTTAAGGCGTTTATAATATTTCATCATATTTGTCCCGGGGCAAGTTTACAAGGTAAACTGAAACAAAATCAACAGGGGGATAATTCAGTGAAAATCAATCAGCAACAATTCCTTGATGTTGCTATAAAAGTTTATTGTACTGAGTCAGACTACTTATTGGTTCACATGGTTCAGTAAAATCTACAGTCGTACCTCTTGTTAAGAACGCTTCAGGATGCGTACGACATGGGTTACGAACGTGCCGAACCCGGAAATAACGGGACGCGTTATTTCCAGGTTCGGCAGTTCCCGCATGCGCAGATGCGTCCAATGACCGCATGCGCAGAAGTGTCGAATCACGTTGCACACATGCACAGACGTGGCACTTCAGGTTACGCACGTCACGGGTTACGTACGGGGCTCCGGAACGGATCCCATTCATAACCAGAGGTACCATTGTACTTGGGACTGGCAGTGACTTTCTAAGACTAAGTTGTATGGCACGTCCATTTTTCTCTTTTAACTCGAAGTGTCCGGAGCTGCTGTATGTAAATAATGTGCTTCACTACTGAACTATACCACCATTCTGTGGTATTGTTGTCACTGTGAGTATTTTTTGTCTGATCAGTTTTTCTTCCAAGTTTAGAAGTCTAGCTTTTTTTTCTTTGTCATTGCCAAAGGGAAACTTAAGTTTATTCGGGTTGTTTTGGATTTTTTTTAATATGATGGAGCATGTTCAGTGAACCAGCAATAGATACATTTTCTAGAAATAAAGTTTGTTTCTTCATTAACCCAAGTTGATGTTAATAGCACAAGTCTCTACCACAGTCAGAATAAACACTGAAAATGACTGGATCAGCCCTCAGTGGATGCACTTTAATAAACTTATAATTGTAATATAGTGTGTGAGAGTGAGTGAGAGAGAGAGAGAGAGAGAGAGTAGGAGCCTAAAATTGTAGGGTAGAAATTAAATGGATATTAATTGAGAATCTGCTTGCAAACAGTTGTGAAAAGACTGTTGCCATTTTGAGGCCAGTGGCAGTGGCCCATTTGGCAGTGCTTATGATTGAAAAATAAGATAATTGCCAATTCCCTCAGTCTAGGCTCTGCATGTCTTCCTTTGGCAAGGAATGGGCTGCAAGATAAAACTTCCAATCTGTCATATTTGTGTGTGTCATTGACTCAGGGCTACTATGGCCTGAATTGGAATTACTGTAGTGTCTGAGCTCATTTACTATCTGTCCCTCAGCCTAGCGCTTGTTACGAGGTCCATTTTCTTTGTGGCTAAGGCACAGGCAAGGGGCATTTGATCTCTCCATTTGCTAGTGTGAGCATTAGCAGAGGCTTTGCCAAAGCTCACTTTATGTAACACAATTGCTCACTCCCTTCTGGGGGTCCATATAGAAGCAAATGGTTGTGAGCTGCTGAGGTGCACAAGGGGAAAGCTTTCTCAAAACTGTAGTTACTGTTTGCTCCGGGAATGAGGGTGTTAAAGAAGCTCATTACTTGGTTCAATGGTTCATCTGAGAGTGAGTTGGTGGACAGTACTCAAGTTGCTAGTTCAGTTCAAAATATATTGCATTTATGTGAATCTAATGCACCATCAAATCTAATGCACACCTCAGTTTTCAAAACCTTGAAACGAAAAAAGGATTTGCTATGTCAGTGGTGTTTTTTAAGTTTGCAATCAAATCTAATATGCACCCTAATTTGCATGATGTACGGTATTTTTCCATGTATAAGACGCCACCATGTATAAGATGACCCCTATTTTTTAAAACCGAAATTAAGAAATCAAGTTGTTTAGCTTTTTGGGGGGGTGGGGGAAGTCACTTCCGCCAGTTGCTCACCTGCCTGCCCCCCACTGCTGATCGCTTGCCACAGCCACTGCTGTTTGCACACCTCGCCGCAGCTGCCAATTGTCTGCCCGCTCGCTGCCACCAACAGCCCACCTGCCCACTTGCCGCAGCTGCCAATCGCTTGCCCACCTCGCCACAGTTGTCAATCACCTACCCAATTGCCGCAGCCACAGTCAATTGCCAGCAGGCTTTGCCACAGCCACCAATCACCTGCCCAATCGCCACTGCCAATCTCCTGTTTGCTGCTGCCATTAATCACACACCCCTGCATTCACTATCAGTGTATAAGACGACATGCAATTTTTGCCTTTTTTAAAGCAAAAAGCATCGTCTTAATACATGGAAAAATACGGTAATTTGTGCAAAAAAGGAGCACATTGCATTCGAGTAAATATGGTACTGTTTGTTTAAGGTTGACAGACTAGAGTCTTAACAGTTCTGTGTCCAGAAGGCATATTGGGAGATATTAAAAATGGAGGTTTTCTCATCAAGTTGTGAATTTGACCTGGTCTAGAGGGGAGGAGAGATTATTTGTGAGTGGTTGTCCTGATCGTCTCACTGAATCATGGGGCCATCAGGCTACTTTAAACAAAAGTACAGTATTGTGGATTTTGAGCAGACTCTTGTAGAGGATACCTATATCAAGAACCAGTTTTTCTGAGAACAAATTTCTGGTGCTTATTGAATTGGAGAACTGACATTCTTGTTCTTTGACTTTAAATTGCCCTCTTGAATGTTTGGGAAACCTACCAGGAAAATCTGTTCAGGGAAGTCATATGGAGCTGTGACTAAGAGCTTGTTGTTCTTCACTCCATGTATTCATTTACAGTTTCATTTGTAACTGCACTGGTATTGCAAAATCCCTTACGTCAGTTTTGTGGCAAAATAAATTTGGCAGCGGTGTCTTTGCCTTATTCACAAGCCCCCTACCAAGGTCTGTTTTTTCACCTGTTTGGTTAATGATTTATATACCTACTAGTGAAGATGCAGCCAGCTTTATGAATGTGATTGCCCTTAAACTTCATCAAAATGAGAACATA
Organism: Lacerta agilis; assembly: GCF_009819535.1. NCBI lineage: Eukaryota > Metazoa > Chordata > Lepidosauria > Squamata > Lacertidae > Lacerta > Lacerta agilis. The sequence continues at coordinate 956,823 of NC_046319.1, read as the reverse complement.
CACCTGTCATGTGCGTGCGCGCGCACTGGCATGTGCATGCAGGTGTGTCTTATTTTCCATAGACTGTTCTCTACTCTGCATTTCTCTGGGGGCACAGTTTAGTCTTTGAGTCTGTCAAAGAGGTTGACTTCCCATACATCCCTTTGTATAGTACAGTACTGAGAAACTGGCATCTCTTAGAACCCAGACAGCCTCTCTCTTTTGCACTTTATTCCCTTCCCTTGTTTTCCCCTCACCTTTCCTCCAGCTCTGATGACATTACATAGATGTGCTTGCAAGAAAAATAGCAGAGTGAATTGTGTCTGCCAGAATGCCACAGTTAGAAATGGGGCTACTTCCTACTGCTTTGTTTTTCCAGGTCTTCAGTTCTGTATGTTTAATTTCTCCTTTTTGTCTACATGTCCTTGCTGAGCACATAGTCTGGCAAGGTGCTCTTCCCCATAATGCTGGATTCAAGAGAGAGATTACTCTTGTCATACTTCCACACTTTTTCAGTGTAATTACATGTACCCTTATTGCATCCTAGTAACATTCAGCGTGTTTTCATTCTGAACATACTGGCATTGATTGGACTTGTAAAACTGTTAGTTTATTGCTCAGTCCCCCTTAGGGACCATAGGGAGAGGAAAACTTCAAGCTATGAAAAATGATTTTCTTATCCTTTGCAGTGTGCTTTCTTTTATTTGCTGATCTACACTGGTATTCCTGGTGTAAAGAGAGCCAGATAAGGTGGCATGAACCAGAGAGCCAGATGGAAGGTTGCTCTGCAGGATTGTCTTGGGGGAAAAGGCACCATCTTATGTATTCCACCTTGAGATCTTTTGGAGAGAAAAAGTAGGAAACAAATGTGACTAGTACCCACATTTATTTACCTGTGTGTGAATTTATTTACTGAGTATGTTGGGGTGACTGAGAGCTTTCATTCCCCAGAGCAATTAGTATTCAAGGCCTGCATTGTACTTATAATGTTAGTACTAATCACATTTGCTTCCCATTTCTCTCTAAAGAGCTCCAGGTAGAATGCATTAAGTGGTACATTTTTTTCCTGTCACAGACCCTGTGCAGTAGAATCCCCTGTGCAGTGTTGTTGTTGTTGTTCAGTCGTTCAGTCGTGTCCGACTCTTCGTGACCCCATGGACCAGAGCACGCCAGGCACGCCTATCCTTCACTGCCTCCCGCAGTTTGGCCAAACTCATGTTAGTAGCTTCGAGAATACTGTCCAACCATCTCATCCTCTGTCGTCCCCTTCTCCTTGTGCCCTCAATCTTTCCCAACATCAGGGTCTTTTCTAAGGAGTCTTCTCTTCTCATGAGGTGGCCAAAGTACTGGAGCCTCAACTTCAGGATCTGTCCTTCTAGTGAGCACTCAGGGCCGATTTCCTTGAGAATGGATAGGTTTGATCTTCTTGCAGTCCATGGGACTCTCAAGAGTCTCCTCCAGCACCATAATTCAAAAGCATCAATTCTTCGGCGATCAGCCTTCTTGATGGTCCAGCTCTCACTTCCGTACATTACTACTGGAAAAACCATAGCTTTAACTATACGGACCTTTGTCGGCAAGGTGATGTCTTTGCTTTTTAAGATGCTGTCTAGGTTTGTCATTGCTTTTCTCCCAAGAAGCAGGCGTCTTCTAATTTCGTGACTGCTGTCACAGACCCTGTGCAGTAGAATCCCCTGTGCAGTAGAATCATAGAATCATCAAATCATAGAGTTGTAGAGGTGGAATGTACCCTAAGGGTCATCTAGTCCAACCCCCTGCAATGCAGGAATCTCAACTACAATAACCATGACCGATGGCCATCCAACCCCTGCTTAAAAGCCTCCAAGACATGAGAGTTCACAACCTCCCGAGGGAGACCATTCCACTGTTTTTGTTAGCTTGCGCCCAGTTCTCCAATCTGGTAAGGTCATTTTGAATTCTGATTCTGTCTTCTGTGGCAAAAGCCTTACTGATATCACGATATACTATGTCCACAGCCTTCCCTTGTTCCACCGAGCTTATAACTCCATAAAAAAAAGTTAGAGAGAGAGAGAGAGATTGATTTATCTGGCATGGCTTATTTTTGTGAAACCCATGCTGGGTCTTAATAATCACAGCAACCTTTTCTAAGTGCTCACAGACCAACTGTTGAATTATCTGTTCTAGGATATTTTATGATATCAATGTTAAGCTCACCAGTCAATACTGGTAGTTACCTGGGTCTCCTCCCCCCACCCTTTTGAAGATGGGGACAACATTTGCCCACCTATAGTCTGTAGGGACCTCACCAATTCTTGAAGAATTTTCGAAGATCATAGACAAAGGCTCTGTGATTACATTCCAAACTCCCTTAGTACCTTTGGATGCAGCTCATCAGGCCCTGGAGATTTCAATTCATTTCAATCCATTTAAAGTAGATTGGGCTGTGAGAGTAGCTTTCCTAATGCCTCATCTAGTGAGCTTCCATGGTGGAGTAGGGATTGGCTTTTATTCCTCCCTCATGCTAACTACCACTTTTTGGCAATCACTCTGCACAGGAGCCTTGGCAGTAAAATTAATCCAAGCCCGTCTTGCTAGTGACTTGAATCCCGCTTGTGTCAGTGAGGGACATGGAACGTTTTGCACTGTGGAACTGCTATTACCTTTTCCACATGACAAATAAAATCATAAGAAGAGCCTTGCTGGATCAGGCCATCTAGTCTAGCATCCTGTTCTCACAGTGGCCAAGTGGATATGTGTCAGAGGCACACAAATGTGACATGAGTAGACACTCTGTTACTCAAGAGGCCTACTTTCTCTGATACTAGAGATCATATATAATTGTCATCACTAGTAGCCATTGATAGCCTTACCTTCATAAATTTGTCTAATCCCTTTTAAAAGTTGTCCAAGTCAGTAACCATTACCATGCCTTGTGCCTACAGATTCCCATAGTTGTGAAGAAGTACTGGTACTTCCTTTTGTATGTCCTGAATCTTCCAATATTCATCTTCTTTTGATGACCCCACAGACCAAAAGAGAGAGGGGAAAGAGCTTTTCTCTGTTCACTTTCTCCACCCTGTGATAATCTTATACATTTCTGTAATTTACCCCTTTTCACTTCTCTTTTCTCTAAACTAAAAAAGCTCCATATGTTGTAAATCTGCCTCATGAGGAGGTTGTTCCAGCCTCTTTATTATTTTGGATATCCTTTTCTGCACTTTTTTGAGTTCTACAATATCTTCTTTGGGGATCATTGATCAGAACTGTGGACCATAGAGTTATATAACAGCATTAAGATTTGGGTGGTTTTATTCTCACTCCTTTTCCTAATGATACCTAAAACGGAATTTGCATTTTTCTCAGCTGCTGCACACTGGGTCGATACCTTCACTACAACCCCAAGATCTCATTCTTGGTCAGCCATCACCAATTCAGAACCCATTGCTGTGTATGTTAGCATTTTTTTGTCCCTTTGTGCATAACTTTGCACTTCCTGACATTTAACTGCATTTGCTTTTTTAGCGCCCATTCATCCAGTTTGGAGAGCTCCTTTGGGAGTTCTTGTTTCTAGAACTCTGATCAATTTGTTGCCACCTCCAGATTTGACTTTCTCACTTTCCAGCCCAACTCCAGATTGTTTCTGAGCAAGTGAAAAAGTACTTGTCCCAATACAGATCCATGGTTGACCCCCACTTACTATATATTTCTCCAATTTGGGAGCTGCCCACTTTTTCCTACTCTCAATTTCCTGTTTGTTTGTTGGTTTGTTTTGTCACTAAGGCCTAGGACTTTATGTCTTGTCACCACTCTTTGCCCCGGTTCTTCTGACTAGCTCAGGCACAGGGCTCTGCCTGTCTGCAGTGAATACTGTTGAAAGGATTCATACATTTCCCCATCAGTCTCCTTTTCCTCCTTTAGCACACATTTGACTCCCTTGCCATCCAAATGTCCAATATCACCCCTAGGCATTTTTTCTTGCTTCTAATTTATTAAATAATGTTTTATTACTAGGCATAATGTTTTAAAGTGATGAACTCATTGAAATCCTATTTTTTGTTGTCAGCTTGCCTTTATTTTGCCAATGTTTTGTTGCTTTTTGTTCTCATCTCATCTATTTTCTGAAAGACACATTCTTGCCTCTATCTAATAGGTTCTTGACTTTGCTTGTTAGCCACGCGTCCTGTAGACCTTTGTGGCACCTTTCTTGATCTGTGGTATATATTATATTGATAGCGGAGAACATTCATTATGGTTTTGAATAACCTCATGGCAGTCTGGAGAAATTTAACGTTGCCTTTCTATTCTATTTCCTTTCTGCCAGTCCCCTCAGTTTTCTCCTTTGAAGTTCTGTGTGACTGTTTGACTTCCTTGGCAGTTGCCCACTTGCCTGTAAGTTGAATTTGATAGCATTGTAGTCACTGTTTTCCAGTCTGTTCCATAACACTTACACCAGGTCCTGAGTACCACTTAAGATTGTCTCTGTGACCAGTACAGGCCCAGCACCTGCAGTCTGCTCTCATTGCAATCACTTGGAACTGGCTTCCTTTGTATATATATGTCAGACCTGTGTTGCAGTTGCTCACGAGTAACCAGGCATGAGTCTCAACTGTCTTTTAACAGTTTATTGGTGCAGACTATTTACAGTGCAGAGAATGTGAAAACATGACCGTCCTAGTCACTTGCAGAATCCGGGAGTGCTGGTTTCTGGCTGTGACCCCAACATAAGAATTTCGGCACCCCAAAGCGCCACCTCCCCGGTCTCCTTTTGACCCCTCTGCGCAACTGGGGCGACGGAAGTGGCATGCTCCCCTTGGAGCGAAACGCATGAGGCGTGCTGGGGCTCTCCGCAGCATCTCCAAGCCCTTGTCTCGCCTGGCTGCCTTCAGCCTGCCCCTCCCCGCTGGAGGAGGTGCCGCTTTTCCCGCTTGAAGAGGTTTCACTACTGAGGAGGTGTCAGGGCTCTTGGTACATCAACAAGACCTCCCGCCCTGCCGAGGCCAGTTCCCTGACATATCTTTGCTGCAGTGCTCTGTGAATTTTTGAGGTAGGGACAGGGACTAGGAGTGGTATTCAATTAAGTTTTACTCAGAGCAGACCCATTGAAATTAATGACCATGATTAAGTTAGACCCATTAATTTCACTCTGAATAAAGCGTAGTTGTCTAACACCCTAGGACAGTGTTTGAAATTAGCCAGGTGCCAGGCGCATTTTATACCTGGCTATCAACCACTTGCAACCAAGTGAAGATGCCTGGGCACCAGGATGGCACCTGACATCAGCACCATTTGGAGGTGCATATCTGATCATCTTGGGTCTTCACTCTTTCCACTCACTAATACCACATCCTGTAGAATTCTATCAGTTTTATTTTATCTGCATAATCAGAATGAATTTCCGGAACCAATATGCTTTTTCTGTGTGCAGCCTGAGCAGGAGCAGTAAACAACGTTATCGTTAATAGTTATAGTTAATAGTTGTAGCTTGTCTTCACTTACCCCACCCCACTGCCCTGCTCATGGCGGTGAAGAATATTCTTACGTTATTATGTCACCATTAAGAAAGAGAGGTTGGAATAGGCTAATGTACTGTGTAGGTGGGCATGTCCCTGGATCAAGTGACTTTTAAGTTCTCAAAAGTTAACCTGGCTCAAGGTAGTCGTCTTAATTAGCCAGATATTTAACTGAGAATCAATCACAGTCAATCCATCATTTGAAAAACAAGACTTCAGAGCTGTTTTACCCCAAAATGGCAACTAAACATCCTGTTTTGGTGACTGTAACCTTGGTTTAAGGAGCCATTTGGCACCTTGCTTATATATCTGATTTTCTAACGCTGCCCTAGGAAATGAATTGTTTATGTCTCAATACTTTTGACCTGAGTTACCTTTCTCTGCTCTGTCTTCATCCAGCATATGTTTTGCAAATATGATGTAATTAATGAATATCTCTCTTCTCCGTCCCCTTCCCCCACAGCCAGTTGCTGAACCAATCCCAATCTGCAGCTTCTGCCTTGGTACAAAAGAACAAAACCGAGAAAAGAAACCTGAAGAGCTCATTTCTTGTGCTGATTGCGGCAATAGTGGTAGGTGGCTGCCTGCATTTTGGGCAATGAGATCTGTTGAATTGGTGACCTGCAAATGCATTCATTGTGCACATTTATTAACAAGCTAACTTAAAAAATAACACCTTTTTAACCCAGTTGGAGAATTGCTTCAAGACTGCTTGTCATGGGCAATATCCACTGTAGTTATACTGCTACTTATGCTTGGCTATGCTGCTAGGGATTAGTTTTATGTTTTCTGAGGTAATGCTTGGAGCAGTGCGGAAACTTGCAAAACTTAATATGACCAGAGTTCATGTTGGGGCTGAAAAGTGTGGTACACTGTGGCAAATTATTTCTTGCTCTAGAGTTTTGCTGCCGAAAGAGAAGTAAAAAAGAAGTTGCTTGGAAATAAGTTTCATTGTAGGCTGGGAAGACTCTTTGTCACACAGATGCCACCAACAGCTCAATTAAAAAATGAATGCAATGTGCAGGGAATACAATTTGTAAAAAAAGTCCCCTGCAGATGTGCCCTTTAGCCTAACACAGCTTTCTTTTTAGCTGCTTGGCTGATGAGCGTAGGTGAGTGAGCTGCTGGAAGAGAAACAGAATGCTCAGGCTGTCCTCTGGTAACCCACTGCATTTATATATTGGGCATGAAAGTTGGGGCTTTGCCTCCTCTCCACCCATTGCAGAAACCAAGTGGGCTTCTGCATGGAATGCTCTTCACATCTGCTAACAGCCCACATGGTTCCTATGCTGGTCAAGGAGAATTGGAAGCCCTGCTTCCCATCCAGCATAGAAACTATGTGGTGTACTAGCATAGGCATAGAGCATTTCACGCATCCTCTGGCAGTGCACTGGATGCATAGGAGGTAAAGCTCCCTGCCTACCATAGAAACTAAGAGCTTGGAAATGGAGTCCAGAAGGGCTCTACCCTTTCACCATTAACCCACCATGTTAATGTGCTAGACCAGAGCTTTCCAAACTGTGTATCGCAGCACGTTAGTCTGTTGGCTGCAGTGTGTAGGTATGTCGTGTGAACGCTCCCCATGCTCCTCCTACGGCTGGAGAGGGGTTAGTTTAACCTCTGGTTTGCTAGTAAAACTGAATTATTTTGTCATGAAATGATGCTTGTCAAAAAAGTGTGTCACCAACATGAAAAGTTTGGAAAGCTCTGTGTTAGACTCACAGCCAATGAATCTCTTTTGCATTTAACAGAAACATGGTGAGCTGATGACAAAGTGACAGTCTGTGTCTGTTATTGAACCAGGTTTCTTTAATTGTATGCTGGATACACAGGAAGGAGCTTTTCCTCTTGTACGTCCAGCACTGAAGTGCAGGAGTCTCACTAAGAAAGCAGGAACCTATCTGTGCCTTGGCTGCCACCTACTATGTTGGATAAACTGGACAGGGTTCTGCCTCCTGCATGTCCAACATAGAAACCCAGTAAGCTCGTCTTTTGAATAAAATGCAGGTGTGTTTGCAGGCTTGGGGGGCTAATCTACAAAGCTCTCCTCATGAACGGCTTCTTTGGCATTATTTGGGCACATCATAATTTCTGGAAGTACTTAAGTACATATTGGAATCAACTTCGGTTAGAACCATTCATGCAATTCCTCAAGGGTTTTGTTTCCTCTTTCCTCTGAATATTGAGTGTTTGGGCAAGAAACCAACTTCCCTTCCAAAAACACATATTGTGGGTTAATCCCAGAGTGCCAAGCACACACTGAACTGTTCTGGCAGAACTGGAGTCTTCTTAAGATGTCAAATGTTAACTGCAATAGAACCTGTACCTTCTACTCTTCCTGAGCACAGGCTGCTCCTACTTAGTTTAACTGAAATTGTTTTCACCTTCTTGGTATAGGTCATCCATCCTGCCTGAAGTTCTCCCCAGAGTTAACAGTTCGTGTGAAGGCCTTACGATGGCAGTGCATTGAGTGCAAAACATGCAGTTCCTGTCGAGATCAGGGCAAGAATGCTGTGAGTACCTGGACATTCACCTTCTGGATCATGTTCATATTCTAACTAATTGCATGAGATTCTGCAGTTGGAGGTGAATAACCACAAGGAAGGGTGAGATTTGACCTTGCCATAAACATGTGCACAGTGCAAACTTCCAGGCTGGACTACTACTACTACAGCATGCTGTGCTGGAATAGTATGTTGAAGTTTTAATTGCTACAAATTGCGGTGGTGCTGCAGAGAGCATTTGTCATATTGGTTGTGTTGGTTCCATATTTGCTTCTGAGCCCAGTTCTGGATGCTAATGTTAACCTTCAAAGCCCTAAACAGCCTGAGATCTTATGGGGATCTGCCTTCTCCCCAAAGAGCCTGCTGGTGCTGCTGCTTTCTCTCTCCACTTTCTGAGGTTAGGTGGGTTAGTATGCATGACAGGACATTTATGGCCATTGCACCTAGGCTATGTTCTTGTATTTTACTAACAGGTTAAAACTTCGTATTCCAGAAGTGTTTAGTGGAGAGGTCTTGGTTATTTCTCCTACTTCAGATTTGAGTTCATTTGTTTCTACTGCAATCTTCTCTGCAAGCTATTGTTTTTTAAAATAATCTATATTGGTTGCATTTATGCTCATTTATTGCTAATTCAGATAATTTTAAAGCAGAAAAGTAGGGTACAAATGTTTTAAAGGAAAATAGGAAGAACATTTTTGTAAATAGAATAAACAAAATATTCTTTCTGACTCATTAATTCAGTGTTTATTCCTTTGATTGCATAATGGTTATAGGCAAATATTTATCTAGAAATATTTAACCAACCTTTCAATAAAATATTACCAGAGCAGGAAATGATACTATTCTATTAATAGAAACAAATAAAGCAGTGAAAACAGTTTGAAACAGCACATGCAAGCAGTAACAGCTACTCTGACTAGCTGACAATTAGCTACCGTGCTGTGTTCAAGGGGCTGGTTTCGGTGTACAAAGCCCTATACCAGTGGTATCCAAACTTTTTTCAAAGAGGGCCAGATTTGATGAAGTGAAGGGCCGTGGGGGCCAACCAAAGGGCCAACCAAGAGTTTTCTTTCATGATTTTACCCCAGGAAATAAACTGCCACAGGGGCTGGATTAAATCGACTGGTGGACCGGATTAGGCCCCCAAAACGGACTTTGGACATGCCTGCCCCATACAGTTTGAGACCAGGATTGCCTCATTGCCTACATACCCATACATGTGAGCCAGAGTGGGAGCTTCGTTAAACTGCTCTGCTGAGGCTTGGGCAGCCACTCACCCCTCAACAGAGTAGTTTAAAGAAGCCGCCTGCCCATGTGGTCCCTCTGCAGTGTGAGGGCCACAGCGTAATGGCGGCTTCTGATTATATATTTCTTGCAGTTTCCCTTCCTCATCCTTGTACAGGCAGGAAGATACCAGTCTGCAGCTGGAATAACCCCTCCCAGCCTAGAATCATAGTGGTTATATTTGATGATAACAGAAAAGAGTATTCTTGGTCTAAGTGCTTGAGTTTACATATGAATTGCAGTAACTTGAAATTTCTGTGCTTCGCAGGATAATATGCTATTTTGTGACTCGTGTGATCGTGGCTTTCACATGGAATGTTGTGACCCCCCTCTGACCAGGATGCCAAAAGGTAAGAAAGGGTTAAAAGATGCTGCAGGGGGGGAAACTCACACAAACAACCTTTTTAGCCTTCAGATTATAGATGTCTTTGACAGGCGGAACAGAATAGTAGCATAGGCTTGATTAAGAGTTCTGAATCACTTTACAGATAGTGTTGTAGTGGCCAAGAGTGTGAGCTGCGAGACACGAAGAAGACCATGGCTTGAATCTGCCCTTTTCCATGAGCTTACTAGGTTTCCTTAGGGAAACCTCAAGTCTGTCAGCCTCAGCTTCTCCTCCTCATCCCCACACCTTAAAAATCTGCAGTACAGGGTCATAATACTACTACCATATGTTAAAAGTTGTTGTAGGGAACTCTATAATTCTGTGATTGCAGAGAATGTATTTGAAGTGTTTGAACACTCAAGCAGTACTACATACAGTCCCAGGGAGAGCATTGCTGTTGTGTTGCTGTCCTGCACATGGGCTTCCCATGAGCATCTGGTTGGCCGCTGTGAGAACAGGAGTCTGGACTAGATGGGCCACTTGCATGCCCAGCAGGGCTATTCTTAGGTTATATAAATAATATGGTATTGTTCTCTGGGACTAACATGCTGATAGATGTTGACATATATTATGATGAGTCTGTTCACTTTACAGGCATGTGGATATGTCAGATATGTCGACCACGTAAAAAAGGAAGAAAACTTCTACACAAGAAGGCAGCACAGATAAAGCGGCGTTATGCCAACCCAATAGGACGTCCCAAAAACCGATTAAAGAACCAAAATGCAACGTAAGTTTTTCCAAAACTTGGTGGCAGTGGGTACAGTGTGAATAAGGGTACCTGTGCAGTTCTGTTGTTAGAGATATTCCATCTTCTTCATTGGGTTAAATATTTTGGTATGTGCTTTTTGTTTCTGAATATGCCACAATGCATATCTTTTACTTTGTTGGATTCGTTAATTTCCCAGGTTCCTAAAACTTAGCATTTGTTTTGGTTTTCACATTCTTTTTATTTGTAGAAGAAGCCTGTTTACACCTTTCAGTGTAGGTGGTTAGTCCTCAGGAAAAAAAAAAACTTCCTGTGCTGATTTCAAGCAACCCAAACTTCTACTTGGGAGGTAGATCTCTATGCTAGATAACAACAGTGGCTATTCTTAGCTTGCATTCCCACCAAATCTAAAGTAAGCGATGAGCTTCCCTCCTTCAATAAAATAAGTTTGAGCATCCACTTTGCTCTGTTAGCTTGAGGCTACTGCAAACCCTTCTAGCCTCTCAAGTTAGACTGGCAGAATGTTCTGCTGCCATTAGTGGAGTACTCTGTCCCACTTCTTTTTCAAGATTTTTCTACACCCATGAAATCTGGAGGGTGCTTGGATTGTTGCTCTACCTAATACAGGACACGATCCATGTCACTGCTGCTTTGAATATTTAGATGGCTGCCAATTTTGCTCTAGAGTTTCATGTCAGAAAGGTGCGGGAGGAAAACTATCTGAAGGGTCAAACAAGCCTTGCAATTAGGATCATTATACACTGCTCTTAAACACTGAGTTCTTGTGGCAGTTTTGTGTGTGTGTGGGGGGGGGATTAAATAAGTAACTCCTATACACTTAATTTTTATTCAAAATACCAGATTCCTGAGAAATTTGGGAAGGCTCCAATTCTGTGTACACTTAACCATACAGTAAGCTTCATTGAACAGAGTTGGATTTGCTTCTGAGTAAACTTCCATTAAATTGCACTGCAGGTATCTTTACTGCCCAAGGAAGAATTTGAAATTATCAGCTGGCTAATGCCCTGCATAGCTTCTCTTTCTGTAAGTCTCTATTACCCACTTTACTGTTTGTTTAGATCAAAAGCCCCCTTCAGCAAAGTTCAGACGGGACCTGGTCGAGGTCGTAAGCGCAAGACTCCCCTATCCAGCCAGTCCACTTGTTCGTCAGAAGGGGGCTATTTGGAGCAAATTGACGGCCTGGAATTCTGCAGAGATGCCAGCACCACCTTGAAATTCAACAAGAAAACCAAAGGGCTCATTGATGGCCTTACCAAATTCTTCACCCCATCCCCTGATGGGCGTAAAGCTCGAGGAGAAGTGGTGGATTACTCTCAGCAGTATAGGATCAGGAGAAAAGACAATAGGAAATCAAGCACTTCAGACTGGCCTACAGGTAGCTAATTGTAGAGGGTATTACTCTTCTTATTTTCTGGACTTCTAATTTTCAATTTGAGAACAGATTCTGAAGAAACTTCAACACTTTGTTTTTTACATTATCATAAGTGCTGTTGGGGAACAATACATTCTGCTGAAGGTACTTGGGTGGAAGCAGTAGAATGAATATATATTACAAAGAATGAATTTATATATAAACAAAGATAAAACAACTACATACAATTAAAGGGTCATCTTCAAATACATCACAAAACCTTGGCAAAGTGTATATTGTAAAATCATCATAATATATCTTTTCATTTGTGGACAACAGTCCAAGCAGTGGAGGTTGTGTATCATTTTGTGTTTGTTAAGATTGTAAGAATATTTATTTCTTTTATTGCACTTCCATGGCACCTTTCCTCCAAGGAGCTCAAGGTGGCATATATAGTTCTCCTCCCCATTTTCTTTGCACAACAGCCATGTGAGGTTGGTTTAGACTGAGAGCGCATTTCCGCAGTCCAGGGGACTATCCCTTCTCCCAAAGCCAAGAAGTATTGATGGGTGAGAGTGGAATGATTATATCACTGGAAGAATTGAAGCTGCCAGGTGGTGGAGTGGAAGGGTCTATGTTGGTATGGCACAGTTTAGTCTAAAGGGGTAGCCTGCCGTGAACTTCAAAACTTCTTAGTGCAGTAATAACCCCTTTTTAGATAGTTATTTATGCTGTGACCCCTTACATATTCAGCTGCTTAATTTCAGGAAATTCCATTTGTTGTTGTGTGTTCATTTTCAGACAATCAGGATGGCTGGGATGGAAAACAGGAAAATGAAGAATGGCTTCTTGGAGGTCCAGATGTCATGACTGAGAAAGATATGGAGTTGTTCAGAGATATTCAGGAGCAAGCACTGCAGGTAAAATTGAATGAAGCTTGCATGCAAAGGTATGGTTAGTTAGTAGACCCCTACAGGGGTGCGGGTGGCGCTGTGGTCTAAACCACTGAGCCTAGGGCTTGCCGATCGGAAGGTCAAAGGTTCGAATCCCCACGATGGGGTGAGCTCCTTTTGCTCTGTCCCAGCTCCTGCCAACCTAGCAGTTCAAAAGCACGTCAAAGTGCAAGTAGATAAATAGGTACTGCTCCGGTGGGAAAGTAAATGGCGTTTCTGTGCGCTGTTTGGTTTCACCAGAAGTGGCTTAGTCATGCTAGCCACATGACCCAGAAAAACTGTCTGTGGACAAACGCCGGCTCCCTCGGTCAGTAAAGCAAGATGAGCGCCGCAACCCCGGAGTCGTTCATGACTGGACTTAACTGTCAGGGGTCTTTTACCTTTTTACAGGGGTATATTAGTCATAAGATGCATAGTACTGAGAAGAATTGAGGCAGGTAGTTTATTGAGGATTTTCTGGGAACCAGCCAGTTGATAAGAAGTGATGAGGTGTGATGCTGATGAGAGAGAAGAAGGCAGCTCTGAGGGCAAACTTAAAATATTATAGCCCAAAAACATGGGGCTGATGAGGGGGGATTGAGGATTGTCCGAGATTGTGAGACATGCATGCCAAAGCTATACAATAGCTTTGCTTGCTTCAAAACTGAATCAGAGTAAGTCTGTACCTCTCCGTTTCCATTTCTACTGGACATTTCTTCCTCTCCGTTTTTGTGCACATTGAATTCTGCAAGGTCTTGCCTGGCATTTGTGAGGGGAGTTTGCTTGTTTTTCAGTGTTCTGTATAAAGGACACTGACTTAATGCAGAGGCATGGTAGATTGTTCAATATTCCATGTTTGTGTGCATCTGTCTAAGCGTGGCCCTTCAGCTCCTGCATGGCTGTATTGGTGCAGATAGGATATGTCCTGATTCAAAACTGCAGGAGAAGGGAGACTTATAGGTTCTGTTTCTGGGGAGGTGTTGATGACCCTCCACCTGGAAGGGTCAAAATACAAATACAAAATACACAAATACACAAGCCAGCAGAACCTTTGGAGTAAGCAGATGAAGGAATCAAAAAGAAAGCTTGTTGGTATTTCTGTAACAGGAACATTCCAAGGTCATATATATCCATGTGGTGATGGGAATACAGAAACAAAGGCTCGTGTGTTGCTAGTTTGCTCTTTTTACAAATATTTGCTTAAAGAGGTAATCACCTCATCATCAGTGTTTGAAATTCACTGGGCACCATGCATGTTTGCTATTGACAAGGGTCCAGTTGCAACTACATGGAGATTTCTGGGCTCCAGGTTGGCGACTGACATCTCAATCGAGCCAGATGACTCATGTGCAGTAAAAGTTGTGAGTCTTGTGCTTCTGCGTGGCTACGCAAATCATGGACCCCTTGCTGGGCATCTTAGTCCTCCATCGTCACATCAAGGAAAGTAAGTGCAGGGCTGAATACAGATCTATTTGACTGTGCTACAGCTTTTCCACAGGCCACTCAAATGGAACTCACAAACCACAGTTTGAAAACCTCTGCCTTAGTACATAGTTTACATATTTTCCATTTCCGCTGCATTTCTCCTTTTTACACATTGGGACAGTCAGGCAATGTAGTTGAGATCATAGAAGCGTAGAATTGTTGGAAGGGATCCTTAGGGTCATCTAGTCCAACCCCCTGGTGAATAGACATTCCGTTGTGGTGGCCATAACCAAGGTTTAAGGTGCCACTTGGCACCTGGCTTATATATCTGAGTTTCTTACACTGCTCATCATTATCTCATCCAGGAGGTTTAGTTGATTATTACATGAGTCTTCTCTCATAGAACAAGATAAGCTGGTGACAGCAAAGACCACAAATATTTTAGCTGCTGCCATTAAAGTAAGGGCCACAATGAATGTCCTCTGAAATTGACTATTTTATATTTAGTTGTGTTTATATAGGTGCACTCTGTGCACAAATTAAAATGGCTGGTGCAAATATATTATTTTTGTAACAGGGTTTTTTGGTCAGCCAGCTTCAGCCCGGGATGCCTTTCAGACAGCACAAACTAGTTAATTTTTGATCAATGTAGAGTGACTTCTGATATCTGAAAGTAATTGCTTTACAAATATAGCATGATGTAAAATCCAGAGTTCTAGAGCTCCAGAGCTCAGGAGTTACTAAGCAGCCCTACATCTCTTTTCAACTTCTGATAAATATTACTGTTATCTTTTCTTGCTGATATTGTATATAACTTTGCAAAGACTTGTGAGTGTGAGTTTGGCAGGGATTGGGTTAAACTCAGCTGAGCTGTTGACGCAGTGCGTATCCAGGTAGAGCAGAGTGCCACACCTGAGCAAATGGGAATATGCTGAGCAGAGGTGCAAGAATGGCTGGCTGAGTTGTTGGAGAGAGACCGTCTGCGGGAGGGAGTGGTCTGTGGCCGGGTGCCACCGTTGTGGGAATTGGACGTCTGCTTTGATGGGACTTTGAGCTGTTATGATGTGCAAGCAGTTGTACTGGAACTGGGACTCCACCTTTATCTCAGGCATCTATTTGGAGGAGAATTCACTGGCCACCCGGAAGGCACAAACATGCAAGGCAGTGCCACAGGTGCAGTCTGAGAGCATCCTTGAAGCATCTCCGTGTAAACTAGTGTGGTTCTGTTGGCAACAGACTGTGAGCTGATTAATTTCAACGCTGTCCTGTCTGGGATTAGCGATTCTAAACTACATTTTTTGAATTGTGCATTTTCATAGATACTGTATTGTGTGTGTCTCATTGTTCTGTGGAATGTGTTCTTAAATTGGCTTCTATCAGGTGGTAGAATTCTTGAGTTTCAGTTTGGGTGATTGAACTTGTGCTTGCTACCCATTATATTTGAGGAGCCAAATGCAAGAAAGTTTCTAGTATCAAACATGATTTTGATTTGGCTATTGTGTGCTTTTTTCTCTTTTGACTGAGGTTATTTTGTATCTTATGGAAAGTAAATTGGCTGTTGCAGCCTTTCCCTTAGGAAAACCCATCCAATCCCTCAGGTTTTTTTCCTTAAAAAAGAAAAGGGGAAGAAAGAGCCCTGGGACTCAATCAGTGGCAAAGAGGTGGTGTTTAGAGCAGTTGAACTTGCTATTGTGCACACTATTAAGTAACTGAGAGATTTTATTTGTGTATTGCTGTGGAAAGGTACATCAGGTTGTTTTCTGGCATGGCAAGATATGAAGGAAGGACAAAGAGATTTGGTGAATATAGCTGTTACCTTATTGCTACTTTGAGATTATTCAAATGTAAAGGTGGAAGAAAAATGGCAAAACAAGAAATGTCTACAAACTTTTGGAGAAAAAATGGTTCTGCCTTAACTTTTGTTTAAAAACAGAAGGATTTCCTTGCTGAATCGTACCAAAGGTCCATAATAGTGCAGCATCCTGTTTCTAGCACTGGCCAGTCAAGGGTCTCTAGTATTCATGGGAGGAGCATTCTCCTGGTAGTCAGACATAACTGGCCCTAAATGTGGAGGGCAATGATACAGCTCTTATCCTAATCCAGCCCTTCCCATCTTCATCTCCACCACATGTTTGGACTACAACTACCATAAAGAGAGTTTGAGTTCTAAGCATCTGGAAGGGACCAAGATGGAGACCGCGGTCCTTTAAAATGCCATCAGTATCTCTCATGATAGAGAATTCAAAGCGCTTTTAGCACAGTTTGGGTAAAGAGTAAACCAGTATGAATATTATTTCAAGACATAAGCTGATCACCAGTTCCTGTTTAGCACTTTTATATTCTGAAATTAAATTAGAAGTCTTTTCTACACAGTTATAGGGATAGGTTCTCTGTCATTGCGGTCTGTGTTAAGGGTGCATTTTTGGTCACTGAGACCATTTATTTGGATAAGTTATCTGCTGTATTCTACCCCCAAGGCTCTCTGACAGATGAAAGAATTTCTATCAAATATGCTATAGTTTATAAGACTGAGAATGAGTGTTATGTCTGCCTGCTCTTTTTTTCTCATGCACTACGCTGAAATACTTTCAGGGTTTGTTAAAACTGTTGTTTACTGTTACTTCCAAACTGGGAAACTGGTTAAATTTTAGACTACAAACATAGTCTGAAAATAGAGTCTGAACGAGGTGGAAACACATGGGCACAATGGTTTTTCTCAGTCGAATAAATCATAGTTTTTTTGTGGCCACAGGTATACCGGTAAATATTTATGAACTGATGGCACCCCATGTTATAATTAAATCATAGGACTGGTGCTCGCATCACCAAACCTCATTTTTGGAGTGTTACGAGCAAAACTGCCCCCCCTCCTATCCCACAGTGCTGCACTGCATGGGGCCACCTTGTAATTCCAGCCAAACAGAGGCAGACTTTAGCTCTGGTTGCCCTCCAAACCAGGCATGCAGACTGAGTTAGAGTCCTGCTTGGTAGTGCAAGCACAGTCCATAGTTTGCCAATTGAAGAATTGGATTACGGTGAGGGGTAGAGGCAGGTGTGTGCGGCTTGTTGAACCACCTAAGTATAGTGTGGGATTGTACTTGAACTGAGCTGTGTGTGAGAGAAAGGAGGAGACTCAGCTGCCACTTCCTGTATCTGAGCATTGAAAAGTGCACCATAGTTTATAGAAAAACAAAGGGGGAAAAGAAATTGCTTTAAGCAAGCGTTTCTGTGTTGGATAAGCTGACCTAATTGGCCCTTACTGATGGCCTATCTGTACTGACTTCGTAGTCCTGAAGAAATGGTGTGTGCAAAGGGGGGGAAGGTAAGAGATGGACCTTCCATAGCAGATAAAATTCTTTTGTATAGAAAATGCTTTTTAGCACTTGTATAGAACTTGATGTTTCCAAATGCCCTGGGATTTGAAATACTTCTGTCACTAAACACAGCACTAGGAGCTCAATATGAACACATGCTACAGAACTTATAGGTGTATTAGGATGCAAGACAATAGTAGATGCAAGATAATAGTAATATCACCACTAAGCAAGTCTTTTTAATGTATAGTTTATTTTTCTTAATACACAATGTAAACTGAGAGAAAAGAGTGTTGGAAGTCTAACCAGCATTTTCTCTCTTCCATTCACTCCTCTGCCTTCACATGTAGATGTAATTTGCAAAGCATCCTCAATTTTTCATAGTGTATATAAGGAAGAAAATGTGTCTGGGGAGGGGGGGAGTAGAAAGGGAAAGCTGTATTTTACTTTATACATGCATGAAAAATAACAATGGAGGCCAGAGGTATGCAGATTGCCTCAAAGGAAGATAATTTCCTTAAGGGTTGATGGCAATGATTCTTCTTGCAAAACACCTTTGCCAAATATATTTTTTAATGAATTTTCTTTCTTTGCATCTGAAGAACATGGGTGATACCCATGCACAAAATAGACCCATTGAAATAAGTGGACATGAAATACTTGATTTCATTGTATCTTCCACTGGATAGCACCCCATAATCTGGGTATTTCTATATATTTCTTTTGGTGACATTTTTCTGGTTTGATGTAAATATTCTTCAGAGAGAGGTGTTGTATCTTGAGTTTTGAAAACTTACACAAAACAAAACCCTGTTTGTAGGTTCGTGGGTGACCCATCGCCTTTTGTTGCAGTTCCTAACCAGGTTCTGTGCTGTCTATTACAAGTGCACTTGGGATACACTCCTGCCTGCCTGCCTGCCTGCCCCTCCCTCCCTCCCTTTTGCTTTTTCAGGAGTTAGTTATTTCCTTGGATTTATTAAGTGGCTATTGATTCCTTTATATTACTCTTAATGCGAAGACGGATTGGACTAGCATTTTTACTAGCACACCTGGCTTTATATTTTTCTTGCTTTGTGAATTAGTTCAGAGGAAGAAAACTGTGCTATCCCAAAGCTTTTCCTTCTTTGCTGGGTAGCTGGATCTGTTAAGTAGCACTTTTGTTGTTGTTAACTTGGAGAGATATTTGTTTCTTTTACAGAAAGTAGGAGTAACAGGAGCCCCTGATCCACAAGTCCGCTGTCCATCAGTCATCGAGTTTGGGAAATATGAAATCCACACCTGGTATTCCTCTCCATACCCACAAGAGTATTCCAGGTACAAAACAGGGCTCCTCTCCATTATACAGCTTACATTATGCAGCTGAATGTTTAGCAAGTGTAGGAAATGAAGCGTATCTATGTGTTAAGCCTGACAAGCTCATACTGTAAAGACATGCTCTTCCTTAAAATTAGGACTGGGTGTCCGAACAGACCAAATGTGTAACCAAGTTAAATTATGCAATGTATATATATTATATATATAGGTATTTGCTTGTTTAGCATAAGTTTTTTTTTTAAGGTTGAAGCTATCAAAGAATTTTGAATATATTTTAGCAAGCACTGTGACATTGGGGGAGGGTGGGAAGAGAGCAAAGAACATGGAAATTTGAGTGTAGTGGCTAGTGTGCAAAAATAGTAGCAAGGATTGGAGACACAGGATTTTGAAACTTTGCCCGGCCCCTCCCAGATCCTTCTGCCACTGATTTTCTTCTTGAAGTAAAGGCATTGCATTTGCAACTGTGAGAGTTGGCAACTTGCTTTTAAACAAACACAAGCACAGTAATGTCAGTATGTCAAATTATGTTAGGTTCCTCTTGTTTATCTGATCATCTTCACATATAGTATAGGTACAGATCTGCTGTACTTATAACCAAGGAAAACCAGACAATATTTAGTGATAACTGAAAGAAGTATTCAGAGCTGAGCTTCCTCCTATCTTTGGGATTTACATGCTGAAAGACTTTGTTTTATTAAACGTTTTGTAGATGTAAGTGTTGCTTTATTTTCTGTACAGTGCAGCAAAGAAGAGCAGAATTTCTGTTTTATTGAAATTTGTATGATGGGGAGGGCCATAGCTCAGTGGTACAGCATCTGCTTTGCATACAGGAAGTTCCAGGTTTCATCACCAGCATCTCCAGGTAGAGGTAGGAAGGCCCCCTGTCTGAAACCCAGGGGAGTGCTGCCAGCCGGCCTGTGGTGTCAATACCGAGCTAGATGGACTCGACAATAGGCAGCTTCCTATGAATGTTCCAGTTGCCAGTTGCATAAAATAAGGGGGGAGGGGCAGTACTGGAAAGGGGTCTACGGGGTCACTTCATATCCAGTGATAGACATCCTTGGTAAACTATAGGCTAGAAGTAATCCATAGAGGTCTTTGTTGTAGTTGCTTTTAATTAAAAAAAATTTTTTTAAGTTTTTGTGGCAAAAAAAGAAGAAAAAACTAGAAAAAAACTTACAACCACAATCATTCAAAATAATTCAAATTACAAACACAATCATTTTACTTTTATATCACATTCTCAATAATTTTCCAAATACCACCCTCTACTTCCCTCCCCCCCCCCACTTCCCCTCACCCATGTGAGATCTTATTGGCATTTGTATTATTGTTTCTTGTTGTGTTAGCAGTTATTTATACTTAATTGTCATATCCTTTATTAAATCATCTTGTATCCTTGCGAGTCTTTCCTTTTACGTTTATGTTAAACTTAATTTCCATTTCCATATTTTTTCATATATATCTCTACACACTCCCACTATCTTTTAATTTTTTGCTTGGGGCAGCCCCTAATTGATGCCATTAATTTTGCCATCTCCATAAATTCACACATCTTAATTCTCCATTCTGATAATTCTGGTATTTTTCCTGTTTTCCAATTTTTTGCCACTAGTAATCTAGCCGCTGCTGTCGCATGGAGGAATATATTCTTTTTATTTTGGGGGATATCGTTGGTTATTAAGCCTAACAGATATGCTTCTGGCTTTTTGAGAATTGTGCTCTTAAATATTCTTTGTTAAGACGCTCAGTCTCAGTAACTGAATCCAACCAAATACACATTTTAGCCTGCTCTTATGCTTTTTTTGTTTCTATATTGCTTCCTGTATACCCAGCTTTAAGGCAATGGACCTTTGTGGGAATTGCCACAGTAGAGATAACAGTACTGATTGCCTCATGTTGTACCCTTGCAAAACTGCTCAATGCATCCATGCCTTTAATCTTGCAGGCTGCCTAAGCTGTACATTTGTGAATTCTGTCTTAAGTATATGAAAAGCAGAACTATCCTTCAGCAACACATGAAGAAGTGTGGCTGGTTTCATCCCCCAGCCAATGAAATTTAC
The DNA here is from genome assembly GCF_009819535.1 of Lacerta agilis. NCBI lineage: Eukaryota > Metazoa > Chordata > Lepidosauria > Squamata > Lacertidae > Lacerta > Lacerta agilis. The sequence goes on along the minus strand of NC_046319.1, from coordinate 936,050 downwards.
AGGAAGAGCAATGTTTCAGTCTTTGAGGTAAGTGTCAAACATTATTAGCTGCTGTTTATGTGCCTGCCTGAATCTGCTGTGAGCTTCCCAGAGAAGATCTGTTGTCTCAGGTTAAGAACTTAATTCATTCTGGAGGTCCGTTCTTAACCTGAAACTGTTCTTAACCTGAGGTACCACTTTAGCTAATGGGGCCTCCTGCTGCCGCCGCCGCGCGATTTCTTTTCTCATCCTGAAGCAAAGTTCTTAACCCGAGGTACTATTTCTGGGTTAGTGGAGTCTGTAACCTGAAGCGCCTGTAACCCAAGGTACCACTGTAGTTCCCTTGTAATGGGCTGCTCTAATCATGGCTAGAATCCCCTCTTTGGGAGGCTGAGGGCAGCCCATTTTGGGCAGAACAACAGTTGGGAGTGAAGAATTGGTTGGTAGGGAATGGGGTTAGCATGTTTATTATATATTTATATGTGTGTGCTATATTTTTGTTTAAAAAACCCCATAACTGTCACACTTTTGTAATATTTAATGAGTGTTTCAGTTCATTCGGTAATGATTGGCTCCAAGATAGAAGTATATTGGCATTTTTAATGATGTGCACCCCTCTTTGGAAAAGGTTGGTAGTGTGAGGAGCGCTGGCCACTTTGGGCTTCTCCTTACTTACTACTTACCTCAGGCTGCGTACTTTAGTTCTTGAAGCTACAAGTCCTTAGATGGTTTGTGTCTGTTTGGTATAATCCTACTTGATTTAAGCAGATCACTTTGTGTTGTGGCCTGCTAGCAGTTCATGAGGGATAGTGTCTTGACTTGTTCTCCATTTCTCTAAGGTGGATGGCAACGTCAGTACCATTTACTGCCAGAACCTGTGTCTATTAGCAAAACTTTTCCTGGATCACAAGACGCTCTATTATGATGTGGAGCCATTTCTTTTCTATGTGCTGACGCAAAATGACATGAAGGGTTGCCACCTGGTTGGCTATTTCTCCAAGGTGAGTGGTGGGGAGATTTCCATTTGCTGGTGTTCTGTTGGTGTACTGAGAGTACCTAAGGGAACTATAAACCAGGAGCATATCTATAATGTACTTTTAAAAAAATTGCACCAAGTTAATCCAAATATTGGGTGGTGAAAAGCTGGATTCTTAAGCTTTTACTAATTGGTTGCTCTGTTTTTGCTAATCATGAGGAGAGGCACAAGGCATTTCAGGCCCTTGCTTAACTACTGGAACTTTTCCTGCTGACATGTGCAGGTGCTTTGGCCATACACTTTTCCATGCCTATGCTTGCACTTAAAAGAAAAAAGGCTGGGAATGTGTTTTTGAGACTGAAACTCTCAGTAAACTGAATTCTGCACCCAGTATTGCATTCCACACTTTTTTGTGCTTGTGTGGATTTGCTTCATACACACAACCCTGACTATGGCCAAATACCTGGTGTGTGCAAAAAGACTATTAACATTCTTTTGTTCTTCCTGTCAAGTCTTGTATGTGATAAGACTTGCTATTTTAAGGCCATCATTCTATGGCTATACCTCTGGAAAAGTCTGTTCACACTGGTATGACTTGTATCCAAGAAAATATAATTGGATTTGAATTGTGCGTAAACTGAAAGTGAGTCATTTTTCAGCAGATCTAAATTTTCTCCCTCCTTAGTGTATTGGATCTAACCAAACTAGTGTCCAGTCACACTTCTAAAGTGATGGGTATAATTTTATGGGTTCCAAACAGCCTTTAAAGTTCCAGGGAATTGAAGCAGTTAATCAAAGCAGCTTTCTTTTTTATGCTGTTGAACAGAGTGTATTCTCTAAGGAGCATGAATTCCAGCCTGGCAGCTCTGAAGGGAGAGGGTTTTAAATGACTTCCTAGTCCCTTGGGTGGTGAAGAGGAGACTTAGTTGGTGAAGTAAACATTAATTGTTACCTCCATTGAGCTTGCTTCTCAAATCAGATGCTGATCTCATTTCAGAGCTTTTGTTTGCATTTTGGGAAAGAGACCATGGAGGCTGAATGTGGCTTTAGTATTCCTCACACAGGGACAGAGAGTTACTTTGAAAGGCCCGTCTTAACCCCCCCCCAAAAAAAATAGAAGTTGTTTTTTACTTCAACACTTTCAGAAAAGGAAATAATGTGGGCATAATCTAGGGCCATCCTATCTCCCACAAGCTCACCTGCAGATGGATTTGTATTTTGTCTTACCCCCACCCCCCACCCCACAAAGGTTCTTTATTGCTTTGGAAATCTCTGGGGATTTGAAAAGCCCTTTGTGGGGAAGTAGGGGGAGAAATAATGTATTGCAGGGGAGGGGCCATACTTCTGGTGGTGGTGCAGGTTCATTCTTGGGCATCTTTAACTAAAAAGGATCCCAGGTAGGACTGGGGGGGCTTATTTGACTGAGACCCCGGAGAACCACTGTCACTTGGAGTAGTAGACATTACTGCACTAGGTACATGAATGATGGCAGGTTTACAGAAAGCAGCTTTGTGTGCTCAGTGACAGTTTTTTCTACCTTTTCCTTCCTGGCTGTGATCACAGAGGTTCAGTGGCTTGATAATGTATTATTTCCTTGGAGACTTGCTTTTGGGGTGATTGTGATTTACCCCAATTAATTCCTCATTGAGAAGAAGTTCTATTCCATATTGCTAATATTCTGTGTATGTTTGTTTGTGTCTCTTACTAGGAGAAGCACTGCCAGCAGAAATACAATGTTTCCTGCATAATGATTCTTCCCCAATACCAGCGCAAGGGCTATGGCAGGTTCCTCATTGATTTCAGTAAGCATATCCTCATTTTTCTGCCTTTCTCTTCAGCTTCATATTAAAGTTTATGAAACCATGCAATTCTCCAGCAGTGTTTCTTAAGTTGCACTTTATTTCAAGAGCATTAATTATCTGAATTGCCTACTTTTTGGGATTCCAGCCAGCATCCTTTCCCCAACTGCTTTCTTGCACCCCAGATGCTTGCACACAAGGCCCCCTCCTCCCCCATCACACTTCAGCCCACAAGGACATCTAAGATGGCACTCCAGAATTTGTTCTTCTTCCTGCTTTCCTAGCCATGTGGAGAGGCAGAAATTTTATTTGTATGTTTAAAAGGCTATTTATATCCTGTCTTTTCCACTATACCAAGCAAAGTGGCTAACAAACACATCAAATCATTTACCAGTAGTCTTTACCCTTTTCACTCCTGGGACTCACCTGTAGCATTTGAAGACCCACTTCTTATTTTTTGGCCATATATTTTTGTGAATTTATTGACAAACAGTAGCATAAATTTATTTACATTTTGGCTGAAATACAACCTGATTAGGGAAAGTGACCAGTTTGCAAATCCATTACATCAGTAGATGGGTTTCTTCTTTCAGAAGAGAGTAAAGTGGACCATTAAGGCCAGCCCTACTGTTAGGCAGAACAAGGCAGCTGCCTCAAGCAGCAGATGCTGGGTTTGGTGAGGGCACCCATTTCTTCTGAGCCCCCTGACCACTTGCCCCTATTAGAGGAGGGAGCTATGTGTGCCTCAAAGCCTGCCTCGCACCCCAAAGCTTTCTGATGTGGTAGAGGTTGCTGTGCTGTTGCTAGGTGTGGAAATAATTTTGAGCTGCCAGTCATGCTGGCTTCTGTGTGTTCAGTGGAGGTGGGCAGCATCTTGCCTTTCACTGCAGACAGCAAAACATTTTTAGCTGGCCCTACTGATGGTTATGGCATATCTATGCAGCAGCTGCTGCTGCTGCTGTTTAATTTCCCATTATAAATGTTTGTCTGAAAAATGAACGTATCTCAGTATACATGGCTAATTTGAGTTCTATAACTTGTGGAAATGTAGGCATTAAATATAGAATTTTCATTTTTTTGTTCAAATTAGTTTTGCACTAAATAGTCAAGAAAAAATATCATCACATAAAGGAAAACAAAGAAGCAAGGTGCCTTTTATGGAGGGCTCAGTGGCAGTGGCATCAAACACAAAGGGAATACAGCCATGTTGCTTTCTGGAGGGAAAGCAAAGGGCCAGTTCCAAAGCTAAGCTAACTACCTTTCGCCAAGTCCTCCTATCTTTTAAATGAGGAAGATACTTCTTATTTTTATCACTGACCATCACTTCCAGTGGGCATCTTCCCATTTGGTGAGGAGTGAGGCCCACATTATTCACTCTTGAAGGAATGCTGATGCTCACTCACTCATCGTCGGGAAAAAACACATGTACTGTAGAACCAGATGAGGGGACCTCTGGCTCTGACCATTGGTCATGCTGACTGGGGCTGATGGGAGTCAGAGGCCATCTGCAGAGCCACAGGTTCCCCATCCCTGCTAAATGACTTCCAGCAGCAAAACCCTTTCATTAGCATTCTTTTAATGCTAAAGTTTGTCCATGTAGCCTGGCATATGCTTTTGTGGACTAGGGTCCACATGAGATCTGCTATAAAGTCGCTCACCTCAGTGGCTTTAGGATAATTCTCTGGAAAGCAAGGGAAGAGAAGGAGATGAAGGCATATGTAGAGGTAGCAAAGGTAAAAATAACATGTCTGATAAAAAGTGAGTCGGTTGTTAATAGTTGTATTCTGGATCTAGCAAGGTTGAGTGAATCGATACAGCCAGCCCTGTGTTCAAACAGCAGGAGGGAAAGAGAGAAGTACTGTGGGAAGTACTAAAAAATAGTAAGAGGGCCAGGAAAATGGAATTTTATCAAAATACTCTGGATAAAATAAGCATTTGAGATAAAAAAGTGCCTGGATTTCCAGTTCCAAAACAATATTGTGTTGACCTAGAGGGAGTTTGCCAGAAAATGGGATCAAAATATGTTTGGATTCTCTGTCCACAGAGGTATGAGTTGTTGTTTTGAGCACACCTATACAGAATTCGTCCCAGCTCTTGCCAACCTACCAGTTCAAAGCACGTCAAAGTGCAAGTAGATAAATAGGTACCGCTCTGGCGGGAAGGTAAACGGCGTTTCCATGCGCTGCTCTGGTTTGCCAGAAGTGGTTTAGTCATGCTGGCCACATGACCTGGAAGCTGTATGCCGGCTCCCTCAGCCTGTAAAGCGAGATGAGCGCCGCAACCCCAGAGTCGTTCGTGACTGGATTTAACTGTCAGGGGTCATAGAATCATAGAGTTGGAAGAGACCACAAGGGCCATCCATTCCAACCCCCTGCCAAGCAGGGTCCTTTACCTTTACCTTTACCTTTATACAGAATCTACATTTCTAGTTCTCTAAAAATGCTCTTAATTTCCAGTAACATAATGTGTTTAGAGTTACAGTGCCCATTATTTGGGCACCTAATAATACAAGGTGTCATTTATGTTTGAAATAATTCTTGGAACATCTGATTTCCCTAATTAATGATGATGGAGTTCACGCACATTAGCAACTGCTTCATAGGGCATTAGGATGGTCTAAAGTGGTTTGGTCATGTCATTGGTTGTGGCCGTTTGGAGGCCCCACCTATACTTGCCTCTCATATCAAGCTCAGCTGGTGAGTGCCAATGGGATTATGGCTAAAATGAAGCTGCTAAAAACAAGAGAGAGGTGTGCTTTAGGAAGAGAGAGGAAACCTTAAGGTTTGCAGAAAGGCAAACCATCAATAGAGGGTGGGGAACAAAAGGGAAGGGGGAAATTCTCCAAGCAACTGTGTGAAGAATAAGAAGGCTTAGTGGCGACTGTGGCCATTGCCGGGGGGGGGGGGGGCAGGGGAAAAGGCCATGATTTGTTGACCACAACCCTGAACAGGAGGAGCTCTGCTCTGCATTTTTTTTTTTGCAAGTTTCATTTTTTTCACTGTAACAGGAAAAATCTGCCACCTAGTGGCACTGTTCATATCCAATTACAGTCAGCCTGCAGGACCTTTCCCACTGATTTACCAGCGTTTGCTTCCATGATCCCATGGGAATTGGTGCTGAAACGGGGGGGGGGGGGAATTGGTTGACCATATGAGAAATCGAAGGTCTTAATTGGAGGGTGTTCTACATTTCTGTCCATGTTTCTGAAAAACTCAAAATGCCTTCAGCACAGATTAGAATCTCCTTGTACAGGTGGCTACCTCTGTGTGGAAGGGGGCGGGAAATGCTGGTGACCTCTGGAGAGAAGAGCTTCTGGGTCCTGTGGGAGCCATTGGCTGTTTTTGTGGACTTAAATTCCAGTCAGAGTGCCTGACCCTATAGCTGAATAAGGAAGAGACACTCAAACAGGGTAGGCTAGCTTCCGTACAGAGCCCAGTCCTAAGTGCTTTCTGCTTTCTCTCAGGTTATCTCCTATCAAAGCGTGAAGGCCAAGCAGGATCCCCAGAGAAGCCGCTATCTGATTTGGGTCGTCTCTCTTACATGGCTTATTGGAAAAGCGTAATCTTGGAGTGCCTTTATCACCAAAATGACAAGCAACTCAGCATCAAGAAGCTAAGCAAACTGACGGGCATCTGCCCTCAAGACATCACTTCCACCCTGCATCACCTGCGAATGCTTGATTTCCGAAATGATCAGTGAGCATCGTAGAATTGGAGGGCCAGAAATGGCAGGGTCATAATTAAAGACATGGCTATGTCCAATGGTAGATTTCTGTGGAAGCACTGCAAAAGTGCTGTAGTTTTGGGTGTAAAACTCTGCTTCCTCTTAAGGGGGGGGGGGGCGGCAAAACACCAAATCATCCAAATTTCTAACTCTTACTGTTCTGGCACACTGCTTTTAAAGTGAGGGCAATGTCTTTCAGAATGTGAGAAGCAGAGGGATAGCATAATTTATTTACTGTAGTCATATTCTGCATTTCAGGTTACAGATATTTTCAAGGTGGATCAAAAGTAATATCAAAGCAGGCTAATGAAAACCACAGCCCTCTGTAGAGGGACGGGGACATTCTCCCATGCCAGCAAGATGGTCTCAGGTGGGGCATGAACTCAGCCTAGTGCCTAGTTCTTGATGGTGCAAACACTGACTTGCTTAAAGGCAGTTAAACAGCTTCTCTCCCTCTGAAGTGCCAGTTTTAAATTCTTGCGTGACTCAAGCCACTGCTGAAGCCAGTCCCTGGTGTCCTTTTTGCTGACTTTGAATCTTCACGTTTCTCTTACTTGTTGGCATTGCCTGCTGTGATTGTGGTGTCAGGAGTTTATGGTGGGGTCCTTGGAGTATGTGTGACTTTCCTATTAAGGAAATAATTTTCCCCTGATGTGTGTTGGGCTCACTCAGTGTGAACTGTTTGTGTGTGTGATTTAACAGTCCGTTTAAAAAAATATATTTTTATTAATTTTCCATTTAAACATATATAGTCACATCATTATTGTCCACTTAGCTTCTTTGGCTCTTTAGAGCCTATCAACTTCCTTCCCTCCCACCTCCTGGCTTTCAAAAGTAACCTTTATATCACAGTTACAGGTAGGTAGCCGTGTTGGTCTGCCATAGTTAAAACAAAATAAAATAAAAAATTCCTTCCAGTAGCACCTTAGAGACCAACTAAGTTTCCAATTCTAATATAACTCATTACAAAATACCTCAAAGTTTAAATAAATGTAGAAAGGTAAAAAATTTCTCATTACAAGTCTTCAGATAACCCTACTAATGCTGTTATATACTACTAATGATCTTTCTAATATTGTGTAAATTTACTCCAGTCTTTTTGGAATACTTGGTTGTGCTGGTTTCGGATTTTCCCCGTCAGCTTTGCCAGTTCCGCAAAGTCCATCATTTTCATCTGCCACTTTTCTATAACAGTCCATTTTTTACCTTTTTCATAGAATCATAGAATTGTAGAGTTGGGAGGGACCCGAGTGTCATCAAGTCCAACCTCCTGCAATGCAGGAAAATCTGCTAAAGTGTCCATGTCAGATGGCCATCCTAACCTCTGCTTAAAAACCTCCAAGGAAGGAGAGTCTGCAACCTCCTGAAGGAGTATGTTCCACTGTCAAACAGTTCTTACTGTTAGAAAGTTCTTCTTGATGGAATCTCCTTTCTTGTAACTTGAAGCCATTGCTCCTCTAGAGCAGGAGAAAACAAGCTTGCTCCATGCTAAACATACCCAGCTCCTTTGACTACTCCTCAGAAGGCTTGGTTTCCAGACCCTTGATCATCTTGGTTGCCTTCTTCTGCACATGTTATGTTTATTTAGCCACAGTTTAAGTTTAGGCCCAGCCCATTTTCCTCCTCGTGTGCTGCTTAAATACAAAAAACCAAAAAAAACACCCCATTTTGTGTCTGTTCAGTTCTTCCTGGTTTTCCAGCAGTCTGTCCCCCTACAATCCTGTCTCCCATGTTGTGGTTATTTTTGCCCCATACCTTTTCTGGCGGGGGGGGGGGATAATTAGAGACTGTCAGCACCTGCAGCAGCAGCCTGGAAGTTAATAAGGAAGCACCAGCACACAAGAGACCTGGAAGCATCTGTGGCCGCAAGCATAACACCTAATATAACTGCTGCCATTATGTGGATCCCTGAGGGGACCAAACATGAAAGGCTTCGTGTCGGCAGCAGCTGCAGTTCTGCAGCTATACCTGGTGCTTCCTAGGTAGGCAGTAGCCACCGTTTGTGATCTTATCAGGGCTTAGCTAGCTCACCCCAGGTCAGCTGCCACTGCCTTTTGTGGGAGCGATCAGTGTGTAAAGGCAGAGAAGTAATGGCAGGGAAGCCCCTACAGAAGCCCCAGTCTCAATCCTTGTCCAGTGGTGGCATTGAGAGGGCACGGCAGTTTTCACAATCCTTGATGAGGCTTTGTCAGGATGAGCCGCTGAGAAGGCAGTGTCAGACAGTTCTTCAAAGGGAATTGGCAAAGGAGACCTTGTTTCTCAGAGGTTGTTCCACTGGCTGTGACCACGCTGCATCTTCCAGGAAGATGCAACATTCTGTCACAAGGGACATTTCTTCCTCAACACCTTTCGTGGTTGAACCTGACCAAGTTTGAACATGGTGCTTGAAGAGTGACCTGCCTTCAGATTTGGTGAATATCATTCTAGCCTCAAGGTATCCTTCTCCAATTTGTATTTATTGATCAGCATAGTCAGCATTTCTGCACTGGTGCAAGCAGAAACGAGTGCAGCTGGATAGGGCTGGCATTAGAGATTTTCTGTCTTTCCCCCCAAAAGGACTTACACCCCAACACATTGTGAAGATAGGTATCAGCATCATGATCTGTCTTGTCTGACACTCAGGAGGTTTCTTTAGGTGCTCTTCCTTTCCTTAGTTTCTTAAAGAGGCTACAATAATAAATCCACCCGTGCCCCAGGTGGAATTGCATACAGAGATAAAGCGTCTGCAGTGACCAACGTTTAAACATTTAAAATTAGTCTCTATGTTGGTTATCATTTAAGGTTGTATTTCTTCATGTGAGAAGATCTTTGAAGATTCACATTGCATGTACAAAGACAGTCATTATTTGCATCTTTTCCTCCAAATGGATTAGGAAAGAGAGTTTCAAATTCCACTTGGTCTTAGTGAGTTAGGGCCTGAATAAATATGCCATATAATGTGTTGCACTTGATGCCGCCATCTAAAATTACAGCACACTCAACTACTGGGGCAGGGGCCAAATGAGCAGACCTCTATAGGAGGTTGCTGCACATTTACAAAGCGCTACAAAATGGATTTATATGCCTTGGCTGAGGCAGCTTTGGGGAGAAAAGTGTTGCAGCACGGACTCCTAGACCAATAGGCAGCTAATGCCCTCCCTACACGGGTACACTTTTGGACACTCCACCTGAGACCATCTTACATGCACATGAGAAGGGACTGTGCATGTAATGATGGTCTCTGGGCTGCACTCTATATTTTACAGTACCTACTGGGTGTGAGTTTGTCACTGGAACAGTGTTGAATGGTTAGCTTGTCGTTTGTGCAGTTGTATGTTTGTCTGTTGTTGTTTCTTTTGTGTTACATTTCTGCTCTTAAGCTTTCTCATGAACAAAAACTAGTGCTACAGAGGGGAAAAGACATTTTAACCGCCTTTGAAACAATTTGTGTTTATGCCATAAAGCACATGGGGCAGCTCACATCTCAACTGAGACCATATTTACATGCATAGAGAAATTCCTTTCAGTTAAGACCAATGATCCCATATAGCTGAAACATTCTCTAGTGTTTTCTTCATCTGTCTGTCCCAAAATCTCTAGTAGTCACAGTGCAGGCATTCAGTGCCTTGTCCAACTGTTCCCTCCACCCTCCAGCATAGCTAATGGGAACAGGAAACATTTTCATAACATGTACGGACCTTGTGTTGAATACATTGAACAAAAGAGTACAAGTCCCACTGAAGCAAACTAAGTCTGTCACTTCTGCTGAAAACACAATTGCTTATTTTCATCATTAAGGCTAACTAAAAAGTAATTCTGTACTCAGGCAATCAGAATTCTTCACCAAGAGCAGCTGAATTCTGTAATTGTTCTAAATCCTGCAGATCAATCAAATTTGCATATTTCTTTTATTTACTATAATTTTAGCATTGCAAGGGGACATAAACACTACCATGTGATTAACTTGCTGATTTACTTTGATTTCTGAGACATCAGCACATTTTCAGACAATAGGGATAGAAATGTGCATTTTATTAAATCAAACCTGAGATTTTTCAGAAGCTCAGCTCAAGCTTTTTGGCTTTGGAGCTTATTTTTGTTGCTAAAACACAATCATTTCATTGCAGGATTTTGGGTTTTGATATTGCAGTTTTAGCCAAGGCACTAAGAGCCTTCCAATACCTTGCCAGCTTGAGGCACAAGAAGCCAGAAAAACTGGTAGATATATTTTCTTTTCCTGCAACAGATGCTTAGCTGCCTTTAATGATTCTTCATTACCTTGCACTCTGCATCGGTTCTAGTGTCATCTCAGTTTGATTCTGGGCTGCAAGTTTCAAAGGGAAGTGAGAAAGAAATGTCCTACACAACTTTTTGTCAAAACTTCACAAGTCACTGTAAGGATTTTGGAGCTGACTTTAACCTATTTGTGCCCCTCAAATGCTGTTTGCTTCTTGATGCAACAGACTATGGCAGCTGCTCAGTAATGTGGCAGTCTTTTGGGCATCCTCCTGCTGGTCACTCTTCCTCCCTCCCTGCATCCGTATGTTTGTTACCTGTACTTAAACGCCAACATTTGGCTGAATCATTTTTTCCTCATTCTCAGATTTGTGATTGTCCGGCGGGAGAAGCTTATCCAAGACCATATGGCAAAGCTGAAACTGAATCTCCGGCCTGTAGTTGTAGATCCAGAATGCCTACGCTGGACTCCTGTCATTGTCTCAAACTCAGTGGTTTCAGAGGATGAAGAAGAAGAAGCTGAAGATGGGGAAAATGAAGAGCAGCAGCAGCAAAGGGAAAGAGAGGTAGAGGTCAGTTTGGAATAGATATTTATATATGCATGCAATTGTGGGGTAATTAGCAAAGCAGCCACACGTGTGCCCTGTATGGCAGAGGGATGGAAAGGTAGCTTAAAAGTGCAGATGGCTAAAAGCCCGCTGGAGTTGCTCAGGAACGTAATGGGAAAATTGGATCCCCTTCATCTTTCCATCAAGCCTGTATTGATTTGCCCTACCTCTACATATGCCACATTGGGAGGAATTTTATTTGAAAAGGTGGGGTAGGAACAAATAAACATGAAACTTTGTTATCCTGAGCCAAACCATTATTTATTGTTTAAATTTATATCTAGTGCTTCCTCCCAAAGGAGTGAGTCCAGGGCAGCAAACAAGAAAACACAAAAACTAACAAAATATTTAGAATGCTAAGAACATCTGAGAACATTTAAAAACAGCCACGTATCCTCACAGCTAATAATTTCCAGGTTGCTAGAAATAGGAAGCGAGTGTGGTGCAATGATTAGAGTGTTGGACTAGGACCCAGGAGACCAAATTCAGGACCCCCCACCACTGGCCATGTAGCTCACTGGATGACCTTGGACCAGTCCTTGCCTCTCAGCCTAATCTACCTCTCAGAGTTGTTGTGGAGATTATATTAGGGGGAGAACCATGCACGCCACCTTGAGCTCCTTGGGCAAAGGGTGGGATATAAACACATTAGGCCAGAAAATTAAATTAGTATGTTGTAGCCATTAAATACCTGGACAAATGGAAATGTTTTTTAAAAACCCCTGAATGTTGTGGAAGGTGTTCCATAAGTGAGGAACCAGTACTGCAGTGCTGGCCAAACTTGGCCCTCCAGCTGTTTTGGGACTACAATTCCCATCATCTTTTACCACTGGCCCTGTTACCTAGGGATGATGGGAGTTGTAGTCCCAAAACAGCTGGAGGGCCAAGTTTGGCCATCACTGCAGTACTGAGAAGGCCCTGCCGTGGGTCAACGTCAATCAGGAAGTCCCCAGAAGGGGTGGCACTTCCAAAAGGGCCTGCTTTGATGGTTTTCGGGCCCGAGGTGGTTGGTATTGAGGGAGGCTGTCTTGGGTCCTAAGCCTTTTAGGGTTTGTTTACTGGTACAAATTCAGACTGGTAGCTCACTGGCAGCCAGTGAAGCACTTTCAGGACCAGGACACATGGTCATTGCCCCACTCACCAACCTAGCAACCTTATTCTGCTGTAACTGCAGCTTCTGGATTGTATTCAGTCACTAGAGCATGGGCAACTGAGGTCAGGCTAATAGCTGGCAAACCAGCCTAATTTGGGTGCCATCACTCCTAGCTGCAGAAGCCACCTGGCTGGAATCTAGGAATGATCTCGAACTGCAAACCTGTTCCTTCAAGGGACGGTGCAAGCTGTCTACCTTATTTCTGGACCTGAGAATCACCCACTGTTTAGTCTCAGTATATTGGCCTTTATCTAGCTCATCACTTCAGCCAGGCACCAGTCCAACCCCACATCTTTTGCTGATTTAGATGGAAGGAGGGAGAGGAAGAGAGCTGTGTGATATTAACATATAAATGTTGAATTAGCTAACAGGGAGGTATTTGGGAGAGGAAAACTGGAGGGGAATCAGAAGAAAGGAAAGGTGGACATGACCAGGAGTTGTGGAATCAAGGAGGGATCAAGATTTTTCCAATCTTTGGCTGCAAGCTTGTACTTTAAATGCAGAACCAACTTTCCCAGCAACCTGATGTCTGTAGGAATAAACAGTTGCAAGAAAGTCTGAAATAAAATAGTTTGGTTTTCTTCTTTGCACTAGGTGATCAAATCTGTATCCTGGGAGAAAAAAGAGAGAGAGTCTTACTTTCCTCTGGAGAGTGAAAAAAAGCCAGACATTGTTTCTCCAGCCAATTCTGTGCGGCCACACAAACAAAGTCTTCCCCTTGCTGGTCTTCCTGCAAACAACCAGATGCCACGGAGGGGCCGTCGGAAGAACAAACAGTCGCGGGAGTCCTTTGCAGAGAAGGATTTGAAACTGCTTTTAGAGGAGAAGTCAGCCATGGCCAGGGGAGGTCGCTGTGGGGAGTGTCAGGAAAAGGCGGCTGCGGCTGCTGCGGCTGCTGCTGCTGCAGCTGCTTCCCGAGAGAGATTTGGGGAGAGTGAAGAGAGAACTACTTCCTCCCAGGGACAGTGTGGCAAATGTGAGGAAAAGTCCCCAGCTCCCCGGGGGCACTTTGGCAAAGATGAGGAAAAGTCCCCCATCTCCCATGGGCAGTATAGCAAAGGGGAGAAGCCCTCGGTGACGCAGAGGAGATACAGCGAAGGCATGGAAGTGTGGAGAGGGCAGCTTAAGACCCACGAGCCCCTCAAAGGCAGACTCTCCAAGGAGTGCGACCGAATACCCCGGCAACACCGCGAGGGTGAGAGGACACTGCCAAGGCACTTCAGTGAGAGCAGCGAAGAGGAGGGCGAGGAGCCTGCCAGCCCCTGCTCCACTTCCCCACCAGTTCTCACCAAACCCACTTTGAAGCGAAAGGTATGTCTTTCTCCCTTTCTGTCTGCTCAGCAGCTCCACACAACACTGAGCTTTTCTCCTTGTAGCTTCACATTGAACCCTTTTGCCTGTGTTAGCTTCTGCTTGCCTGTTGAACCTCTCTCATTCCCTGGATAGGTTTCTTAAAAGCTATTGAGTCTGTAGGCTTTATGTGCATGTGTAAGAAGGTGATCATATTCAGGACTGTGTATGCTTTTAATAATAATAAGCCCAGAAAAACTTAATTTTGTAATGTCGTTTTTTGCAAATTTACTGTTTTACAAGTAGCAGTTCAGGGAGGGGAAACCCCCCCCCCCCAATTTTGCTAGTTAAGGGAGAGACATGCAGGGCACTGACGTCCCACTCACAACCATTGGGACTCTTATCCAGCAGGTCTTCTGGCTTCTGAGATTTTGCCCATACTTCCAGACACATGTTAAGTCAGACAGTGCCAGAAACTTTGCTGCTTTTTCTTTTTTCTAAATGAATGCAGAGACTCTCAGGAAGCAAACTCTCAACGCACTGCTGCACTCCATTTGTTTATTCTGCTCTGTTGTTGCATCATGCACATGGCCCTAGTCATATTTGTGAGATTCATATTCTAAAGAAAGGATGGGAAGCCTGTGGCCCTCCAGATGTTGGTGGACTCCAATTCCTGTCAGCCCCAGCCAGCACAGTCAGTTATCAGGGATGATGGGAGATGTCGCCCCACAACATCTGGTGGGCCCTAGATTCCCCATCCATTTTTAAAGGTTTATCTTTGTGCCAGGGAAAGGCAGTAGGTTTAGACTTTGAAAGGGAGCCCTAGGATATTGAGGACTTCTCTCAATGGGCAGAGAATGTCTCCAGAGGTCTCTTTGTTGCAGCTACAGTTAGTTCTCTACTATCTGTATTCTGATGGTAGGTGCAGTGAGGGGCCTGGCATGCCCTTGACACCGGTGTGTGTGTGTGTGTGTGTGTGTGTGTGTGTGTGTGTGTGTGTAGGGTGGAATATGCCAGTCCTGAAACTGGAGTACTTACATGTTCTTCTCCAATCGCCTCCCCTCCTTCCTGTCCTAGCCAATGTGAGCCCAGCTGGTGGCCATAGGAAATGACCATGGCCCTACCCAGATGTCTCCTCTTTGCATGCTATAGGGCTACTCTCTCTGTTAGTTCCCACTTTCAGTGGGAAACTTGCCTCACTGAGTTGTGCTGTATGTAACCATCTGTCACTTGGTTTGTGCAGAAGCCCATTCCCCGGAAGAGGCGGGTCCGCAAGCGCAAATATCACAACAGCAGCGTTGTGACAGAAACCATCTCTGAAACAACTGAGGTCCTGGATGAGCCTTTTGAGGACTCCGATTCTGAAAGGCCCATGCCCCAACTGGAGCCCACCTTTGAGATGGAGGACGAGGAGGATGAGGAAGAAAGTGAACTGTTCCCGAGAGGATATCTTCGCCGGCTCTCTCCCCAAGGCTCCCTCAGGCACAGGTCCTCCTCAAAGAGAGGATCTCAGGGTGGAGAGGAGTCGGACGGTGCCACTGGTAGGTTTTGTCAGTGGCTGCTTCAGTGCAGTGTAACCTGCCATAAGAAAGGTAGCTAACTGCTCCCTCCCTGCACTCAGTGCCCATAGGAAACATACAAGATTGCCCAGTTCCAGGAATACATGACTTTTCCGGTATAGGAGTTATGCAGTGTGTGGCATTCGCTCCATCCCATTCTGCCACCCAGCTGCCCTGCAGCATGTCGAAGGGGAGAAATGCTCTCGTGTGGTTGGACTGAGGAGGAGCTGTGGAGACCAGTTGGAAGCTGCGAAGGGGCAGCAGGAAAGGGGGTTGCAGGATCGCCAGAGCTGTGACAGCTAGGGAAGGAAAGGTGGGGAGAGCATGGATGTGGGAAAAGACAAAGGGCAAGGGTTGCCAGAGCCCTTGGAACAAGGGCAACCTATGACACACACACACTGGGTTCTTGGGCTTCCGCCAGCCAGTATGGCCATGAGTGTTGCCAGCTAAAACATCCGGAGGGCCACAGGTTCCCCGTTCCTGCCTTGGGTGGCAATGAAACTTCTGTTGAAAGGGATGAGGGCAAAGGCTAAGCCCCAGGGGGCCAGTTGGTGACATACAACCTGCTTAAGGAACTGGGATGAACTCCATGGCTTACTGGTAGGGGTGGGATGGGGGAATTCAACAACAACAGCAACAATGAACAATCTTACCAGTGCAGGCACCTGTTGTCCCTCCTTTCACCTGGTGGTAAGAGTGGAAGGTAAAGCACCCACTTCCATCACATAGCCTGTTAGTTTCAGTGTGGTTCATTTAGTTAGATCAGTCTGTCACTGCAAAGCAGAAGCACAGGCATTTTGAATCCTGTAGTCAGCAAGTATGAACCAAAGGCTCTCAGCAACCGGATACCATCTCCAACTGGCCTAGTTTTTGTGCAGGTGCTGTTTTTGTGTTTTGTTTATATCCATGATGAAAACAAGGCATTTTATCAGAATAATTCTTTATAGCAATCCTTTCCAGTATTTCAGCCAAAAGCTTACTCCTAAGGGGTACGCAGAATGGACTGCACAGTACATAATGTATAATGTCCTCTGCATTGGCTTTAGATTCCCCAAGAGTAGATTTACAGGAATCTCTTTAAGTACCTTCTTTCTAGATTAGCTGAATGCCTTTTCTGGAATCAGAGCTGTAAAAGCATTCCTCAGAGAACAGAATACAGTATAAGATCATAAAACTAAGTTACATAATAGAAAGCAATATCATTGAGGATGTTCTGTGTCTACCTGTGTGTCTGATCCTCCACTCATCTGTTACCAAGCCATTATAAGACAGTAGCAGCCCACATTTCTTCATCTAATAGGCTGTTACCTTCAAATTGCATTTGTTCAGTTCCATAAGAACTGGAATTGGTTCATTCTTCACCCCCCTACCACTCTCCCTTTGCCGTCGATAACATTGTGGGAAAGTTCATGCTAGGCCAGGGGTCCCCAAACTTACCTGGCCTTGGGCTGGTTCCTCTGGTGCTGATTGTGCGGCGGGCCAGAGGGTGGGGGAGTGCGTGCCCATACGTGCGCACACTCGCTTTTTTGCGGCACGGCACCGGAAATAGCTTGTGCGTGTGCACATGGACCCCCACAGACCCAGAAGTGCACCGGAAATGACGCATGCGCACAAGCTATTTCCGGTGCCACGCCGACCCGGAGATGGGCAGCCGCGCCGCTCCGTACTAGTAAGAGCGGGTGGCAGGGGTCGGATAATTGGCTTGTGTGGGTTGCATCCGGCCAGCAGGCCTTAGTTTAGGGAAGCCTGTGTTAGGCTGTAGCTTTTTAACCCTCTTCAAAGTGCTTTTGCATCTAGTCTTGAATTTAGACTACTAAGCTGCATTTAACCTTTAAGAGGTTAAACGGCAGTCACTAAGCCCAGATGTCCCTGTTAAGTGTAATTTTGTAGTAACCTGTTAGGCACCTCTTTCACATCTGTCAAAAGTTTATACTTAATCCTTGGTTTTTTCCCTTGCCATACAAATTTTGGGAGCCTCTTTTGCCATATGTTGAATTGTCCTGTTCCACTGATAATTGGGATTGTTTGAAATAAAAAAAACATTTTGAAATAAAAATAAAATAAAAATATTTTATTTTTGAAATAAAAATAACGGAGCAATGGATTCAGACTACAAGAAAGAAGATTCCACCTAAACATTAGGAAGAACTTCCTGACAGTGAGAGCTGTTCGGCAGTGGAATTTGCTACCAAGGAGTGTGGTGGAGTCTCCTTCTTTGGAGGTCTTTAAGCAGAGGCTTGACAGCCATCTGTCAGGAATTCTTTGATGGTGTTTCCTGCTTGGCAGGGGGTTGGACTGATGGCCCTTGGGGTCTCTTCCAACTCTATGATTCTATGATTCTATGAACATTCTCGGTAGCACGTTCATTTTTATCGCAGAGATTCTTCCCATAAATGATAATTTCGTTCTTGTCCAAATCTCTAAATCTCTCTTGACCTCATTCCACACTTTTTCATAATTATCTTTAAAGAGGTTTATGTTTTTAGATGTAAGCCAGACTCCCAGATATTTTACTTTTTTCGCTATTGTCATTCCTGTTTTCTGTTGTAGTTCACCTATTTCATTACTATCCACATTCTTAGTTAATAATTTCATTTGGATTTATTAAGTATAAAACCAGCTAGTTGCCCATATTCTTCTATTTTGTCCAGCGCTTCCACTGCTCTGGATATTGGTTGTTTTAATGTCAATACCAAATCATCTGCAAAGGCCTTTAACTCTTTTGAACCAATTCTAATCCCCTTTATTTCTTTCGTTACCTGTAATTTCTTTAACAAGACCTCTAATACTGTTATAAATAGCAATGGTGACAGCGGGCACCCCTGTCTAGTTCATTTTGTTATCTCAATTTTGTCCGTAAGATTCTTATTAATCAATAATTTCACATGTTGTTCAGAATATATAGCATAAATACCATTTAAAAAATCCACCATTTCCAAATTTCTTTTCATAAAATACCAAGACACATTGTCAAATGCTTTCTCAGCATCAATAAACATCATCACAGCTTATTTATCTCTCCTGGAATACAAATACCCAATTAAATTAAATCAACTATGTTTCTTACATTGTCTGTCATCTGTCTCGCCTTGTTTAGGAATTAACGTGATATAGGCCTCTCTCCAGGTCTCCGGAGTTTTATTTCCCAATAAAATGCTGTTCATTAATCCATTAGAGGAGGTGACAATTGTTCCATATACCGTCTGGAGCCATGTACTCCTTCTCCACCAGCCCATTGGCTTGTTTCATCTCTCACTTGATTGACATCTCACTGGCCAGCATCTCTTGTTCTGGCTGCTCACCTTTGGTTGAGAGCTCTTTGGGTTTGTGCCCTTTCGAGGCTTGATGTGTAAATGCAATACCTGGGAAGGTAGGAGAGAGAGAAAGCAGTTTCAGGTCAGGAGACCCAGCTGAATCTCCTTCCTCTAACACACCAGCCCCACCCCCCAATAGATGTGCAGTTTGTTCTTTAGGTAGGGCTACAAGGTTTAATTAGTAGACTAAATCTTCAGTCAGTCAACTGTGGGGGCAACAATTGAGTGAAAAAGACAGCTTGAAATACAGTATTTATTTCGGATAAGGAGTGGTAACTTGCTAAATTGCACATTACCTTGAACTTGCTGTAACATCTTAGAGAAGCAGCTCTATAGAGCTTTTGGCAGTATGTAATATTAACAGACAGATGGTTAATCAACTGCAGATATTTCAACTGCAAGCCCTAGTGAGGAATTGGGATGAGAGCTCCAACTGCTTAACCTTTCCCTCCTCCTTTTCCCTCATTTTTTAGGCTCTCCTACCTTGAAACCAGTCTCGGTGCTGAGAAAATGTGAAACGAAAGATTCCCCACTCCAGCCAGACACTTCCACCCCCATGAAGAAGAAGAAGGGCTGGCCTAAGGGCAAAAGCCGCAAGCCCATCCACTGGAAGAAGAGGCCTGGCCGCAAGCCAGGCTTCAAGCTGAAGAGAGGGAAGGTCTTGGCAGCTGTCACCGAAGAGGCAGCTGACCCCACGGAAGCCGCTTTGAAACCAGGCCGCAAACCAAAAGTGCAGGAGAAGGAAGAGCCTGTTGAGCAGAAGGAAGAGCTTCTGCATGTGGCAGAGGAAAGGAAAGAAGAAGAAGGGCCTCCAGAAGTTGGGGACCTGGGAGAGGAAGACGAAGGTGCAGCTGCCAGTGAGGCAAGAGGGGCTTCTCCTTTAGGCAGCAGCAGCAGCAGCCCAGCAGCAGAAGTTAAGGAACCTGACATGGAGGAAGAGGTGGAGAAGCCCCAGAGCCTCGGAGAGCAGAGGCAGTCAGAAGAAGAGCAGCCGGAGATGGAAGAACCTGAGCGTGAAGAGGAGGAGGAGGAGGAAGAGGAAGTGGCAGCTGTGGCAAACCAGAATGAAGACCACGATGCGGATGACGAAGAAGATGATGGGCAGGTGGAGCCTGCCAAGAAGAATGAACTGGAAGAGCAGGCAGCAACAGAGGGGCTGAAGGAAGAGCCTGACACTCAGGAGTCTTTTTTAGAAACAAGCACACAGGACAGCAGAGAAGAAGATGTCAAGAACAAGAGTGAGGGAGAGGCAGATTCTGAGGAGGAGCAAGCCTCCCATGAGACATCGGTGGGATCAGATCCCGTTCCTGGTTCCGAAGATGACCAAGAGGAAGAGCAGCATGCTAAGGAAGGATTAATTGAGCTGAAGGAAGAGGAGCCAATCCCTCACAGCGAACTGGATCTTGAAACCGTCCAAGCAGTGCAGTCCTTGACGCAGGAGGAGGAGAACAGTGAGCACGACGTAGCCTACCAGGATTGCGAGGAGACCCTGGCGGCTTGTCAGAACCTGCAGAGCTACACCCAAGCTGAAGAGGATCCTCAGATGTCTATGGTTGAGGACTGCCCGGCCTCGGAACATAACAGCCCCATCTCCTCTGTCCAGTCTCACCCTAGCCAGTCGGTGCGCTCCGTCAGTAGCCCCAGCGTGCCCAGTGCCCTGGAGAGCGGCTTCACCCAGATAAGCCCCGAGCAAGGCTCTCTCTCCGCACCTTCTATGCAGAACATGGAGACCAGCCCCATGATGGATGTGCCTTCCGTATCGGACCATTCTCAGCAGGTGGTGGACAGTGGCTTCAGCGACCTTGGCAGCATCGAGAGCACAACAGAGAACTACGAGAATCCCAGCAGCTACGACTCGACCATGGGTGGCAGCATCTGCGGGAACAACTCGTCTCAGAGCAGCTGTTCCTACGGCGGCCTGTCGTCCTCCAGCAGCCTCACCCAGAACAGTTGTGTCGTCACCCAGCAAATAGCCAGCATGGGCAACAGCTGCAGCATGATGCCCCAGGGCAACGTCCAGCCCGCCACAAACTGCAATATCAAGTCCCCCCAGAGCTGCGTGGTTGAAAGGCCTCCGAGTAACCAGCAGCCGGCGGCACAGCCCCCCCAGCCCCAGCAGCCCCAGCAGCCCCAGCCCCCTCCTCCAGCGCAGCAACAGCAGCCTTCCTTGTCCCAGTGTAGCATGAACAATAGCTTCACTCCAGCCCCCATGATCATGGAAATCCCGGAATCTGGCAGCACGGGCAACATAAGCATCTACGAGAGGATTCCTGGGGATTTTGGTGCCGGTGGCTACTCCCAGCCTTCGGCCACCTTCAGCCTAGCCAAGTTGCAGCAGCTGACCAACACCATAATGGACCCTCATGCCATGCCTTACAGCCATTCCCCCGCTGTGACTTCCTATGCAACCAGCGTGTCTTTGTCCAACACCGGCCTGGCGCAGCTGGCTCCGTCTCACCCGTTGGCCGGGACGCCCCAAGCACAAGCCACCATGACACCCCCTCCCAACTTGGCGTCCACCACCATGAACCTCGCCTCGCCCCTCCTCCAGTGCAACATGTCCACCACCAACATTGGCATCCCCCACACCCAGAGGCTGCAGGGGCAGATGCCCGTCAAAGGGCACATCTCCATCCGTTCCAAGTCGGCACCCTTGCCCTCAGCGGCTGCTCACCAGCAGCAGCTCTACGGGCGCAGCCCCCCTGCGGTTGCCATGCAGGCCGGCCCCCGAGCGCTGGCTGTCCAGCGCGGCATGAACATGGGGGTGAACCTGATGCCAACCGCCCCTTACAACGTCAACTCCATGAATATGAATACCCTGAATGCTATGAACAGCTACCGGATGACCCAGCCCATGATGAACAGCAGCTACCATAGCAACCCTGCCTACATGAACCAGACAGCCCAGTATCCTATGCAGATGCAAATGGGAATGATGGGGAGCCAGGCCTATCCCCAGCAGCCTATGCAGCCAAACCCTCACGGGAACATGATGTACACTGGCCCCTCTCATCACAGCTACATGAATGCTGCTGGGGTCCCCAAGCAGTCTCTCAACGGACCCTACATGAGAAGATGAGCAAGAGAAACTTGCCGTCTTTAAAGAACTAACTGAAATCTCTCTATAAATAAAGGAACCTTTTATACTGACAAACCAGAGACAATGGACCTTTTTCCAGTTAAATATTGCTGTAGATCTTAGATGGGGTTTTGTTCCCTTTGGGTTTATTTTATTTTATTTTATTTTTAGGGGGCCTGGTCTTTATTCTTTTCACGTTTTGTGGGGTTCTTTTGGTTTGGGTCTTTGTTTTCCCTTCATGATCCTGAAACACTTCACAGTTCAAATCCATTTTTAAAATGGGGTTTGGGTTTACTTTTATTTTTTTCAGGGAGGGAATTGAAAATGTGCACAAAACCGTTCTGTAATTTAACAAAGAGTCTTACTTTGCTGACCATCTGGGCAGAGTGTTTAAAACTGTCATATTATCTCATTTTCAGCCGCCATATTCTTTCTCCTCCTCCATTTGTCCCTTGTGCACAGCTCCTAAGATGGCGCCATCTCTAAAGGTCAGATCCTTCCCACCCTCCCCTAGCTTCTCTTTCCTACTTCAGGCCCAACAGCAGGCTTTGAGGTGGTGACTTAAGGATGGGATAATAGAGCCCAAGGCAAACTTTCTGGTCCTCTTCTGCCATCCCTCCAGAAATAGGAACTCTGTCCCCACCTTTCTCTCTCTGAACTAAAATACAGTTTAAATGTAACTTCAAAAGTGCGCCCATTGCCTTCATCCCAGACTGCTTAGCCTAGCAGCATCATATTGAGAACAAGCTAAGTGCAGCCGGAAAGCGGGGCGGGGCGGGGGTTAGGGAGATGGGATGCTCAGTAAGCCCTGCAGCTGGAAATCTGGCATGTGAATCTTGGGACACAATTCTGCTTATGGACTGAGATTCCGAAGGTTCTTGCACCCCCTTGAGAGTTGGGGTGCACATTTCAATGGCTGTCAAGAGCCTGCACCTTCTTCCCTGGCTGGCCTGTTGCTAGCACTGCTGAGTGTAGGCCTCTTTGCTCCCCCTGCCCCAAGGTGCACCGCAGGGCTCTAGCAGCTTGCAGAGGGTCACTCTTGGGTGTTCCTTCAGCTGTGTGTGTCTGGGGGACCAGGGGAGGGAATGCGAGGGAGACAGGAGGGCAGGGCAAGTCTGTGCAGTGCAATCCATCCCGTCATCCTGTGAAGAGATGCCAGGCCCGTGGGCACATCATCAACTAACGATAAGGAGGGGGACATGTAGCTTATCCTTCTAATGTAAAATTCTCTGTATATTCCTGTAGAGCTACAGACGCACTTAGATTGACTTAGATGTGTAAAGATTTTTTTTTCAAAGAAACCTGAAAGGCAGTTGTGGAAGGGGGGAGGGGGGTTCAACTGCACTAAAATGGACTTCCTCTATACTGTTGAGTATAAAAGCAGAATTCCAGGGGCTTCCAGCCCTCATTTTCTCTTAGTTCTTCAGCATGTGTACAAGGCTGTGTAGGATCCTTGTCCCTGTATATATCTATGAATCCAGGCTCACCTCATCTGTGTCGAAAGACGTCTCGGGCTGCCCTCTCCTTCCTTCCTTCCTTCCCTGGTCATCTGAGCTGGCATTGCTTCCTGGTTGCAGGGGGGGCGGGGCGTTGTTGGGGTGTCAAAAGCAAAGCTGTTGGCACAAGGGCCATGTAATTTTTTTATTATTATTATTTGTCTGCTGTTAACCTTTTTCGGTTTTGGGTTTTTTGTATGGTTTTTAAAAATCAATTGGGCAGCTCCCTCTTTTCCACAAACCTTTGTGACTGTAGAACTATTGTAGAGAACCCAATGTTCTTTTCTATATTATAAAAAAAAATCCGACACAGTAATATTGGTACATGTCATCCCCCCCACTTCTGTTTAAGAAATAATAATGATAATAATGATAATAATAATAATAATAATAATAATGTATTTTTAGCAAAATAAACTTGGTAATCTTCTAAAAGAAATTTAAAAAAAACTCACTGTTAGTGACTTTGATGCCTTTTAAAAAAAAGAGCTTTTTCATTTCATTCCATCTTTAAAATTTTTTATCTTTGTTGTAGAATATTAAAGACTATTTTAAGAAAGATGAAAATTCTCTTTAAAGAGATCTCTAGAGTGTGTGACTAGAGTTCCAGATGCCTCTAAAGCCGCATGTACAAAATGAAGCCGCGTCTATTCCTGTCTGTTTATATTTGCTTTTCCTGTTTTGTAACTTCTTTGTACTTCGTTCTTGGTGACTTGTAAGCTTAAAAAGGGGAAGGGGTGCCTGGATGATGAACCCTTTGTAATTCTCCATGTCATGCGCTCCCGGGCCGGCCGGCCTCCCTTCCTCTCCTTGTATGTAATATCACTTTTTCCCTCCCCCCTTTCTAGCAAGTACTTTCAAAAGAACTCTGTACATTTTAACATAAAAAATAAATTATGTTGAGCCATTTTGGATGTCTGGTTTTGCACATCAAATTTTTATTCCTCTGAAACGTTGGAGATCCAAAGCCAGCAAGGGGGCGCAGGGGTCTCTTTGGATACTTTGCATGCAGGATGTGTGTGTGTGTTAAGTTTATCAGTGCGAAAAATTCTAGACGTGCTATGACCCCCCCAATCCTCAGATGGCAATGAATGGAAGAGAGAATACTTTCAACAGCGCCAAAGCTTAATGTTTCTCTTATCTGACCAGAGCTCCTTATGAAGAGAAAATGATTGGTAAGCCACTCTGGGAATTGTAGTTCCATGAGTGGGGAGGGGAATAGGGATCTCCTATCCACTCTTAGCAAATACAACAAACTGCAGCTCCCATAATTCTTTGGGGGAAGCCATGACTTATTAAAGTTGGTATCCTAGTAATTTAAATGTACTGTGTGAATGTGGCCTAACTGTTCCCCTCAAAGCACCAGCTTGGTAGAGTCCTCCACTTACACTGAAGTTCATGACCTTAGCAGATTAGAGAACTGGGCCAAAGCAAACAAGATGAATTTTAACAGGGAGAAATGTAAAGTACTAGTAGTACATTATTACGGTCGACGACCAGCACACACACACACACACACACACACACACACACACACACACAAAGACACATACAGAATCAATAATAAATGCAATTTAAAATTGATCTGAGATTTGATCTAAAAGGGGTTGGCCATCTTAAAATTAAAGTACATTAAAATTAATAATTATTGCTTTAAAAGAATAAATTTAGAAATTAAAAAATAAACAATTCAGATTATTATAATACTTAAATCAAAAGTACTACACTTGGGCAAAAAAAATGAAAGGCACAAATACAGGATGGGTGACACCTGGCTTGAGAGCAGTACATGTGAAAAGGATCTAGGAGTCTTGGTAGACCATAATGCAGCAGCTAAAAAAGCCAATGCAATTCTGGGCTGCATCAAAAGGAGTATAGCATCTAGATCAAGGGAAGTAATAGTACCACTGTATTCCGCTCTGGTCAGACCTCACCTGGAATACTGTGTCCAGTTCTGGGCACCACAGTTCAAGAAGGATACTGACAAGCTGGAACGTGTCCAGAAGTGGGCAACCAAAATGGTCAAAGGCCCGGAAACGATGCCTTATGAGGAACAGCTTAGGGAGCTGGGTATGTTTAGCCTGGAGAAGAGAAGGTTAAGGGGTGATATGATAGCCATGTTCAAATATATAAAAGGATGTCATATAGAGGAGGGAGAAAGGTTGTTTTCTGCTGCTCCAGAGAAGCGGACACGGGGCAATGGATTCAAACTACAAGAAAGAAGATTCCACCTAAACATTAGGAAGAACTTCCTGACAGCAAGAGCTGTTCGAATGCTTTGATGGTGTTTCCTGCTTGGCAGGGGGTTGGACTGGATGGCCCTTGTGGTCTCTTCCAACTCTATGATTCTATGATTCATACAATAAATTGCAGTGAGACGCTGAGGCATGTGGGGATCAGGCTTGAGTGAGCCTATGTGCTCATGTCTTGGTTAGCTTATATCGGGGGGGGGGGATCTTTAGATTGGGCATCAAAATAGAAGCCTTCCATGGCTGGGTTAATCCCCTGGATTGCTAACTACAAAGTCTAATCAGAAAATTTCCAACTATCACCTGTGTTAGGAGGCAGCCTGGGGGGGCAGGGGGGGACTTGAACTCTGTCATAGTGAGCGTGCTTGTTCAAGAACTAGTAAAGCCTCCCGAAATGAAAGCTAAGCAACAGGAACAGCCTTCCAGATATTTGGACTACATCTCCTAGCTCCCAGCTGGAGCTAGGAGATAAGATGCTTGGCTGTATTATGGCTATGCTTAGTGGGACTAATGGGGCTTGTAGACCAAAATACCGTATATACTCGAGTATAAGCCAAGTTTTTCAGCACATTTTTTTATGCTGAAAAAGCCCCCCATTGCTTATACTCAAGTGAGGGTCCCACCTTTTGGGCTGCTCCTTCCTCCTGTCAGCGGCAGCAGTGGAGGAACGAGCAGCCCAAAAGCAGCCAGGAGGTTTGTGGTGTGGTGAACCGGCTTATACTCGAGTCAATAGGTTTTCCCAGTTTTTGTGGTAAAATTAGGTGCCTCGGTTTATATTTGGTTCGGCTTATACTCGAGTATACACGGTACCTAGAACAGGGGTTCCCAAACTTACCTGGCCTCGGGCCAGTTCTTCCAATGCTGATCGCGTGGGAGCATGCACACTCGCTTTTTCCGGTGCACTTCTGGGTCAGCGCAGCACCGGAAATAGCTTGTGCGCGTGCGCACGGGCCTCCGCAGATCCAAAAGTGTGCCAGAAATGACATTTTGTGCATGTGCAAAAGCTATTTCTGTCGCTGTCCCAACCTGGAGATGGGCAACTGCACTGCGCTGTGCCAGTAAGAGCGGGCGGTGGGGGCCGCACAATTGGCTCACACGAGCCGCATCTGCCCCGCAGGCCTTAGTTTAGAGATGTCTGACCTAGAGGGTAGCAGCTGAACTGGAAAGTGGTCTCAGGTTAAGGGCAAGAAGGTAAAGCAGGAGGCGAACTGGACCTACACAATGCAGAGTCCAGCTGAAGCCCGGTTGTGGGTGAAAATTGGATTCTTCTAGCACCAGATTTTTTGAGCTGCACTTTATTCTAAATCTTGTAAAATGCAATTTTCCATTTCAAACTGGCTGTTGCCCACTCTGCACCCTTTACAATATTTGTAGGGTGTCAACTGTCTAAGCTAAAAAGCTTCTGAGATTAAAAGATGGAAGCTTAAGTTGAAACACATGGAAACTGGCTTCTACCAATCAAGGTGACATCCTGGGATGTTGCTGGCTAAGTGAGTCTCCCCTGACATTTCTGCTCTTCCCAAATCTATTGCTTTCTATTACCTTCAGCCCTAAAAGGCAGGTGCAGTATGGCAGGATTCCTGGATTTAAGTTTGTGTACTAGGCTAAATTCATGTGAGAAGGGTGTGTGTGTGTGTGTGTGTGTGAGAGAGAGAGAGAGAGAGAGAGAGAGAGAGAGAGAGAGAGAGAGCTAAAACAACTCATTTACAGGTTTGATCTCAAAAGTTCATTAGAATCCATGTTCCTAAACAGCAGTTGATGAGCCAATTCAATGTGGACTTTGTTCAAGGAGTGGAGTCTAGAAGATGATTAGCTGATTGCAGCTTTTAAGCTTAAAAGATGTAGGGAAAATGGGATATTTTGAGAAGATGGAAGAGAGATTTCCCTCTGAAAGAAAAGGAGTAGAAAAAGCAAAAGAAATGTATGCTAACTTGGTTCTGTCTCTCCCCCAAGGTGCTTGTGTGTGTTCTAAAAGGCCCCCTCTGAAGGATCCCATAGCTCTCGGTTGCTAACCGGCTGCATGTATGTGGACTTAAATACTGCCTCCACCATTGGAGGTCATATGCCTCTGGCTGCCAGCTGATGAAGAGGGCTGCTGTCAGGCTCAGGTCCTGCACAGCTGCTTCCCATAGGCATCATCTGATGGTCCCTGTGAGAACAGGATGCTGGATACGAGTTGGATGTTTGGCCTTGCTCCAGCAGTAGGGTTCTTACTTTTGAAAGAAGTCTGCTCAGAATTCTGCATAAAGGTGTGTCAAGTCAACACCAAGCAAAGTTCTTTCTCATTTTAACTTTCTTATTTTGCATGATTTCCATTAGACAGGAGGGGCAAAACAAGGCATTGTGGAGAAGCAGTGGAATCATCTCCAAAACTGCTTACAAGAGTCTCTGGCTTCTGAGACTTCCCAAGACACTTCCAAGCATAACTTGGCAACTGCAAGGACCAGAAAGCCAGTCTCTCTTATTTTTTAAAAATGAAATATTCTCAGCCTGAATTTTGCCCTGACTACCATGTTTTTGCAGTGTGCATGCTTTTGTACATCATCATGACATCACCACCACCCTTGCCTTTCAAGACCACAACATGCTCTAAAATGCTTTCCAAGCAATCCTTAATGAGTGTCGGCCTTGCAGAGGAAGGTTTTGCCAGGCAAACAACCAACAATGATCCTAACAGATGGGCAACACAGCATTGCTAAGACATGAGTTTCAGCACCACATTGGGCAAAAAGATTCCTGCATTTGCAGGCAGCTGGAGTGGATGACCCTTGTGGCCCCTTCCAACTCTAAATCTGTGATTCTATTCTATGATTCCATAGATGTACCAGCCTTACTCACAGAAACCTGATTTATGGTGAGCTCAGACCATTTACCTACCTAACCCCATATTTAGTGCTTAACCTGCAGCAGCTCTTTATGGCTTTCCCAACTGGTGCCCTCCCAAGTACTTTGAACTACAACTCCCAGCAGCCCCAACCAACATGGCTGTGCTGGTTGGGGCTGATGGAAGTTGTAGTCCAAAACAGCTGGAGGGTACCCAGACAGGAAATACTGCTGTTTGGTCTGAAGCAGCTCTCTTAACA
Source organism: Lacerta agilis (assembly GCF_009819535.1). NCBI lineage: Eukaryota > Metazoa > Chordata > Lepidosauria > Squamata > Lacertidae > Lacerta > Lacerta agilis. The sequence goes on along the minus strand of NC_046319.1, from coordinate 907,527 downwards.
CCTGTCCTTCACCTTTTTAACGGGATCCTGAGGTTGATGGACTACAACTCCCGTCATCCCTGACAATCGGCCATGCTGACTGGGGATGATGGGAATTGGGGTCTTGAGAGCCACAGGTCCCCACCACCTCTTTTAAACAGAGGTGCTAGGAATTGAATCTGTGACCTTTTTTATAGGAACTACACATTTGAACCTACATGCATGTCCACTGCCTGAGTATTCAGCGTACAGCTCAGAAAGCCAGAATGTCTTGTGTGGTGTCTCTACATGGGTCTCTTATGAACAGAGGTTTGCTCTTCGCTTTATGCCTGATACAGAAGTTTGCATGCAAAAAATGAAGCATTGGTTTATTACATGAATTGGAGAAGGCATAAATGGAGGCTGCTTCACACTGCGAACTTGCCAGTATGGGGGCAGCAATTCAGCCATTAAGCATACTTGCACATTAGATCTAGAGAATAAAAAGAATCGGTAACCCAAAGCCTAGAGAGTGGGAATAACCATGTGTTACAGGCCCAGACTGAAAAGAAGAAGGAGGTGGAGAAAGATCTAGAGCAAGTAGAGCACACCTGTCCTATCTCTTGAGAATTAAGCTCTCCCCTTTAGAATCCTGTGCCAAGAAGGCAAGAGTCTCACCTGTTCCTTGGTTTGTGCTGCAGCAAGGCGCGGGTTTAGAATCATAGAAGGGATCCAAGGGTCATCTAGTCCAACCCCCTGCAATGCAGGGATCTCAGCTAAAGCATCCATGACAGATGGCCATCCAGTCTCTGCTTCAAAACCTCCAAGCTAGTGAGCAACCCAGACGAGAGAACAAACTGCATTGCACAGCAACACTTTCAAACACTAGGTGGAGGCAACAGTTCAATAACTGAACATTCCTCATTGCTTTTTTATAACGTTTCCCACTCTTCTTTTCATAAGCACATTTCTTTCTGATTCCAATTCAAAGTGATGGTTTTGCATTTTTTTAATCCCACATGGTCCAGGATATCTGAAGGACAGTTTTATGATACTTTCTGCCCATTTTGATGGGGGGGGGGGGGTCTGGGGGCTGGCGGAGTCTGATCATTCCCTGCCATAATGGTAAGTTGGTGGCTACATAGGACTGGGCTTTCTCTGAGGATGTTTTCAGATGTATGTTTGGCACCTCTGATTTCTTTGCTAGATGGAGGAGTAAACCCCCCCCCCATGCCCAAACCCAGTTCTAGAAGGCATTCAATGGCTATTGAGCCATTATGTTTGTCTATCTCCTGTTTTGGGATGTCAGTATTTAATCTTTCAATTTGCTTGGTTGTATTTTGTTTCATTTTCCACTTAGGGGTTATGTCTTGTGATAGTCCTACTTAAAGTAGATTGACTAAAATAAATAGACATGGCTAACTTAACTCTCAGCAGCCTTAATGACAATGTAGTCCCCAGGATTTGGGGGAAGAAGCCATGACTGTTTAAAGTGGGACAATACTGGTTTAAATTAATGTAGTGCAGGCATGTCCAACAGGTAGATCACTGGACACCTGCGGCAGATCACTGATAGATCATTGGCTCCCCCCAAAGAAGCTGAACAACTGCGGCTTTCCTAAAAAAAAGCTCAACAACTTTGACCTGAACCTCCCAAAAGGGGGTAGATCCACTGCCAGTTTTTAACTCTGTGAGTAGATCCCAGTCTCTTGGAAGTTGGCTATCCCTGATATAGTGTGAATGAGGCCTAAAGCATGATCAGATTTGCAGCCAGGCAAAAACACTCAAGGAAGCAGGGCTTGGGAGGGGTGCAGCTCAGGAAGGAATGTAGCCTGGGAAGAGTCCTGAGGGCCAGGTAAAGGTAAAGGGACCCCTGACCGTTAGGTCCAGTAGTGGACGACTCTGGGGTTGCGGCGCTCATCTCGCTTTACTGGCCAAGGGAGCCGGCGTACAGCTTCCGGATCATGTGGCCAGCATGGCTAAGCCACTTCTGGCAAACCTGAGCAGCGCACGGAAACGCCGTTTACCTTCCCGCCGGAGCGGTACCTATTTATCTACCTGCACTTTGACGTCCTTTCGAACTGCTAGGTTGGCAGGAGCAGGGACTGAGCAACGGGAGCTCACCCCGTTGCGGGGACTCGAACCGCCAACCTTCTGATCAGCAAGCCCTAGGCTCAGTGGTTTAGATCACAGGTAGGGCCAGGCTACATTTGGTCCCTGAGCCTTAAAAAACCCAACTTTTATCTACTTGCTCAGTTGATAGGAAAATATAAGTTTCTGATGATTCATCTGTCTTATGTCATTCCCACATGTTTGAAGCCCACGTTGGGCAAACGTTTCCTGTATTGCAGGGCATTGGACAAGATGAGCCTCGTAGTCCCTTCCAACGTGACAGTTCTGTGATTCTGTGACTGTAGGTAATTCCTTGATGGGTCAGTGATGGGTGAGCTCCTATGTGTGAACCAGCTCTCAGGTGAAAAGACATCACACAACCTTCCTGGGCTGCATTGTCTATTGCTGAACTGTTTCTGTACTTATAAAGCTATAAATAACAGCCGCTGGCCTTCCATATGTGTGGAAACAGCACAAAATCTTTCTTTCTTTAAAAAATACCTGTTTTTAAAGGTTCAAAATAGCTTACAGACAAATCTAAAGCCACTTCATTTTTTATGCACCTTTTGTTTCCTTTTTCCTTTTTTTCACTTTATCTTGTTTAACCAAAATATTTTCATTAAAAAAAATATCTAAAGCCAGTTCCAATGAACAGTAAATTCTAAATGCAACCCTGCAATATTAAATTAAATATTATCAAACAATAATAGTTAACAGAAAGGAGAGAATAGCAAATTAAGGCACATCCTCAAAAACGTGCAGAAACACGAAAGCCTCACACACCTTTACAAATGCATGTAGTGGCAAAGGTTGGCAGGTTGGGTTGTGGAGCCAGTTCCATCACACTGCTGAGAGGGGCCTGTCCCGTCAGCTCATAGACTGAGCTTCCTTCAGAGACAATCTGTCTTCTGTTATGCTCACGAAGAGGTTTTTTTTTTCCTCCTGCCTTTCTCATATTTCCCCAGTGGCTGCTGGCAAGCTGCCCTGGACCCGTTCTTAGCATGCAGATACCTTGGTGGGGTGGCAACATTGAGCAACTGGGCCAAGTCCTGCATTAGCAGGAGAGGTGGGAAGCAGGGCTCAGGCCATCAGCTTTGCCAAAAGACCCGATCCATTGGGCACCTTCTCCCACTGAACTGTGCCAGCTGGCCAGTGTAAGAGCAACTGTTTAAAAAATTGTGCCTGCATTTGACACCCCCCCCCCCGCTTTTCTCCCTATCCCTTTTCCCTGGTGTGTTGTGTCTTTTTAGATTGTAAGCCTGTGGGCAGGGACAGTCTTGTTTTAATGGATTGTAGCTAAGCCACCCTGGAAGCCTGTTTTGCTAAAGAGTGGAGTACAAATGCTCCAAACCAGCCAACCAACAAGTTCTGACTCTGGTGCATAAAACGCTAGACAACTTGGGACCAAGATACCTGAAAAGTCATCTCACCACACATACACCTCTGGAGGTGGGAGGGTCTCCTGCAGGTACCTTGGTACTCAAACAACTTGGAACCCAAACTGCAAACCCGGAAGTGTTCTGGTTTGCGAACTTTTTTTGGAAGCTGAATGTGCTCCTTTTTGAGTGTTCCGTTTCCAATTTGAGTGTTACACTGAGTTCTGTCTGTTTTTACTATTTATTTTGCATTTTTGTTTTTGCAGCTCTTTTTTGTTTTGTTTTTGTGACTGTGTGGAACCCAGTTCAGCTGATTGTGTGACTGCAGTACATTGTTTATTGCTTTCATGTTATGGGTCAATGGTCTCGTTAGATAGTAAAATTCATGTTAAATTGCTGTTTTAGGGGTTGTTTTTAAAAGCGTAGAATGGATCAATCCGTTTTGTATTACTTTCTATGGGAAAGTGCACCTTGGTTTTGGAACGCTTTGGTTTTGGAATGGACTTCTGGAATGGATTAAGTTTGAGAACCAAGGTACCACTGTACTAACTTATCAGGTGGTCTGCTCCACAAAATGCAGGACTTGGGCCTTGAGTGTTGTGGCATCTGCCCTTTGGAAGGCCCTCCCCTTGAAGATTAGGCAGTTGCTGCCTCTGTTGCCTTTTCAGCACCTGCTGAAGACCTTCCTCTTCCCAAAAACCTTTTTAAGTAGAGATCTTTCCCAGTCTGCACCTGTACTGAAATGGATTTAAATATTTTTAATTGTTTTATCACTCTTGTGTTTGCTGCCCTGGGCTCATCTGGGAGAAGGACGGGATAGAAATTTAAGCGACAAGCAAGCAAGCAAGCAAGCAAGCAAGCAAGCAAACAATAACATTGACATTTTAGCAGTGAATACCTGCCTGTCCTTCCTAACTGAGTGTATGAATGGATATTTCCCCAGTATTTTCCCCACAATAGCAGAAGTGAGGAACCTTGTTGAGCCCCACAGGCACATATTCCTTCATGGGCAACTTTCTGAGGGCCGCACACCAGTAGTGGGTGTAGCCAGAGGCAAAAGTGGCTGTAGCAACAAATGTGACTCTTAGCTTTGTACAATAGGCTACATTCCAAACACACAAAAATCAGCAGTTTTACACATACTGTTAGGCATAGTACCAAACACATACTGTTTGGTATCTGAAGAAGTGTGCATGCACACGAAAGCTCATACCAAGAACAAACTTACCGGTAGTTGGTCTCTAAGGTGCTACTGGAAAGAATTTTTTATTTTGTTTTGACTATGGCAGACCAACACGGCTACCCACCTGTAACTGTTAGGCATAGTTCAGCAATAATACAATAAAGCACCCAATGTCAGTGAAGTTAACTCTTTATTCAAAGAAACTGAAACAGCTCAGTCCTAGTGGTCACAGCAGCAACCCTTCCCAGTAGGTCTTGCCCCAGTGAGGCAGTTGTGAGGACTGCCAGTTCCTGCCTTCCCACCGCTCTCCCCTGGGTCCTTCTCAAGCAATCTGAGACTCTGTCCACGTGTCTCTCTCTGCTCTGCCATCTTCTTGCCTCTTCTGGTCCTGGGAGACCGGGGGGGAGGGGAGCTGGTCACAGCAGGAGGGGGAGACCCCCCAGATTCCTCACCAGCCTGCCTCTTTGTCTCCTGGTCCCTCTCCTCTCCTGCCTCTTTCTGCTTACTAAACCCTGTGGCTGCAAGAAGCTGTCAGCAGGGGACAGCAACCACACGCTGGGTACAGCTTCAACTGGCCGGATAAACCAGATGATGTTAGCCGAAGGGTCTCAAACCCTCCATGAGTGAGGGACTTCCCCTGCCTGCAAAGACAGGCTCAGGCAGATTGAGTGCACAAGGCCAAGAGTGGATCTAACAGTCAAGAAGGCAGTTTCTGCACATGCTGTAGAGGGAAGTTAGGGGCAGATAGGGCTTGTCATCCCCTTCATGGATCCCTGCCTTGTCATGGCGAAGGGGCTTGAATAACTCCAAGAAGCTATGAGCTATGCCGTGCAGGACCATCCAAGACGGACAGGTCATAGCCGAGAGTTTAGACTAAATGTGATCCACCTGGAGAAGGAACTGGCAAACCACTCCAGTATTTTGCCAAGAAAACTCCATGGACATAAAAAAGGATAAGAAAGTGAGAGTTTCCAAGGCATGCCCTGGTTCACGGGGTCACGGAGAGTCGAACACGACTAAGACGACTAAACAACAACAACAAGGGCTTGTCATGCTGGGGTGGTAGCCTGTCTAGAAGAAGGAAAACCCTGATCCTAAACTTCCTCTGTCTTGCGGGGTAGCTTTGTGAGATGAAAAGGCCTCGGACTAAACCCTACACAAATCTGGAGTGGAGTCCCTAAGAGGGTTGGATGGCGCCTTGTATGCCTCCTTCCGGCAACTTCCGCAGCCAAGACGGTGCCAAATGTCTTGCTTTACTTTCCCTTGGAAAAACCAGCAAGGCCGAGAGCAGGGTCTGGGCAGCCCAGGACCTCCAAACATACTGCCCCGGCTTGCACCCTGGGGAGGTCTCTTTGGTGCTGCTATTTCAGCGGTGTGGCTTCATTCCAGAGGCATACTCCATGGTCTCTCCAGACAGATGGATTCCCACAGCATGTAGGCATCCATGGTGCCATTGTATAATTGATTGCAGCTGGGGTGGGGTAAATCATTGTAGAATGCAATGCCTTTAGGACTGTGGTCAAGTGACCCTATGCTCTGGGTAAGCCTACTTGCCTATTCAACCCAGGACCATCCACTCTGTTGGGCAGTGCCTCTCTAGCGTCTCAGCCAGAGGTCTTCCTCATCCTACACTATGTGGGCCTTTATAACTGGAGACGTTGCCAAGAGTTGAACCTAGGACCCTCCCACAAGGCTATGAGCCACCCTAGACAGCCACCTTCTCTGCCTCCTGATGGGTTGGGCTACAGCCCCAATCAGCATCTGCTGGTTGGGGCTGATGGGATTTGTAGTCCAAAACATCTGTTGGTGCGGGCTGCTTCACAACATCTGGAGCTGCCTTCTTTCAAGCCAGGCCATTGGTCCAGCTAGCTCCGTATTGTCTGCATTGCTGGGCAGTGATTCTCCAGAAAAGGATCTTTCCCATTCCTTTGCGCTGGTGCCAGGGATTGAGGCCAGGACCTTCTGCAGGCAAAGCAGTGCTCTGCATCTCCACTAGGCCCCTCCTCACTGTAAAAGATACTGGCTGAAAGATACTCTTGCCGGCATCCATGAAATCAGCAGCTGAGAGGATGGGAGTTGTTTCTGGAATGCCTTTAATGAAATTGTTATTGATGTGTTTGATGCCCTGGGCTCCATTGGGAGGGAAGGTGGGATATACATTGAAAGCCCCAAAGTGTTCTCCAGTCTGGGATACCTACATCTTCATTGGGAAAACAAGCCCAGCTGTGGAGACTGACTGGGAAGACAGATGCCCAAAGAGATGACTCACATAGAGTTGCAATGATGCATTACAGGGGGTTGGACTAGATGGCCTTTTGGGTATCCCTTCTAACTCTATAATTTTGTGATTCTAGGGAGCCGCCTCCTCTCTGGGTAGTTGCTTTTGGCTCACAGAAGCGAAGTCATTCCATCAGTTCATTCCTCATAACACAGTATAGGAACAACTCCTTTAACAGGGCAATGAAAACGTAGTAATGTATATATGTGGGCTGATTTTTTAAAATAATATTTATTTCTATTTAAATAATTTTGATGACGATGATGATAAAAAACATAACAACAATTATGATGACGTGACTTTCAGACAGACCTATCTGAAAACTGATGGAGGGCAGAGCTTACCATAGTTTCACTTCCTTGATTGGAAACTCGGGAATTTTAGAACAGTTTATGGCTCTAGGGCACTGGCAACTAGAACAAGTCTCAATATGTTGAATCACAGAATTGCTGAGCTGCGAAGGATGCAAATGGCCATCTAGCCCAACCCCCTGCGATGCAGGAATCTCAGCTAAAGCACTCATGTCAGATGGCCATCCAGTCTCTGTTTAAAAACCTCCAAGGAAGGAGAGTCCACCAATTTCTGAGGGAGACTGTTCCACTGTTTAGTTGGAACTTCCTTTCTTGTAATTTGAATCCATTGATTTGGGTTCTACTCTTTCTCTGGAGCAGCAGAAAACAAGGCTGCGCATCTTCCATGCGACAGCCCTTCAGATGGTTGAAGAAGACTATCATATCATTAATGTACTTTCTTTCAAGTTTCAGCAGTTGCTAGCACTACACAATTTTATACATGCCTTCTCAGAAGCAAGTCCCATTAAGTTTATCAGGGCTTACTTCCAGGAAAATTAGTACAGGCTTGCAGATATTAATGACAGTTTTGCCTTAGGAGGGTTTTAATATTTCTGCAAATATTATACAGACATTTTTATTAGCTCCAGTTTGGATGAAAATAACTGGAATCACTCTTCTTCTTTTTTTTAAAAAAAAAACTTTGTTGAGTAATGAAAACATTATACAATGCAGTAGAACACAGCAAAGAATCAACAGGTGGGTTACTATTATAGATCCGTGATACATAATTAGAGAGCACTTCAAAACACAGAAAGGTTCAATCCAGGAATGACTTTTCTTAAGAAACTTCACACACACCCCCATATCCATTACAAAACTTGCCTTGCCCTGATAAAAGAATCATTCCCAAAATGAGTTTTGAGGAAGGCACTGATGAAATAATTTGGCATCGTTGAGCCAAAAGCAACTACCCAGAGAGGAGGAGGCCCCTGTTGCAACCCTGTGTGAGTCACTGCTTTGGACATTCCTCTTCCCAATCAATATCCACTGGAAAGTTGGTTCCTTTGCCATATCACATGAGTCCCTGTCCTGGGCTTGCTTTCCCAATGAAGATGTAGGTAGGGCAAATTGGACAAGAGCACTTTGTGGCTCTCAGTTTTTGTGTGAGCTGTATACAGTCAGATATTAGACCTCATTCTCCCTTTTCTGTGGTTTAGCAATTTCCCCTTTGTTGCCAATGCTTGCCTGTTGTATCTCTACATGAGCCAGTGTTTGGCACTTACTTATGAAATGGGGTTCATGCACAGGATATTCTTATGCTTTCACAAACAGGAGCAAGGTGCAAAAGAGACATGGAATAAAATATTTCTGATCCCCAAAATTTGTTTTTGTACCTGAACTGAACGAGGGTAATAATAATAATAATAATAATAATAATAATAATAATAATAATAATAATAGATTCTCATCCTTGCCCCCACCCTCAGCTTTCTTCATTTCAATAGTGTAAATTCTTTTGGGATGGGGGGGATCCTTTTGTTTTTGCCATTATCAAACAGTTGGAAATAAGAAAACTGCACATCTACTTCAAATTACCCAAAGATCTACCAGTAGATCCCAATCTGCCTTCTCCCTGACACCACTAAAGAAACCTTTTGCAACAGGAGGAGGTGAAGACTGTTTCCAATTAAAATTTCCAGCATCAGCTATTCAGAAAATTGCAACAAAAATCTTTTGAGTTTTTTTAGATTAAAGATTTCAGGTTGTGATTATCGTTTAACAAATGGAATACAAATGAAGTTTTTCTCCGTGGTGGCATCTCACGGGCTGATCAATTTTTGGCAGCCCAAACCTGCACCAATGCAATCGATTGAGTCAACATGCTGACAACTTTTGTGACAATTGTTGTCAGCCTCATTTGGGGTGATACAACTACGGAAGTTGTTCCTAACCTACAAACTGGACTGTAACTTTAGATGTGCTCTGCTTGCGCAAACTCTATAGAAGCTAAAAGCAGACTGAGGCAACATAACCCTTTAAAATGGCTGGGGTAATAAACACGTCTTAACCTGGAGCCAAAAAGGTTGCAATGCCTCCTCTAGTTTGGGGAGCCACCACAGAAATGGCTCTCTCCTTTGTACATACATACATACATACATACATACATACATACATACATACATATTATATGTGCCTTAATCTGTCTTTAGCTCACTGCTAATTTTAATTGTTATTTGAAAGTTTTAATTTTCTGTTTTTACTGATAATTTTATTGTTTTATTCTGCTTTGAGGTTTTTGGTTTTTTACAATCAAGTGGTAAATTCTGGACCCACACGTCCTTCCACAGTGGGGACATTGGTTTCCGGGCGGGAGTTGATCACAGTGAAGGTTTGCCAAGTGTGCCTTCCTCTTAGCACGTTTCTCCCTTGTGTCCCGAGTTCGAGTGTCTTCAAAGCCCATGACACCTTTGGTAAAGGCTGTTCTCCAATTGGAACGCTCGCAGGCAAGTGTTTCCCAATTGTTGGTGTTTATACTACATTTTTTAGATTGAATTAAATGAGTAATGCAACTCTGCTAAGGGGGGCACTCAGAGAAGCTGCCTCCTACACAATCACACTACTGGTCCATTTAGCTCCCTATTATTTACACTGACTGGCAGCAGCCCTCCAGGTGAGGCTCACGGTACAGACCACTTCATGCCCAAATAGTATCCAGAGAGCATCTTTAGCTAAGCAGATGTTGCTTGCTTGAAGAGCAAAGTCAAAAGAGAGAGATGGCGTCTGGCCCTTTTGCTTTTGTTACCTGAACACAGGTGAGGCCACACCCACCTCCAGTCACATGTAGAGGAAGTCTGTCCCAGCCCAGGAGAAACAGGAAGTTCCAACTGGCTGGACCAGACATCCCCTTCTATGTCCACTCTAGGGATGTTGTACTTGACTGCTCTTGTGTTTCACATCCCTCAAAGACACCACAGTCTTATTCCAGGAAGTTCGCAGGACGAAAAGAAGATGGAAAAAAGGGAGAGAGTGGCAGCATTCCTTGTCCTTTTATCAGGTCTGGAAAGGTCACACCCACCCACTAGTCATATGCAAGGAAGGATGCTCCAGGCCAGGAGGAACAGGAAGTTTCAATTGGCTGGACCAAGCATTCCCTTCCATGTCCACTCTACCAAAACAAGGAATGTTGTATTTGACTGCTCCCAGTGGATTACATCCCATAAATAGCTGTCCTTCCACCTCCCAGTTGCTTTTAACATTCCAGCCTATTTTGGCAGTCCGAGGCAGCTAGCAAATGCTCTGCAGATTTCTCATGCCCCATATGCTTGTGGTTTCTGTTTAGCTTGGAGGGCAAACAACTTGCACAGACTGGCACAGCAAGGCAGGAAGCTGCCTTATACGGAGGCAGACCATTGATCTGTCTAGCTCAGTATTGTCTGCACCTGGAATGGGGCACCTGTGGCCCTCCAGATGTTGCTGGACTACAACTCCCAGCATCCTTTCTTGCACCAGAAGAGCCTACTGGATCCAGTCAATGGCCCATCCAGTTCTGCATCCTGTTCTCCAAGTGATCACCCAGATTCCTCCCCACCTCTGGAGTGATGGTGCCTTTGACAAGCACTGGATTGGTTTGTGGAGGGAAGAGAAACGGTTGGCTTGGTTGATCAAACACCCTGTAAGATGGCCGGCCCGACTACTAGGCAAAGAGAGACAGCTGATTTTAGTCACGAAAGGGTAGCAAATGGTTAGCTATTCAATGTATTGCTCCAATTTTACTCCCAGGGAGAGGGGAAATGTGTCAGGTGCCAGTGTGGCTAGGTTTGATCTGAGGGTGTGGGAGTGGGAGTAAGGCCATGGGAAGGGGCTCAGTGGCAGAGAATCTGTTGGGCCTTCAGAAGGTCTTAGGCTCAACCTGCAGCATCTCCAGGTGGGGCTCAGAAAGCCCCCTCTCTGGGACCCTGGGGAGTCTTTTCCAGTCAGTGCAGACAATACTGAGCCAGATGGGGCAACAGTCTCAGTAGAAGGTCTTGGGCTGCTCCTGCTGATGTTCAATTTGAACCAGAAAGCCAGGCCCTGAAAGCCATATCATTCCTTACAATAGCAGTTTCACAGTGCTTCCCCAGAGTGCAACTAGTTCGCCCCGTGTTGCAAGGCAGGTGCTGAGGATAATGGAACAGCTGCTTGTTGCATCATCCAGGTGAGCTCTGATGCGATTTCAGCCTGGGCCATGGCATGCTGATGCAGCCAATCTGATGCATTTCAACTCAAAACAAGTCCTGCTGAGTTACTCTCAAGTAACTATGCCTAGGATCACAGCCTCCCCTACACTAGCCATTGTCTGAAAGGAGTTCACCTTGTATTGCTGCTCGCCTCCCCACTCCCTGTCGCCCAGCTGGGTTTGGCCTTGGATCATGTGCCCAGTGCCCTGTTCACACACAGAGAACAGTTTCCACCCTAGGGAGGAACTGCAATACTCTGCAGGCATTTTGGGTCTTTCCTGACTGTGGCTTCTGGACACTTCTAAATTTCTACAAAAGAAAAACAAAACAGGCATGCCTTTTAGGATTCCACCCCCTCTATAATCTGAAAGCTCTGCCAGGGGGCTCTCTGCCCACAGCCTTGCCTGTTGAAAGCAGCAGAACTCTGCACCTGCTCAGGGGCCCTCTGACCGGCAGACCTGCCAGTGGAAGGAAACTTAACTCTGTACCTGCTCGGGGACCCTCCCCCCCTTCCTTCACGATGTTCCAGAGCTGAGCCCAGCTGAGGGGGGACCCCTCCTCCTCTCCCCCCTGCCAGATGGGTGGGTGGGTGGTGGTGGGCAGGAGCCGCCCCCTGCTTAGCCCAGGCAGAGCCGCATCTGCATCGATTCAGATCCCATCCCGCCGCCCCCTCCCGCCGCTGCTGAGCGGTTAGTGGCCGCGCGGGGAGCATCTGAGCTGGGCAGACGCGCCACCGCAGCGGCAGCGGCGGCAGCAGCAGCAACAATCCCACTGCTGCATCGGCGGAGGCGGAGGCGCCCTAGCTGCCCCCAGCCCGCCCGCCTCGCTTCGCCTGCGCAGGTGGCCCGTAGTAGCCGCCACCTCGCCGGAACCGGCATGCCGGGGGCCACCTCGCCTGGCGGGCCGCCGGGAAGCGCACACTGAAGCCTAGCGGAGGGAGCGCGCCCAGCCCTGCGCCCTCGCGCCCCGCTGCGCGCCATCCTCCGCGCCCGGGCCGTCTTGCCCCTAGCCTCCGGAGGTCCCCGCGCGCCGCAGTAGCCTCTCCTCCGGCCGCCGGCGCCGCGCCGCTTCCCCTCCCGCGCGGCCGCCGCAGCGCAGTTGATCGGGCGCGGGGCGGCGGGACTGCAGTGGCCGCGTCGTCGGCGTCGTCTCGCGCGGGCCGCGTGCGGGGCTTGTGCTGCGGCTGCTCGCCATGGCTCAGGCGGCCAAGCAGCTCAAGAAGATCAAAGACATCGAGGCGCAGGCCTTGCAGGAGCAGAAGGAGAAGGAGGAGTCCAACCGTAAGCGCAGGAACCGCTCGCGGGACCGCAAGAAAAAGGTGCGCAGGGCCAGGGCGCGCGCGGGGCGGGGGCGGGGGCGGGGGCGGGGGGGGGGGGGGTTCCGCGCCCCCCTCTCGGCTCCAGCCCTCCGCGCAGAAGGAGGGTTGGGGCAGGTGGAATCCCCTCCTGCAGATGCCGGGTGCGCTCGGATGGGTCTCCATTCTGGGGCCGGGCCGGGGCGTCCTCCTCTTCCTCCAGCCCGTTGTGAGTAGCTTCTCCCGGGCAAGTTTCCTTGGCGTGGCGGTGTTTCCCGGCGTTGGGATCAGGCGTCGCCGAGCTCTCCCTGGCCGCGATGGAGTTTCCAGGCGCGCCGGACAGTGGAGCCCCCGGGAAGGTCTTGGCTAGGGTAGAAGAGGGGCTGCGGCGGTGGTAGGGACCTCTCCGCCCTCCACCCGCCTGTCCGAACATCTAGACTTCTGTTGCCTCTGGTCTGGCGTCCAGTGGCCGAAGATACCAAAAGCTTAGAAGTCCCCATCTCCCGCCAAGCGCGGGGGGGGGGGTCTGCGCTGCAGCTCCTGGGGGCTCCTTCCTTCCTGAAGCCGGACTTGTGAGGCTGCAGGCGCGGACTAGTCCTGCCTTCCCCAGCTTGGTGCCCTGCAGCTGGCGGGGGCTGAGGGGAGAAGGAGGGGACCAGGTCCCAGGAACCATAAAGCAGCTCTTTGGCCAGAGACAAAGTGCTTGGGTCCCCTTCACGGTGGTTCCTTTTGCAGAGGTTGGTCTATTTTGCCCGTGCTTCCTCTTGCCCCTTCCGCTCATTCGTATCTTGCCAGACGCTGCTGTTCTGAAGGACTCTGTAGTCCAGGGGTGGGAACTGGGGAGACTAGTGCCTCTCTCTCCACATGGTGTCGACTCCAGTTCCCATCATGCTGACCATTGGCCGGTCTGACTGGGGCTGATGCATAGCTGTCAACTTTTCCCTTTTCTTGCGAGGAATCCTATTCGGAATAAGAGAATTTCCCTTTAAAAAAGGGAAAAGTTGACAGCTATGGGCTGATGGGAGCTGGAGTCTCGCAAGGTCTGGAGGTCCACAGGTTTGCCTGGAGTCCTTTGTTCACCTGGGCACAGGGAGGTGTTCTGCTGGCTGCCTCTTTGCATGAGGATAAGGATGCAAGGCAAGACCTGCTCATCTGTTGTTCTTTCAGTGGCCTCCCGAAAGTTGCCTGAGACGGCATCAGACCATTGGTCCATCTAGCTCAGTATTTCTGACACAGACTGGCAGCAGCTCTTCAGGGTTTCCCAGCAATACCTGGAAATGTCCGCTAGGGATTGAACGTGGGACCTTCGGCCTCTGAGCTCCAGCCCTTCTCCTGCAGCATGAACCAGGCAGCTTAACCACCCTTTGGCATCTGTTCTTCAGTGGTATACTTCCTCTGTGCACCGAAGCTCCATTCAACTATTATTGGCTAATAATAGATAGCTTTATGTGTTTCTCATTCACAAACTTACTTACTCCTATGGCAATAGGGATGGGGAGGGCTTTTGCTGGGGGCTCCAAGTGCCAGGTATCCCATGATTAAACCTGAGACTGCATTTCTTTTCCTTTTCCTTTGTAGGAATCTGTTCTTCCAGTTTCAGCTTCAGGAGATTGAATTCCCTACTTTTGGAGGGGAAGTGAAATGATAGTCCCCCCCCCCTTTGAAGGGCCAGCTGATGTTCATAATGCAGTATTCAGAGGTGAGATGAGGTGGCCACCTGGGGCAATGGTTTTCAGGTGTTGTTATTAGAACACCCCACCTCCCCCCAGTTTCCACCCATGTGCAGGTGTCGTGGGGAGGGGCTGTAGCTCAGTGGCAGAGCATTTGCTCTTCTACACGCAGAAGGTCCCAGATGCATTCATTCACTGGTGTCTCCAGGTAGGGAGAGGGAGAGGCCTTGAGATTCTGGAAAGCTGTTGCCAGCAGCCATTGTAGGGGTCTAGACAATCTAAGTTAGATGGGCCAAAGGTCCAGCTCTGTGCCACGCAGGTTTATATAAATGAACAGGAGCTCCTCCTGTTCCTTTCAGTTTCCTGGTGGATTATGATCCATGCTAATTAGTATGTGAGGCTGGTGCCATTTGCATTTCCAGCGGGTGCTTAGCCTGGCCCTTGCAGAGCATGAGCTTTTGAGTTGCACAGAATTGTTCCTCTGCCTGAAGAGAGTGGATGTGGGGGAAAGGAGGATGCAATCTTTGCCTGAAATTTGTTTCAGTCTTAAGACGGTTTTTTTCTTGCTGGGAAACATCCATTCTCTCTCCCCCCCCCCCCATCTTTTTGAGATCATCCAGGAAGAGGATGAATTTTGTGTAATCCGAAGCTTGCATCCCATAGTGTGAATACTGGTTGATTCTTATTAAAAGTATTTTAAATCACACTGGATTTTTGGCATTGTGGGTCAACACAGCTATCTCATTTTGATCATAGCAGGAATCTATCAAAGTTACTTTAAGAATGAAATACTCTGGATGAAGAGAGGGCTTTGAATTCAGTGTTTATATGCACCACAAGTCTATGAAGATAGTTTGTGTGAACAAGCTGTATTATAGCAAGTTTCTATACACACAGTCTCCTGGTCACCTATGGGGAGTCAGAACCTTATACAGGCAAACAGACTTTTTTAATGGCAAAGAAATCAGTCTCTTTCTACCTGGTGATACATTGCAGATGGCTAATGGGTGTGTGTGGGCAAACAGGCTAGGAATGAAACAAACCCTATATGCTAGTAGCAGTTTTGTAGTTGTACAGGCAATGACCAATTTATGTGTGTCCAACTGAAATGTTAGCCCACATGCAAGCATCACACTGAACCCAGAAGAGAGATGCCTGGGGGGTCTTTGCATGGAGCATACATACAGAAAGGTAGAAAGGTTACAGTTGGTTTTCTTTATTTCACTAGGTCCCATGTTTTGGAGTCTATTGGGCCTGGAACCTCATATCACCCACTTCTTTCATTCATGCTTAACACTTGAGGCATGCAACATCAAGTAGCCTTTTGGAAAAAAGAATGGTCCGTCCCAGTCAAAGACCACCCACAGAACTTTCATTACCATCTCATGTGTGCTTTTAAAGGAGTCTGTTCACACAGTCAGCGGCAAATAGCCAAGCAGTGAGAAATCAGGTGATATGTGTGTTTGCATCCATGTGTGTGTGCATATTTTGAGGATAAAAACCATTTCATCCATCCTCTGCAGTATTGCATTATAGACTTCCTCTGGCAATCAGATGCTGCCCGAGAAAATGTGAAACATCTTGGTTAAATAGTTCATCCTGTCAGTAAAGGGTAGGGAGTACATTTTCTCAGTCTGGGCTCCTTTATTCAGCTTGGTCCTCTCTATATTTTATTTTATTTAAAATATTTTAATGTCACTTTTAGGGGCAAAAAGTCATCTTGAAGCAAGCATATGTAATTAAATCCAATGCAATCTTACATTGGTATCTGAAGAAGTGTGCATGCACACGAAAGCTCATACCAGGAACAAACTCAGTTGGTCTCTAAGGTGCTACTAGAAAGAATTTTCGATTTTGTTTTTACATTTTGAAATAAATAATAAAAGCCAGCATTAAATTAATAAAACCCATCCAGCCTGGAGGTACAAAAATCCAGAACAAAAATTTGGTCAAGATCAAAAGCAATCCCCTAAAACAGCCTTGCCAAAGGCAGGCAGGCAGGCAGGCACACACACACACAGGTGCACACAGAAAGCCCTTTTGGATACTGCAGATTAGCTTGCTTAGTTTATTCAGAGGGTTAATGTTGTGGAAACAAATGTACTCTTTTCTTCATTTTTGCGCCATTTTGGGTTGGAGCACATTGGTCAGTTTTCAGGTTGTAAATCATACATAATATAGGAAGATGAATGTCAATTTATATCCTCTTGCCATATATTCATGTTATGTTATATTCAGCCTATGCAACATGATGACTTGGCTGGCTTGAGTCTTCTGACTTAAACCAGACACACAAATTGGTCTTTAATGCAAAACAGAATACAAAAACATGGGAAAGAAGATCTCCATTCTGATCTCCATTCTTGGGCACCACACGCAGGAAAGGCCATAGCTCAGCAAGTGCAGAAGCCCCAGGTTTAATCCATGGAATCTCCAGGTGGGGCTCGGAAGGTGTTGGCAGTCCTGGGCTCAGGGGATCAATGCTCTCCCTGAGGATTGAGGCGACTTCCTAGGCTCCATGTCTGGGTTTGCCCAGGACATTTTGCTGCCTGAGGCAGAATTGCAGCTTGTTTCTCCCCACCAACCAGATCAAGGTGCAGAGGTCTTAAGGTGGGCCAGGCTGCTTTAGCAACTTGAGGCAGAACATCCTACAAGTGACTCTCAACAGTATCACCATCACCATATTATTATTTCAAATATCTAATATAAATTTCTAAAATTTTGCTTCCCTTTCATGGCACCCAACCACTTACCTGAGGCCACCACCTCACAGCCCTGACACAAGTCAGGATCTATCCATTGCTTATGTCTATTGACAAACAATGCCTTGGTACAGAGGCAGGTTTTTGGAGGGCCATAGCAAAGCTTGTTTGACTCCAGCCAGTTTCTGGGTTCTTTGAAGCTCTCGTCTTTGCTTCTGTCTTGTTGCTATAAGTTCCACTGACTAATTTCCCAATATTCTTTCTGCACCAATCACTGTTACACTATTCCTTCTTTTCCATTTCATTCTATGAGGGAAGGGAGCACAGCATCCCACTACTCTGCTGGGCAGTGTCCCATACATACAGGTGATGTTGGTGTAGAAAAAGAGCAGTTAAGAAAGGCCACAATTTTTCATTAACAGATTGAGAATAGTGTAGAGAAAGCAGAAAGCAGATGTGGCGGGGAAGACTCTTCCATTGTTTTAGAACTCACCTAAGTAAATTAATGAACAAGGGGAGAAATTTAAATGACATATAGGAGGACTGGTCTTGAATAGCTGATTTTAGCCATGGTATCTAAATAGAGCTTCCATGGTCAGATGCACTCTAACAATTGACAAGAGGCTACTGCGTGTGAGCTTTGCATAAACAGCTGGTCGGTCGCTGGTTGGAGTAGGCAATATTTATATTTATTTATTTGCAGATATGTAAACTGTTTCACAACTGAAAGTTACCAAAGTGGTGTACAATAAAATGAGATAAAATAAAAAAGATTCAAAATTCATTGAACTAAAAGCAGTAAACCCATTTCAATAATTATTCCCTATAATGACTGGGTCACATTTCAGGGAAAGCCTTCTTAAATGCAAATGTCTCCAATAGGCATCTTGATCACTAGGCACTTACCTACTAATTCCAGTTGGTAACTGATTCCAGGGGGCTGGAGCTGCAATACTAAAAGCCTGATTTCTAGTGCATATTAAGCATACTTAGACAGGCTGTTGGCTCTAACCACCAGGACTACTAGTTGGGTAGCTTCTAAGAGCTGCATTTCTTCTGTTGATTAAAGGCTGATTCACACAACCAGTGTTTCAGTCATTTTGTGTGTGCATGTGTGTTTTTTTGTTCATGTGAATGTGTTGCTACTTGCTCAAGTTACAAACTTTATTCTGGGCTCAATTTACTTTTCTGCAGGAGGCTGTGAATCATAATTAAGGACTTTTACTGGAGCAGACTTGCTGAAGCCAGTGGCTTGGAATTATTTATTTTTAAAATGTCTAAACTGTTCTCCAGAGCAGTGTGTACAATAATATCAACAATTAAATATGATAAAAGCAAAGTATAAGCCATCATAAGGTGACATTGAAAATTAAAATACAGCCTCTTTAGGATAACTGGGCGAAGGGGAATTTACTGAGAAGATAGTAATGTTGATATGTCAACTGAAAAAAATTAAAAAACGGATGTGTGAGTGGACAGCACCACTTTTCAGCATGTATTGGAAGTGAATTTTAAAACAGTTCTGGTCATTGCAATTGCACAGCCTTAATTATTAATTAAATATATTGATTGCTTTTTTTTTTACCAAGGTAACTCAAAACGACTTGGACTTGCAGTATATAAAGAAATATTTTTTTTTAAAGGGAGGATTAAAACATTCCACCTGCTCCATAATTAAGAGACAAAGGCCAGAAGCTGCTGGGAGTAGGATCAATGTGGGTCAAAGTAAGTCGACTGCAATCTGTTTCCTGATTCTGGAGTCCAGCAGTGACCAGGGCTGCCATGTCACTGGCTAAGGAGCTGGGCTGGTGGTTAGGGGGCCACTGAACCCGAGGCTGGCAGCCAGGAACACCCTGCGAACCTGCTTCCATAGAAGCAGGAGCCAAGACTCTCATAAGTGCCTTGCCCTGGGGAACCAGGTGCATCCTACTGTATTCACTGGGAGCACACCAGGCAGGAGGCTACAAAGCACAGGAGAAGTCTCCTTCTCCAGGCGGAGGGCCGGCCCTTTAAGAGACTTCAGTTTCCCAAACAGGTGTAGCCTCAGAGAGGCAGACTGGAGGCAGAGGCTCCCAAGACTTCAGTTCTCTTCTAATCCTTGTTGGAGCAAGTGGGTCGCTAGGCGTTCTCCGTGCTTCTGGGCCAGTTGACTTGTTTTGGCCTGTGGGCTCCTCTGCAGAATGGGAACAGCCTGGAGCTGTGTGAATGTGAGAGAAATCCTGCTTCTCACAGGTAGCTCCATTGTTCTGGAAACGAGAAAGGGCAATATGTTTCTAATGGTTCCCCACACCCCCCCAAAGCAACCCCAGGAGACCCACAATTTCAGGTTCTGTGCTTGTTTGTGGCTAAGCAGGTTCCTGCTTCCATCAGAAGACCCAAGATCCATTTTCAGCTCAGGGACACTTGATCCAGGGACAGTGTGTGTGTGTGTGTGTGTGTGTGTGTGTGTGTGTGTGTGTGTGTGTACGCCTATTCCAACCTGTTTTTCTTAATGGTGACACAGACCATTCATAACATTGGGATATTCTTCACAACTGTGAGCAGGGCAGTGGGCTGGGGTAAGTGAAGTCAATCTGAGACAATCAGCTATAACATTGTTCACTGCTCCCGCTCAGGCTGCACAGAAAAAGCATTTTGGTTCTTGAAATTCATTCTGATTGTGCAGATAAAATGTAACTGATAAAATTCTACAAGATGTGGCATGAAGTGTGTGGAAAGAGTCAAGATCCAATGATGCTCCGATATGCACCTCCAGATGGTGGTGATGTCAGGTGCCATCCTGGCAGCGCCCAGGCAGCTTCACTTGGTCGCAAGTGGCCAATGGGCAGGTGCAAAATGCACCTGGCACCTGGCTAATTTTGAACACTGGTTTGGGGAAATGAAATCTGCAGTTTTGCAAATGTCAAGTGTTTCCTGTTTGATCTGGGCTGATGCTGTTTTGAAGATGACTGCTGTCACACAGAAATCCCATAAATCTCAAGAGCAGTCTTCTCATTGAGAAAACTGACCCCGTAGTGGTTGTCCTGGAACTTGGTGCTGCCAGGGGACTGTGATACCCAGACAGGGAAAACTCTGTAAGTTGGAAGATGGGTGGTCTGTTTTCCTCCCATTTAGGCTACCAGTATGCTGCAAATGGCTAAATGCATCTGTTGGCAGGTGGGCTAGTCCTTTGAAATAAGCTGCTTGGTTGCTTGGTCCTGACATTATGACTGGTGACTGACAGGTGGTGGTCCAGCTCATCTGCCAAAGTTAGTCCCCGGGTGAGAGCAGATAAAGGTCAGGCCAAGAAAGTTCTCCACTCATTCAGCAACAGATCTGAAGGGGAAGGCCTGTTTTCCTTCTGCACATTAAGCACTGATAAGTGGCTGTGAGAGTTGGTGTGGCCTTTGGTGTTTGAGATGTGCTGCAAATCCTGGGCACTCAGCTGACTCCTAAGTAGGCCAGTAACTCTCTGGAGATGGGCTGCAACACAGCCAGAGGCAGCATGTTGAGTCCGTCCACCCCCCCGCCCCCCCCCCCCGCCCATTTGTAGGAATTAAATCCATGTCATGGGTTCCAGGGAGCTTCGTGAGAGAGAGCAGATCCCTCTGCGGGTTCAACTTATAGCTACTGGCATTGGCGATCAAACATTGTTATCAAGAAGCCCCATTAAAATCATGAGAAGCTGGAAGGGGTGATGCTGGTAAAGAAATGGGCTGAGAAGGTTGCCTTGTCAGAGGGCATTCTGAAGGTGAAGCAGAGCGCAGAGAACTACTGGTTCCCCTGGCACAGAATAAATTACTCCCAGCAGATTAGAACCCAGAAGAGTTTCTGAGACAGATATTTTAGTCTGGCTTCCAGGGGGTTGGGCAGAAGAAGGCAAGGTCAGTCATTTGGTGACGTGTGCAGTGAGATAGGCCAAATCAGGCTTCTTGCACCCTCCTGGCATTGTTGGGCTACCACTCCCCCCAGCCACAGGCAGCAGAGCCAAACTACACTACAACTCCCACCATCCCTGGTGATTGGCCATGCTGGCTGGTGCTGATGGAAGTTGTAGTCCAAGAATATCTGGAGGTCCCTAGGGCTGGAACAGTCTGCTAAATAAAGAGGCACAGGCCATTCCTATGGAGAGGTGCAACCTGCTTCCTGATCTCTCTCCACCTTAATTTTTGTGTTGCTTTGGCCACCTTAGTTGGGGCTAAAACTTGCTGGTTGCCCAGGCCTGAGTCATGCCCAGGCTCAGGTGCCAGCAAATGAAGAGGTGCCAAGTACCTGGCACAGAGGGGGTGTCACAGAGGCAGAGGGCAAGGGAACACACAGAGAGATAACAAGTATTCCCTTAGTGAAAGGGTGGGGAACTCCAGATCCCATCAGCCCCAGCTAGACAGGCCAATGGTCAGGAATTCTGGGAGCTGGAGCCCCGCAATGTCTGGAGCAACAGCAGGTGCCCCCCCTTGCTTCGCCTTGCTGTCAGGGCTCATTCCCCAGGCTGAGACTTTATAGCCATACAGTAGGTAATGATATGGGGTTGGCTCTTGGGAATCACCTGACTCCCATGATCAGGAGGGTTCTGACTTGTAAGTGTACCTATAAGAACAGAATTACCATCGAAGAGAGGAAGTAGTCTCCTGCTGAGTTACTCCACGGGTCCACCTCATTCAGTATTGTCCTCACAAACTGGCCGCCTCTCTCCAGGGTTTCAGGCAGGGGTCTCTCCCAGCCAGCCCGACCCGGAGATGCTGCCGTAGCAGATTGAGCCTGGGACCTTCAGTATGCAGAGGATGGGCTCCACCTCTGAGCTGAGGCTCTTCCTTCTCATCCAGCTTTCTGTTTAGCCAGCAAGGTGCTTCTAGGAATCCCTGAAGTAGAGCATAAAGAAACAGCTCTTGCCTGTTGCTTCCTCCCAAACAGCTGGTATTCAAAGGTAGACTGCTTCTGAAACAGGAGCTTCTGTATAGCTATCATGGTTATTTATAACGGATAGATAGTCATAGAGACTGTGCTTTGCATGCAGAAGGTCCCAGGTTCAGTGTTTGGCATCTGCGGTACAGGACGCCTGGCTGGGCACGATCTGCTCCCCGAGTCCTTAGAGAGCCCTTCCCACCCAGCCAGAATAAACCAGATGTCTCCAACCTGGCACCCACCTGATTGGAGTTGTAGTGCAACACACCTGGAGACGGCTAGGGCACCATGCAGTTGCTGCATTGCTTGCTTGTGCCACTCCTGGAACTGGGACGAGTGCTTTGCAAATTTATCAATATTTCTTGACCCACCTTCTCTCCTGCACGTCCAGAGTCTTGAGTCCATGGCACTGTGGCGTTCTGCTTAAGCCACTTTGCGTGAGTTCAAATAACGACAGGCAACGACTTGACCAGCAAGCCGGAGTGGCAGAGAAGAGTGGGCAAAAAGCTTCCTCTCTCTCTCTACCCAGGCACTTTTATTCACACATGAAACCCGCCTTACAAGATTCAAACTAGCCAATGACAATCGTCCAGCGTAACCTCCCAAAAAACCCACGAGGGCAGGATGAGAACAAAGACTCTTTGAACTTTGCAGAACTAGTTTAAACTAGTAACTAACTTTCTAGCTACAGGTCTATTAGCATTCCAAAGATCAGGTAGAAGAAAGGACAGAAGATTGATAGGAGGAAGTGAAGGACAAGCATCCTTGCCATATTGACACTACCCAGGCCTCCAGGATGTTAGCATATCTACTTCAGAGGGACAGATGGTCTGAGGTTATCAAAGGGATACATCCTTTACCAGCCAGTTGTAAATTAAACAGCAAACTTAACTAAAGCAGAGACGTGACCATCCCGTCTCACGGTAATGGAAGCTTAAGGCAGCCAATAGGAACAGCCAATTTCTTGCCAATGTCAGGTCATGTAGAATTGGCCATAAGAAATCATATCTTGAACATAGACCAGCAAGGAACGTTACACTCAGCACAATCACATATGGATATCGGAATGTCTTTTGCTCACTTGCACAATGTCTAAGACAATGTATCACTTCTCATCTAATCCTACATGAATACCACATGGCACAAGTCCCCTTGCCCTGTGCTCTGCTTATTTACATGATGTGCCAGGGCACTTTCCCCCCTCCCCAGCTTGACAAGAGCTGGGTCATGCACCTGGCTGGAAGCCCATACTTTGTGTGTTAAAGTGAGGCATCTGGTGGGCAGAGCCATCCGAGGGCTTTGAAAGAATGGCAGTGAAGCTATTAAGGCACCAGACAAGTCCCAAGAGTCGTGGAAAATGCAGGAGGAACAGAATTTCCTTGTGAATCAGCAACATTTTTATGAACCCTGGCCAACTCCTCCATTTATTTTTTGCAACTGAGTAATTTGCATGACCAGCTCCGGCTGCCCAAGCAGCACAACAGGAGCAATTTTTTCTTCTTTTAAGCTTTGAAGTTAAGTTGGTATGATAGCTGCACGCCTCGTTTAATAGAAGAGCATAGCGAAAGTTGTTTCTGTGTCCCCAAACCCTCCTTGTGCGTGACTCCATGCACATGCTAAATGCACGGGGTGTGGCCGGGGTGTGGCTGTGCTTTCCCCCTGACATTGGTGCATTGGCCTTCTCCCCCCCCCCCCGCACATGTGCATTCAAGGGGAATTTGTGAAAAATATTGCTCATGCGCATTTGGTGGTGTGCATGCAGATGTTTCACTTTGTGGGCACTCCATGGGGATCAGGACCCTGCTGCATGGAGGGCGGTGTGTATTGTTCCTTGGCAATGTGAGTGTGTTGTGGGGGCAGCATTGGTGTGGGGGCAGGTGGGTGGGGCTGGGGGCCCTCAGTGGGGTTCTTTGTGCATTTAGTGCAGGTGTGGGCAGAAGTTAAATCTGAACCTACCAGGAGATTCACAGCAGATCAATAAGGGTTTCTGGCTCCCAGCAACAAAATGACTCCCTGCTCTCTTATGCGGTGCAGATTATACTGTGGAAAGGAGGACAGCTTGGAGTTACTGGCAGATGAGTTTTTGAATGGAAAGACGGTGAGCTCACCTCAAAGTCCTGGGCTCAGAATTCCCTAATTCTTCATGGGTGTGGCTTACACCTGGCTCTGCTTGGTGGATCTTGCAATTCTGAGGGGGAAACCTAGTAGATTCCACAGGCACCATGGTTTAGTGTAGAGGCACATGAGATGAATTCTGCTCCCCATTTCCCCCTCTTTTGCCCTGAAACTCCACACCCCAGACTCCATCATTGCAGAATGAGAGGACTTTGGTACATGGATCCAGTAGCAGACAGTACGAACTGCTTTCTTCAAAGAGAATAGCAGAAGAATAGGGAAGGATGGGGAAAATGTGTTGCTGTTGTTATTACTATTACTATTTTTATTTAAATTTATGACATGCCCTTCACCAATAAGGTCCCAGGGTGGGTTACAGCAATTTGAGAATTAAAAATAGTTATAATATTTATCACATTCACAAGAACAGGATGGGTCCTGAAAACACACATCTCGGGTGTCAAAGGTGGCAAAGAGATGCGTCTTCAGCATTCTCTGGAAGCTGTGGAGACTCCAGATGCACCTCTGTGGGGAGGGCATTTCACAACTTAGAGGCTCCACAGAGAATGTCCTCTCCTGGGCCACCCCTCCCCCCCAAAAAAAACTTCTGAGGGAGTTGGAACTGCCAAGAGCTCTCCCTCTGTTGATCTTAATACTCTGGGACGCGGGAGGGGTCTGTAGGGAAGGAGGCTGTCAAGTACTGGGGGCCTAAGCCATGGGGGCTTGGGGTGCTAATGTGAGCACTTTAAATTGGGTTTGGAAATGTGCTGGCATCTGATGAAGCTGCTTGAGAAGTGGGGTTACATGAGTTCTAAAAGCAACCCTGGCCAAAAATCTGGCCACTGCACTTGGACCCGATGAAGTTTCTGAGCTGTCTTTAAGGGCAGCCCCACACTTAACATTTCTGTGCGCCAGGTTGGGGAAGGCTGCGCTATGGCTTACTCAGGTGACAGAGGAGGGGGAGTCTGGCCTGGGCTGCTATCCATATGCCCCTTGAGGAGGGCAAGCGCTGCCCCTGGTGGTGTGCTGTGCTGCTCTTAGGCTTGCCCAGGCCTTGACTGTGCTAAGCAAGCTGCTCCTCCAGCTTCAAGACCAGCCTGATTAGCAGTGCGTTGGAGAGTAGGGGGCAGAAGAGAAAGGGGAGTGACAGACCCTCTCCCCCCTGACACCAATGTCTAAAGGTGCGTGTTAATGTCATTTAGGAACAAGTTTCTGTGCATCTATTTTTATTGCCTGGAAGTGAGTTTGCAAAAAGAAAGGGAGAGAAACTCGTCAGCCAAATGCTTAATTTGGCAGTCAAACAGATGCAGGAAAACCCATTCTTAAACAGTGCTGCTTTTTATATATGGCACTCTTAATCGGCTGCATGTTAAACTGTCCCAGGGTTCTCCCTCTTGCTTTTCAGATTCACTCTGACAAGTAAACACATGAAACTACACCTCCCAGGGTTCCATCCTTCCGAAAAGCTTTGGCAGATGAATGAGAGTAGACTGGGTATAGAGTGGCACTATAGATACAGCCTTGAAGGAGGCCTGTGCCTGGGGGGGGGCAGTTGGCATGATTCAGCTGCAAGGCTGCCTCTGCTGGAGTGTCTGCTTTGGTTCCTAATGCAGAATGCTTCTGAACATAGGCAAAGTGACTTTCCTTTGTATAGGAAATGTTTCCTTGCCTTTCAGGAGACTCGGTGTGCTGTGGAAGATGTAACCTGCACCCCCCCCTCAGCTGGGCTGCTTGAGAGGCAGCCTGGGGGGAAGAATTAGGGGAAGGGCGGTGGGACATCTGCCATTCAAGCTGTAGGTACCAGGATCAGTCTCTGGCATTGCCAGGTAGGGCTGGGAGAGGTTATCTGCCAGAAACCATGGAGAGAGTTGCTGCCAGTCAATGCAGACAACACTGAAGTAGACTGGCCTCTGAGTCTTTCTAAAGTATCAAGAGAGGCTTCACCTCCACTTTGAGTTGGCTCAGTTGCCTGTGCTATGAATGGGACCCCTCACCCCAGATACATCCATGCCGCTTAAGGAGCAGCAGAGGCACACCAGAGCTCAGGAAGAAGTTTTGTGTGTGATTTACAGTGTGCACACATATTCTGCACCACAGATACATCCAGGGCTTGTATGCTCCCTTAGTGCATATGTGTAAAGGTAAAGGTAAAGGGACCCCTGACCATTAGGTCCAGTCGTGTCTGACTCTGGGGTTGTGGCGCTCATCTCGCTTTACTGGCCAAGAGAGCCGGCGTACAGCTTCCGGGTCATGTGGCCAGCATGACAAAGCTGCTTCTGGCGAACCAGAGCAGCGCATGGAAACGCTGTTTACCTTCCCGCCGGAGCGGTCCCTATTTATCTACTTGCACTTTTGACGTGCTTTCGAAATGCTAGGTGGGCAGGAGCTGGGACCAAGCAATGGGAGCTCACCCCATTGCGGGGATTCGAACCGCCAACCTTCTGATCAGCAAGCCCTAGGCTCTGTGGTTTAACCCACAGCACCACCCGTGTCCCCTGGTGCATATGTGTACACTGTGGTAAAATGCATCTGCCCACAAATGGCAATAATTGATTAGTTAGAATTCACCCCCCCCCACCCAGATGTTGGTTTTGTATCTCTCTGATCTGCCAACAGCCGCCAAAGCAAAACTTGGCAGGTATTAAAATTCTGTCTGGTTGGCATCTGTGTGCAAGCAACAAAGTTGTGATTGCACCATAGATCACACGTGTGTCGTGCATAGGTCACATGACTTGGTTGCACACTGAGCCAAAGGTGGGGTTTAGCTGAGGTGCTGTATGTTTGAGATGAGGCCCATTGAAGATGGGATGACGAAGATGGATTCTGGTCTGCATCCAGCATCCAGCACAGCTGTGTCTGTGCCTCTGTGGACACAGAGGTGGCCCCAAATGAGCTTCTGCCAACAGTTGGTCATAGGTTAGTTTCAGACTAGAATTCATGAAGAGATAAGAACCTTATTTGTAGCCCAGCATTAAAATATGATACCATCTTGTGACTTTTCCAGACACACTGAATGTGCTCTGAATGGAGATGTTAAAATACTTGAAGAATAAGCAAGTGGTAGGTCCTCTGCATGGAGAAGATGAAGAGATGCTATTGGGTGACAGAGAAAAGGTAGAATTACTCAACACCTACTTTGCCTCTGCCTTCACCCATAAGGAAAGCAATGCTCAACCTGGTGATATAAGGAGGGAGCTGCAGCCCAAGATAGGAAAAGAGGGGGCAAGGGAACACCTACTTACTTAAAATGAATTCAAATCTCCAGGGCCTGATGAGCTGCATCCAACGGTACTAAAGGAGCTTGCAGGTGTAATCTCAGAGTCTTTGTCTTTGATCTTTGAGAATTCTTGCAGAACCGGTGAGGTCCCTACAGACTGGAGGTGGGCAAATGTTTTCCCTATCTTCAAAAAGGGGGTGGAGGGAGAAGACCCAGGTAACTACTGACTGGTGAGCTTGCCATTGATACTGGAAAAGGTCCTAGAACATAGTTCAGCAGTTGGTCTGTGAGCACTTAGAAAATGATGCTGTGATTACTAAGACCTAGCATGGGTTTCTCAAAAATGTCATGTCAGACGAATCTGATTTCTTTTTTTGATGGAGTTACTATCTGGGTGGATCAGGGGAATGCTGTGGACATAGTGTATTTTGATTTCAGTGAGGCTTTTGACAAAGTTCCCCATGATATTCTTGTGAGGAAGCTAGTAAATGTGGGTTGAACAAGGTAACTGTTAGATGATTTGTAGCTGGTTGACTGACCAAACCCAACAAGCACTCATTAATGGTTACTTTTCATCCTGGAAAAAAGTGACAAGTGGGGTGCCGCAAGGTTCTGTCCTGGGCCCATTGTTGTTCAATGTTATAAATGACTTGGATGAAAGAATCGAGGGGATGCTCATTAAATTTTCAGATGACATCAAACTGGGAGGGGTAGCTAATGCTGCAGAAGAATGACCTTAACAGATTGGAGAACAGGGCGCAAGCTAACAAAAGGAATTTCATTAGGGACAAATGTAAGGCTCTGCACTTAGGCAGGAAGAACCAGGTGCACAAATTTAATATGGGGTGTGCCTGGATTGTGAGTGGTACACATGACAAGGATCTAGTAGACCACAAGCTTAACATGAGTCACAGTGTGATGCAGCAAGGGAAAAAAGGCTAATGCTATTCTAGGCTGTATCCCCAGAAGTCTAGTGTCCAGACCAAGGGAAGTAATAGTCCCACTCTCTTCTTCCTTGGTCAGACCACACCTGGAATACTACTGTGTCCAGTTCTGGGCAACACAATTTAAGAAGGATGTTGACAAGCTGGAAGGTGTGCAGAGGAGGGCAACCAAGATGATCAAGGGTCTGGAAACCAAGCCTTATGAGGAACGGTTGATGGAGCTGAGTATGTTTGGCCTGGGAAAGAGAAGACTGAGAGGAGATATGAGAGCCATCTTCAAATATCTCAAGGGCTGTCCCATGGAAGATGAAACAAGTCTGCTTTCTCCTGCTCTGGAGGGTAGGACTCCAACCCATGGCTTCAAGTTACAAGAAAGGAGATTCTGACTAAACATGATTAAGAACTTTCTGATGGTAAGAGCTGTTCAACAGTAGGATGGACTCCCTCGGGAGGTTGTGGACTCTCCTTTGTTGGAAGTTTTTAAGCAACCCAAGAGTCGTCCGCGACTGGACCTAATGGTCAGGGGTACCTTTACCTTTACCTTTAAAAGCTATCTTTATTATTTATTTCACTTATGAATTAGTTCTTATTGAAGCATCTTGAAGCAGTTCAGTTATAAAAACAGTTTAAAAATTGTATTCATGTATTGTACTCATGAATTGTATTCATATTCAAGCCAACTAAAAGGATTACATAAAACCAATCACATCTGTAAAAACAATTTCACCCAAGGCAGCTGTACACAGATCCCTGCAAATCCTAGGACTGAAGACTCCTATCACTGAGTGCTTGAGGCACATGAAAAAGAATTCTTTTGGTACCCAGAAAGCTAACATGCCAGAGTCAAGTCCCTGATATACTCATTTTCTAAGTTCAAGGATTCTTTTGTGTGAGAAAGCGGATGAGCACTCAGTTTGGGGAATCCATCCACTTTTCACCAGTGTGGCTGCAAAGTTAGGGCACACCTCTTGAAACTGCTTTGTTTCTGGTCTGTGGTTGTAATAAGGAATGAGAAGACATTTAAAGTGGCCTTCTTGTCTAAGAAGAGTAGCTTTTCTTATTTGTTGAAGTCATGGCCAAATATAGAAATATTTGGCTGAGTTCCCTGGGCTCATCTCTTTGTATCTGGGCTGCTTCACTTCACAATGCAGGGATGGAGTTCACAAACCTGAGTGCTCATCCGCTTTCTCACACAAAAGAATCCTTGAACTTAGAAAATGAGTCTATCAGGGACTTGACTCTGGCATGTTAGCTTTCTGGGTACCAGAAGAATTCTTTTTCATGTGCCTCAAGCACTCAGTGATAGGAGTCTTCAGTCCTAGGATTTGCAGGGATCTGTGTACAGCTGCCTTGGGTGAAATTGTTTTTATAGATGTGATTGGTTTTATGTAATCCTTTTAGTTGGCTTGAATATGAATACAATTCATGAGTACAATACATGAATACAATTTTTAAACTGTTTTTATAACTGAAAGTGCTTCAAGATGCTTCATTAAGAACTAATTCATAAGTGAAATAAATAATAAAGATAGCTTTTAAAGGTAAAGGTAAAGGGACCCCTGACCATTAGGTCCAGTCACGGACGACTCTTGGGTTGCGGTGCTCATCTCGCTTTACTGGCCGAGGGAGCCGCCGTTTGTCTGCAGACAGTTTTTCCAGGTCATGTGGCCAGCATGACTAAGCCGCTTCTGGCAAATCAGAGCAGCGCACGGAAACGGCATTTACCGTATATACTCGAGTATAAGTCGACCCAAATATAAGCCGAGGCACCTAATTTCCCTACAAAAACCTGGGAAAGCTTATTGACTCAAGTATAAGCCGGTTCACCTTTGCTGCTGTGGTAGAGGAGGAGGAACGAGCAGCCCGAAAGCAGCCCTTTAGGCTGCTCCTTCCTCTTCCTCCTTTGCTGCTGTGGAGCTCACCCCGTCGCAGGGTTTCGAACCGCCATTCTTCTGATCAGCAAGCCCTGGGGCTCTGTGGTTTAATCCACAGCGCAATGTTCCCTTGTGTTATACAGAGAAGGCTGGGATCCTGTCCTGTTTAAGCAGGAGCCAGGGAAAGTGAGCACCTGTGGGGTTTTAATACTTCCTTAACTGATAGGCTTTCTGCCTTCTGGGGTCTAAAGTTTGCATTTATGTGAGCAGTTCAGGAATGGAACAAGCTGCCTGGGGAGAGTAAAGAATTGCCATTCTTGTGCACTTCTTAAGGAATGGTTGACTGGGGTGAGTGGGTGGTGACGGGGGCATAAGCGGAGAGAAAGGGCTTCTTTCTCGCCGCCCCCACCGCCCGCCTCACTTGAGTGTAAGCCGAGGGC
Source organism: Lacerta agilis (assembly GCF_009819535.1). NCBI lineage: Eukaryota > Metazoa > Chordata > Lepidosauria > Squamata > Lacertidae > Lacerta > Lacerta agilis. The sequence continues at coordinate 876,973 of NC_046319.1, read as the reverse complement.
AGCTTTTTCAGCACAAAAAATATGCTGAAAAACTAGGCTTACACTCAAGTATATACGGTACTTTCCCGCTGGAGCGGTACCTATTTATCTACTTGCACTTTGAGGTGCTTTCAAACTGCTAGGTGGGCAGGAGCAGGGACTGAGCAACGGGACTCACCCCGTCGTGGGGATTTGAACCGCTGACCTTCTGATCGGCAAGCCCACAGTGCCACCCATGTCCCTAAAAGATAGCTTTTAGGGGCTCCTAATTGAGGCTGTAGGGTCTGTCAATTGTCCTGAGCTTTCAGGAACAGCTGAGTGTAGCTTGTCTTCAGATCAAGGCTTTTAAAGTGCCCATCCATGCTACTTTTGGTTAACCTTTGACTGTTTTCATTAGATTAGCATGGCTGGGCCACACTGGAAGCAGCTGTGCTTCACAGTCCTAATGTGTTTTATGTACGAGTGCAGACATTAAGTGATAGATTCATCAACTTGAAACTTTGGTTGACTGGCTTGCTGAGGCCAGTTTTAATCAATGGAACTGTGAGTTAAGTCAGCACTTGTTTATAGTTTCTATTCTGTTTTTGTTCTTTCATGTTGCTGTGGAAAACAGCAAAACATCTTTCTTTATTAAATTATGAGTTAGCTCACACTTCCTTCAGTATCTCAGAAAGGCAGTCACATTTAGGTTTGGGTAACACAACATTTTCTTTAATGTTCTTGAAGATGTTGATTTTAGTAACTGTTTTTGGATTGTTTTTGGTTGTCAGGGAGGAATTGGATGTTGAGATGAACTGAGCAAGGGGAGAAAGAGGCAGGATATAAATGCTTCAAATAAAAACTCACTTTGATTAATCAACTGTCTTTTCATTAATAAATCACGAATATGTGGGAATGTTTAGAGATGCAGGAGAGGATATATTGTTTATTATATCCTATTCCAACTTGTGTTAACAAGTCCCAGAACTTAGCAGAGTTTTCATTCCCCTTTTTAAACACACACAGCGGATAGCTTGCTCAGGTTCGCTAGAACCTCTATAATACTGTCCTGGTATTTCCCCCTTCTAATTCCCTCCTAAAATAAGACACAACACAGTCTTCTATAAAAGTATAAAGAGTTTACTTAAAAGTACTGTACCATCTGTTCACAATTGGATCCCAGAAGGCAGACTTTTAGCTTAGAAAATATAATATACATTAGGAGACTATTCCTTAAGGGCGATAGGCCACACCCACCTCTAGTTATGCAGAGGAAGTCTGTATCAGCCCAGGAGAAACAGACACCCCCTTTCTATGTCCCCTCTAGGGACGTTGTACTTGACTGCTCCCGTGTTTCACATCCCACAGAATATAAGCCGCATTTTAACTTTTCACAGTCGGAATTTGGGGGCAAAGTGAGGCTAATATTCAGGCCAATTTTATTTTATTTACATCCCTTGCTAGCTACCCTAGGAGATTTTAAACTGAAGAGAGGCACAGACTCTTTAAAATACCATTCTTCCCTATATATATAAGGGGCCATGCACACTGATCATGCAATTTGAATGATAAGTAATCACATCAAAGGACAGGTGGGCTGTTAACACGTGTGTGAACTCAAGTGCCACTCCTGAAATGAGAACCAGAGTGACTTAGTGCCCTTCCACCCAGGGCACCATTAGCTCCTCTGTGTCTCCCCTCTTTTTCTTTTTTTTGGGGTTTTTTGGTGTTTTTTTATTTATTAAAGATTTTCTTGGTTTACAAAAGTGTATAATGTCTCTCGCATTTTTCCATGTAACATTTTTACAGATCAATTTTGGTTGTTGAGACATTAGGCAGAAAGGGGGGGGAGGCGTTTGTTTAGGACAGGAATGAGAACAATCAGACCCAGGTGTCTAATGTGGCCCTCCAGCCCTCTCTATCTGGCTCTCAGGACTCTCCCCAGGTGACTCACCCACTTGAGCCACATCCCCCGCCTGCCCTGCTTTGCACTCTCCTGGGTGGAGCTCAGGTGGGTGGTTCCTCTTGTTCACCTGGGGGTGGGTGGGCTACAGGGGCATGTGAGTGTGTGTAGAAACTAGCCTACTGTCCAAACACTGTTTCTGAAACTTGGGTCCGCAGCTGTTGCAGGAGTACAGCTCCCATCATCCCTGCCCCCTGGTCCTGCTAGCTAGGGATGATGGGAGTTATAGTCCAACAACAGCTGGGGACCCAAGTTTGAGAAACACTGGTAAAGGGAAATAGGAAAGTGATTCTCATGCTGAGAAAGATACTGGGGGGTGGGGGGGTGGGGGTGGGGGGGGTGCTGAGCCAGCTGCATTTCTGTTTCAGCATCAAAAGGGATAATAGGAAGCTGCTGTATGCTGGGCCAGACCACTGACCCACCTAGGCTCAGTATTGTCTACACCTGTTGGAGGTGTCTCTCCTGGGTTTCAGGCCACAGCCCTTTCCAGTTCTACCTGGAGATGCCAGGGACTGAACCCGGACCTTCCTTTCAGATTGTGCAAAGGCTGAGCCAGCTTGCTCCACGACACTTCTGGAGTACAGAAGGAACCTTTTACACCCAGAGTTGCCAATGTGGTGCCCCCCCTGCCCAAATTAGGTTTGAAAGAAGCATTCCGCCACAACCCATGGAATAGGCTGTGGGGTGTGTGCCTATGACAGTTTCTGCAGTTTGCAAAATGTGTTTGCAGGCCCCCAAAAGGTTGGCAGCCCCTGCCAAAGGAGGGCAATTCCCTACTTGGGCAGGAATTGGCTGCCAAATGAAGTTTCCTGAAACCAGCTCAGTCACCTTGTTCATGCAGCCTTCGTGCAGAAGCACCTGAATAATTTAACAGCCTGCAGAGCAGCAATGCAGCTCGGCTCCTGCGCTGCGGCCCACCCTGCGGCCCACCCTGTGGCCCTGCAGGAGTCTACTAAATGTTACCTCCTCCTCCCTTCCTCTCAGCTGGCAGTCTCGACAGAGCAACTCACAGACTGAACAGGTGGTGCTTCTTCTAGAAGTAAAATGCACACTGTGAGGGCTGCTAGCATTGCGTATTATTTGCAAGAAAAATGTCTGTGGTCGTGATGGGTGTGTGTATTGGGCCAGGTGGGCAGTGTGGATATAGAGTGAGGGTCTTACAGTGTGTACATGCATTGCTTGCAATTTGCCGCCATGTGACCATTTGGATATGGGCTGTATTCCCTCCCCAGTCAGGTCACCTGCCCTGAGAAATAGCAGGCACGTTGGGGGAAGGGCCTCAGCTCAGTGTCAGAGCACCTGCTTTTATTGCAGAAGGACCAACATCTGGGAATATCCTCCCTTGGAACCCTGGAGATAGCTAGATCTCATCTAGATGGGCCACTGGCCTGGCTTTAGATCTAAAGCAGCTTCCTATCTGCTTTGCATGAAAAGGGTTCCCAGTTCACCCCCCTGGCAGCTCCTGGTGTGGCTGCGAATGACATCCTGCCTTGAAACGCTGGAGAGCAGCTGCAACAGGACCAATAATAATCAGTCTACCTTACAGGGTTGTTGGAAGGATGACTGAGATCATGTATAGGGAAAGGGCAACATCTTGCATTGACTTCAGTGCACTCCTGTTGAGGTTTTGTCCCCCGAGCGATCTTGTTTAGATTTAACAAATTAATTTATCGGCTTAAAAGAAACCATGAATTGGTTTGGAGGGCACCAGGTTGGTGACCGCTGCTACAGCTGCTACACAGCCCTGTCCCGATAAACGGCTGGTGAGTGGTGCCTTCCTTCTTGCAAACTGCAGCACACAGATCTGAGAGCCAAAGGAAGGCTCCTGGGGGCAGCGGGGGGTCCATAGCAGCTCTTGTTTTTCGGGGTTTCGATTTGCATCGCATAATTAGGTTACAGCGTCCTCCAGCTGCACTATCCTATTTTGGAGGCTGGCAAAAATAAATAAAATAAAATAAAATGATGAGTAGCCAAAACGCAGAGAGCGAGATCCATAAATATCCACGGAGGAGAAACGGGGCCGTGTGTTTTAAATCTGGGACTTGGAAGCTCTGCAGTTCTTGTCTTTATTACGGAAAAGTAACACACGCTAAAGCGTGGAGCAAAAAACCGGGGGTGGGGGGTGGGGGTGGCAGGCGGGCAGAAGGGGGAAGAGTGTTCAGGAAGGGACAGGCAGAGTTGGGGGGCGAGGGGGCAGCAGCAGCTAGAGAAACGGGACAGGATCTTGTCCATCCGTGCAGGCAGCTGCGTTTTTGTGTGCGCTGAAGTGGAACTGCATCCATCCAGCTAATTTCTGGGGCTCCAGCAGAAGCAGCAAAGCGCTGCAGCAGTGAGGCAGCTCAAGCGGGTGCGGGGCGCGCAGTTGCTGCAGCGGCCACGAAACCTCTTTCTCGGAGTATTGCTCATGCGCTGGGAAGCAGGAAGACTGCTGGCCTCACCCCCCCCCCCGCCCTACTCTCCGATAGCAAGGGGCGGCCGGGACTTGGGATAGGAGCAAGATTGCGCTCGTGCAGCTCCTTGTCTTCTCCCGGTGCCAGTGAGGATGAAAAAGAGCAGACGAGAGAAAATACTGGTCAGGGCAAATGGCAGCAGCACAACAGGCGCTTTGTACACGCCATGTAATCAAAGCGCATTTAACGCACCCAAGAATCCTGGGAACTGTCGCTTGGCCCCTGCAGAGCTGCAATTCCCAGCGCTTTGAGCAAGCTGCATTTCCCAGGATTCCTTTTCCGGGTGTGTGCGTGCTTAAATCGTATGATCTGTATGCAGCCAGGGTTCGGCTAAGGACAGAGAAAGGGGGGTTCAGGCTGCCAAGGGGTTTGAGTGAAGAAGACCACTGGCTTTATTCAAGGCAGCTAAGGGACTGGGCGCTGGAACAATCTGAAGCAATAGAGAGAACTGGGATTTTTCAAGCTTGTGTCATTGTTTTCAAGGAATGAAGAAGCTGCTGGGTTTGTGGAAAGATGTCAGTGACCATGCAACCATAGGTGCCCGAGTGTGGGATCTGAAACACGGGAGCAGTCAAGTACAACATCCCTAGAGTGGATATAGAAAGCGAATGTCTGATCTGGCCAGTTGGAACTTCCTGTTTCTCCTGGGCTGGGACAGACTTGCTCTGCATGTGACTGGAGGTGGGTGTGGCCTCACCTGTGCAGGTTAAACAAAAGCAAAGAGGCCAGATGCCATCTCTCTCTTTTGACCTCGCTCTTCATGGAAGCAACATCTGCTTAGCTAAAGATGCTCTCTTGGCCTCCAGCCTCCAGCCAAGAGAGGACAAAAGGAGCTATCTCCCCTATGGAATAGTCTCCAACAAGCATGTAACCTTTACTAAGCTAAAGTCTGCCTTCTGGAATCCTGTTGTGAACAGATGTGTGAGTAAACTATTTATATATTTTTATAGAAGACTGTGTCGTGTCTTATCTTTTAAGGGGGAATAAGGGGAAAATACCAGGACAGTATTATTATAGAGGGTTTTTTTAGCGAACCCGAGCAAGCATCCGCTGTGTGTGTTTAAAAGGGGAATGTAAACTCTGCTGATATTATTGAACTTGTAAACACAAGTTGGAATAGGATATCTTAAGCAAGATATCTTCTCCTGCATCCCGGAACATTCCCACACCAAGCACCCACAAAATTCTCCATGAAGGGGCTGGGCACCCACAAATTTTGACCAGGGCCATGCATGCTGCATGGCACCCATGGCCCTGGGCACCCACAGCCGCCGGGCCAAGCTGGCACTCCTGGGTGCAACCATTCTCCCAGTGCCCTGAGAAAAACTTCTCGAAGGCTGGTGCAGTAGCTCCAAGTTTCCCAGCGGATGCAAAGTTTGGCTCTTCTCACCTGATGATGGGGGCTGCATGCAGGGTGGGCTCAGAAGTCAGTCCTCTCAGGGGCGTACCCAGGATCAAAACTAGGGGGGGGGCAAGCCATGGTCGTTCAGGTTGTGACATTTCAGCACGGAAAGGCGAATGAAACCAAAATTTTAGGAAAATTATATATAATTATAGCAGTGCTTTATTACGGTAGTTATTACAATTATTTGCTTGATTTTTTTTTTTTTTTATTCTAGTTACATGTCTTATACCAGGGGTGGCCAACTGTGATCTACTTTCAGAATTAAAATCTGGCAGTTTTGGGGGGTTGTTGAGCTTTTTTTAGGGACTGGACCTTCTGAAATAATTGATTTAAAAACTAACTCAGCAAGACAGAAGACTGCCCGCTTTGTAAAGTGTGACAACCTTTGAGGTACAAAACACCCAGACAAGGAAAACCAACTCAGCTAACTAGTTTACAAGAATACTTGGCTAGTTTAGATGTACAGTCTCCAGGGCCAGATGAACTACATCCAAGAGTATTAAAAGAACTGGCAGAGGTAATTTCAGAACCACTGGCAGTAATCTTTGAGAATTCCTGGAGAACAGGCGAAGTCCCAGCAGACTGGAGGAGGGCAAATTTTGCCCCTATTTTCAAAAGGGGGGAGAGAGAAGACCCAAACAATTACCGCCCAGTCAGCCTGACATCAATACCAGGAAAGATTCTAGAGCAGATCATTAAGCAACTGGTCTGTGAGCACCTAGAAAGGAACGCTGTGATCACTAAAAGTGAGCATGGGTTTCTGAAAAATAAGTCATGTCAGACCAATCTGATCTCATTTTTTGACAGATGTGGATGTAGCCTATCTTGATTTCAGCAAGGCCTTTGACAAGGTGCCCCATGATATTCTTGTAAAGAAGCTGGTAAAATGTGGGCTAGACAATGCTACCATTCAGTGGATTTGTAACTGGCTGACTGACCGAACCCAAAGGGTACTCATTAACAGCTCCTCTTCATCCTGGAGAGAAGTGACTAGTGGGGTGCTACAGGGTTCTGTCTTGGGCCCAGTCTTATTCAACATCTTTATCAATGACTTGGGTGATGGGCTTGAGGGCATCCTGATCAAGTTTGCAGATGACCAAATTGGGAGGGGTGGCTAATACCCCAGAGGACACTTCAAAATGACCTTAACAGACTAGAGAACTGGGCCAAAGCAAACAAGATGATTTTTAACAGGGGGAAATGTAAAGTACTACACTTGGGCGAAAAAAAATGAAAGGCACAAATACAGGATGGGTGACACCTGGCTTGAGAGCAGTACATGTGAAAAGGATCTAGGAGTCTTGGTAGACCATAAACTTGACATGAGTCAACAGTGTGATGCAGCAGCTAAAAAAGACAATGCAATTCTGGGCTGCATCAATAGGAGTATAGCATCTAGATCAAGGGAAGTAATAGTACCACTGCATTCCACTCTGGTCAGACCTCACCTGGAATACTGTGTCCAGTTCTGGGCACCACAGTTCAAGAAGGATACTGACAAGCTGGAACGTGTCCAGAGGAGGGCAACCAAAATGGTCAAAGGCCTGGAAACGATGCCTTATGAGGAACGGCTTAGGGAGCTGGGTATGTTTAGCCTGGAGAAGAGAAGGTTAAGGGGGGATATGATAGCCATGTTCAAATATATAAAAGGATGTCATATAGAGGCGGGAGAAAGGTTGTTTTCTGCTGCTCCAGAGAAGCGGACACGGAGCAATGGATTCAAACTACAAGAAAGAAGATTCCACCTAAACATTAGGAAGAACTTCCTGACAGTGAGAGCTGTTGGACAGTGGAATTTGCTGCCAAGGAGTGTGGTGGAGTCTCCTTCTTTGGAGGTCTTTAAGCGGAGGCTTGACAGCCATCTGTCAGGAATGCTTTGATGGTGTTTCCTGCTTGGCAGGGGGTTGGACTGGATGGCCCTTGTGGTCTCTTCCAACTCTATGATTCTAGGAGGGGGTGGGGTGGGGAGAGGGAGGTGGAGATCATGACGACTTTGCAAATGTACAGGAGAGTTTGCCTCGCTCAACAATTCCGGGGCAGTTGTGCGCGATACCTGACCCTCACAGTCTAAACAACCCCCTCCCAATCTCTTCCTTACGGATGCGGGGCGGGAGGACATCAGGGTCCACACAAAATAAAATAGGCGGAAAACACGGGAGCTGAGCAGAGGGTTGTAACAGGAAGAATTATCTGAAAGACGGGTGAGGTGGTGGTGGGGGATACACAGCTGAAACCGGGATCTTCTGGAGGTGGGAAGTAGCTGCTGCGGAGCTTTAATGGTGTTGATTTTGTGGAAGACGTCAGCAGAGGGTGAAGCGGCTTCCAAGCAGGTTTACTCGGAAGTCAACCCCGCGGGTTTTCCTCCCAAGAAAAGCACAGGATAAAAGCACAGAAAAGCCAGGGGAGCCGCTTTGCAGCGAGTGGGGGAGACGGAGGAGCTTTGCCGGTGTTGTTGCTCACGAGCTGCTGGCTTGCCAGAGAGTCAGCCTGGAAGGAGGGGGACGGGCAGCCACTTTGCTGGGAGGGAAGGAGCGCCACCGGGGCTGCCAATTGGCGCAGCTGCGCCATCCGCCCGGCTGCCGGGGGTGCTGATTGGCGCGCGCCCCCACCCCACCCAGCCAGCTCTTTCAGATGCTTTGCCGCTCCCCCCTTCCTCCGCAACTGCCGCCAGCCATATATAGTTGGTGGGGCATGAAGCGTGTTTGCGTTTCCATGTCTTGCCAGGGACTCAAGGCTGCTTGGGGGGGGGGCAGCTGGCTTCTAGGGGGGGGGGGCATCTGCCCCCTCCTGCCCCCCCTTCGGTACGCCCATGAGTCCTCTTGAAGGAGAAGCAGCAGGGAGAGCTTGTCTTGGGGAAGGAAATAGAAGAGAGAGTGGCGAGGGTTTTCTTTCTTTCTTTTTGTTAGTTAGCTGGTGATCATTCAAATGCTGTTGCTCCTCGGGTCTCTGCATGCCTCCTAGAGGCTATTTTTGCATATTTGTAAATCAGCAGAAAATCACAAATTCCAGAGGGATAGTCACTTGCAACAAAAACAACTCCTTAAAGACTAACAAATGTATTGTAGCGTAAGCTTTGTGCTTTGAATACAGTAAGCATTATCTTGTGTTGCTAACACACACACACACACACACACACGGTTGGGGAGGTCAGAGAGAAATGAAATGTAGGAAATACAGACAGGGCCTTGAGATTACATTATTCACAGCAGTCATTCACAAAACAGTTGTTGGTGATAACACAGAAATCCTGGCATTGGCAAACTAATGGGCACCATTCATTCATTCATTTATTCATTCATTTATTCCTTCATTCATTCTTCTTTACATTTCAAAATAGCCTTTCCTCCCAGGGCAATGTAGCACAGAATACGAAATCACAATATACTTATCATAGCTAAACATAACAACCACCACTATAACTAAAATATCTGTAAAGCTCAGAACCATTCAAAAACCCCTCCAGAAAATCTGCAGCTGTTTGTACTAAAGCAACCTGGCCTCAATTTATAAATGCCTAAGGAGAAAACAAAAATGTTTTCAGCTGAAGCCTAAATCTGTAAAGTGAAGAAGAGGAATGCATCTCCAAGGGGAGACAGTTCTGCAACCAGGGTGCCAGCATGGAGAAGGCCCTGTCTCACATCCCTGTAGCATGAATCTTCATAGGGATGGCAAACAGAGCCCTTCCTAGAATCATAGAATCCTAGAGTTGGAAGAGACCACAAGGGCCATCCAGTCCAACCCCCTGCCAAGCAGGAAACACCATCAAAGCATTCCTGACAGGTGGCTGTCAAGCCTCCGCTTAAAGACCTCCAAAGAAGGAGACTCCACCACACTCCTGGGCAGCAAATTCCACTGTCGAACAGCTCTTACTGTCAGGAAGTTCTTCCTAATGTTAGGTGGAATCTTCTTTCTTGTAGTTTGAATCCATTGCCCTGTGTCCGCTTCTCTGGAGCAGCAGAAAACAACCTTTCTCCCTCCTCTAGATGACATCCTTTTATATATTTGAGCATGGCTATCATATCACCCCTTAACCTTCTCTTCTCCAGGCTAAACATACCCAGCTCCCTAAGCCGTTCCTCATAAGGCATCGTTTCCAGGCCTTTGACCATTTTGGTTGCCCTCCTCTGGACACGTTCCAGCTTGTCAATATCCTTCTTGAACAGTGGTGCCCAGAACTGGACACAGTATTCCAGGTGAGGTCTGACCAGAGCGGAATACAGTGGTACTATTACTTCCCTTGATCTAGACACTATACTCCTATTGATGCAGCCCAGAATTGCATTGGCTTTTTAAGCTGCTGCATCACACTGTTGACTCATGTCAAGTTTATGGTCTACCAAGACTCCTAGATCCTTTTCACATGTACTGCTCTCAAGCCAGGTGTCACCCATCCTGTATTTGTGCCTTTCATTTTTTTTTTTTGCCCAAGTGTAGTACTTTACATTTCTCCCTGTTAAAAATCATCTTGTTTGCCCCAGGAATGTCTCCAGTCTAAAACCTTAGAGAGCTGCTGCTGGTCATTGTATGTGGTACTGAACTTGATGGACCAGTGGTCTGACTCAGGTAAGGCAGCTTACCTTAGCACATCCTGAAGTGGCTTCTGCCTGTAGGATAGTGTCTGAATCAGTGGCATTGCCACCTCCCATTTGCATCTCTTCCCTTGCCTTTCTGGTCCATGGTCAAGGAATTTTGTTGGCTATCTCCCACTTAGACTACTGCAATGCACTCTACGTGGGGCTACCTTTGAAGGTGACTCAGAAGCTACAACTAATCTAGAATGTGGCAGCTAAACTGTTGACTAGGAGTTGCCATTGGGACCATATAACAATCATCCTAAAGGAGCTATACTGGCTCACAGTATGTTTCTCAGCACAATTCAAAGTGTTGGTGCTGACCTTTAAAGCCCTAAACACCCTTGGCCCTGTATACCTGAAGAAGCGTCTCCACCCCATCATTCAGCCTGGACTCTGAGGTCCAGCTCTGAGGGCTTCTGGTGGTTTCTTCAGTGCAAGAAATGAGGTTACAGGGAACCAGGCAGAGGGCCTTCTTGGTGGTGGTGCTTTCCCTTTGGAACGCCTTCCCATCAGATGTCAAGGAGACGAGTAACTGTGCAACTTTTAGAAGACATCTGAAGGCAACCCTGTTTAGGGAAGTTTTTAAATGTTTAAAACTGCCACCACTACTGGCAACTAAGACAGCATTCAATTAGCTGGTATGAAACAAAATTTGGAATTGTGTTAGGAAACAAACGGCCATAGAGGGAAGAACATAATCTATGTGTGTCATTCATAACTTATTTGCCATGCTCAGGTCCGAAGTGCAGCTCCATGATAGGACACCTGTTTCGCATGCAGAAGGCCCCAGGATAGCTGTTGCCAGTCAGCAGTCTTGTGGTTCTCCAGATGTTACTGGATTACAAGTCCCATCATGCTGTTGGCCATTCCAAGCACACCAGGAGGGCACCAGATCCCCTACCCCTGCTGTGGACCATATAAGCTAGGTGGACCAAGGTCTGACTACGTTCCTTCCTATCAGCCAAGCAAGAAATCCCCGTTTGTCTGTGGTTTGGAGGATGGTTTCTCGAATCAAACACCGCTTCTTCCAGATAAGTGAGCATTGCAAACTGTTACTTGTGGGAAGGATGCACTGTTTCCATAGCTAGCTGTGGCACCTGGGAACTGTGGGCAGCTGATTTTTCTTTCTTAGTGGGCAAGCAACAATTTCATTCTGTTTGCAAAGCTGCTTGGCTGGGAGGTGGGGGCTGTTGCCTTGAGGCCATCTGCTACAGGCTGGCATTGGCTTCATGCAGGCAGAGTTCCCAAAGTCTCTCTGTTGCTCTGACAAAATTCTCCAGAGCTTGTACCATCAGATCAGGTTGGAAAGCTTGGCAGTGAGTTGGGGGGTGAAACTGGAGGGAGACGAGACAGAGAGGTGGTTGATTGGTGGTAGTTGATGGTTTTAAATCTTACAGACATATTTTTAGAAGTTTATTTTTGTGTGTGTTTTTTAAAGCAAACAAACTTATAAACAGCTTGAAATTTTAGCATGACAGAGTTAAGAACTGAAGGCAGGAATATAGTTGTGTGCTGCAAAAATCTCACATGGGGTTCAGTCTACTGGGAAGATCTCCTGCACATGCCTCCTTGAAATAAACATTGTGGCTACTAGCCACAACAGCCATGCTTTGCCTTCAGCCCTGGGAATGCTGTGCCTCTGAATAGCTGCAGCTAGAGCACAGCTGGACTGGAGTCCTCCTTGCCAGCTTCCAGAGGCATCTAGTTGGCCACTTGGGGGGCAGGATGCTGGCCTAGGTGGGCCTCACCCAGCACAGTTAGTGTTTTGTTCTTAAAAGGAGCTGTGTCAAGCATGTGCAGCTCCTGTTCATTTCAGCAAGGCGTGCGCTGGATGACCTCCCGGTGGATTGAGCCTGTTAGGTCCATCCTGCCTGGCTTTTCCACTCTGCTGCCTCCTGAAACCACCCAGGCCTTCTCCCATTGCACTGTGGCTTCCCACAAGCAGGGACCCTGGCAAGAGCAGCTTCGGTGCTCAGTGTGTGCGCTCCCTTGGAGAGGTGGACCTGAGTCCTGTCCCAGGAGGACAGCAAAGGCACTTGCAAGGACGATGTCTTCTTGGACTGCTCTGAAGGCCGTTGCATGGAGCTGGCTCTGAACACTCCTAGTGGCTGCTGGAGACAGCGGGGTTTGAGTTTTAGCCTAGAGAGCTTGGCTGGGGGAATCTAGGACTGAGCTGATGCTAATAATAATACTGCATTGGCTCTGCAGTTTGGTATGCTTCCTGTCCAGGAAGCAGTGGTTGTAACACTACTTTAAAAACCACCACCACCATGATTTGTGCACTTTATGCACCAGGAAACCTGCTAAATTCATGTTCTGTTCTGAATGCTTATATCTGAAATAGTGCATTTGGGTATTTGTATGTGTGTGCACGTGCAAAGAATTAGGTGCTGATAGAAGAAGAAGAAGAAGAAGAAGAGTTTGGATTTGATATCCCGCTTTTCACTACCCGAAGGAGTCTCAAAGCGGCTCACATTCTCCTTTCCCTTCCTCCCCCACAACAAACACTCTGTGAGGTGAGTGGGGCTGAGAGACTTCAGAGAAGTGTGACTAGCCCAAGGTCACCCAGCAGCTGCATGTGGAGGAGCGGAGACGCGAACCCGGTTCCCCAGATAACGAGTCTACCGCTCTTAACCACTACACCACACTGGCTCCCAAGCGAGCAGGAGATCACTTGCTACACGCAGATCTCTCTTTTATAACCAAGGAACTGTTATCATGGCTTCTCTCAGAGAATCCTGGTGTTACAGAATTTCCCCTCACAAGTTACACCTCGGGCTGTGTGTGCCTCCCCTCAGTTCAATCCAGGTTCCAGCCCAGCGCTTTGGATTGGCCCCAGTCTGACCCAGGAAGATCTGGGGCTGTTCCAACCTGGAGCCAGGCCCCCAGCAAATTGGGGAGGCCCATGCAGGTTGCCTATGTGCATCCTCTCCTCCCTGCTTCCTGGCCCTCTGGCTGCCTCTCCCTTCTGGCAGCTCTTGATCATCTGGGGGGAGCCGACTTGACCCTGGACAATCCAGGGCTGCCTCCGTCTGCTCCCATTGAAATCCATGTGGCGATCACCCAAACTTAGGAATGGCACAGAAGGAGTTAACAGGAATAACCAGTAAGAACCTTTAGGGGGCGGAGTTATGTGGGCTATATAAACCCCTCCCGGGAAGGAAGAGGGTTCTTTAGTCTTGTCTTTAGTCTTTTGGGCTTGTCTTTAGGCTTGTCTTTAGTCTTTGTCTAGGGGGCTTGTTGTGGGTATTGGGAGGTTGGAAGAAGGGTGGCAAGAGAAGGAGTAGGAACAGGGGTGGGAGAAATCGTTGGGCACTGTTGTTAACAAGAACACAACCAAGAAAGTACTGTTTATTCAGAAACCACATGCTTATGTCCCAAACTTCAAATAAAACAGTTTTGTTCCAATATTCTCCTTGACTGAACTGAGTGAAGTAAATACCAGACAGACTGGTTGGTGGCAGCGGTTAATTAATAAAGTGGTGAGTGCAGGTATCAACGGACCGTTAAACGTCTGGGGGACCTGTGCAGGTTGAGCGAACCGCCACATCCAGGTCAGCCAAATTGGCCTGATGCTCTTTGGGGTCTGGGCTGGGTTCGTTTTGGAGGCCTGGGAGCCAGCTTGGTGAGGTCAGGAAGATCCGGGGGGGGGGGAGAGAGATTTTGCTGCAATCCAGCACCAGCCCCTTGGAGCTGTGGCCTCACCCTGCCTCATGGTGGGGCTGGCCCTGAAGGGGAGACTTTAAAGCTGGGGCTGTTTGGGGCTCAGTCTGTGCCCAAAAAATGGGCGATGCTTTAAGCACTGCCTGCCCCCTTTGTTGTGTTGGGGTATCTTACTTCACTCCCCTCCCAGGCAGGTCTTTCCAAAATGTTTTCCTCTGTGAATTCAGTTGTGAGGCTTGGCCTGCGGAGAGTTGCTCTACACACCAGAGCGAGTGGTTCATCTGTTTGGCACGCGAGTGAGGATGGGGAACGGGACGAACAAGGAGGCTGCTTCAGCGACAGTGTCTGTTTCACAAAGAGCCCCGGGGAGCCCGGGACTTGAAATGCTTACATGAAGCGGCTCCTTTGATGGGGGAAGCAGTTCAGCAGTCCCCTTTCCAACGCCTGAAGGTGCCCTTGTTGCCTGCCGGGCTCTCCAGAGTTCTTGAGCAGAGAGCAAACAGCCTCTTTTCCTCCCTGGTGCTAAGAGGATCTGGCTCCTGCTTTGCTCCCTGCTGAGTGCTGGCTCTTCTCTTTGATACACAAGGAAAGATATACAAAGGCGCAGTTGATAAAGTATTCTGCAACCTGGCGTTGCAGACTCCAGCGAAAGGGATTTCAGATGTGGGTCTACCTGGGTGGCAGTGTTGTGCCCCTGAGGGGCTTCCAGGTGGCTAGTTCGTTGAGCATTCACCCCTCACTTGTTTCAGTGTATCTGAAGAAGTGCGCATGCACACGAAAGCTCATACCAAGAACAAACTTAGTTGGTGTCTAAGGTGCTACTGGAAAGAATTTTTTATTTTGTTTTGTTTGAGGTAAGATGACTTTGTGGCAAAATGAATGTTATCCCACACTTCCCCCCATCATTTCCCCGTCACTTTCCTCATTGCAAAAAGTCTGGATTTGGGGGGAAAGGGGTTTGTCGTTCAAGAGTGCAAAATCTGCTATACAGTAATTCCATAGCATGAAGTTGCCGGTATGTGATAGAATCCCACCTGCAAATAACACTACTCTGAATCTGTCCAATATTTGGGCTGTGGCAATAAGACCACAAAGCTTTGACAGACCACAACAACTTCAACTTGGCTACAAATAAGTCATTTGTAGCCAAGGGCCGTAGCTCATCTGCTTTGCATGCAGGAGGTCCTGGGTTCAATCCCTGGCATCTCCAGGTAGGGCTACTGCCAGTCAGTGTAGGCAGTACTGAGCTTGATGGATGATCAGTCTGATTGAGTAAAAACAGATTCCTAGTTCCACCAAAATGCAGGGTGGCTGGCCATTGGAACCTGTATTTCTGCATGAAGTTTGGATTTTGTAGGATGCCCACTGCCTAATGTCTAGAGCAGGGGTCAGCAACATTTTTCAGCAGGGGGCCGGTCCACTGTCCCTCAGACCTTGTGGGGGGCCGGACTATATTTTGGAAAAAAAAATTGAACGAATTCCTATGCCCCACGAATAACCCAGAGATGCATTTTAAATAAAAGGACACATTCTACTCACGTAAAAACCATGCTGATTCCCGGACCATCCGCGGGCTGGATTGAGAAGGTGATTGGGCCGCATCCGGCCCCCGGGCCTTAGGTTGCCTACCCATGGTGTAGAGCAGTGTTCCTCAACCTTGGGTCCCCAGGTGTTTTTGGCCTACAACTCCCATCATCCCTGACCACTGGTCCTGCTAGCTATGGATGATGGGAGTTGTAGGCCAAGGTTGAGGAACACTGGTCTAGAGGACCCTCAAACCTTACTTTGGTGAGGGGAGGGATCATGAGTCGAGGTGTGGGGCCCCTGCGGTGCATGCAGGGGGTCCCAAGTTCAATCCCTAAAGGCATCTCCAGTTAAATTGAAGGTGACATCCTTTTAGTCTTTAAAAAAATTATAGTCAGAACTGCAGGCTGGGAAAGTATATGGTTACAGATGTTCTCTTTCTCTCTCTCTCACTTTAAAAATAGATTTTTTCCCCCTATAACAAAATGTTGCTTAATCCCAAGTAAATGGGTTTAGCAGCAGAGCAGCAGAAGCAAACTCAATATTATTCCTGAAGTCATGTGAGGCTTATGATTTTAGAAAGGTTTTAAAATCTGAACTGCACATCTTAGAATCTTTCTTTTGTTTTTAAAATCAGGCTTGGTGCACTGTATTTGCACTAATATATTAGGAACCTAGGAGCAGTTGTAAAGCATGGAATGGGAATGGGGATCTCTTAAGACTATTAAATGCGGGTTCTAAAGTCGTCTTCTCCAAACTTGTTTGGATTATAAACCCCATTAGCTCCAGCTGGCTGGGAGTTGTAGCCCAAACCAGCTTGGTGAAGGCACCAGGTTGGCGAAGGCTGGTCTAGAATTACCTAGCTGCACCACTGATGATGTCAGACATTTGTTTATTTGTACATACATACATACATACACACCACCCTTCATAAAGAGATCCCAGGACAGTTCACAGAATAAAATGCAAAATAAAACACAAGTAAATAATTAAACCAAAACAACAAAACAAAAATGTCCCCCTTCCCACAGATACATTTAAAAGGCCATAGGATATTAATCAGCTGAAGGCTTGGTTGAAGATATCAGGTGATGGGGAAGAGCTTTCTCTGCCAGAGACCCTGCCAGTCCAGGTAGACAACCGTGGGCCAGACGAACAAATTGCCTGCCTTGCTCCAGGACAGCTCCCTGTGCTCCAAGGCGCAGATACAGGCTGAAGATACTTTGGTGCTTGGGAAGAGCATCCAAATAATGCTTCCCTCACACTGATTAACACGGAGTACAATCTGCCAGGATGTCCTTGTGCCGCTCCCGTTTATTTTGGCAGGACAGCATCCTGTTTCAGGACCACACAGGATCTGCAAAGTTTCCCTGCCTGCTCATCAGGTTTTTAGGCACAGACAGAGAAAGTTCAGTTTCTTGTGAGAATGCTAGTCACTATGGGAATTTCTAGCCTGAAGAGGATGGAGTGCATTCTGGAGGGAGCGAATCCCCTCCTTTCTCTCGATGAGCCTCCTCCTCACAGCAGGCTGGGCCTCTGAGCCCTCTCATCCTCCATAGTCTGGGAAGGAGCAGCCCCCAGATCTCCTGCCTCATTCATTCCAGGCACGCCTCGGGGGCACAGGGGGGCTTCCTCAAGCAGGCTCTGCAGCATAGACTTTGTCTGCCCGACACTCACTTGTTGTCCTTGCGTGCCTCCCTCTCCTGGTGTGAATCACAGAATTGTAGAGTTAGAAGGGACCCCAAGGATCATCTAGTCCAACCCCTGCTTGAATCCATTAGACTGGGTCCTAGAGCTGGAGAAAACAATGCCCTTTTAAAATGTTGGAGGGGGGGTATTGGGTTGCTCTTGTTTTTATTGTGATTATGTATTTTGTGATTTTATATTGTGAAGTCCCTGAGACCTGCAGGTATAGGGTGCCATATAAATTTCACACTAATAAAATTAGTAATACTAATAATAATCTTGTTCCCTCTTCCATGTGATAACCCTTGAGATATCCGAAGATGTCAATCATATCTTCTCTCAGCCTCCTCTTTCCCAGACTAAACATGCCCAGCTCCTTCAACTGCTCCTCGTAAGGCTTAGTTTCCTGTGATCATCTCGGCTGCCCTCCTCTGCACACAGCTTGTCAACTTCCTTCTTAAATTGTGGTGCCCAGAGCTGGACACAGTAGTATTCCAGGTGTGGTCTGACTATGGCAGAATAGAGTGGGACTATTTCTTCCCTTGATTGGGACACTAGACTTCTGTTGATGCAGCCTAGAATAGCATTAGCTTTTTTTGCTGCTGCATCACACTGTTGATTCATGGTAAACTTACGATCCACTAAAACTCCTAGATCCTTTTCACATGTACTACTCACAATCCAGGCACACACACCCATATTAAATTTGTGCATCTGGTTCTTCCTACCTGACATTTGTCCCTATTGAAATTCATTTTGTTAGCTTGCGCCCAGTTCTCCAATCTGCTAAGAATGCTGATTCTGTGTTCTGTTGCATTAGCTACCCCTCCCAGGTTGGTGTCATCTGCAAATTTGGTAACCGTCCCCTCAATACCTTCATCTGAGTCACTAATATAAGACACTGAACAGTGGACTCAGAGGGAGCCATGAGGAACATATCTATCAGCATTAGTAGCAACTGACATGAATTTGTCTAATCATCTTTTTAAGGCATCCAAGCTGGAGGCCATCACTACCACCAAGGTCATGTTGGCCACACATTTAAGCATAGTTTCTTTCACCAACTTATGGTCACTTGCAGAGGTTCAGAAACCATGACCCTCGTTCCCTGCCTAGTGGAGAGCTTAACGTTTACTGGGCAGTGCAGATATCCATCTGCCTAGATGCTGAAGTGCCAATTCCACCCAGCGCTTGCAATGGGCCCAGGGGCTTGGGGCATCCAAGCCAGGCTCGTCCCTCTGCCGCAGTCATAGCAACCGCAGAACCGATTTGGCAGCTGGTCCAGCTGTTCCCGTCGCTGGTGTTCGTTCCCAGTGGAGTATGTCCTGCAAGCCCGGATCATCCCTCTTGCTCGGTAGACGCCATCTAGTGGGAGACTTTGCCTCTAGGGCTTGCCAGGTTGCTTGCTTGCTTGCTGCGCAAATGGATCCAATTCCCGTCACTGATGTGGGATTGGTGTGCAGTGGAGAGGACAAGAAAAGCAGGCTGGTCATGCACAAGGGACTCCACGGATCTCTAAGTCCTGGGGGATTCCTTGGCATTCCAGTGCTGAATTCCAGCGCACAGAAATGTTTTTCGAAGAGATTGTCTCAGCATACTGCCAGACTCAACCCCCGCAAGGCTTTTTGCCCCTCTCTTGGAGTGGTTAATACACTTTTAAATAGGGTGACACAAATTATTCAGCAGATTATTCTGGATGAGAGTAATGATTTACCCCCAAACTTTTAGAGTATGCAAATAATCTTGCCCCCCCCCCATATTCCCCTGTGTGCTGCTGCTTCCTGTTTGTTGAACTTGTTACATAGGAGATTTCAACAGATCAGGGAACCCATAGGGAGCTGGATGGTGTCACAAGGCCACACCTGTGACCTGACACAATGTATTAAAATCATGCAAGTTCCCACAATACAATCTGGCTACGTGATCAAGTCTCTGAGGGATACTGTGAGCACCACTGATTCAAATGAATAAGCTAAATTTCTGAGAGCAGTCCCAGAAATTATGCAGAAAAGAGAGAGACACCAAACTGGAGTGGGTGAGCGGTTAAACTGTTCTGGGTTAATATTTGAATTGCACCTCATATACAAGGAGAATCTGTCATTGTAGAATGGTCCCGCCATCCTTCCATCCCAATCCTATGCAACTGCCTGGCCCTTTGGTCATATGCCAAACTTGACACAGATCCACCGACTTCTCAGGCACAGCAAGGTCTTGTGCACTGAAATACTATTATTATTATTATTATTATTATTATTATTATTATTATTATTAATACCCCGCCCATCTGGCTGGGTTTCCCACTGGTCATCTAGGGAGAGTTGCTGGGAATGGCAAGATACCCCAAAGGGCATCTCTATAGGAACATGTGACATATTTTATTCTTTCTATTTTAATGGAAGACATAAGACAGCATTTTTTTTAACCCTGGGCCCTACTCAACCTTCCTATCCCTCCACTTCCCTGTGTGTATCTGTCTTGTGTATGTGTGCACCTCCATCAGGAAAGGACCGTTTGAGTTTTCTACCTCCCTGGCTCCAGCCTTCCGTCATCTCCCTTGAAAGAAGCAGGAAGACGCTTCCAGCAGGCTGATCAGTACCTTCCCTCTAGAGTCCCGAGCGAGCGATGCCTCGTTCTTGCCTTTGTTCCTAAAATGACCTGCTCTTTCTTCCTCTCCTTTGCTCTGCCCTGTTGGTTTAATATCCCCCCTCGTCTTAGCTGTTATTTATTCCATGCACTTGTACCCTGCTCTCCAGGCATACAATCTTAAAAAACGAAACAGAAACCACTCAAGGGACAAGGATGGAAGAGGGGAAAAGATTTAAAAGGGATATGTACAAAAAATGGAAAAAGGGGGAAACCACCAGAGAGGAATTAAACAAATAGCCAGCACGTGTAAAGACAAAGTCAGAAAAGCTAAAGCACAGAATGAACTCAGGCTTGCTAGAGAAGTTAAAAGCAACAAAAAGGGCTTTTATGGGTATGTCCGTAGCAAAAGGAAGAACAAGGAAACAGTGGGGTCACTTAGAGGAGAAGATGGTGAAATGCGAACAGGGGACAGAGAAAGGGCAGAACTCCTCAATGCCTTCTTTGCCTCAGTCTTCTCCAAAAAAGAAAACAATGCCCAACCTGAAGAATATGGAGCAGATGATTCAGCAGGGGAAACACAGCCCAGAATAAGTAAGGAGGTAGTACAAGAATACTTGGCTAGTTTAGATGTATTCAAGTCTCCAGGGCCAGATGAACTACATCCAAGAGTATTAAAAGAACTGGCAGAGGTGATTTCATAACCACTGGCAGTAATCTTTGAGAATTCCTGGAGAACAGGCGAAGTCCCAGCAGACTGGAGGAGGGCAAATGTTGTCCCTATTTTCAAAAGGGGGGAGAGAGAAGACCCAAACAATTACCGCCCAGTCAGCCTGAAATCAATACCAGGAAAGATTCTAGAGCAAATCATTAAGCAACTGGTCTGTGAGCACCTAGAAAGGAACGCTGTGATCACTAAAAGTCAGCATGGGTTTCTGAAAAATAAGTCATGTCAGACCAATCTGATCTCATTTTTTGACAGAATTACAAGCCTGGTAGATGAAGGGAACGCTGTGGATGTAACCTATCTTGATTTCAGCAAGGCCTTTGACAAGGTGCCCCATGATATTATTGTAAAGAAACTGGTAAAATGCGGACTAGACAATGCTACCATTCAGTGGATTTGTAACTGGCTGACTGACCGAATCCAAAGGGTACTCATTAACGGCTCCTCTTCATCCTGGAGAGAAGTGACTAGTGGGGTGCCACAGGGTTCTGTCTTGGGCCCAGTCTTATTCAACATCTTCATCAATGACTTGGATGATGGGCTTGAGGGTATCCTGATCAAGTTTGCAGATGACACCAAATTAGGAGGGGTAGCTAATACCCCAGAGGACAGGATCACACTTCAAAATGACCTTAACAAACTAGAGAACTGGGCCAAAGCAAACAAGATGAATTTTAACAGGGAGAAATGTAAAGTACTACACTTGGGCAAAAAAAAATGAAAGACACAAATACAGGATGGGTGACACCTGGCTTGAGAGCAGTACATGTGAAAAGGATCTAGGAGTCTTGGTAGACCACAAACTTGACATGAGTCAACAGTGTGATTCAGCAGCTAAAAAAGCCAATGCAATTCTGGGCTGCATCAATAGGAGTATAGCGTCTAGATCAAGGGAAGTAATAGTACCACTGTATTCTGCTCTGGTCAGACCTCACCTGGAATACTGTGTCCAGTTCTGGGCACCACAGTTCAAGAAGGATACTGACAAGCTGGAACGTGTCCAGAGGAGGGCAACCAAAATGGCCAAAGGCCTGGAAACGATGCCTTATGAGGAACGGCTTAGGGAGCTGGGTATGTTTAGCCTGGAGAAGAGAAGGTTAAGGGGTGATCTGATGGCCATGTTCAAATATATAAAAGGATGTCATATGGAGGAGGGTGAAAGGTTGTTTTCTGCTGCTCCAGAGAAGCGGACACAGAGCAATGGATTTAAACTACAAGAAAGAAGATTCCACCTAAACATTAGGAAGAACTTCCTGACAGAAAGAGCTGTTTGGCAGTGGAATTTGCTACCAAGGAGTGTGGTGGAGTCTCCTTCTTTGGAGGTCTTTAAGCAGAGGCTTGACAGCCATCTGTCAGGAATGCTTTGATGGTGTTTCCTGCTTGGCAGGGGGTTGGACTGGATGGCCTTTGTGGTCTCTTCCAACTCTAGGATTCTATGCTTTAAGTAAAATGGGCCCAATGCAGTCTCCTGAGCCTTGCTGGGGGTTGGGGGGTGGGGCTGCGCCCTCCTCCTTCATAGCTGTTCATTATACACATCTTTCTGACTCACATCCAAGCCAAGGAGTTTGCTGCCTGCATCCAGAGGCATCTTACATAATTCAATTAGGCTTTGGACAAAAAAATAAAAAACTCCAAGCAGCCTCCCCTCTGAAGTGCTCGTAAGTGCTGATGAGGGAGCACAGAAGAGGCAGGCTCGCCTCCCTCCTCTCTCAGATAACTTGGCAGTTACCCTGGAGTGGAAGTTGTGCAGTTTCACTCTGGATTCTGGAATGTTTCCCTTCCCAAAATTGTGAGCCGTTAGCCAGCATCATGCTCATGGCAAGCAGGCGTGAGGAGAAGCTTTGACCGACCAGGAGATCTGAGAGTCAGTCATGCCAGGGTGTGACAGAATCCTGGAAACGGGCATTTATTAAAAAGGAAATCATCACTGAAATAATGCTTGGGCTTTAGCAAAATATATGCTGCAATGGGATGTGGGTGGCGCTGTGGGTTAAACCACAAAGCCTAGGGCTTGCTGATCAGAAGGTCGGCAGTTCGAATCCCCGCAATGACGGGGTGAGCTCCCGTTGCTCGGTCCCTGCTCCTGCTCACCTAGCAGTTGGAAAGCACGTCAAAGTGCAAGTAGATAAATAGGTACCCCTCCGGCTGGAAGGTAAACGGCGTTTCCGTGCGCTGCTTTCATTCACCAGAAGCGGCTTCGTCATGTTGGCCACATGACCCGGAAGCTGTACGCCGGCTCCCTCGGCCAGTAACGCGAGATGAGCGCCACAACCCCAGAGTCATCCGCGACTGGACCTAATGGTCAGGGGTCCCTTTCCCTTTATGCTGCAATGGACTGTGTGTGCGTTTGTGTGTAGAGAGAGAAATAACCCTCTCTCCTCCGCTTGTCTGCTGCATGTAACAGGGCTTAGATTTTCCTGCTGCAGATGCTGCAGTTTTTATGGCATTGGAGCACCTGCAGTGGGGCTCATTCCTGAACTCTCCCCCCTCCTTGCATGCCACCCACAGAACGTCCCAGGGCAGTAAATGGTTTAATTATAGATGGCAGAGTAGCCGAGAACATGAAAGGGGTGGATTCTCCTCTGTGTGCCCAGTTTCCTCAGGTTGGCTTAATTATGCATGGATGTTAATATGCCTCATGGCAAAACCGTGTCTTCAAAGGCAGCCAGAGCAAGAGTGCTGCTGCTTGTGGTGGTGAGAGGAGCCCAGGGCTGTCGGAGGAGTCTGGAGTCCGAGGTGGAGTGGCAGGTGGCCAGAGGTGGCCTGGGAGGATTGGATTCCTGCTCCCCCCCCGCTCCCCTCAGCAAGGTTGTTGTGAGGATAAAATGGGGTAACTCCAACTCATGCTTGGCTGACGGCAGGGCGATGCTTTGCAAAGAGCCAGCGTGGTGTAGTGGTTGGAGCTTCGCCTTTACCTAGTGGTTAGAGCGTTGCATGAGGACTTGGAAAAAAAGCAAAACTTTTCAGGATCTACTTTGTTTTTTTCTATTAGAATTCCCTAGAGCCACCAACTGGATGCAAGTGATTGTTTAAACTTATTGGTCATTTTTTTTTATTTTATTTGCAAAAGCCAATCAAAGCGACTTACAACAATAAACATTTAAACCAGCATAAAGCAAAACAGAAAAATCTGGAAGGTGACCATGGTATTAAAGGGCAGGATCAAAGCATCTCACTTTGTCAAGGAGAAAACAGATCATTAAAAGCCAAAGGCCTGGCAGAAAATAAATGTTTTTGCCCGGCACACTTAGAATTAAGTGGCAACATAATTAAAGGTAGGTAGAAGCCCAATATTGCTGCCGCCGTTGTGAAACTGTCCCTCTCTCTGCCCTCTGGCCTTTGACCTCTGAGATAGGTGTCAATGCAGCATATTGCTTCAAAAGGGCTTCATCTGATTTTAAATCTGTATGATTATTTACGGTAAATCCCTGTTGACATTAGGCAGACATCTTTGCTGTACTGTTTTAGGTGCCTGCTGAAAACTATTCTACTACATTTGTTTAAAATTTTGTTTCAATGTTTTCTATCGTTTTTAAGAGTTTTAGATGCTTTTAATTCTTTTAAAGAGAGAGAGCCAGTGTGGTGTGGTGTAGTGGTTAGAGAGTTGGACTAGCACCCGGGAGACCAGGATTCAAGTCCAACTTAGCCCTGAAGTTTCACTGGGTGACCTAGGGCAAGTCACTGCCTAACCTACCTCACAGGGTTGTTGTGGGGAGGAGGAACGAGGAGAACCACGAGCCCCACCTTGAGCTGATGGGAGGAAAAGGTGGCATTGTTGGCATTCCACCTGTCTTGAGAGACAATGGAGTGTGCCTCGGGGGTGAAGTCAGACTGCTGTGCTCATAGCACTGAAGTGACATTCACCGGGGTGCAAGGCTGGGCGATGTGTCTGGGGGTCCTGGGCTGCCCAGACGACAAGACTCCCCTTGCTGATGTGTTCCAAGACACATCCAAGGCACCATCTTGGTGGCAGGAGTTGCTGGAAGGAAGCATGCAGGGCACCACCCTAAAGTGCTGTAACCCCTTTAAGGTTTTTTCTTACCAGTAAGCAGTATATACATTTTATGAAATCAATAAATAAAACGTATGGTGTGAATGGAGCCCAAGTCTCTCACACACCACCAAACCTGGGTATTTTTGCTGTGCCAGCATTTCCAAGTGGCCTGCCGTATCTCTTCAGAGAAAATGTAGCAAGCTGAGTAAGTTCCAGCCTTGTCCTGTGCTGTAGCCAGGATATTGATCAGAAATGAATTGGATTACTGCCAGGGAAGCGTTTATTTCAAGGGCTAAGCAGTTCCAGAGTTGAAGGCCAGAGGTGCAGGGACCCACAGATGCTACTGAATCTCACTTTGGGAGCAGTCGGGGGGGGGGGGGTTCAGCATCATGGACCAGAGGGGAGCCCCTCCATCTCAAAAAGGCACCATTGGTGGAGGCTCCATCTAGCTGTGGGTCATCCTGACAGCTCAAAGCTTGACCCAAGTTCTTGATCAAGCTGCGTTCCCTTTTCTTCCTTTCCCCTCCAGGCTCTCCTTGTTCTTCTGTAGGTAGTGATGAGTCCTGAGGGATCACCCGCTCAACGCCCAAGTGCCCCAGAATTGTGTGCTCGTGTGTCCTCCATGGGCATAGCCAGGATTGGGGGGGGGGGGCAGAACTGAGCTATCTTCAACATGATTGATCATGTTTATTTATTTACTTGATTTGGTGGGGGGCAGCTGCCCCCCACGCCCATGCGGCCTCCTTTGCAGAGGGCAGTGTCCACTCTGCATCCAGTTTTGATCCTTGGCATCTCCAGGCAGGGCTGGGACTGGGAGTGAGCCTGATATGAAATCCTGGAGACAATGCGATGGTCTGACTCACTCAGACAGCTTCCTGTGTTCCTATGAGAGCAGGAGGGGTCTTGAAGTTGCCTGTCCTCCGCTGGCATACGTCAGGGGAGATGTCTCATGTTTCTGTTGTTGTTGATGATGATGATAATTTATTACTTATACCTCACCCATCTGGCTGGGTTTCCCAAGCCACTCTGGGCGGCTTCCAACAGGAGATTAAAAATACATTAAAACATCAGTCATTAAAAAAAACTTCCCAATACAGGGCTGCCTTCAGATGTCTTCTAAATGTCAGATAGTTGTTTATTTCTGTGACATCTGATGGGAGGGCGTGACACAGGGCAGGCGCCACCACCAAGAAGGCCCTCTGCTTGGTTCCCTGTAACTTCGCTTCTCGCAGTGAGGGAATAGCCAGAAGGCGCTGGACCTCAGTCTCCGGGCCAAACGATGGGGGTGGAGACGCTTCTTCAGGTATACCGGGCCGAGGCTGTTTAGGGCTTTAAAGGTCAGCACCAACATTTTGAATAGTGCTTGGAAACGTGCTGAGTGTTATGCGGTCTTGGCAGCTGCTCCCAATCACCAGTATAGCTGCTGCATTCTGGATTAATTGCAGTTTCTGGGTCACCTTCAAAGGTAGCTCCACATAGAGCGCGTTGCAGTAGTCCAAGCGGGAGATAACTAGAGCATGCACTACTCTGGCGAGACAGTCTGCAGGCAGATAGGGTCTCAGCTTGCGTACCAGATGGACACAGAATTGACCTGCACCTCCATGGACAGCTGTGAGTCCAAAATGACTCCCAGGCTGCGCACCTGCTCCTTCAGTTTAATGACCGCCTCTTTCAGTGGGTCTAGGAAGGCTCCCTCACAGAGGAGAGCATTCACTACACCACAGAGCCCATCGCCCAGCCCTTCCCAGCTCGCTTTTATTAGCCAGGATGGGCAAGGATCAAGGAGACAGGTGGTCGGTTTCGCTCCTCCAAGCAGCCTGTCCACATCCTTGGAGGTAACAGATTGGAATTGATCCCATGCAACTTCACTAGACAGGGCTCTAGTACTCTCCTGCCCCGGCCCTGGTCCCACGGTGGAGTCTACCTCTTTCTGAATCTGAGCGACTGTATCTGCAAAAAACTTTGCAAAATCGTTGCAGGAGATCTTGGGGTCTTTACAAGGCCCTGATGGCAAAGGTGGTTCTGTTAAATTGCAAACCATCTGAAAGAGTCTCCTGCTGTTGTTTTCTGCAGATGCAATAGAGGTGGTGAAGAAAGTCCTCTTTGCCGTCGCCATCGCCACTTGGTAGGCTCAACATTGAACTCTAACCCATGTCTGGTCCGATTCAGAATGAGTTTTCCGTCACCGGCACTCTAGCCGTCTCAGCAATTGTTTCATTGCCCTCAGCTCTGGGGAAAACCACGGGGCTGTCCGGGCTTCATGCAATTGGAGAGACGCTTTGGAGCCAGACAATCAATAGCCCTGGTTAACTCCACATTCCAGTGGGCCACCAGGGAATCAGCTGAAAGGCCATCAACACGGGATAAAGCATCCCCTACCACTCTCTGGAAACCATTTGGATCCATTAAGTGGCGGGGGCAGGCCATCCAAATTGGTCCCAGCTCCCTGTAGAGGGGAAGGGTCGCAGAGAAGTCCAGTTGCACCAGGAAGTGATCTGACTTTCACTTTTACTTAATGTCAGATCACCCATGTCAGTAGAGGTGAACACCAGGTCTAAGGCATGTCTGCTACTATGAGTTGGGCCAAATGTATTCAGGGACAGTCCCATGGAAGCCATGCTTTCCATGAAGTCCCGAGCAGCCCCTTATAAGGTCATGTCGGCATGGATGTTAAAATCCTCTAGGACAACCAAACTAGGTGTGTCCAGGAGAACATCCGCCATGACCTGAAGCAGCTCGGGCAGGGAATCCTTGGTGCAGTGGGGAGGTTGGTACACCAAAAGGAATCCTGTACTGCCCCTATTGCCCAACTTCCAGAACATGCACTCAGAGAACTGGGTCTTCCCAGTAGGGTGCCTGGTGCAAACTAATGACTTCCTAAAAATCACTGCAACCCCCCCCTCCCCGCCCACAAGGCCTGGGTTGCTGTGCGTAAGAGAAACCTGGTGGACAAGCAGCAGCAAGGACAGGCCCATCGCTTCATCCAACCAACTCTCTGTCACACATGCCAGATCAAGTCGTCCATCCACAATCAAGAAGAAGAGTTTGGATTTGATATCCCGCTTTTCACTACCCGAAGGAGTCTCAAAGCGGCTAACATTCTCCTTTCCCTTCCTCCCCCACAACAAACACTCTGTGAGGTGAGTGGGGCTGAGAGACTTCAGAGAAGTGTGACTAGCCCAAGGTCACCCAGCAGCTGCATGTGGAGGAGTGGAGACGCGAACCCGGTTCCCCAGATAACGAGTCTACCGCTCTTAACCACTACACCACACTGGCTCTCAAGATTCAGGTAGGTAGCCATGTTGGTCTGACGCAGTCGAAATATATATAAAAATAAAAAAAATTGTCCAGTAGCACCTTAGAGACCAACTAAGTTTGTTCTTGGTATAAGCTTTCGTGTGCATGCATACTTCTTCAGAAGTGTGTATGCACACGAAAGCTTATACCAAGAACAAACTTAGTTGGTCTCTAAGGTGCTACTGGACAATTTTTTTAAAATATATATTTCATCCACAATCAAGTCGTGGATGGCAGTGGTCTTATGAATCATTGACCTGACATTGCACAGACAGCACCTTCAGGCCATGTGGGTCTCCTTTGTTGATTCCAGTATCCTCCTGGTCAAGACCAGACCCAGAAGTCTTTAAACAATGACTAAACCTGCCTCCTCGGTAATGACATGGTCTGGTCTTAGCATAACTCCTCCTCCTACCCGTGATCCCTGAGATCAGGTGTTCCAGCGCACACCCGCCCCCCTGGAACCTGCCCCAGAAATTCTGTTGGCTGGGGCCCATTCCCTGGCCGCCCTGATGGCATAAACGGGCACATGCAAATCTGAGTCCTCTTTCTAGTTGAATCACCCCCTCTTCTGGAGGGTGATTGCTAAGTGTCTGCTCTACCAAGGACTGATACATTTACTGTCGCATCATGTGCCCCCCTGCATAAGGTTTTGGGTTTTGCCACTGCTGCTCTTGGAACATCCGCCCAGCAAGGAAACAAAACCCCTCTCTTTCTCTCTCCGGTCACAAACAGGGTCAATGAATCCAAGCCAGATCGATAGCAGGGGTCAATTAACCATGGGCAGAGCTGAGGGCCTTGGCATGTCCCCGGGGCTGGCAGCAGCCCAAACCAAAGCAGGAACCTGCAATGTAAGCAGTAATTAAGAAGTGGTTTGCCCTTGGGCACGGCACCAGGCACCTCGGATGCTTGGTGCCAGTATCGCTCAGTTGTGAGCCTTGCTTGAGGCAGGTGACAATCCAAGCAGCCAAAGATCTGTGTGGCAAGAGACTCAGACTTGCTGCCAAGGACATAGGTGTCCTGGGCAAGGCGGATTTGGGCCAATGGTTCCACTGCCAAATTACCCCCTGCCAAAATCCCTGGAAACAAAGATGGCCGACACGATGACTTCCAGGTGTTGTAGGGGCATGGCCAGGAATCCTGGGAGTTGTGCAGTGTTCAAAATTCCCTGGTTGCCAGTCACTTTTTGCAACTCACGACCATCCACTTGCAACCAAGTGGAGATTTATGGTCGCCAGGTTGGTGACTGACATCTCCGCCATCTCACTGGCTGGTGGGCAGCACTGTCTTTTGTTGCTATACACCACTGCACTAGTTGGCTGACTCACATGGCAGCACAGCAGCAAAAGATGCAGAGTTAACATGTCTTGAGAATTTTTTTTTTTACTCTAACTGGTAAAAAGTGCGACTGAATTGTTAAATATATTAATGTTGACAATAGACACAATTTGTTTTTTGCTTTGTAATCTTGCAAAAGGAAATGGCAACTAGACATTCTATTGAGGGAACTGAAACCCCAGTTTAAGTTGCCATTTGGCGACTTGCTTCTATATCTGAGTTTCTAACACTGGAGTTGTGGTCCAGCTGAAGAGCATCATGTTGGCTGCCCTGTGGTCCTCCGGATGTCACTGGACTGTTGGCCGTGCTGGCTGGGGCTGATGGGAGTTGGAGTCCATGGGCATCTGGATTGCCACACGTCCCCCATTCCTGCCCTGGATTGTTTATGCTGGGAATCTGCATCTATCCCGCGCATGACGGCTGCTTCTGCCCTCCTCCCTTCTGTGAGTTACTCTGAGCTCCTGGTTATGTTCTTCTTTAAATGCAAACTGAGTTGACTCTCCTCCCCACCATTCATTCCAGTCTTTCCTGGGGACCATGCCTCTGCCTGTCTGTAGTGACCTAGTTGTCCTTTGCTTGCCAGCCAGCATCTTCTCCTGGTTACTGTGTAACCAAGAGAAGAGCTGGCCTGGAGATGCTTGTGGGATTTTTGTTTTGTTGGATGCAGAGCCGGGGCTGTTCCCTGGGGCTTTCCTCTCACACAAGGAGAGGTGGAAGCAGCTTGCGAGGCCTCCGGATTATTTTAAGCACAGCAAAGGGCACTTGAGGTAGGAGAGGCTGCTGGGAATTTGTGTTTTGGGCCCCTGCCGTTTGTGGGCAATGGATGGTTACTGAGATGTGGTCACAGATCTGCTGCTGTATCCCCTGACCTAAAAGGAGGCTGGTTCTCCCTCTCCACCCCACAAGAAGCATTCACATTTGAGCCAATGGTGTGCTCTTGCTAGTTCAGAATGAAGCAGGAGGCAGGCTTGTATTGTTTTTGACTTTTGTATTTTCTCAGTATTTTTCCTTTAAGGAAAAACCAAAACCTTCACGTTTCTGTGGATGCCGATAGAATTCAAGTGTCCTGCTTGATAGGTAGATTTGAGGGCAATTGTGCATCACTTGAAAGGAGGACGAGAGAAGGCACAGGACATCATGCCATTTGCATATGCTAATTTATGTGAATGGATGCATGTTTAGAATTAATTTATTATACGTACAATACATCTCCCCACAGCAAGGTAAAACTACAGTTATAGGAGGTGGAAATTGTTCCAGTGATTTATTTTTTCCATGGAATGTTTTCCATTTCATAAGTTATTTATAGACTGGTCTTTTTTTGTTTATTGCATTTCAATGTGGTATATATGGTTCTTTCCACCCCACTTTATCTTCACAACAACACTGTGAGGTGCATTAGGCTGAGAGGCAGCCCAAGGTCACCCAATCAGTTTCCTGGCCTCCCAGGTCCTAGTCCAGCCACTGCACTGTCCACGAAGGGGGGCCAATTACAAATCAATATGAGGCAAGCTTGGCATGTTCAAAGGTTTCAGTTATGCTTGCGGAATATAAGCAGAATGAACATGCTAGATTAGGACCGCTCTCCAGAACACTGGGAAATTTACCAGGGCAAAGGATGCAAATGACCCTGTGCACATTACCTTGACAGGAATCTTTTCTGGAAAAGCCATGTCCCCTTGAACTTCAGCCAGGTGAGCCACACAGCTGCTCTTTCTGTGCTCCAGGTGCTAATGGGCAACATGAACACCCTCCTGCTGTGTACCGTCTCACGGTTCTTCATCTTTTGACTGGACTTGAACCAGACAGTCCTTCAAGCAGAAGATTCCTTCTAACAGGGCTGTCCTCCGTAGAAGGAGGCAGCCTGGCTGACCTGCAGGCATGGCTGCTGATGGAAGGCATCCCTGCTGCCTGCCATTGCCGAGGCATCCCTGCCCCAGGTGATGGATTTTGGGTACCAGCATCACCTCCGGGTGGCCAGTGTTTCACAGGAGGAACTCAGTCGCATAACAGGTTTGTGCAGTTAAAGTGCTCTGTTGTCCAGGCACAATAAACACACATTAAAAACCGGAGGCTTCGTGTGGTTAGGAAACTGTCAGGGAAATGCCCCCCAAATGATGAGATGAACAATTTATGAATGGGAAGACTTATGTAACCTCCATGCAAACAATTTGGGAAGAATAGTCATTTTTGTTAAAATCCCATACATAAGAAACAAAACCACTGCCCCATGAAAAGTGGATGTTGCACAACTCTCCCACAAGCCTTGTGCAAGCAAATCAGGGCGAATTCCCAATAAATGGGTCATCTGGAGGAAGGACAGCCTATTAATACAGCCCACTGGGAAGTTCTCCAGATCATTAGCCAGAGTCAGGATCCAGCAAGTCAGGTGAGGGGCCTGTCGATCCAACTTAGCCAGAGGCTTGCAGGGATCAAGTGTAGAGCAGCGATCACAGATAGAGAGTAGGAGCATGGGCAGAAGACTCCTCCGCCAACAGGGTGGGGACAGCAGCAGCAGCAGCAGCCGTGCATGCAAAAGGCTCAGTCCCCAGCCTGAAGAAGATGGAGAGATGCTGTCAGCCAGTGTAGTCAGCATTGAGCTTGGTGGGCCTGGGTCCTGGGCAGCTCTGGGGCCAGGGTTCTGCAGGGCCTGGTGGACAGGGACTGACATTGGGGCGTCCCAGATGGCATCCTTGAAGCATAGAACTTCTGCCCCTGCCCTTGTAGTGGGAGCGCTGCAGATGGACTGGGCAGATGGACTGGTGAGGGGAAGTCTTCACACAGCGCACCATTAAACCGTGGAAATTCAGTTCCACAAAATGGTTGCTAGTTGTGATGGGTGATACAATACCTTCAGGAGTGGAAGAAGCCTTATGAGGAATGGTTGAGGGAGTGGAGGATGTTTAGCCTGGGAAAGAGGAGACTGAGAAGAGTCTTCATATATCTTAAGGGCTGTCACACGGAAGAGGGAACTAGTTTGTTTTCTACTGCTCTAGAGGACCCGAACCAATGGGCTGAAATTACAAGAAAGGAGATTCCGACTCAACTTTAGGAATAACTTTCTGATGGGAAGAGTTGTTTGATAGCAGAATGGACTACATTGGAAGATGGTGGACTCTTTTTCATTCTAGGTTTTTAAAGAAAGGTTGGATGACCATCAGCCAGGGATCCCTGCATTGTGGGGGGTTGGGCTAGATGACAGCCCTATGATTCCATGTCTCTGCATATCAATTGCTGGGGGAAATGGGTAGGGGGGGCACAGCTCTTGTACCCCTGTCCCGCTCTTGGGCTTCCCACTGGTTGGCTCCTGTGAGAACAGGCTGCTGGAGCAGGCGGGCCCCCTTTGTCCTCGTCTTAGGACAGCTGGGAGCCCCGATGCCAAGCCGACTCTTTCTGAGAAAGGAAGGATAAAAGAGGCATAAGCCCAACTTAAGGGTGGTGTCTGACGGCATAGCAATGTGTATTGCAGTTGTGGGTGTGGGTTGATGCTGCTGTCAGTGGCCATACAAGGCAGTAGCCTTATCTGACAACAGTAGCTGGGTTAGAATCATAGAATCACAGAGTTGGAAGAGACCATCCAGTCCAACCCCCCCCCCCCCGCCAAGCAGGAAACACCATCAAAGCATTCCTGACAAAAAAAAGCGGCCCACTGTTTACATTTCCCACAATACCATGGAAGTTTGCTCATGGTGGGAAATGCAACCCAGGAGCATAGGAAGCTGCCTTATACTGAGTCAGACCATGGGGAGCCAGCTGGCTGCACAGATTGCTGTACCACAGCAAAGATGGCCAGCAGCTTCATCTCTCTCTCTCTCTCTCTGGAGGGGGGACAGCTGTTTGTGGAGTGACATTTCAAGTGGCCGCCAGATGGCGCCATGTCATCTAAAGCCACTCCAGATTGGATAGATTGGGGTGGGAGCAGCTGCAGCACTGCTCCCCCTCTGCCACTATACCAGGACTGTGTGAGCCTTGTTTCTGCCTTGGAAGGAAGCAATTCTTTGAGCTGAATCAAGGATGCAAATGTGGCTGGCTTGTAGGTATCTGCTTACCTGCAGAACATATTCTGCTGCTGCTGCTGCTGCTCTGTGTGGTCCCTGAGATCCAGTCCTCCTGACGAATGCAAATCCTGCTCCCTGCTTCTCCAGATACACCATAGTCTACTGCATGCTTAGGCCTAAGCGGTATAGTGTAAGTGGCTAGGAGACTGAGCTACAACTCTGTTCAAATCTGATCTTCACAAGGATATCGATAGTTGGAGTGGGTTGTCTAATGCTTTCTTAGCCTCTGCTCCCCCACCTGCAAAATTGAAACATTAATTCTGACCTACTTTACAAGGTCGCTGTAACGAAGAGGAGGGAACATATGCAGGTGACATGATCTGAACATTTGAGGGCCGTCTGTATTTATTGTTTCTCACAAACAATAGATGGGATGGTGTCCCACTGCAGACTGCAAGAGGATGCCCTGGTTATAAAAACACCCTAGCACATAAAAAACTAGCATGTCAGAATTCTTCTCTTCAGCATGCCATCTTTCTAGATGCAGGGATTTTTACTTTTACAAAAAAAAAAAAAATGTTATGGAGACTCCTTTGGCACTAGCCAAGCCAAGGTTCACCACAGCAACTGTTACAGCCACTCTCTTCACAGTCTTAAAGGCTAGAAATTTGATTTCCCCCCCAGGTTGATGTTCCCAAGAATTATATTCCCAATATCACATTCCTCACTTGAACAGAATCCTAGAAATCAGCCAGCCTGCTAAAGCTTCTGGCCTCAGGTTCCAATATCTCTCCCCCCCCCCCCCGAGGTTCCTGACATAAATGGTTCTTAAAATTGCATCAAGTGATCCGTGCACCTAGCAGAACTTTATTTTGGAACTAAGCTTTTCCTCTGCTGCTTGTTTCTTTAAATGACTGTGCAGATGCTCATTCTGCATTTACTTGCCCCCTTCTCATCAAACTCCCAGTGCATAGATAGTACTTCTGCTGTTGCATTAGAAAGACAGTTGGGTGTCTTTCTCTCTAGAATATTAACCCGTCTCTCAGTCCTGTCAGGGGTACCTCTGTCCCAAAGAGGATGCCATAGCTGACTGCATGTGATGGAGGGGGGCATGCACTCATTCCTCCAGCCCTGACAAGAAAGAGCGATGGGTTGAGGGAGGTGAGATGTAACAGGCCAATCAATGGGAGAGTGCATGGAAGGATGTGATTAAAGTCGCAAAGTAATTGATGGAGCAAGACAGATAAATCTCTCCAGGTTGGAGCCACAGCCATCTGCAAATAGCTAACAAAAACAATTAGTGATCCCTGTATTAAATCATCGCATCCTGCCTGGCTTTGATGCCCTGATGAATGACAGCTAAACTAAGCCTTAGCCTGAAGATGTGCAAACAGTCTCCGTGCGAGGTCTGTATGTGGGTGTTTTCACTCTGAAAAGGGATGCAGCACGGCATTAAGTGGTCAGAGTCTTGGATTGGGACCTGGGAGGCCTGGATTCAAATCCTCTCCCAGCCATGAAGGTCACTAGGGTGACTTTGGGCCAGTCACTCTCTCTCAGCCTAATCTGCTTTACAGGGTTTTTGTAAGGATAAAATGGGAAAGAATGAGAGAGCCATGGATGCCACTTACCAGTCAGTTGAGGAAAGGTGGGATATAGAGATGTGAGGATGAATGGAGGGATGGATAGATAAATGAATGAACCAATGAACAAATGAATCCCTCAAAATCCCTCATTTCCTAGCTTGAAGGGGTAAGATGCAGGACCGTGGATGTCCATTGTGAGTGAACATGCCATCCTCACTGAAAGAAGGGGCAACTCCCACAGCTGCTTTTCCTTTAAAATCATAGCAAGTCTCTTTATGCGAAGGCAGAGTGCTGGCCCTTTTAACTCAATATTGTCTGCACTGACTTGCAGTGGCTCTCCAGGGTTTCACCTGCAGATGACAGGGATTGAACCCAGGACCTTCTGCATGCGGAGGAGATGTTCTACCACTGAGCTACAGCCCTTGGCTACAAGGGACTTACATGAGACCAGACTGAAGCTGTTGTGAGTTGTTAAGTTTTGTGGCTTTACTGCCAAGGCCAAAATATTACATAGATCCTTCTGGGCACTTCCAGTCTGGTGTTATTTTTGGGTGGGATTCCATCACATACTGCCAAATTCAGGTTATGCAGTTATTGCTAATTTTGCACTCTTGACCAACAAACCCCTTTGTGGTAATAGTACCACTCGCTTCTGCCTTGGTCAGACCACACCTGGAATACTGTGTTTGATTCTGGGCACCACAATTTAAGAAGGATGTTGGCAAGCTGGAATGTGTGCAGAGGAGGGCAACCAAGATGATCAAGGGCCTGGAAACTAAGTCTTATGAGGAATGCTTGAAGGAGCTGGGTATATTTAGCCTGGGAAAGAGGATATCAAATATATCAAGGGCTGTTACGTGGAAGAGGGAGCATGCTTGTTTTCTCCTGCTCTGGAGGGTGGGACTCAAACCAATGGCTTCAAGTTACAAGAAATGTAAAAGGTAAAGGTAAAGGTACCTCTGACCATTAGGTCCAGTCGCAGAAAACTCTGGGTTTGTGGTGCTCATCTCACTCTATAGGCCGAGGGAGCCGGCGTTTGTCTGCAGACAGTTTCCGGGTCATGTCGCCAGCATGACTAAGCCGCTTCTGGCAAACCAGAGCAGTGCACGGAAACGGTGTTTACCTTCCTGCCGGAGTAGTGCCTATTTATCTACTTGCACTTGACACACTTTTGAACTGCTAGGTAGGCAGGAGCTGGGATGACCCTTGGGTCCCTTCCAGCTCTATGATTCTATGATTTCCTCCAAAAATCAGGTTTTTTTGCAATAAGTGTGGGAATGTTTAGGGATGCAGGAGAGGATATTTTGTTTAAGATATCCTATTCCAACTTGTGTTAACAAGTCCCAGAACTTAGCAGAGTTTTCATTCCCCTTTTTAAACGCACACAGTGGATAGCTTGCTCAGGTTCGCTAGAACCTCTACGGTATAATAATACTGTCCTGGTATTTCCCCCTTCTAATTTTCTCCTAAAATAAGACACGACACAGTCTTCTATAAAAGTATAAAGAGTTTACTTACAAGTATCATCTGTTCACAATCGGATCCCAGAAGGCAGACTTTTAGCTTAGAAAATATAATATACATTAGGAGACTATTCCTTAAGGGCGATAGCTCCTTCTCCTCTCTTGCCTAAGCACATGTTGCTCCGTTGAAAGCAAGTCGAAAAGAGAGAAAGATGTAGTCTGGCCCCTGTGCTTTTGTCTTTACCTGCACAGGTGAGGCCACACGCACCTCTAGTTACGCAGAGGAAGTCTGTGTCAGCCCAGGAGAAACAGACATCCCCTTTCTATGTCCACTCTAGGGATGTTGTACTTGACTGCTCCCGTGTTTCACATCCCACAATAAGGAAAGTGATGGGGAAATGATGGGAAGTGTGGGATAGAACCCGTTTTGACAAGTCCTCTAATCTTCCTGCAAGCACATCAGGGTTACCGGTAAATGCTCAGTGTACAGGTCCTCTGGAAACACAACCCTGTCACCCACCCAGCTAGGTCTGTATCTGAATTCCCCGCATTGTCAGACCCTTCAACTTATAAATTGCACAAGCGGCCCTTCCCTTTTCCCGGGTAAAGAGGAGGGCCACCAGCAGGGAGCAAAGAGAGAGCAGAGGTCCTCCTAGCACCACTAATCTGTGTCCCTTTGTGGCAGGAGAATCTTCATGCATCTCTTGTATAATGTCTAATTTTGCACTCAGAAGGAAGTGGAGAAACATCTTCCTGGGGTTGAGGACAGGGAGAAATAAGCTTTTCTCCCCCTCGTCATACCAGAGCTGTGCCTCTTTTTGCCATTTTGATTTCTTGAGCGCAGATAGCTGGAGGTTTGGTCTTTGTAGCTTTCTTGGTAGCTCTTGAAATTGTTGTATGAAAAGAAAGTAAATGTGGGTCAAATTTCAGGAGTCTTCAGGAAGGTTGCAGAACATTTCAGGCAAGCAAATACTGTGTTCAGTGCGCTTACTAACTAAGGACAAATAATCAATCCATTTCCTGTCTTTGCCAGTTTCAGAGGCATTCATTCCTAAGTCTGTTCCTTCCAGCTTCTGTATATCATTACGCATTTTTTTAATGCGCAGAAAAATTCACATTGTATGGCAAAATTTGGAAAACTGCATTCTGACCTGCATATTAGACCAGGAAATGTGAATCTGGTTGGTTCAATTAAACATGCAGACTGGAATTAAATCCTGTTTGAGTTCTCTGTGGCCCCCGGATCTGCTATTCAACTCTGTGCTGCTGTTTTATATTCCCCTGTTTAAATGGCTCTTGTCTGTTCTCCCTTCCTGCCCTTTCTATGCTTTGGGGCTCTTTCCCTTGGCCAAAGTGGGAAGTGCAAGCAAGTAAGCAAAACCGGTGGAGAGAAGACAGTGAAAGGCCAGCGGAGACGACCTGGTACCGGTAAACCCAGACCTCAACAAAAGCTTGAAGATTAGTCATGCTTTGGCCTGAGCTGTGCAAGGGTGTCTATCTCGTCTTTATTTTATAATCTTGGTGAGTCTCCTTCCCCACGCAAGGAGGCATAACAGCCACTAAATCATTGTTAAGAATGAGTGAAAACAGTGCAAGACTTGTAGGCGAAGGTACCTTTGTGTCTGTGACGATGCTGTGAATCCTAGAATGCAGATTTCTATTGAGAATTGCAGAGGTGCATTCAGGATGCTGAAAATTATCATTTTATTGGAAGCAAGGCTTCTACTCTCCATGGAAAATATATATATTGCCAGTTTCTTTATAAGGCTAAGGGACTTGAGCTGTAGTCTGGAAAGTGCTTCTGCCACTGGGGTGGAATTTCTTTGCTGCCTCCCACTGATCAGTATGGGACACAGTCCCTCAGGAAATTCTCCCATTACTGCCATGTTGAAATAAGTGTGAGTCGCAGTTCTGGAGCTCCCCGGACTACTCAGAGCTTTGCCATGGAAGCTGATTCATTAGGGCAAATATGTTGATGCAAAGGACACAAAATAGATATATAGAAAGGAGAATTCCCTGGATTCCAAGATCCAGGTGTGGACCAACTACTCTTGGGTGAGAAAAGCCCAGCAGAGATTTTAAATCACAAAATATGCAGAGTGGCAATATAGGCTGTTAGACCTTTAAAATATGAGTCCCAAAGTTTCCCTCTTCCCTAGCATAGAAAAAGATCACATGTTTGGTAAGTTAAAAATGGTTACAAATTCCCCAAAGGTCAGATTCATAGCCATATCTATACAGCATTCAGAAAAAGTTGCACAGACAGTAAAACTTAGTTTAGTTCCAAAGTGCTGAAAGTTATTGCTACAGGAACTCCAGAGTGGCTTGTAAGGACTAACTATGCAGTCTGAGCTTGGGGCAGCTAGTTTAGACACTCAGGAAGCTGCCATATACTGAGCCAGACCACTAGTCCATCTAGCTCAGTGTTGTCTACACTGGCTGGCAGTGGCTGGCTGGGGATTTTAAGCAGGAGTCTTTCTCACCCCCCACCCTCTGGAAACGTTGCCAGGGATTGATCCTTGGACCTTCTGCATGCACAGCAAGTGCTCCACACCTGAGCTACAGCCCTTCCCTGATTTACAAGACCCTTTGCAGACAATGACAGGGACCTTGCAGGTAACAAGCAACTAACAAGTGGCTGGGGCAACCCAGTCAGATGGGCAGGGAAGAGGAAGAGGAAGAGGAAGAGGAAGATCATAATCATACAGTGACAATAATAAAAGCAATAGCCCATTTGCAGGGCTGTTGTGAAGATTAATGTATGCAAATTGCTCTGTACACTAGGTATGCACTACATTAGGCTAGGAACGTGGGAAGCTACCTTAGAGCAAGGTGGCAAAGGGTGAAGTGTAACATTTTTAAAAATTAAAATAACGCTACGTCAATCCCAAGACTTATTATCTGCTTGGTCTCCTTGCTACATCTGCCAGTGATGCTTTATTTAATGGCTGCAACGAAATCATCCCAAGCTGTGAGCTTGTTTATGGACTGTGTTCTGTGATAAGGCAAAGTTCATGAGCTCTGTTGTCCTGCCTTCTGTATAATCTCACAGTCCCAGAAGGTGGGCCCTCCCAGCAGGCGCTGCAGCATATATGTGCATCCCGATTATGGTGCTCCCCATCTCAACGATAAGGGGCAGCCTGGGCTTCTATCTGCCACTCTTGGTGTTGAGCGTCTTTGTGGCTGAAGAAGGTTCGGCAATGAGCCCCATCCTTTGAGGGTGCAGCCTGAAAGCATTTGGGGGGTCCACTTGCTTTCCTGGAGCAAGCAACAGCGATGTCGGGTTCCATATGGCAATGGAGGCAGTGGAGAGTAAGTATTGGTACAGCAGGTTTTGTCTGGGTGTTCTTTCAATCCTAGACTTGACCTAGAGGCAGGCAGGCAGGCAGGCAGGAAGGAAGCAGTGCTTTTTCAAAGAAAAGAAA
This sequence comes from Lacerta agilis, assembly GCF_009819535.1. Classification (NCBI taxonomy): domain Eukaryota; kingdom Metazoa; phylum Chordata; class Lepidosauria; order Squamata; family Lacertidae; genus Lacerta; species Lacerta agilis. The sequence continues at coordinate 837,342 of NC_046319.1, read as the reverse complement.
AGAAAAGAAAAGGTGCCAGTATTCACCATGCAGTTGTTGCAGTAAGTGACACACTTCTAAAATTTGGGGGGGGGGGTAGGTGCCAGTATGGTGTACCCTTGAGTACCCCCAGGAAAAAAGGACTGGCAGACGGTACCTCTTTATAGTAGCAAACTTATTTTCTGAGGGTGGACTCTAATTGTGCCAAAACAGCATCACCCACACTCAAGAGAGAGGTGTCAGCAGGCTTCTTGGAAGGAGCCATTGGAATCCTAGAATCCTAGAGTTGGAAGAGACCCCAAGGGCCATCCAGTCCAACCCCCTGCCAAGCAGGAAACACCATCAAAGCATTCCTGACAGATGGCTGCCAAGCCTCCGCTTAAAGACCTCCAAGGGAGGAGACTCCACCACACTCCTGGGCAGCAAATTCCACTGTCAAGCAGCTCTCACTGTCAGGAAGGTCTTCCTAATGTTTAGGTGGAATCTTCTTTCTTGTTTCCCTTGGTATACACAGCACCACTATTGCTAATGGTCACACAGGTTCTGCAGGCTTTTGAAATTCAACAGAAACCTACAACACCTGCTGCCTGTTTCTGCACTTCTTTTGCTAGCTGCTGTAGTCAGGTTTGGGTGCAACCTGCTCTGTGTCTGAGTGATGGTTGCTGTTTTGGGTCCTCGTGCTGCCCTGGCAAAACTTGTGTTTTACCATTGATTGGAACAAACAGCAATCTGCAGAAAGCCCAATTGCCATTTGTGCCGATTCAACAGTAAAATGCTAGTTTTTCTGAGAGCACTGGGACAAAAAACCAAACCAAAACACCGCAGTCAGACACAGAACTTTAAAGCGTGGGCCTGTGCCTCAAAACACGGCACTAAAGGAAGTCTGGATGAGCTTAGAGAGAGAGAGAGAGATAGAGAGAGAGAGAGAGAATTAGGGGCTCCCTGCATTTCTTGCATTCTCCAGAGTAGCTGGCAAACCTCCTTGAGTGCAAGATCCAGGGCTGGTGCTTTGAAAGCCTTGCTGCCTGGCCACCAGCCTGGGTATGCTGAGCTGGCAGAAACTGGCTGCAGGAGAGATGCCTCCTCGTTGCTCTTACTGAATCCTCCTCGTTGGTTTGCTGCCTTGCCTTGCCTGAGTTCTCTCTTTGGGCTTGGATAGATTGCAGCAGACAGTTCTCTGCTCTGAGCCTTCTTCGTCCAGAATGTCTAGGCCAAGCAGGTGTGAACTTGTCTTGCTTCCACCCGGCTAAAAAAGCTGAGTGGGAACAGATTGGTGGAATTAATGCTCTGTTAGCAGACTTTTGCTGGGAAGCTGGAGGGAATGGCTTCTGAAATGGGTCCCCCCCCCCCTCTGTGTTGCGGAGGTTCTCAGCCCACCTATTTCAGTCTGTGTTGTCAGGGGACATGACCGCTAAAACAGCCTCCAAGCTTGCTCCAGGGCATTTTGCAGTCTATTGGGGGTATATTTTGATCCCTGGTGGCTGCGCCACTAAATCAGCAATGGAGGATTTTGTGAGAGGCTGGCACCCCCCAAAAGCTTTGCTTGCAGAGTGCGTCAGAATTGCCTGCCTTCAGAAAAGCGGCCTTCTGCATGAGTCACTGTTGGGAGCCAGCAGGTGCAAGTCCAAGTCAAAAGTTATTCAGAGATGCATCAGTCAGACTCAATTGAGGGTATGCAATTCTGCACCATCTTTACACTGGCCAGAGCAGGATGATTCCTTCTGCCCATTGCAACAGGATCATGCAGGAAGCCTCTGCTACAGAGGAGCAGAGAAAGTGGTCTCACACCAAATCTGAGCACTTGCTGTTCATGCTGAAGGCCCCAGGTTGAATCCCCAGCAGCATCTCCAGGTAGGGCTCAGAGAGAACCCTGCTTGAACCCCAGAGCACTGCTGCCAGTCAGTGCGGGCAATACAGAGCTAGATGGATGAAGGTTCTGACTCAGTGAAAGGCCCCTTGCTATGTTCCAGTATTGCTCCTCTGTGCTGCCTGCTCCCTGCCTCCCCTTGTAGCCCACCCTGTCTCCCGGTTTATGCCTGAAGCGTGGAGAGGAGGGTTGGATGACTAGGCTGGCTGGGGGCAATGGGCAGGGAGAGCCATGGCTGCCTCACCTCCTGCAGGAGGGCCCCCATTTTCTGGGATCCAGCTATTGGCCCAGGCTGCTGTGGCCTTCTGGAGCATCTCCTTACCTTGCTATTTGGAAAATGCCACCCATGTCAGGATGGGGGGGGGGGGTTTGCTGCTCAGAGATTAATGAGCAAGAACTCCTTATCAAAGTTCTAGGAGCTTTGGGGTGTGAGGGCGGCTCCTGCACGCACTCCAGCCTGGTGCTGAAGACTGATTAACGTTACCAGCAGAGGCGTAGGAAGGTCAGGTGTTACCCGGTGCGGAAAATTTCTTGTCGTCCCCCCATTGATTCCCCCCCTGCAAAAATGGTTTTACGTTATTTCATATTTTCTTACAAAGGAATAATAACAAGTAATAATAATAAAAAGCTTTTATTTATATCCCGCCCTCCCCGGCCGAAGTCGGGCTCAGGGTGGCTAACATCAGATACATAACATTGCTATAAAATCAAACAATAATTAAATTACCTCCTAAAAACATCTCAAAATCAAATTAAAGTCTAATTAGATGGCTTTCCACAGGGTTAGGGTTGGGAACAGTAAGTGCTCCACGGAACTGAAATTTCAGCCTTCATGACATAGGAAAACAGCCAATGAACAGCTATTTTGGAGGAGGAGGGTCAAGATATTAACCAATATGCATGAAATTTCATATATACCTATATAATCTCTAGTATAGTAAGATAAGACCTTTGGAGCAGGAATTTTTTTAAAAAAAGTTTTTTATGAACCGCCCTAGTAGGGCAGTAATTGCTCCGTGATAATTTGTCACCCCCTCCGTTATGGAAACTGGGGTGGTCTGCCCCCTACGCCCCCCCTTGCTACACCCCTGGTTACCAGCCTTCTTTAACCTTGTACTTTCCAGATGTATTGGACTAGCACTCTTCTTCTTCTTCTTCTTCTTCTTCTTCTTCTTCTTCTTCCCTTGCCTACATATTTCCTGCTAATTATTCACAGCCCCTCCTTTCCCTGAGACCAATGCACAGATTCAGAAGACACCCCCCCCAATTCCTACTTTCTCTTTGGTTCCTCCTTTCTTCAGTTCCCTGACTCCCAGGCTCCTTTGCATGTTGGTTAGAGCAGCCTTGCTCTGCCTTTGGTTCCCAGATGTTGTTGGACTAGCACTCGTATCATCCCTGATTGCTGCCCCTGCAGGCTGTGGATGATGGGAGTTGTAGTCCAACAACGTATGGGAACCTAAGGTTGAGAAAGGCTGGGTGCAGGGCCGTCTTATGGAGATCGGCCGCTGTGCCGCGGCGATCCCTCCGGCGCCCCTGGCGTGCCGCCTCTCCGCCGCCGGGACTGGCATGGGCGGCAGCGGCTGTGCCGCCGGCGTGCGAGCGCCCGGCCGACAGCCTGCCCGTGGGGGTGGGTTGGGGAGGGGGGCGCCCGGTATGCTGGCGGGCTTGTGGGGGCGCCCCTGAGGGGGCCGGCGCCCTGGCACGGTGCGCCACTAGCCCCTATGGATGAGACGGCCCTGGCTGGGTCAGAGTGTTGGACTAGGACCTGGGAGACCAGGATTTGAATCCTCCCTCAGCCACCTGAAACTCACAAGGGGGCCTTGGACCAGTCACACTTTCTCAGCCTAGCCTTCCTCATAAGATTGCTGTGATGAAGACACAAGACGAATGCAACACATTGAACTCTGTGGAGAAAAGGGGGGGGGGGGTAAAAAGACAAGAAATAAATTGAAGCTCCTTCCTGAGTTTGTGCGGTGAGGTTTCTTCAGAGCCTCCTCTTTGGTGCCCTTTCCCCCATCTTCCAACCATCCTCCCTTCAAGCTTCTCTTTTCCAGTCCTCTGCCTGCTCTGCGTCCTTCCTCTCAGACTCTTCGCTTGTACTCCTTTGGTTCCCTACATTCTGAGACTTCTTCCTAGTTCCTCCTCAGCTTCCCATTGTGTGAGCTTTTAATTCCCAGCCAAATGGACCACTTTCCCTTGCCTCACAAAAGTAGGGCTGCAAGCTGCTAGATTCTGTGAGCAAGGGAGCATTCTGAGCCTCTGCACCGGCTCACCCAGTCCGTCTGGGGGGCCTCACAAGTGTGTTCCTGTGTACGGAACGGTGGCTGTGTGACTTTGGTGCCAGCCCCTGGGGCCATCTTGGGGTGCCCCACAGTGAGACTGTCCTTAGTGACTCCAGCTGCCACGGTACGTGGAGCCTTACTCTAGCAGGCTGGCTCTTTCTAAAGCTAAGTCGCCCTGTCCCCCTGTCCCCCCCCCGTCCCCATCCCCGTCCCCCCCCCCCCCCCCGCTTTGCTGCCTGAGCAGCTTCAGCATTTGTGTCAAACTGTAGCAAGGGAGTTTTGTGTTTCTGGAAACAGGCCTCCATGCCAGTAGCTGCCTCATTTTCCCCATCATTAAATTTGCTAAAAGCGGGAGATCAAGCTGGTTGGTCAGAGACAGCTATAGGGAGGTTTCAGCTGGCAGAGGGGGTGGCAGAATGGAAGCCAGGAGGTTGGGCGAAAGCTCTGCTGGCTACTCTCTTTCAGCTTTGTTGGAAACAAGAGGCGCTTCACGCCTTGCAAAGCCAACACAAGAGGCTCTTCTGTGCAGGAAACAGGCAAGCATTCGCCAGCCTTGGGTCCTCCTGATGTTTTGGACTACAGCTTCCACTCATCCAAAACATCTGCAGGGGACCAGACTGATGTAGAATGTCATGTGTGACAGTCTCTTGCACACATGTTTTTAACTGTGTGTGTTGCATGTGGCAATCGGCAGGCACCTGAATTCTTTTAATGAAGGAGAGCAGTGGCTTCTAGCCATGGTGGCTTTTCTCTCTCTCTCTCCTGTTGAAAGTGACCTGCCTCTGAGCACACCTGAGGAAAGGACGGTTGTGCTCAGGCCCCGCTTTGGGACTTCCCACGGGCATCTGGCTGGCCATTCTGAGAAGAGGATGCTGCGTGGCTGGATGGACCCTTGGGCTGATCCAGCCAGGCTGATGGTGGTGCCCATCAACTTGGATGTCTTTCAAGGAGGGCCAGACACATTTATGGAGGGCCAGGCAGGCAGGGCCTTTCCCTGCTTGTGATTCCCAGCAACTGGTGCCCAGAGGCATCCTGCCTCCAGCAGTGGAGATGGGACAAGGCCATAGCAGCCGTCGATACCCTCTATGAAAAGAATCAGACTGCCAGGGAAGGACCATATCCAGGGCTTTTTCAAACCGGAACTCACTAGAGTCACTAGCCTAGAGCTCGCTAGAGGTTCCAGCCCCTCTCCGGTGGGTGCCATTCAAGGGAGGCGTTCCTGGTGAGTTCTGGCACCTTTTTCTGGACAAATAGCACTGGCCCAAACTCAGCCGCAGAGCCTCTGCCTTCTGTGCAGAATGTCCCAGGTTCAGTCTCTGGCGTCTCCAGGTGGGGCTCAGAGTGTCACCTGCCTAAAAAAACAACTGCTGCTCAGACAGCTAGATAGACCAGTGGTCTGATCCAGTATAAGACAGCCTACTCCTATGTTCCTGAATGTACCTCCCCTGCTTGGTGTGATTTGTTATTATTTATTTACTATATTTAAACTGTATACTGAAAGAGAGTAGCCAGCAGGGGGTTGGACTGGATGGCCCTTGTGGTCTCTTCCAACTCTATGATTCTATGATTCTATGATATGCTGCTTCACCAAGCAGTTTACATAAGACTGTTATTAACTATAGCGTGCAATGTAGTAGCAAATGCTGCAATCCTAGGCATGTGTTTCCAGACATTAGTCTCTGTTAGCAGAGTAATTGGAATAAAGCAGACATACCGGTAATCCAGGGAGAAAAGAAACTGACAATACTTTACTGAGGTAAAACTGAAGAAAACAGTATATAAAGCAAGGTGAAATAAAACAGAGATGTTTGTTTTTCTTAGGTCAGGCCTTAGGATAGGGGAAAAACTCATTTAGAATCGTTTTTTACTCCAACTTCTCCAGTTGTTTTCCTCAACAACAGCTAACTCCCAACAGAATAAAATCTCCAGCCATTCAAAGGCTGCTCCCAGCCACACCAGCAATAGAATTAACCCCAAATGTCACACAAACTGAACGGTCCCTGCTGTTGTACTTCCAACTATCTCCCTGTGTTCAGTGGGGCTTACTCCCAGGCAAGTGCACACAGAACTGCTGCCTGAGAGTCTGAGCTGTGGGCCAGGAAGTGGCTGGCGCTGGTGGGACTTGTCACCCAAAGCATCCTCAGGGCACCACGTTGGTGGAGGCTGGAGCAGACAACACCAGGGTCCCATGGTCAGATTCAGTCTAAGGCAGCTTTAACTGTTCATAGCCACGAGAAGTTAATGAACAATTCCTATTATGGCTTTGAAAATTAACAAAAAACTAAGTAGGCTTGGCTGCCTCTGCTTGCATCCCTCCCTTGTTGCTGCTCCTTCTTGCTGTCAGGCTTTAAACTGTAAGTTCCGGGGGGGGGGGGGGGGGCAGGGTCTCCACCAGGGCTCTATCCTCCTGTCTTCCTTCTCTCTCTTTACGTTTGCTTCTCCTGCTCTGTGAAAACGGCTAAGTGCATTAGAGGGATCTTCAGTCAAATGCCCGTGTCTGATCTAACATCAGGTTCATTTCTTAATTCCGCTGGCAAGAAATAAAACAGCAGCAACTGATGGATACTTGTGGAGTAATTCCGATTTTGGAAGCTGGGGCAAGGGGGAAAGAACAGCATGGGACTCACCTCAAGGAAAAGGCAGCTGTAAAATCTTGGCCAGGGATGAGGTGACACGTAGAAACACGCCAAGCCACACTCGTGGGCCGAGGGGTCTTGATTGTAGAGGCGCCATTTTGCCATTAGGTGGAAGTGTTGAGTTTTCTTGGTTTGCGGAAGATTGCTTGGTGCTAAGACATAAGAGCCAACATCAGGATGCACTTCTGAGCCTGCAGACGAAAGGAAGCGCCTGGTTCCAGGCTAGATCCAGGGGCTAATTGTCTGTGAGCAGAGAGCGGCATTCAGGCTGTTTCGAAATTGTTAATTGGTACTTTATGTTTGCTGTTTGTTGTTAAGTTTTGCAATAAAGGGGGGGGGGGAGAGCCTTAGCTTTGCATGCAGAAGGTCCCAGCAGGTTTAGTCTCCGCATCTCCTGGTCCAGCTGCAAAAGACTCCCTGTGTAAAACCTGGAGAGCCACTGCCAGCCAGTGTAGGCAGTACTGAGCTCAATGGGGAAATGGTCTGACTCTGAATAAGACACTGTCCTCTGCTCTTGGGTGGGCTAAGCTAGGAGCCAGCCAGGCAACTTCCTGATGGGAAGATGGCCGTTGTCTCTGGGGACAGGCAGGAGAAGCTGTGCATTTCGCCAGAACAGGTGGCAGGAGTCGGCTTTGCTCTGGAAGTGGGTTGTTCTGACTTCTAGCTTGATTTTAGACTGGATTTTTGTGCAGCAGGCGGGCTGTAATCTCAGCTTCTGGTTGCTCAAACCGCAACTTGGGGCTCAGGATTCTTTCGTTCTGGGTGTATGTCTTTTGCACCAGGCACCATTCAGAAGAGCTTGAGGTAGAGAACTTAAGAAGAGAAGAGCCCTCCTGGATGCAGCCGTCTTGCCCAGCATCCAGCCAGGTGCCTCTTGGAGTTTGTGGCCTTTGGACTCAATGTGTCTGTGCTGAGCGCCTGCTCTTTGCTGCAGTCCAAAAACCGGGAAGTTGACACACGTGCTGAGTACAGCACCAAATGTCTTGCAGCTGATAAATTTGTCAGCATCATGAAAGAAGGTGGAATTCTCTAGAACCTTTCCTTATCAGTCCAGTGCAGAATTATGTGGAGCTGGGTGGAACTGCTAGGCGATGGCATCTGTCTGGGCGAAAAGGAAGCAGCCTGAGCTCGCATGCTATGTCCAATGTGCTTTGCAGCATTTACATGCTCTGATGCACAGAGGTGTTGTGGTTTTTATTTTATTTTATTTTATTCTGTTTCTTGCTCTTCCATTCCAAGGACCTTGGCATGCAGCTGGGGTTACTTAGAGGGCGACTTGGAGCCCCTGGTTCTTTATGTGTTTTGTTCTTTCCTCCCCTTGATCTAAAACATAGTTCAGGGCACCAGGGTGAGGAATGCTGTCACCCCCTGTCAGATTTCCAGTCTGCAGCCCTTATCTGCTTCCAGTTGAACTGAGTTTAGAAGGCTGCTGCCTCTGTGCTACAAGCCCTGCTGCTGGTCTGCTGAAGGAACAAGCCTTAAGGCAGCCTTTGCCCACCCAGCACCTGCAGGAGTTTTGGACTACAACTCCCATCACCCCATAAAAGAGCTGATGGGAGTTGTGGTCCAAAACAGCTGGAGGGTGCGCCAGGTTGACAAAGGTTGGCATGCTGTGGTGGGTAATGCTGGGTCTCTACCCTGAACCCTCCGGCTTTCTCCAGGCTCCCCCAGCACCTTTGCCACCCACGGGACCATTTTTAAAATCCTGCTTTAAAAGTCAAGGTTGGCACTGATGCAAACCCAGAGAGTGTTGCTTTCTAAATCCTGCAGTGCAGTCCAGAGTTACAGATGCTAAATTGCTTCCATTACTGGTTCCCTGGAGTGCCCTCTCCTTGCAGAGAGAACGGTCATTCGCACGGAGGGGAGCCTCTTCCTTAACATGCTGTTGCATCTCCAGCTTAGACTGGAACAGACCCTGGACTGAGACCCTGCACAGATGCTGTAGCTCAGGGGTGGGGGACCTCAGGTCTGCAGACGGAATAGGGCAACTGCGGCTTCCTCTCCAGCTCTGGAGACTCTCCTTCGGCCGCACCCTTTCTCCCAGGACACACTGGCCCTGCTGCCTGTCCTTTCCCGTGCTTTTTGCCAGGTTGCAACATGCTCTGGAATTGTGATGTGGGCTCTTCCCCTTACGGTGTTCTTCACCTACATGCCTGGGGTGTTGATGCGCATGTCTGTGTGCGCACAAGCACCCCGCACTGCAGGGGCAGCAACTGTCATGCCACCAGGTGATGCTGGGACCCCCCTCCTCCCAGCCCCAGTCAGCATGGCCAGGGGTCAAGGCGGATCAGTGTTGTGGCCCACCAACCTCTGGGCGGCTTCCCTTTCCAGGTCTGTGAAATAATGGAGCAATCGCCATCCCAGTTCTACTGTCTGGAAGTTTCTGCTTGTGGTCCCTCCTCTCCAAAATACTGTTCTGGACCGCAGTGATGCAAGAGTTTGCCAAGTCTATGTAGTGGAGAGGAACAGAGACAGCGAGAAAGCCCATGTGGCATAGTGGTGAGAGCATTGGGCTAGTTTTTGAGAGATTCTTGGCCAGATCCCTCCTCCTCCAGTAGTGCTCACTGGATGTCCCTGGGCCATTCACTGCCTCTCAGACTAACCTACCTCACAGGGCTGTTGTGAGGAGAAAATGCGGGAGTGGGAGAAACATGTATGCCACCTGGAGCTTGGAGGAAAGTGTAACAAAATTAAATAAGTAAACCTGGGGAGACGGGAAGAGGAATCCTAGAATTGTAGAGTTGGAAGGGACCCTGAGGATCATCTAGTCTAACCCATGGAATGCAAGCCTACCTATCTCCTTGTACATGCATTTCATGGCAATGTACAAAATACAATAAAATCAGCCCAAAAGCAGTTTAAAACAGCACAGGAAAAAATGGCAGATAAATTAAAAACCATCCTTCCTTCCTTCCTTCCTTCCTTCCTTCCTTCCTTCCTTCCTTCCTTCCTTTTCCTTCCTTCCTTTCTTTCTTTCTTTCACGATCCCTTGTAGCCGAGTAAGATTGTCTTCTATAAACATGGTTTTGACAATGAGTTCGTAGGTGACTGTGGAGGCCAATTCTGGATCCACACATCCTTCCACAGTGGGGACATTGGTTTCCAAGTGGGAGTTGATCATGGTGAGGGTTTGCCAAGCGTGCCTTCCTCTTAGCACGTTTCTCCTTTGCGTCCTGAGTTCGAGTGTCTTCAAAGCCCATGACACCTTTGGTAAAGGCTGTTCTCCGACTGGAGCGCTTGCAGGCAAGTGTTGTTGTTGTTGTTGTTGTTGTTGTTGTTATCTCCTTGTACATACATTTCATGGCAGTGTACAAAATACAATAAAATCAGCCCCCAAACAATTTAAAACAGCAAAGGAAATAATGGCAGATAAACTTAAAAACAGTACAGAGCTGACAGCTGCGGCAGAGTTGAGGTGAGGCAGTCTGTTGGAAGAAGGATGTCCTCAGCCGGAAAGTGCAGTTTGTGGGTTCCTGTCATATCTGGAGAGGAATGCTGTTCCACAGAACAGGGGCAGCAACACTAAAAGCCCTGAGTTACTGCAGAATAACCACTTGTGGGATCTTTGGAACTTGCAGGAGAAACTTTTTCTCAGACCACAGTGATCTACTGGGGATAAACGGGATAAGTCTTAAGTAACCTAGTCTTGAGCTGTACAGTATAAGTTAGTACCAACTTGACCCAGTAGCGCCGGTGGGGGGGTTGCCTACAAATGCATATTTTAAGGACATTAAAAACACATTATATTAGGGGGGAATGCTTGCAAAAATGTGTACATTAGGAGAAACTCTAAGCAGAAACTTAAAGAATAAATGAATCACAAACTGATGTGTAAATGTGGGAACTACACTGAAGAAATCGGGAAAAGGAGGAATTCGGAGAAGCCAAAATTGACCGGTTTTGCCCATCCCTGCTTGTGCAGGAGAGTCTCCCCTGGACAAGAGCTGAGCCCCTTGCCTGCCCCTGTGTTAGGCACCAGAATGCCTTGGCCTGGCTCTGTTGTGCTTGTGGCAAGATTGCCACCCATTGATTCCCCTGCCTGCTGACCGGCATCCCCCCTGAGGCGCTGGCACCTGCATCTCTGCTGACACCCCCCCCCCCCGCCGCCGCCGCCAATGGGTTGGCAGCCAGCAGCAGCTTGTTGCTGAGAGGCAGGCAGCTATTAAATATCCCTGCCTGACATAATGATGGCAAGAAGGAGAAGGAGAAGCGGAACATCTTCCATTAGCATCTGGCTCACCCTGCAGCGGCCACAGAGGCAGGAGGAAGGCAGCCTGTATTTTTAGACAAGATGCAATGCAACTTCCCAGCTCACCCAAAGGTGGGGACTAGCTAAGGGAGGAAGAGCGAGAGGGGGAGACTGAAGCTGGGCTCAGGTTTCGGCTCAAGCGCTGGGCTATGGCAGCACGGCGAGGGAAGTCTGGGCCAGGCAGTGCTGTGAGTATATAATGTGCTTCTCCTTCGCACAAAGCCTCCCGTCCCTCTGCTTTCACCCCCCCCCCCCCCGCCCCGCCCTGCTTCTCTTGCTCTGGAAATTGCCTGCCTGTCAGAACTGGGGGGTGGAGGTGGGGTAGCATTTCAGCCCTCAAAGTTCAGTCTGCATGTGCTTATTTATGTGTCTCTCGAGGGCAGGGGAAAGCTCACTCAGAAGGTCGAGCGTCCATCTCTCTCCCCCCCCCCACCGGCTGGCATACCAAGCCACCCTTTCCCCATTTCTGAGTTGCCTTACAGGCCTCTGGAGTGAGAAATTCCCTTTTGGCTCTGCCTAGTTGTTTGGACCTTAGGACAACACGTAAAGTTCAGGCCAGAGGGTGGTGGCAGCTGCAGAGTCCCGTCCTCCAGCAGATAAAAAACTGAGCATGTAGAAAGGCACACAAGACTTGTCTTAGACAAGCTCCTAAATCCATTTCTGCACAGGAAAAACAAGCTGACTGATGTCCTCCTCCACCCAAGTTTAGCGAGCTAATGACTTTATTTCACTTTTCCCTTGTGCTCTTTCCACCACATCTCTCTCTCTCTCTCTCTCTCTCTCTCTCTCTCTCTCTCTCTCTCTCTCTCTCTCTGTCACCCTTTGTGGGGCCACACTCACTACTCTGCATGGAATGGCCAGTGTTCCTTGGTTGCAGCTGTTCCAGTAAGCCTGAGCAATGGCATGCAATCAGTGTTTTTGCCTCCAGATGGCTGAACTGCAAGCCATTCTGCCCCTGTGGTTGCCCAACACAAAGTGAGGGACAACCCCTCCTCTGTGCATTGCAGAGAACTTGGGGGCAGGAGAGGTGTGTGAAATTGCATCATGGAAACTTCTGCTTCCTGAAACAAATCACAAACCAAAACACACACTTTGGCAGTTTGCAATGCAGTTCCCCAGAAAAATAAAGTGCATGACAATACACACATACGTGAAAGTGTGCATGTAAATGCATATATTAGTATGCAAAAAATGCATTGTGGTAGGAAAATTTGTTTGCAAATTTTGTTAGACAAAATTGCATACAATCATGCATATGATGCATATATACAAAGTGGTATATACAAATTGTGTAACAGTATAATATATATATTAAAATGCTGGTGAATTTGCATGAATAATCTTTTTTAAAAAATTGCAAACTGATGCAGAAATGTGAAGAACTTGGAGCTGGAAAAATTAGGTGAAATAAAGGGGAATTGAGATGCTCCTCCTCCTGGGGCCGGGACACAGGTGGCACTGTGGGTTAAACCACAGAGCCTGGGGCTTGCTGATCAGAAGGTCAGTGGTTCGAATTCCCGCAATGGCGTGAGCTCCCATGGCTCAGTCCCAGCTCCTGCCAAAGCATGTCCAAAGTGCAAGTAGATAAATAGGTACCACTCCGGATGGAAGGTAAACGGCATTTCCATGCACTGCTCTGGTTCGCCAGAAGTGACTTAATCATGCTGGCCACATGACCCGGAAGCTGTACGCCGGCTCCCTCGGCCAGTAACGAGAGATGAGCGCTACAACCCCAGAGTCAGACACAACTGGACCTAATGGTTGGGGTCCCTTTACCTTTACCTCCCAGGGCCAGAGACCTGCCTTCCACCAAGTGCTCTAGCATACTCTGAGAGGTGCGGGTGGGACCAGGCTCTTTCTCCCCACACCTCTGCCTTTCTCTTTACACCACAGCCTTTGGAGAAACTCGGAAGCAGCTGGAGAGATTCCTGCCACTTCTGAAAGAATCTGAAGTGAAGGGAGAGCCTGGTTGCTGTCTTCTCCTGAGTCCTTTGCAGGTGCCAGAGAACTTGGATGAAGAGCAGGGTAGAGTGGTCATGGTTGACCCACAAGTAATGACTTCAGTCGAGGCCAGCCAAAATGTTTGAGGCCCCCGGAGATGGATGCATCCCGAAGGATGTGGTGCTTCATGGGATGCTAAATTTGCAGGGGGCCCTCCTGCACTTCGTAAAGAGCAGCTGAAGCTCAAAGAGACGGTTTTGATGTGCATGTGTGGAGGTGGTGGGGAGAAACTAAGGGCTATAGCTCAGAGGTAGAGCATCTGCTTTGCATGCAGAAGGTCCCTGGTTCCATCCCTGGCATCTCCAGGGAAAGCTAGGAGAGACTGTCTGAAGCTTTAGAGAGTCCCTGCCAGTCAGTGTGGCCAATACAGAGCTAGATTGACTGACAGTCTGACTTTGCATATGGCAGCTGCCTGTATTTCTGTGCTGGAAGGGTGTGCATCAGGACAGAGAACCTCAGGTACCAGGGAAGTCCTGTGCCCCTGGGGACCTTCTTCAGACCAGATCCCCTCCCGGCCATGGCCTCTCTTCCCAGGCCACACCATCCTTAGGCCTTGCTTCTCGCCGTCCTGGATTGCTTGTTGTCAACTCTGGCTTGCCTCAAAGGGGGTGGGGGCGGGGGAGGGGTGTATAAGCTACCCTGCTGTACAAAAGTAATGTTTTAATTTGTTGCTGTACCCATGTTTGCCTCTGGCTTGCCCAACACTGGCATGTGGCCTTCAGAAGACTGCCTGGAAGAGAATGTGGACCTTTGGTTGCAAAAGGTTCCCTACCCCTGGTCTGCAGGCTAGCACCATTTCTTATAAATACTCAAAATAGTAATAGTGGCTGACCAGGTACCAGCGGAATAAAACAGAGGAGGGAAGGGATCTGGACACGTTATTCTGGAACATCAAAGGGCCATTTTATGAATCACCCAAAGAGGCTGGATTGGCTTGTGCCAAATGCTAATTGGCAGCGGTGAGGCTGCCATTTGGATTTTCTGCCTCATGCACCCAAATGCCTTCAGCTGGCCTTAGAGGTTGTTGCTTTTTAGGAATATGGGAAGCCAGTCCCTCTATTTGTCCATGTGCTGCAGGGATAGCAAGACATGATGCTCCCCAGATGCTGCTGAACTCCAGCTCCCATCAGCCTCAGGCAGAAGCCCATGGTCAAGGATGACAGGAGTCCAGGAACTGCTGGAGGGCAACAGACTGGCAGCCATTGATTTGGTCCAGTGTTGTCTATTCTGAATGGCTCCATCTGTCCAAGGATTCAGGCAGAGTTCCTTCCCTTCTTAGGAGAAGGAATGAGGCTCAGTAGCAGAGCATCTGCTTGGCCTGCAGAAGGTCCCTGATACAACCCCTGGCATCTCCAGGCCAGGCTGGGGAAGATTCTTCTCTGAAACCCTAGAAAACTGCTGCCAGCCAGTGTGGATTATGGGGAGCTACCCTGGGGCCTTCCAAATGTTGCTGGACTCAAACTCCCATCAGCCCCATCCAGCTTGGCCACTGGTCAAGGAATTGGGAGTTGTAGTCTAGCAACATCTGGAGGGCTGCAGGAAAGCCAAACCTCATGTAGGCCATTGTGAGCTAACCAAAACAGGAATCTGACACAGTGTACAGCAGCTTGCTGTCATCACCTGCTTCCTGATCCTTTTACCTGGAGATACCAAGAGTTGAACGTGGAATCTTCTGTTTGCAAAGTGGGCTTTCCACCACTAAGTTAGGGCCAGTACTCAAAGCTGAGAGAGCTTTGATTGTTGCTTTGGAATGGATCTAGTGCCCTCTGCTTGCTGCCTCCGGTTTGTGGCCCCTGGCTACATTCCAGGAAGAGTCTACCCCACCTTTGCATATTTTACTGTGCAAAATATGGGTGGAATTATTTCCACCCTTTCAAGCAGTGGCAAGGAGACAGTTCTTCTGCCCAACACTCTTGGTTATGTTGCCACCAGCAGAAACCCTTTGGGGTACAGTCTCTGCCAGCAATGGCCCAAGATGTTTCGTTACCTGAGGTGAAGCAGACGATGGTGCCATCCCATGACTAAAGAGTGCTAAAGAGCAGGGTTTTTTTGGGGGGGGGGGGAAGTGGTGCGGCAAAGGCAAAAATGGTTGGACTCTGGACAAGCAGAAGCATGGATGAGCCCTAACAGGAGACATGGCAGAGGTGGTGTGTGGTGTGGAAAAAGTGGATGGGCAAGCAGAACTGTGGGCTTCACTCCCATGGGAAATAGAGATGGCCACCAACTTGGATGGCCTCAAAAGAAGAGTAGACAGATTCTTGGAGGATCAAGCTTTCCATGGCTACTACCCACAGTGGCTGTGCTCTCAGGTGTCCCATAGGCATTTGGTTGGCCATTGGAAGAATAGAATGCTGGGTGACATGGGCCATTGGCCTGATCCAGAGGGCTCATCTTATCTTCTGATGACTGAAAAGATGCCATGACATTAATTGTGATGTAGGCTAGCAGGCTAGTGCAGGGCGGGCTGCCCTCCTCTTCAAGCACCTGCTGCCTGAGGTGGCTGCCTCACCCTGACCAATGGCAGGGCTGGCGCTGTTGTCCGCCATTCAAGGCCAGGAGGACCAGTACTGGCATGAAATACCATGGGGCCATAAGGCTCTGTCTCATCCAGAGTCAGGCTGTTCTTCCATCTAGCTCAATATTTATCTGCACTGACTGGCAGAAGGGAAGGTGGTCTTTCTGCATGCCTAGTCAGGGGTCCTTTCCCAGCCCACCTGGAGATGCCAGGGGTTGAAATGTTCTTGCAACAGTTGTGTGCTCTTCCCACTGAGCTGTGGCTTTCGAGGGCCTCTGCAGGGACTGCTTTGAGGCTGCCCAAGGCCTGCCTCCATTCACAAATCTCTCTCCTCCCTGTGGTGCCAGCTTCCTTTGCCGCTCCCCTCTCCTGGACGCGAGAGGCCTCCTTCTCTGGGCCAGGGTCCCACATAGGAAGTGTCCAGTTAATTATAGCGAGAGCATCTTGGTTACCTCATCTGCTCGGACACCTGCCTGCTCTACTTTCCTTTTGAGAAGCGCAAGGGGGGGGAGAGGGGGTTTCCATTCCCAAAGGCTTATGCAAGAGTTCAAATGTGGGTAGGGTCAAGCCCACGTCCGTTTTCAGTGCTAAATGCCGGCTGCTGCTCTGGTCTGCGAGGTCTGCTCCTCCTGGGTCCAGAGAGGGACACTGTTTCCCTTTGAAGAGAGAGAGCTGAAAGTGGCTCTGGAGCTCCTCCCGGTGACCTCTGCTTATGGGGCATGACTCGCTTGCGTAACGTCTGACTGTGTCCAGTTTTGTCTGTGCCCTGAGCATTTTTTCTGATTTGTTGTGGGGCAGACGTAGGACAGCAAGCCTTTGTCCCTTTTTGCCTGTGCTGGGGTTGTACATCTTCCGCTTAACCATTCATTAACTCCACACTTTTCAGTGCATTTCCTTGTCAGTTTTCTAATAGCAAAGAGTCTGTTTGTTTTAAAAAGTGGATTTGTTGTGACAGAGCACTTTATTCCCCCTTTGAATTGCACAAACCTCAGTTTCCCAGCATGTGGTTGAATACCTCCAGCAAAATACTGACAGTCTGGAGGGGCTTTGCTGCCCATGCTGTGCAGGTGCCATTTCCTTTTGTCCTGCTGCTGTCTGGGGGCGGGGCGGGGGGCGGGGAGATCAAGCATGAGGCCTCTCTCTCAGGCCATCTTTTACATCCCCTTTAAGAAAACAAAAGGGTTTGCTCATAAGCATATTGTACAGCTTTCATGTTTTCCAAGGGCTCAAACAAACAGACAGACAAACAAACAAACAAACTCCCTGCCTACAATCCTGGAGAACTGCTGCCTGTCAGTGTAGGCAATGATGAGCTACATGGATCAATGGTCTGACTCAGCCAGATCTAATCAGCCAGATCTATGGTTTCAGCTGAAAATCTATTAAGTTTTTTAAAAAAACAAAACCCAATGGGAAAGGAGGCAGGAGGCTCTGGCAGGACCCCAGAGTCCTCCTCCCTCCTCCCCAAAGCTGGGCAAGCTCTTACTGGGCTTGGGGAAGGAGGCGAGAGGCCCACGTCCCAACCTTTCTTGGAAGAACTTTGGAGGCTTTGCCATAGTCAGCTATGATGCCTCTACCTATGAACACCTGGGGAAAGCTGTAGGCAGGCTGAATGAGAAAGAGGTGAGGATTACAGAACAGACACATCACTAAAACTTAATTTTAAAAACGTGAGATTTGGATATCGTATCTTTTTTATTAGAATGCAGCAGTGTTACGTTTGTTTTTTTGGAAAAAAGATCTGGTCATGTTCATGAACTTACATGCTAACTTTTCTATTTACCCTATTTTGTGAGCTGCTCTGGGCAAAATATATAGGTAGTGTGGGATAGAAATGCTAAAAAAAGCAAGAAAAGAAAGAAGAGCAAATGCATTTGTGGAAAGGCTGTAGTTCAGCGGTAGAGAGCTTGCATTGCACACAGAAGTTTCCTCATTGGATCCCCAGCATTTCCAGGTAGGGCTGAAATCGGGGTGCCCTGGGACAAAGGCAGAGTCCAAGGCACCGCCAAAGAAAGTGGGCTGTCTCACTTTAAACAGGGCAATTGGAAGGTCTGCTACAGCATGTCATTTGTTGACTGCATTGTGAGTGTAAAATCGGCCCATGGTCAACTCTTGCGACAAAAACAATCTGTTGTATCAGCCGAAGATGAGAGCTCCCAGTGCTCACCCCAAAACGTTCAGCTCCTTCTCTGCTTAGCTGGTCATTGTGGCCATACAGAGTCGGACGGTCCTTTGGTGGACCTGGCACAAGGCGGCAGCATCGGTCTCCCTATGTATTTCTGAGTTAGGAATACTTAGGCTGGCATTATGGATGTTGTTGGATTTAGGAGCTTTGGAAGGGGGAAAATCCCTCTTGAGATGTAAAAGCACAGTGATCAGTTGCAATATTGCCTTCAGTTTCATCAGCATTTAATGTTTTTGCTTAAGGCATCTGTTGGGTTGTGTGTGGTTTTTTTTAAATAAAATGTTAAAACTTGAAAATTTGCCAAAAACTAAATACAAAAACAAAACAAAACTGTTTTGTTTTAATTTTAATTGGATACTCTGAAGCAGGAGGAGGAGCCTTAGAGATGTTGCTAAACTACAACTCCAAGCCTGGCCAGTGGGTGAGGGGAGCTGTAGTTCAACGATGTCTGGAGGACTAAAGGTTCCCCTGCTTGTTTTGAATAGAAGCCCCTGACCTCCACAGGGGAGCTGAGGAAGGACACCTCTTGTGGAGCTCTGTGTCATAAGAAAGGCAGCGCTTCTGCTGAAAATGGAGAAATTAGATTCAGTTCACATTTAATGGTAGTAAACCTACCAGATCCACACTGTGTGAAACAATATGCAAACTACAGCCCAGCTGTTCTTTGGCATTTGTACTTTTCTGAATGTCCTCAGTTCTCCAGACAAGGAATGCATGCATAGATGCCTATCTTTGAGATCTTCAGGAGTAGGTCGGTATACAAATTTAATAAAGAAATAAAAATAAATATTGTAGGGTAAGTGTAAATAGCACAGGAAAGTGCATTATATTTGGAGAAATTACTTTGTAAAAATGTGTGTTTTAGTGGTGTGGGCCAGTGATATCAAGACATACAGTGCGTGGTGCCACGTGTTACGGAGGGGGAGGGGAAAACTTGGCACCCACGTTTCCCATTTTGGGCGGCAGGTCTGTGCTTCTTTTAACAGTGTTCTGCCCTCAGTCAAAATGCTGGTTAGACTTAGAAGGGTTTGGCCTCGCCTTCCCTTGGTGCTGGCTGGCACCAAGTCCTTCTCCCTGACATGCTAACTTTCTGTGTGCGAGGATTTGTTTATTTTTGTGTGGAGGAGCAATCAGGTGCAGTCGCAATCCCAGATGCAGCTTAACCACATCAGCGAGAGCTGCACCTCAGCTATTGCAGGTTAGCACAAGACACCCACTAAAAATGCCTCTTCTCTTTCCAAGGCTGATGCTGCAACCAGCTTCTTACGGGCGGCGCGATCTGGAAACCTGGACAAGGCTCTGGACCACTTGAGGAATGGTGTGGATATTAACACCTGCAACCAGGTAGGCCAGGACCTCTTCCCTGACACCCCCTACCCTTGGTCCACCAGCTTTTGGCTTGGTCTTGATTGCTCCAGCTGTGGGCTTGCGTTCTGCCCTTGGTGTCTAATCAGGTGCTGTTCAGGTGGCCTCGTGGCTCTGCAGCTCCCTCCTTTTTTAGAGCTCTTGAGTTTCCCTCATTCTTCCGCCAGGCAGAATTTTGCTTGCAGTCTAAGCTCCAGAATGTGTGAAGTAATAATAAAAAGAGCACCCCTAGGCATGTGCAGAATGTGTTTCACTCAGTGCTGAATAACCACGGCTTGTATCTTGTATTTTCATGTTGTAAACCGCCTTGAGATATATTAAATACAAATTTACTAACTATAAATAAGTAAATAAGTAAAATATATAATATAATTAGTGCACATCCAGATGGCTTGAACTTTAGGGATTGTGCGGAGGGAAGAGAGACCTTTCTTGCCATGGAATGCTTTCTGCCTTAAATAATCATTTGTAAACATATTTATATACCACTATGCATAAACTTTAAAAAAAAAATAGAGCTGTTTATAATTGTACATAAAACCAGGCAGTAAAAACCATATAAAATGTCAAAGTCAGAAGCCAGCTGACTATTGTGGAAAGGTGTTTTCTTAATTGCCTGATGGAATAGAAGTGTTTTCACCAGGAGGTTAAAAGTGGAAACAGAAGGCAGCTGCTGAATCTCTATTATCCCGCAATCCTGGGCCCAGGACCCTAAAGGCTTGGCTTCCTGCTGTTGTCAAATGATCCCCACCAACTCGGGAGACGACCAGTGATGCTCCTGCAGATGATCTCAGTGACTGGGCTGTAAGTGTAAGGGTTCAGGCGATCCCTGAGGTAACCTCAACCTCAGTTCTTCAGGGCTTTCAGCGCTTGGGTGGCGTAGCCAGCCTCCTCCACAACAGGGTTGCACAACTGAGTACAGAATTCTGCAGCTTCATTTCTCGAGCTGAAGGAAAATGTCCAGGATTCCTAACCTGAAAGAGGGAACCTTTTGGATCTGTGTGGAGCTGCCCAGTGTGATGAACAGTCAGGGCCGCTGGTCTAAGGGTGCCACAAGATTCCTAGATATATCGAGAATAGAAACAAGGGAGTTGTGTAGCACCCAAATGTATCCCTCACCACATCCCTCCACTTTTACAGCTGGCCCTGCCCACCCTGGCATGTGGGCCCAGAAGCTTATTCAGTGGGAAATGTGGCCTTTTGTCTGAGAAAAACTCCTTACTATTGCGATATGCCCCTGGATGTGAGAGGGCTTTACTTCTTCCTGCCTCACCCGTGAGCTGTGTGGAGGTGCTCAATAAACAGGATGCCGGACTAGATAGGCCTTTGCTCTGTTCCAGCAGGGCTGCTCTGCTCTCATGTAGCTAAGAAGACACCTGGCGATTTGCCTTCTTCCTGCCTGCGTTTGCTTCCAAGGCGTGTGTGTGAGAGAAAGTCCAAGCTACAAGGTGACTTTTGCAGGGGAAGGATTTGGGCTATTCTACCTGCTGCATAAAATATTCTGGAGAGGGCTCTTCCTATCTCCCAGATCCCAAACAGACAAGCCAGAGCCCTTCATTAAGGGAGAGCACAAGAGCCAGCGCCCTTGGGAAGCCCATTTTGCATTCCCCACTGGCAGGCTTGCAGGCGAGGTGGGGGAAATGCCTCCACTGGCAGACGGTGACTCACCTGGCTCCTACCCAGCGCCACTTCTGGGGCCTGCTTCAGCCTGCTGATGGAGTGAGTGGGCTTGCATGGAAACCAGTCCTCTGCCATCTCTGCCCAGCATGCCAGGGAAATAGTTGCTGGAGCTGACAAATAGGAATCTTGGTGTCACAGCGCAGTTGGGCACGGAAGGCCCAAGGGAGGAATCAGCTCTTTGTTGTCAAAGGTGCACTTAGCATGTTAGGGAAAGACGTGTCCATCCCATCTCTCAGCTACTCCCAGGTGTGCACCCAATGAAGCAGCTGCTGCAACAGAGAGGCCCCACCTCCGACCTCAGCTTATGTATCTCCCCCACCTGAGCTGTGTGCAAGCAGGTGAAGGCTGCGTCAGCGTGCAATCTGTTTCTGCTCCCCCCTCTTCAGTCCTTGCCTGGTCCTGGAAGACAGGGAGCAGGAGAGGTGGGGGCATGATCTGACTCGGTGCAAGTAGCAGTTGGGCTGAGTACTACCCCCACTGTCACAAAAGCAAAATTCCTAGTTATTTTCAGACAGCTTCAGGTGTGCTTACCATTCCTAATCAGATGACACAGCAGGAGGGGGGAGTTGTTTTTCCCTTCAGTAAAAATTGCTATGTTCTTTTGCCCCACAGTCCCTCACTGTCCATCCGTCCCTTCAGAACTCTGTGGAAATGTTTAGGTAGCAGTACTAGGGACACGGGTGGCGCTGTGGTCTAAACCACTGAGCCTAGGGCTTGCCGATCAGAAGGTTGGTGGTTCGAATCCCCGCAACAGGGTGAGCTCCCGTTGCTTGGTCCCAGCTCCTGCCAACCTAGCAGTTCGAAAGCATGTCAAAGTGCAAGTAGATAAATAGGTACTTCTCTGGCGGTGTTTCCATGCGCTGCTCTGGTTCGCCAGAAGCGGCTTAGTCATGCTGGCCACATGACCCGGAAGCTGTACGCCGGCTCCCTTGGCCAATAAAGTGAGATGAGCACCGCAACCCCAGAGTCGGACACGACTGGACCTAATGGTCAGGGGTCCCTTTACCTTTACTAGGTATAACTAAGGCTGACCCATCCTTCCTCTCACCTGCTGCTTTCCTTCTTCAGTGCTCATTTGATGCAAATGGCAAATTAAGGCTTTCCACGAATTGCGGTTTGCTCTGATTTTGCCCTAAAGAGTGGGTTTTCCATGGGAAAAGAGCAGGGCAAAGGGGAAACCAGTCAGACCTGTGCCCGGAAAGCGCAGGGCAAACAGAAAGCTGTCCTTTCTTGGCATGGGACCCACGGAGGTTTGGGCAAGTCCTAAGGTGGCTTCTCTGTTCCTATGATTCCTATGATTTATTTTATGCTATTTATTTATTGAGTTTGTATAGCACCCTTCATCCCTAGGTCTCAGGGCCGTTCACAACATAAAAAATGCAAGATAAAAAACACAAAATACATTATAAAAACAAAAACAAGCCAATAACAACCCCCCTCCCATCTCTGGGCTCTCAAACGTCCCGGAACAACATCAGAATATAGCAAGAGCTCTGCTGCACCATCCAGTCCAGCATTTGAGGCCATCAGCAGAGCCAAAGACCATATGAAGAGCGTCACTGGTTCAGGCCCTTGGCATCCTTTTCTCACAATGGACGACTTGATGTCTATGGGATGCCTGCAAAGCAGGGCCTGAGCAGCCCAACAGTCTTCCCACTGGTGTTTGCTAGCAACTGGTGCTCCAACACACGCTGCCTCCAGCAGTGGAGGTAGAAACACAGCCCCCAGGCTAGTTGCCATGAAGGTGTCAGTTAAGGCCATCCAGGTTGGTGTCCATCACTGCCTCTTGTGGAAGCACATTCTGCAGTAGGAGCTCTACAGGATCAGGCCAATGGTTCACCTAGTCCAGCATCCTGTCCTCTGAATGGCCAGTCAGAGAGATGCCCATGGGTTGCCCACAAGCAGGACCTGAGTTCAGCAGCTCACTCTCTCCCCACCTGTAATAATAATAATAATAATAATAATAATAATATTTATTATTTGTACCCCGCCCATCTGGCTGGATTTCCCCAGCCACTCTGGGCGGCTTCCAACAGAAATCAAATACAAAAATATCAAACATTAAAAACTTCCCTAAAAAGGGCTGCCTTCAGGTTTTTTCTGAATGTCAGGTAGTTGTTTATTTCCCTGACCTGTGATGGGAGGGCGTTCCACAGGGCGGGCGCCACTACCGAGAAGGCCCTCTGCCTGGTTCCCTGTAGTTTTGCTTCTCGCAGTGAGGGAACCGACAGAAGGCCCTCGGCGCTGGATCTCAGTGTAGTTCCCTGGTACTCTGATAGTGGCTGGAACATAGCCATCATGGCCACTAGACATGAATCTGTCCAATCTTCTTCTAAAACCTTCCAAGTTGATGGGCATCACTGCCTCTTGTGGGAGTAAGTTCCATAGTTTAGCTCTGCGCTGCATGAAGAAGTAATTCCTTTTGTCATTTCTGAATCTTGTAGTTTGCTGAAGTTGCTGAGAACTCTCTCTTGGAGATCCCTTGTCCCTCTCACACAACTGCATTTCCAGGAGAGGGGGAACGGCTGTGAAACCAGGTCTTTGTGTCTGCTGTGTGGAGATGCGGTTGTATGTTTTTTTTACTGAGTGGCACAGTATACGAGGGCACGGCTCACTTCTCTTTCCCTTGCAGGCTTCCTAGAGTCATTACTCCCTTGGCTCTGCTAGGGAGACAGTGTTAGCATTTCACACCTCTGGTGTGTAATTAACCTGCTTCTGAGCTCATGTCATGAACACGTCTGCCCAAAGTAGAAGTACAGCATGAGTTAGAATGCAGTCAGCAACAGAGTGGCTTGCATTTCTCTCAGACAGCTGGAAGCAGTCGGCTGTCAATCCCTCCTTCTTGACAATGAAATGAATGCAGATAAGCAATTAGCAGAGGGTGGGCTGGAGAGAAGCCAACTCTATCAAGAAGCACAGGCAGGCTTGCAAGGCAGGAGGGGGAGCATTTCCTCACCGGAAGAGGAGGTAGTTAACCCCATGAGCCCAAGGAGTAGATGAATAGGGAAAGTATAAGACAGAAAACAAACCCAGAAACATAAGGGTCATAGGTTCAGGATATTCTGCAGAAGCAGGAAGCACTCTTCAGAAGGGTCAACTGACTCGTAAGACACGGATGCTCGGCTAGAGCATCAGAGGCTAATTGTTTGCTTTGCAATAAATCTTCAAGCTAATTACAACTTGCGTGCTGTGTTATCAAGACAGCAGCCTGGACTCCTGACACCTCAGAGGTTATGTGATTCTTCTTGACCTTAATGCTAGGACCTTGGGCTGCTTTGGGCCACAGAGGTGCATGTTCTGGACTAGCTCTGACCAAGCATCTTCACTGAGGAGAAATTCCCATTTGGAACACATGTGTGTCTATGGCAGCTTCAAGATGGCGGCCTGTTTAGTGGTGCATTCATTTGGATTTGTTTGTGGAAAGTTTATAGAGATGGGCTGTGACGTTGGCTTTTTATTGAGCATTTGTTCAGATTTGTTTATGAGAAAGTGTTGCATCAAACCATTGTTATCTCATACTTTCTGGTGCATTATCCTGTCACTTTCCTTATTGCAGAAAAAGTTCAAGGGGAGGGAAGTGGATTTGTTGTCCAAGTGTGCCAGATCACCTTAATGGTGCAACCTGAATTTGCCCAGATGCAACTGAATCCCTCTTGCAAGACAGCAGCAGTCTCGAAGTGCCCTGTGTCAGAGGTGTTGTCAGGTCAGGGCTGTGTCTCAGCAGTCGGGCACATGCTTCGTGTGTGGAAGGTCTCAGGTTCAATCCCTGGCATCTCCAGGCAGGATTGCGATTGTCTTCTGTCTGAAACCCTGAAGAGCTGTTATCAGCATTGCTCAGCTAAACAGAGCAGCACTCTGACTCTGTAACAAGCACATTTCTATATTCCTATGACTTTGGAGCAGAGCATCAAGGCCCAAGCTAGCAGGAGAAGCAGGAGAGAGACGCTCAAACGCAGCAGGATTGGCCTACTTCATTTTTTAAAAAAAGTATTTCATTGTTTTATAAATGAAGGTTACACTTGTATACAAAACATGTGATTAATAGAACATCCAACTACTATTTAAAAAACCAAGCTCCTCCCTCCTCATATAGCCCCCTTAATCCTGGTACAATAGTCCCCATTCACTTAGGGCTTTGGCCACTAGTACAAACACTATGAATTGGGTCTGATAGCTCACAGGCAGTCAGCACATTGCCCTGAGGATGGGGGTGATATCATCTCTTGCTACACCATAAAGTAATTGCGTAGCATCAATCTGCACGAGCTGCAGCTTCCAAAGAGCTGCCCATGTAGAGTGCTTTGCAGGAATCTTTCCGGGAGGTGGTTAGAGCATGGATCACTCAGATGAAATACTCTTGGGCTAGGAATGGGTGTAATTGGCTGTAAGCTCTCCTTGCAAGTGACGCCACCTGTGTCTCCCGCCAGAGAAAGCTTTGCATTGAGGAGAAGGAGAAGGAGAAGAAGAAGAAGAAGAAGAAGAAGAAGAAGAAGAAGAAGAAGAAGAAGAAGAAGAAGAAGAGTTTGGATTTGATATCCCGCTTTATCACTTCTCTAAGGAGTCTCAAAGCGGCTCACATTCTCCTTTCCCTTCCTCCCCCACAACAAACTCTCTGTGAGGTGAGTGGGGCTGAGAGACTTCAAAGAAGTGTGACTAGCCCAAGGTCACCCAGCAGCTGCATGTGGAAGAGCGGAGATGCAAACCCGGTTCACCAGATTACGGGACTACCGCTCTTAACCACTACACCACACTGGCCTCGCAAGCCATGTTCCTGCTCTCTCGGGGAACGCTACCTTGTCTAGAACAGACCAACATCCCCATACCTAAAACTGAGCACCACTTACTCACAGGACCTCCATCTTGTCTAGATTTAGCTTTAGTTTATTGCCCACCCTCTCCAGCTGTTTGAGTTTCAGCACTCAAACAGCCTCTCCGGATTTAAGCGGAATGGGGAGAGAGCCGGGTGCCTTCTGCATGCTGATGAGACCATGCTCCAAATCCCAGTTGACGGGTTCTAATGGCTTCATATAGACATTAAACAGCACGGGGGACAAGATGAACCTTTGAGGGGCCCCATGGGCTAAAGGCTGTGGCTCCAAACAGTTGTCCTCCTGTGCTGTTTCCTGCCAAATATGCTGAAGGTAGAAGTGGAACCATTGCAGTCCAGTGCCTCCAGCTTCCTCCCACCCCTGGAGTTGTTCCCTGAGGACACCATGGTTGATGGTTTCAGAAGCCACTGAGAGATCAAGGAGACCCAACAGGGTTGCATCTCCTCCCCGTCTCTCTCCTGATAAAGGTCATCAGTTAACCCAGCTTGCTCCCTTACCATCCCTGGGCTTGGAGGAAAGTTGTGTTTTGGTTTGTCTGGAGTGAATTTGGTAAGTTCCAGTTTAAAATGCACACGGAATGAATTCCTCCATTTATCCCTAATTTCGCTGCACAACCTTCCCTCGAAGCAGCCCCTTCACTTTGTGGTCACATTAGGTGATTTTGTATCTTGCTGCTTGATCCTGTTCTGCTGCGGAAGAAGATGTGTTCCTCTGGAGAGTCTCTTTCCCCCAGCGCATGCACAGGCACAAATCCAGCCCTTGATTCTGGAGGCAGCTGCCGTTTGTTCTTAATTGGAAGAGACTGTTGTGCTCATTATCACGAAGTGCCGCCCCAGAAGAGGAAGGCAGGCCTTGTGGTAATGGAGCTACAAATGCACACATACAGCTCCTGGGTAGATTTTCTTCCCCATCACTGATCAGAAATAAATACTTATTCAAGGTGCCCCCCACCCCAGCTCTCTTAGAGAACTGAGACCAAAAAAAGGGGAGAAGTCTAATAGGATCACATTCCCCCTGGACGTGTGGAATTGTGTCTGTTGGGTATTATCTGGACTTAGGAGAGGCAGGGTGGATCCAACCACCCTCAGTTTTCCCAAGCTGTCTGGTTTAAGTGAGAAAAGCTCAGGGCAGGGGAATAGTTGCGGGCACTATTTCTATATTTGTACACTTTCATAATGCAAGACAGCTCTTGGACCCTTCAGGAGGACAGTCACATTAGTCCAGGCATCCCCAACCTTCGGCCCTACAGATGTTTTGGGTTACAATTCCCATCATCCCTGACCACTGGTCCTGATAGCTAGGGATCATGGGAGCTGTAGGCCAAAACATCTGGAGGGCGCAGGTTGGGGATGCCTGCATTAGTCTTTGTTGCAGGAAGTTTATTAAAATGAGTACAGTATACAATTGCATCTTTGACGACTAACTGGGTTGCTTCTTTTTCAAAGAGCACCAGCTTGTTAAGGAGTTAATTGCCTACATAATTGGAAAATTACCACCCAGAAATTGGTAGCAACAAAGGATCACTCACACGCAAGGCCCTTGGAACACGCAAGGCCTGTTTCTTTTAAAAGCTTTCTCATGCCTCCTCCCAAGCCTTGCACTGACGCTCCTGGCACAGCGCCCTGCCTTGGAATTCCTGCTCCTGTGTCAGGTAGATTGGGATCTACTGGGAGAGTTCTGGGTGGTTTGCAGCAGATCAGCAAGAAAGGATTTTAACTCCTGGTTGCCTCACAAAAACAGCACCTCAAAAGCTTTCTTTCCCTTCCATAAATTCAGTTGCTGAAAAACGATACTTGCAGAAGGTGGGGAACCGGAGTGGATTTTTGCGGGAAAGGAGTTGTGAGCTTGCTGCTGGTACTGATCACAAATTCCTGGGCTGAGCATGTTCTCAGACACACACTGTGCAAAGGTAAAGGGACCCCTGACCATTAGGTCCAGTCGCGGACGACTCTGGGGTTGCAGCGCTCATCTCACTTTACTGGCCGAGGGAGCCGGCGTACAGCTTCCGGGTCATGTGGCCAGCATGACTAAGCCGCTTCTGGCGAACCAGAGCAGCGCACGGAAATGCCGTTTACCTTCCCGCCAGAGCGGTACCTATTTATCTACTTGCACTTTGACGTGCTTTCGAACTGCTAGGTGGGCAGGAGCAGGGACCAAGCAACGGGAGCTTACCCTGTCACGGGGATTTGAACCGCCAACCTTCTGATCAGCAAGCCCTAGGCTCATTGGTTTCGATCACAGTGCCTCCCGCATCCCATAACTGCTCAAAAGTATTAGGTAGTGGGAGGACATAGCAGACGACACAGAGATTTCTCCAAGTAGCTCTTTATAAGTAAGCTGGCACTGAACTGAACTAAACAGCTCAGCCGGCCTGCTTTTATAGGCAGCCGGCAGGCAACTGTTGTAAGAAAAAATCTGCCCTTATTCCCTCAAGAGCCCTTGCAGTCCTTTGCAGGTTCTCCATTGGTAGGAGTAAAAAACAGAGCCCACCAGAGAAGATTGAGAAGCAAAGCAGCTAGTAAGCTTGATCTTTATTGAACCTGTTGCATTTAAATATCCCTCCTGGAGTCTAGCCCACCCCCAGAAACAGCATCCAATCAACAGAAGAGATGTAACCCAAGACCCCCCCCCCCAATACATCAGAGTTACATCACAAAATGGGAGGGTCAGAGGAGGTAACTTGGGAATTTTCCACCACACCTGTGCCATCTCTCCTTGACCCCTCCCAGACACACATTTCTGCAAAACAAAAGGTTTCCTGCCCTGGCCGTTAGGGCTAATGGTTGTCCTCTGTGAGGGAAATGGCCCATATCTGGCACTCAAGCAGAGACTTCTCACCTCCTTCCTGCAGATGAAAACACTTGGCCAGCTAGGATCAAAATGGAGTGAGGCCTAACTTCCTGTGCTGTTTTCAGACATGTGGCCTTATTTGTTTGATACATTAATAACAATTATTATATATGAAAGACCTTAAAATTCTTATAACACAACATTGTAACAACAGCAGCCCAGGGTTTCCCGCCTAAATTAACTGACGTGGACTTGAGTGGAAACTATATACTGTGCACAACAGCCCTGGTGGCCAGGGAGAGAACTTCAAGACGGAACAGGCCCCTTCCAGGCCACAGGCCACAGGCCAGGCCTTCCACGTTGAGGTGCTCCCTCCCTCCCTCCCCCCCTCCCCCATCGCAGGGTGAGTTGTGCGTCAGACTGAACCCCCCTCCCTGTTCAGGAAGTTTCATTCATGAGGTGGAGTGGTAGAAATTTGGGGCAAGGAGGGGTTGCTACCAGAGGTGAGAAGTTTGTCTTCAGTGAGAGATAGGCAGTGGCATTAACAGTTTATACTTGTAGATTGTCTGCATGTTGTGCCAAGGGAAATCAAAATTCAGCACCAAGACCCCACATTTTGCTCCAGGAAAAGCCGTGATCTGAAACCTTAAATGATGCAACTGTGCTATTTTTTCATTCCCTTGTGCTTTTCCCCCAATGACTTATTCAGCAATCTTCCTCTTCTACATAATTTACTCTGCATTGCCACACAAAAAAGGGTGGTGTCTAAGGGGAGACTTCATGACTTCACCCCCAAGCCAGCTTTTTCTCTCCCCCCACACTACTCCCCCCCCCCCCGCTGTCTGCTTTGCTTCACTTTCTGTCTGATTAAGAGTTCTGGAGAACTCAAAAGTTGGCTTGCTATTTTGTGCCGTTTTGGTTGGTCCTAATGAAGGCATCTCCACCTCCACTGTGGATTTTGAAGTATTTCTGCACTGCTAGCTGTGACAGAAAAGTTTGTTTTTGCTGGGGCAGGCTGGGTCCCCAAGTATTTTTCTCTGAGAACCAGCGCCGAGGGCCTTCTGGCGGTTCCCTCACTGCAAGAAGCAAAGCTACAGGGAACCAGGCAGAGGGCCTTCTCGGTAGTGGCGCCCGCCCTGTGGAACTCCCTCCCACCAGGTGTCAAAGAGATAGACAAATACCAGACATTAAGAAAATACCTGAAGGCAGCCCTGTTTAGGGAAGTTTTTAACCTGTGATATTTTAAATGTATTTTAATATCTGTTGGGGGTACCCAGCCAGATGGGCGGGGTACAAAAATTTTATTATTATTATTATTATTATTATTATTATTATTATTATTATTATTATTATTATTATTTTCTTTTTCTTTTCCCCATGCCAGAAAAGGGTTAATGTATGGCAGCCTCTGATTGGTCGAGGTTCCAGGAGGGGGAGTTGAAAATGAGAGGATTTGGAGAGGAGACAGCAGGGAGTGAGTTTTGGAGGGAGAGTTGGGAGGAGGTTTTGGAGCAGGTTGGGATTGAGGTTGGGAGACAGGGAGTGAGAGGAGAGAGAGTTGGTTCTGGGTAGAAACCTCCCCTCTGAGGAATATGTCACAAGCTAGAGAAAGGAGTCTCTGAGCTTCGTGTGAAGGACAGTGTGTGGGGTCCTGTGAGAGTAATAGGCCAGGAATTAACTGGAAGGCTGAGGCTGAGCCAGGAGAAGTAGGAGCTGGAAAGAGACAGTCTCCTTAGGTCTCATTCCAGTCAGGAGGCGAGAGATAGTAAGAGAAGACTCCCAAACCAGTGAAACCTTGGGTCTGTTACTTGGAGTACCGCAGGAGTAGGGTTGTCTAAGGGGTGTGTAACTGACAGAAAGTACCACCTTGTTAAGAACCAAAGGATTAAGTGTGAAACAACTGAGAGAACCTTGAAGTGAAATAACATTGTAAACTGAAGTATCCTAAGTTTTATCCACCTGTGTCATAAACTTCCTTGTTAAATAAAATCATTATTGTTTATTTGAACAAATCCTGCCTGAGACTCCTAATTATTAAGTTTACCTCACGCAAGTCCCCCACAAGATAACCTGAGGTACAGTAGTCTGTGGGAATTTGTGGGATTGGTGTTCTTTGAGTTGGGTGCACACTCTAGTTTTCAAGTGAGAGGACGGGCCCAACAGCGCTGGGGGGGGGGGGGGAGTGCCGTCGTACTAGCCACACAAGGCAACTGGGCTTGAGCCACTGAACCCTGGATCGTTTGCCTGTCAGCCCCTCTGCTATTTCATCCACCCTTCCTTTTTACAACTATGATGACTGGAAACTTGGCATTTAATAAATAATAATGTAGACATCCAATGAAGCTGAATGTTGGAAGATTCAGGACAGATAAAGTAAAGTACCGGTACATCTTCACCAGGGATGGCCACCAACAGTGGCTTTGAAAGAAGACGGGGCAGATTTGAGGAGGAGATGCCTATCAGTGGACCCACTTGGAGGCAGAGAGGAGAGGCCTCTTGGGCTCAGGTCCTGCTTGTGGGCTTCCCACAGAGGCATCTGGCTGGCCACTGTGAGGCTAGTGGACGAGAGGGAGTCCTGGCCTGACCCTAGTAATAATATTCTGTGTCCAGAACCGCATTGCATTTGAGTCCTGGAACTAAACATCTAAGTTCTGCACTGGCTGCCTATATCTTATTGAGCCAAGTTCAACGTGTAGCTGCCAGTGGACAAAGCCCCAAACTGCTCACCTGAAGGGTTGTCTCATTCCTTAAACCCAGATCAGATGCAATAATCTGGAGGAGCCCTCCTGACTTCCCCATGGTTCTATTCATTTAGGGCTGATCTACACTCCCTCTTGTCTCACTGCTTTCTCTAGGGGGAAACTGCTCTTGGACGCCCCATTGGAGCAAATGGCAATTTGGGTTTTCTCCAGATTGACGTTTGCTCTGATTTAGCACTGAGGAGCGGGTTTTCCCTGTTAAAGGAGCGGGGCAAGGGGGAAACTGCTCAGACTTGTGCTTTCTAGGAATGGGAAAAGCAGAAGCCCTTGGTGTCTACACAAACTTAAGATTTTTAGCATAGTACTGGCAGCAATATTTTGAAATTCTGCTCCAGTTGAATTCAGAGGCCTGCCTACAATTCTGATATTTCATTATCTGTTCAGAATGATTTTGTTTTGCCAATAATTTTTAGATAAATAAAATTCAGTGTTTGTCTTTTGCTCTGTCATTTGTGATATTGTAATTTTATGATGTTTTAATGATTTTATTGGGTTTTTTTATGAGTTGGCCATCTATAGTCTTATTAATGAATTGAATAAATGGAAATGTGGCTTTCTGGGATGAACCGGTGAAAATTGGTTGCCTGGAGGGTATCCTAAGAAGTGAGCAAGCCACCTAAGTTGAATGGGCATGGGGGGTGCACTACCTGATTCTCGGTCAAATGGGATATCTGCTCTGGGACTGATCATCTGCCAGTCATGACAAATTCTGGAGCTTGTTAAGTGAAGACCCAGGTGCCAGTCCACTGCTGGCCTCTCATGGTCTGATAGCGCACCTGCCTTTCCACCCTGGGGAATATCACACTTGTGGTCAAGGTCCAACCTCACATGTCCTGTATGAGATAAAAGAGGGATGCGTGTGGTCAGACCTAGCCCACAAGCCTTGTATTCTCACACAAAACTGAGCACGGCCTCTTAACCTACCATCTGATCACCATCACCATCTGCACCAACCTCGATTCCATCACCACCATTCTCAGAGGACCTGCACCTGCATCTTTCATCTGTCATGTGCCACTTTAGATGCCCAGCAGCAAAGAGAAAGAAACCTCGGATTGCCCTGGGATGCCAATATGGTGCCTAGCTGAAAAGGAAGGAAGAATCCACATGGTTTGGGGTGGGTGGGGGGAGCCTGTGTCTGCTTTGGGGGTTCAAGGCAAAGATGCTATTTACCTGTGTGGGTTTAGGGACCAGTAGGATGGCCACCAGTCTTGGGCCATACATAGTACATACATTTAAAGCACTATGATACCCATTTAAACAGTCGTGGTCTCCCCCCCCCCCCAAATAATAATTCTGGGTACTCTGGTTTGTTAAGGGTGCTGAGAATTGTTTGGAAACTCTAATTCCCCTTACAGAGCTACGATTCCCAAAGTTCCCTGGAAGAAGAGATTGATTGTTAAACCACTTTGAGAACTGTAGCTCTACCTGTAGGGGCATAAGGGCTTCCCATCAACTCTCCCTTATCACCCTGAACAAACTGTGGTCCCCAGGATTCAGGGGCAGGGGCATGACTGTTTAAACCAGTACAATATTGCTTTAAAATGTCTGGTGCGGATGTGGTGTTACTTTGGGCTTTTCCTCCAGATGTTGTATTGATGGAGCAGGCATACTGATTCGCTTGCACAAAGCTTACGCGGAGCTTAGGCTTTATTGAGCATTCATTCTGATTTGCTTGCAGGGAGGTTATACGGCCATGAACATTCCTCCCGAATTCATGCTGATTTGCTTCCGGGATGTTTCCACATCATTCATTCATCCCACACTTTCCCTCTTAACCATTCATTCATCCCAACAGGTTGTTGCTGTTGCTGTTAAGTGGTTTTGTTGTGCCAGCGTGACAGACTAGCTTAAACTTTCATCCACTTCAGTTGCACAGACCTAAAGTACACCCTTGGATTCTTCCTGCGAAATACTGACAGTCTAGAGGTGACCCCCCCCCCCAATCTGTGCATAGGAGTTTCAAATGTCTCCCCTCTCACCTGGCCGCTTTTCCAGGGTCTCTCCGTTGTGCTTGGAAAGGTGGTGAGGAGGATCCTGCCTGGAGGCTCTGCTCACTTGCTCTGGTGGCCTCTTGCTCAGGGGTGCAGCAGGGGGGCTGGCAAGGTGGAGCCATGCTGGCCGGTTCTGCTCACGGACTCAGACTGATTCAGCCTTTGCCCAGCTCTGGTTGCCTCACCTCAGAAAGGATATTGTAGAGTGGGAAAAGGTTCTGGCAGGCCAATGGCCCATCTAAGCCAGCATCCTGCAGGTAGCACACAGGCAGGATTCGAGCACAAGAGCAGCCCTCTCCCCTCCTGTCATTTCCAGCACTGGGATTCAGAAGCATGGCTGCCTCCAGTTGTGGAATCAGAGCACAGCCATCCTGGCTACTAGCCATTGAGAGCCTTGTCCTCCATGAAGTTGTCCTAGTTGGTGCCATCGCTTCCTCCTGTGGCAGGGAGTTCCATAGTTTAACTATGTGCTGTTATTCACAGTGCCAGGATATCCTTAGAAACTCTACCTTCACAATTGATAGAGTTAAATAAATAAATTGAGTGTGTGCGTGCATATGCAAAACATGGCCAGAAGAAACTTGGAGACTTTATTGGTGCCATTGTTAGGACCCAGTTGGAAGACGAATCAATGACCTGTCCTGCTAAAAGCTTAGTCCAGAACCATTACTGTGGAATTACTTCTACCTGTAGTTAGTAGGATTAACAGCTGTGACTAGTAGCAAACTTGAATTGATAAGATTAAATGATATAATGACAGCAGCAGCAGCAGCAACAACAACAACAATGTGCTGTTTGTCTTGAACAAATGACAAACCAAAATTATTCTTTTAAGCTGAAAATGGTTGCCTTTTCTGTCTTCTTACACCTCAGCATTACTAGGTATAATTCCTATTCCTCGATGTTTTCAACTTTATATTTTAGATCTTTTAGAATGATCCTGCATATTTGTATATGCATGTGGCAGAAATCACACTCACTCCAGAAATGTTGCAGGATACCTGCAGTGCTCCCCTTGATGAATCATGTGGTGTGTGTGTGGAACAGTTGCCCCTCTCCCAAACACTTTGGGTTGAACAACTGAGCCCCTGCCCTGGCTGAATCTGAACTTGTTGCAAGGCAGGGCCAGTGAAGAGCGGGCAAGCTCACTTCCGGCCATGGTCTCATGGAGTCTCTCCTCTTTCCAGAATGGGTTGAATGCTTTGCACTTGGCCTCCAAGGAGGGACATGTGAAGATGGTGGCTGAGTTGCTGCACAAGGAAATAATTTTGGAAACCACCACCAAGGTAAGCCCCCCCCCCCCAAAGGTTGGGGTGGGAATGGCTCTTGTGAAACTGAGATTGCAGACAGACAAAGGTGGCCTGCAACCAACAAGAAGAGCTCTCAGTTGCTGAGACCGGCAAATGAGCCTCTCCTGGGCTAGAATCCCTTATATATATATCCTTTATAGAGACCAAACAGAAATCTCCCAAAAAAGTTGTTCTTTGCTACCCCGGGGGAAGGAATTTCTGCTGGAAATACAACAGAGAGAAAGAGTTAAACAGTGCACAGTTCCAATCCTGCTTTTTTGTTTTTAAGTGCTTGTTGATTGCTTTCCCATAATTAACACCATGTCTTGTTTGATTCAAAGTAAATCCCACCAGCCGGAAGTCTACCCACAAGCTTGATTTAGAGCCTGCAGGACCCTAGCTATTGTGGACACTTCACTTATGATCATTAACAGCCCCTAATTGTGTGGTTAAAATATGTGGTTAATTGGGGTGGGTTAAAGAGTGGCTATCCACCAGCTCAGCTGACTCTGTTGTCACATATTCATAGAATTGAACAATGGAGGTGGAGACGCTTCTTCAGGAGAAGAAAAGGCTAAGGACTAAACCCTACACAAATCTGGAGTGGAGTCCCTAAGAGGATGGCACCTTGTACACCTCCTTCCGGCAACTCCTGCAGCCAAGTTGGTGTCAAAGGAATTGCTCTGCTTTCCTTTGGACCACATCAGCCAGGCTGAGAGGGGGGTCTTGTTGCCTGGGCAGCCAAGGATCTCCAGACACACTGCCCAGATTTGCGCCCCGGGGAGGTCACTTCGGTGCTACTAGCACAGTGCTTTGACTCCCAGAGGCATACTCCATTGTATCTCTAGACAGATGGAGGTCAACAAGAACAAAATATGCTAGTGATACACTACCCAACTGGGGTGGGTGTGTCTGCTGTTTATTTGTTTGTTTTTAAAGGTGTTTTCTTCCTAGACTGCTTGCAATTTGTACCCTGCTTGACCCTTTTCTTCCATCTGGGCTTTTCAGAAAGGGAACACGGCCTTGCACATCGCTGCCTTGGCAGGACAGGAGGACGTGGTGAGGGAGCTGGTGAACTTTGGGGCAAATGTCAATGCACAGTCCCAGGTGAGTTGCCTGCCTCTCCCTCTCCCTGCAGTGGCCTCAGCTGGGCAAGGAGCTGGGAGGCTCTGGAGCTTCAGGGCTTTGGAGGCTCTGTGGGAAAAGACCAGGAGTGGGCCAGGCCCCTTAACAAGCAGGGGGCAGAGAGTATTGGGCGCACAAGGAAACCAATGCTACATGATCCAGCAGTCCTTTGCCAGACTCAAGCAAGCCAGCCAAGCCATGTGCCTTATTATTGTTTTTAAATAGTAGTAGTAGTAGTAGTAGTAGTAGTAGTAGTAGCAATAGTAATACCAGAACAGGGCTAGGGAACCTTTTTCAGACAAAGGACCACATTGCCTTCTGGATAAGCATCCTGGGGCCACAAGCAAATGGTGGTGGTGGGGGGAGCCCAGACAAAAGTAAGCAGAGCAGCAAATGTCAATGTGCAGTACTCTGGTTCCTACACCCGCCAGCCTCCGTCCCTCTCTGTCCTCCTTCCAAGTGAGAGAGAAGCACCGCCTGCCTGATGTGAAGCCACTGCTGGACTGTCTGCCACTGTCCAAACAGATGAGTCCCATCTGTTGCTGTGCCCGTTCTGCCCACTTTCCCCTCCCTGACCCCACCTGTCACCATTATGTGGTCCCTGCAAGAGAGACTGTGGCCCTGGGTCTATTTCAGACCAATCACCGATGGTGTTAGTTGGCTGATTAATCTGCCCATTTCAAGCTTGCAGCATTGTAAATATCACTTGGCTTGAGTCTGGCTGGGCTGGGCTAAGCTTGCAGATTCAAAGCCATCCAAGGTCTCTTTCTCGCGTCCCTCTGTGTGCATCATGTAGATGCTTCTGAGCAGCTTCGGTCCCCGGCTCTCTCCCTGCCAGCGTCACTCTCTTTCTGCCAGGCAGCCAACCATCCTCAAGTCACCTGCTCCGGCAGAGCTGCGGGGTGTGTGTGTGTGTGGGGGGGTGTCATCATGTTTCTGTGCCTGTTTGGATGGAATAGGGACCATCATCTGGCGCAGGAGCCCCCTGCTGGCCCTGGGGAGGCACTGCCCCTCCGTGACAGTGCTGTGTCTTTGAGTTACATAAGCAGGTATCTGAAGGTCAAACAAATGCCAGGGAGTTGGAGAGAAATTGGGTAGGGAAGCACTGAGGCAAGGTGGGGGGTGGAATGCAGAATGACAGGCTTAGGGGGCCTAGAGGGGAAGCTCTCTATTTCCAGGACTCACTGCTGTCAGTCACTCTGGCTGAGATCAGCAAGCAGACCCCTCCCCCTTCCCCAAATCCTTCTGATCCTGTTTGCAATTTGTACTTTTGAGTCATTTTCCCAAAGCAAGGAGACTGAGTGTGCTTGCCTTTGGTTGCATAAACATGAAGCCATGCTCATTTCGTGAGCGCTTTAGAGCTAATGCTCAGCCTCTCCGCTTATGCTGGCGATACTTTTGCTAAGCAGGTGAGTAAACAGCTGGTAATTCCAACCATTTGATTTTAATATGCACAGACCGAGATTTGTATTAGGCTAGCAATTTATTTGTTTCCTTTCTAGATTATTCTTTGCTAAGCAGGATCTTGAGTGGAAACTGAAATGAATAAAAAATGCAGAACTGTTGTTTAAAATTTCATCATTGATAACCTTCTTCCCCTTCCAAATCCTCACTCCCTCCCTCCCTCCATCCCTCCCTCATCCTAAATCCCACTCCAGCCCCACAGTCTCCTTCTCTGTTATTTTATGGGTGGTCCCAAGGCATTTTGGTGCCTGCAGTGGAGAATCCAAACGATGCCCCTAACCCAACCCACCTCCCCATACCACACTGGGAAGTTTCCTTGTGTTAGTTCATTTGAAAACAGACCAGTTGTATTGCTCTCTTCTCTTTGGGGTCCTTGCCTTCCAGGGACAGGTTCCCCCCTGTCTCACAATCCAGAGAGATGGTGGCGGTTTTCCAGACATAGAAGGGAAACTTCCAAAAGCAGAACCCAGGGCAGGTTCCCCTTGCCCCTACTTTTTGTCCCAGTTTGCATCCTTCTCCCTGATTCTCTCTGCATATCACTGCTCTGGTTTCCATTGGTCATCACGACATGTGACAAAGAGCTGGGACTCAGAAACAGGATTTTTGCTGTCATGTTATGCGACCATAGATTCTATTGAACTTTGGAGTATTTCCCTTTGCCCCATAAGCCAATCCATTCCACCCCTTGTGCCTCCCTCCCATTCTGTGACCAGCAGCGATTGGTGGGGGTTGTTTTGTGCAGCTGGCAATGCAGGTTCTGATTCTGTGTTTGCAG
This sequence comes from Lacerta agilis, assembly GCF_009819535.1. Classification (NCBI taxonomy): domain Eukaryota; kingdom Metazoa; phylum Chordata; class Lepidosauria; order Squamata; family Lacertidae; genus Lacerta; species Lacerta agilis. The sequence continues at coordinate 799,558 of NC_046319.1, read as the reverse complement.
AAAGGCTTTACGCCTCTGTACATGGCAGCACAGGAAAATCACCTGGAAGTGGTCAAGTTCCTGCTGGAGAACGGCGCCAACCAAAACGTTGCCACGGAAGTGAGTAGCTCCCCCTTTGTCCGGTGTTCCCACTCCATGCTCCGCCCTTGCACTTCTTTGGGATGACATGGACCCCTTGGCTCACTATGTGTCTCTTCCTCCCTCCCTGATCCACGGCAGGATGGATTCACACCTCTGGCCGTGGCTCTGCAGCAGGGCCACGAAAATGTGGTGGCTCACCTGATTAACTACGGGACCAAGGGCAAAGTGCGGCTGCCAGCACTGCACATAGCTGCACGCAATGACGACACTCGGACAGCGGCTGTGCTCCTGCAGAATGACCCCAATGCGGATGTCCTGTCCAAGGTAGGCAGGGAGGTCCAGTAAGGGCCATAGCTTGGAAGGGCCAAGGGCTGCCTTTGAGAGGCTGCCTTAGACTGAGCAAGGCTTAGTTTCCAGGCGCAATCTCTCCTAAGGTAGTTTATGGAGCTAGCCACCCAAGACCGGCATCTTGTCTAAAGAAAATGGCTGGCAGAAGAGCCAGCTTTGAAGTGCTTCCTGCGTTCTGCAGATAGGTCATGGCATTATTTTCACCTGGAGTCTCCCCACTCTCTTCTCTCCCACAGACTGGTTTTACCCCACTGCACATTGCTGCACACTACGAGAACCTCAACGTGGCCCAGTTGCTACTGAACCGAGGCGCAAGCGTCAATTTCACTCCCCAGGTGGGTGTCCAGAGTTCTCTGCCAGCTCTTGCAGAAATGGCCCCAGTGCTTACAGAAGGGTAAGGGAAGGGCCACAGCTCAGGGTAGAGTACCTGCCTTGTAGGGAGAAGGTCCCAAGCTCAATCCCTGGCATCTCCAGGTAGGGCTGGAAGAGAACCTTCTTGAAAGCCTGCAGAGCTGCTGCCAGCCAGTGTAGACAGTACTGAGCTGGATGGATCAATGGACTGACTCTGTGTAAGGCAGCTTCCTATGTGCCACTTCAGACTGTTCCAGGGGATGGCTTGCATGAATGAATGAATGCTCCTTTGTACAAAAATGAAAAAAGATGTTTTCTAGCACATAGAAAGCCAACCTGCCAGTGAGGTTAGGCTAGAACCCTGACATGCTCCTTTTCTATGCTCAGGGAATGCTTTCATACAGAGGAACCTTCCACTATGCTCCTTCACCTGCACTCTGAAGTGATCCACTTCAGAGACAGCAAAGAAGACCCCCTTTGAGAAAGAAGCCAACCTCCCCTCCCTTAGTGCAAATGCCCTGTTTAGTCGACTCTGCGTTCCTTCATCACGATTTCTCACTGGTCTCCTGAGAAGCAGGACAGGAGTGAGGAGAATGGATTAGGGCTTGCTCTGGGTCTCGGGCTTGGCTTGGAGGGCCCTTCAGCCACTCATGGTCGGGGGCTGGGTCCAGTCAGTCTCAGCTTAGATCAGGGACCTCTTGTCAGGCCCTGGTGGATGCCCATCTGCAAGTGGCCCTGCCTCTGGGACTGTAGCAGAACTGGCTGTCAGTCCAGTGGGATGGGAGAGAAGGCCAGGAGAAACACAAGTCCCAAAAGCATTATCTGAGGAGTCAGAAGAGCAAGACGCAGGTCTTTCCCCCAAGACAACATTGAGGCAGCCGTGGGAGACACAGTGAGATGAGTTGCTGGGACTGAAGATCAATGGATGTGTGAAGGAGCCAGATTGCTCCTTGGGAGTGAGCTGACCAAGTGCTAAGTTAGCTTTGTGGTGTCCTTGAGGATCACAGCCAGCCTGTAAGGCTTGTGGCAGAATTGGAGCGCTGGTGATACGAGTGGGATCAAGCTGGAGCCTGGCTGCCGGGAAGCTTTGCTGAAGAGGCATTTGCGCCCAGGGGGGCTTTAGAGACCCGTGCAAAAGGGAGCCCTGCACCCAGGTGCCTGATCTAATTAGCCATGGACCGCTGCACGGTGAAACAACATGGAACAGAGTTTGGGACCACAATCCCAGGGTGCAAATGTGGCTCTCCGGGCATCTGTCTGGCCCTCTTCCAAGGCCACACCCTTTCCCCCAGGCCACACACCCTTCAGCATCCCTGACTGACACCCTCTGTGAGTGTTTTTGCCTGGCTAGAATGTGTCCTTGAGCTCCTTTAATGCCTCTTGGCTGCCTGGATGGGGGAAAGCGTGAGGACGTGTAGAAACCAGCCTGCTCTACAAAGGTGGCACTGATGTTTGTTGCTGCACCCAGCTTTGCATCTGGTTCCGCCCACCACTTGCGTTTTGGAAGGTTGTCCAGAAAGGAGAGGGTCCCTCGGGTTGGAAATGGCTCCACATGTACTGCTAGGAGAGGGCTGGCTTGCATGCAGAAGTTCCTGAGTCCAATCCCTGATTGGGGATGACCAGCTGGAGGTCTGGGAAAGCCATGGCCCATCAGAAGAGGCATTGCTAGGCAAGATGAGCCAGTGGTCTGGCTGGGTATGAGGCAGCTCCCTCTGCTCTTCTCTCCACAAACACAGAATGGCATCACCCCACTGCACATCGCCTCCCGCCGGGGCAACATCATCATGGTGCGCCTGCTGCTGGACCGGGGAGCCCACATCGAGACCCGCACCAAGGTAGGGACATAAGATCAGGCCAAAGGCCCCTCTCATCCAGTATCCTGTCAACCAGATGCCCCAAGGGAAACCTGCAAGCAGAATTCGATGCCCTCCTATGGTTGGTTCCCATAAGCCTTGCTGTCTCCAACTTTGGAGGCAGAACATAGCCATCCTGGCTAGCAGCCATCAATAGCCCTCTCCTCCTCCATGAATTTGCCTCATTTTCTTTGAAAGCCATCCAAGTTGGTGGCCATCACTTCCTCCCGTATGTGCTGTGTGGAAAAGTCCTTTCTTTTGTCTGTCCTGAATCTTCCAACCAAGAAAGGGCATCTGGAGAGGCAGGAAGGAGAAAAGGAGGGCAGCCCTGTCTTGCCGCCACCCCTTCAGCTATGTGGTCCTTGCACCCCCACCCCCCCGCTCAGCTGCCCCTTACCACCTCTTGCCCTCTGTGAGGTCCACAGCCCCTCCTTTTCTCTGCTGCCAACACAGATGCTATGTTTTTTTAAGAATTAAAATTGTAGAGTTGGAAGGGACCTCGAGAGTCATCTAGTCCAACCCCCTAGGAATCTTTTGCCCAATGTGGACCCTGAGATTAAGAGTCTCATGATCCACAGGCCGAGCTATCCCTGAATATCTCCTGCCTCTAACATAGTCAAATGGCATTAGTGCACACTACAAGCATTTATTAAAGCAGAAGGAATAAACAAGGGTGTTATGATCATTAGGCGGACAGAAACCTATAGGTTCGGTTTTGTATTATCTTATTTGTTTCTTTGTCCTGTATAAGACAATGGTGAACAACAAGACTGTCCTTATTCTAGCAAACTAACCCTACCACCATCCACACTCTCCCTCCAGCGACCACACACTCCCAAACGGACCCTCTCATCAGTATTCAAACTCCCTTTCAAACTCTCGTCCAATCATCACTCACTACCAACATCGCAAGCCAGAGGCGCCAACTTGCCAGGGAGATTGCAGGGGCCAACATCACACGTGTGACGTCCCAACATCCTCACGTTTGGAGGAGCTGGGGGGGGGGCAGAGCCAAACTCAGTGGCAGCGCAGCTTAATGACCAGCAGCTCCTCCTCCTCCTCCTCCTGCCCCCACCACCAGTTGGGGCTGCTTCCCCTCTGCGGCAGGAGGAGGAGGAGGAGCCGGCCACTGAAGCCACACGGCGCTTTTGAACATTGGGGGTGGCCCCTACTCCAAAATATTGGGGGTCCCAAAAGGGTTGGCCCCCCAGGAGTTGGCACCCCTGTTCCAATCTCACGCTCTCCGCCTCCCAAGATAACACTTACAGGTAATTCCTCTACAGTATTATGCTTACCAACACCTTTGCCACATACTGTTTTACCTTAATTACTGTTGATGTGCACACAACATTACTTACCTAAACATGAGGACATCATGGGCACCAATCTTCAGACCAAAGAGAAAGGGGAACCTCAAGAGCTGCTGGCAGGAGATCGGCTGCTCTTTACGGAAGCCCTCCGGTGACTCCCTTCTCTGTTTGGACAGCTCTCGAATATGGTACTCATGCGTAGTGCAGAAATCCTTTTAGCACCTTTGGGCATTTCCCCTTCTTTCTAATGACTCACAGGAGAAGCCAGACATATTCAGGCCCAGAAGAGGGTGCCCGTGACCTCCCCACAAGAGTCACTGCTCTGGATTTGATCTCTTCTTCATGAGGATCTAGGCAGCCCAGACGGGGCAAAGCCCCTTGCAACTTTTGGCTGTAGGGTGAGCTGCGTACAATGAGAAATTGGAGTCCTCTTCATTCTCCCTTTTGTGTGGCTCAATGACTTCCCCTACCGGTATGTTGCCTTTGGAGAAGGAAGCTGCTGCATCTCTGCATGAATTCGTGCTCACCCACAGAGGGACGGGTGTCTCAAAGAGAAGCCACTCCAAAGGAGTTTAGTGAGAAGGACTTCTTCAGAATTATACTGCAGCTTAGTGAGAACTCCAGGCATGAGAAGTGAAAGAGTAGAACATGGGAAGGAGGGAAATCCTCACACACACACACACCCCCCACAGAAAGAAGCTGAAACTGATAGTGATAACTCAGAAAATGAGACTGATCAAGTTTCATGCATCTGAAGAAGTGTGCATGCACATGAAAGCTCATACCAAGAACAAACTTAGTTGGTCTCTTAGGTGCTATTGGAAGGGATTTTTTATTTTATTTTGTTTTGACTATGGCAGACCAACACGGCTAGCTACCTGTAAGTTTCATGCAGTATTTGCCGAGTTTTGTCCTCCCCCCCCCAACCTCGTTTTCAGAGCCATTTTTAGAGGAATGGGTGCTTGATGTCTGCTTGACCCAGTGGAGACAAGGGGCATTGGGTGGTCTTCAGCACTAATCCTAATCAGAGTAGACCTGCTAAAATTAATTCTTCTTGTTCAGTCATGTCCGACTCTTCGTGACCCCATGGACCAGAGCACGCCAGGCACGCCTATCCTCCACTGCCTCCCGCAGTTTGGTCAAACTCAAGTTTGTAGCTTCGAGAACCCTGTCCAACCATCTCGTCCTCTGTCGTCCCCTTCTCCTTGTGCCCTCCATCTTTCCCAACATTAGGGTCTTTTCCAGGGAGTCTTCTTTTCTCATGAGGTGGCCAAAGTACTGGAGCCTCAGCTTCAGGATCTGTCCTTCCAGTGAGCACTCAGGGCTGATTTCTTTAAGGATGGATAAGTTTGATCTTCTTGCAGTCCATGGGACTCTCAAGAGTCTCCTCCAGCACTATTATTATTCTATTAAAATTAATAGATATGACTAATTTAGCTTCGTTAATTCTAACAGGTGTACCCTAAGTAGGACTTAGTTGAATATGACCCATAATAGTTTTCAGAATACATAATAATTTTATTTCTTTTTTATCATAATGTTGATGGTTTCATCTGCTTTTATTGTTTTTCCCTGCTGCTCATAAACTGGCAAAATGAAAGACATACAAGGTTCCTGACAGTTCAGCATCTTATAGATCCATTTCTAATCAAAAATATAAAAAGGAATGACTAACTCAATACACTGTATTTTTAATATACCAGATAATTTAATGTCAAACTAAGTAATGCATAATACATTTTATGTTCCTAAAGTAATAATGTGATTTTCGATCTGTAAAAGTGCTTTTAAAAGTATTGCATATTTTTCAAATTCCTTGAAAATTTCTGGGTTTTTGTCCAGGGGAGGTAATACCACCTTTCCTACGAGTAACTCAAGGTGGCCCATGTGGTTCTTTCACTGCCGATTTGCACCCCTGACTCTATTTTAATATTTTGTTGGAAGCCACCCAGAGTGGCTGGGGAAACCCAGCCAAATGGGTGAGGTATAAATAATAATAATAATAAAAATAATTATTATTATTATTATTATTATTATTATTATTATGCCCTGTTGTTGCAGGATGAGCTGACACCGCTGCACTGCGCCTCCAGGAATGGGCACGTGCGGATTGCGGAAATCCTGCTGGATCACGGTGCTCCCATCCAAGCGAAGACCAAGGTGATGGGCAGTGGGGGAACAGCCGTGGGGCAAGCAAAGTCACCTTCCCCAGAGACAGAGGTGGTTTCCCCCTTTGCCAACACCCACCCTGGCACCGGACTGTGGCTATTGTTTCCCAGCTACTGGGGTCACCTCCACACCACATATTTAAAGCACTTTTATGCCACTTTAGCAGTCATGGTTTTCTCCAAGGAATCCTGGGAACTGTAGTTTCCTAAGGGTGCTGGGAAATGCATCTCTGTTTGTACCCTTAACAAACTGTTGTTCTCAGGATTCTTGTGGGGGGGGGGACATGACTGCTAAAGTGGCATAAGAGTGCTTTAAATCATAGAATCATAGAATTGTAGAAGGGATCTCCGAGGGTCATCCAGTCCAACCCCCTGCAATGCAGGAATCCCTGGCAGATGGCCATCCAACCTCTGTTAAAAAAAACCTCCAAGGAAGGAGAGTTCACCACCTCTCGTGGGAATCTATTGCACAGTTGAACAGTTCTTACCATCATAAAGTTATTTCTAATGTTTTGTCAGAATCTCCTTTGTGGTCATTTAAATCAGTTGGTTCAGGTCCTACCTTCCAGAGCAGCAGAAAACAAGCATGCTCGATCTTCTGTGTGATGGCATTTCAGATATTTGAAAGGCTAAACACACCCGCCTCCCTCAACCATTGCTCAGAAGGCTTGGTTTCCAGACCCTTGATGGTCTGGGTTTCCCTCCTCTGGGTCACGCCAGGCTCTAACCTTGCATTTCCTTGCCACAGAACGGCCTGTCCCCCATCCACATGGCCTCCCAGGGAGACCACTTGGACTGCGTGCGACTTCTGCTGCAGTACAATGCTGACATTGACGACATCACGCTGGACCACCTGACGCCGCTGCACGTGGCTGCCCACTGTGGCCACCACCGAGTGGCCAAAGTCCTGCTGGAAAAGGGGGCAAAGCCCAATGCTCGGGCGCTGGTGAGTGGGCGGGCAAGTGGCAGGAGGGTGGGTCATGTGTCTCTCTTCCAGGGCGGCTGAAGGGCCTCTCTTTTTCTCTGTGCCTGCAGAATGGCTTCACCCCTCTGCACATCGCCTGCAAGAAGAACCACATCCGGGTGATGGAGCTCTTGCTGAAGACGGGAGCCTCCATTGATGCCGTCACCGAGGTACCTGGCGCCCCAGTGTGTGCAGCACAGGAAGCCGTGAGGCACACTGACGTGACCACGGCCACACATGCAATGGGGTTTTTCTGGACTTCTGTGTTAATTTGGATTAATTAGGACAAACATCTTGGCGTATATCCAGAGGGCGGCAAGGTTAGGAACCTGCCAGGGCACCAAGCCCAGCAGAGGCCTAGACACAAAAAGTGAAGTGTAGACACCACTGAGCCAGACTCTAAAAGTGCCACCATTTCCATTGGCACAGAGCATCCAAGGAGAGGCAAAGTAGCCCTCATGAATTCTGAATTTGCACAACCTTGCAAGTTAAGGGGACCACCAAGGGGACCCCCATATCCTGGAGCCAATCCTGCAAATACTAATTCGCAGGATTTCCCCCCAGGGAAAACACCATTTAGATGAAGACCACACAACATGTTCCCCACCAAGCTAAACACAGCCAATCTTTCATGATGAGCTCCAATGCTCATCTCTGGTCTGAAGCCCAGCATCTCCAGGTGCCAGGCAGGCACTGGCAGATCAAATGCCCAAACTTGTGGGTCGCTGTGTTTGTCTTAGGGGAGGGGCAGGCCTGGTTTCAATACAATCATAGGACCTTGAGCATTTAATATAAGGAACTCTTGGAAATAACTTGTTCTAACCAAGAGAAAAACAGTCTGCAATAGTTTAAAGATACCTTTCAGCAATTCATCATACCTTTTATTCATCACATTATGCCTGAAATGTATTGGGGTGTTTTCTTGGCTACCCACAGATTTTGGTTGATTGCTTTTTTGAGGCCTTAGGCAGAATTTTCACCTGATTCCCATCCATCCATGAGATTGGAAATGGAGGTTCCAAGCCTATTGTTTCCCCAAGATCTGACTCACAGTTTGGCTCATGGGAAATAGAAATCTCTTGGCATTTGTGGCTATGTGGAGAATTTTTTCGGGGGGGGGGGGTGCTGACTGGTTTTGGAATTTTCAATTGATTAATCATCTACCTTTTAACTGAAACAGTTGCATTTAAATGCCCCGTTTAGCTTGGCTTGTAGAAGCCATTTCAGAGGTTTTCATGCCTTAAGTAAATGAGAATACTGGATGAATGTGCTGGGCTGGGCCAAGGGTCTGTCTAGTCCAAGATCCTGCTTCCAATTATGGGCAGCTTATAAATGCTTTTGGGAGGCCCACAAGCAGACCAGGGAAGGGGTGTGTGTCAGACACAGCCCTTTTGCTTTCTTTCCTTTTTTGCCAGGGCCTCTGGACATGGAGAGTCTATTCAGTTATCCTGGCTAATAGCTCAGTGAATTTGCAACAATGCATTTAGTCTTCCTACACTGGTGTCCGGACCAAGGCTGCCCAACTACTGGTGACTTGTTCTAGCACAAGGTCCATGGACAGGCAACGTTTTCTTTTTTGTCCCCCGATTGCAATAGCACAACCTGAGACTAGAGACAAGGGTCTCTTGGCTGCTTGGGTCCTAAAGCCGCAGTCCTATGCATGCTTGCTGGGAAGTAAGTTCCAATGAATACCTTGGAACTTACTCCCCTGTAAGTAGGTATATGATTTATTTAGTTAGTTAACTTTTCTGTACTTTATATAAACCTTAAAGCAGTTTACTGAAAGAATAAAACAATGAAATTATCAATACAAACAACTATTTAAAACATTTTCCGGAAATAATCAATGCTAAACTAAAAACAGATTAAACACATGTCAACACATGACTTGCTTAAAGAAAAATGTTTTTAGCTGGCACCGAAAAGAATACAGCAAAGGTGCCTCTCTGATGTAACTGGGCAGGGAGTTCCAAAGTGCAGGTGCTGCCTCCCTAGAAGATGGATTTCTTATAAATTGCAGCCTAAATCTTTAGTTGATCAGTCAACTGATCAAAACATATTTAGTAATTCATGTATATTTTTGGATTGTTATCCAAAGATGCAGACTGCAGACCCTCCAAGTGTCCTTATTTTCCAAGAACAGTCCCAAATTCACGGAAGCCATCCCGGTTTCTGATTTGATCCCGGAATGTCCCACTTTTCCTTCGAGGAAATGTTGGAGGGTATATGGCTGGGTAGCAAAAGGGTTACGAAGCAGAGTTCTGTGTGTGTTGTGGGAGCCAGGACCAGGGGGCCGTTCTCGGCTGCACAGCGCCCTGCATCCCTTTGCTCCCTCTCTCCTGTCTGCAGTCTGGGCTGACCCCTCTCCACGTGGCCTCCTTCATGGGGAACCTCCCCATCGTCAAGATCCTGCTGCAACGAGGAGCCTCTCCCAATGTTTCCAACGTGGTGAGTACGGAGAAGTGCAGAGGGCAGGTCGGGGAAGTAGTGGACCCCCGCAGCTTCTGGAGACCCCTGAGGATTTGTGCTGAGGCTTCGATAGCCAAAAACTCCACCCTGAGAGCTTTGGCTCTGGGGATTTGTCGGAGATTTGGGGCTGGAACATTTTACTGAGGGCTTTGGACCAACTTGTTCCACCATCTAGAGAGTCCGAGTTGCACAAAACAAATGTTAGGGTGGGTGGAAGGAGGTTCATCCGAATACCGTAGGGCGGGCAAGAGGTGGCAGCTCCTTTTGCTCCCCCCCCCACATGTGCACATGTGTTTTAGGTGTTGACATTTTATATTCCACCTTCCCTCCAAGGAGCTCAAGGTGGCATGCATGCTTCTCCTCCCTCTCACAAGAACCCTGTGTGGTAGATTAGGCTAAGAGGCGGCAACTGGTTCCAGGTCTCCCAGCCAGCTTGGTGGCTGAGTGGGGATTTGAGTCCTGGCCCCCCAGTTCTTCATCCAACAGTGCAACCAAGCAGGAGGGTTGCAAGGAGATCTGTGCCCTGACTGCACCGCTACAGGTCTGGGCTCTCATAATGGAATGAGGCCTCTGGCTATATATAGGGCGGTATATAAATTCAATAAATACAATAAATAAAACATTCTGTGAAAAATAGCCTTATAATGCCTGCCATGTCAGGGAGGACACAAAGCAGTTTTCCTTGAAAAGTTTGTTTTCTGTGTGTAGGGCTTGAAAGAATTCTACAGAGAGGTAGAGCTCAGACAGGGAGAATTGGGCCAGCTCTCTGGTTCTTCTGTGCCAGGTTCCTCTTGTTTTGAACAGTGAAATGGTTCTTTTTACAAATCCCTTTGGCCTCTGGACGTGCAGGGCATTATTCCCATCAGAAATGGTGCCGAGGGGCTGAGGAGCAAGAGAGAGGAGATTTGCACCCCAAGACTTTAGAACCCAAGCCCGGAGCAATTTGTAAGCCAGGTTCGGATCTGATTTACACATCCAGAAAGATGTGTGTATAAACAAGGGTCCAGTCCCTGGTATCTTCAGCAGGACTAGGAAAGACCCGTCTTTGAAATCCTGAAGAGGGTAGACAATGCTGAGTTAGAGAGACCAGTGGCTTCTTTGAGATAAGGCAACTTCCTATGTTCGTAAACCTTCCTAGGTCACACCCACACAGTACATTCAAAGCACATGACTTTCCCAAAAGAATCATGGGAATTGTAGTTTGTCCCTCCCAGAGCTATAGTTCCCAGCACCCATAATGAACTACAGCTCCCAGTATTCTTTGGGGGAAGCCATGTGCTTTTAGTGTCTGACACAGAGGTTACCTTAGACTGCACCACTTCAAATTGCATGTGGAACGCAATGTACCTGAATGCTCTGTCTCGCCTCAAAACACCCTGGTTTGTGGAAATGGAGTGTGGCAGTGAGATAGTTCTTCCCTAGCCTTTATCTTTATCTGCTAGCTATTACTACTACTACCATTTGAATTTTATTTATTACATTTGAACATAAGATATGCAACAGTTAGGTAAAATGAGAACAGTATATGCTCAGATAAACATTCTGAATATATTAACAAAGTTGTGTTAAAGTATATATATAATAATTTTTGCAGATATGAAATGATTTGTAATAATGTGTATGCTTAGATTGTGTACCATTAGTAAAATGTATTTTGCATCAATAGCAATTTTAATTTATGGGAATTTATAGGGAGTAAGATGTGCTTGTTTTCTACCACCAGGGAGATTTTTAATGGGGTCGGGGGAGCGCATGCAGTTCTCCCATCTCTTTGGGCTTGGGTGCAAGTACAGGGTGCAAGAATCTCAAGCCCCACGGGCTTTTATAGAGATTGATCAGATGGTCACAGAATGAGATCTTTTGAAACAGCTGGCATTCCATGCAACCTCTTTTTCCCCCCCTTTCCAAAGAAGGTGGAGACCCCCCTACATATGGCAGCCCGGGCTGGGCACACGGAAGTGGCTAAGTACCTGCTGCAGAACAAGGCCAAAGTCAATGCCAAGGCCAAGGTGAGAGCCAGCACCCTTGTCTTTCTGGGCCAGCAGCAGTTGCAACCCAGACTCCTGTCCCCACGAGTGGCCCACCCTTGCTTGTATGGAGGTGTCATGGCGGGGGGCGCTGCGGAGGAGAAGGCGGATCCAGTCTTCAAGGAGGGCACTGCAGCTGTTGCTGCTACCATGGCAGCGGCGGCAGCGGGCAATGCATTCCTTGGAGGCTGAATCTGCTGCCCCTGCGAATCGTCCTGCCTGAGGCAGCCTCCTCACCTTGCCTCAGGGTGCACTTTTTTGTAAGTGAATAATTGAACATTTATTATTGTGGGCTAGTGCTTCAAGCTCAGTGTTTCAGAAAGAGCAGGCTCTAGTCCAGCTGCTCTTATAAGGCAAAAGTGTAGCAGCCAGGATTGGCTCACCCACAAGGCAAAGTGAGGTGGCCACCTCAGGCAGTCAGATCACTGGGGCAGCAGATCCCCATGTAGATCTTTAGATCTCATTCAGAATGAAGGCCCAGGCCCAGGTGTTCAAGATCAGGAACAGGGTTTCAAGACTGCACAGGAACAGTGCAGCTATTCTGGTGAGTCTTCCTGCCTCCACGCCAAGCTTTTAAGCAGTGGAGGAGAACGCTTGCGACAATCCCTGTCCCTGCGACACTCTGCCCAGGGAGAAGAGTCTTCTCTGTCCTCCTCCTGGTGCCACATTCCCCTGGGAGGTGTCATCAGACCGTCTTCCCGTGGGGATGCAGTCTCCCTGTCTTTAATGGTCCCTTGCTCTCTGCAAGTGAGGGAGAGGCAACCTCTGGGACTCCTGCCTCATCTGTAAATCTGGGCACATCTGGAGGTGTGTCTGGGGGGGGGAGGTGTTGTCTAAAGGGTCTATTGTATTGTCTCTTCCTCCCAAACCTGGTCTGAAGGCTCAGAGGGTACCATGACACAGACTTTCCCTTCCTGGAATAAGATGCAAACCCAAATGCACACATCTCTGAACTTTGCGGTGCAGATGTCGAACCTAGTAACGTGTACAAAAAATGTGTACAAGACGAAATTAATTCGTTCCGCGAGTGTTGTCGTATAGCGGAAATTTCGTCTTGTGGGGAAAAAATTGCAAAATGTTTTCGTTTTGTGAGTCACGGCCATAGGAAAATTTGTCTTGCGAGTCACCCTTTCGTTAGCGAATGCCTTTCGTCTAGCGAGTTTTTCATCTAGCAAGGCATTCGTCTTGTGAGGCACCACTGTATACTATGTAGAGTGTGCATACGCTTTTTTTAAAATTGAGGACAGAGTGCTGTTGTCTTCACCCGAAGGGGCTTGTCCTTCTTCTCCATCGTAGGATGACCAGACCCCCCTACACTGTGCGGCCCGCCTTGGCCACTGCACAATGGTAAAGCTGCTGCTGGAGAGTGGCGCCGACCCCAATCTGTCCACAACAGCCGGGCACACACCGCTGCACATCACAGCACGCGAGGGCCACCTGGACTGCGCCTGCGCCCTTCTGGACAAGCAGGCTTCACAGACGGTCATGACCAAGGTAGGGAAACAGGGGCTCTGGGTCATGTTCCTTCCAGACTGCTGAAGCAAGGCCCCAGACAGCTCCCTGTGGGTGCTGCTAGCCCAATTTGGTTGGATCTCACCTCAGCAAAGACTTGGAGCTGCTTGAAGCCTTAGGAAGGCTGGCAGAGGCTTGTCTTGGCAGGGACTCTGCCCCCACGAGGTGCTGTGTACAATATTTAAAGGGCCTGCCCTGCTGCCACATGCTGCTCTGGGGTTGTGGAGCAAAAGAGGCTGCAGGGGACACCTCTTCCGACTCATCCCCAGGCCAGGACAGTGGAGTAGGGCAGGGTGCCTTGTGGGGTGGCTGGTGCTTCAGCCTCTGGCTAAAACTGGGGACCTGAGGCAGGAGATATGACATGCTCATCTACAGTATTGACCAAGCTATACTTAGGAGAGAAATTCTGTGTTAACACTTCTTTCTGCTTTAGATGTCTCCTCTCTCTCTCTCTCTCTCTCTCTCTCTCTCTCTCTCCTGTGAGTGCTATGGGTGTTGGGATGGGTGTAGGGCAGGGAGTGAGCAGAGAAACCTGGACCGCTGTTTGGGTTGCCTCCCCCTGAGGCCTCCTTGACTCCACTCCCCCTGATCCTGCTTGACCTGTTGTCTTCCTCTCCCACTCCAGCCAGGCACTGATGCTCCCTGTTTCTCCCCAGAAAGGATTTACCCCTCTGCACGTTGCTTCCAAATATGGGAAAGTGGATGTTGCCAAGGTCCTGCTGGAGCACGATGCCCAGCCCAATGCAGCGGGGAAGGTGCGTATGTCGGGGGCCTTGGTGGGAGATGCAGTGGCCCTGACGAATTCAGACCTGGCGATGGTCATGTGTGTCTTATGTTAGTTGCACCAAGATGGGATGGTGGCAATATGCTCTTTGAAGAGTCTTTGGGTGCTTCAGTTGGTGGTCCAGAATCAGCAACTGCAATGAGCACCCCCAAAAAAATTATTGACAAAGGGGAAATACTTGGAAACTTGGGGAGGAAGTGATCCTGTCCCCCTGGGTTTCATGATACAGAGGCAAGGGAAAGCTGAGTGTAGCCAGACCTGCACTCTGGACTTTAAGAAGGCCAATTTCAAAAATCTTAAGGAGCTACTGGGTGAGATCCTATGGTCAGAAATATTGTGAGTCAATGACCCGTCACCCGCTTGTGAGTAATAAGGACACAAGGACACAGAGTATTTAGGTTAATGGGCTAAAAAAGGCCACAACTTTTATTGGTTACAGCATGTGAGTGGTATTGGCTTAGGCATTGGATCAAATGACGAAACATGACTCCACCAGAAGGAGGAGCTTGTTGATGCAAATACAACTGGAAGCTTCCCCTGATGTCACCGGGGTCATGCCAAGGCCCCAGCCACCAGCAGGGCATCGGACAGGATCCACGACCACCAGTTTCCTTTAATGGAATACCCTACAAGTAGAGGGGTAGGCGATGGCCACACCCTGCCCCCCAATACACCGCACACGTATTCCAATGTCTAACCGCCAATACCATGAAGTTGTGACGATTTGCTATGAGGTAGGCAAAAAACCAAGAGGCTGGTGCCAATTTGCCAAGTGGATAAAAATCCCTACCAGACCCCTTGGGCAATCAAAGGTCCAGAGCAAGGTCAGAAGCGTAGATTTTAATAGTCTAAGGGAGGGTGGGCGGGTGATCCAACGAAATCAGGAACACAATGAAGGGTCAGCGCTGCCACGGCCGCATAAGAGCAGCTAAATCCCCGCCCCCTCAGCCACCTGATTGGTTGGCTGCCAGGGGTGTGGCAGGGCAGCTGGGACAGCTAAAGCAGGGGGCCGAAATGCCCCCCTGCCGACGTGGGAACCGGCTCCTGCTCACAACTCCTCCCCTCTGGAAGGCGGAGAGGCTCTCATAGAGAAGGGAGTCCAAGAAGGATGGGAGCTTCTAAAAGGAGAAATATTGAAGGCCCAAATGCAGGCATCTATGGAAACTGGTGTGGATGCCAAAATCAGCAGGAAGAATTCAGTGTCTTCTTCCTCTCAAAATGGTCAAAGTCCGAGTTTCCCTCCTCACAAACACCCCTGACGTGTTCAGTAAGCAGATTCCCCGACCAATATCCTTTCATGCCTTCTTTGAACATCCATTCACGTGGAGGCTACCTATCAATGTATAGATCAGGATGCTCACCTGCTACAAGGTCAAGTCAGAAATTCTTGCCTGAAATTAAATGCTCAAATGCTCCTCTCTCTGCAGAATGGCCTCACGCCCTTGCATGTCGCTGTTCACCACAACAACTTGGACATTGTCAAAGTGCTGCTGCCCAAAGGAGCATCCCCACACAGCGTGGCTTGGGTAAGGCGCAGGTTTCGCTTCCATGCCACACTTCTGGCTAGGACTTAAAGATTTGAAGGGCAGCGCCATGGAGGGGAGGGCAGAGGAAACCTGAGCACAGCTGTCCCTTTCTCCTGCCTGCAGGGGGGAGTCGGGGGGGGGGGGGGGTTGGTAGCAGCCACCATTGACTGAGGCAGATCAGACTCTGGGGCGTGGGCTTGACTTGCCTTTGGCGGGTGGGGGTCGTCTCTCCTCTGCAGAACGGATACACCCCCCTGCACATCGCCGCCAGGCAGAACCAAATGGAGGTGGCCAGCAGCCTGCTGCAGTATGGCGCCTCCGCCAACGCCGAATCCACACAAGCTGTGACCCCGCTGCACCTGGCGGCCCAGGAAGGCCACTCGGACATGGTGGTCCTTCTCCTCTCCAAGCAGGCCAATGGCAACTTTGGCAGCAAGGTGAGCGGAGCAGACGCTTCCTGTGAGTGTGCAGGTGCGCTGCAGGGACAAAGTCTGCTTTCCAAAGGGGGGTGGGGGGTGGAAGAACACAACCCTGATAAGGCAGGAGTGGGGAACCCCAGGTGGGGGGCAAATGCCACCCTCCAGGCCCCTCTGTCTGGCTCTTGGGGGGGCTGTCCCCGGACCCTTCCCCACGCCTTTCTCAGTTCTTTGCGATGGAGCTTCCCATCCCCCTGTGTGTCCCCCCCACCATCTGAAGCAGATTGGGGGTGCAGGGTG
Organism: Lacerta agilis; assembly: GCF_009819535.1. Lineage (NCBI taxonomy): Eukaryota > Metazoa > Chordata > Lepidosauria > Squamata > Lacertidae > Lacerta > Lacerta agilis. The sequence continues at coordinate 783,449 of NC_046319.1, read as the reverse complement.
CCTTGGAAAGGATGGGGGAGGTCTGTTGTGTGGGCAGAAGTGGTTCTTCCTACACAACTCAACCCAATGTGTCTTTGAACCAGGATTGTGACTGTTGCTTGATAGGAGGGAGAGCTGTGTGTGTGTGTGTGTGTGTGTGTGTTTTCACACATGTGTATAGAAACCTCTTTTAAAGCCACCCATTAAAGTTAAAGGGTTGTTCAGTCGTTCAGTCGTGTCCGACTCTTCGTGGCCCCATGGACCAGAGCACGCCAGGCACGCCCATCCTTCACTGCCTCCCGCAGTTTGGCCAAACTCATGTTAGTAGCTTCGAGAACACTGTCCAACCATCTCATCCTCTGTCGTCCCCTTCTCCTTGTGCCCTCCATCTTTCCCAAAATGTTAAAGGGTACTGTACCAATTGCTGCACCCGCTGCGTGACTCCTGGGGGGTTCCCCCTGGGGAAGGGGACCCTGGGCTGAATCCCCACCCTGGTGACAAGGCAAGGAGAGGAGAGGGAGTCAGCCTCTGCCAGAATAAGCCAAGAAGCTGTTTTATTTCATCATGGAGGCTATTTCTGCCAGTGGCTTTCAACCATGGAGACTAAATAGAGCTTCCATGTTTGAGAGCAGTTTACCACTTCATCGGACAGGTGCTGGGGGTGGGGCATAGGAACCTGTTCTTTAACCAGTCACCCCATGATTCCACTGAGCTCAGTACCAGCTGACTGAATAGGAGTGATGCTCCAGGGTTTCAAAGTGTTTCCCAGCCCAAGCCAGAGGTGTTGGAACTGAACCTGGGACCTTCTGCATGCGACCAGATGCTCCCTGCTGAGCTACAGACTTCCCCTATTTGCCATCCTGCTCTTCTTGAGAGAATCTTCTCTGGTCACTGTTGGGTCTGCTCCAGCAGGGCTGCCATGTGGTGCCATCCCCAAAGACGGCACCATGATGAGTCTCTTCCCCCCCCCTAAACTTGCCAAGCAGCTGTTAGGTTTCTACTTCTACCAGTGGCCACTAGGTGGCACCCGTGTGTTCTGTGTTGCCTCTTTTTGGGGGAAGACTAGACCAGGGGTCAGCAACCATTTTCAGCTGTGGGCCAGTCCACCATGCCTCAGACCATGTGGTGGGCCGGACTACCGGACTAGATATATATATATTTGGGGGGGGGGGGGAGATGAACGAATTCCTATGCCCTACAAATAACCCAGAGGTGCATTTTAAATAAAAGCACACATTCTACTCATGTAAAAACACGCTGATTCCCAGACCGTCCATGGGCCGGATTGAGAAGGCAGTTGGGCCGCATCCAGGTTGCCTACCATTGCTCTAGAGCTCAGCTTGGGAACCCCAATTCCCAGATTGGGGACCCTGAGGGAACCACTAGTAGAGCCCTAAGAAAGGACTTAAACAGGCAAGTAAGGGCTTCTGTGAACCCAAAATGGACCCCCCAAGAAGGGGCTGTTGGCTCCCCCTCTCTGCATGGGCCAGTAGGGCATGCAGAATTTTTCAACTTTCAATTTCAAAAATGAGGGGTGGTAAAACGTTGTAACATGGCTTGGGAATTCAAAATATATTTTGGTTAAATTAATATAATTTAGTTTTGCTTGGTAAGTAAAGAGTGTGTAAAATTGCATAGAAATTGCCAAGTACTTGCAGTTGTATTATATATTCTCTCTTATATATTTTTATTTAGCATTACCTGACATTTTCAGAAGGTAACATTTAAATTATTGGGTTTTCCAAAAGCAGTTTATGTGCTTCTTCATCTATTGTAGACTTACCAAGCTAAATGTTGTCCAGTTACAAAAATAATAGCAGATTGGAATTCCTCAAGCTCCAAAGCATATTTTTAACACCCCTTACTGAAGAAATCCCCCAAATTTAAGACTCCAGACCTTTTGCCATTAGGAAAGTAGCAGGGAAATTCACTAAATGGTGTGGGGCAAATGAGCAATGGGAAGGTGTAGAATCGCAGTGCAAAGAAATCAGGATGAAAACAGGATGAATGTTTGTTGTTATTTAGCCACCCCCCCCCCCCAAATCAATCAATACAGAGCAGGCGCTCTTCCAGATGCCATATTCAAGCCTCTGGGTCAGCCACTCTGGGCAGCTTCCAACAGAATAAAAAGCACAATAGAACATCAAACATTAAAAACTACCTTAAACAGGGCTGCCTTCAGATGTCTTCTATAAGTCAGATAGTTGTTTATTTCCTTGACATCTGATGGGAGGGCGTTCCACAGGGTGGGTGCCACTACTGAGAAGACCCTCTGCCTAGAAAGCTGGGAGGGCCCTAGCAGTGGTTCCCGGTGTCTGCCCACCTCCCCACAGGACCCTCTGTGGGTAACCTGGCTCTTGCTTGCCTTCCAGAGTGGCCTCACCCCCCTCCACCTGGTGGCTCAGGAGGGGCATGTCCAAGTGGCAGACGTCCTCCTCCGCGCCGGAGTTCGAGTGGATCCAACAACGCGGGTGAGTCCCCTCGAATGCCATGGACAGACAGACAGACAGGCCCAGAGTCTAGAGTGTCCTTTGCTGGTCTGGCTGGCACTGGTCGCCATTGTGGTCCAGAACACCTGGAGGGCACCAAGTTGGGGAAGGCAGTGCTATGCCATTAGTAGGCTCCAGGTATCTCCTGTGCTTGGGAAGCGGAAGGGACCACCACCAGAACACCATAGCACAGCTTTCCTGGGTGCTTTCCAGAAGTTGCTGGACTACAGTTCCCACCATCCTTTACCGCTGATCATGCTGCCTGTGGCTGATGAGAACAGTAGTCCAACCACAACCAGAGAGCACAAAGCCGAGGAAAGCTCCTACAGCACATGCCTACAGGACCTAAGCCAGCCAGGGTTGTTAGTGGTAGAGTGACAGGGGCAAGCCAACAGTCAGCCACACGAAGCAAGTGGAATTAACTCTTTATCAGGAGAAACAGGATCTGTACAGGAGTGCCAGGCCTAAAGAGCACAGCAGCACATCCTTGGTCGGTCTTGCCCTCATGAAACAGTTGTGGAGACTGAAGGTCCTCACCTTCCCACAGCTGCCTCAGTTCCCTCCTTTGCCAGGTTTTCCCGAAGGAATCTGAGGCTGTGCCTGTGTGATGCCAATTTCTCCTCTGCCCTCTTCATGCGTCTCCTGTTTCTGGGAGACCAGCAGGGAGAGGAGCTTGTTGCAGCAAGAGGGGGAGCTACTTGTTAATCCTCCCCAGCTGGACTCCTCTCTGCCTCTGGACCTCCTCCCTCCTGCTTCAGCTTCTGCCCCTGATTCTGGACTTCTCTCTGCCACAGACTCTCCCTGCCCACTAAGCTCTGTTACCTCTTCCACTTCCGACCCCTCCTCTTCCCAGTCAGCTCCCTCTTCTCCCTCTAACCATTCATTGTCACCCCACCACCAAGCCTTGACCTGAAAGTCTGCCCTCTTTTTACAGATGGGCTATACTCCGCTGCACGTGGCTTCTCACTACGGGAACATCAAACTGGTGAAGTTTCTGCTGCAGCATCAAGCGGATGTCAATTCAAAGACCAAGGTATGGAAAAGCTCTTGAATGCATCCTTTCTCAAGCATCATCCCTGACTGCTGCTCCATCTGGTTATGGATGATGGGAGTGATAGTCAAACAAGATCTGGGAACCCAAGTTTGAGAAAGGCTGCTATGATCACTTGTTTGTCCTTCTTATTTTTATTTCTGCTCTGTCTGGTTTATAAGAATTCTGTTATTATTTGTTGTATGGTCACTCATCATTAAATGTCCCAAGGATGGCTGACAAGCAAGAAAAATTCATTTCATTTATTTATCTTAATAAAAATTGTACACCATTTGATTGTAAAACAAACAAACCTCACAAAGTGGTTTATGAAATCAGTGATAGACTAAAAACAGATTAAAGCACATGTGAATGTTCTACACATCTGGTAGGGTTGCCTAAAGAAAAATGTTTTCAGCAGGCACCAAAAGGAGTGCAGTGAAGGTGCCTGCCTGCTGTCAATAGGCAGGGAGTTCCAAAGTGTAGGTGCTGCCAGTAAAATATTGTAAATTTCTTACAAACGTGGAACATATATTATGTGGTGCCTGTAACAGTGCCAGTTCTCCAGATCAAAGCAGTCAAGAAGGCATCCATGGGGTAAGGTGACCTGTGCATGCCTTGCATGAATTACACACGGGTCCTGCTCTAGGAACACTCGTTATCCGAAACTTCAGTTATCCAAACACAAAGAATTAGAGCCAAAGCTCACTCCATGAACGACTGAGTTGGACTAGATGACCCTTGAGGTCCCTTCCAGCTCTGCAATCCTGTGATTCTATGATGAATCAGGGAGCAGGAGAGATCAGGAAAACCTGTTTTTCCTTTGTTTGGCTTTTGCTGATTGGCTGCAGCAATTTCAGGCAGGAACAATGGAGGGAGGGAGAACAGACAAATCACAGATTAGAAATATTCCCATAGGAAATACTGGAAATAACTTGCTCATTATGCGAACCCTTGTGTGACAAACCATTTCCTGGGAACATATTGTGCTCAGAAAGTGGGGCCTGTGTGTATTGCAGGGATGATGGGTGTGTATTAGGTGTGAGAACAGAATGCTTCTGGGTGCTATGTGTTGTCGGCACCCGTGTCTGCCTTGAGAAACAATGGAGTGTGCCTCCAGGGGTGAAGTCAAACCGCTGTGCCAGCAACACTGGCCTCCCTGGGACACAAGTATGGGCTGTGGGTCTGGAGGTCCTCTTGGCCTTGCTGATGCCCTCCAAAGGAAACCTGGTGTTTATGAATGGGCGCGTGTGTGAGAGGGAGGGGGGGGTGGCCACTTCCCACTGGCCTGGGCACTCCAGAAGGTGAGTCCACAGGCCTGTCAGGCTAGAAGGGATTCTCCAAATTATGCAGCACACTCTCTGGCCACATGCTGTGGACAAAAATGTATATACAGTAATAGTGAAAACAGTTTACAGAAATGCATTCTCTTAGGGAAGATTGCTTAGCAGAAATGTGTCTGTTAGGTAAATTGTATACAAAAGACCCTGTATATTGGAGAAGTTTCCCACTAAAATGTTAACGAGCCTTATTGACTTAAATGCAGTGGTACCTCAGGTTACAGACACTTCAGGTTACAGATGCTTCAGGTTACAGACTCCACTAACCCAGAAATAGTACCTCGGGTTAAGAACTTTGCTTCAGGATGAGAACAGAAATCATGCGGCAGCAGCGGGAGGCCCCATTTGCTAAAGTGGTACCTCAGGTTAAGAACAGTTTCAGGTTAAGAACATTTCTCCAGAATGAATTAAGTTCTTAACCCGAGGTACCACTGTAATAATAATTGCAAGGTGATTTGGCTATTTGGATAACTGAGCATAAGACAGCGGAAAAGGAGAAATGGAGCAAACTCCAAATGGGCAGTATCCCTGCCTGTGTACATTGAAGGTTCCATCTATTTGTTAGGGTTCAGCTGATCTTCTTCTTCTCTAGAAATTTTCCCAGTCCTTCTTTGAAAGCCTTCTAAGCCAGTGACCATCACCACAAATTGGTGGCAGCGAATTAAAAAAAACCAGCTCTCTGTTGTTGTGTGAAGCACTTTTCTTTCACCTGCTGCCAGTCATATTTCGTTGGTGTCCTGGGTGTTAGGAGAGAGGCATGTCTGCCTCCCTTCCCCCTGCTTGGTTGCCTGTTTTCTAAATTGTGGCACCCCAAACCCTTTATCCTTTGGGGTGAAGAAAGTGCTCCAGCCTCTTGATTATATTGACTACCTTGGGATGAGGAATTTGTCCCCATCCTGGTTCATTTGAGTTTGACACTCCTGGCCTGAAACAAACATGAAACGAAACCATCACTCACATCGGTTAAGTAAAAAGCAAAGTTGGCCACATCGGTCCCTAAGATGAAAATCCACAGTTAGGATTCAGCCATCATTCTCCATTTTCAACCTGCAGCTACAAGCTGACTTCATGGGTACAATATCCTGTCTAATTTTTGCCCCCCCTTCCTTATTTGTTTTCCTTGAACCCCCACCCTTCACTTCTTGCTTTGTGCAACATCTTCCCTGATGAAGAGTTCTGGAGAACTCCAAAGCTTGCCACCCTTTGGGGGGACGGAGGGACTGCATCTCTCTGGCAGAGCATCTGCTCTGCCCCCCCCCCCAAAGGTCCCAGCAAGTTCAACCCCCACCCAGCATTGCCAGGGACGGTTGAGGGGACTCCTGCCTGGATTCCCAGGGAACCTCTTCCAGTCAGTGCAGACAATACTGAGCCTTGCCGAACCAATGGCCCGACATAGTTGCCTGCACTTTCCTAGGTTCCTGTCCTCATTGGTCCTTGTAAAGGTGTGTTTACACTATGCCTTTAAAGCACTTTCTTTCCCCCAACGAATTCTGGGCCCTCACAGAGCTAGTTCCCAGCAGCCCTTAACCAACTTCAGTGCCCAGAATTCTTTGAGAGAGAGGACGTGCTTGGGATATGCTTTATAAAGCTGAGTGCCATGGCAAGCTGTTCCCAGGGTGGACTTTGTTTTCTTTCTCTTTCCCTCCCAGCTGGGATACACTCCTCTGCACCAAGCGGCCCAGCAAGGGCACACCGACATTGTGACCCTCTTGCTCAAGCACGGTGCCTCGCCCAATGAAATCAGCTCGGTGAGTGTGGGCTACTGAGGACCTGGGCATTGGGGCTGCAGCATTGTCCTCTGCATGGCTGCCTCCTCTCAGCTGGCTCAAGCCACATGCACACCATCCATTCAGAGCAAAAGGATGCTCTGAGTCCTTCGCTTCCCATGGAGCTGAGATTCCTGCATTGCAGGGGGTTGGACTGGACGACCGTTGGGAACCCTTCCAACTCTGCGATTCTATGATTCCCTCCCCCCAAGGAATTCTGAGAGCTGTAGTTTGTTAAGGGTGCTGAAAGAGGCAGTCAAATCCTGGACTGCAATACTTCAACCGGGGGGGGGGGGCATAATTTTGAATGCTCACACATAAACAATCCATGCATGCAGAAAGCTAGTATAAGGTACGCCTTATATAGTGTAAAGGTAAAGGTAAAGGGACCCCTGACCATTAGGTCCAGTCGTGGACGACTCTGGGGTTGCGACACTCATCTCGCTTTATTGGCCGAGGGAGCCGGTGTACAGCTTCCGGGTCATGTGGCCAGCATGACTAAGCCACTTCTGCCGAACCAGAGCAGCACACGGAAATGCCGTTTACATTCCCGCCAGAGTGGTACGTATTTATCTACTTGCACTTTGACGTGCTTTCGAATTAATAGGTTGGCAGGAGCTCACCCTGTCATGGGGTTTCAAACCGCCGACCTTCTGATCGGCAAGCCCTAGGCTCTGTGGTTTAACCCACAGCGCCACCCGCGTCCCTTATATACTGTAAGGTAGAACAATTCAGTTTAGCCTTCTCCCTGACGAAGAGGCTGTCTACCAGCTCCATCTGGTACGCCGGATGAGACCCTGCGTTCCTGTGTACTGGCTCGGCAGAGGCTGCGGAGACCATAGAACCAGGGGCATTTCTAGCCCCTTGGCTGCCCGGGGTGGGAAGCCAAGAGGCACCCCTGGGGGCGGGGCATCGCAGCGCGTGCATGCGTGCGTCATGACGCATGCAACGCGACGCCACACCCCCAGGGGTGCCGGGTGGTGGCACCCCTTCGTGCCGCAGCTGCTCGTGCCTGCGCGAGCAGCCGCCGCATGAAGGGGTGCCGGGCGGCAGATTCGGGAGTCTCTGCAGCTCGCAGAGACACCCTAAGCCGCTGCCCGGGCTCCCTCAGCGGAGCGCATGTCGGGGCAGGGAGAGGGACGGCCCAGCGTGGAGGGGTGTCAGCCCTCCTCGCTGGCCCACCCCTTGCCTCCACGCCGCGGCGAAAAAACCGCTGGAAGGGGGGGGACTATTTTTGGCGCTGCTGGGGTGGAGCTGTGCTGAAAATAGCCTAAAAAGTAATTTTTTTAAAACAAAAGCCCAGGGGGTGGGGCCACCGCCCGAAGTGTCACCCCCAGCAGGGCGCTGCCCGGGGCGGCCCCCCTTGCTACGCCCCTGCATAGAACACTGACCCCAAAGGATCTTCACTGGCTCCCAGTACGTTTCTGAGCACAATTCAAAGTGTTGGTGCTGACCTTTTAAGACCTAAACGGCCTCGGTCCTGTACATCTGAAGGAGCGTCTCCACCCCCATCATTCTGCCCGGACACCAGGGTCTATCCCTGAGGGCCTTCTGGCGGTTCCCTCACTGAGAGAAGTGAAGCTACAGGGAACCAGGCAGAGGGCCTTCTTGGTAGTGGCACCCTCCCTGTGGAACAGCTCCCCTTCAAGGAAATAAACAACAATCTGACTCTTAGACATCTGAAGGCAGTCCTGTAAAGGGAAGTTTTTAATGACTGATGTTTAATTATGCCTTTATATATTGATACAACTTTTTAAAATCATGGCTTCCGCTCCTGCAAAGAATTCTGGGAGTTGTAGTTCGCTGAGGGTGCAGAGAGTTCTTAGGAGCTCCCTAATCCCCATTTCAGAGCTACAGTTCTCTCTGCACTGAGATTTTCAGTGGCTGGAATGTGGGTTTCACTGCCCAGAAAAGCTCCTGGCCCTTCCCCATTGGCTACTTAAACCAGGATAAATTCTGCAACTTAAATACAAGTTTGCATACTTTTTGCAAATTGCAAAATTTAGCTTTTTGGTTAAAAAAAAGTTGATATTTACACACAGGCCTGAACTGAGGCTTGTATGCTGTTGGCTGAGTGGTTTCCTCCCACCTGCCCGCTTCTCTCTGCAGAATGGTGCCACACCTCTGGCCATTGCCAAGCGTCTGGGCTACATTTCTGTGACGGATGTGCTGAAAATTGTCACTGAGGAGTCCAGCTTCCTGGTGAGTCCCCTGACCTGGGGTTGGAGAGTGGGGTGGGTTGGGGGGAGCAGTGTTGTGGTGACCCCAAAGCTGTGCTCCTGCCTGACCTGTTGCCTCTTGCAGTCATTCAGTGACAAGCACCACATGAGTTTACCAGAGACGGTGGACGAGATCCTGGATGTGTCCGAGGATGAAGGTGCGTTTCTGGCTTCCCCTGTGCTCTGGGAGGGAGATATGGGCACGAGGGTGACGGAGGCTGTGCACACACTATATCTTTAAAGGGCATTCTCCACCCACCCCAAGACACTTGGGAACTGCAGTTTCCCCCTCACAGAGCTATAGTTCCCAGCACCCATTAACAAAGGACTGTTCCCGGAAATCTTTGGGCAAGTCGTGTGCACAGCCTGAATCCTGCCCTCGGGGAAAGTCCTTGCACTAGGTGCCAGCCTTTCCTGTTTAATGGCTGCATTGGGTATTTTTTGGTAGAAAAGAGGAGTAAAAGTCAGTGGACTGAACTGAACGGAACATTCCGCAACCTTTCTCTCCCTGCTTGATTTTATATGCAACTTCTCCTCCCTTTCGCTACCTGTCCCCCTAGCATATGTAGACTCTATTTTTCAAGCCTTCACAGATTATCTGGAAATAAGTTTGTGACGGTGCCTCCACTTCCTTTTTGAATTCAGCTTTCAGTAGCTTGGAGAACATGACCAGCAAGGTTTGCTTTGTGCACAGCTTAGAGCAGTCCAAGTCCCTGCAAAAGGATGCACCACCAGCAGGTCTCTGCCTCAATCCCAGGGGAGCACATCAAAAGCACAGAATCCTGAGAATCTTTGGCTTAGATTATTGTTTTGAAACAAGTTTCTGGCCCATATGAAGGCCAAGATTTTACGTTGTGATTCAAATAAATAAGATGTGCTTGAAATTGCTTGAGGAAGTGCCTGCTGAATCTCAGAAGCCAGAAGTGAGGCTGCATAGGGGCACTCAGTGTTCATAGACTTGTAGAGCTGGAAAGGGACCCTAGCGATCATCTAGTCCAACCCCCTGCAATGCAGGGCTCACAGCTGAATAGCAGGCATGGATCTCCTGCCTAGCTGCCATCAGGGACGGGGGCTTCTTTCCCCAAGATATCTGCCTCCCGCCTCTCTCAGAATGATGCCAAACACCAGCCCACCTTGGGACAGGCGGCCTGGCAGGTGTTTGGTTTTGAGCTGAGGCGCAGAGGGTGCCTGGCCCGCGACTGTGTGCTTGTGCGTTTGCGCCCACCAACCTGGAGCGCACAGTTCAAACCTGCTCTTCTTTTTTTCTTGCTTTCCAGGCACGGCTCACATAACTCTCCTGGGTACGGACTGTGTGTTGCTGTTGTGGGCTTGGCTCGCCCGCCCAACCCATCTGCCCCATTCCACCCCACACGGACCCACCAGGCCTCACATGCCTCCATCCCATGCCGCCCTTGGCTTCCCAGGGGGCCAGCTCGCCCACCTGCCCACTCATTGTGTCTGTGGCTGTGAGGATGGTGGGGGAGAGGGTGGCGTGGGGAAGGGGGCTGCATGAGAGGGCCGTCACCCACATGGCTGCTGAGCTCTGCTGCACACTGGTCCACAGGTGGGAGGCACGCCAGGGCATCTGTGCCAGGGCTTAGAGAGCTGTCCCAGGAAGAAACCTGGGCTTTTGCTTGTCTCCCGTAGAAGGGAACCATCTCCTTTTGCTCCTGGACTCCCCTTGCTACTGACCACCACTCCTGAACCCCCTTCTCCCCCTCTTTCCACCTCACTTTCCCATCTCCTCCAAGGATCTGAGGAGGCGCTTAAGCGGGAGGGAAGGCAGCACAAGGATCTGAGCCATTCCCCTCCCCCCCAAACCTCCCTGCTTTCCTTGAAGTTGGTGAAAAAGACCCATCCTTCCCAGTAACTGACCAGCTCTCAGTGGCCCCTGCACTGTGGACCAAACTACATGTGATCTTAACTGAATCCTTTTGGACACGAATGCAGGGCACCCCCACTCCACTCCCAAAATTGCCAGGGCAGAAGGACTGATTCAGATTAGGACCCTAGCAGAGTAGGACAGTTTTACTCTGAGTAGAATTAGTAGTTGATACAACCCTTGTGCCCTCCATGCCCATTAATTGTCCTGTGCCTGCAATTTGCACTCACCGAAAGGATCCCGTTTGCTTCCATTTCAGGTACAAGGGCTGGTTGGGTCAGGATCATGACCAAGGGTTAAAGCACCCTCCCTTCCTTTAATGTCCTGGGGTGAAATTTGAAGCAGCCCAGTACTGTTAGAACTATGCTGTGAAGGTCACATGTCATTTGGCCCCAAACCTCTTTATCAGGCACCTGGCTTAGTCCTCCAGACACCTGAGCTTGGAGGACCTCATTAGGTACAGCCCAACCTGGCCAGGCCATTCACAGGCATCAAGGCAATGGTGGTCTAAGTTGGTTTGAAAGAGTGATTGCTCCTCATGGTGTGGACACTCACTCCACTTTTGCTTCTGGTCTAGGAGCATCCCTGTTCCTGAGATTTCAGGAGCCCTGAGGAAGTGGGCCCCGGAGATGTCACTAGGCATGGCACATTAAGCATTAACCACAGTCTCACACAAAAAACACAAAGTCTAACGAATGACTCATTACCCTCTCCTCCTCTTCAGCCCAGCCCAGTTCTTTGCCTTACTTTGTGCTCCCTCCCACCACTGAGTCCTGGAGATGGGGGTTAATTGGGAGAGCAGAGGAGGGCTAAGGCCCCAAGAGTCTATAAATTTTTGCAGCTGGCTCCTGCTGGGCTGAAGCTTGCAAGCTGCATGCACAGTCTTCTTTTTTATAATCCATTTTTTCAACATAAAATACAATAAAAGCCAGACTAATCTAGAGAAGAAAATTAGGAAAGAAGCAAGAATAAGAAAAGGAAGAAAATAAAGAAGAGAAGAAGAGAAAGAGAATAATAGTCCCTTTCCGACTATTCTGCCTTGACCTTTATTCCCCACACAGAAGAAGGACTTCTCACCTGGGAGCTTCCCCCTCCTCTCCACCCAGGGAGATCCTCTCTGCTCTGCCTGTCACACACAGCTCTCCATCTTCCAACCATCGCTTTCCTGCATTTATCTTCATTAGTCTAAGATAGGGAACTTCAAAAGCAAAGCATAAATGTAGATGGAATTAACCAAAAAGCAAGAACAACAACGAGAATGAAGAAAAGAGAAGAGAAATTTTAAAAAAGAAAATAAGAAGGGCTTCCACTTGTCTGTCTGCCAGTTATGACAATTATTCAAAATATGCACTCCAGCATAACATCTAGCTCTATTAATTTCCAGCTGTTTCCCAATCTGCTTGGCATTGTTTTCTCAATCTTCAATCCCAGGCATCTGAAATTCACCTTTTTCCGTCCCAAAAAGTCCAACAGGAGCTCTACAGCTATTATTATCATTACATGTCCAAAATAGTCCTTCCAACTAATCTTAATAACTAGTCTTTCTTCCTTAGTGACTTGTTGTGTCTTCATTAATTTCTGCCCAATTCCATATGTTCCAGTCCTATTTCCTGCTGATCATGCTTCGTCTTAGTTGAAAGGGAAAAGGAAAATCCTTCTGATCCTCCACTTTCCCCATTCTTTCCCCAAGAGCTTAGAGATTTTTTCTTCTGTGTTCCCTTTAATTTGTACCCAAGGCCTTTCCCCTCTTGGCTCCATCCCTGCCATCTCCGGTTGCCTCTTAATGCAATTCCCTTCACACACACACACACACACACACACACACACCCCTTGTCTGTTTCAGTCCTCCAGACAGCTGTATGGATGTCATCTCATGGTCAGGTAGATCTGGGCCCACATCTTTCCCCAAAGGCCCCGTGCTCTTTCTTTCATCTGATGTACCTTTGATCCCGTCTCCTTTAACGTTCTGCGCATCTGAGCTCTTGGTTCTGTCTGCTGTTCCTCCGGCCCTTGGCACAGGACACCAATGAGGGAGGAGGCATTCAGCATTGCCTTTGCCTCCAGGAACTTGTGTCTGCTTCTTTAAACGCTCGTTCCTTTCTCACAAAGATAAGGAACTCGGCTAAACAGCTGCAAATACTGTAACACGATTTAAATGTGTTTTACGTGAAATATACAATGTGACACTAGATGGCGATGGTGAGCCACATGGAAAATGCAATGTATTTTTAAAAAACGCTTAAAAAAAAGCATTTTCAGAACGGTTTTTATATGTGCGTTGATTCCACCAAGGTTCAGTTTTGTTTTTGCAGCCAACACAGCATGTACAAGATGGAGACTTACGGGCAGTATATCGATTTTAAACAGATTCAGAGCCATATTATCAGTTGTTTCTTAGTTGTCAGTGATTAAGATAAGCTTTTTGGTTAATTTTTTAGCCTGTTAAATAATGCTTTTTCGTTCCGCAGCAGTCCATTTGTCATCTGGGTGCTGATTAATTGGCAGATAGAAAATCCAATTTATAGTTATTTCCAGATTTCAGAAATAGTTAAAAGAATCTAATCTAAGGCCTATTATGGGGTGCAGGGGCCCATGAGTGTTCCTCGCGTGAGACATTCCTCCACCCCCGAAAACTTCTGTCTGTGGTGTGATGATTTTTTCTTCTGAGCATTTGAGGTTTATCCTTGAATTCCCTTATCTCAAAAAGGAGTTTTGGTAACCTTCGTTATCTTGAATCGCTGCATAATTATCTCCGCTGAGATGAGTGCCAGCAGTTATCGACTCATTGCCATCAATGCACAATCTTCTTAATAAAAAACAAAAACGAATAAAAGGCCTTCTCTCCTCCCTGGAGATTCAAGCCCCTCTCCCCCTGCCCCCTGGGGGATGCCAGGCAAATTTGGAGACTTCAGGTTGCTCCTGTGTGGCCAGACCCCATGCCCTGCTGGAAGGATGGAATTGTAGACACATCTCCCCACGGCAGCATCTCTCGCCACCCGGGCCTCTAAGGGCTCATGCAGACTTGCTTTGTGGCACGTTTCGAGGCACACGCCTACGCCTTCCTGGTTCGTGTCTGAGTTTTTGTGGGTTTCTTGCCTTGGCGCTTTCCTGGCAAGAGCCTGCTTTTTACCCCTGAATCAGAGCATACGGGAAGCCACAGAAAACTCAAATTGCTGTTTATTCTGGGGGAAGCAATGGGGCAGCGGGGAAAGCACTCTGACACAAAGTTTTAAGGGGTGGAGCAGAGTGAAAAAAAGTGTGGGGTGAATGGTAAGTGTGGATGAGCCCTAACCTTGGCCACAGGTGTTGCCCCTGTGAATCATCTCCTCTCATGTCACTGCAGCCCTCAAACATCCATGGGGCAAAGTGGGGTCCTGTCCAAATGGAAAGCAACAGCCCGCTCACCCCCCGTGATTCCCTCGGCCTGCTCCCCAGCCTGGATCTCAAGCGGCAGGAGGGCCAACGTCCCTCCATTGCCCAGTTGGCTGCAAGCGCTGCTGTGCTGTTCCGTTTGGCCCTGAGCCAAGTGCCCCCCCCCCCATCGTGCTGCTGGCAGGGCTTTCTTCCCCCCCTTTTCTTTTCAGCCCTCTCTCCTTTTCAGGCGATGAGTTGCCCGCTCCAAAGCCACAGAAGCGGGACTTCCAGTATCAGGACGACGAGAGAGAAATTGTGGAGTTTGTCCCCAAGCTGGACCACGCGTAAGACATGCTGGGCAGGGCGGGGAAGCAGCAAGGCGGGAGGTGTCCTTTCGGGGAAAATGGGGGTCGGCCGGCCCCAAGACATTCGGGTCCCTCAAGTAGAGAATTCAGCTGGCCTCCCTTCCATTGAGGTGAATTTAACAAGGAGCAATTAATATTTGAATGGTAATAAATACTGTACACACATAAATACATGAAATTTATATGCCACTTAATTGCTAAGGTGACTTCTAAGCAGTTTATGAATGTAAAACCAATTACAGAAAGTGTGCACAATTGAAACACGCTGTTTATTTTCTCTCTAAGAGAGATTTGGTAACTTTCAGCTGCTGATGTTCCTCCAGAGTTTTGAGAGGAAATGGGAAAGGCCGGCCTTTCCTACAGGAAGTTCCAGGCTGCTCTCATTGTCGGAAACTTCAGTTTCAAACAATAGTATTTTCTCTTCTTGCTCAATGACTTCCTAGACGGTCCCAAAGTCTACTTGCTTTTACTCTCCTCCCACCTACAGAGTTCCAGCGCTCATAGCCTCTGCCTGACATCTTTCCCTGCAGAGTCCAGAATACTTCTCTCTTTTGTTTAGCTTTCCTCTGCACTCCCCATGGCCAGAAAAGAATTTTCGCTGGTAGCTTTTGTATTCTTTGGAAATTCCCAATTTTCTGGCTGTGGCTTCCCCTCATGACTTCCCCCAAAGAATCCTGGGAATTGTAGTCTTCTCCCACAAAGTTACAGTTTCCAGCACCCTCAACAGACTATGCTCCCGAGGGTTCTTTGGGGCAAGTCACATGCTTTGAATGCGCGTTGGATGTGTTTGTGCCAGTGTGGCATAATAGTTAGTGTCAGACTATGACCTGAGAGAGGAATCCCCACTCAGCTGCAAAGCTCACTGGGGGATCTTGGGCCAGTCACCATCTTAGCCTAGCCTACCTCACAGGGTTGTTGTGAGGAGGAAATGGGGGGGGGGACCATGTACACCACTTTGAGCTCCAGTGCAGGAAACGGCAATAAAATGCCCAATTAGGAAATGAATGGGATGGTTGCAAGCATAAAACCAGAAAAACGTAGAAACACTTTTTAAAAGTTCCATACGCAAAACAGCTTAGAAGCATTCAACATATAAAAGCAGGTTCTTGAACAATAGTTGCTTGACTGTGTTTTGCTTCTCAGGAGGGAAGAGTCTCCCGCCATCCCGCGAATCCCTTGTGTGACGCCTGAGACGGTCCTGATCCGACCCGAGGAGCCAGAACAGGTGGGTGGGTGTCTGTCGTAAAAGGGACCTGGAGGGACCCACAGGGGCATTCCTGACTCCAGCGTCCATCCACAGTGACCCTTGGCCCTTGGTTCCTGTGGCAGGTCCTCCCTCTTCGGAGGCTAAGCCACTGGCGACCAGAAATTATGCCTTTGCAGCGGTGGTGCCCTGAAACTGACATGCCTGTCCCAGAGAAGCTCCCATCATGGCAGGCTGGATCTCTTTTGGGCACCAGTTGCTGGAATCCACAGGAGGGAGAGTGCTCTTTGCAGGTGGTTGGCTGCTGGACTAGAGGGGCCGTTGGCCTGATCTAGTGGGCTCAGAGCCGTCTCATCCATAGAGGCCGGTGGCGTGGCGCGCCAGGGCGCAGGGCACCCCCTCCCCAACCCGCCCCCGCCCCCACGGGCAGGCGGGCACTCGCGCGCCGGCGGGCGGGCGGGCTGTAAGCCGCCCGCCCTCGCCTCCCGGAGCCCCAGCTGGAGCGCTGAAGCGGCACGGGGCTTTGCGCGACCTTCCAGCATTCCAGCTGGGGCTCTGGGAGGCGAGGGCGGCCGGCTTACAGCCCGCCCACCCTCCCGCCGGTGCGCGAGCGCCCGCCCGCCCCTCATCCTCCGCCCGCCGGAGCGCGGGCGCCCGCTCCAACGCCACACCTCTCATCCCCGCTCGCCCACCCCCCCTCCCGAGGGGCGGCCAGCGCGGGAGGGAGGCGGGCGGAGAGGCGGCAGGCTGGGGGCACCGAGGGATCGCTGCGCCAGGGCGGCCGATCACTCTAAGACGGGCCTGAGTGGGCTCTTCCGATGATCTCATGACATTTCTGTCCCCATTGAGTCGTCTCCATTGGCTTCCATGGCTCTGAGATTTTGGGAGGGGTGCAAAGCCCACGTGCTTTGAGGACCTGCGTCTGAAGCAGGCTGCTGTCCAATGTCCTCTCCCAACTCACCCCTGGCTGTAGGGTGGGAGCATTGGCATGCTGTGGGAGGGCCCCCGAAATTGTATGGCTGGGATCTGGAGGAAGATGGACCACCGTGGAAGAAGAAGGCTGGTGTAGGGGTGCAAAGGTGGGGGCGTGGGGAGCCCTCAGTTTCCACAGAGGTCGTTGGTGGAGGCATCTAGGCTTCTGCTTGAACGGGTCCTCTGATTCTGTCCCATGTAGGCTTCCAAGGAATTTGATGAGGAGTCTCTCATTCCAAGCAGCCCTGCCACAGAGACCTCCGACAACATCAGCCCTGTGGCCAGCCCAGTCCACACAGGGTGAGTTCTTTGCCCCCAGGCTCCTCCTGCTTCTCACATCCCCACTTGCCCTGGGATGTTTCCCTGCAAAACCCCAAAGCGGAGCGTGTCCTTCAGGCACCAGGGACGTAAGACAGATCAGCCCCTGCAGCTACCCTGCTGACTTATCCTGAGTCATATCAAGGAATGGCCAAGCCCAGCTCCATCTTGTCTTGCATGCTCTGACTGGCAGCAGCTCTCCTGGGTCTTAGGGAGAGCACCTGCCAAGAGATCTTCTGCTGTCAAGGCAGATGCTCTTCCCCAATAAGGTACATAGGAAGCTGCCTCATACGAAGCGCACGTTTGCTTGCCACACCTTTGCTTGCCACACCACTTTGCCCTGGGAAACCTGCGGCTTAGCGCAGAATCAGAACAAATGGCAGCTGGGTTCCCCGCAGATCCTCCAGCTGAGGAGCAATCACTGGGGTGAAGGGGGTGCATTTCCAAGCTCCTCTGCCCCCATCTTCTCTGCTTTGAGACTCTGGGAAGCCCTGTTGTGACCTGTACATTTGACAACTGAATCCTGCCTTTTGCCCCCTCCCCAGATTCCTCGTCAGTTTCATGGTGGATGCCCGTGGCGGGTCCATGCGGGGGAGCAGGCACAACGGCCTCCGCGTCATCATCCCACCCAGGACGTGTGCAGCACCCACACGCATCACCTGCCGCCTGGTCAAGCCCCAGAAACTGCAGGCCCCGCCTCCTCTGGCTGAGGAAGAAGGGCTGGCCAGCAGGATCATTGCCCTGGGCCCCGCCGGAGCACAGTTCCTCAGGTGAAGAAGGCTAGACACTCTCCTCTCTGGGCAGTGCCCTGGCTGCCCTCACAAGCGGGTCGCTGAGCAATTGGCACTCTGAGGAGAGCTCTAATCACTCGCTGCCATGTGTGCTGGGGGCAGGAAAAGGAAGGAGGCGGGTGGTCCTGCTGTTCCTACATCAGGAAGACTTCAAAGCCCTCGTGGTACCTCTAAGCACCAAATGCATATAGTCTCAAACACAAATCCCAACATCCTATCTCTCCGTGTACGTTATATGTCCATAGCTTTCAGCATAGAGATGCTGTGGAGCAGAGCCTGGCGTCCTCCAGGTGCTGCTGAAGTGCAGCAGTGTCACTTTGAATGACCTCCAGGGTCCCCCCAGCTCTGTGACTCTGTGCTTCTCCACAACACTTAAAAATTAATATTATAAAGGTTTTTTTATTAACGTAAAATCAGGAGTACCCAAAACCAACCAAACCTCAAAATCAAAGTTGCAAAATATAGGAGGAGGTTGTATTTTCCAAAGAAACAGAAAACATAACGTAAAACAGTAAAAGAAGCAAAACATAGAATCAAAGCCAAATATTACAATTTGATGATGAGGAAAGTTCATTGTATCTGAATCTGACACATAAGAAATGAAATCCCACCCAATGGAGTAAAAATGTTCCAGGTCTTCCTTACCTTTAAAAGCATGTAATTTGTGAGTTATTTTTTCTGCACTAGCCAGAGTCTACACAGAGCTTCACCGCACTTCCTCCTCTCCTGCTGCTTTCCCCTGGAGAAAACCGCTCCTTAGTGCTCAGCAAATGGAGCAAATGGCAATTTGGGTTTTCTCTAATTGACATTTGCTCAGAGGAGTGGGGAAACCCTCTTGGCCCTGTGCATTCCAGGCATGGAACAAGTAGAAGTGTGGACAAGAACATATTCTTGTACCATAGCAAGAAGTTTAAGTCCTGTAGTTGAAGCTTCCAGGCCAAAGAAGTTTCTCGCTGCATCCATGGAAGACGTTTCTTAGATCGGAAAGTTGCCATTTGATCGTCCCACAAGTTCGAAAGTGCAAGTTGTGAGGAGGCTTGGGTGGGGCATTTAAATTTTTTAAAGATTTCTTGAAAATTGTCTGTCCAGAATTTGGATACCAGAGCATTCCCACCACCGCAAGCAGAAAAATTGGAGCATTTTATGTTATGTGAGAAAGTTGCACAGCAGAGGTGCTTCTCCCCAACTCTTGGGTGAGCATAATGGCTATTCGCTTTGGGCCCTGACACTCAACTCTCCCACAGCCCTGTAATCGTGGAGATCCCTCACTTTGCCTCGCACGGCCGCGGTGACAGGGAGCTGGTGGTTCTGCGCAGTGAGAATGGATCCATATGGAAGGAGCACCGCAGCCGCTATGGAGAGAGCTACTTGGACCAGGTCCTCAATGGCATGGATGAAGGTACGAGTGCCTGGCAGGAACAGGGGAAACCAGTTGGGGAAGAGGCTCAAAACTGCCCAAGGAGCGAGGAAGTGGCAATAGCTTTGCTGGTTTCCAAGCCTCAGCTCAGGGGCAGAGGGACTTTCCTCAGCCTCCCAGAGGCCAGAGGCAAAAGCAGGCAGAGAAATGAATGTGAATTTCTACTTGGTGCAGTAAACTGGTTTCAATGCCCACTCTCAGCTCACTCTGCCCCTCATTCAGGCAGGCAAGAAGCATTATCTTCAAGGACACATTCCAACGTGGCAAAAACACTCAAGGGTGTATGTGGCCTGCAGAGACTTCCAAGGGCCACGAGGAGAGATCAGGAGGGCTGCTTGTGCCTGCCCCCCGGGCCCAAGGTTTTCCACCCCTGCCCTATACCAGCAGTATAGCTAGCCCATGGGGGCGGGGCGAGCCAAGGCTGGGCGTACTGCATGGAGCCTCTCTGCAGCCTCCCCCTCAGTTGTAGGGCAGCTGAGGCAGTGGGGAGATGCAAGCCCCATGCTGCTCGAAAAAGCAGCGCTGAGCTTGCAGGCAGTCTGCCCGCCACCTCCCCCTCAGGAAAGACGTGTGGCTCAGGCATGCTGCAGGCCCCGCGGTGTGGCGCCCAGTGCCCCCCGCCTCACCCAGCTACGCCTCTGGATTAGGCAGAATCATGGAGGAGAGGACTGTCGAAGGCTACCAGCCATGAAGGCTGTGCTCTGCCTGCAAAGTTGGAGGCAGCAATGCTGGTTTCTGGAAATCACTTGGGGGGAGAGTGCTCCTGCAGTGGCATAGGAAGGGGCATGCGGTGGGTGTGGGAGATATTTTTTCAGAAACACATATTTTTGCCATTTTGTCACCCTCCTCAGTGATGACACCCAGGGCGGACCGCATCCACCGCACCCCCCTTCCTACGCCACTGCTAACCACATAGGACCAGGCTATCTAAAGGGCTTCCTCTGCCCCCCAAGTTAACTGCTTGTGCATTGCAGGTTGCTGGGGAGGCTCTTCTCTGAGATGAGGGAGGGGGCCTTTGGGGGCTACCCCTAAGCAGTCCAACTCCCTACCTTGGGAAATTACTTTGTCCCCTTCCGATGGTTTTGACAGACATTTGGCCTAGCAAGTTGCTAGTGCCTGTTTTATGCTCCCTGATTTTTTGGTGTGACATTTTTCGTTGCTGTTCCTGTCTCTCTAATCCCCCTCACCTCCAGTACAGTTTCATCTGTCTGCTGGTGGTTCTACTCAAAAGGAAAATGTAAATTAAAAAATTAATTCCGATTGCAATTATTTGAAGTCGTAAGGAGTGTGAATGCCAAGTCAAACTGTTGGTCTGTGTGGCAGGGTTCTGAGCCTTTCATGACTGGTCAATCTAGTTCTTCTGTTGATTTATTGCTCGTGGCACACTTTCAGCAATATTCAGTTCAGGAAATCCTTGCTATGTGCTCTTACCATGCCACTGCCAACTCTTACAGAGCTGGAGAGCCTCGAGGAGCTGGAGAAGAAGAGGATTTGCCGCATCATCACCACGGATTTCCCCCTTTACTTTGTGGTCATGTCTCGCGTGTCCCAGGACTGCGACCTGATTGGCCCAGAGGGTGGCTGTCTGCAGAGCACGTTGGTGCCCCTGGTCCAGGCCACATTCCCAGAAACGGCAGTCACCAAGAAGGTCAAGCTAGCTCTGCAGGTACAAGGACAACCTCCTGTCTCTTTCCTCTATCTCTAGAGCAGAGCAGTCCAGGGAGACCTGAAGCAGGAATGGTGTGGACATGGAAGTCTGTGGGTGTAGTTCTGAATTTGGGGAGTAGGATTGGTGGGCTTCATAATAAGGAAACACAGCCGAAATAGCCAATGCAAATTAAATGTGCACGTACAGTACTTCATTTTGCAACATAATATAGGCAATCAAAGAATATGGAATACAGACAACCCCTGATTTGTGCAGGGGTTGCGTTCCATGTCAGTGTGCATGTTGGCGGAGCATGCATAAGCCTGCCCCACCCTGTTATGCCCTCTTCAGGCTCCAAAAATGGCCCATGTGTGCACAGTTGTGCGTTCTTAGAACACACACAAAACGAGGGCTGCCTGTATTTTGGCAGGGAATAATGGAAAGGCCTTGAGATCTAGGCAAGGGATCTGACTGAGTGCTGGGTTTCAGGAATAGCAGCCAGGGCTGGGTGGGGAAAACGGGGGTTGTGTTTCAAAATCATTCAGCATCCTGAGCAACTTATTTGTTTATTTAGCAAAGCAAGTTTCTTTACCTTAAGGTAATGGAAATAGGTTTGTAAATGTGTGAGGAAAAACACTTAATATATCAGAAACCAGAGGAGGGGCTGAGTGGGATTTGCTATGGCTGGGGGCGGAACTTTGTTGCCATACACAACCAAGTCCTGACTGGTAGCTGCATGGGGCTCAGCCACTAACAGAGTAACAAAAACCAGATCCATTCAGTGCATTGCCCAGTCTGGTCCTCAGAGTGACAGGTGCTGGACTGCTTATTACTGGTTCTCCCACGTTTGCAGATCTCTGGTGGA
Organism: Lacerta agilis; assembly: GCF_009819535.1. Taxonomy (NCBI): domain Eukaryota; kingdom Metazoa; phylum Chordata; class Lepidosauria; order Squamata; family Lacertidae; genus Lacerta; species Lacerta agilis. Next base: position 761,810 of record NC_046319.1, on the reverse strand, counting down.
CATTCTGGCTATTCAGGGGCCTGGCTCTGGAGTTGCCTTTGAAAGAGGCCACTGCAGAGCACATGGCTGGCATCCTGGCAGCAAGGAGGGCCCACTTTCCAGGAGCATTGCGCAGCATTATACTGACCCTTTTGGCATGTCTCCTTGTGGGAATGTTGAGGATAGTAGGAGAGGATATACTGATTAATACAGGGGTCGGCAACCTAAGGCCCATGGACCACAAGTGGCCCATGGGTTCGTTTAACTGGCCCTTGGACCCCCGCCACCTGCTCACAGCGGACTGCCTTCCAGCACACTGGCCAGCTTCCCAGTGGTTGCAGGAAGCTCCTGTAGCCAATGGGAAGCTGTGCATGCCTCCTCCGCACTGGAAGGAGTGCCGGAAATAGCATTTGCGCATGTGCACGCACGCACATGCATACTCCGGAGCACCGCGGTGTCTGTGGGACCGTGAATCGTGAGAATCACTTGAGTTAAGCAATCCAGTCTGGCTTGTCCAGATTGGATTTGTTCCTGGTAAATTCCCTTTTGTTCCCTCTTAAAAACGATAATGACACAATAGTCTTCTTTAAGAAAGAAATGATAAGGTTTACTCACATTCAGTCCACAGTGTGATCCTGAAAGCAGGCTTTAGCTTGTAGTTACAGATACAGAGAAAAGTGTGGGTTCGTCCTCTTGTGAGGAATAAGCCCATGTGCTGCTGGCTGAGAGCCAGCACACAGCAAAAAAGGTATCAAGAAGAGTCAAGAGGAAGATGGCTGCGTGACTGGCCCATTTGTAGGGTCTGCCAGGGTCACGCCTATCTACCTGGTCACACACAGGGGGAGGACACTCCAGACCAGGTGTGACATGAAGTCTTCCTGACTGGAGCAACATTCCCCTGTGTGTCCACTCTGGGCAAACAGGAAATGTTGTACTTGACTGCTTATGTTACATCCCACACTCCCTGCAGGCGCAGCCGGTGCCAGATGAGCTGGTGACAAAACTTCTGGGGAACCAGGCAACGTTCAGCCCCATAGTGACAGTGGAGCCACGCCGCAGGAAATTCCACCGCCCCATTGGGCTGCGCATCCCCCTGCCACCTTCGTGGAGGGAGAACCCCCGAGACAGTGGGGAGGGCGATACCACCAGCCTGCGGCTCCTCTGCAGTGTCATAGGTGAGTGTGATTTAGGGCTGGAGCACAGTCCTCCCTCCTGCTCTTCACTTTGTTGCTCACTTTGCAGGTTCCAGAGTTGCAGCTTGAGGTGGGTGGCGGAGAGATTTCAGGGATTTGGTGGGGAAGGCAGTGTAAGGGAGCAAATGAACCACCATCGGCAGCAACTGGCCTTGATTTCACCCCCACGGTGAGGGCAAGAAGATTTTCCCTCACTCTGCTTTCAGAAAGATGCTCCTTGATGGCAGCAGCACATGGCAACATGTTGAAGCCTGATAGAGTGAGGGGAGATGCTTTCTGCACTCGCTTTAGGAGGAAATCATGCGGGAGAGGAAAGGGTGGTTAGGGGGAGAGCCAGGAGTTATGGCACCGCTAAGAATGGAAAAGAGGAGGCTGCGGGGAAAGGTAAGCCAGGCAGCAGTTTCAAGGAAGCTCCTCTACCCCACTTGCCATCGTGCTCTCCCCCAAAATCTTTCTGGGGAGGGCTGCTCTTTCAGGGGCCCTTCATCAGTTTGGGCCTGCTGGTTGGCTCTTTTTCATGGTTCAGGGGCTCAGCTATGCCCTCTGCCTCCGGGGAGTCTTGCCCTTTTGTCATCGATGTTTTTGGATGATAGCTCTCATCAGCCCTGGCCTTGTATGGCTGGGCTGCCTGAGGCTAATGGAGAGTGGAGCCCAAAAGCACCTGGAGGGCACCAGGTTGGCAAAGGCTGAGCTAGGGAATCTCCCACAGGTGGCTGCCCAGGTGGATGTCTTCTGTGCTGGAGATGCAATGCATTTTCCCAGCAAGTTATTTATTCCTGTTTTGTACTTGGGGAAATATTCCCCTATCCATCTTTTTTGTAATTACATATTTTATCATTTCCATGCATAAAGCAGTTTACTATTAACAATGCAAAGTTAACAGCAAAAATTTGCACACCCCAGAATCGAAGCAAACTTTTAAAATAACTGAGCTGAAAGATTCCTAATCATAATTCTTCCAGCATCAAATCTCCACGCCATCAGTTTTGGATCAGCCCAGACAAGATCTTAAGTCTGTAATAAAGTGAAATCACAATGACAGTGCTAAGATTTGCTGGGTTTATGAACAAGCTTCTACATAAACTATAAAAGGATCCTGTGTTTGTTTCGTTTATTTAGCAGATTCATACCCTACCTTGCAATCAATTGATTCTCAAGGCGACTTACAAGTAACAGGTAATAATGCAAAGAACCTTGAACATGCCAGGAGGACCCAACAGCCTTCAGTTCTGTGGCTGATGGAGGGGGCCAAAGCAAGATTCCCTTCGGCCATCCCAGAGCAGCTGGCAGTTGGAACAGAGTGTTCTTTCTGGTGGAGCAGTGCTGTGTAGTGGTTAGAGTGTTGGACTAGAACCTGGGAGTCCAGGTTTCAAATGGCCACTCAGCTGAGAAGCTTGCTGGGTGCCATGGGACCAGTCACAGCCTCAGCCTCAGCCTCAGCTACTTCACGGCAGTGGCGTCACAGGGGGCAGTGTGCCCCGGGTGCCATGTCGGGGGGGGGAGGTGTGACGAGAAGTGCAGCTGCAAATAGAGGATCCTGCCACCGTCCGTACGGCATTTGAGCAGTGCTGGCGGCAAACAGCTACGTACAACATATGCGTGGTGTTGCACGCATGCGCTGTATGTAGTGATGCCGCACATGCACTGTACATAGCGGTTTATGGCCGGCGCTGCTTGAGCGCTGTATGGATGGTGGTGGGATCCCTCCGATGCCGCTACAGCTGTGAGCAGAGGATCCCGCCACCGTCCGTACGGCACTTGGGGGGCGCAGGTGGCAAACCGCAACGTACAACGCATGTGTGCTGTCGTACGCATGCGCTGTACGTAGCCATGCCGCACATGCGCCCTATGTAGCAGCACAACACATGCATCATATGTAGTGGCACAACACATGCGCAGCTGGCGGTTTGCCCTGCCCTGGGTGTCGGTTAGCCTTCTTTTGCCCCTGCTCCACGGGGTGGTTGTGAGGTCAGGTGGGGAGGAGTGGGGAGGATGGCACCATGATCCTCCTTTGTGGAAACAAACAAATACAGCAAAGCTTCCTGCAGCTGCTGCTGCTTCTCTGACTGGCGCTTGAGATCAGGCCAGTCTTCCCTGGTGGTTGTCTTTGTTTTCATCCTCAGTAACTCAGTGACAGAGCACCTGCTTTGTATGCAAATAGTCCCACGTTCCACCTTGGCATCTCCAGGGAGAGCTGGGAAGGCCCCTTGCCACTTAGCATAGGCAGTTCTGAGCTGGTGGGACCAACAGCTGGACTCAGTGCAAGGCAGCTTCCTGTATGCCTGCGATCTCAGGTGAGCAGCAGAGCAGCAGCAAGGAAGGTTGCTTGTTGGTTTGGCAAGAAATTATGCATGGTAGTGAGCGGGGGGGGGGATGCCGCTTGGGTGCGTCTCTCCATCCCCGTGACTTGCGTAACCTCAGGGGGAGGGGGAAGGAACCAGGATGTGCTGGAAGAAGAACCAGAGGGACTGCCTGCATCACTGGGTGGACTGGAATATAACGTCTTGTTGTTGTTGTTGTTGTTGTTGTTGTTGTTGTTGTTGTTGTTACATTTATATCCTTCCTTTTTCTCCACGGAGCTCAAGGTGGCATCTGTGGTCCTCCGGCCCCCCCTGCTAATCCCTACAACAACCTTGTGAGGGAGGTTGGGCTGAGAGGCAGTGACTGGCCCAAGGTCACCCAGTGAGCTTCATGTCCGAGTGGGAATTTGAGCCCTGGTCTTCCAGGTCCTAGGCTGACACTCTAACCATTACACACCACACTGGCTGGAGAGGTGGCATATAAATATATTCTGTAAACATTAGAAATAAATATCAACACAATGCTCACAGAATATTCTCCAATTCTCCAACTGCAGAGCAGGCCCTTTTTCTTCAGGACTTTGCAGATGAAGTGGAAATTGAGCATGTCAAAGGAATGAAACACTGGCTTAGTTCTCCCCCTTCCCCTGGTGGTTTCTGCCTTTTCCATTTTAAGTGCTGTGTGAACATTCAAGTGTTTAAAAGTTCATGTGTTACCTTGGTTTTCCCCCCTTTTTAGTTAATGTATGTACTTAAATGCAAAACTGCTGTGCACCTGAAGAGGTTCTTGGGGCCAGGGGCCACCAGTCAGTGCAGCCAGGCTTCTGCTTAAAGCCTCCCCCCCCCCGGCCCCCAGAGCTCAAGTCCAGGGATGGCCTGGGCCCGCTTGGAGTGCTAAAGCGGAAGGTAGCCAGGCCAGTGCCAGGCAAACCCAACTTCCCCTAGTTTGTTTCCCATCCTCTTCCCTGCAATGCTGGAGGAGCCTGGCAACCGGCAACACATTGGGCTGGTTGTAGAGCAGCGTGAGGTTTGTCCTAATGGACCACCCTTTCCGGCTCAAATCTGGGAAAGCGCATTTTGGCCCAAAGGCTGCGAGGGCCCTGCCAGGCCAGCCTGCCTGCTCCAAAAACCTCCTGTGCCCACCTGTGTGCTTTCTTCCCACTCTCTTGTCTCAGGAGGAACAGCCCCAGCACAATGGGAGGACATCACGGGGACCACAAAGCTTGTCTATGCCAACGAGTGTGCAAACTTCACCACCAACGTTTCTGCCAGGTGAGCCCGAGGAGCCATTTGGGGGAGTTGCGTGCATTGCACCTCGAAGGGCAGCAATGCTGAAAATGGTGACAATTAAACAGGCATAGCTTTGGAACATACAAAAAGGTTAACCAGAGGCAGCCCTGTTTAGGGAAGTTTTTAATGTTTGATGTTTTAGTGTGCTTTTAATATTCTGTGGGGGGCTGTCCGGAGTGACTGGGAAAACCCAGCCAGATGGATGGGGGGTATAAATAAATTGTTGTTGCTCTTGAAGGTCTGGGAAATAGCTCAGCTTCCTAAATTTCTGGTTACGGCCGGTTGGTGACCCTGTGGCTCCTTCCATGTGCCCCTCTCCTCTTCCCACCCAGGTTCTGGCTGGCAGACTGCCCATGCACAGCCGAAGCCATCCATTTTGCTATGCTGCTTTACAAAGAGCTGGCGGCTGTGCCCTACATGGCCAAGTTCGTGGTGTTTGCCAAAATGAACGAGGGCCGCGAGGGCCGCCTGCGCTGCTACTGCATGACCGACGACAAAGTGGACAAGACGCTTGAGCAGCATGAAAACTTCACTGAAGTGGCCCGCAGCCGGGACATTGAGGTAGCTCCCCTGGTACCTGGGGCCCTGCCCTGCTGAAGCTGACCACTCATGCTCTTGGCTGAGGGACAGGACAGGCCGCCGTCTAGAAGGAGCTTTTATTTATTTATTTATTTTAATGTATTTATTAACCTTTTCAAAACATCAACAGAATACATAAAACAAACCAATACAACAATTACAAACACAAAACAAAAACAAAAACTATTACAAACAAACTACAAACTACAAAAATGAAAAACAAAAAATTATTTGTTTAAAAACTGCTTCTTTCCTCAACATTGTTGCTTGACTTCCTCATGTCTGCCCTTCCTGCGTTCATTGTCCTTCATCTTTGGGATTTCTTTACATTATACAAAAAAAAATCTTATCCATTTCTTCAACTATTATCCTAATTCATTATTTCACATTTTATTAACACTTAACATAATTCTAAATTTGCAGTCTAACATTTCTTCCAAGTTCCTTCTAAATTTCAATTTTAATATATTTTTTCAAATACATTTTAAATTTCTTCCATTCTTCTCCCACTGCGTCGTCCCTCTATCAAAATTCTAGCTACTGTTGTGGCATACATAAATACAGTTCTATCACATTTTGGGATTTCTTGGCCTAGGATGCCCAGTAAAAAGGCTTCTGGTTTCTTTTTAAATGTGTTTTTCAACACCTTTTTCATTTCATTATAAATCTTTTCCCAGAAGTCTTTTACCTTTGGGCACGTCCACCACATGTGAAAAGAAGTTCCTTCTTCCTGTTTACATTTTCAGCATTTATTAATTTGTCCATGATATATTTTTGCCAATTTAGCCGGTGTCAAATACCACCTGTACATCATCTTCATAATATTTTCTCTAAGCATATTACACGCTGAAAATTTTATACCAGTTTTCCACAATCTTTCCCAATCTTCCAACATAATATTGTGCCCCACATCCTTAGCCCAATCTTTCATTATTGATTTTACTATTTCATCTTTTGTATGCCACTCAAGCAATAAATTATACATTCTGGATAAAATTTTTGATCTAGGCTCTAACAGTTCTGTCTCCAACTTAGATTTTTCTAACTGAAAACCAATTTTTCTATCTGACTTAAATACTTCATTAATCTGATAATATTGTAGCCAATCTGTTACATTTCCTTTCAATTGTTCATATGATTTTAATTTTAAATGTTCTCCTTCTTGTATCAAAATGTCACTATATTTCGGCCATTGTCTGTCCATATTTGCTATTTTATGGGCTTTTGCTTCTAGAGGTGATAGCCATCTGGGTGTTTTCCTTTCAAGTAAATCTTTATACTTCATAAAGTATAAACAAAGCTTTTCTGATTATATGCAATTTGAAACCTTTATGGGCCTAGAAGGAGCTTTTAAAGTGGTGTCATTACCCTTGCGTATTGTTAGTAGCATTAGAATTGTACATTGCAGGGGTTTCTAAACAGTGATTTGTGACCTTCATTCAAGTGGTTTGTAGTGTGTCTGCAAAAATGCAATTAAAAATCATGCAGCGCCTAGCACAGCTCATTTCAATTGCTACAACAGAAAGAAAAATTATTTAGTGGCCATCCAAGACCCTCAACAATTTTAAAGGAGTTTGCTGGGGAGGGGGAGTTTGTTTCAAATGCCTCCTTATTGATTGATTGATTGGTTGATTGATTGATTGATTGATTGATTTAAAAAACAAGCATGCCAGAGCAAACTACCTGCCCAACATAGCTTCTAGGGTGGCCCTAAAGTTGTGCCATGACAGAGTTTCATGATGAGCTGCCATTTCTGGAGGTGGAGCATAAACCTTCCAAAGGCTTGGAGACCTTACCGCCTCTTTCTGCAGGTGGTGGAGGGAATGCCGCTGCACACAGAGCTTTCTGGGAACCTGGTGCCCATCAAGAAGGCCACCCAGCAGCGCAGCTTCCTGTTCCAGTCATTCCGGGAGAACCGCCTGATCATCCCTGTCAAGGTGAGAGGCAGGACGTCTGGGGAGTAAAAGCGCCTGGCTCTGGTCAACCAGCCCGTTGCTGCTCTCACTTGTGATGCCACTGAAATTCATTATGATCTGGTTGGCAATCATGTTTTCCCAGCTTGTTTGCTTATTTGTTTGTTTGTTTGAATTCACATACCACCCTATATACACAGGTCTCAGGGCAGTTCCACAGAATAAAATCAGAATATAAAACCACAAAATACACAAAATAAAAACAACAACAACCCAATAATCCCCCCAAACCCCACACTTTAAAAGTTTGTGGTGCCCAGATACAGGGCCAGGCCTGTTGTTGGATAAAGTGGGGCAGCTGCTTCAGGTGGCAGGAGCTGGAGGGCAGCACACCCACACCCTATTTCCCCTGACACCCTTAAAGTGGCCGGCTTCCTGCTGCGCATGGACAGTGCCCTCCCATCACCAGCGTTGAAGCACAAGCCAGTGGCCCATCCTGACCCTGCAGTGGGGAGCAGGTGCCATCTTTTCCTCCCCCTCAGAGAGCACGTGGCTCCAATACATCACAAGTCCCACATCGCTTTGGCTCAGGACCAGCGCCCCACCTAGTCTTTCTCTCAAGCCCACCTGCAGCTGGAGAAGCAGGAGGAACCTGTGTCCAGTTGGTATTGGCCTGCCCATCTGTTCATCTCCGCAAGGAACTCTGGAAGTTGTAGCTCAGTGAAGGGAGCAAGGTGTGGAGGGGGCCAAAACACACACCACCAGCTTGGAGAAAACTTGTGGAGCACAGTTTCCAAACACTTGTTGAGAAAGCCCATAAGCACTGATCCTGACTCTGAGGAATAGATCACTCCCGTCCATTATTCTCCCCACTTCCTGGGGTTATAGGGAGCCTTCAGCCCCATTCCTACAACGGCCCCACTGCCTACTGGTCCGTTTTCAGTCATGACTCAAAATGGCTGATGATGGCTCATAAAGCAATGTGAGGCTCAGGTCCAAGCTCTCTGAAAGACCATATTCCCACCTACAAAGCTGCCCGGATTTGGGGGAGGCCCTTCTCTCGGTCCTGCCACCCTCACAAGCCCACTTGGGGGGACGTGGGAGAGGGCCTTCTTGGTGGCTGCTCTCAGATTGGAATTCCCTCCCGGGAGAAGTTAGACAGGCTCCCTCCCTGCTGTCCTGGAGTCCCTTTCTGAGAACAAGGCAGGGTATGTATGTATGTATGTATGTATGTATGTATGTATGTATGTATAAACAAACAAACAAACAAACAAACAAACAAATGTTATTATAATAATTCTCGTTCCAGGAGGCTTTTGGGAACTGACTGCATTTAATGAAAGGGCTGGTACTGTGCTGTTTTTATTGTAATTTGCTGCATGTTTTTAATCTCTCTCTATCTCTCTCTCACACACATATAATTTTAGTTCTATAAATGTATAATTGTTTTTAAATTATTGGGTTTCAAAAAAATGTTTTTAAATGTTTCTGTTTTATTCATAAGCCTAACTGAGCCCATGTCAGGAAGAAAAGCTGGGTGGTAGTAGTAGCAGTAGTAATTAGTAGTAGTAGTAGTAATTAATAATAATAATCTTGGGGGCAGGTGCGGGACAGCAGCCGGGAAGCCAGCGGCTCCTTGTCCTTCCTCCGCAAAGCCATGAAGTACGAGGAGCTCCAGCATGTCCTCTGCCACCTGAACATTACAATGCCTCCCTGTTCCAAGGTGAGTCCCGCCTGAGCATGTTATCTATTTAGTCATTAAACACAGGGCTTTCCCCCAGGAGGATCTTGCTGGAACTCAGTTCCGGCATCTCTCAGGTGAGTTCTGGTATAGTACTGATTAAACTTATTGGCCACCCGTCACCCAGAGGGTCTCTAAGCAGCTTACATCAAATATATGTATACATTATATGTACACATTATACATAAATATATGTATACATTACCAGATAGAAAAGGGTTGGGGAAAGTCATACTGTATAACACATTGTCTAAAGAACTGTTAACATTTTCACTAATTGCAGCTGGGTGGGCCCTAGCACAGCACGGTAAGGAATTAGACAATCTATCCACGCAATTTTCGTATAAGAACAATTGGTTTGTTGCGGTCTCAGAAAAGACAACATTCAGTTTAATACTGACACAAGGTCAAGCAAAACTGCAAGATTTCAGTGCAGTAAGGCAGGGCTTCCTCCAATTTGCCATCTGTGTCTGCTCCTCCCTCTCTCAGTGGCCCCTGGAGGGAGGAAAATCACCAGCCTTTCCGGACCCTCCAAGTGTCCCTCTTTTCCAGGGACATCCCTGATGTACGGTAGAGAAACCTTCCCGGTTTCTGATTTGATCCCGGAATGTCCCACTTTACCTTAGGATGTCCCTATTTTCATTGGAGAAATGTTGGAGGGCATGGAGTTATCTGACACACCCCCCCAGCCGTCTGAAGGCAGCCCTGTATAGGGAAGGGGTTTTATTTTTGGTGATACATGTTTTATTTTGTTTTTATATATGTTGGAAGCTGCTGAGATGCTGGCTGGGGCATCCCAGTCAGATGTGTGGGGTATAAATAGTAAAATTATCATTATGGAATGGGCTTGTCCCTATTTTTGTCGGACAAATGTTGGAGGGTATGCCTATGCTTGATGCCCCCAGAGTTCCGGCAGTGAGGAGCGAAGGAGAACGCTGACGCCGCTAGCCCTGCGCGAGAGATACAGCCTCCCCAGTGACAGCACCCTGGGTAAGAGTCCTTGGGGCCAGAAGAGGGGGCTGGCAGGGGGAGACAGAATTGGGACTCAAGACAGCCTTTTGCCATTGGTCTGGAGCGAGACATTCTGATGTCTCTTAGTGAGGGGGGATCTGTGCACCCTTTTATCTCTCCAGCTGTGTTTTTTGATTTTTATTGGATGTTCTTAACTGGTTTTAATTTAAGACGCTTTCAGTGCAACTGAAAAGCAACTGATGATGATGATGATGATAGGAGCTTTCTGCAGGCAGGGAGTTTATATGTTCCTCTGTTTCCTTTGCTTGTGGAAAGCTAGCATCCCAGGTGGGTTGGCTGCCAGACTACTTGATGGTAACAGCTTCAGGCAGTATAGAAATTTTAATAATAATAATAATAATAATAATAATAATAATAGAGAAACTGGACAGGATTTGTGACTGAGACCAGGGCAAAGTTGGGTAAGGGACCAATCAGCCATTTGACCTTGTTCCCAGAGGCTGCTAACAACCTGCACAATGCCAGAGACCCCAGCAGTGACCGTGAGTTTTGTGCCCTGTCTTTGCCCAAAACTTACTCTGCCCCCGCCTTCCTCCCTGTCCCCAGGCTCAGTAAGCAGCACAGAGAAGGACAGAACAGACATGAAGATGGCTGTCATTGCAGAGCATTTGGGCCTCAGTTGGGCTGGTGAGTGACACTGGTGTCCTTCCAGGCGCCCCTTTCATTGTACTTTCATGACTTGTTCTTCTGGAGGCATCGGGGCCCTTATACACAACCTTGCTGCCAATACTGTTGGTGCCTGTAAGTGTTTTGGGACAGACATACTGCCTCGTTTCCAATTGGCACTTGCTGCGTAACTTCCTGCTGACATCCTGCCGTTTATCATGCCACAAATATTCCCATCTGTTTTATGCCCTGCTTTTGTTGCACTGTAGCACAAGAGCACCCCTCCAGACCCCTTTGGCCCCCAGTTCCCACAACTGACCTCGGAAGCTCTGAGTTCCCACCACCCCAGGCTTGCTGGGTGGGAATCTTTCCTGCTATTAGCCCACACACTCCCTGTTTTTTTTTTAATTTTTAATTTTATTTTTTTGTAAACACCCACCTGGCAAAAAAGTCTCAAGAACCCTTGTCTCCCAGCTCCGTCACTGGGATCTTCTGCAGGAGCCTCTTGCTGGTCGTTCCCCAAGTTGGTGAGGCTCATTTGGCAACAGCAAGAACTGAGCCTTCAGTGTCATGGGCCCAGTTGTAGGGAAGACTCTGCCAGGGGAGATTCAGGAGGTGCCTCCCGTGCTAACTTGGAAATGCATGCTGGAAACGCCCTCAGCAATCAGGAGTGCATCTTTCCATATCTTATTACAACAGTTTTGCATGGTTTTTCTTGTGTGATTTCATGCATAGTTGTTGTAAACCTAATAATAATAATAATAATAATAATAATAATAATAATAATAATAATAATTTATTACTTGTACCTCACCCATCTGACTGGGTTGCCCCAACCACTCTGGGCAGCATTTTTGTATTTTTCTAAATATATAACTAAACTGCGCCAAGTGTGGCATACCCAACAGCAGGGAGGGGTGAAGAACTTCAGGTCTTCCTGTCTGACTCAGGCCACACCCCTCACTAGCCCTTGCTTTGCATGCAGAGAGTTTTTGGCTGGCTGGGATGTGTCCCTGAATTCTGACACCGCCTCTTGCTTGCTTGGAGACAAGGCAGAGAGGAGCACCAGCCCCCTGTGCAGCAGAAGAGACACTTCCGTTGCTCTCCCCCCACCCTGGCATGTGGCCCTTGGAAGGTTGCTCTGAATGCTGGCCCTCGGGCTGCAAAAGATTCACTGCCCCTGGCATAGAGGGCAAGTCGCAGGGGCTTCCTGCTTCCACCCCCCTCCATGTCTGATGGCAGCTGTGCTTTGTGTCTCTTTCCTGCCCCCCCCCCCACTCCCTCCAGAGCTGGCCCGGGAACTGCAGTTCGGTGTGGATGACATCAATAGGATCCGTGTGGAGAATCCCAACTCCCTTCTGGAGCAGAGCCTGGCCCTGCTGAACCTGTGGACCAGCCGTGGTGGCCAGAGTGCCAACAGTGCGTATTAGCAAGGGGGCTGGGGGCACATGGGCTTCATCTCTTGCTGTCCTGAAGAGGGAGGCCACACACCACCAGAATTGAGGTTTCCTTTGCACATGACCACATTCAATACATGGCATTCCTTCACTCTCGCCCAACAAAACATTGAATGCATCACACATTGGAACAGCTGGCCATGCCATGACTCCCCTCAGGCCGACTCTTTCCTGGTCTGGGCAGGCAGTGAAGGGGTCAATGTTCCTTGTTTGTGCATGGCTAGTCTCCCTAAAGGTACATTCTTGGTGATCTTCTCCTAGCATTCATTTCCTCCCTGGTTGTGAGGAGGGTTACTTTTTCCTCCTTGAAAAGTACCTAGAGTTGAAAGGAAGTCAAAAGAAGGACAGTCTTTCCTAAGTCCTCTTCCAGCTCTATGTGCTTTTCAAGGCTGGATCCAACTGTTACGTGGACAAGTGAAGCCTGTTTTGTGGAGTTTCATGAAAACACAAATAAACCTCATGGGATTTGGTGGTACTTTCTTCACAGGAATACAGGCAATCTATTCAGAACAAAAAGTGAAACTCATTATAAATAGCAACATCACGGAGCAATGCAATATAAGTAAGGGAACCAGGCAAGGCTGCCCCTTGTCTCCATTATTATTTATTTTAGTATTGGAAATCCTGAATAAAAAAGAAGAGAAGATGGGGAGATAAGAGGTATAGTGGTAGGGGGGAAATCTTATAAACTCAAAGCCTTTGCCGATGAACTGATAATAATGACAGAGAACCCAAAGGAAAGTCTATTGAGAACACTAAAGTTGGTAAATGAATTCTGGAGAGTGGCAGGTTTTAAACTTAACACAAAGAAAACCAAATTATTGGTAAAAAAAAATAATGGATGCGCAAGGAAAAAATGAGTTACAAGTGATATGGCCCTGGAAATTAGCAAAAAAGTGAAATATCTGGGGATATGGCTCACAGCTAAGAATATCAATTTATTCCAGGATAACTATGTTAACACTTGGAAGGAAATCAAAAACAAACTGGAAATTTGGAGCAGGCTAAACATCTCTTTTGGGGGAAGAATTTCCACAATAAAGATGAACTTACTCCCAAAAATGATTTTTTTTGTTTCATTCCATTCCAGTGATATAGGGATGGCAGGCTGCTTCAAAGATTGGCAGGAGGATATATCAAGATTTATCTGGAACAGGAAAAAAACCAAAATCAAACATAAATTATTGATTGATATAAGAGAAAGAGGAGGATTTGCACTACCCGACTTAAAATTATATTATGAAGCAGCCTGCCTTTCCTGGATATGAGAATGGATGATACTGAATAATACTGACCTGCTAGACTTGGAAGGGTTCGACAGTAGATACGGTTGGCATGCCTACCTAGGTTACGAGAAGGCCAAGGTACATAAAGGCTTTCTAAATCATGTGATCAGGAGATCATTATATAAAGTGTGGTCCAAATATAAAACTTTATTAGAACCCAAAATGCCGTGGTGGCTATCCCCGACAGAAGCATTTTCGGTTGAAAAGAAGAACATGAAGAGCAATTGGCCAACTTACAAAGATCTGCTGGAAGAAGAAGGTGATAAGTTAAAACTCAAAAAAAATAATGATGAAATTAGGCAACACCTGTCAGATTGGATGCAATTATAGGTCACTCCTTGACTGGGAGGTCAAAGAGGAAGAAGTCAAATCTGTAATGGTGAAGTGGGCCAGGGATCTGGGTTATAACTTCTATATGGAATCCTGGGAGAAACTCTGGAGGGAAGACATTAAATTCACGGCATGCTATGATCTAAGAGAAAACTGTATGAAAATGCTTTATAGGTGCACCTAAAACCAGTCAAATTGGCCAAAATGTTTAGATCTAGGAGAAACATTTGCTGGAAATGCAGGGAGGCTGAAAGCACATGAATCCAAATGTGGTGGAACTGTAAAAAAGATTAGACAGTTCTGGGAAATGATTTATAACGAGCTGAAGAAAATGTTCAAATGTTCCTTCCCTAAAAATCCGGAAGCCTTCCTGCTAGGAATTATGGGTAATGAAATTCCAAAAAAGCTTAGCATAGTCTTTATGTATGTTACAGTTGCTGCCAGAATTCCAAAAGGCTGGAATGGAGAAGATATCCCATCCAAATCAGACTGGTAAAATAAACAGAGAGGGTGTGCTGTAACTAGTGAGACTATCAGCAAGGTTACGAGACGTTACAGATGAAAAATTTAACAGAGAGTGGGACATATATAGAGTTTGTGTAAAGGAACATTGTCAAAATATTAATCCGTTGGCAGGTATTGATTGAACTTCTGTGGTTGAATAGGGTAATATTATAATACTTAAAGTAAGTCAAACAACATGGAGAAAATAAAGTTAAGTGTGCATCCAAGAAATATAATCTGGGAACATAATGGAAGATGGGAGGTCATGTTGAAATCAGTTGCAAAATTATGTAAAAAGCAAATAACTGAGGAACAAATGACTGTAGATTTTTTTTCTTTTGTTACTTTTTATGCTGTCTTCAACATCTAATGATCATTTTTGTTATACAATTTTCAATTAATAAAGCATGGGGGATGGGGGGTAGAGAGAGAGAGAGAAGAAGAAGAAGAAGAAGAAGAAGAAGAAGAAGAAGAAGAAGAAGAAGAAGAAGCCTTCAGGTGCTGGACAGCCTGTTCCTGCCGCATTCCATGATAGAAATGAATCCCCTGCTGTCACGTCTGGCTGATATGTCTCCTTCCTCTTCTCCTTTGGCAGTGGAGAACCTGTACACGGCTCTGCGCAACATAGACCGCAGTGAGATCATCAACATGCTGGAAGGCTCCTCCCGGCAAAGTCGTAGCCTGAAGGGAGACAAACGCTACTCCAATCGGGATTACTCCTTGTCACCCTCCCAGATGAATGGTGAGTGACGGCCCAGCTCCTGCCCCAGTGGATCCTTGCCTGGTGTCTCTTGTGAACCCGGAGTCATGTGCCCAGGCTAGGCTTGCACAGGTCTTTTCAGTGTGACTGCCCCTCCCTCCCCACCTCCCTCTGGATTTCTGTTGCCCCGTCAGCTACCTGCCTGCTAAAAAGCCCTCCTGGCTGGCAGCTTCCTTCCCCTTTGGCCTCAGCTAGAACCAGCCAACTCAAAGTTCACACCCTGATGGGGTGGAATAAATCCACAAGACCCCCAGGGAATGCCGTGGTGGGGTCAGGTGCTGGGGCAAGAGAGGCAAGAGCATAGCTGGGAATGCCAGTGAGGGCCACAGCCAGGTGTTAAAGAACAGTTGGGGGTGCAAGGGGTGAGGACACATTGACATTTCCACTGGTCTCCTGCCAAAAAACACAAGCGGTTTTCAGTTTGCTCCACCTCTTTCCTTGGGAAAACCCACTCTTTATCACTGAATCAGAACAAACACCCATCCATGGAAAACCCAGCTGACATTCAGTGACAAGGAGCAGCTTTTCCTGGGGGGAAGCAGCAGGGGCGTCGCAAGGGGGGGCGGGGGGGGGCGGGCCGCCCTTAGTTCCAGGGGAGGAGGGGTGACACTTTGGCCAGCCCCTCCCACCCCGCCCCGACGGGCGGACCCAAACGGGGGCATGTCGCCTTTTCCCCCTTCCAGCGGCTATTTTTCGGCGGGGGGGCCAGCGAGGAGGGGGTGTCACGCTGGCATGACACCCCCTCCCCGCTGGTCACCACCCCCCGCCGAAAAAACCGCTGGGAGGGGGGAAAGGAAGCAGAACAGGGCGCATTCAAGCCCTGCTCTGCTTGTTTTTCCCCTTTCCGCCGCTTTTTTTCGGGGGGGTCAGACCCGCGAGGGGGGGTGTCAAACTTGTCACCCCCTCCCCGCTGGTCACCACCCCCCGCCGAAAAAAGCCTCGGGAAGGGGGAAATCCCCCTTTCTGCATCCACGTGCGTCGTGACGTCATGATGACGTCACGACGCACTCGTGCCCCTCCCCCAGGGGGGTGCCTCTGCGCTGCCGCCACCTCCAGCAGCGCAGAGGCTAGCTACGCCACTGGGAAGCAGTGAGACAAGCGGAAGTGTGGACGAGCCCAGGGTCCTGGAGTCCAAGGGGCAAAGTGGCTGTGGTGCCATGTGCCCCACTGCATACAGAGGGTGCTGGTGGTCCATAAAGTGAATATCAGGGGAGGGGGTCCAGACTGGGACCCTGGCATTAGGAAGGGGCTTTTGCAGAAAGATAGGCAGTAGGAATGCAGTCTTGTGGTGATGCGGGGGGGGGTAAGGAGACACCTTCTGTGCTGCACAGATATAGGAAAACTTGCATAGATCCAGAGAGAGGCTGCCCTGAGAGAGGGAATCTGAGGTTGCTGCAGAAAGAGAAAGAGGCACTGCAATGGTGCAGCTCAAATAGCCTCTAGGGATCAGGCCTTGGGTGGCGCAAGGTGTGACTGGAGGTGGGTGCAGAGAGGTTCTGGGCTTTGAAGCCTGGACCCTGGGCTCCAGCTGTAGGTTAGATGCATAAAGCATTGCGCATGAGCAAGAGGGTGTGCGCTGGTGTGGCTTAGTGGGCCCTGGGAGCCAGGAGCAGCAGCCAACCCTGTGGTCAAGAGTCCTGCACACAGGGGTTCAGAGGTGTGTGCTCTCATTCCCTCCCCCCTTCCCCATCCCAGTTCAATCTGCGTGCTTCCACATGCTATCAGCCTGAGTTGGCTGGCCAGTTGGCGCCTATGCTGACCGTTGTCCTCCGACCTCGTCCTGACCTCTCCCCTCTTCCTCCTTTTTCTCCTCCACTGCCTGTCTCCACTGTTTCTCTGTCTTTCTCTCTCTCTCTCATTTGACCTGAGCCGTCCGTCCGAGAGCTTTTGCCCTGCTGACGAATGCATGCTGTGCCTGGCCAGACCTGGCAGCCGTGCCAGGCTGAATGTTGCCACTTTGCCCTTTGCTGCTTCCTCCTCCCTTCCTGGCTTCCCTTCCTTACCCAACGGCTGCTAGCGGAGCCTGGTGAAATGGGAAGGGCTTCCCTTCAGCCTGCTGATCCCGAAGCCCGCCTGGGCAGCTTGACTCTCCCAAAGGACAACCCCCACCCCACCCCTGCACGGCTGAGCAGGCCAAGTCCAGCCGCAGCAACTGTGGAAAAGCTGCATGGAGCACACCTGTGGGAGGTCTTTGTTCCCCTTGTGCCTCTGCCACCGGGTGAAACAATTTTACCCTTTCCATTGCTGTTTATCCATTACACAGCACTAGCAATAAGCTACATGGTGCTTTATAGAGCTTTGCCAGTAAATAGGTCTTGGCCCCCAAGGAACTTGCAGCCTAAATGTCAAACAGGGTGGGAGATCAGTTTGGCAAGGAGTGAACATGAGCAGATTAAAGTTACAAGTGTTGCTTACAGTTTGGTGTAGGGCTCTTCAGAATCCGAAAACTCACCTTTCCTATAAAGTCTCAGAGTAGCCCCTTTAATCCTCATGCTGAACTGTAGCCAGGTGTAAATAAGTGGAGCTGCAAATGTTCTCCTACATCCCTGGTTCTCCTTGACTCCTCCCTTCCCTGCTGAGATACACTGGGGTGTGTCCCACACTTTCCCCAGGCTTCTTGCCAGCTGCTGTGGCCCAGATGCCCACTGCGGGTGCCTCTTTCCCTCTTGCAAAATTGCAGCAGGTCCTGGCTCGGTCCTTGGCTGCCTGAAACCTGGTGGGTGCATCTGGGAGCAGCAGGTGCCCAAGGGCTCCCCAAGGTCAAGAGCAGCTGTAGGGAGCAAGTGGGAAGTATGGGTGCATTGATGTACACACTTTGTACTAGTATATGCATTTCTTGCACATTCCTTGGTTGGAGAACTGCCTTGGTAAAACCAGAGAGGTGCCCATTTCAGAGAATGCTTCTGTCTCCATTCAATGTTTTGGAAATGGAATTTCTCCTCATCCTTAGTGGGGAATAAGCACAATTTGTGCATTGTGTGATTTTGGAGCAAACCTTCCCATTTTGCGCCAGCGAACCCATGCGTGCTTAGAACATTGCCCTGCAGATACACCAGCTTCCAAAGGAGAGGGGGGGGCAACATAATGCGGTGCATGATGTCACACGTATGACATCAGGACGTCAGAGGAGCCAGGGGCGGAGCCAAGTGCGGCAACCAGGGGTTGCTTCCTCGCTCCTTCCCCTCCACTGCAGCAGAAGGAAGAAGACGAGGAGTTGGCCACCGTCCACAGCCTCCTCTGCCACTTTTGAACATAGGGGAAACCCCTCCCAAAAAACAGTGGGGAACCCAAAAGGACTTGGCCCCTGGGAGATGGTGCCCTTTCCACAGACCAAGCTGTCCATGTAGTTCTGTACTTCTGAGGTGGTCCAAGAGCTCTTTCTTCCCTTCAACCCTTTAAATGCTTTGAGCTGGAGAAGGGAGCATGTCGGTGCCCCTCTGGGTGCAAATGAGCCAGCAGAAGGCCAGCACAGTTGTATTTATTTACTCCATAAAATGGATGTACCACTGGGTTTTAAGAAAACAAAACTTAAAGCAGTTTTTTAAAAAAGTGATTCAATTTTAAATAGAAACAGTTTAAAACAGGTATCATTTGAAATTATTCAAAATCATTCAAATCATTCAAAAGATGATTAAAATCAACAGTAGCTAAAAATGCAGCTTCTACAGGTCTGGACAGGGTTGCATAAGAAAAACGTTTTTAGCAGGCGCCGAAAATAATATGGCAAAAGTGTCTGGCTGATGTCAATAGGCAGGGAGTTCCAAAGTTTGGATGCTGCCATATTAAAATAAAGTATAGATTTCTTATGAATGCCGAATAGGCATTGAGTGATTGCTTTTGATGCCTGAACAGGAAAATTCAAATCATAGAATTGCAGAGTTGGAAGGGACCACATGGGTCATCTAGTCTAACCCCCTGCAATGCAGGAATCTTTTGCCCAATGTAGAGCTCAAACCCAAGACCCCAAGTTTAAGACTGAGCCATCCATGACACCCACCTCCAGGCACACATATTTAAGGCACATGGGGAATTACTTACTGGGAATTTCCCTGTCACATGCCCCATAGGAGCTGTGCCAAAGCACTGTGAGATGTTCCCCACAGATCCATTTGCCTCCCCCTCTGCCACCTTTTGCAGCGCTGAGTGACAGCAGGACCCCAAAAGTCATGGGGCAAAGAGGACTCTAGTCAACAAAAGCATAGAAGACGCCCATGTGGTGTGCTTCAGCTACTTCAGCACACCTTAATTAAGGAGTGAGTCTTTAAAATGCCCCGAAACTCTTCATTGGCTTTGGACTTTGGGCTACTGTGGAGCATGTGAGCCAAAGCACCCTGTTTTCAGAGCTGACCATTTTGCGCTTGGGGACCTGATCCCAGAAGCCTCTCCTCTCTGTGCAGAGCCATGGGTAACCTGGCTTAGCAGCACTCGTCACCTCTGAGTCCTTGTTCTTTCCGAGTGCAAAGTGTGGGTTGGAGCAAGGCTCTGCCCTTTGGCTTAGCCTTGAGCCTTCTTGGGAACATGTGGGAGAATCGCTGTCTTCCACACCAGGCTCCTCTTCATCCTGGAGAGAAGTGACTAGTGGGGTGCCACAGGGTTCTGTCTTGGGCCCAGTCTTATTCAACATCTTTATCAATGACTTGGATGATGGGCTTGAAGGCATCCTGATCAAGTTTGCAGATGACACCAAATTGGGAGGGGTGGCTAATACCCCAGAGGACAGGATCACACTTCAAAATGACCTTAACAGATTAGAGAACTGGGCCAAAGCAAACAAGATGAATTTTAACAGGGAAAAATGTAAAGTACTACACTTGGGCAAAAAAAAAATGAAAGGCACAAATACAGGATGGGTGACACCTGGCTTGAGAGCAGTACATGTGAAAAGGATCTAGGAGTCTTGGTAGACCATAAACTTGACATGAGTCAACAGTGTGATGCAGCGGCTAAAAAAGCCAATGCAATTCTGGGCTGCATCAATAGGAGTATAGCATCTAGATCAAGGGAAGTAATAATACCACTGTATTCCGCTCTGGTCAAACCTCACCTGGAATACTGTGTCCAGTTCTGGGCACCACAGTTCAAGAAGGATACTGACAAGCTGGAACGTGTCCAGAGGAGGGCAACCAAAATGGTCAAAGGCCTGGAAACGATGCCTTATGAGGAACGGCTTAGGGAGCTGGGTATGTTTAGCCTGGAGAAGAGAAGGTTAAGGGGTGATATGATAGCCATGTTCAAATATATAAAAGGATGTCATATAGAGGAGGGTGAAAGGTTGTTTTCTGCTGCTCCAGAGAAGCGGACACGGGGCAATGGATTCAAACTACAAGAAAGAAGATTCCACCTAAACATTAGGAAGAACTTCCTGACAGAAAGAGCTGTTCGACAGTGGAATTTGCTGCCAAGGAGTGTGGTGGAGTCTCCTTCTTTGGAGGTCTTTAAGCAGAGGCTTGACAGCCATCTGTCAGGAATGCTTTGATGGTGTTTCCTGCTTGGCAGGGGGTTGGACTGGATGGCCTTTGTGGTCTCTTCCAACTCTGTGATTCTATGATTCCCAGAGAGAGAGAGGCATTGCAGGTGAAGCTGCTTTGAACCAACAGCAAAGGAGTAAGAGTATAATGATAGTACCTAAGATCTTCAGGGAACGCTTTTGAGTTGCTTAGATTCTTCACAGCCTCTCCCCAATCCCTGAAGTGCAAGACTGGTTGCAGCTACGCAGTGTTGAGAGAAGTTCCTTTTGCATATGGTCAGAGGCATATTTTCTCTACCTTTGAGCCCCAGTCTCAAAAACATGGTTCCCTCTCAGGCTTAAATGACAGTCTTTTTAAAGAGAAATGAAAGTGAAGTTTGAGAGAGACTCTGCTTCCCACAGCATTTACACACATTTTATTTTGCCTGGCTGCTGCCTCTGATCAAACAGGTATTTAAACAATACCCAAATACTCACGTGGAGCTAAGTTAAAGTCAATTAGTGGTATATTTGTTCCATAGGGCTTGACTGTTAAACTGTTGCACTCTGAGGGGAAGAAGACCCTACTAATAATTACTCTCAACTCCTTTAGCAAACTACAGCTCCCAGAATTATGGCTGTTTAATGTGGTTGGTATCATAGTGCTTTCATAGAATCATAGAATCGTAGAGTTGGAAGGGACCCTGGAGGTCATCTAGTTCAACCCCCTGCAATGCAGGGATCTCAGCTGAAGCAGCCATGTCAGATGGTCATCCAGCCTCTGCTTAAAAACCTCCAAGGAAGGAGAGTCCGCAACCTCCCGAGGGAGACCGTTCCACTGTTGAACGGCTCTTACTGTCAGAAAGTTCTTCCTGGAGTTTAGTCAGGATCTCCTTTCTTCTAACTTGAAGCCATAGGTTTGAGTCCTACCCTCCAGAGCAGGAGAAAACAAGCTTTCAATGTATGGTGTGAATGTGGCCCTAGTTGCACAACAGATTGTGTACTTTGTGGCACAGCAGGCTTCTGCTAGTACAACTGTTGTCTTGAGTTCCTGTGTTGTGCAGTATTAAAACTGACTCTTCCACTTGTAAGAGACCTTGTGCTGGTGGACAGAGGTCATTGGATAGAACCCTCAGGAGTGGGATAAATATGTTCTCCTCTTTCAAATCACCTCCAACTCCCCCAAAGGGCAATTGTCAGTCTTCAGCTGTCTCTTCATACCCAAGGCCAAGATGGCGCTCTCTCTCGTTCCATGTAGCCAAGCTTATTAAATTGACCACTGAATCTTGCCACAACACTGGGGTTTGGACAGCAGCTTTCTCTGCATTTGAGGGGAGGAAGTTAGCATAGGGCTAGGGTTGCCGTACTTCAAACAGTGAAAAGGTTTTAGTTTCTTTTTTCTTTGAAGATTGGCAAAAATGGCACTGCCGCCGTGGTCTGCCATGTGCCTGGATTTCCAGGACATTTTACTGCTCTCTCACACATTCCATTCTCCGCTCCCTCACTTGGTTTAATGGTAGGGCCGGCCCTGATTTCATCTGTCTTATAGGGTGAGGCCAGTTCTTTGAAGCTGTGGGTTCTTGGAAAGGACTGAGGGCCTCCCTTCACTTTCTGTGAACAGGAGAGAATCAAAAACCAAATGAAAGAAAACAGCTTTCAGTGAAACAAAGCATACACAGATAATCCCAAAGTCTTTAATATTAAAATGAATTTTTTTAGTAGACCAGCACATTTCAAGTCAAAAAGCAGCTCAAAAATTGAACGAAAGATTGTTTTCTATTTCATTGTTGCCTCTCATATATAAAGGCAATCAATATGTTTGATATATATAAAATAGGAGGGCATGTTGAGGTGCTACATTCTGGACTCTTTGTGTTACTATTAAAGACTTGAAGGGAGTTTTCGTACATAAGGCATCAAGGTTTGATGTTTTATTGTGTTTTTAATATCCCGCTGGAAGCCGCCCAGAGTGGCTGGGAAAGCCTGGCCAGATGGGCGGGGTATAAGTAATAAATTATTATTATATTATTATTACAAGGTGTTTTGTCTTGTTTTGTTTCTAAGTTCTGCTGAAATAGAATTTATAATGCAATTGGAAAAGACCTCCATTGCACAAAAAGGCTTGTTTGAGTTACAAGTCCCTCTCCTGATCTTCATTTTCGATACCGATGACTAATCAGTCATTTGCACAAACTGAGCGAAGGAGAGAGAGAGGCATCAATGCAACCTGAGCCTTATGTACGGTGCTCGGCTTGGTGATATTTGTTTCCTGATCAGGTTTTCTTTTTCACACTCCCCACTGCCCCATTTCTGCTCTCCTTTACTCCTGACAAGGGACCCTACATTATTCTCTGGGAAACTAGTGCTAGGGGGACACCCCAGGAGGCAGCTGAGGGCAAGGGGCTCCAAGGCCCACCAGAAACATGGCACAGAGCAGGGCGGGGCAGGGAACCTTTGGCCTGCCCAGTGATGCTGGACTCCAACTCCCATCAGTCCCAGCCAACATCATGGCCAGAAGTCCAGGACGATGGGAGCTGTAGCTCAGCAACATCTGGGAGGCCACAGGTTAGCTGCCCTGGCGTCGGTAAAGACACGGGGCCTTCGCTTCCTGTTTCCATTTGAAATCTGCCATTTGGGTGGCAGCCCAACAGTGCCGCCATTCATCTTTGGGGGCGCTCTCTCCACCTGCCCACCCCCAATGGTTTAGCTGGCTTTGCTCACCGCCCCAATGGCTGCGTTCTCTTGGACCGACGCGTGTTGGGATGGAGACCTTTTGGCGCACAAAGTGTGCACACACACACACCCTGCGTGCCCCGGCGGCCAGAGGGCCAGGGGGGCGTGTGCTGCTCTGCGCCCTGCAGCACCTTAGCCTGTCGCCCTCTGTCTGCCCATGCAGGTTATGCTTCGCTGCAGGACGAGCTGCTCTCCCCCGCCTCCCTGCATTACGCGCTGCCTTCCCCGCTGCGTGCTGACCAGTACTGGAGCGAGGTGGCCGTCATGGATGCCGTCCCCATGGCCGCCAGCGAGCAGGACGCCCTCATGGAGATGTCCGACATGCAGGTGTGGTCCTCGGGGCTGACGCCCTCGCTGGTGACTGCCGAAGACTCCTCGCTGGAGTGCAGCAAGGCCGAGGACTCGGACGCCACGAGCGAAGGCCGGTTCCCGGGGCAGCTCCTGGAGGACGCGCATGGCCCCGACCCGCTGGGCTCCATGGACCTGGTGGAGGACGACACAGTGGACTCAGACGCCATGAATGGCCTGATGGACATGCTAGAGCAGGAGGAAGGTCAGAGGTCAGAGGGGAGGAGGCCAGACGGCGAGCGCCAGGGGGGCCTCTGGGCGGGAAGCCGGGTTCCCACACTAAAGTCTCTCTTGTTTCAGGCCAGCAGAGGGTGCAGGCCCGCATCACACAGTCACCTACCGTCAGTCGGGTCATCGACAAGGGCAAAGAGAGGTAATGTGTTCCCCACTTGCAGGGATGCCAGCCGTGGGGAATGTCCCGTGTGAGTCTCTGGAGGCAGCAGGAGGATGGATGGCAGCCAACAGATTGAGGTTGACCATTTCTGGGGGACAGGGGGCAGGCTGGTGTGGGGGACTCCCTGGTCCTGAATGGGGTAACTGTGCTCCTGCAGGACCAGGTGCACAGCCTGGGGGTCATTTTGTACTCACAGCTGTCCATGGAGGCACAGGTCAATTCTGTGACCAGGGCAGCTGTCTGCCAGTTCTTATCTGGTACGCAGGCTGAGAACCTACTGCCTCCGCACTGTCTCACCAGAGTGGTGCATGCTCTGGTTATCTCCCGCTTGGCTACTGCAATGTGCTCTACGTGGGGCTACCTTTGAAGGCGACTCGGAAACTACAACTAATCCAGAATGTGGCAGCTAAACTGGTGACGGGGTGTGTGTGTGTGCGTGGCTTCTGTGGCCTTATAACACCGGTCCTAGAGGATCTTCACTGGCTCCCAGTACATTTCTGAGCACAATTCAAAGTGTTGGTGCTGACCTTCTTAGCCCTAAACAGCCTCAGACCAGTATACCTGAAGGAGCATCTCCACCCCCATCACTCAGCCCAGTCACTGAAGCCACTCCAAGGGCCTTCTGGCAGTTCTCTCATTGCGAGAAATGAAGTTACAGAGAACCAGGCAGAGGGCCTTCTTGGTAGTGCTGCCCACCCTGTAGAACAGCCTACCTTCAGATGCCATGGAAATAAACAACTATTTGACTTTTAGAAGACATCTGAAAGCAGCCCTGTATTGTGAATTTTTTAATGGTTGATGTTTAATTATGCTTTTTTATGTGTTGGAAGCTGCCCAGAGTGTCTGGGGCAACCCAGTCACATGGGTGAGATACAAATAATAAATGTATTGTTTTATTATATTATTAATAATAATAATATTTCTTATTTGTACCCCGCCCATCTGGCTGGATTTCCCCAGCCACTGGGCGGCTTCCAACAAAAATCAAATACATTAAAATATCACACATTAAAAGCTTCCCTAAACAGGACTGCCTTCAGATGTCCTCTAAATGTCTGGTAGTTGTTTATCTCTTTGACACCTGGTGGGAGGGCGTTCCACAGGGCGGGCGCCACTACCGAGAAGGCCCTCTGCCTGTTTCCCTGTAGCTTTGCTTCTCGCAGTGAGGGAACCGCCAGAAGGCCCTCGGCGCTGGATCTCAGTGTCCGGGCTGAACGATGGGGGTGGAGACACTCCTTCAGATGTACAGGACCGAGGCCGTTTAGGGCTTTAAAGGTCAGCACCAACACTTTGAATTGTGCTCGGAAACTTACTGGGAGCCAATGCAGATCTCTCAGGCCCGGCGTTATATTATTGTCTCTAGCTCCGTGTTGCATGCCTTGCATGTAGGTGACCCTAGGTTCAATTCCCTGTATCTCCCCTCAAAACACGCCTCGCCTAACACAGACAGGAAAGGCTTGGAGATCTGCTGCCAGTCAGAGTAGACCAGAGGCTGTTAGACCCACCACTGGATTTTTGAACTTTACTCTGGGTGCCAACCTATCTGGTCACTCCTCTCCTAATGGGAACCCATTGGGTACCAGCTGAAATTTCTGGGCTGGTTTGAAAGGCCCCCTGCATAGAGAGCATGACAGCAGTCACTCCAAGCAAGGGGTTACTGTTACTAGGATATGAGAGACAGGAGTCACCCCTGTGTTCTGCAGATTATTTGTCTTTGCTGGGTGCGTGCATTGGGGGGGGCTCAGGAATGGGGTCCATTCTGCAGTTAAATGTGGCCTGTGGTGCTGGGCATCTCTGTCAGAGTAGACAGTACTGCAGTACAAAATGGTACAAAACTATTCTAAATATTTGGCACCAGTTTGAAGTGAATCGCACAATGTTTGATTTTTAGGTGTTAACTATGAACCCTGGTTGGGAGTATCAGTTACTCAGTTTGGGTGGACAGTACAAAATGTGGGGTTCACAGTGCAGTTTAGGGAGGATCCCAAACTATGGGGCTCATAGTTAATGAAGCTGCCTTGACTCTGAATGCAGCCCTGTGTTCCGCCTCCCTTTGCTTGCCTGCTGCATTTCCACGTGAGCCTGTCCTTCTGTCCTTGCTCCTTAGGCTGGGCAACTGGGCTGTGGAGAGCACCTTCATCTCCAGTCTGTCAGACCTGCCCAAGGGGGTGTCCTTGAGCCCCCCAGCGCTGCGGCAGTCGGTGCCCTACAGAGTGCGGGGCCGGGAGAGGGAGAGGCCGGAGCACACGCGGATGGACTCGTCGGAGGAGAGGGAGTGGGGGCTCCACCCTGGGAGGCGGCAGGGCCTGGCTAAGTGGCTGGAGGAAGCTGACAGTAGCATATTTGGACAAACACAGGTAGGAGAGCGCAACATCCATCCAGACAAAGCAACCCCTGATCAGTCCGTAGAGGCAAAAGAGTAAACCAAGTCAAGGCAGGAGATAAGCATCGTGGGTGGGATTCACCAAAGGAGCCTAAGGACTTCCACTTGCACAACAGAAAATTGGCTGGGGGAGGGGAGGGGAGAACCCTCAGAACAACATGTGGAACAAACATCACAGCATGAGATTAAATTTCACCTAATGTATATCTGTAGCACAGATATGAAAATATTTTAAAGCTTTACAAACAAAACAGGGCTATGGCTGAGAGAATATACAATAATTAAACAATCGTAAGTGACTTCACACTGCTGAAATGCAGCCACTCTAGGGGATATTGCATCAATGTATTATGAAATATCTATCTGTGCTGACGGAATGCATCGTTCAAATGCTAGCGGCACTGGAGCCATGAAATGCAAAGATACAACAGCCCCAAACCTTGATATCCTGAAGGTGAAGGCTGACTTACCGGGCATTTGTTCTTTTGCATCTTTCACAGTCCCCATCCCCACATACGAGCCCAAGCATAGGGACCTAGAGCAAGGTGGGAACAGAACGGGAAATAAGGAACTTGCCTTCTGCAGAGTCAGACCATGGATTCCCTAGCTCAGCATCGTCTTCTCTGAGAGGCAGCAGCTCTCAGAGGGTTGCAAGCAGGGAGTCTCTCCCAGCTCTACCTGGAGATGGTGGGGTGGAACCTGGGATTTCTGTGTGCAACAGATGTTCTGCTGTGGAACTGCAGGAGATGTAGCCCTTTGCCTCTGTCTTCCCTTCCCTCCACACGTGGGCAGGGAAGGGTTTTAGGGAGGAGGATTTGCAGATCCGAGGACTCAATGGAGATGGACAGAAATAAGTGGGGGGTTTTATTTTAAAAAATAAAATTTGACACAACACTAAATCATTTTTTAAATGAATGTTGATAACATGGCACCTGATGCACCCATCAGGTGTTTCAGGCAGTGAGAGATTCACCTGACCGGTATATTATTTCACTGCACCCATTAAAACCATGCTGTCTCTTCGGGTGGGGAGGGGGGGAAACACAGAGTAACACTGCAGTCTCTATTTGTAGTAAAGGTAAAGGGACTCCTGGGTCCAGTCACAGACGACTCTGGCCAAGGGAGCTGGCATACAGCTTCCAGGTCATGTGGCCAGCATGACTAAGCCACTTCTGGCGAACCAGAGCAGCGCACAGAAACGTCATTTACCTTCCTGCCAGAGCGGTACCTATTTATCTACTTGCACTTGACGTGCTTTCAAACTGCTAGGTTGGCAGGAGCAGGGACCGAGCAACGGGAGCTCACCCCGTCGTGGGGATTCGAACCGCCAACCTTCCGATCGGCAAGCCCAAGAGGCTCTGTGGTTTAACCCACAGTGCCACCCGCGTCCCACCTATTTGTCCCACCTATTTGTAGTAGGGATGCCAAAAACCAGGCCTCCTTTGTTGGGTTGTTGTAAGAACTGCTCCAGCAAAATAGCTCAGTTCAAGCATCCAACATGCTTCAGCTCAGTATTTCTTACCCAGTGAAGCAGATGCATACCATTGCAGGCCCCTGCCTGGGTAGGTGGGTGGGGGACCAAGGCTGCAGAAATCTTCTGCCAAGATTTAGCTGTTGGGACTCAGAGAGATCTATTTCAGGGGGCTTCAGCATCACTTGAGTTGCCTGCCGACACTCTGCTGGGATGTTTGGCTTCCAATTTGTTTCACTTGTTGCTTCTTATTTGATATGGTAGTGGTAGTTACTAGCTTTTGCCAGCTGCCTTGGGGGAGATGCCTTTGGCTAAAAAAAGGTGTGGGGGTGGCATGTCAGCTAAATGAGAAGGTTGCTCTGCTGACACTTGCACTCCTGTGCAGAAGAAGCTCACTTGGCCCCCGCCTCTTGCTAGGGGGGAGGGGGCTGTCCCAGCAGCCATGTTCAGCCTCTCTGCTCTAATTATATCCTGGCCAGCCAGACTCTTTGCTTGCTTCCTAATTGGGTAGTGCCTGGTTCTCACCCAGAGCCAGGTATGGAGGGGCCAGAAATAGAACTGCCCAGGATGCCAGAATATGGGGGGGGGGGCCTGCCGTGCAAGACATAGGTGCACAGCCCTCTCCTAGGTGCTCCTTGGCTCTTTGTGCCCAGGGGCACCAGGAGACACCAGGCTGGGTTGCAGGCTGGGGCAGGCCTCGTGCCACCTCCTTGCCCTGCCTGGCCTTTGGCAGAGCACTGGGTGACGTTGACAAGCCCCCCCCCCCCCGCTGCTGTATCTTTGCGGCCGAAGGAGGGGGCAGGGAGGGTTGGCCAGAGCCTCCAAACAGCTGGTCAGGCGGAGGCTAAAATTACAGCAGCCTTTCCTACCCAGCCCGGCCCCTACCCGCTTCCCAGTCGTGAGCCAGAGGCTGCTCCTGCCAGTAGCCTGGGCAGTGCCCTCATGCCATGAGGGAAGGCCGGCGTTAGGCTCTGGGCTGGCTGGGGTGGGGTGGGGTGGGAGGTGGCAGCCAGCTGGGCACCATGTGGGGCTTCCTGACCCAGCTGCTCATCAGCCTGGTGCTGCTTGGCTTCTTCCTGGTCAGCTGCCAGAACCTGCTGCATATTGCCCAGGGCTCCTTCCGCTTTATGCTCAAGCACATCCACCAGGAGCTGGACAAGGAGCTTGGCGAGAGCGAGGGGCTGAGTGATGACGAGGAGCCCGTCTCCACACGGGTGGTGCGCCGGCGAGTCATTGTCCAGGTAGCTGGCCAGAGGAGGCTTCCCCAAGATTGGCCGGCCCAGTGCCCCCCCCCGCCCCCCCGGATGCCACTCAAGGACGCCGTGCCGAGCTTCACGCACTGGTAGTGTGGCAGAAGGGCACCAGGGACCAGGGCAGGGCATGGGGAGAGAGGAAGAGCGCTGGCTTTGCCCCAAGAGCTGACTTCCTTTGAACCCCCCGTGGGGCTTTGAGAGGACGTCCGCTGCTCTGTGCCAGTTCTGGGAGGGTGAAGGACTTTGTGGTCCCATAGCAAACTTCTCACTCTCCTTTCTGCTTTCCCAACCCTCCAGGGGAATGAAGCGCTGGATATTCCAGGGGAACAAGTGACCGAGGAGCAATTTACAGATGAGCAAGGCAACATTGTCACAAAGAAGGTGAGTAGCCTGCCAGGGGAGAAGGAAGGCAGAGCAGGAGGCGGCGGCAGCAGCAGCTGGGCCAAACGCTAGAATCATTCCTGCTGGGCTCCTGCGCCTCCAGGCTCTTTTCCTTAGTGCAAGAGTTTTGCTCCTCATCTTGCCTGCTTGCGTTCGGTGTCACACACTTGCACTTTATCCCAGAGTGTGCTGGCAGAAACCCTGGCAGGTAGGCGTAGTTGTTTGATGGGGTCTCGCTAGCGGAAGTTGAAGCAATTCCTGGCAGGACTAACCAGCCCAAGAGAGTTTGTGTTGGGGTTTTCTTTTGGGGGGGGGGGCTTCTAGTATGCTCATGCAGGGGTGGGGGAGGGAGCCTTGGTTTGCTCTGTAGGATGCAGCTTGGCTGGCTTGCTTACCAAGGTAGCTCTTGGTCCGAATTTTGAGGGTAAATTGGGGTGGATGTGGAAGTAAAGTTGGGTGGTGGAATTAGCCTGCGGGGGAATTCCTGATCGTGATACTCCACCTGATGATGATGATGATGATGATTGCAAAAGATCTTGTGTGTGTAAGAGAGAGAAGCTCTGGTCATCCAAAGGAATGTATGTTGGAGTACTGAGATGAGATACGATTAGAACTGTGCTCTGACCTTGCCAGCCTGACTCGGCATCAGGCATGCTGGCCTTCGCTCCCTGCAAACCTTGTTGTGGGAGTTTCATGCAGAATGAAGAGGGAGGTGAAGGAGCTGCCACAGCACTGGTGGGGGGGGGGGAGAATGAGCTTTCTGCAAGGTCCTAAAAATAGCAGTTGGTCTAAATCGAGCGCAGGGCCAACACCAGGTGCTGGGAATCCCAAAGGGTGTAGGGCCTCTTTTGCTGAATTCCTCGCTCCCTTGTCTTGTGGCGAGGGGGCATCCGGACTCAGGTGGCCAGATGCAGAAGAGGGGAAGGCCTCCTGCACCTTTGGGTGGGGTTGTGCAGAGGAAGGAATGTCAGCCTGTGTTGCATGTCATGCTAGATACATACGCCTCCTGAGACTGACATTCCATCCTCCAGGCAATTGTCCTCTTTTGCCACCTAGGGAGAGGGGAGATCGCATTGCGCAGCTCTTAGCAATGGTGGTTATTATTAATGGTGGTTGGCGACTGTTAACGACTGCAGTTGGTCTTACAGGAAAAGGCAAGGGGTGAGATGGCTAAAGATAGCTTTGTCAGGTATAATGAGATAAGTATTCAATGTCTTTGTTCAGACCAGGTCTCTCCGTGGTTTTAAGTTTGGTAATTAGTTGCAATTCAGCAACTTCTCTTTCCAGTCTATTTTTGAAATTCCTTTGTAGTAAGACAGCTACTTTGAGATCTTGTATAAAATGTCCTGGGAGATTGAAGTGTTCTCCTACTGGTTTCTCGTGATTCCTGATATTCTTTGGAAGTCTTTAAGCGGAGGCTTGATAGCCATCTGTCAGGAATGCTTTGATGGTGTTTCAGGGGCGTCGCTGGGGAGGGGCGGTACGCTCCGAGTGACAGGGGAGGGTGGGGGTGACAAGCGGCGGCCCCTCCCGCCACTCCCACGCGCCGCCGCTCCCTCCGTCACCCCGGGAGCAGCGGCGCAGCACGGACGGGGTGCTCGCTCGGCCGAGCGAGCACCCTGTCCGTGCAGCGCTGCTCCTCCCGGGGTGACCGGTGGTGCGTGGGGAGTGGCAGGAGGGGCCACCGCTTGTCACCCCCACGCACCGCCGCTTGCTCCGTCGCCGTGGGAGTAGCAGCGCACAGTGTGTGCGGTGCTGCTGCTCCCGGGGCGACGGAACGAATGGCGGCACGTGGGGTGACAAGAGTCACAGCCCAGCTAGCGCCGAAAGAGAAAGCGGGCGGGGAAGCGAAGCCAGCGCTTGAACGCGCCGCTTCGCTTCCTTTTTTCTCCCCTTTCGGCGCTGAAAGAAGCCGAAAGGGAAGGGGGGGAGCAAAGCGGGTGCTCTCAAGTGCCTGCTATGTTTCTTTCTTTTTTCCTGGGGGCGTGGCGTCGCGCTGCGAACGTGCGTCATGACGCATGCACACGTCACGATGCCCCGCCCCCAGGGGTGCCTCTTGGCTTCCCGCCCCGGGCAGCCAAGGGGCTAGGAACGCCCCTGTGGTGTTTCCTGCTTGGCAGGGGGTTGGACTGGATGGCCCTTGTGGTCTCTTCCAACTATATGATTCTATGATTCTATATCTCTCTGTCTTGTGATCCTGATATCAGATTTATGTCCATTTATCCTTTGGTGTAGGTTTTGGCCTGTTTGTCCAATATAGAGAGCTGAAGGGCACTGTTGGCATTTGATGGCATACACAATGTTAGAAGATGAGCAATTAAATAGTCCTGAGATGGTATGTTTGATAACACCATTACTGGCCCCAACAACATCATACATGACAAAGCTTTCTTTAGCCATCTCACCCCTTGCTTTTTCCTTTAAGACTAATTGCAGTCGTTAACAGCCATCAACAGGTTTTCCACACCTATCAACAGGTTTTCCACACCCATTCCCAACACCCTTCTGAGTAATACCCCTCCTCACTCTCTCGCTATATATAAGGGTCTGGTGACTTCTGTTTCAGTGTATGCACACAAAAGCTCATACCAAGAACAAACTTAGTTGGTCTCTAAGGTGCTACTGGAAGGAACTTTTTATTTTTTATTTTGTTGTGATTATGATGTTGAAGATGATTATTTAATACAGCACTATAAATGCACACTGCACTTTATTGAGTTGCAAGGGCAGAAAGAAACGTTTCTGCCCAAAGGACATTGCAATCTAAGTCAGCCTTCCTCAACCCGGTGCCTCCAACTGTCCCCAGCTACGGCAGTACAGCCAATGGTCAGGGATGATTGGAGTTGTGGTTCAGAACACCTGGAGGGCACCAGGTTGGGGGAGTCTGAGTGTAGCAGCTCATGCTGCCATCCTAGTTATCCTTCTTCAAACGTTAAATCTCCCTGCACTCTCTGGGAATTACTCCCAGGCAAGGGCACCTAGAACTGCTGCCCAAGAGGCTGAGCTATGAACCAGGTTGTCCCTAGATCAAATCTCTCCTTTCCCTCAAACTCAGCAGGTGATCTTAAGCAAATGGCTGGCTCTCGCCTGCAGTTCATCTGAGATATGGAGACCATATGCTGGCCTGCCTTATCGGGGCATCGTAAGGCAGCCTTCACCAACCTGGTGCCCTCCAGGTGTTTTGCGCTACAACTTCCAGCAGCCTCAGCCAGCAGGGATTGATGCCTGGGTGAGCCAGAGCAGTTCATGCAGTCAGCCTCCTTTGTTTATTCTCAGAACAACCTTGTGAGGCAGGTTAGGAAGAGAGAGGCTGGTCCACCATCACCCAGTAAGGATTTGAGGCTGAGCAGATAGATCTCCCTTGTCAGAGCCCAGCCTCCCTCGACCTGGTGCTCTCCAAATGTTTTGGGCTACAACTCCCATCATCCACAGCCATAGAATACTGGAGCTGATGGGAATTGTAGTCCTAGAGCACCAGGTTGAGGAAGGCAGCTGTACACATTCTTGCAAGATAATGTCTTTACGCCTTAGTTCACAGAAGGAAACATGATGCCCTCACGGTCTTTCAACATTCCAAAGGTGTCCTATAAGTGATGAATAGGTATTACAGCTATAATATTAAATTTGGAGGTAGTGGAGTTTGTTTCACATGGGCAAATGGGGCCCTCCCCCACCATTTGGGGCAGGTCCATGCTCCAGAACAAGAGATCAAGGGCTGTGCCCCGTGGGAAGGCACTCCAGGCATCTGGGGCCGGAAGGGAGAGCGGGCGGACTTTCCAAGGGCCGGTGGGCATCACTTGAGGCTGCAGGAGACTGTCTAAAAGTGCTGCACTTAATTTTTGCAGATTATCCGGAAGGTGGTGCGGCGGCTAGAAACGGACGGGACGGGCGACGCACGGCAGCACGAAGAGGTGATTATGGAAGGCTCCCTGCAGGAGCCTTATGCGCTGGAAGCCCAGGTTGGCTGCTTCCTGGCACGTGCCCCTTGGCAGCAGGAGAGTGCAGGCAGCAAGGTACCCAAGCCCCATGGGCCTCCCAGCCCCAGGGCTCCAGCTGCGTCCTCCTCTCTGTCGCCTGTCCCCTGCTCTTCCTCTCCCCCCTCCACACCCTTTGCTCTTGCCTGGCGCAGCAGGACCCTCTCCTTCTGCCCATGCCAGGCACTTTGCTGCACGGGTCACCTGCCGCTATCTGACTCTCCTTCTCCTTGTGTCTCTCCACCCGTCCGTCCGTCCGTCCGTCCGTCTGCCATCCCCCTCGTGGGTTTCTCTGTGACCGTTTGCCGCTTTCCTGTCTCTCGCTGCCGTTTACCCAGGAGGAGGCTCAAGGGAGTGTCTCAAGATCGGAGCTTCTCGGGGGCAGGATGGGGGCTCAGATAGTGAAACGAGCCAGCCTGAAAAGGGGGAAGCAGTGACACCCCTCACCCCCCACCCCTCGAGTGGCCTCTTTGGAGGTAAACACCCCTTTGTTCTTACTAGCAGCTGGGGGGGGCGGTGGCCGTGTGTCAGCTGTGGTAGCACCTGGCAGTTTCCCTTGGAGTCCCTCTCCTTTGCCTGCACAGTGGTACCTCGGTTTGAGAACAGTCCAGTTTAAGAATGATTCGGTTTTTGAACTCAGCAAAACCGGAAATAGTTTGAGAACTTTACCTCGGTCTAAGAACGGAAGGCCTCATTAGGGAAAGCGCGCCTCGGTTTAAGAACGGTTTTGGTTTAAGAACGGACTTCCGGAATGATGGATTAAGTTCGTAAACCGAGGTACCACTGTATATTATTATTATTATTATTATTATTATTATTATTATTATTATTATTATTTATTTCAACTTGTATCCCACCCTTCCAAAAGAGCCCAGGGCAACAAACACATTAATGCTAATAACAAATTTCAAAGAATTATAAACAGAGGGGTTTTTTTGTTTTTTTTTAAGGCCTCAGGGTAAACCTTTCAGCTATCTAATCCCTGGAATATTTTTGATTCCTCCTGAAAGTGAATGAGTTTCTGGGCCCAATTCCAAGTACTGGTACTGACTGATAAAGCCATACACAGCTCAGGACCGTAACACCTCTTTCCATGCAAACCAACCCGGACCCTGCGCTTGTCAGCCAAAACCCTCCTTCGAGTGCCCCTCCACGTGAGGCCCGGAGGGTGGTAACAAGAGAACGGGCCTCTTCTGCAGTGTGGAATGCTCTCCCCAGGGAGGCCCGCCTGGTGCCATAATTGCATGTCTTTAGGCACCAGGCAAACTCTTCTCCCAGGCCATCAGCCATTAAACTGTTGCTGTGGGGATTTTTATTTTATTATTTTTATTATGCTATGTAAAACATGTTTTTAAATGTTGTACACCGCCCTGGGATTTTTGGATATAAGGCATAATAATAATAATAATAATAATAATAATAATAATAATGACAACAGCAAAAGTACATTAGACATACTGGCAGCGACCATTTTATGTACGTCCAATTGACAGGCTCGTCACTGGCCCACGCAAAATGGTTGTTCCCTGTACAACAAGGGATAAAGGGAAAGGACAAGATGTAGCATGTAAATAATGCCATGCTAGATGCTTAACAGGCAAAAGGCTGCTGGAATGAAAATGTCTGCAGCAGGCAGGGAAGGGCAGTCCGAGAGGAGGCCACTCAGCCATGCATCTTGTCTCTTGATACCAACAGGCATGGCAGAATTGTGCTGCCGTTTCACAGCTGCAAAAGGAACAAGGCTATTTTCACTGCATGCTAGGAAAGTAAAGCATTCAGGACACAGAAGTCCCACGTGCAGCGCGAGAAAACGGCCTCTTTGCACCTGCCCTGGGCCATGCCTGCCTGAGCAGATGACCTTGGGCCAGTTGCCACCTCTCTCTGCTACCTCTCTCAGAGGGGTTCTGAGCATGTTTTCCAGGGTAAATGTAGGAATGAATGCAGGCGAGACCATGACACACGTTTGCATACTCAAAAGCCCTCTTCAGGTGTTCATTTAAAAACAAACAAACAAACAAACAAACATGTGAGGTGGAAGAGAATTCCATTTCATCCACATTTTTCAGCCACATGAACTAATTTGTATCTTCTGGACTAATACACTGACCAGACCATCATTGTCCTTCAGATTTTGCCCTCCTGTGAATTTAGCGCAATAAGCATCCCAAAAAGCATTTTTAATAGATGCAGATTTTAGGATGAAGCACATTTAGAAATGTGTACATTGAATTAAATTAGTATTGATATATGTACTTTGTGATAATATAGATATTTGACTATCTGTTTAAATGCAACATTTTGTATCGATATTTATTTATTTATTTATTTATTTATTTATTTATTTATAAATGAGTTTTTTTGCAGAAAAACAAAAAACAAAATACACATACATATATACAAAAGAAAACAAATTAGAAACACTTAGAAAACCATAACAATATCGCTACACTTCAGTTGACAAAAGACATGACATATTCTTTGACTTCCAATTCACCTCCTCGTGTATTTTACGCATCATTTACCCTTTCGCACTTTCTGTTATATCCATTCCTTATCTATGATTCTCTACATTTCTCAATTTTTCTTTTTTCCTCCAAGATTCAGTCAAATCCTGTCAAAAGGTTCAAGTTTCCACATTGCTCTTTTATATATTCTTTAAATACCGTTAGTTTTTTATTTACTCTTTGGTTTGAATTTCCTCTTATTCTTCCCATCATTTTAGCTAGTCCTAAATACTCTGTCATCTTTACCTGCCAGTCTAATTTTGTAGGAATTAATTCTCCCTTCCAGTTTTTTGCTATAAGAATTCTAGCTGCCCTTGTTGCATACATACAGATTCTTCTACATTTTTTTGGAATTTCATTGGACATAATACCTGACAGGAAGATCTCTGGTTGTTGTTTTTTTGACGGAGAGTTTAAAGATTTTTTAAAGTTCGTTATATATTGTCTCCCAAAAATCTCATATCTTCGCACAGTCCCACCATATGTGCACTATTGTACCTTCAGTTTTTTTACATTTCCAGCGAACACTTGGTTTTTTTTATACATCTTAGCTAGTTTGACTGGAGTTAGGTACCAACGATAGAACATTTTCAACACATTTTGTTTTAAATTATAACATGTGGTGAATTTTATATCTTCTTTCCAGAATCTATACCACTCATTCATATAAATGTTATGACCAAGGTCCATTGCCCAACGGACCATCACCAATTTTACCTCTTTCTCCTTATCTTCCCAGTCAAGGAGGAGTTCGTATATTTTAGATAGCTATTTCCCTCTTGGTTAGATTAAATTTTCCTCTAATTTGGATTTCTCTGTGGAGAAGCCCTTTTGTTTATCTTTACTGAATCTCTCGTTGAGTTGGAAATATTGAAACCAATCAGCTAGTTGAGAACGAATCTCTTCAAACTTCCTTAAACTCAGTTTATTTTCCTTTTCCTCCAGTAGCAGTTTATAGGTTTCCCATTCCCCCTTCTTGTTTTTCTTTTTTGACTGAAAGGGCTTCAATAGGGGAAAACCACAAGGGGGTTCTGGGCTCCAGTAAATACTTATATTTGATCCAGACTTTATATGGGGATTTTCTGATCAAATGTGCACTTTGTGCACTTTCACGTTATCATATGCCATGTAGGCGTGCCAATCAAAGTGGTTGTCAAACACCTCTGGGTCTAATAAGTCCATATCCTGGAGTACTATCCATTCACGGATCCATGCAAGACAGGCTGCATCATGATATAACTTAAGATCGGGTAAGGAGACCTCCCCTTTGTTAGCTCTATTAGCAATTAATGTTTAATCCTGGGTTTTCCCCCCCCCCATTCCATATAAACCTCGATATTTCTCGTTGCCAGTCTTTAAAGCAGTTCATCCCACCCAACACCGGTATGGCTCGAAACAAAAAAATCATTCTGGGCAAAACATTCATTTTAATGGTCCAGCTCGGCAAATGCCCTTTTATCTCATTCCAGGTTTTCACATAATTATCTTGGCAAAGATCCATACATTTTGACGTTAGCAGAATTTCTAAGTATTTGACTCTTTTTTATCTCCAACCCCGTGATCTTTTTGAATCTCATTTTTTCCCTCTGTTCCCATGTTTTTGACTAACAGGTTTTTTATGATTTATTTTAAACCCGGCCACCTGTCCAAATTCATTTAGCACTTCTATCACTTTAAGTAAACTTTCTTTGGGATTTTCGGTAGTAATAATAAGGTCATCCACGTAAGCTCTCAATTTATAGGATTTCGTTCCCACCACTATTCCCTTTATATTTTCGTTCTTCCTTATTTTCTTATTTAAGATTTCCAACACCAGAATAAACAGCAAAGGCCACAGGGGGCACTCCTGTCTTGTTCCCCTCTCTATTTCACAACTTTCTGAAATGTTTCCATTAATTATCAATCTCGCACGTTGTTTGTAATATATCACCTCTATTCCTCTCACGAACAGCTCTCCAAATCCAATTAACTTAATTTGCTTCTTCATAAAACTCCAGGAGATGTTATCAAATGCCAGTGTGGTGCAGTGGTTAAGAGTGGTAGACTCATAATCTGGTGAACCGGGTTCGCATCTCCGCTCCTCCACATACAGCTGCTGGGTGACCTTAGGTTAGTCACACTTCTCTGAAGTCTCTCAGCCCCACTCACCTCACAGAGTATTTGTTGTGGGGGAGGAAGAGAAAGGAGAATGTTAGCCGCTTTGAGACTCCTTAGAGAAGTGATAAAGCGGGATATCAAATCCAAACTCCTCTTCTTCTTCTTCTTCTTCTTCTTCTTCTTCTTTCTTCTTTCTTCTTTCTTCTTCTTCTTCTTCCTTCTCGGCATCGACCAACATCAGAGCTGTAGGTTTGTCACTTCTGAATTCCAAATATTCCAGTATATCAGTAATGTTTCGTATATTATTTTGTATTCGTTGGCCAGGCAAAAAGCCTGCCTGGTTTTTGTGTATTATGTCTTTCAAAATGATTTTTTATCTTACTGCCAGAATATCTGCAAAGAGTTTGTAGTCATAGTTAAGAAGGGAAATAGGTCTGTAATTGGTGGTGAGTTGAAGGTCCATTCCCTCCTTTGCTATAAGTGTAATGTATGCCTCTGACCATGAATCTGGAGCTTTTCCTTTACTTAGAATTTCATTCATTAGATTTTTTAATGGCATCGATATAAGGTCCTCCAATCTCTTATAATAACCCACGGATAGGCCATCCGGACCCAGTGATTTCCCGATTTTTGCTTTTTGGATCGCGGCTTGGATCTCTCTCATTGTAATGGGCTATTGAGTATATTCATCTTTTCCTCTGATAGTTTCGGCAAATTGTTTTGTTTTAGAAATTCCTCGATTTTATCTTGATTTTCTGTACCTTTTTGATACAATCCTTCTAAAATCTCACAAAGCTTTTAGAAATCTCTTTAGTGTCTTCAATTAGTTTCTCTCCTACTCTCAATCTGTTTATCATTCTCTCACTCTGGTTTTTCTTCAGTTGCCATGCAAGCAGTTTACCGGGTTTATTTGCGAATTTGAAATTCCTGTGTTTCATTGTTTTAATTTTCCACTTGTTCTCCTGTTCGATAATGCGAATTGAGTTTGTAATAATTTAATATCCTGTTTTGTATCAAATTTTAAGAGATTACTGTATAATTGGAGCAGAACAGACTTATGAATCAGCATGTACAGAATTGACACAGACCAGAAATGAACTCATCTGTCCAGCGCTACTTACATCAGTGGCATTATACAAAAGAGACCAGGGACGGAGCTGTGAGCCTCTCCAGTTCAGTATCTCCCCATTTCCTCCCTTTCAGGCCTCTGCGAAAATCCAAAGTGGGGAACGTCCTCCCTGCATTAAACCTCTGATTGTGCAGGGTATAAAATCATAAGGGGGGCCGTGATGTGTAAATCAGGTCTTTAGCTTCCAAATTCATGCAAAGACGGGGAACCAGGCGGTGCCAGGCGGTGGGGCTTTCAGAACATTCCACACTCTTGCACACACTGACTTGTGCAACAACAATGGCATGAATAAACAGGACACCTGAAGAGGACAGAAACATGCTCTAAATGACTGGGCTTGGCACTCTGTATAAGAAACAGATATGGGGAACTCAAAGCCTGGACATTTAAAATAGCAGAGGGCTTGGAGGGATGTTATTTGCTCTCCATTTAGCCCTCCGGGCCATTTCAGCCTGCCCTATGCATAAGGTCATATAGGACATCACATGGGATGATAGGTGAAAACCTCACTCAGCCAAAAGGGAGCCTGCAGACACCACCAGGCAGTTGATTGGCGGCTCCTGCAAAGGGCTGCATGAGGAGCCTCACAAGAGCAGGCAATCAACTGCCTTATGGAGAGCCTGGCAAAGTTCTCTGCAGGACGCATGGGGGAGGAAGGACCAAAGGTCGCCTGACCTCGATTGACGGGCGGCAGCCCTGCCCACCCATCAAACTCCTCCCCACCACGACCCAAGGGGCTGGGGGAATCATGATCCAGCTCACCCGCCAGATCTAGTTCCTCTCCCTGATGTATATGGTGTGTGGGTGTGTGTGTATATATATATATAATCATAGAACAGTAGAGTTGGAAGGGACCCCAAGTGTCATCTAGTCCAACCCCTGCAATGCAGGAGTCTCAACTTAAGCATCCATGACAGTCTTACTGTCTGTTCACAACTTGCCAAAGTCTGGCTAAGGTGCAGCCTCTGTGTCTTTTTTTTTTTTAATATTATTATTGTCAAGTTTGGCAGAGGAACATTTTTCCTACTCTGGTGGGAGAAGCCATATCTGCTAAAACTCCTTCCTTTATGCAAGGGCTGAAAGTGTGAGCCTTCTGCCTTCATGCAATCTGGCAATCCTTGGAAGGGCCTGGTTAGCAACTTCTGTGGCAGGACTGACCTGTGGCTCCTTCCGGTCTCTGATGCAACAGAAGCTACATCGGTTGAGCTTCTGCCTGCTGAGCAGATCTGAAGGCTGCCAGGAGTGGGGGAGCACTTTCTTGGTTGTGCAGAAGGGCCGTGCAAGAGGGCAAAATGTTCCCAGGGCTTGTGGCGCTATAGCGAGAGAAGCCTCAGCCACCCAAATCCTCCTCCCTCCCTACTTGCTCTTCAAGCTGGCAACCCTCCTAGATGTGTTCCCCCCTGGGCCTGTCTGTGCCTGCTTGTGCCACTGTCTCTCTGCGTTGTTCTCGCAGCTGCTTGCTTCTGCCTTCTGCTGGGAGCCCAAAGTCCGCGCACTTCAACAGGGCTTGTCCTGAGCAGCACAAGGCTGTTCTCGTCTGCCTCTGGGTGGGAGAGAAATAGGGACAGGAAGGCCCCCTCTTGCCTTGCAAGACCTTGAGTGCTGTCGCCAACCTTCACTATAGAATCATAGTCATAGAACTGAAGAGTTAGAAGGGTCCTCTAACCCAACCCCCTGCAAAGAGGGAGGCAGAGATGGAGAGAGGGAGAGAGAGAGAGAGAGAGAGAGAGAGAGAGAGAGAGAGAGAGAGAGCGGCTTTCGCATGCTCATATGGCATTGGTGTCACCTGGCAAAACCTGAGTTTCTGCAGGTGTTGTTGGACTAACGCTGCCAACATCCCTGGCCATTGACAATGTTCCATGAGGCTGGTAGCATAGGAGCCAACTCCTGGGGGGCGAGGTCCCTTCAGCCCCCCCCCCCCCCGCAAAATATTTGAGGGGGCTGGACCCCCCAAGGCTGATAGGCATTGCCATTCAAATGGTGTGCATGCATTACGTCTTGTGATTGATTTTGCAGGACGGTGTTTCCCTACACACACACTCCTGCAATATTTTATTCCACTTGGCACCCTTGGCTGGTAGGAGCTGGACTCCCACAACATCTGGAGGGCCACAGGATTTGCAGAAGTATAGGAAGCCTCCATGGAAAGTGCAGTCATCCTTAAGGACTAGAAACTTGGCATCCAGGAGCTGTTTCTCCTTTTTGCAGTTGTAGGATAATAAGAAATGCCAGTGCATGAATTATTAGAGAGTGGGTAAGCCCCTGAAGGAAATCCACAGGCCTTACCCTCTGACCAATTTTAGCCAAATTGTGCCCCCTGCTGGCGTTATTGTAACAATAGCTGGGAGGCTGGGCCCCGAGCTGGAGTATTGAGCATCCAAAGAGCTTTCCCCTAAGTCTGACTGGCTCCTCTTCAGAGTCATCAGATGCTTCCAAACTTCACGTAAATTTGGCCACAAGGTGAGGGTATTCTTAGAAGGAATTAAAATTTGCCTTCTTCAGAAGCCTTTGCTCTTGCAGAAAACCTTCACGTTTGCCTTGTGCTTTGTTTTAGGCAAAATTTAGCAGAAACTTCACCTAAGGCCCTTCCTGTGGGCTGTGGCAATGGCAAGGTGGAGGCCTCCTTACGCCGCCATTTCCCCCCATGTTGAACCAGCTGAACTGTCAGGATCCCCCTACCCACTCACCCAAATCACCCTGGGAAGTGCTTTATATGAGACTTTGAGTTACCGTTCTCTGGAGAGAGTGGGAATGAGCCCTGACACTACTGGCCTTAGGGTGGGCGCAGGTGGGTGTGCTGTGTTCGAAGTGCAGGGGCAGAGATCCTTCTGTCTGCACTGAAGTCCCGGAGCCAAGAGGAGGCGCTGGCGGAGGTGCTCTGCTGTGGCCTTGGCATGTTTCTAACCTGAGCTTCCTGTCTCCTTTTTCCTCTTTCCACCAGGGCTTCACCTCGACACCAATCCACTGACCTCCACCTCCCCCTTGTGCCCCCACGATGGCCAGGCGAGCGGAGCCACAAGCTCACTGGGGCAGGGCTGGCTCTCCATGACTCTTTAGGTTACATGGCATGATTTCTGTAAGAGACCTAACTTTACTGTCTTATTCGCATGACCGACCGACTGCAGACGCATGAGCTACAGTTCTTCCTCCTGACCTAAAGCCCGGACCGAGGAGGGGAAGCCGTGCGATGGTGCCTACTTCCCGGAGCCCTCTTCTGACGCAGCAGCGCCTCGGCCTCCGGGGGAAGGAGTCAGCGGGATGGGACTCGGCGGCCCATCCACCCTTGCTCAGCCCTCCCTCGTGCCCAGCGTGGGCTTTCGGTCCAGGTTTGCAGGCCTGGGAGATGGGAAGCAGAGCAGGGCTGCCCGGGGGCAGGGAAACCCCACCCCCCGGCTGTTCTTGCCCAGTTCGGGTGGAAAAGCACGGCCTGGACAGTGGCTCAAACTTTGTGTATACGATGCAAACAGATACCTACTATGCAAACACAAATAGGGACGTTCGGCAGGATCGCATTGGCACGGCTGCCTGAGAAGCCTCCACGGGCTGCCAGCCCTCGGCGGGATGGAGGCAGGGAGTGTAAGGATGGTGCCAGGCAGAGCAGATCTCCCAGGCTCATAACTGTCTCTCTCTCTCTTTTGCAAAGACACACACACACATTTGGGGGGCGGGGTGAGCGGTGGGTGGAAGAAGAGGGGGGAAGGAAGGGCTAGTGCATGAGCCTCTGCCAATCCACTTGTGCCAGGCCCACGGGCACCAAACACTCGGGCTGAAAGAGCGCAGCGTCCTGCTTGCGTCCGATGCCCGGCTCCACCCAGCACAATCTGTCGCTCAGGAGAGGTGCAGAGCTACATTGCAACCTTACCTGCGCTTCTATACCAGGGAGGACCTGCAAAGGCCTCCCAACTCAGCACAGACGTGGCATCTGCCAAAGTTTCCCGGACCACTCCTAGCTGGGGAGTAGCTGAATCTCTCTTCCGCCCACCCCCCCAACCCACTTACACACTCCCACACCAAGTTCCATGATGAATAAAGGGAAGAGCAAAGCACCCTGGGCTTTTTTTCCTGCCAGAGGATGCTCTACTGCAGCCAGGCCTGGCTGCCCCCCCTGCCCCCGCCCCTTGGTGCTTGGGGAATCCTCCCCCTCCCCCGGCCACTTCTTCCAGCCAAGCCAGAAGCCTGGGACTCCTTCCTTGAGCAATAGGTCGTTCCTTTTTAGAGGCATTTGCTCTGGGATTCCAAAAAGGGGAGGGGGAGTTGTTGGTGGGGAGTTATGCTGGCTGGTTGCCATGTGACTCCCCCCCCCGCCCCCCGCTTCAGTCTTTGGACCCAGAAGAGATGCCAAGGGGCACCTGCTTCCTGAGAAATGCACAAGTTCAGCTCTTCCCCCCAGGGACCCACCTTTCCAGGCCTTCGGTGCTGGTGCTGCCAACCCATACGCAGCTGCTGCTGCTGCCACCAGCAGCCCTGGGGGCATTGACACCCCCCCCCCAAGCAATCTGGGGCTGGCCAGCATGTGGGTCCCACTCACAAGGGGATGAGTGCACAAGGGGCAGGGTGATGGGGTGAGGGAAGGGAAGCTGGGGAAAGACCCAAAAATGTGGTCTAGGCATCTCCACAGAAAGTATCAAGAGCTGCCCCAGTGACAACCATGCAAAGTACACACAGCAACCCAACCTCCCCCCCCACGCCGCCACCTTCATGCAACACATGCCCTGTATGCCCGCCCACCCCAAATTGCTGACACAGCCTTTGCCATAGACTCTAGCATGGGGCCCCCCATGCTTTGGCCTCCTGTAGTGCGTAGGAAAATGAGCTGCGAACTGTGCCCCCCCTCGCCTGCCTGCGGGGCGACGCTTTGCTAGTAGGAGCTGTAGGGGAGGGTGATGCCTAGAGAATGCTGCCGTCTGCACTCTAGATGCTTTTTAGAAGTTTATGAGATTACTTTTAGTTTCTTTTTTATTGTTATGGGAATTTTTGAGCCTTTTGGCTCCTCCTCCTCCTCCTCCCCTCCCT
Source organism: Lacerta agilis (assembly GCF_009819535.1). NCBI lineage: Eukaryota > Metazoa > Chordata > Lepidosauria > Squamata > Lacertidae > Lacerta > Lacerta agilis. The sequence goes on along the minus strand of NC_046319.1, from coordinate 717,714 downwards.
ACCTCCATCCCTCACCCCTGATGTATAGACCATCCTCCCTTGTCCACCTGCTACCAGAATCCAAGTTAATAAAGAAACCAACACCACTTTGTGCTGCCTCTGCTTCTGTCTCTTCTTCCTCTCGCTTGCTAAGAGGAGCGCCAGAAATCCAGCTCTGGCCTGAAGTCTCCTGGTTTGCCTGCCCCCCTCCAGGTGGCAGTTGGGGGGCTTGGATCTCCAGGTGGGCGAGAGCGCCTTCAATAAGAATAGTAAAACAGCCACAAGACTCTGCCTGCAGCTTGCAGCAGGAGCTGGCTTCACATTATAGCATCAACCCTTGGGGAAGCAGGGGGGCCTTCCGACTCCCCTGCTTCCAGGGTCCAGCATGACATCATCAGGTCTCATTGCTGGGCCCAGAAATCTCAGGGTCTGGAATACTCCTGACCTGGCAGCTCTACTTACTAACTTGACTTCTCTCTTTATTTGTAAAATAGTTTAGATATCAAGGAGGTGGTAAACAGGGTATCAAAGGAAATATTGAATATGGAGATTTGCAAGGACTGCTGTAGTTTTGCCAGTTTACATCTAAGGAAGGGGGAGAAGTTTGATGCTGTTAACATTTAAAGGCAACTGTCATCATTTGCCCTTTCTGAAACAATACGCTAAACAAAATCTAGCCAGTCTTCTAAATTTGCTCTCTGAATCTTGCAATGCAGTTCCCCAGCATAGAAGTGCAAATGTTAATGAAAATAACATACAAAAATGCATTGTATTAGAACAAATTGCTTTGCAAAAGTGTATATTAGGCAAAATTGCATACAAAAAATATGTATATTAGCAGAAATCCTGCCATGGATGCAGAGGAGTGGTAGGGGGCACCAGCTGGAGAACCCCCAAGGGAAGAGAGGCGGTGGGGTGGCCATGGGTGGTCAGAGGGAGGAGACTGGGAGGAGAAGGTGGCGGAACAGGGTTAGCGAGTAGGGACAGTCTGGCAAAGAGAAGCCCAGAAGGGGAAGCAGGAGAGAAGAGGGACCAGGAGACAAAGAGGCAGGCTGCTGAGGAATCTGGGGGGGGGGTGTCTCCCCCTCCCGCTGTGACCAGCTCTCCTCCCCCCCAGTCTCCCAGGACCAGAAGAGGCAAGAAGATGGCAGAGCACAGAGAGACATGTGGACAGAGACTCGGATTGCTTGAGAAGGACCCAGGGGAGAGCGGTGGGAAGGCAGGAACTGGCTGTCCTCACAACTGCCTCTGGGGCAAGACCTACTGGGAAGGGTTGCTGCTGTGACCACTAGGACGGAGCTATTTCAGTTTCTTTGAATAGTTAACTTCACTGACACCTTGTGGCCTGCTCCCGACACCCGTCCTGATAAAGGCACACTAAAATGCTAATGAATGTGGATATGCATAGAATGGGGGGGGGGGGGATGGAATACCCGTAGAGAGCAACTGAAATGGCCAGATTTGCCCATCATCATGCCATGTGTGTCCGTGCTTTAAAGGAAAGTATCAATGGGAGGCAGAGATAGATGCAAAGCTTGTGCAGGCTTCCTCAAACTCGGCCCTCCAGATGTTTTGAGACTACAATTCCCATAATCCCTGACCACTGGTCCTACTAGCTAGGGATCATGGGAGTTGTAGGCCACAAACATCTGGAGGGCTGAGTTTGATTAAGCCTGGCTTAGTGGCAGGAAGGAGAAGGGTCAAGCAGTTCCTCCAACCTTTTGCTTTTCTCGCTGTCACAACCTCCCAAGTGTGTTTTTCTTTCTTTTAACAAATGTGTGACAATCATGCAGAACTCTCCTTCAGTTTGGCCCTCAAGAATGGGCTGGCAAGCCAGTGAGTGGAGCTGGGAGAGAAAGTCTTGTTCAGATTGTAATGTGAAACTACCTAAGCTGTGCTTTTTGAAACTTCAAAACAGAGAAGTCACTCTTCTCCAAATTTTGCAATGCAATTGTCTAACCAAATAATGTCTCTAAATATGTTTATATTAGGAGAAAATGTGCACAAAATGCATTTAATTGTGAAAACAACACATAAAATGCATTATATTTGGGAAAATTGCTTGCAAAAGATGTGTACATCACAAGAAATTTGCGCTAAAATGTTAGTGAATTTTCATGAGGATTTGTTTAAATGCAGATTGATGTGAAAATATGGAGAATTAAATGGAAGATTGGGAAAATGAGAAACTGAGGGAAATCAAAACAGACAGATTTTGTTCATCCCTACCCATGAGTTCTACTTACAAAACCCATCCCCCAAACACCCCTCTCACCTCACCCTCTGCAGAGACATATAAGCAGTGCACCTCCACTGGCTTAGAAGAGACTGGGTGGGGTTCAGAGAGAGAGCGTGGGAGACTCCAGGCTCCTAGACAATCTCTGTCCCTTTGATCTCTGTGCTGACCTGTCCTTTTGAAGGGAAAGTGTGTGGGAATGTTTAGGAGTGTGGATGAGTATATATTACTTTATATATATCATCCCAGCTTGTGTGAGCAAGCTCCAAACTCCATTCCCTTTTAAAACACAGCTTGCATAGGCTTGCTAAAGCCTCTATAAGAAATATATATTCCTGGTATATTCCCCTTCTTCCCTCTTAAAAGTAAAGACACAACACAGTACTAATTATAAGATATAAAAGAGTTTACTTACAGTCATCCATGAGATACAGTACAGGCTCAGAGAGGCAGATAAGCTTAGATAAATGTATTTACATGTAGTGAAGCTGATTCCATAGGGGAACAGGCTTCACCTCTGCTCCTCCAGCTGCAAGCTGAGAGAGAGCATCCTGCTTGTTCAAAAGATGAGGCAAAATGGAGAATGGTCTTTGGGATCTTGTTCCCAGGTAAGACCACACCTACTTCTGGTTCCTGTAAGTCCAGGTAAACAGGAAGTTAAGCCTGGAGGACTGAGTTACCCTCATGTCCACTCTAGCAGTGTTGTGTTTGGCTGCTCTGTGTTTACATCCCACAAAGTGATCCATGTTAGGTGGTGCCCTTTTTCATTTCCGCCTCCCCTCTCACACTTTCTCTGGACCTTGAATGTATCTTCTGAGGACAAAGGGACATGCCTAGCTTCTTCTTTTTTATTAAACTCATTTTGTTGTTGTTCAGTCGTTGAGTCGTGTCCGACTCTTCGTGACCCCATGGACCAGAGTACGCCAGGCACTCCTATCCTTCACTGCCTCCTGCAGTTTGGCCAAACTCATGTTAGTAGCTTCGAGAACACTGTCCAACCATCTCATCCTCTGTCGTCCCCTTCTCCTTGTGCCCTCCATCTTTCCCAACATCAGGGTCTTTTCCAGGGAAAACTCATTAGCAAGGACTAAATAACTCTTTCCTATCAAGCATGTACTTCTCTGAGTAAACATAAGCATTCTTATTTTATGCAAAGTCTCCAACTGAATGACTTTAATTAAAGGTATGCACTAAACAAGGATTCATTTCATGAAAGCTACAGCATACAATCCCTGTACACTGATAGTGAGCTCATCCTATACAGTACAATCCCATTCCTCTGCCCCCAAAATGTGTGCTTTCACATGGGTCGGATTATTCCTTTGGGTTTCTTGTACAATGAGAGAGGAAGAAAAATTTCCTATCCACATTCTCCATACTGTGTAAAATCAATACACCTCCAACAAAATCTCCTTAATTGCCTTTTTCTAAAATAAAGAAACACCAAATGTTGTAAGCTTTCTTCACAGGAGAGTCACTTCATTCCCTTAATCATTTTGGCTGCTTTTTCTTAAGGTTTTTTGACTCTACAAATATCCTTGTTGAGTTGGGATGCCCAGAACTGTCCACATTATTCCAGGGGTGATCAGATTTGCACAAAGGCATTCTGACATTGGTAGCGTTATTGTTGATCCTTTTCCATGACCCTGGACATGCCCACCATGACCCCAAAATCCCTTTCCTGGTCAGTCATAATCAATTCAGACACCCTCAGAATTGATTCTGAATTTAGGAGTTTCCTACCCTAGTGTACATCACTGTACTTACCTTGAATGATGCATGGCATTTTATTGACCATTCACCCAGTTTGAAATCATCATTTTGGAGCTTTGCAGAATCCCTTTTGGGCTTTATCACCCTGAATAATTCGCTGTTGTCCATAATCCTGACCCTATCTGGGCCTTTTCGGAAGTGGTGCCCACCCTTTGGAACGCCCTCCCATGTCAAGGAAATAACCAACTATCTGACTTTTAGAAGACATCTGAAGGCAGCCCTGTATAGGGAAATTTGTAATGTTCGATGTCTTACTGCATTTTAATTTGATGGAAGCTGCCTAGAGTTGCTGGGGAAACCCAGTCAGATGGGCAGCATATAAATAAGAAATAATAATAACAATAATAATAATAATAATAAACCTCACTCCTAGCTCCAGATCATTTAAAAACAAATTTAAAAGTACAGGCCCCTTTATAGATCCTTGGAAGGGCATACTTCCAACCATGCTTTCTATCAATTTGCCCAGAACAGATGTTAAGCGAACTGGCCTGTCATTTTCTGGATCCAAAGGTCCAAATAAAATAAAATAAAATAAAATATTGTAACATCAGCCGCTCTCCAATCCAGATCGGTCCTTGAACAGAGGATGGTTTTAGATATTTTAATAATAATAATAATAATAATAATAATAATAATAATATTTTTGTTATTATTCCTGAAGAACTCTTGGATGAATAGCATTCAGGCATGGTGATTTGTAAATTTGTTAATGAGGCCTAGACATCTATCTCTTGTCACCACTATTTCCCTAAGTTCACTGAACTCTCTTATTGATAATGTCAGTTCAGTCATTGGTTCCTGCCTGCATCTCCACAATCTCCTTCTCTTTCTTGGCTCCAAGCTAAGCTATAAGCAGAATTGCAATGGACTTTTAATCACTTTGGGAGGTGGGGAACCTTTTTGGCTACATGGGTTGGGTCCTTATCAAAATCACCCACCTGTCAATCACATGACATCATTATGACATCGTGTGATTGACATCATCTGAAAATCTCTTGGGCGGGCCTTGCAGGACCTCAACAGCACTTGGGAACTGCTGCTTGCAAAGAGTTTTCAGACAGCCCCCACTGCGACATCAGGGTTTGGGGGAAATGGCCTCATGGGTCACACCTGACCTGGAAGGCCAAAATTGGCCCATGGACCACCCCCACCCCCACCCCCACCCCCACCCCCCCGGGATGGTCCTTTTTGGTTCAGGTACATTCCGCTGTGCTAGTGGGCATGGAGGCAGAAAAGATACCTGAGCCAGGCTTTTTTCCTTCTGATTTTTAAAATCTTTTTTGAAAATCGAACTTGATAAAATATTGCCCTTTCCTGAGCATTTTACTGGTAATCAATAAAAATAGAAGTAACATTGCTGAGAAAGTGAAATGGACAGATCTGTCAATCCCCAGTTCCAGTCCCCCAGGACATTCCACAAGAGTCTTTTTAAAAAAATAAATAAAACAATATTCCCTACCATGCAGGAGCAGAATCTCTTGCACAAATTCCCGTCTATTTCCTGTGGGGCTTCCCCAAAGGACCAGGGCTCAGGCCTGTCTGCCCTCCCAAAGGCCACCGAAACCAACCGCCTGAGGCTGCTGCCTCATCCTGCTCCTTGGAGAGCTGCACCTGCGTTTCCTATCCATGGTCCTTCTGTTGCACTCGCCCCTATTCAGAGTCTGTCTCCTACAAAGGTGCAGAGTCTCTCTCTCTCTCTCTCTCTCTCTCTCTCTCTCCCCCCCACCCCCACTCTATCATCCATCACACACCCCAGGCAAAGGCAGGCTCTCCCCCCCCCCCGCCCCCCAGTGCTATCCAAGCATTAAGGTTCTGGTGTTGACCGTAGATCTTTCAAAGGGTAATTTGTCTGGGAGCAGCCAATCCAGATCCTATCCTTGGCCCAGCCAATGAGAGCCAGGGGACCCAGCACATCAGCCTATCAGAGGCCCAGTATTCTAATAAGCCCCATCTTATATCAGAGGGAATGAAGCTTCCCTTGAAGTTAAACTTGGTGGCTGGCCAGTCTTGGCTTCAGAATCTCTGGGGCACAGGGAGGTCCGCTAGCCAGGCACCCAATGGACTTGAGCCGCAGTTCCCTTGGCCAGCAGGAGCTGCTCCAGACTGCCAGCTGCCTCTGTGCCAGCAGGGAGGCTGCCTAGTAGAAGCAGGGTCTCTGTGAGATGGCACTGCCAATGTGCCATGCACTTCTGGGAATCTAAAAGCTGCATGATTGACCCCCCAAACCCCACTAGGCTCATCTCCCAGCAGGCAGCCTAGCGATGGACACCAACCTCCAGGGGACATTCCTTCTCAACAACCCTCCTCTGCCCCCTTTCCCGGAGGTGAAGGCCTCGATGTGCCAGTATACAGTGCAAAACTCCTTCTACAAGCTCAGCCCCCCTGGGCTGAGTGCCCAGCTGGCTGCTGGCACACCGCATGGCATCAGCGACATCCTAAGCAGGCCAGTGGCTCCACCGAATGGGGGCCTTCTCTCGGGCTACTCCCACGTTGGTGGGTTCAATGGACTGGGCACCCAGAGCCTTTACTACGGGTCTCAAGTGGGGAACTTCTCCAAAGCCGGAAGCGAATACTCAGCCAGAGGTCGGAACTGCTGGGCAGACACAGGGCAGGAGTGGCATGGAGGTCGGCCATGTGGCAACCGTGAGTAGCAAACTAGCTATGGGGTTGGGGTGGGTTTTCGGGGACGGGGGGGGGAAGTAGCAAGGAGAGGTTTCTCTCTGTAAGGGTGAGGCGATGGCCTTGGGTGGTGAAAGGAAACTGGCAAGGCTGAACCCAGAGCAGAACTTGGTCCTGGAATATGCAAAGTAGTTATGATTGTTCATTATGGCATCATTCAAGTATGTGGAGCAACTTGGGCACTCCCTGCCTCAAGGGGCTTGCAGTGTGCATTTGAACAGCAGGTGAAAAAACACAGTGAAGAAAAAGGAGAGAAAGTTGAAGGATGAATGAATTCAGGCAAAGGCAGCTAGACATGCTGGACTTTGTTTGACTGGGGAAGAGAGGGGGCTCTTAAGAAGTCAAAGGGCACCAGAAAAAGGCGGGTTTGCATGCAAAGTCATTGGTGTTTGTAGACCTTTCGCAGAGTCACATGCAGGAGGGAAAACAGCAGATTTTGGAACCAAGAGCTTACAGGTTTTGAGAGTGTGAGAGACAGCAATGACGGACCAGGAAAAAGTAACTAGAGATAACATGGCAAACAAGCAGACAAGTATCCTTGAGCATGTGCAGAGTTTTAATAACCACAAGCAGCCTTTCATCTCTTGGATTGGGGCAGGCCTTCTAGGTCAGAGAGCCCTGGGATCCCTCATGTATCTCTCGCCCCCACCTCATATTTGTTTGGAGATTGGTCACTGCAGAAAGTGGGGGGAGGGGAGGTTACCTGGTTTTCTGGAACAGGTGCCTGAGAAAGCTGCAGGAAGGTGACTGGCTCCTTTGCCCTCCCTCTGCGTTGCTTTTCCTGGACAAAGGGAGCGGTTCTCGGAATCAAGCAAAGTTTATCCTTGGCTGCCACGAAAGTGCCCCTTGGAATGACAGACGGCGCCGGGTAGCCGGGTGCTGCTGATATGGGGCTCCATAAAGAAGTGTGCAAAAGGCCAGGGGCACCAGTATGGCAGGGGCACAGGCGCCAGGGAAACAGCCTTGGTGGAAGGAGAAACACCCTCCGCAAAGGGAAGAGCTGTGCCCCATGGCATCCTCTAGGGCAGCGCGTGGGGAGCCTCTGCCCCTCCAGATGCTGATGGACTCCAGTTCCCATCAGGCCTAATGGCCAGGGGTGGTGGGAGTGGCAGTCTAGCACCATCCGGTGAGGCAGAGGTTCCTCTGGGGCAGTTTTCCCCAAACCAGGGGGGAGCATGTTTTTGGACCACAACTCCCATTGTCCCTAACCAATGGCTGCCGTGGCTGAGGCTGATGGGAAGTGGAGTCCAATAGCAACTGATTGGGCAAAGGTTGGGGACGTTGGGCAATAAAGGCTGCCATCCAACATCACTTTGCATTCCCCGCAGCTGCTTCCTGCTTCAAGGGGTTGGACTAGGTGGGCCTCGGGGTCTCTCCCAGCTCTACAATTCTGGAGGACACCAGGGTGGGGGAGACTACAGTGGTACCTCTGGCTAAGTACTTAATTCGTTCCGGAGGTCCGTTCTTAACCTGAAACTGTTCTTAACCTGAAGCATTAGCAGAGTTTGTAACCCGAAGCGTATGTAACCCGAGGTACCACTGTAGTTCTAACTAGTCTTACTTACGCAAGTTGTTTGGGGGCAGTAATGCTTCTGAATGCCAGTTGCTGGAAGCTGCAGGAGACGAAAGGAGATGGCCTGGGTCTTGCTCTTACTTGGGTCTTGCCTGAGGGTTTTCCATAAGGACCTGGTTGGCAACAGGATGATAACAGGGTGCTGGACTAGGCGGGCCATTGGAACCGAGACCACAGCTCACATCCCTGCAACATTTCTTATAATAATTTCTTTTTGCAACAATAAAATATCGATACAATGAACCAAAGTATCTAAAGTCCCACTCTGCCTGATTATTATTATCACTATTACTATTTATTAATTAAATTTATATCCTGCCCTTCGTCATAAGATCTCAGGGGGGTTCACAGAATAAAAAGGCCAGCTGTGCCCTTGTCCCCCCCCCCCAGGTGCACCTGCTCGGGGGCTGGAGTGCAGAGCAAGCCCTGGGAAGGTGACTTCAGCTGATGGGCAGGTTCATGGGGAAGAAGAGAGAGTCTCTCAAATCAACACACACACACACACACACACACACACACACACACACACACACTCCAAAGCTGCTTGGGGGGCCCTTAACAGCTCATATAGCTTTGGTGTTGGTGTTTTGCTGGGAGGGGGGCTGAGAAGGCATGCCACAGTTCCAGCCCAGATTTGCACCCAACCCGAGGCTGCTAAATTAATAAAACACACACAAGCCCCCCAGATGTATTTGGTAGACCAAGTTGTTTGGCTTTCTGGAGTAATCATGTGCCAAGTAATAAATGACACTATTAAATAAGAATACTATCTTAAGAGCACCACTGGGGACAGGCAGAGGAACAAGTGTTGGGGCAGACAGGGGTAGGCTGAGAGTGGGGAACCTGAGGCCATGCCCACCCCACCCCTGGCCCTGCTAGGCCCCCTAGAGAGGTTTACCGGACTGGAATGTGTCTTGACCTCCGATGAGGCAGAAAATGGAAAGGGCCCCGTGAGCATGAGCAGAGGGCAGTGCACTTTGCAAAGGGAAACATTTGCCCGGATTGCTTCCCCTGCTTCTCCCACCGGCATTCGGCCCTCACGAAGTGTCACTGTCGGGGGGCTCCCTCGGGGGCTCAGGCCCCAGCAGCAGAAATGCCAACTTTGCCAGCACAAACAGGGTTTCTGGTGCACTGCAGTCCAAACAAACCCCTTTCTCATGAGTAGCCTGCCAATTCTGGACCCATGGAGACCTCCTGAGCTACTGTTCTTCATCCTGGGCCCGAAGGGTTTGCTGTCTGTGCTCTCCACCCCATCCTCTGACATGCCCCGAGGGTCTTCCTCTGGGGTCAGGCCAGAGGGCACCTCAAGGGGAACCTAGGTATGGGACTTGGGGGCACCTGCTTGCTCTCCGAGGTCCTCAACCTATGGGGTGTCTGGTTCATTCTCCTTGCCCAGCACCAGATGAAGAATAGGCCTGACAGAACAGTACCCAGAGGCGAATCTTTTAGCTAAAAAATGCCCCCCCCCCACAACCTGTGGTAGCTTAAGAACCTCAGAAGAGCCTGCGGGATCAGGCCCATGGCCCCCCGTAGCCTTGCACCCTGATCTCACAGTGGCCAACTGTGGGAAACCTGCAAGCAGGACATGAGCACATTCTGCCTACCTGTGATGCCCAGCAGCTGGCATTCAGAGGCACAATGCCTTTGATGGTGGGGGCACAGCATAGTCATTGCGGCTAGTAGCCACGGCTAGCCTTGTCTTCCATTAATTTCCCCATCCAAGTTGGTGGCCGGCTCTGCCTCCTGTGGCAGTGAGTTCCATAGTTTAGCTATGCACTATGCTTCTGTCCCAGGTCTCGCAACATCCAGCTTCATTGGACGTCCACAAGTTCCAGCGTGAACTCTTCCTCACTCTCTTCTCCACGCTGGGCATCATTTTGTAGACCTCTACCATGTCAGCTCATATTGTCTTTTCTCTAAACTATGAAGTCCCGAATGCTGCAATCTTTCCTCATAGCAGAGTCTCTCCATTCCCTTTTCTGAACCTCTTTGAGGTTAGGCGAGCCAAACTGCATGCGGCACTCCAAGGGCGGTCATGCTGCAGATTGGTGAGGGCAGTTTTGTTTTTGATTTCTTTCCTAGCGATGGCTGGCATAGATTTGCCTTGGTGTGTGTCTGGGGCAGGGGTGGCTGAAGGGAACGGAGCACTAGCCAGCTTCTGTGCCCCCCAGGCCTCACGCTGCCCATCTCCCTCTGCACAGCTGCAGGGCCCGTGGGCGACAGCCTCCACAAGAAGAAGCACACGCGGCCGACCTTCACGGGCCACCAGATCTTTGCCCTGGAGAAAACCTTTGAGCAGACCAAGTACCTGGCTGGGCCTGAGCGGGCCAGACTTGCCTATTCTCTTGGAATGAGTGAATCGCAGGTGAAGGTGAGCTCCCTGTACCTTTGTGAGACAAGCTGGGGGAGCGCGGGGGCAGGGAATCAGCAGCAGCACCCATAGGCTCTGCTTCGCCCAGGTCAACAACTGGCAGCCTTTGGGCCAAATCCAGTCTCCAAAGAGGCACTGCCAACTGGGAGGTGAAAGAACAAGCTGGAGAAGAGGCATTGGTAGGACTTTGTGGGACATCAGTTTAAATCTGGGGCTCACAATGTGGTGCGTGTGAGCACCAGAGCACCCTCAGGCACATGGCTGAACACCCATTCATCCCAATTGTTGGGGGGATTTTTCTTCTTCTTTTGCTTGCAGAGGTTGCTTTGGGTTTCCTTGGTTTTTTGGGGGGGGGGAGTGTTTCCTGCTTTTTTGTCTCTGCTTTGTTTGCTGGGGGAGTAATTCTTTGGTGGTGAGGGAGGGTTAGGTTCTGGGCGCTCTGTATTTTGTGGTGCCCACAACAGTTTCTGATATTTTCAACGGTGCCTCTGGGAACCCCAAAAAGTTTGAGGGCCCATGCTTCAAGGGGTGGCCAATGATATGTTTGCTTCATGCCCCTTAACCCCATCTCAAAAGTGTGCCAATGCCAACTTGCTGATTAGGGCTAAAGATGCATAACAAGCATGTGTGTAGTTACAGGTAGGTAGCTGTGTTGGTCTGCTATACTCAAAACAAAATCAAAAATCAAAAAATCCTTCCAGTAGCACCTTAGAGACCAACTAAGTTTGTTCTTGGTATGAGCTTTCGTGTGCATGCACACTTCTTCAGATATGAAAGCTCATACCAAGAACAAACAGTTGGTCTCTAAGGTGCTACTGGAAGGATTTTGTTTGTTTGTTTGTTTAAGCATGTGTGTAGCCTGTGTCCCTTTCACTCACGTGGTTGATATGTGCAGGGAAGCCCACAGAATTATTCCATGGGCTATGCCTCAAATGGCGCTGGGACAGGAGCAGGAGAGCTGAAGCTGTTTGCCTCAGCAGGGTTTCTGCCTGTGTCACACCACAACAGGCTCCAAAACATAGCCGTGTGTTTACATGTGCTATAGAATTAAAAACATGCTCTCCTGCTTTCAGAGTCATCAGCTGAGCAGGACAGGGGAAAGGACTGGCTTCTGTCAGCTTTTCGCAAGCGTGGATGAGCAGAAATCAGCAGGTGGAGCTTGGAATGACATGGTTGTAGGAGCAAGCTGAAAAGCAGGCAACCAATACACTTTGGACCTGACTCTGCAACGACTCACGTGCGGAAAGGTGGCCCACCTGTGACCCAAGGCCCTTTCCCCACATAGAGCTGCTGCCGAGTGCGGAGACGGAATCTTGTTTCCGTCCTGGTAAGCAGCCAGGGGGCTGCCCCTGCTACCCCTTGGCATTTGTGGCCCTGTCTCTGCCACAAGCTTCCCTGGCAGGCTGCTGCTTCAGGTTTTCCGAAGCTCAGCCAAACCATTAAGCAGTCTCATTGTAAAATTCTTAGCACACATAACCTCAAAACATAGTGGCAGATTTATTTTGGTTTTAAAATTATGCTACTATTGAGGTTTTTAGAAGTTCAAGGATTAATAGTTTATTAGCATTGAATAGCAGTTTATTAGTGATAGACTTTTGGAACATTATTCTTTTTCAAAATTGCCATTACATATTGCATCCAAATTATTTTTTTGAAAATGGCTGCCTGTCTAAGCAGACTAATTAACCTGCCACCCAATTAAAGAAAGCCAATGGGTTGTATGTGTTTTAGTCCACCAGTTATATGGTTAAATCTGAATGCATTTGCATATGACTATAACAATATTTCCAAAGAAAGAGGCACATTTTGTTTTTAGATGGCACATGAGGCAGTGCCGTGTAGTGGTTGGTTGGAGTGTTGGACTAGGACCCAGGAGACGAGGGTTCAAACCCCACTTGGCCATGAAGCTCACAGGGTGACATTGGGCCATCACTCACTCTTGGCCAATCCCACCTCGCAGGATTCTTGTGAGGATAAATGGAGAGAAGGAGACCTCTGCACACCACCTGGAGCTCCAAGGAGGAAAGGTGGTGGAGTACAAATGTAATAAATGAAAATGAATGGCAGCAGGGCACATTCTTAGAAGAGGCATTCTATGTGTGAGACTGCAACCCACGTGTAGTATTAAAAATATCTGACTTCTAAAAACAGTTCTGCTGACCGCTTTTAATCAAAAGATCTTTAACTGCTGTGGCAGAAATTTCTTCTATTTACCTTTTTTTAACCATTAATGAGAAAAGAAATTCTCAAAAGGGAGAGAATTTTTTGGTTAATTTGTTGTGTACGTGTGTGCAGTTTGTGGTGCTTATATTATATCCGAAGTTATCAAAGGGTCTTTCTTTCTTTCTTTCTTTCTTTCTTTCTTTCTTTCTTTCTTTCTTTCTTTCTTTCTTTCTTGCATCCCTCCAGCATTCTGCACCTCCCTGGGTGCCATGAGGCAACTTCCTCTCTTAGGTATATGCAGCAGGGGAGGCTGCAAACCACTAGACAAATATTTACTGGACAGAAAAAGGCCATATTCACGCCACTTTAAACACTTACAGCTCCCCCCCCCCAGTTCTGGGAGCTGTAGTTTGTTAAAGGTGCTGAGAGTCGCTAGGCAAGCCCTATTCCCACCCCAGAGCTACAATTCCCAGAGTGGTTTAACAGTCAATCCCTTTTCATAGGGAACTCTGGGAACTGTAGATCCATGAGGCCCCTAACAACTCTCAGCACCCTTAACAAACTGAAGCTTCCAGAATTTGTTGGTGGGGGCCAGAAGCCATGATTCTTTAAAGTGATATCATAATAGCACTTTAAATGTATGGTGTCCATGTGGCCAAAGAAACTCCACACCTTGCAGGGGTGCCCTAAGCTCAATCCCACACCCATTAAAATTACAATGAAATTCTAGAGCAGCCTGAGAATGAGGTGGCAGCCAGGGAATCTCTTTGTGCAGGATTGATTCCACTGGAACACCCAAACAGCCCCTTATTTTATTTTATTTTATTTGTTTTCATAAAATTTATACAAAAACAAAACTCCAAGCAGTTTTCAAAAAGAATAAAGCAATACAAATACCAGTAAAAACAGGTAAAAAACATTTAAAACATTCAAATAATAATTGAAATATGTGCTAAGCTAAATGCAGATTAAAATGCACATCAGCACGTGAGATATCTGGGTAGTCTGGCCTAAACAAAAAGATTTTAAGCAGGAGCCAGAAGGAGGCAACCTTTCCATTTTGGAATTCCCAGCCTATTGACACTAGGCAGGTGCCCTTCCCTATATCCTTTTCGGCACTGCCAACACGGAGTGAGGATTGTGTAGCCCCAGATCTAAGCAGTCAAGAGGCCATACCTGGGGCAGTGCCATCTCCCAGGTAAACTGGTTCCCATGTTGTTAAGGGCTTTATAGACCAAGGTACCGTATTTTCCGGTGTATAAGACGTCTGGGCGTATAAGATGACCCCCAACTTTTCCAGTTAAAATATAGTGTTTGGGATATACTCGACCGCAGATTCTCCACCCGGCGTATAAGACAACCCCCGACTTTTGAGAAGATTTTCCTGGATTAAAAAGTAGTCTTATACGCCAGAATATACAGTATATTTGCCACTCTCCTCTTCCTCTGGGCAGGACACCCTGGGAAGAAATCTCTCCAGAAGCAGAAGGGCAGGCTTTGGCGCAGCACCAGTTTTTCATCAATTGATCTAACAAATGGATTGTCTTAAATGTTGTAGCCCTAAAATCAATATAATTTAAACTAAGACAGAGCTAAAATGGCCTCCCAAAACTCTCCACGCTATTTGGGGGTGGTGAAATTGTGTGAGGGGCATTTTGCCATATATACTTGGAGGGAAGTGAAAGATTCTTTAATATTTTTTCTTTGAAAACTCTATTCTGAGAAATGAATTTTAGCTCACTTGATGGCAAATGAAACTATTGCTTCTTTTCTCTATATTAGTGGAGGAAAGAAGCTGTGAGCCAAGAAAAAAGGTCTAGAAGGAGGAGGGACACCCACCCACCCCTGGTTCCTTCAAGAACATTGAAATAATATTTAAAACAGTGGTAAAACTGGATCTGAAATAATATTTAAACAGTGGTAAAACTGGATCTGGGGAGGCCATTGCACTGGGGAGGCCATTGCACTAAAATTTCTCTAGGCCAGGACTGAAATGCTACAGGAGTTTGAAAGGGGGGAATTTCTTTCAAATGTCTAGTCCTTTTACCAGAGAACTCTTGGCTTGTCCATAATTTAGTGCAACAAAAATGGGAACCCCAAAAACAAGTGGAAGTAGAAGCAAATAGCAGAATGGAAAAAATGAAAGAGGTTTGTTGAGCCAGAGCATTTCAGAGCCCTCTGGTCCTCCTTCAGGGACATTGTGGAGAACAGCGATTCAAAATTCACATGTGCCTAAGAAACTGAAGAGGCCCCGCTGGATCAATAAACCTCTTTTTCAGCCATCATTTAACAAAACCCTGCCAGCCCCTTTTCCTCGGACTGGGGTGAAGTGACAACCCCCAGCCAGTTCAGAAGTGAGCTTGCCATCTTTCCCCGCCGCCCGGCAGGGCTCCTTTGCCTTAAAGAGCATTCCGGCGCCAGAAGACCCTCAGCCTGGCTCGGCGCCTTTTCCGCTGGGCCGGGGCGCTGCTGGCCGCTTGTCGCCTGACGGGGGGAGGCTGTTCCGCGAGCCCGTCCTGCCCGGCCGGCCCATTTCTTCCTTCCTTAGCTGGCGGAGCTCGGTCGGCAGGGAGAAGCCGGGCGCAAAGCTGGCCTTGCTGGGCTCCGCCCGGCCGCCTGCCCTTGGCTCCTGCTGGCCTAAGTTGCGCCGCGCTCCCCTTCCCGACTCAGGCGCCTGCCTGGCACCCCTGACCCGCTGCCCGTCCGCCTCCTTGCAGGTCTGGTTCCAGAACCGGCGCACCAAGTGGCGCAAGAAGAGCGCCCTGGAGCCGTCGTCGTCTTCGCCCCGCGCGGCGGCCGGAGCGGGCGAGCGCCCAGCCTCGGACGAGGACGACGAATACAACAAGCCTCTGGACCCGGACTCGGACGACGAGAAGATCCGCCTGCTGCTGCGCAAGCACCGCGCCGCCTTCTCCGTGCTCGGCCTGGGCTCGCCCAGTGGCTGAGCGGCAGCCCACGGAGGCGCCGGCCTGCAGCCCGGACAGGGCCGAGGGACCCGGAGGGAGGGAGGGACGGAGGGACGGAGGGACGGAGGACTCCGGCGGCCAGCGGGAAGAGGAGCAGCTCAGGCGGCGGGACTAGTGGAGAGGGCTCACGGCGCACTCGGGCCGCGAAGCCTTCCGGGCTGCTGCATGCTCTCCGCGGCCGGCCAGGCATGCCCCGACCCTCCAGCCCTCTCCAGCAGCAAAGGGAAGTTTAATCATAGAGGCTTTAATTTCTCTGTTCATAAAAAAAGAAAAGCAAGTATTTCCAAGCCACTTACAAAATGACTCCAGGGGTTGCGGGAGCCACTCGCTCTCAGGTTGTGTCACAGGCACCAGCTAAGAGTCACCATCCACAGCCAGTTCTTCCTGGTTCAAACTGAATCATGCGAAAAACATGCAGATCTGTTTCTCTCTCCCAGCCCTCAATTGCTCAAGATGTGCTGGTATTGAGGAGACTGACCAGCAACACCAGTCATAAAATGTTACACCTGTCTTCACCCTTCATTTGAGCCAGAGCTCACAAGGGCTGGGCCCCAGCATCGGCCTTCAGTACTGACATCCGGCTCTGAAAGCTGTGAAGCAAATATAAAGGAGAGTGCTCCTGAACATAGGCAGAGTGCACTTCCGTTGCCACTCAGGTGTCACAGCCAGCCCTCCCACAACCTGTTGGGGTTGGAGCTGCAGGTTCAAATGTGAATCCCCTTAGGCCCAGATCAGCCTTTCCCTCAACCTAGTGCACCCTGTATAGATTAAAACAAGTGGAGGGCACCGGGTTGGGTTCCCCTGGCCTAGATCCTGGCAACACTTTGAGAGTATCTACACTGCAGGCTTAAACTGGGTCTGCATTATTCTGTTTTCCCAGTGAAGGCAGAAAAAAATCAATTCATTCTCAGCAACCACCAACCAGCAATTTCTATGCTGAGGTGAGGCTGCCACTACAGTGAAACTGATGCTGAGCGGATAGCTAAATGTTAGCCACTGAGAGCCTAGCAGGGAGAAGTTTGGCAAATGCAGCTTCTCCTTTTCCAATACTGTACTCACAAGAAAAGCTACAATTGAAAAACTAAAGTACTGTACCAGGACTCAAGCCTAGCATATACAGAAGGGGATATAATTAGTGGCGTTCCAAACATTTTTCCTGCATTTCTTTCTTTTCTTGTTTTCCACTCTCTATCAGTTAATGAGAAAAGCAACTGCATTGTATAATTATCACAGGAAAGAGGAATTGTTGGAAAAATTATCATGGGTCTAGTGCAGGGTTTTTGTTGCCCTTAGCTTCCTTTTGAAGTGGCTGAGGGGTTTCTTCTGCAAATGTCCTGTGGTTCTGCATCCCACAGCCTCCCTGAGGGATGTAAGTGCAGAAGGCAGGGGTCTTGTCTACTGCTTGCCAGACCATGGTTTGTGGGCATTTTTAAAAAAGCAAAGTCTTTTATTTTTAAATAAATCAGTGTTGAAATCTCTTTTTTTAATAGGTAAAAGGAACAACTTCCCTTAAAAACAAAATCAGTTCCCAAGAGTCCTTATAAGTCTTCCTCCTAACAGCTGTAATTGCTTTCTTGCTCATACAAAAAACAGATGAATATAAAAGAAAAGGGTCTAGGGTTTCTATGATAATTACACCAGTAGCACACATTTTAAAATGTTTCCATTACATTTAAAAATATTTATTCCTGTGGAATCATTAACGTTTTGTATGTGTAAATTGAAGGTGTTTGTCACATTGAAATAACCAGATCTTCATTTCTGGGCTAAGATTGGGCTGCAAAATTATAAAGAGAAATAAACCCTAACCCTTCAAAACCCAAGATGCAGTTTCCTTGTGCAAATACCCCAAATGGTTAATACAAAAGTAGGAAGGGCTTTCGGCCTTTCACAGGCAGAGATATTCTAAGTTTCTGGGTTAAATCCATATAGACTTAGGGTTCCCCAGCTCGCCTGAATAAAGGAGTGGTACTTTACTTATTAACTTATTTTTGGGACACGGGTGGTACTGTGGGTTAAACCACAGAGCCTCTTGGGCTTGCTGATCAGAAGGTTGGCGGTTCAAATCCCCGCGACAGGGTGAGCTCCCGTTGCTTGGTCCCTGCTCCTGCCCACCTAGCAGTTCAAAAGCACGTCAAAGTGCAAGTAGATAAATAGGTACCGCTCCAGCGGGAAGGTAAACGGCATTTCCGTGTGCTGCTCTGGTTCTCCAGAAGTGGCTTTGTCATGCTGGCCACATGACCCGGAAGCTGGACGCCGGCTCCCTCGGCCAATAAAGCGAGATGAGCGCACAACCCCAGAGTCGTCTGCGACTGGACCTAATGGTCAGGGGTCCCTTTACCTTTACCTTTACTTTACCTATTTGGGGTCCACAGATGACCAAGTAAATTCAGGAGAGACCTTCACTAACCTGGTTTAAGACTATCCCTCCCGTGGCTGTGGGAGTTGCAGGCCAAGACAACTGGGGGCACCAGGTTTCAGTCCCAGGTTGGCTCAAGAGTGCTGGAGGTGGGAAAGATTTATGTATGCTTTTAAATGCTTTTAGCAGTTTCGTTTGAGGGAATCATCTGCTGATAAAGTGGAAAAACTAGAGGTTAGGAAATCGCACAAAAACTCAGGCAAACAATGCAAAAATAGAAGCAAATGGCATGACCCACAAAAGTGGGTTAATTTAGCTGCAATGCTCACTGAAACCATTTCTGGGGGTGCTGCTTACTTAAAGGGCTGAGCTGGCTTAACCCAGCCCCCCCCCCCCTTGGTGCCCTCCAGATGCTCTGGACCAGGCATAGGCAAACTCGGCCCTCCAGATGTTTTGAGACTACAGTTCCCATCATCCCTGACCACTGGTCCTGTTAGCTAGGGGTGATGGGAGTTGTAGTTCCAAAACATCTGGAGGGCTGAGTTTGCCTATGCTTACTCCCATCAGCCGCTGCATTCATGGCTGCGTTAGCCAATCTTTTCCATGCGCCTTGCCCTTTAATTTAATTTAATTTAATTTAATTTAATTATCCATCATAGTTTTAAAGGCACTCCTTGCAAATGCCTCATGTGGCCTGAAATGTGTAGGGATTGGTTTAAAATTGTCCATTAGGGCCAAACAAGAGGAGTGGGGAGTGTGTGTTTGTATACGTTTTTAAAGGATACAACCCTTTCCTCACTTGCCATCTCTCCTCTGCACTCTACTTTCCCAGTCATGGCAAACCACACCTGGAAATCCTGGCAGATGAAAAGTGCAAGAGAAGACCTACAGGGAGAGAAAGGGTTAGGCACATCACCTGCCACATCTCCCCTCCCAGTTGCTACCTTTCAACTGAGGTTCCTAATCTGGCTGCACTCCCAACGGTCTAATTTGGGTGGGGAACCTTTGGCCCTCTGGATGCCAAATGGGACAACTCCCATTATCCCCCTGGCCATTGGCCATGCTTGCTAAGGCTGATGGGAGTCAAAGTCAAGCAACACCTGGAGTTGGGACCCAGGATACTGGATGCAGGTCAGTTCAGGGAGAGTCAAGGAGCTGATCCTGCCATTTTCCTCTCTGAGACTGGCAAGCAGATAAACAGGTGGGAGGAAGAGGGTGGGGAGGCTGGGGCACCCACAGGTGGCTTCCTGCTGCATCGGGGGATCTGGCGAAAGAGGCGGGAATCTCAGAATGAAGATCTCCACATTTTCTATAGCAATAATTAAGAATGCTTTGTATGTTTTTGCATGTTTGAGCTGGAGCAGAACTTCCTTGTCTTCTTGCTGCTGGCTTTCCCTTGCACGTGCAGGCCAGCTGGAGAGAACAGAATACCACTGGGCATGTGAAGAGTATCTTTTGCACCACTTTCCTTAGCCAGCACACACATAAACCAGGACTCAAAGCAAAGCTTCCCATTCAAAAGGGTGAGGAAAATTGCAAAGAAAGATGTGTATATTGGCATTAATTTGTGTTAAAATGCTGAATAATTTTCACGAGGACTTTTTAGGAAATGAATTTAAGACTGAGGAAATGAAAAATGGAGAGAAATCAATATTGACATATTCACCAATCCCTACTGTGGACAGATTTGACTCTGGTTCTGCTTCTCCCTGCCAGGAACATCTTTCACAGTGAGGTGTTGGCAACCCTAAGGGACATTTTGGTGCTCCATGGAAGGCGGGACATGCTGTACATATAGGTCATTGGCAACCTGATCAATAAAGGATGTTACCTGAATGTGCTTTAGGTCCAGTTCTTTCTCTGAGGTGCAATGGGAAAGATCTCACCAAGGAAATTGTGGGCGGGGTGGAGCAGCTTTTTGACTGAAGTCCCAGTCCCTGCCGGGTTTTTTGCTGCCAGCATTTTCATACTGGGGCGCTGGCCTGATACTTTGCTGCCTGAAGCCATGAAAAAGTGCCATTCACTATAAAGAATTGGGCCATCTAAAAATGGTTTTGGTTTTTTTTTTTCTTGTCACAGAATTGGATGGAATTTGTAGGCATAGCAGCCCCTCTAGAGTAAATTAAGCCTGCCAAATCATAGGTAGGTGCATTAAGGGGTTTTCATGCACACCATGAAATGAGGTATTTTCTAAAACAAAGGAAAAACCAATAGCATCTTTTTTCATTTTCTGCCACAATTGACTGAAATTTGCACTCATGGCCACGCCTTCCAAGGGGGATGAATTTTTCACTGTGCAAAAAGTAAAATTCACATTCCTTGTTCTGCCCACTTTTGCCTCTTGTCTGCCCCTGGCTTGTGGCCTTCTGAGAGGGTAGTCCGGAAGAGAAAGTGCCCCTTGGCTGGGAAAAAGCTCCCTGCAGAGAGGTCTGCATGGGCTCAGCTGCTCCATTTATTTTTGCATTGCCTTCAATCCATAAAAGATTAAATACAGCTTTGCCCAAGAAAAGCAAAAGAAGGTGCATTGTGTTTTTATGGGGCATCTTGAGCCGTGCCTAGAAGGAATTTGGTCTGTAAATGGCTAACTGCAAAATGGGCTTAAGCAGTTAATTGAAATGTGATAGGAGCTATGAGCCCAAAATAGAACTAAGCCTGTATACACATTACCAGCTTCTTTTTATGGTTTGGATTGAAACTGTTTTTTGGGGGGATGAATCAAAACACACTATTGCATCACGACCAATGGGATAGGTATGGATTGTGGCTGATGTTGTGTGTACACAGCTTCCCAAACCCACACTGAATGTGGAGTAAACAGGAGTGTGTACACAGTCTGATGGTTGAAACCGTTGCCAGTTGAACTTGATAATGGGGGGGGGGGCTGCATGGAAAGTGTGTCTAGCGTTTCTGGAATTGGTGAATCCCCTCCCTCCAACCAGCTCCCACCTGGATTGCATGTTCCCATGTGCACAATTTGAAACACTTTATTGTGGACTGACTCCATGGAGAAGAAATTAATATAAGGTGAGGGGCATGACAGTTGTGAAAGACCATTGACACACAATTTGTTCCTGCAGCAAAAAGGGTGCTTAAACATGCATGTGTGAATGTCCCCAATGAAGCTCAACTCTGATGCTGGGCATTTGGAACCATACACAAGGTATAGCACAGGGCTGGGCTGAACTTTTTCCAACCAGGAGAGAGAGCTCCTGGACTGAAATCCTGGAAGGCCACAGCCCCTCCGTGTGGACAATGCAGAGCTGAGTTGTCTGATGGCAGTTCCCTAGGTTTCAGAGCCCCTCAAATCCCCCCAGCCTGAGAAGAGGCCATTTCCTTGCTCCTGTGGTTTTCCTTGCACCTTGCCAGAGCCACCCAAAGCGTCAGTTCAAAAGTTACTCATTAGGCCGCTTACTAGAATGTATGAGCACACAATCAATCTCAATTTATCTTGGGTCGAGGAGGAAAAGCCCATTGAGCTGTCAGGGCTGCAGGATTGATGCGCTGGCAATAGCAATGGTGTGTTTGCTCCCACTTCTGCCCTGCCTGCGGAGCCGTGTGTCAGCAGTGTGTGCACAACAGATCACGCGCTTGTGCCCAGATAGCCCTGTGCTAATCTCGGCGGCGGTAGGGGTGTCACTAAGGTGGGGCAACAGAGGCATCTGCTGGGGGCACAGCAGCCTGGACATCAGAGACCAGGCAGAACATTTTGACATTGACCAGCATCACCTTTTAAGTTCTCGTGTTCATTTTCGCAGAGAGTTAGGGAGGGCGGAGGTCAGGCTCTAAAGCACATTCAGTTACTAAATACTGCAGACAGATACTGAGGGAGATGATCCGGGGCATGGTGCACAGGACAGTAGCAAGACTAGTTTGGGCCTGTTTTGAGTTCTTATATTTAAACCTTGGGGGAACGTCTTGTACTCCTCTTTAAAGTTTAGAGGTGTGCCCCCCCCTCTTAAGTAGGGGTTGTGCTCCGGACCTCTGAACACCCATTTTTTAATGCTCTCCATCTCTCTCTATTTCTTGCTTTCTCTACACTCCCTTCTGCTAGAGTTGAAGCTCTGGGGCCGGCAGAAGGGTGGAGGATACGCAGGAACATGGTGGCGCCACCCAGGCTGTGTGTGCCAGCTATTAGGCAGGGAGGCTGAGCAGCACAAACAAAGCCCCACTGCACCTCCAATCTCTTTGAGACTTCCTCCACCCCCATGGTGTCCTCTTTGGGCTCCAGGGAGGGTCGCCTCAGGAACCACAAGGACTCTCTAGCTTCCATCATCACCATCATTTTATTTGTATGCCGCCTTTCCAGAGTTAAAACAAGGCTCAAGGCGACTTACAAAGATTTACATAGTTACAAACATAGCAAAGTAGTCAAAAAAATAAATAAAACACATCAAAAACTACATAACCAAACAGAACAATTTCTGCATAGAAATAAAGATACAAAAAATTAATATCAATAACAGCAAAAACTCCCGACAAAACTTCCCCTCAAATACCCCTTGCTGGGTGGCGGCAGCAGCAGCAGCAGCAGCAGCAGCAGTTCTTATGAAGCCAGTGAGGCCTGGGCTTGGGCCAGGTGGAGAGAGGCAGGAACAGGTCCTCTGTCTCCCAGCAGGTCAGACTTTCTCCTGCCATTTCTGGGTATGATGCATGTAGCTCCGTCCCCCAAAGAATCCTTAAATCTTACCGTGACCCATGGCTGGGAGTGGGGAGGCCAGAGCCAAGGACAGGCAGAGCCAAGGAGGCAGGGTGAAGGAGCCACCTCATGACGCAGAAGCCCCCACGCTGGCACCCCATGGGTGCCCCACCAAGCCCACCACCTCCAGTGCTGCTGAAGAGGCATGGGCACTCCTGAGAGGTGTCATGAGCTTTCAGGGAGATCTCACGGGAAGCCAGCACCAATGCCAGCACCACCTCTCTGCCAGCCCCAGAGGCCGTGTGGCAGGTGGTGCAGAGGCAGAGGTGGCAGAGCAGGGTGGCACTTCCCATTTAGCCTCAAGGCAGGAGCTAGCTAAGCCCAAATACCTCCCCAGATTCCTCCTCCCTGCTGAGGCTGCGGAGGTGGCAACGGAGAAGAATGACCACTGAAATGAATGGATTTGGCTGAGATGGCAAAGTTGATGTGTTCAATCACAGAAAAATCATGGCTGACATTTATTAATGACTGGAAACCCCTTATGGACTTTACGGAAAAATGAACTTGTGATATCTGGGTTTGAAGACTGAAAAAAGGTTGGTTTATGGAAAGCAGAAGAGTTGCATGCTGTTCTGCTGCAGGTGTTTTGCAGAAAGTCCATATAGCTGAGAGATGGAAAATCAAAAGTCTCTACTTCTTCTCTTTCCTTTTCTCTCTTTTAGTATTTATTGTAAAGAAAAAGGAAAAGAAAAAGCTTGGTACTTGATGTTAACTTTTGTATATGGCTTTTTCTTTGTCCCCCCCCCCAACCTTTCATACAATGGAGGGAGGGAGGGGAGGTGGGGGCTGACTGGCAGTGGCACCGCCTGGACAAGTAAGAGGGCAGGCCGGGGGGGGGGCGGCTGGCTGGGGGCAGAATGAGGTTGGCGGGGCAATGCCCCACTTGCCCTCCTGGACCAGTCTCCCCTGTGCGGAGGTGGTAGGGTTGGTCCAGCACAAAAGGGGCAAACAGTCGCTCCCTTCAGAGACAATTAAATGGCAGGTGGCTGAAAGCAAACACAGCTGTGAAGTCGTGACCAGGAAAATCAATGGCAGATAAAATGCATTATAGCGTGATAGTTAAGGGTGTGGGCATGAAGGGCGGGGCAGCGGGGGCTGGCTGCTCTCCACACCCAGACTCCCAGTTGCACCATTCATAGCCTCGTCCTCCCTTCCTCCAGTCGGAGAGAGGCAGGAATGCTTCTGAAGAGCAGTTCCAGGAAGCCCAGGAGAGGAGAGCATCGCTCTTGGGCTCTGCTCTGCTTGGGGGCTTCTCCTCCTAGGCATCTGGTTGGCCACGGTGAGAACAAGATGCTGGGCACGAGATGAGCCTGAGCCAGAACTTGGGCTCTCATTTATTCACTTTTATTTCATAAAATCTATACACCGCTAGATGGTTTAAAATAAGAAAAGCCCCCAAGTGTCTTACAAGGCGCTGGCCTGTGTTTTTCCTTCCTGGCAGGCCAGTGCCATAGCGTTTAGCCTGGACTTTCCAGGGGGCACAGTCTGGGCTTCAGGCGCTCGCTTGCCCGCTCAGTCTTCCCGTTCCTAACCCTCCTTGCCCTTTCCCCGGTGAAGCAGAAGAGAGGCTCCTTTGTCTGGTTTTTCAATCTTGGAAAAAGGAAGGGGTGCGGAAAGCTGCCCTCCAAGCGAAGTTGAAAACGTGCCAGTTTTGTCGCTGTCAGCTGCTTGTTTCCCTGTTAAATCTAAGGAAGGGAGTAACAGAATTGCAGAGTTGGAAGGGACCAGGCCAACCCCCTGAACTACCCTTCCTTCTTTTCCTTTTTTCTCCCCTCCACGTCTGAGAGATCAATTAAGACTCCCAAGGGCCCAGAGGAGAGACCTGGAGGGCGGTGTTTGCCCCTGGTTGTTTGGGGTGGCTGGTAGATGCTCAGCTGGATTTTAAGTCAGAGGAGAGGAAGAGGGGTGGTTAGCAGGCGGGACTTGTGCCTTTGTCGGGTGCTTGTCATCTCACCTGGCCAGCTGTTGGCAGGATGCTATTGCTGGGAGCTGCGGTGCGGACGCTGCGCACACAACGCCCTGGCTGTAAGAGATGCTTGGGCAAGACCTGAGCCCGTCCCAGCGGGCGCCTTGCTCAGCCCGGCCCGGCCCGGCCCGGCAGCAGCACCTGCCGAAAAAGACCCCTTGGTCTGGCTCGGGCCGCCTGACTGCCGCTGGAGTATGCTTTTGACATTTTCTAAGCTGTTTGGCGTAGCTGACAATTTTTAATGTACTAACTGCCTGGTCCAGTGAGCTGATTAATTGGTGCAGGGGAGATCAATACAAAACAGAAAATTAAAACAATTTTAAAGTGATTAAGTAGTTTAACACCTGTCTGCCATCCCGTCAGCGCAGGAAGAAAAATACAGCAGGTGGCCAAAGGGCCTCGAGTAGCTGGCGGGGGGCGGGGGGGGGGGAGATGACAAATGGCATCGGAAAGCTTCGCTGGGCCCCGGAGTGCCTCTGCACAGGGAGAAAGATGGCTGGAGGCGCCCCGTGGACTACGGGCGCCGCCTCAGGCTCCTCCTGCTTCACTGGCTCCCAGGTAGGGCAAGTCTGCCCTCCTGCCCGCTTCGTCTCCCTCCCTGCTCCATTTTATCCTCGCAAGGTGTGTCTTTAGATGATAGTACTGAAAGTATCAAGCAGAACTTTACACCACCTTGATCTGGATCCCTTTTTAAGATTAATTAGTCGCTGAAACTAAACGAAATGGAAGGGCCGGCCGGCGCCCATCGGGACGGATGAGGCCAAAGACACGGAGGCCGAGAGCCCGTGGCAGACAGAGCGCGCTGTTCTCATGGCATCCTCGCGGCTGAGCTCTACCAGGAGCAACACGGAGGAAAGGAGGAGAAGGAAGCTGGTCGGTGGTGCCACCCTCTGGGCGGTTGCAAGAAGGCAGGCGGGTGGGGCAGCCCCCGTTTGCACTCACGGAGCAGTCTCTGGCATGGCATGCGTGTCTGTGTGCCGTGTATGAATCTGTTAAAGGTGTGATGGATTTATGTTTACATTTTAAAATGTATTGTAAGTCGCTTGGAGACCTTTGGGTAACAAGCGACTAGAAAAATCTATTTAGTATTAGTAATAGCTGCTTGGGCATTGCGAGGGCTGTGGCACCCTGCTACAGCCCTCCTCAGCTAGCAACATGCTTCCCTCGCCTCCTGGCACCTCTAGTGTTGTGCCCCATGTCCCGCTCTTTTGCCCTGGACTCTCCATCCGGGAGCAGAAGCTCTCAGTTCAAGACATTACACTTCTGATAAAAGCACAACGAAGAAATATCTGCAAAGAGCTTTTGTGCATTTGGGAAACCCGCCTTTTCAGGACCAGACTTGTGATATTTCTGAGTGGTCCAGTCCCTGGTTCTGGCCATCATGCTTTGCTGTGAAAAAGTAGAATATGACATCAGTAACTGACCCAAACATCCATTTTTATATGACATTTATTCAAAAGCCCTTATGATTGCAAACACATGAGCAATCCTTGGAGAAATGTCTGGAGACAAGAGTGCGGTAGGAAGCTTAAGAAGTTCCTGGAAGCGTTAGACCAATTCAAAGATATAGGCCTACTGCCACTGGAAGTGAAGGTTCCATCTGGCTGTCATGGAAAGGCCCGTCCTCCTGGATTTCTATTGGCCATGGAAGAAAGCTTCAGTGTCACACACGGTTCCTCGGCTCCCCTACTTGACTCGAGGAAGCCGAGTGAACTGTGCCAAACAAGTAAATAGGCACAGATTTGCAGAATTTATGTAGTTTGCTGAGTTCAACTAGCCTAGTGCAGAATTTTGTTTATTTTTGAAATGTCATATCTTGGGAATCCCTCGGCCCTAACCATTATAAAAGGCCCCTAAAGCAGACTAAAAAGGTAAAGGGACCCCTGACCATTAGGTCCAGTTGTGGATGACTCTAGGGTTGCGGCACTCATCTTGCTTTACTGGCCGAGGGAGCCGGTGAACAGCTTCTGGGTCATGTGGCCAGTGAACCAGAGCAGCACATGGAAACGGCGTTTACCTTCCCGCCGGAGCGGTACCTATTTATCTACTTGCACTTTGACTTGCTTTCAAACTGCTAGGTGGGCAGGAGCTGGGACCAAACCAAGGGAGCTCACCCTGTCACGGGAATTCGAACCGCCGACCTTCTGATCGGCAAGCCCTAGGCTCAGTGGTTTAACCCACAGTGCCACCCGCTGACTAGGCATGTGTAAAAAGTGTGTAAAACGTGTTGAAAACACCAGAAGACAGGATCACACTTCAAAATGACCTTAACAGATTAGAGAACTGGGCCAAAGCAAACAAAATGAATTTTAACAAGGAGAAATGTAAAGTACTACACTTGGGCAAAAAAAAAAATGAAAGGCACAAATACAGGATGGGTGACACCTGGCTTGAGAGCAGTACATGTGAAAAGGATCTAGGAGTCTTGGTAGACCATAAACTTGACATGAGTCAACAGTGTGATGCAGCGGCTAAAAAAGCCAATGCAATTCTGGGCTGCATCAATAGGAGTATAGCATCTAGATCAAGGGAAGTAATAGTACCACTATATTCTGCTCTGGTCAGACCTCCCCTGGAATACTGTGCCCAGTTCTGTGCACCACTGTTCAAGAAAGATATTGACAAGCTGGAACGTGTCCTGAGGAGGGCAACCAAAATGGTCAAAGTCCTGGAAACGATGCCTTATGAGGAATGGCTTAGGGAGCTGGGTATGTTTAGCCTGGAGAAGAGAAGGTTAAGGGGTGATATGATAGCCATGTTCAAATATATAAAAGGATGTCATATAGAGGAGGGTGAAAGGTTGTTTTCTGCTGCTCCAGAGAAGCAGACACAGAGCAATGGATTCAAAGTACAAGAAAGAAGATTCCACCTAAACATTAGGAAGAACTTCCTGACAGTGAGAGCTGTTTGACAGTGGAATTTGCTACCAAGGAGTGTGGTGGAGTCTCCTTCTTTGGAGGTCTTTAAGCAGAGGCTTGACAGCCATCTGTCAGGAATGCTTTGATGGTGTTTCCTGCTTGGCAGGGGGTTGGACTGGATGGCCCTTGGGGTCTCTTCCAACTCTAGGATTCTATGATTCTATGAAAACTGGCATAACAATAGGGCTAAGCCATTACATGGTGTGGGCCAGAGAGGATGGGGGTTTCACTGTCACGTTTTCATTTTTTCCTATTTTTATTTTTGTCTGCTGTTACTCATACTGGACTTATGTGCAAGGTTGGGTTTCACACATAAATACAGGAAAGCTTCTCCAGAGTGTAGGACCCAAAGAGACAGGTTCAAATTACAAGAAAAGGGAGAAGAAACATTAGGAAGAACTTTCTGACAGTAAGAGCTGTTTGACAGTGGAATGGACTTCCTGGGAAGGTGGTGGGCTCTCCTTCATTAGAGGCCTTTAAACAGAGGTTGAATAGACTTCCGGTGAGGACGCCATCGCGGGCGGTTGTGGGTCGCTTCGGCAGCGAAGCGACTCAGGCCGGCCCGGGGGTAGGAGCCCCGCTACCGCAAAGCGGGGCTCCGCTAAACCGCGGGTCGAGCGTCCCGCGGCATGAGCTCTCCGGCGAGCCCGCTATGGTTCCGAACCCTTCCCCCGTTCCCCCTGTAAAGGGGGAGTGGGGGTGAAGGGACCACTGAGCCGGGCTGTGGAGGCATGCCCCAACCGGACCGGCGAAGCGGCGGCCGCCGCTCGCGATGAGCGATATCGTTCTACCTGGCAGAAGGAAAATAAAAGAAGCCCGTTGGCCATGAGTACTTGAACAATTGAATTTATCTTTGACATTTGGCGCTCCGGGAGATACGACGGAAAGGAAGCCCGTTTTTCTCCCTTTGGTGGAAAGAAAGTAACTGCTTTGATGGCGACTGCTGTTGCAGTGATGGATACAATGTTTCGATTTTGACAAGTGAGACTGATTAGACCCCTTCTGGGGGACTTAAGTTGGTGGGAATATTTCTTTCTAAAGTGGACAGAATGTAATCTTTTCGCCCTGACTCCAGGGAAAATGGCTGCGGAGACTTGTGACTGAGATGGAAAAGTACTGTGACTAAGATGGAAAAATACTGAAACTTGATACCCTATGCCTATACCATGTTGGGTTTCGTTTTCAAGCTGGTTTTAGACTCTGGAATGACTCACGAACAAAGGATTATTTTTTTGAAGTTAGAATTGCTAAACCAGAAATTAATTTTGCTGAACCAGGATGTTGCAGAACAGTTATATCCCACAGGAAAGACCATTCAGAACATTGTTAAAATGGAAGAAAACCTTGGCAGAGAGCTGAGGGGAATTATTGAAGAACAAAGTATAATGCTTTTGCAACTCCGAGAAGATGAAAAGTCCTGTTGGGGTGGGAGACCCAGGATGAGAAGATTTTTTATATCCAATTTCTGGGGTGAGAGCCCAGGAATGATGGGGAAAAGATTTATATATTTACAATTAGAAGAGGAACGGAATTTTGAACCGGAGATGCTGGAAGGTGATGATCTGCGTACCCTGATGCTCCCTGTAAGGACTGTTGTGGATTATGTCTGGAACTGTGGACTTATAAGAGGACATTCTGGAAAATGGTTTTGGTGTAAGATGGAGGAACGTCTGAGGGGAGACACCGAAATGGCGAAAGAAAATGGTTAGAAAAGGGATAGGGTGAAATGTATTAAGGATAAAATTAGGATGGTTTATTATGGTACCCTGAAGCCGGTGTGTTAAGATTTTAAGTTTTTGAACTAGAGAAGAGATATTTGAATTTTTTTTATTAGCAGCAGTCTAAGTGAAAGAAGATGTATGACATGATTTGATATAAGAAGCAATATGTTGTGTTATGAAGCTGTATTATTAATTATCATGAAGTTATATTTGGAATAGATTTGATTTAAGTTAAGGAGTGATAGATTATTGTGAAGTAAAAACAAGATTTTAAGAAGTATGTTTAGTTTTGATTTTTAAATGATTTAATTTCAGAGATGAGAAGTTATTAAAGTAAAATTGGAATTGGAACCAAAGGAGAGAAAACGGGGGAAGTCACCTAGTAATGATTCGAACAAGAAAAGTTTTTTTTTTGTGTAAACAAGAAAAAGAATTGTTGGTGTATTTGTATTTGTTTTATTATGGTTTGATTGTTGGGTTTGTGTTTGGGTTGGTATATGTGTTATGTTGTTCTTTGTTTTGTAAAAACCAATAAATTCTTTATAATAAATAAATAAATAAATAAATAAATAGAGGTTGAATAGTCCTCCATGAGGAATTATTTAGCTGAGATTCCTGCATTGCCTTGTGGGGTCCCTTCCAAATCTACAATTCTATGATTCTATAATTCTGTGGTTCCAAGCTGTCTGCTGAAGAGCTCTGTGTGATTGCAAAACTTGTATACCACTGCACTGCAACTTTTTGAAGGCAAGGTTTTTTTTTGGTTATGCAAAATCCTTTGTTAAGCTTTGCCTATTCTACCTGCAAAGTAACACAAGGTGAAGCTGAGCTGTGATGTGCCTCTGCTGGAAAGAGTTCAGGATCACATTATGGGCTGTAGGAGCTGAGCAGATGGCAAAAGGCGGGGGGGGGGGGAGGAAGGTGGCAGCGGGATGGATGGACCCTCCACTTCAATTCTACATCCGTTTTCTCCCAGACAAACCCCGTCGGATTTTCATAAATCAAAGCACCACACTCTTTAATAAAAATTTATTGACTTACAAGTGATTATTTATCAAAAGGCCATTAATAGCGGATCCTGGAATGATGTGCTATTGGGTGGTGCAGGGAGACTAATAGGAAATCAATGTTTGCAGCAGGGCAGAATGCAGATCAGGGCCCCCCCTGTGCCCCCCCAGCAGCCGAGTGGCAGCTCCTGTCGGCCCCTGCCTCACTTGCCGCCCACGGAGCCCCCTATTTATATATCATTTACAAATGAAATGATCGATACTTTTAATCTAGAGCTAAATTTATTAACTTTCCCATCAGAGAGAGAGATGTATTGACTGAGGGGGAGGGGGAGGGGAAGATCCTAGCTGAGATGGATGCTTCCAAAGTTACCTGTGTGGCCTGGTAACCTGGACTCTTCTCCCCAAGACTTGCCTGCTCTCAGTTTGTTCCTCAGAGATCATCAGGTGCCAAGGCAACCAGGCTTCATTGAGGACTGGTTCTTTGCCAGATGAGAGGAGATGTCACAGAGCAGCAGGCAGCCTCCCCAAAAGTTAAGCTTTTTTCCTGGGTGTGCTCAACAACAAGCTCTCTGGCCAAACCTTCCACTGGGATTTCCAGGTTGTTGCAGCCTAGACAACATCTATATTCCTCTTAAGTCAGAATGGGGAACGTGTGGCCTTTCAGGTGTTGCTGGACTACATCTCTCACCATCCCTGTCTGCTAGCCTGGGTGGCAGAGGATGATGGGAGCTGGAGTGCAACAACATCCGTAGGGCCACAGGCTCCCCTACAGTCTTCGTGTCTCAAGACTCAGCTTAGTCAAGAACATAAGAAGAGCCTGTTGGATCAGGGCACTGGCCCATCTAGTCCAGCACCCTAAAATCCTAGAATTGTAGAGTTGGAAGGGACACCAAGGACCAATGTGGGAATCACAGCCAGAGAATCCCTGACTGCTTAAAAGCCTCCAAGGAAGGAGAGTTCACAACCTCTGGAGGGAGACTGTTCCACTGTTGAATAGCTCTTTCTGTCAAAAAGTTAATCCTTATGTTTAGTTGGAATCTTCTTTCTTGGTTTGAGTCCTACCCTGCAGAGCAGGAGAAAACAAGCTTGTTCCCTCCTCCATGTGACAGCCCTTGAGATATTTGAAGATGGCTATCATATCTCCTCTCAGGCTCCTCTTTTCCAGGCTAAACATGTCCAGCTACTTCAACTGCTCTTCATAAGGCTCGGTTTCCAGGCCTCTGATCATCTTGGTTGCCCTCCTCTGCTCACCTTCCAGCTTGTCAACATCCTTCTTAAATTGTGGTGCCCAGAATTGGACGCAGTATAACAGGTGTGGTCTGACAAAGGCAGAATAGAGAGGTACTATTACTTCCTTTGATCTGGACACTAGGCTTCTGTTGATGCAGCCTAGAATAGCATTCAATTTTTTGCTGCTGCATCACAGTTGACTCATGTTCATCTTGTGGTCCACCAAGACCCCTAGATCCTTTCCACATGTACTGCTAGTAAGCCAGGTATCCTCCATCCTATATTTATGCATCTGGTTCTTCCTGCCTAGGTGCAGAATCTTACATTTGTCCCTAATGAAATTCATTTTGTTAGCTTGTGCCCAGTTCTCCAATCTGTTAAGTTCATTTGGAATCCTGATTCTGTCTTCTGTGGCATTGGCTACCCCTCCCAGTTTGATGTCTAAGGTTAGGTTTAGGATTAGGATTGGAGAACTGGGCCCAAATGAATTGCAGTTTTGGATTTCTCTAGGCCGCACACTCTCCCTGCTCACTAAATCAGGTTGCCCCTTCAGGTTCCGCCCCCTCTTCCTCCCAGTCTTCTCCACCTGACCTCTCATGTCACCTCGCGACCACCCCAGGCTCTGAGCCTCCTTCCCTTGGCAGTTCCCCAGCTAGTGCTTTGCACCACCCTTCTGCCTCCAACCAGACCCTGACAGTTAATGGAAGAGGCAGCCCTTTGCAGACTACAGATTAAAACTGGGCCTTGTGCGAAGTCTATAAAAGTACCAGAGCAGAGAAGCAAACAAAGAAGTCCTTTTGGCAATACAAGCTGACCAGGTACTGTAGGTTAAGTCAATTGCTGGCTGTGGGCTTTATGGGGCGTTTGGGCAAAGTGCCTTCGGTTGAGTCCCTTCTTCCTTGCCTTGTCCCCCTGCTTGCTCGTTTGCTCTCTTTGGCTGCTCAGAGGACAAGCAAAGAGGAGGCTTGCCAGAGGACTTCCTGCTGGAGCATGGGCTTTGGCAGATGCATGAGGCTGCCAACCTGGGGCTGAAGACAGTCAAACATAAGGGGAGTTGTGGGGTGAGGAGAGCTGATCTCTCCCCCTCCTCTGGAATCTGCCTCCCTGGGTGATTTTGTTCCTTTCCTAGTCTCACTGTGATATCATAGACTTGCGCATGTAGTCCAACCACACTTCCATTTGTCCCTGCTTAATATACAACAGGGCTGATACACACAACAGTGGCTATCCTGATCACATCTTCGTTTGGCCTCCCTTGTGGTGGATTTTGTATGGGAGGAGGTGGCGGAGGCAGTGGGATCCGCACCTTTGAGCCACAAGATGAAGATGACTGTGGACTTGCTGCTGTCCAACATCACCCCAATCAAAAGCTTTTCCTGTATTAGTTCCCCATTTAATCCAGATTTACTGCTTCCATGGAAAAGCCAGTAAGTAGGAAAAACAGCAAAAATGGTAAATGTGGATTAAATGGGGGGGGGGGGAGGAAGATGGGATGGTATTTTGAGGAGGATGTCATTTGGACAATGCAAGAAACCTCCATGCCTGACAAGCTCTCATCCTGCAATAAGCTGCCATGTGAAAGCTGACCTTCGTTCTCCTATAGGTGCTTTCGACACAGTGCAGAGCACAAAGGTGATTCTACGAGGGCAGGCTCAATCTCACATTCACATACCAGCTTTCAAGTGCAATTTCTCTCCCCCATGAACCAATAAGCAAGTATTACCTGGGATTGGCCACCGGCCTTTCAGACGCTATTGTGATAGGGCAGCCTTCCCCAACCTGGTGCTCTCCAGATGTTTTCGACAGCACCAAACCTGGTCAGGGGTGAGCCAAAGGCGAGGCTGTGCGATTGTTGGAGGGCCTCCTCCCCTTTCACAGTTCCCGTGGCAATGAGGAAACGAGTTCCAAGTTTGTGCCAGGATGCAGGCCACAGCCCTCCTTGCTGCTGCTGCGTTTATGCTGCTGCCTCCAGCTCTGCTTGCTCCGTCCCCAAAGGGATTTGGTAGCTCTGGAAGAAGGTAGTGAAAGCATTGGGTGCAGAGGTAGAATGCCACACAGTGGTGGCTGATGCCCATGGGGACTGGAAGGGCAGAAGTTAGGGAGGCCAACAGGAAGGCCAGTCAGAGCCAAGTAATTCCAGGTTTGTCCCCATCTTTCTCCCTGCTTAGTTCTACAACACTGAGACTAAGAGGAAGCAGGCAGGGCTTGCCACTCCCTGAACAGGTTGCAAGTGGCGGGGGGGGGCTGAGGTTGGCGGAACAGTCCCACTTTTTTTGCTAACAGACCCAAAGCTGCCAGATGAGGGTGGTCACATTGCCTCTGTGCTGTGTGAGAAATGGCTGTTGGCAGGAGCAAAATGCTATGCTAGACACAACTTCGGTCTGATTCAGGCCCAGATTGTGAGGTTTTGCAAAGAATAGCCCTGGCAGAATCACCTGCAACTGCTGGCTCATGCAAACCCAGGTGCTCTCTCCTTCCAAAGGGTGCGAGGGGCAATGAGAGAGGCTGGCCTTATCATTGACATCCACAAACCTCCCACCTTGGCCTCTTGAGTCAAACCATAAAAGGCAGAGTACACTTTGCTTCCCTGAGCCATGGGACGTGCACAATCATGGGCTGAGAGCAGCAGAGGCACCGAGACAGAAGACACACACCCCTTAAGTGCTTGTTGCAGGAGCAAGATCCTCCTTATCAAATGTGGGCAAAGTTCAGGGTTGAGCAAACACAAGAAGGAATGGGCTTTTCCCCAGGGAGGATCACAGCAGAGTGTTCTTCTCCCCCGCCCAGGAAATGGTGAGCACTTGGTGGGGGGCAAAGAGAGACATCTCCTGCCCCACTCCTTAGGGCAACATTCCCACAAGACTCAAGAGATCATGACGGAAACCTGAGCAGTTGCAGCTGCTGGAGGAACAAGAGCAGGCTCTCAACTCAAGGGAGAAACCAAGAAACAGATGGCGGCCCTGCAAAAATGGGGCACAAGTGGGGGCAGGTCCTTTTTAGAAGAGGTAAAGCGTGTACAGGGAGAATTCACTCTAGCTGCCTCAATAACTTTTTTGCATGCTCCATGGCGCACAGTGAGAACAGTGCTGGGGATGAATTCTCTCCCCCCCCCCCCCGCTGCTGGTCTGAGGCAACTGGGAGCCTGACTTCAAGGGCACCACAGAAGCAATCGGAGCAAAGAGGGACGGTGGGACCAAAGCAAGATGTTGCTTGCCACACCAAACAACTACCCAAGGAATGAGGTAAGTCTATTCCCTTCCTGATCCAAACACATAGTTGGGCCCTGCGGTTGGTTGCCTGCTGTTCAGGCTCAGTACAGGGGCACATAGAATCATAGAACTGTAGTTGGAAGAGATCCCCAAGGGTCATCTATGCAGGAATCTTACCTGAAGCATCCATGACAGATGGCCATCCAACCTCTGCTTAAAACCCTCCAAGGAAGGAGAGTCCACCACCTCCCAAGGAAGACCACCCCACTGATTCTTTCTTCTTATTAATCTCTTATTTTGGAAATCCCCCCCATCAGGTTGGGCATCATGAGGGAAGGAGAGTTAAGGGAGGCCTGATCAGTGTGAAGTGGGCCAGAGAAGACTGTGGGTTCATGGGTCCACTTCCCTGAGCAGGTAGACAACTGCACCTCCCACAAATATTTACAGCAAGACCTTAAAACTCCCAACAGTAAAGCTGGGCCAACAACTGACCCCCAAACCCACCTGGCTGCAGAATGGAGCAGCCAGAGCAGAAGTCTGAGGCTATTTTTTTGAAAGCCAAGTTTCTCCCCAACCCTGAAAGCAGGGGAGAGGAAGGTAGGCTCCCATCTCTTTGGGTGTGGGGGCCCCTTGTATCTCTGCCCACCCCCCTTGCTGCTTCCTTGGCTTACTTTTTTTACTGATCAGTGGCAAAATATTCCAAATGAACTGACAGTGCCAATACTCCACTCTAAATCCTAAATACACAGAACTCTGTGTCCTGGCATGCTTTGTACTGGTGACTGGATTCCAGGCCAATGTAGGATTGGTCTTGGGTGCTGCTGAACTTCTTCCCATGAGCCAAGGAGCCACCCAACAGCACAGGCCAAGCGGAGAGGGAGGAGAAAGCTGGCGACACCATCAACTCAGCCCGCTCCTGGAAACAGAGGGCCTTTTCACACATTATGCCGTGGCAAACCTCAAACGTGAGCTCCCAAACCCAGAACTCCTTGTTCAGCTTGTCCATTTTCAGGCCCACAGGCCAAATGCCATTGGTGGATGCCCATAACACAATCAGTCCACAAGTTCCCTGACTGGAGCTGCTCCTGGCTGTTCTGCTGTGAGCTGCCGGAGTAAGCAATGTCTGTGAGTGGGCAGGCCACTCTTTGCCCATAGAGGTTCTGAGCACCAAAGCTTATTCAAGAAGTGGGATGGATTGGATCGTTCTGGTCCCTCGCCAGCTTCAGAGGGTTTTGATGTTTCCATTCTATTTATCTCTGAGAAGGTAGGTGGGTTAGGAATGCAAAGGCAAACAAGGATCTGGCTTGGGGAAGGGCCAAAAAGCTTCCACGTGAAGAAGCTGAAACACGCCCCCAGCCCCAGTGTGGCTTCTGAGTGCATTGCTCCCTCACGAGCCTGTGTAGGAGGCCACTATGAGTCACCAGGGGCAGGAGGGCAGGTGGAGAGCAGCCCAGCCCACTGTGAGCAGCAAGCCCTGCTTTCAAAATATCAGCCCTAGCAGACAAAGCACAGGGCAGGGATGGAGCTGGAGGCAAGGAGATGGACTTTGACTTTGTCAGCGCAGAACCTCAGAAATTTTCTCACATGGCAGAGAAGACTGCTTCTGACTCAGGGCCCTTGACTTCAGTATCTTACACTTCTGTCTGCATTAGCAGATGTTAAAAACCAACTTTCTTCAG
Source organism: Lacerta agilis (assembly GCF_009819535.1). Taxonomy (NCBI): domain Eukaryota; kingdom Metazoa; phylum Chordata; class Lepidosauria; order Squamata; family Lacertidae; genus Lacerta; species Lacerta agilis. The sequence continues at coordinate 681,183 of NC_046319.1, read as the reverse complement.
AGGCCAGAAGTAGGGGTTGATGTGGGTGAAGCTCAGGCCTCTCCCTGGAATGGGCAAAGCAGAATTCCCAACAATTTTCCTGCTATAGTGGTGATATTTTCTGTGTCCCAAACTCACCATCTCACAGTGGTGCCCCGCTAGACGAATGCCTCGCTAGACAAAAAACTCGCTAGACGAAGGCATTCGTCTGGTGGAAGGCTGCCCCGCAAGACGAATTTGTCTATGGGGCTGCCTCGCAAGATGATTTTTTTTCCGTCTAGCGAAAACCGCGGTTTGCATTGGTGCTTCGCTAGACGAAAAAAGCGCTAGACAAAAATACTCGCAGAATGAATTATTTTCGTCTAGCGGGGCACCACTGTACTTGTGTCCAACTAGGACACACACACACACACACAATGCCAAAGAGGAAGGGAAAAAGCCTTGTACCTTCCTTAACCTGGCACTTCTTTTAAGGAGGCCCCTTCCCAGGTTTGAGAGCTAAAGCGCTGCACCATCTTTGCAGTTTCATTTGAAAAACAGCAGGGGGATTATTCAGCACAAAGCCTCCATCTCTATATATTTTAATTAAAAAATGCAAAGGGACCCTATGCAGTCTCAGTCAGTTCTCTTTTTTGTGGGGGGGGGGGAGAGAAAGAGAGAAAAGACACAATGCAAAGAGGTCTGAGCCTTTCCCTGGGGCCGCAAAGGGCAGGGGAAGCTGCTGGGGGCACCCACCACAGGCAGCAGGGGCTCAACAAGTCCAGCTGTTCTTGCAACCACAGCAGCTTCCAGTGCAGGCACACATGCGCATGCACACACACAGGCGTTCTCCAGCACCACCACACAGCCCATCCAGCCACTTCCACTGTGGGAAAAGTTCTCCACTGTGGCTGTCTAAGCAGTGAGCCAAGCCGTTGCAGCTGAAATAAGGCCTCTTGCTGACGAGCCTCTGGGCAGCACCACCTTGGCCTGGAGCGGCAGCTCAGCCAAGAATGGGCTCCAGAAGGCTGGGAGGAGGTGGAGGCTGTCAGTCCTGCAGCAGCCCCTGCTCCACGAAGCTCAGGAGCGGCTTCGGTCTTCATGGTTGCCCACAACCATTTTGCTGTAGAGCTTCTGCTGCTCTTCCTTGAAGGTGTCCTTCACCTTTTCCCTCTTCAGGCCTCCGTCCCTAGAAAAAGAGAGGGAGAGGGCAGATGGAAAAGAAAAGAAAATTACTCCTGTTGGCTAAAAGCACCAGTGTGCAAGAGGGAACGTACAGCCCGGGCAAGTAGGAAACAAGCAGGAAGGGAAACCTGCACTTGCAAATTCTACTCACAGCCACTGTGTGCAGATTTATCATGTGGCAGTGCTAAGGAGGGAGCCTCAGGCGCATGGGCTTTCCTCACCACAGCCAGCGCCTTCAAGGCTGCTTGGCCCAGTCAGACTCCCACAATCCATCCACTGTGGCTGGCTGCAGAGATGCTGCAGGCTACAGGCAGCTAGCTCTTTGGCTTGTTGGAGGCTCAAGCCACAGCTGAGGCCAGTGCCCATGGTTCTCCCCACCACGTTGGTCTTTAAACAGAGAACATCCTACACAGGCTGCTGCCAAACATGGAAACATTGCTGAAGTCTTTATTCTCCCTATTCTTTTCCAGCTTAAAATCAACCTCCCCACATCTTTTAAAGGGGAAGGAGGCTTCTTCTACTGACATACAGCTGATTTTGAGCTCCTAAAAATGTCATTAGGAAGAATCATGGAATTCTGCATAATCACAGAATCATAGACTAGGAAGGGACCCAGACAGCCATCTATTCCAAACCCCTGCGATGCAGGAATCTTAACATGTAGACTGAGCCCAAGGAAGCTGCCTTATACGAATGCAGACTACTGGCTGGTCTGACCCAGGAATGTCTAGGGTTTTCAGCAAGGGACACCTTCCATCCTGCCCAGACATGCCTTTGGGGACTGAACTAGGGACCTTCTGCAGGCAAGGAAGATGCTCTGCCACCGGGCTACTCTCACGGCCCTTCCCTGAGTGGGCAGAGCTCAGAGGCAGAGCTGTTGCTTTCCAAGCAAAATGTGTCCAGAGCAGTGGGCCAGGTGGACCAATGGTGTGATTCCCACCTTCCCCCCATCCTCACAATCCATCAGCTTCAGGACTCACCACAGGAGATCCACAAGACCCCCTTGCCTAGCAATGGCAGACTTCACCCGATTGGCAAATTGCACAGCATCTTCATCAGGCTAAAAAAGAACAGAGGCTGGTTGGAATTTGCAGAAAGGTGCCTGGTGGGGATGACTGCCATTTCTCTGACAACAACCCTCCTCCAAGCTCAGGTACCCACCTCTCTGGTCATTGGGGGAAGGTACCAGACACTGCAAACTATAGCCCAGCTGGTCATCATCCTGAGCAGGTAAGTCACCATGCCGTATTTGCTGCTGTTAAAAAAGGCATCTCCAAATTGGGGGTCATACTGAAGGACAAAAGGAGGGGAGGGAGGACAAGACAGAGAACTCAACACCTCCTGAAAGCAAAAGAGGTTTATGCCACATTCAACACATGGCAAGAAATATGCCTATATCCCTATAAGGGATTTCCATTTATGATATTTGCATCCATAGAATCGTAAAGTTGGAAGGGAACTCAAGAGGCATCTAGTCCAACACTCTGCAACTACAGAATCCCTGGCAACGTGCCCAGTTTTCACTGTGGGGAAGACCAAGTATGGAAAACCTGCAGAGTTGCTGAAGGCCTAGAACAGGCATCCCCACACTCGGCCCTCCAGATGTTTTGGGGCTACAACTCCCATCATCCCTAGCTAACAGGGCCAGTGGTCAGGGATGATGGGAATTGTAGTCCCAAAACACCTGGAGGTTTGAGTTTGGGGATGCCTGACCTAGAACTTCCTTCATTCCTGGCCACTGGCCATGCTTGCTGGGACTGATGAGAGCTGTAGTTCAAGAACATCTGGAGGGCCATAGGTCCCCACCCCAGGTATAGAGCAATGCAGCTGAAATTCCTCTGTCTGTGTGCCATCATGCAGTGGCCTGCCTTATCCAACTCTTTACATGCTCATGAAAGTTTTGAATGTGCCCCAAACAAATTCCATGGACCTGAAAATTAGTCCAAATGGGCATAGTCTAGTGGGGAATTCTCCTATGACAGTCCCGCTGAATAAATGGGAATCACTCCCAATCATTCCTTGGTGGCTCATCTGCAGGTCTCCCCAGTGGAACGTGTCCAATGTAGAGCCCAAGAGTAAATACTTGTAATGGCATGACAGGCTGAAAGGTTGTGAAAAGTTGCAGAGTCTGTGTTGCACAGTACAAGATTCTGGAACCTCTTGCCATAAGTTCCCAGGACTTCTCAACTCTCCAGCATTCCTGGCTCCATACAGACCACAGTGGCATTATCCTCCAGTCCCCAAGGCCTACCTAGCAAGCTTCAGGGAGCTTTGCTCAATGGCAACAGCTCTCACCTTGATAGCAACAGGATAAACAGTGGCACCGATCTCAAAGCTCCCTTTCTTGAACATCATCACGGAAGTGTTGTTGATGCAAGTGCCTGTGAAGAGAAATGGCTGTTTCTGTAGGAACAGGGATACCAATGGTGGGACAGAGGACTTACCCATGGGGGGTGGGGAAGACTGTGTATTTGTGAGAATGCAGCTTAAATCAAGGGCCTAGCTTTCAATGACGTCTGAGTGGCACATCCAATTTCAAACAGAACGTATTTTCAGTGGTGAACCATGCCAAGCCAAGAAGTTGTGGGCCATAGAGATGCAGGGATAGAGTGGCCTTCAGTCTCTACCCACCCAAGTGGCTTCTTTCTGTTAGATACTTGGAATTCAGGACTGTGTGTCCCTCCAGCCTTTACTTAGCTCTACAGTATATATGTTTAATAGGATTCTTTCACCTGTCCTGTGGCTGGGGCACTATCACTATAGAGAGCCCTGGGACTTAACCCATCTTCCTTAATTCTTGCTTACCTTCAGGGAAAATAAGGATGGGCAATTTATTTTTATCATGAGCATGTTCAGACAGCCTGCAGGTAGAAAGGAGAGAGAGAGAGAGTGTGTGTGTATCACTGAGAGGTACATGCCTGACTGATCCAGAAGATTCCAGCAGCCCCAGCAACCACCAAGCATGCACCTCAACTTCAAATCAGCCAGGTAGCCAAGTCTGCCAACAGTGAGGGCTGCAACTCCCCAGACCATACGCAGCACAACCCACAAGCCTTGCCTGCTGACACTTTGCTGGGCATATGGAGCAGGGACAGATTGTGCACCCACCTTTTAGCCACCAGGTGGCGATCCTTCACCTCGGAGCGTTCAAACCAGACATGGGGACAAGCCTTGACCATGGCCCTCTGGATTACCCCCATGAGCCCCCCATGGACCTGGCCCACCTGAGGAACAGGAAAGAGGTCATAGGTCAGTCAGGGTGTGTGTGTGTGTGGGGGGAGACTTTGGTTCAGCAGCCTCCCATTAAGACAGCCATGCCCAAACATCAAGCAGCTCTACTTGCAGAGGAAGATGCCTCTGTCTGTATAAAACTCTCCACCCCGCAGGAATGCCAAGTGTTAAGGAAGGTGAGAATGTGGGACCTGACTGTTACCCACCCATCACGGAGAGTGGGAGACACCTGCCCTCCCTTTGTCCAAAAGCACAGCGTCCTCAGGTAGTGCTGCAGAGGAACACAGGCCTCTCTTGGCTAAGCAGCTCAGGAGTGTGCAAATAGCTGCAGCAGACCACCCAAGCACCTGACATTCTCCAGAGACCACCAAGGGCACCAAAGGATTCCCCGGTCTGCCTGCAGAGGAGCTCCCAAGGTTCAGGGAAAAGGCAGGAGCAGCGAGGATGCTTGAGGAGAGTTCAAATGCCCTCCACACTCCTGTCTTAGGACTGTTCCTTTGGGTGGTGGGCACATCGTAGCAGCATGAACAGAACCTGCTTCCTCCCCATGGCTGTTGGGAGGGGCACAGTGACAGATTGGTTTAAAAACAACCCAGTGCCACCAATGCTGCCTGACACAATTGGGCAATGGCCCTGAATTTTCAAAAACGAACCCAGCATTTTCAATAAACGTTATGTTCAAGAACCTTCTGCTGCTACACAGTGATCCTCCTCACACACACACACAAGCACATGCCCAGTGGGTGGGGTTCTCCATCCTCACCATAGCATAGTAACCATCACTGGCCAGAATTATGACATCAATCGGGGATGTGTGGTTAGCCACACAGATTCCTCCATTGCGGGGTCTGTTTTCCCTGAAGTTGGGAAAGAAAAAGAGATTAGCCAAAGAAAAAAGAAAAAGCCTGAAGCACAAGCTCTGCCTGTCCTGGGAAAGCATTCAGCAGGGGGCCTCCTTCCATGTGTCCTTCTTCCCCCAGTTTCTGTCCTTAAGGAACAACCAACCTCAGTGCCCTGTCACACAGATAATGGCACAGTTCACACACAGTAGTAGATACAATCAGGTTTTTGTGTGTTCTGAACTTAAAAAAACAAACCAACAATCCTGAAGTTCTGCATCAAAGAAACCTCAGGTCTATGACCCATATAAATTATATTAATTTGTGTCCCATGTTTGCACAATGTATTCTGACATTGCTAAACATGTCATTCTTGGGGGACAGTGGCAGATGACACTGATTATCCGGCTCAAATCTGGGTTTAAACCTTACCTTCAGAACTAAATAGGCCTTGGTTGCCCCTGTATCAGGGGAGTGTAGCTCTGTTACTATGGCTCAATCTCTCACTGGCTTTTGAGACCACTGGATGTGGTATTCCCGAGACTGACTCTGCGCAATGGGCATGGGAGGCGGGGTGCTACAGGGGTTCTATTCCTCCCTGATATTCCTCCCCATGACAGGAGCACTTTAAGAGTGTTCATTCCCTGGCACCTGTGCTAGGGGGTTCCACAGAGCAGTATTTTGTAGCCAATGCTATTTAACCTCTATGTGAAACCACTGGGAGCAGTCCTTAGGTTAGGGTTACCAGACGTCCCCATTTTCTGGGGACAGTCCCCAAATTTGCGAATAAGTCCCTGGACAAATTCCATCCCAGGAATGTCCCCGGATTTCATCTAATGTCCAGGGGAAACGCAGCAGCGGCAGTCTCAGCAGCCCAGAGCAGTTGTGCTCTGGCTGGCTTCAGGAGCTGCTCGAAGTCCCCATATGATGGTGGTGCAGGGGCTCTAAGATGCAGCTTCTGGGCTGCCTCCACCTTCCCTTAGCCCAGCAACTAAGCTGTGAAGGGAGAATTCATGCCGCCTATCGGAGCAGCCTCCCAACTTCTACTTGCGTGCAAGCAGGAGCAGGGCGAGGATCTCTCAGCTGTGAAGGGAGGCTTCAAGCTGCCTATCAGAGCTTGCGTGCAAGCAGGAGGGGGCAGGGATCTCTCAGTTAGGAAGCCTCCCTTCCCAGCTGAGGGGGCGGAGAGCTCTCCGCCCCCTCCTGTTTGCAGGCAAGTAGGAATGGGATTGGGGCTGTCCGATGGAAAGGGAGGCATTGCGCTGTCCGAGCCTTGCCGCCGCTCTCGGTTCTCCTTCTCTGCCTTCCATGCCTGACCCACCGTGCACCGCTTCCCCACCACCACCACCACCAAAGAACCAACAACTCAGGGGCTGCCCAGGCTCATGGAGAAAGAAGACAGAAGCCTCGGAGGAAGGGGAAACATGGCGGTTGAGCTCAAGGCGGTGGCCACCCCTCTTCCACCGCCATCGCTGCAGCATCAACATCCAGAATGTGTGTTTGTTTGTTTATTTATTTAAAGTGTCCCCGGATTCATTGAAAAAAATCTGGTAACCTTAGCTTAGGTGTTTTGGAGCACAGTGCCATTAGCACACTGAGGACATGCAGCCCTGTTTCTCCATAACAACAAAATCAGGAGAAGCTGTGCAAGCTCTAGGCAACTGTCTTTAAAAGCAGAGCAGAACCTGGGAAGTGTTGGGACAGCATCTTTGCTTATGCCTGGCTCTGTATTCTAGAACACAGCTTGGTTGAACCATGCATCCATGTATCTGGTACTTAGAGCGGATACTGAGGCCATGTGCTGATTTAATCAATAAGGCTTTTGGGATTTCCATTTTTTCATCTGAGGGCAGGAGTCAGGACACAGAGATTCATCAGGCACCCTTGCTTTTGACTTTCACATTTCTCTTGAAGACCTTTTTATGCCAACAGACCTATGCAGTTGCTTAAAATGTCCCTTGAGTAGCCAGTGATTTTAATAATAGCTTTGTTTTGCTTCAGCATCTTTCAGTGTTGCTGTACTGATGTTCTGCTGATGCGTTATTTCAGAAGACATAAGGAGGAGCTGTAAAGGCACTGACTGCACCCTCTGACTATTGGGATTCTTGTTCAACCACCTTCCTGGCTTCTCACATTATCAGACATTCTTTTTGCAGCCATAAGATCTAAAAACTTGTTCTCTCCTCTTTCCTTTTTTTAAAATGAAAGCCACAGAAATGCAGCCGACACATAGGCTCCAGTCAACATCCCCCCTTTTCTGGGCATGTGTACTACAACCTCCCCCCATCCCCTCCATACCGGTGGTGGTAGGTGATGATAGCTGTGAGAGCTCGCACACAGATCCGGTAGCACATCAGATGAACATGCCTGCTCAGGAACTCTTTGCACCTAAAGGGCAAACACCTGATTAAATCAAAAGTTGTTGTTGTGGCCATTCATTCATTCATTCATTCATTCACCACCCTTTTCCCTAATAGGTACTCAGAGTAACTTGCAGATAAAATAGGAACAGCTAGAAAATAGAAAACAACAATAACTATAAACTGTAATAGAATGCTTAATATTAAATATTAAAACTATGTGCATATGTTTATTTTAAAAATATATTAAAAACACACTATCACAACAGCTAAAACTTTGAGGTCTCTGGGAGAGTAACCATCTATGTCTAGGTGCCCCTGCTTTTCTCAGAAAACAGCACTTACAAACCTAAAGAAAAGAGGAAAACACACATCTCCAAATGACCACATACCAGGCAACCTTTAGTGCCTCCCTCTGGAAGCAGCTGGCTTTCAAAATCACCACCCAGATAGGACTACATGAGGGAACAGGTGGCAGCATGGCTTTAAAAGAGAAAACCACAGCCACCCTTTTCTTCTGATGATCCCAATGGGGAACGGCTCCAAATCCAGTGGGTGCAGACAGAAGGATCCTGCCATTTCCTGGACTGGCAGCTTTGGTCAATGGACCCACTTTTAAGAAAGGGCTGGAGCCTGCCGTGTGAAGCCTGTGCAACAGCAGCCCTGTGGCTGGGGTGCTTCCTCGCAAGTTGCTTTTTGCACAAGTTGCACACATGCAAAAAGAGGGAGATCTCAGGGAAGCCGCCTTTGAACTGGTGTGACTCAGGAGGGTTGGGGTGAAAGGCAGAAAGGCTCCTTAATCCCAGTACCCGAAGCCAGTTAAGAGTATTTCAGCACCTGTTTGCAGGGGTCCACTATTGAGAACTCACCTTCCGTTGGGCAAATAACCCACCATGGTTGTGCCAGTCACCAAGAGGCTAATGCCAGTGAAAGCCAGAGCTACCCTGCAGAGGGGTGGGGGAGAGAGAGATGAGAACCCTGAGGAGGCAGGACCACCAACTGCACTGGTACCCCAGCCACTGACATAGTTTCACCATGGGGCAGGGACAACATGAAACCCTCCCAGATGTTGCTCAGCTACACTCCCATTGTCCCTAAGAACTACTCATACTGGCAGGAGCAGATGGGCATTGGTGTCCAACAATGGCTGGAGGGCCACAGGTTCCCCATCCCTGGACCATAGGGAGCCCCAGATGCAGTGTGGCCATCACCCTGCTCAGTCTTCCCTGGGAGAGGCCCCAGGCAGTGTCAGGCCCTACCTGAGTGGCAGGAGGAAGCAGTAGCGGATCAGGACACCCAGGCCCCAGAGGACTGTGAGGCGCAGGCTGATGTAGTGGAAATTGTAGTTGGTCCTGCTCAGCAAGTTCCAAGACTGCAGCTCTTCCGCCGAGAAGCGCTTGGTCACCTCATCATCCATGATGGTCTCAATGCCCTTGCGGCAGAAGTAGAAGATGTCAGAGAGTTCAAACTCGGGGGCGTCCAAGGCCTTGTTGCTACCACTCCGCCGGATCTCTTTGATCTCCTCCTCCAAGGAAGTGGGCTCCTTTGCAATGATCCCTGCAGCAGACACACAGTGAGGGGAACGAAACCCGGCACACACACCCTCCTCCCTCAGAGAGACCTCTTACCATTCACATAGGGCTTATAAAGTGGGTGCTTCTTCTCTTTGGCCCCACGCTCAATCCTCAGCGTTGCCCACTGCAAGACAACAGAGCAGAAAAAGGAGAACCCTATGAATCACACGCAACTGACCTGGAACTCACTCCTGTGAAATGTGGCAAGGGACACTCACACAGATGGCTTTCAAAACAGCTGGACAAGTTCAGGGAAGAGGACAGGTGGACCAACCACCAGAATGAACACAGCAGAGGCTGGTCCATTAGGGTGAATGGGGAACTGTCCCACCACCCTCAGTCTGCTCTTAGCCACCCCTGGACCAACCTGCCTACAACCAAGTCAGTTTCCTCCTCCTCCATCACCACTGCCTCCATGTTGCCCTTGTGGCACTCAGCAGAGAAGGATGGGGACAAAAGTAGACTGACTTGGCTCCGGCTCCCCCTTACTAGTCGCCTCCCTGCCTTCTGCCCTACCAATGGGCAAAAGTCACATCTTCATTTAGTAGTTCACCTCTGAATACCAGATCTTGGAGATAAATAGGGGTGGCCGCTGGCTTCAGCACTCGCTTGTCAGTTTTCTGGATGCATTGGTCGTCTGTTGTTGGATGAGGAACAGCACAATGGGTCCTTCGTCTGCTCCAGGAAGCTCTCTCTTAGGTGTGCAGGAAAGCAACCCCCAGCAGTTTAAGCTGGTAAGACTGTGGGTGGCTGGGATAGGACCTCGGAAAGCCACTATGAATCAGGGTGGGCAACGCCAGGCTAGCTGGACCAGTGGTCCATCTCTGCAGAAGGTAGCTAGATGTCTCCTCACTCCCTCAGATTTGGAAATGCTCCATCTTGGCAGCAGCAACTTAGAGGAGAATGGACAGGACACAAGGCTGCTTTGCCTGGTGGGGTTTTTTGAGCTCCCTGCTCTGACAAGGGCAGACCTGGCCCCTCATAATAAACAATGGCCTGTCTCACAGGCAAACAGGATGCTTTCACTGGTTGCTGGTTTAATCTGGTTGTGGATGCCTTTCTCTGGCTATAGTGCCTGGTTTGTATTGACTGTTTTATTGATGGCAATTGAAATGCTATTGTTGCTTACTGATGCTTGTAAACTTTCTTTCTTTTTGGCAGCCCGTTTCAGATGCTGTCCTCTCAGAAAAATACAGCCCATGAAATGCTTAAAATAAATAAATAGAGATATCCCAATCAAATTCTGGGAAGGATGGGACTGGAAAAACAATCTGTGGACCTGGATCATAACAATAGCAGCCTGTGGAGGCTTCCAGCCCACTAAGTGGGAGGCCTGAAAAACAGGAAAGGGCTGTTTCAGAGTCAAAGCTTTTCCAAAGCACCGCATTGGCCCAAATATAAGCCGCACCTGAATATAAGACGCAGCTTTAAAATTGGAGGGGGGGGGGGGAGAAAAAATACCCGAATATAAGTCGCTTCCTTCCTTGCTGCTCCTGGCTGCCCCTGCATTGTTGGCAGCCTTCTCCCTTCCCAGCCTTGGGGGAGGGGGAGGGGGACTATGCGCAGGGCTGGTGCCGCTGTTTGCCACGGTTAGAATTTGGGGGGAAAGCGAAGCTTATATTCAGGCCAATACGGTATTTGCTGAAATAAAACAGCAAATCCTTGGAAGTTCAGGAAAGAGAAAATCATACATGCACACACATCCTTTCTCCAGTTGACTTCCAAGTTACATGAGGAACAGCAAGAAGCCAGCTTAACCCAGTCAGGGCCAGAGCTCTGCTTGCTGCCTAATGCCGTTGCCAGATTTTGCCTACTTGACCTCTGGAACTGACGTGAAGCAGACAGCTGGTTGCGGCAGAAGATGCACTTCAATGTGGCTCATGCAGGGACACCACATCCTCTTTGGCAGATTGATACAAAATGGGAAGTGCCACCCTGCCCTGCCACTGCTCCTGCCCACTCACCACCCCCTCCCCATACCTGCCACCGCAGCCACATGCGCAGCTGGGCACCGCCAATTTCAAACAAGATTGGGCTGGTTTCGGTGAGATCTAGTTCAAAATGGCTGCAGTCTTGCCTGAAATTGGCGTTGTTGGTGGCAATTCTTCACCACCACTGACGGAGGCAGTGGGGCATCCCCAGAAGTGCCGCCTGGGGGGCTTCTGCCACCTGAGGCAGTGACCTCCCCCTGCCCAATTGCTGGGCCAGTTCTGGGTTCATGCAACCTAGCCAGGCAAAGTTCTCCTAACCTGCCACCACCAGTGCTCCTAATTTTCTGCCCCAACCAACCACAGAACAAGACACGACCCTCGGCAGCTTTTCAAGTGATTGCCTGAAGCCAGCTTCATTTCCCCCTTATGCCCAGGTCAGCCTCTCCCCTCCAAGGCACCATATACCCACACAACTGGACTCCTGGTTGCCTTCTGTTTCTCCTCCCTGCTGCATTAGTACACAGCTAAGGACTAAAATATTTAGGGCACTAAACTTGCACCACAGGCCCAAACTCCTCCCTTGATCAATGGGCTTTTTCTCCACCAAAGTCCAATGGAGGAAGCACACAACCATCTCCCAGGCTGAGAACACTGCAGCATTTCTTGATATGGTTCTGAAATGAGGATTCTAAAACTGGTTAAGACACACTTCTCAGAGTTCAGAAGAGTCTGCCCAAAGCTTCCTCACTGAAGTGAAGAGAAAGCTGCAATAGTGACCCACATGCACTGAGCCGGTGTAAGCCAACAATTAAGCAGGGTCAAGCAATTCAGAACAGGGTATGCAATTGGACATGCCTCTCTCTTTGAACCCCTCACCTCTAAACATGTTTAAAAAGACATTTAAGAGCATCTGTTGTGTGCGCCTGTTACCAACTCGGGTGAAACTGAGCTCAAATGGTGTTGATGTTGTCTACTGCAGAACACTTTGATTTGAAATCACTTTAGAAATAGTAAATGTAATGCTGAAACCAGCTGACAGAAGGGCTGAAGAGAGACAAGAAGAGAAGGAGAGAGGAGGGTGCGCTGTAAGCCTCAGCTTGTTCACTAGATGGAGTTAAGGGTATGCCTGTGTCAGCCCAGCGCTTAAGAGCCTGGCAGAATTAATGATCAGAAACAGAACAGGAGCACACAGGCCCATGGTGTGCATTTAGGTTCCAGGGGATGTGGAACTCAGGGAAACAAAAAAATTGATGCAGAGCAGAGGCACTTTCATCGACTGCTCTTCTCTCAATTGCTAAACTCAACACGATATATGATTTGCTTATGCAAGCACAGCTGTTCACACAGCTGCCCATCACGAGCAGACCGGGGCGGGAGGGGTGTGTGTGTCTGCCTCCCAAACCAATCACAGCCCATACAGAAAGTGATCTGGACAGTGTCAGAGAGGAGCTTGTGCCCACTCCTCCTTAGGGAGACCCTTTTGTGAAAGATGGTCCACAAAGCCCACCCTAGAAAAACTGACGGCAGTGCTAACAGGCTGTTTGACCCTACCCTCCGACCTGGAAACTCTCCCCCCTTGCCAATGCACGGGGAAACTTTGTAGTTACTTATTTAGTAGCACTTTGCACCTGCTCAGGGTCATCTTCGTTGACTCCGACGTCATATGTTCCAGGGCTAAGTCTTGGCATTGACAACAGCTGCTAGAGCCAGCCCTAGAGCAAATAAAGCCCTGCCTGAATGTCGATTGCAAAGCCTGCTGCTGTCAAAAAGCTCTGAGTCACCCTGACTGCTGACACATCCCATCCAGTGGAGGGTATTAATTCTTGCTGCCTTCCACTCACAGCAACATCAGGAATCTTGACTCACCTGGAATATCTGCAGCAGGGTTCTCATGTAAAGGCGGCGGATGCCAAAGGAAACTCCAAAAATGGCTGGCACAATGATGAAAACCAAGAGCAGAGTGAAGAGTACGGTCAGGGAAATGCCCAGCAGGTTAACCACCAAGCTATCAAAGGGCAGTAGTAGGAACATGGCGAGCGGCAGGCAAGGCGAGCGCCCTGTGGGATCCTGAGGCAGGCAGAGAGAGGGTGCCTGGGCAGTCAGCCAGTTCTCGTGTCAACCAGTGGCAACTTTGTGTGTGCAGAAGGTCCCTGGCATTTCACAGGTGCCATTTCAAAGTTCACTCCCTTCCTCCAACAGTTGTGGGGTGGTGAGGAACCCCCATGATCCAGTTTGGAAACAGGCAACAAAGCAAAGAGAAACGGCAAAGGCTTAATAGTAGGAAGGTCACACGAGGAGTGCCACAACAAAGTGCACCATGGGCAAGGAGAGATGTGCTCGGGAGCAGCTCCCAGAAAGCTGCGAGGATGAAGCCCCTCTGAGCTGTCAAGGGCATGAAATGTCTCTTTGCCAGGCTGAGGTGAGCTCCTTTTCTTGCCCAGCATTAGGAGGAAAGCCTGGTGGGCTACAGAGCTAGAGCTCTTGCCACTGAGACGCAAGGGCCAGCTCCGAATGTCTCATGTAGTCTGTAGCAAGTGTCATTCCAAGGGCGTCTGGGTTCAAGTCACAACTGGCAGGTGCTTCCTCTTCTTTGGAAGATGCTCTGTGAGACTGCAGCCTTCACAGGTCTCAAACACTAGGGGAGGAAAGAGAAAGGGTCAGGCACACCACGCCACTGAAATATCAGAACAGGAGAGGGGAATGTAAGATAAGGAGAACAGAGTCACCAGTTCCAGGACAGCAGAGAAGGGGAAGCTGAAGTGCCTCTCACTAAAATGACAGCAAGGGAAGGATCAACTCATCCTGCCAGTCAGATCTGTGTATTGTGAACAAAGGTCCACTAAAGTTACCAGTCCACAAACGTTGCTCCCAGCTTGTCTGCTCAATGATATGCTACTCATTTGTGGTCATAAAATGAAATGAAGAAGACCTAACTTTTGGTCAACCTCCCTGCTTAGTTGGCAACAGGTGATTCTGACTGGCGGGGATGACCAAGCAAGAAGCAATTTACAAGCCTAGCACATTAACATGCAACTATTTTCAAAATGAAAGCAGTAACCTGTGAAGAGGGACAGAATGTGTTCTGAAATGGAACATGCTCTACTACTTTATTTTCCCGTGTGTGACGATTTCCTTTTTCTAAAATTGAACTGTTTCACAAAATAGGTAAGTAACTTGATGAATGGAGACAATATTTATTTTTTAAAAAACTCCTGTAGCACACAGGATGCATCTGACAAAATGGGCATGAGTCCATGAAAGCTTATCCCATAATACAACTGTTAGTTTTTAAGGCACCACAAGATCCTGTTTATGCTGCAAGAAACTAACACAGCTGCATTCCTGGAAATATTTATTTACTGGAATTGTATGTACATTAATGACACACACACACAGATGTTCTAAACACAGGAGTCCAAAGTGTCTAAAATTGTAAAACATATCTATAAAAGCAATAAAACAATACTGTATCATTAACACCATTTGTAACACTAGAGAGGTCAACCACCAGCCTTTCCCAAAGAGCCAGGTTTTAACTAGATGGCAAAATGGATATAGCAGGTATGTCCAACAGGTAGATCACTGGTAGATCATGGGCTCCCCCCAAGGAAGCTGAACAACTGTGGCTCCCCTTAAAAAAGCTCAACATTTTACCTCCTCTCTGAAAAAAAACTCAACAACTTTGACCTGACCCCCCCCAAGGACCTTCCTCCTTCCTAAAAAAAAGCTCAATGAATTTGACCTGAACCCCCCAAAATGGGGTAGATCCCTGCCAGTTTTTAACTCTGTGAGTAGATCGCAGTCTCTTGGGAGTTGGCCACCCCTGGGATATAGCATGGGGAGCCCCATGGGCTTCCTTGGAAAGCATTGGTACCATAACGCAAAAGGATCTGCTTCCCAAACTCACCCACTGCCTGTACTTCAGTGGTGGCAGATAGCAGGACCTCAGGAGCTGATCATCATCAGGGCAGATGAGCCAATGTCCCTTAAGGCAGTGTTCCCCAACCTTGGGCCCAGGCCCGTCTTAGAGGGATCGGCCGCCCTGGCGCAGCGACCCCTCGGCGCCCCCAGCCTGCCGCCTCTCCGCCCGCCTCCCTCCCGCGCTGGCCGCCCCTCGGGAGGGGGGGGGTGAGCGGGGGATGAGGGGCGTGGCGTTAGAGCAGGCGCTCGCGCGCCGGCGGGCGGAGGATGAGGGGCGGGCGGACGGGCGCTCGCGCACCGGCGGGCGGGCTGCAAGCCACCCTCGCATCCCAGAGCCCCAGCTGGAGTGCTGGAAGGTCGCGCAAAGCCCCGCGCCGCTTCAGCGCTCCAGCTGGGGCCCCTGGGGTGCCCGGCGCTCTGGCGCGCCGCGCCACCGGCCTCTATGGATGAGACGGCTCTGCTTGGGCCTCCAGCTGTTTTTGGACTACAGCTCCCATCATCCCTAGCTAGCAAGGCCAGTGGTCAGGGATGGTGGGAGTTGTAAGCCAAAAACAGCTGGAGGCCCAAGGTTGGGGAACACTGCCTTAAGGCACCTGAGTCCTCAGTCATTTAAGTGGAGTCCTAGCACTTGGAACTGGGCCAACAATGTCACAAATTGAGCATTTTCAAAGCTGTAATAAAGATTTTTCAGGTTACTGTCCTTCGGGTTAGGATGTAGTTAGGAAGGCCCAGACCTGCCTCTTGTTATCAGGCAACTGCCTTCATTGTCTTCTTTTTGGAGCCTGATGAAGACATTTGTATGTAGACAAGCCTCCGAGGGGTCTAGAAAGCTTGTATGAGTTTTAATTTGTTCAGTCTATTTTACTGTGGCTTTAACTTTCTGTTTGTCTTAAATTATGGTGTAATTTTTTTAGTGATAATTTTATTGTTTTATCTTTTTGTAAACCACTTTGGAGTTTTTTCTACAATCAAACAGTAAAATTTATGAAATAAATGAATAAATACAGAGGCAGGCAGATAGACAAATACCACAAGCATACATATATATAATCCCAACATGCTAAATCAGATGCTAGCTGAATTAGGGCATCATAAAATTTCGGAGTCAGACTTTCCCAGAATACCCACATCGCTGAATGTATTGTAATGGAAGTAGCATTCATCTGAAAGGCTTGGCCATTCTGAATCTAAGGGAGCAGTTGATGATGTTATACTGCTGAAGCAAAGAGGTAGCAGGGGTCAGCAAACTTTTTCAGCAGGGGGGCCGGTCCACTGTCCCTCAGACCTTGTGGGGGGCAGGACTATTTTTTTGGGGGGGGGAATGAACAAATTCCTATGCCCCACAAATAACCCAGAGATGCATTTTAAATAAAAGGACACATTCTACTCATGTAAAAACATGCTGATTCCAATTTAGAAGGCGATTGGGCCGGATCTGGCCCCCAGGCCTTAGTTTGCCCACCCATGAGGTAGATGGACCTGCTTGAATAATGTGAGACCACTGGGAGACCCAGGAAAGCCTCTTTAGCATCTCTGAAAAAGCAGAGTGTAATAAACACTAATTTAAACACACTATTACTCTAGCCCAGGTATCTGCCCCATCAGCACTTGCAACGCCAACCAAGCCTAGAGGCAGGACGGAGATGCTACAACTCTCTCTATATGAATTACTGTATTTTAATATTTTGCTGGAAGCCACCCAGAGTGGCTGGGGAAACCCAGCCAGACGGGCAGGGTATGTATGTATGTATGTATGTATGTATGTATAAATAAATAAATAAAGTATATAAAACCCCTGACCAACTCTCCCATTTGCCTAGGGATCATACCCTGGCACAAAACACCCCCGTCCCAGGCAGTTTGAACTGACTGAGTAGCTATTTACACCAAATCCAAAGCCCTACAAAGGCCACAGACTCTCTTTCCAAAATTTGGAAACAGTCAAACAGTACTTTGCTGCTCACTCAGAATTTTACTCACAGAAGCTGAATAGAAGTCACAGGGGGAGGTGGTGAAGAACCGGAGCTCTAGCCCAGGAGACTGTTTATTAAGCAACATCCAAGGGGTGTTTTGTTTTTTCCTGGGGGGGGGGGCAGAGAAACAGGAACAAGAGGCTCCAGAGAGAAACTCACCACTGGCTGCCCTCAACTGGAACAGTGTCTGATCTTGCAGCACCAGTGGAATGGAACAACAGTCAAGAGCATGTATACCCAGCTGGGGTGTGTAATCCCTGCAAAATGTTCCAAGAGATTCCATGGTTCATGCTGGGAATGACGAAATGGCTTCCTCCATGTGGGAAGCATCACTGCCTGAGAGCATCAGCCTGATTCTAAGCAACTGGCCATTTGTACTTTGGCCACCTCATGAGAAGAGAAGACTCCCTAGAAAAGACCCTGATGTTGGGAAAGGTGGAGGGCACAAGGAGAAGGGGATGGGCAGAGGATGAGATGGTCAGACAGTGTTCTTGAAGCGACTAGCAGTGAAAGAGAGGCGTGCCTGGCGTGCTCTGGTCCATGGGGTCACGAAGAGTCAGACACGACTGAACGACTGAACAACAACAATGTATTCCCAAACTGATTGACTAGAAATGTGCACCTGATACAAATAAGCAGGAAAGCTGACTCAAAATTATTTTCACTGAAATATGTTGATCACAACATCATCAGAACGGTGTGGTCTCGAAGACAGAAAGAATCAAGAGTGGGCAAACTTCCAGAGACATTAAGTTTCACTGTCCCAGTTGAGATGGCAGCGTAGCAGATTTTCAAGAACAGAACTTTTCAGCAGGCAGGTCTCAGCAGCATTCTGTGCGATTCAAAAACTTTGCCATACACAAAGCGGGGGAAGGAAGCAAAGCAAGAGCAGACAAGAGCAGGATGTGACAGTGATTAAACTCAGACATATTCACTCCCAGCACAATTTTGGCTTGCGGAATGGAAACATTTTCTCACTGGTAATTGTAGACTTGAACAGCAATGCTTGCTACCTAGGTTCCTGTTGTTGTTTTACATCACTATCTGAAATATGCACTAGTATCATAATAGGTTCTGTTTCAAGTAATTTTCCTTCCAGGTTGCATTGCTCAGAGCTCATTTAAATCATTACATTTATCATCAAATAACCACAAATACATATCATTGTTGTACTACACAACTGTGGCAGATAAGAGATAGCCTACAAAGTTCTCCCCATCATGCTCATTAATGGAAGTCAGGGAAGTGGTCAATGAAACATAAACCTCAATGGATCACATTAGCGGTCCCTAATGAGTGAGGCAGCAGTGATATTATATCAACATGCTCACTTTTGTGACAATTAACCTATGGAGTTCAGTACTATCAAATGGGATGACACGCACTGGCTTTAAAAGAGGATGGTTTATTATTACCGGTAATTATCCTGGATCTTGGTTAGGCTCTGGTGCAAGGCAGTATACAGAACTGACTTAAAATACACATATTTTATATGTGTCAAAAATCTGCATGGGTTTTTCTTTAGAAATCAAAACCCTGCAAGAGCTGCCAAGAAAGGAATTGAAAATATGTGAAGCATTTCACTGCAAAACTAGATGGATAAGGCAGCACCTAAAATTTCAGTCCCGTCCCCCCCATCAGCTCTGGGCAGCACTAAGCAGGATGAGCTTCAAAAAAATCTCAACACTCGACACATATGTCCAGGGCACATATCAACACCTCCTTCACTGTTTATCTGTTCCATTTGAACTCATATGCCTTTTGCCTTCCCTTTAAAAATATAATAAATAAAATCCACACATTATTGTCAAAAACCAAGCACCTGGGAAGCTCCCTCTTTCCTCTCTTCCAGCATGATTGTGAGGGCTTGTCCAGAAAACTCCAGAATGAGAAGACTAAGGAGTTATCCTTATGCTATAATCCTTACCCCACTTACCTAGGAGTAAGCCCAGTAAGTTCAATAGGACTTACTTCTGAACAGATATCAAGGATTGCAGTCTTTAGTTTTCTAACTTTGGGTTTTGTGGAAAAGCCACCAGTCAGATGCAACAGAATAGACTTCAGCAGAACTATCACCATGAGTGCCAATTTGCCCCTGGGGCCGTGGGTGGCATGCAGCATTGCAGCATGCATGGCGCTGGCACTAACATTTGTGAGTGCCTGGCCCTTTCATGGGGGATTTTGTGGGTGCTTGGGCACCCAGGGAGTTGGCACCTATGACTATCACAACATTCTCTTCTAAAAAGCCCACCTTCAAGATCGCCTCACTTGAATTCCTTAGAATTTTGGAGTTGGAGGTTAAGAGTTCCTTTCACAGAGAGACCCCTTTATGAGGAGAGGCAGATATGCTTTGGGGAAACTCCATAAACTTCAGTGGGATTCACAGAGAACCTGATGAACAGCACAGTCCTATGCTGACTGTCCCACAAAGCTCAGTAGATTTATTTCCTTGTAGAGTTTAGGAGTGCAGCCGTAAAAGCCTTAAATAATTTCCTTCACCTCTAGCATTCCTTGGAATCCAGTTTTGGACATCTGCACCTGTCATTTCCCATGTTGCTTTCTGTGGGCAATTAATGTTCAGCTACTGCAATGACCTAAACTTTAACCAAAGGAAGTCCTTGTTTGAGTAGCTGTCTGAACTACATTGCAAAGTCTAGTTTTTATACTTCCGGTAAAAGCAAAGTTGGATCCTCCTTGTTTCTGTGACCTCCAAGGTACATGAATGCTCTGGACTGCCCCCAAGCCCACTAAGCTTCTGGTTAGCCACTAACCTGGTATGCAGTCACATTAAATTAAGTAAAAGCCAACTTTCGTTAATGTGAACAAACCACAAACAGTAACCAAGACTTGTTCTTGGCTGACCTCTCATGGTTTGCCACGGGGACAACAAACATCAGGGACGTTATGGCAAGGCAGACTATGGCCTGTTCCCCAGCAGCAAGGCAGTAGGGGAGGAGCAGAGCAGAGGCACAAGCACATGGTTCACTCGCATTCACTCAGTTTACTCTTAGCTATGGCTTCAAGTGATGTATGAACTGGGTCAGTATGTGAAGCAGGATGCTGGATAGGCCTTTGGGTCTGATCCAGCAAGGCCCGTCTTATGTTCCTGTTAAGAAGAGTCAACTGACTGGTTTGGGACCAAGGGTCAGTTTAAGCAAGAGGCTTCCAGACTGCCTACTTTAACAGAGACCTTTCCAGCCTAACTGGTTTGCTAATGGACACTCATACATCCACCATGGAACTTGCATGTATTGCAGGATTTTCTGAAAAATGTCTGGGGTGCCCTACTTCATGCTGGTGGCTGCCTGAGCCTTGCCAAGAGGCCATGTGAACTGCCAGGGGGCCTATCCATCCACTGCAGCTGGGAGGAATGGAAAGCTGTCTTCCAAGGAAGCTTTTTGCTGGTGATAGGACTTCCCTGTGTTTTGATCATGGACTACTTCTGGACTTTGTCTCACACTGTATCTGTGTTTTGCCACGGGACAAACCTTCCGTTTTGGATTGCTGCTGTAAGTGGACGTGGGGCTGCTATGTTTGGTTTCATCTGAAGCAGGAGAGAAACCAAATGTTGTTGTTCCTGAGACTGAGGACAGTTTTATTTCTGCTTGGATACAACTGAATACTATTTTGACTAAAAATGACAGACTGAACATTTCAAAACTGAACTGATTTTAACCCAATTTGGCAGGATTACATAATATAGTTTACTTGACAGCCTGAGAAGGAAAATACATAATTTCTTTTCAGTAAGAAACCAAAAAAAGTAATTATCCATTTATAAGTCTCAGTATTTTTTGGTTTCTTAGAATTTCTAAGCAACACGGTGTATTGTGCACTGGTAATGAATAAAAGGTATATTATTAAGTAGATGGTTATTGGAGGGGGGGATCAAGGAGCCAACTGCTGCCCATGCCAACTGGCAGTAGTTCTCCAAAGCCTTAGGGAAGGACACATGCAGTCCTCCCAGTAAGATGCTTTAGCTTGGGGATGAGGTGCCTGTGGTCCTCCAGATTCTGTTTGCCTTGAATAACCATCAGAATAACCATCAGGATGGCTAGTCATAAAAAAGATGGGAGCTGTAGTCCAACAATCACTATCCCAACTTGGACTGAAAATGCCAGGAACTGAATCTGTCAAATTGTACACACAAAGGATTTGTTGTTTCCCCGAGCTCCCCGCCATCCGACACTGGAGTCCTGTTATAATTGCCCCTTTTGCACTGAAACCCTAAGGACACTTACTGGGGAATATTGAACACAGTGGAATGCTACTTCCACATAATTATTCATAGGTTTTAGCTGTCAAGTTACTTGTCTGACTCGATATTCCTTTAGGAAATGCTTACCAAGCCTCCAATGGTCTTCTACCATGACTTACAGACATGTACTTCAGCCTTTCAGGGAAGGGAGGATTTATTTTTTTTTTAAAAAAAAAATTGAGTAAAATATTTACACACAGGATTTCTCCATACCTGTGAACCTCAATTCTACCTTCAACAGATATATACAGTATACTGCCCTGAGACTGCAGAGCCGAAGGAAGGTACACTGTGCTCTCATCTATGGATTGAAATCTAGGGACACTGGGATATTACAACCCCTGCCTCCTAGAAAGAACACATTATTATTAATTATTATAATGCAGGGTGTGGTTTAAGTTTGGCCCAAGACCTGAAGACGTTGAGAACTTCATAGGGTGGTGTGTATGCACACATGCAAATGGAGTACCTTCAATAAATCTCCAAACAGGGAAGTTTTTAAACTGTGATATTTTAAATGTATTTTAATGTTTGGTGGAAGCCGCCCAGAGTGACTGGGGAGACCCAGCCAGATGGGCGGGGTACAAATAATAAATTATTATTATTATTATTAGTATTATTATTATTATAATAAACATCATCCTCATTCCCCCAGTTTGTAGGTAAAGAACATCTATGCACATGCAAATGTTAAGTGCAAACCATTAAAAAATGTGAATTCCCTGACAATGCTTGCTACTTAGGCCTCATGCAACTTAAAAATGTATCATCATTTTCCTGCCGTCAACAAGTTCCTGGCATTTACTTTAACACATTTTTTACATAAATGCACCTACTGGTATATAATGAGGCTGTCACCTGATTAAACAGTTGTTCAGAAAAAGTATGATTGTTTCATTCAGTTTTTACGTGACGCACACATGTCACAGCAGGCATCACCTTAGAAGCAGCATTATCTCCTAAGTGTGAGAGAATCCTCCTTGCTGCTAGTAGATTTTGGAAATGCTTGTTTCTTTAAAAGCACCACAACCAATCTGCTCCCCAGTGACTTGCAGGCCTCTCACACTCTCACAATCCACTGTGAAGCCATAGCTCAGCGACAGAGCATCTGCCTTGAAAGCAGAAGGTCCTGGGTTCAATCCCAGGCATCTCAAGGTAGGGCTGGGAGAGACTCGTGCCTGAAATCCTGGAGAGCTGCTGTCAGTCAGTGAATATTGTCCGAGAATACTGAGCTAGATGGACCAATAGTCTACCCCACTGATTTTACTGAGAGAAAAGTATGAGCTACAATTGTCCTCAAAATAAGCCACAATGAACTCAGTGGAGCTTATTTCTGAGTTGATATGCACAAAATTGTGTTGTAGAGCCACATTCATACACACACTTCCCTGGGAGTAAGTTCACTAATCATGGTTAGAATTATTTATCAGTAAACAACATATTTATTCCTTAGAAGGACTTGCATCCTGCCTTTCTGGTCCAAGCTTTGAACTGCTAGAAATAGCTAACAAAATATATTTTGAAATGCAACTCTAAAATATAAAAACTGCGTACAATTAGGCTGCAAATATTTCACACACTAATTAAGTAGACTCTGAAGCACTTAACTCTTGAGTGTGGCGTACCTGTAATTATTTGTGTACTGGTATATTGTAACAAGTACAGCCTGCAACAAAAAGGTGTAGCATGGTGTTTTCCAGTTCCTTGTTTGAGTCAAGACATCCCCATCTGTTCTCCGTTCCATTCTTCTCCTTGCCTAATTTTCTATTTCCCCCTCCAACTGTCAATCAACATTCCACACCCATTGCGTATGCTCAGTCCTCACTGGCCTGTTTTGGGATTCATCCCCTATCTCTCAGTATTTTCTCCATTATTATTATTATTATTAGTAGTAGTAGAAGTAGCAGTAGTATTTCTGCAAATCTTGGCCTTTCACCCAAGCCTGCCAATAACGGCATCTTAGGTGTGTTTGCCCAAATAAGGACTCACAGCCTGAAATGCAAAAAAGATAGGGAATCACACTAATACATATTCTAATGTATAATACAGGCCAACACACACAAGTATACTCAGTTCAGCACCTGAGATCTTCCTGTCAACTGAGTTTCCATGGGTGGATGCAAGAACAAGGCCTTTCTGGTTGTGGCACTGATGCTCTGGGTTGTTCTCCCTAGAGCTACTTGCATGTCTCTGCCACATGGACAGCTGATGTAATACATCATATATAAAATATATAATATACACATATACACACACACTATACAAAGTCTACACATGGCTAGCCTTAGGAGAATTTGAAAGACTGCTGCTCAATCCTACACACCTAGCAGTAAGTCCTACTGAACTCAAGGAGATTTACATCTGAGTACACATGTATAATGTATAAAAATAAGAAATTATCCAAGCAGTGAATAGAAAGCATATTATGAAGCATAATAAGAACAAAACATATTAAGCAATCCTTTATTACACTCCAGCCTGCATTTGGGTGCTTTTAACTGAAGTTTTATCTGCTGAGACTATCTTATTTTAATGATTTGGGAACTGAACATTGCTCATTGTTTACATGGTTTGATTATATGCTGTGTTTTAAGTGTGCTGTAATTCACCATGCAAGTGGCTTTCAACCCTGAAAAGAGGGCTAGAAATCCATTAATTAATTGTAATCCCCCCCTTTAACAAACTGGCACCAACCCCGTACATGGTACTAAATCACCTACATGCACATTGTATTTCATACACAGGGTGACTGACATCAGTCATCATGCAAGTCAAGAGTGCTGCATCAGTTCTGGGAGGGTGTGGAGGGGAAGAGGGAAGGGGCAAGCTGGTGGGCAGTAATTAATAATGTAGTAATTATGATTAATAGCAAGAGAAACTAATGATTAATAATGTGATCAATGTCATGGGCAGTGCTTTGATTCGATTCCTGCTAATAACCACAACAGACCATATAGCTATGTTGGCTCATAAGGGGAAATTCTCCAGCACCTTTGGCCCAAAGGCTCACTCACACCCAAGGGTACCAAGGCAGGAGCAGGAGATGGGATGTTCCTCCTCCTGCTGCTGCTGCTGCTGCCGCCCTCCCGCCCCCTCCGCGGCTTCCTTCCTGCAAGGCGTCGAGGGGCGAGGAGCTGCTATGGAGCCCCCCAGGCAGAGGCTGCCCCCTGCGGGGAGAGAGCGGCCGCAGCGGACAAGCGCGATTCCCCCGAGGCGGCGGTGGACGGTTTTTGCCCGGAAACCCACACATTGAGGAAGTGAATAAATGGCACCACGAGCAGATCCGAACGGTCAGGGCTGGGAGCTGGACTGAGGCCCGGGAGAGCCGGGTTCGTATCCCGCCCGCTGCTCAGCCTCCAAGCCCCCCCCCCCCTCCTCCCGCTGACCTACCTCGCAGGGCTGTTGTGAGAGACGCGCGCGCCCGCCTTCAGCAGAGGAAGAGCAATGTACACGTGTCAACGTCACGCAAGCCTGGCGCCGTCACGTGTGAATGGCTGCCCCGCTCTTCTCCACGCGCTCGCCCAGCCGCCCCGTCCCAGGCGGCCCGTCAGTCGGCCAGGCCCGACGGAGGCGGCCGGTGAGGGAGCCAGTGGGGGGGGGTCCTCCAGGGGAGGGGGCGTGGTCTTGGTGGAATGGGCGGGGCACTCACCTGCCTTCGCTCGCTCGCGCTCTGCCCCTCCCCCAACTGGTCCGGCTGAGGTGAAGGAGGCGCTGCCGCCGCCGGAGCCACGAATCGCGAGCTGGTGCGCCTGCGCGCACAAACCACCACCACTAATACGTCACAGCGTCACCACCCAGGGAGACTCTCAGGCACCGTCGAGATCCGCCTTTTCGCGAGGCGGCCAATCGGCGGCAGCTTTTCCAGAAGTGCCGCGAGCGTCCAATGAGAACGGTGCAAGGGTTGAGGGAGGACTCAGGGAGAAGGGGCGTCATATTGTGTGCGCGCGCAGCACGTCGAATACTTTTCCTAACCCAACTCCTCCTCCGGAGGACACGTCGTTCTCCCGCCGCGACGCAAAAAAGGTGGGCGGGGCGGAGACGTAGCGCGAGTTTACGCAGGCGTCGCAGCACGTGCCTTGGAAACCCCGCCCCCTCCTCAGTAACCGGCCTCTCGCGCCCAGGCTGTGGTTGGACTACAACTCCTATCGTCCCTTGTTAGGAGGGCCAGTGGTCAGGGATGGTGGGAGTTGTAGTCCCACAGTCGCTTAATCGAATCATGGAATTGTAGAGTTGGAAGGTACCACGAGGGTCACCCAACCCTTCGCAATGCAGGCATCTTTCCCCCAAGGTGAGGGCTCGAACTCACGACCCCGAGATGAAGAGTCTCATGCTCTCTACCTGCTTGCTAAGCTGGAAAGCCAAGTTTGAGAAACATTGGACGCGTTTGCCCATTAAGGAGGACACTGCACTCTTAACGTGGTCAGAGGTGCTGTTGCTCCTTCCCGTATGGAGCCTCGGAATTAACGCCGAAGCCTTCCAAGTCAAGCGACATCACTGCCTCTGACAGAAGCTGCAAGACATCCCGGAGTCCTCCATTGGGATACTTAATATTTCGGATGCTTTCCTCCCAGAATTTGCAACAACTCTGACCATGGGTGATACTGCCTGTGGCTGAGGGGAGCTGGAGTCAAACAAAATTGGGGAGAAACAAAATCGAAAATTCTTTCTAGTAGCACCTTAAGAGACCAACTGAGTTTGTTCCTGGTATGAGCTTTCGTGTGCATGCACACTTTTTTCGTGTGCATGCACACTTCTTCAAATTGGGGAGGACATAGTTTCTCTACCCCTGAGTTAAAGGGATACTACATATCAAGGCATTTCCGTGCGCTGCTATGGTTCGCCAGAAGCAGCTTAGTCATGCTGGCCACATGACCCGGAAACTGTACGCCGGCTCCCTTGGCCATTAAAGCGAGATGAGCGCCGCAACCCCAGAGTCATCCGCGACTGGACCTAATGGTCAGGGGTCCCTTTCCCTTTTTACATATCAAGGACAATCTGGGGAGAGGATGAGAGCACTATTAAAGGATTAGAAATGGTGCAAAACCAATTTCTCAAGAGACTGTTTTCCCTACTCAAGGAAACAGCATCCGAACTCTTACACATGGAATGTGGGTGGCCAATATTAACTGCAAGAGCTATTTGCGCCTGTTTTAATGAGCTGAAAAAACTTGTTATGCAGAATTGGAGAACAGCCGGTGGTGGAAATCTAATGCTCAACGTTATTTGAACTCTTATTATTTCCATAAAATAGAGGAGATTATATCCACAAACGCCAACTAAGGGATTGGTGCCACTGGACAGAATGACTACATGATCTGCAAGCAATTAAATCCTCTAAATGCTCTCCTAGGTTTCCTCTTCTAAAAACGGTCCATTTTAGAGCCAGTTACCTGACAAATCTCTGGCCAGCCTCACTTAGATTTGCTTTTGCTGAGCTGCATTTTCAAGTTATGCCCTCCACCGTCCTGGACAGACAACAGGGTACCGTACGAAGATAAGACTCTGAATATGTGGGCATCCGCAGCTGGAAGACATCTTGCACTATTTATTATATTGCTATTTACTATACCTTGGACCCAGGAGGCAATTTCTCACCTTACAGGAAATTTGTCTCTTCCCAGACAGAGAAGGTGCTATGGTGTCTTAGTGATGCAAATGCTTCAGTGACTCGCCAAGTTGCCCTTTTTGCTCTGTAGGCCAGAAAAGACCAGAAAGAAGATCCTGGACAATGTAGCCCTGAACAGTAAGGGAGACGCAGAGATCTAAAGAGAGACCATTATTTGTGGCGCAACACCCCTTTTGTTTGTATTTAATTTTTCCCTGATGTTGGGAAAGATGGAGGGCACAAGGAGAAGGGGACAAGAGAGGATGAGATGGTTGGAGAGTGTTCTCGAAGCGACTGGCATGAGTTTGGCCAAACTGCGGGAGGCAGTGAAGGATAGGCGTGCCTGGCGTGCTCTGGTCCATGGGGTCACGAAGAGTCAGACACGACTGAACAACAACAAATTTTTGATTCAGATTTGTCATGGCCAATGGCTAGTACAACAACATTATTTGGACTGGACATATTGAGGACATAAATTGTTTCCCATCCTTGGATGATGTGGCATGTCAGGTGAGGTAGGAAAAAGCCCGCCCATTGGTCTCTCTGGCAACCTCTTAGGGAAAGCAAATAGCAACCCAGGACAGTACCATAAACAAGAGACTGGTTTGACTGGTTTGGAGGTTTCCTCTCATGGAATCTAACCCCACATACACAGGATCTCAGATTTGGAAGGGACCCACAGGTCATCCAGACTGACCCCCACAAACCTGTAACAATGTTACTGTGGTTAGCAAAACAAGTTGCTGTTGTTTTATTCCAAAAAAACTGAAACGTTTTCCACACAGAAAAATAAAACTTTTTAATCACAGTTGTATGTGTGTGCGTTTCCTTGAGCCAAGCGGAGCAGAATGTTTTGGGTATAGAATTTTTGCATACTTTTCAAGGCATTAGAGTGGAAGAGGATGGGCAGGTCTGAGCTATGGCAAACATCTCCCATGCTGGTCCCACTGAAATGAGTGTCAGATGTGCAGGAGCATGGTCAAGCTCCATGGACAAAATCTCCTCTGCAAGAAAGGCTTTCCTTCTAAATGGCCTCTCTTGGCTTAGGGGAATGCAGATGTCAGTTCTGGTTTGCCACTTCCCCCATCATGTCACCTGCTAATCACAGCGGCAGAGGACAGAGGAACGAAAAGGATTTGAGTTCCATGACGCAGGCACAGGAAATCCAGGTTTCTTGAACCAGATTAATGGGCAGCTTAAGATAAAAGAGCTAAGAAGGGCATACAAAATCTGGAAAGAGACTCTGGTCACTGCCAGACAACCTGTTTATTGAGCATTCATCCTGATTTGCTTCCACAAATCTGTGGGGAGGTTGTACAATGTGTGCCATTTAGGGAGCAATCATTCTGATTTGTTTGTGGGGAGACGTCACATCTATACCTTCCAGTGCATGTCCCCAACACTTTTCTTACCACAAAAATCTATGGCTGCAGGGAGTGGGTTTGCTGCGCAAGAACTCCAATTCAACTGCAGTTGCACAACCTGAACTTGTTGGTGTGCAGGAGAAGCCCACCCACAAAACAGCGAGAGTCTGAAACAGCCCCATCATTTTGGAAAGTTCCTTTTGCCAGCATCCGCCAGGCATTTCCCCAGCTTGCCTTATGCAGTCACCTACAGAGAACATGTTTGTTTAGCACAGAGCCTGCCTTTATGATCCCAGGTTCTAGTTAAGCGAGAGAGGGATGGACAACTTCTTTCTAAGCACCACGAATAAATGCCAAATCACAGAGAGATGGCTCATTCAGACTTTCTCTTGTGCTGTGTTTCTAGGCACAGGTCTGTGCTTTAAAGCTCTCTGTCAGAGTGCTTGGTTTGTTTGTTTTGCCTCTGTGCTTTCCCTGTGAAAACCCACTCTTTGCAATTCTATGAAATGACAATCCCTGAGTCACTCTGGGAACTTTTGGGCTGAACTTGTGGGGTATGAAAGATCTCTCTCTCTCTCTCTCTCTCGTCACCCCTTGCTTGCCTTGTTTCTCAACTAAACAGCCACAAATGTACCCTTTCCTCACAGACAAGTTAGAACCATAGAATTGTAGAGCTGGAAGGGACCTCGGGGGTCATCAAGTCCAAACCCCTGCATTGCAAGAATCTCAACGCGGCCCCCCATCCAATGTGCAACCATACTGGACCTTGCTTAGCTAGCAGCTTTATTGCTGCACCATTAGGGAGGTCATAAATAATAGTGGCACCATAAGGTAAGGAGGTTAGTACAGCAGAGGTGACAGGATCATAGCAGGTACAGAGGATTTTTCCTTCTGCCTTGCTCGAGGGCTTCCTTGCAGAAGGGGCATAGATAACTCAGTGGTCCATCCTGCTTGTTATTGTCTACATACTGTGTTTCCCAAACTTGGGTCACCAGCTGCTTTTGGACAGTTCCCATCATCCCTGACCACTGGTCTTGCTAGCTAGGGATGATTGGAGTTGCAGTCCAAAAACAGGCTGGAGACCCACGTTTGGGAGGCACTGGTCCACAATGACTGGGAGCAGCTTCCCAGGGTTGCAGGCAGGAGCCAGTTCCCAGCCATACCAGGGTATGCCAGGGGTTAAACCTGGGGCAGATGCTGTTATCACTGAGCTGGGATCCTTCCCTCTGGATCCAGTCAGCTTCACCTCCCAGAGAGGAGGAGAAAGGGAAAGCCACACAGATGTTTCCCATGCCTTGTCCTCCCCTCTGCCATTGCTGCTCACTCCCTGGGTTAAGATAGGTAAACAGGCACCAAAAGTAAGGAGGAGAAGCAAGACAGGAGGCTTCTGAGATTGGTAGCGTGGCCCCTACTTGGTAGTGACTGCTGGCACCAGTGCTTGTGGAAAGCAGGAGAAGGGCTCAGCACCCCTTTCTTGGCCACTGCTCCTTTGCTTACACCACTTTCCTTTCTCAGAAGACATAGGTTGCAACACAGAGACCTGCTGCCATCACACCTGGTTACCCCCCAGTTTGTGGGCTGTCAGCTGCACTTCCGGGCACTGGGGCTCAAATCCAGTCAGGGTCACATGGAGAGCAAGGCACACCTCCCTAGGACGGCTTAGAAGCACCTCCTAAACCGTTGCTCACTTCAAGAGAAAAGGAGATAGATTTCAGTTGCCAGACCAGCAGCATCACTCAGGGTCTACACAGGAACAATATTTAATAACAATTTGACATTTACATTAGCATTGTGCAGCACAAGATCCTATGCACATTTACTCCTGATGTCAATCCTGCCAGAGGGACTTACTCTCTGGTAGGTGCATGTAGGGTTGGAGATATTAGACGTGCAAAGCTCTTTGCGTGCATAATCCTTACAACCACCCTGTAAGGTAGGTCAGTACCTTTATTGCAATACGGGGAGTCAGGGTTGCATGTGAGAGAGAGACAGGCAGAAAGAAGTCAGGGGCAAAGAATCTCTGGACCGGGGCCAGGATATGGCCTTCCCAGCCTCTCATTCTGACCTTCAGAATTCTCTGCAGGTCACAACCCCTCTCCCCACCCACTATTGGCCCTCTTTGAGGGTTGTTGCCTGGGCTGGAATGTGTCCTTGAACTTGGTTGATATTATTAATAATGACTTACTAAATTTACATTCTGCCCTTGCTCCCAAAGGAGCCCAATGACAATGGATGGACAACAGAGGGGGTTGTATGAGGGCATGTAGAAATTGGGACATTTCGTTGCACTTCTGGCCCCAACCCCCAATGGCATGTAGCCCCTAGAAAGTTCCCTGGAAGGGAATGAGGCCCCCATGCAGGAAAAAGCTCCCCCACCCCTGATCTAAGAATGGCCTGCAGGGCTAAGAACCAATATGGCGCTATGACAGTCCTAGGCAGTTTTTCTAATCCATGCTGATGAAACCAGGCAAGCCTCCTCCCAGATAACCATCCAATTCCCTTCTGCAGTGGAATAATTGGGAGAGCCTGCTTTCCAGGGGCGTCGCAGGGGGGGGGTGGAGGGGGCGGGGGGCCCCGGGCAGCGCCCCTGGTGGGGGTGACACACCGGGGGGCCCCCGCCCACTGGGCTTTTAAAAAACTTTTAAAACTTTTTTTAAAAAATTCTTTTTAGGCTATTTTCGGCACTGCCAGGGTGGAGCCGCAGGGGCGGCCAGTGAGGAGGGGTGTCACCCCCCTCGCTGGCCGCCCCTGCGGCTCCGCCCCAGCAGCGCCGAAAATAGCCCCCCCTTCCAGCGGCGCAGCTCGGCATGGAGGCAAGAGACGGGCCAGCGAGGTGGGGTGCCACCCCGTCCTCGCTGGCCCGCCCCTTGCCTCTTTGCTGAGCTCCGCTGCTGGCTGGCTTGCAGAGCCGGGGCATGGAGAGGGGCCGTCCCTCTCCCTGCCCCGACTTGCGCTCCGCCAAGGGAGCCCGGGCGGCGGATTCGGGAGTCTTTGCGGGCTGCAAAGACTCCCGAATCCGCCTCCCAGCACTCCTTTGTGCAGCGGCTGCTCACGCAGGCACGAGCAGCCACAGCACGAAGGGGTGCCGCCGCCACCCGGCACCCCCGGGGGCGGGGCGTCGCGTGCGTCATGACGCACGCACGCACCGCAATGCCCCGCCCCCAGGGGTGCCTCTTGGCTTCCCGCCCCCGGCAGCCAAGGGGCTAAGAATGCCCCTGCTGCTTTCTCCTTGTCCTGCATCTCCAATTTGACAGCTTCTGGCCGTCAAAGTCTCTCTGGTGCAGCCAAAGCCAATTCTTCCATGAACCTCAAGAGCTTATGGCTTGGTTGCAAATGAAGATCAAATTGCACACTGCTGAAGTATAGACCCGGCACATGGCATCGGCCACAGAACAGTCTTTGCAAGAGCCGCCAGGAGAGCAATGGGTCAGAGTGATGATCTGGAGCTCAGCCGAGAGAGCTCAGTCCAAAGCATCCTACCAGTAGGCTTGGTCATCGGAGCGCCTCCAGGTGTGCAAGCGAGAGAGGACCAGAGCGGCAGCGCGAGAGGTGCCCAGGGGCTCGCCAGCCGTGAAGGTGCTCTTTGCCAGACGGGAGAGTGCACTGGGAGGGGAAGGACCCATTACTGGCCGGATTCTGTAATTTTTCCCGTGGTTGTTGTCCCAATAGACTTTCTGGCCACAGTGGAAGGAAACACAGAACTCAATATTCCTGCAAGGAGCTGGTGCCTTTGGTAGGGCCACCTCAAAGGAGAAGACATCCGTGTCGGTGAGGCCGTATGTGTTGGGCATGTACTGGCAACAGACATCGAGGAAGCTCCTCCATGAATCAAAGGTGATGCGGATGTACACTTTCTTCTCAAAGCTGATGTTTCTGACTTTGATGGTCCCTGAAAGGGACTTCTCCTGGATCATACAGTTCTCCAGAGAGACACAACTGCTTTGCAAGCGGTTGCGAAAGGCTAAATAATCAGCAGAAGGTTGGGGAAAATCCAGCATGTATTTTTTTGTCTCAGGACGGGAGCCACGTAGCTTGTTCCGGAAATTGGTCAGGTGAGACAGAGCTTGGTGCAAATCACACAGGTCCTCCTCAATCTTGGAGAAGATGCGGACAGCTGTGAGTGAAAAGCCCTTCATGTCGGCAAAGACCACCTTCTTCTTTTTCTTGCCACGGCAACTCTTGACGGCATCTTGCCTCTCGCCTTGCAGGCAGCTGTTCAGGCAAGGGCGCAAAGGCTGGTGCCCAAGACCCTCCCGCAGCTCCTCATAGGAATCCAGCAGCTTGCGAATGGGAGGGGTGTGGCTCAGGCAACGCCTCACGGCCCGATCGACGGAGGTGGAGGTGGCTCGGGGCCCCATCGCCCGCGTGCTGAACACCTGGAAAAGGCTGGAAGCCGGAGAGGGAGTTAGGGACTCATGTGGAAGCACCTAGCCAGGGTCAGAGACAACACAAGTCTTGGCGTGACTTATTCCCCCCCCCCAACCTAGAGATTATTAATATACCTATTTGGGGGGGGGGATAACTCCACACAGATGATGTAGTACAGAATGCAAGCATCCATTTCACTCCCAACACCTGTGATTGGAGGCTGGTGCATGCACACAAAAGCCTTCTGGCAGATATACAAGTACCAAAATAGCAGAAAGGCAAGTTTGCAGCCACTCAGGGCCCCTTCCAGACATTTGTTGTTGTTGATTTGCAGCTTTCTTCTGCAAGATGCCACTGATGGAATAATAGCACATCAATGGTGGATTTATATTGGACTGTCCACACATCATTCAGCTTTATTATCTGTTCTGCAATTCTTCCGCAGTGTTATCACATTCTTGTCTGGAAGGGCACTCTTGTACTACAGCAGAACAATAGGACAACAAAAACAACAATCCTCTGGATATTTGTGGTATGGAAAGTTACAGGTTTTCAGTAGGAAGTTACCCATATTAGATTTTTTAGGTGGAGATGTCAAGGATTGAACCTGGAATCTTTGGCATGTCAAGCTGGTACTCGACCACTCAGATACGTTCCTATTTTGGCTATATCCCTGTGTTTCGTCCCAGAAGATCGGGGCTGCCTCACGTGGCAGGTTAAGCCGAGAGACAGGCAGGGAGATGGACACTAGCCCAAGGCCAACCAGGGAGCGGGGATATGAACCTGGGCTTTGCTAGCAGGGACCACACCAAGGCCCCTGTGTGACTGCAGCTGATAAAGTTAAGCCAACTTGCACCATGGCTAAAGATCACAACGAAATCAATGGTCAGTCTCTAAGGCTGCACACACATCTGTTTAAAGCACGCCCCCCCCAAATCCTGATAACTGTAGCTTACCTCCTACAGAGCTATAATTCCCAGCACCCTAAAAAAAAATCGTTCCCAGGATTATTTGGGGTGGGTGCTTTAACTTTATGGTGTGCATGCAGCCAAATAAGGGAACCCCCCCCCCCCCCAGTGCTATCTGTCTTCAAGGGGCTACTTCTCTCGTGCCTTTAGCAGATTCTTAATGCCCAGAACTCAGAAGAGGCTCTTTGCAGCACAGAGATAAGTTTGACTCCCTGCTAAAATCTACACTGCAAGTCCCTTTAAAAGACACAGGGTGCTGCAATGTTCCATGGAGAAGTTGGCGACCCCAGCACCAATCCTACCACCTCTCAAGCTCAAGGGGAGAGACTGCAGCGCCTGAAAAAGTGACGCGCCTCAGACTGCTCCGCTTTCCCCCTTCCTTTGCACGCGTGTCCCGTTCCCACGACACTCACTCTCCGCAGCTCATCGCGCCACCTGCAGCCACTGTCCCGGGTCGTGGGCTCGAAGCGCTCCCGGAATGAAGGAAGGAAGAAATGAATGAAGACGCTGGAAAGGGAGGAGGAGCCGATGCCTGTGTGACCACGCCCCCACAGCTCTGGTCACGCCCCTCCACTTGACCCAACTCTGCCACGTGCGCGTGGAACAGGTCTTCGCTCCGGCGGGGCGGGGAAGAGGAGGAGCAGGGGCTCGTTGTGAGCTTTGCAACCCAAAGCGACTTAAAGCCAACCAGACAGACAGCTAACAAACAGACAACCCACAACGTGGTTTGCATGCAACAGCTCACCCCTGGGGGGCGGGGAGCTATTACCCCAGAGCACGTGCAGAGCGCATTTCCATAAGCAGCGTGGAACTTGCAGCTAAGGCTCCAAAATGTGGGGTGGGGAGGGAGAGGCTCTGATCCCGAAGGCCATGGTTCTCCCTCATCAATACTTCTCCAAAGGGGCAGGGGGTTCGCAGCAAAAAAAACCCAGACGGACAGCTAGCCAAGGAGGAGTGCCACAAATACAAGCAAGTTTATTATGGCAAAAGCGTCCGTGAGCCAGAATCTGCGTGGGATGCCAGTTGGATTAGACTAGAGCGTCAGAGTAGGACCTGGGTAGGATCAGGGCTCAAATCCCCACTCTTGGCCACAAAGGTCACTGTGTGGCCTCTGGGCAGTCACTGCCTCTCAGTCTAACCTGCCTCACTGGATTGCGGTGGGGATTAAACAGGGTATGCCACCCTGGAGAAAAAGCTGGGATATAAATGTGATAAACACAACAAACAGCTCCCTTTCCACCTCAGTTCCCCCTAGCTGTAAAATGGGAGATGGTGCAAAAACAGGGCATGGCCTTTTGTGTGCTTTATATTTTCATATGAAAATAAGTAGCAGGGGGCAGCCTATGGCTTACTGGAGGGGCCAGCAGTTTGCTTTGCTGTGATAAGTGTAGGAAGTTGTGAGCCAGATGGAGGCTGGGCTGCTGAAAGGGCTAGATCTGGAAGGGGTGTGTGTGTGTGTGTGTGAACTGTAAGGCAGCGCTGCAAAGAGCCACAGAGGGGTTCCCATCTTTCAAGATCAGCGCAAGCTGAGAATTCACCCGCAAAGCTTTCCTCCACCCTTTCTCAAGCTGGGAAGGGAGTTGAACTTTTGCCTCGCATTGCAAAAAGGTGGCAACCTTATTTGGAAACTGTGTCACAGGGTTAGGGAACCTTTATCAGGCCAGGGAGTCTATTTCCCCATAGGCAACCTTCTGCGGCCTCATGCCAGCAGTGTAAGCTCCTACCTTGGTGCAGCAGACGTACCAGTTGTGCAAAAATGCGGTTTGTGGCACCAGTGCCCATTTCTCCATCCTGGCAGGAAAGTGGTGTCCTCCCAGTTCAAGGACACTTATCAGCTGGGCAAAGGCCTTGAGGGTGTGGAGCAGGGCTAGAGTGAGGCATGGCCTGGGGACTGTCCTGAGGGCCAGGCAGACCCCCTGGAAGGCTGCATGTGGGGCCCAGGCCTGAGGTCTGCCCACCCCCATAGTATGGAGCATTGCATTGCCAAAGCCTGGAAAAGAGAGGGGCACCTTTGTTTAGGAAATTTTATATACTGCTTGGGATGTACAGGGTGTTAGCGGAGGGGTGGTATTTCTGGTGGGGGGGGGAACATCCTGCTACTTCTGCAGTAGTTTGCCCACCTTTGGTTCCCACCCTGCACTTAGCTCTCACTTGTAGCTTCCTAGAAGCTGTCATGTCAGAAGGGGACAGCAGTCACACTTGGGTACGGCTTGGACTGCCTGGCTAAACCAGGTGAGGGGATCTGATGGGATTGAGCAGATGAGACCAAGGACTCAGCTATACAGCTGCAAATATACAATGAGACACTTGATGGCGATAGTAAGCCTCATGGAAAATTCAATGTATTTATAAAAAATACTTTAAAAAAGCATTTTCACAACGTTTTTATATGTGCAGATTCCACCCAAGAGTGGGTCCGACAGGCAAGAAGGCAGTTTCTGCAAGTGCTGCAGAGGGAAGTGAAGGGCAGATGGAGCTCATCCACCTGGGAAGGTATCCCATTGCCTGGCTGTGAGTCGTGAAGGCTGCTCCCTGCAAGGCCATTTCCACCTGGCCTAGGGGGTGGGGCCCACACTCCCCAGCCCCACTGAAGAGGCTCCTCATGAGGCCGGAGGAACATCGCTATGCCGGACAACAAATCCTAATTATTGGATTCTTCTGCCCTCTTTTTGTGCCTGCCAAATAGCCGTGTCATGCTTATATTTTATTCTCTTGTTAATTATGCTGTTTTAAATGTGCATTTTATATTTGACTTCACTTAACCATTTCAAAAGAAAACACTGAAGATTTTGTTTTTTGTTAACTTTGTGTTAAATATGTATTCTGTAGTTGACCTGCTTTGTAATGGTATATTGGTTTCTTGTTAATTGCGTTGCTTTGACTGTGTACTTTATATTTGACTGTCTTCAGAGATATCTGATTATGCATTGCTTTACTGATGTTTAATATGCTGTAAACCGCTTTGAGATTTTTCTTAAAAATATAAAGTGGTATAGAAATGAAATAATAATAATCTAGAAGGAAAACTCTGGTCCTAAACCTCTGCTGCCTTGCGGGACATCTCTGGGAGCAGAGTCCCTCCGATGGGGACGCTTGGGTGGCCCCTCGTACGCCTCCTTACAGCACCTCCTACAGCCAAGCTGGTGCCAAATATCTTGTTATGTTTTCCTTTGGTGTTCACCCTCAGAGGTGCACTCCATTGTCTCTTGAGACGGGAGGATGACAATAGCATCATATCTACTGCTTGATTGCAAACTTGCATCCTCAAAGCAGTTTACAACCAGAATAAAACAAATAAATTATCAGGAAAAGAGGTTAAGAAGTGTGTGTGTGTGTGTGTGTATAATATAATATAAAACATTTAATATATGTAATATAGTCATACCTCGTTGCATCCGCTTCAGGTTACGTCTTTTCTAGTTGCATCCCGCGGCATCCCAGAACAGTTACTTCCAGGTTTTGCTGCTCGTGCATGCACAGAAGCGCCAAACTGCACCGCGTGCATGCACAGACGTAGCACTTATGGATGCGAACGCTTCGAATTGCGGACGTGCCTCCGGGACGGATTACGTCCGCAACTTGAGGTTCCGCCGTATTTAATATATATAATATTAAAAACAGTGATAAGCTAAAAACTGAGTAAAATGCATAGTGACATTCTGCATACCTGGGTAGGCTTCTTGTTTTTTGCAGGTGCCAAAAAGTTTTAGACAGATGGTGCTGTCCTGGTGTCAATAGGCAGGGCATTCCGGAGTGCGGGTGCTGCCATACGAAAAGAGATCTTTCTTACAAATGTAAAGGGGGTATTTGGGGCCCCTGGTAACAGTGTCAGGGCTGCAGATCAAAGTGGTCAAGGGGGTGTTCTGTGGGGTAAGGAGATTGTGCAGGTGAACCAGTCCCAATTTGTTAAGGGCCGCATATACTTGAACCTTGAACGTGCAACAGCAAATCAGCTGTTTTTCAAGAAAGGGCCCTACTTTTGTGGTAGAGCTCGTGTCTTGGATGCAGGTCCCGGGCTCCATCCATAGCCACTTCAAGCAGAGCTGGGAGTCCCATGTTGGAAATGCTGGAGGGTCACTGCCAGCCACTGTGAACAATACTGATCTAGATGAGCCAGTGCCCCGACTCTTGTGCAAGGTGGCTTGCTATGCTCAAGGCACTTTGCTGGCCTCCAGCAGACCTTGGACTGGAAGAGCAAGGCCCCCGCTTCCTCGAATTAGCCTCGTGCTGCTGGCTAATCCTCTAGGCAAGCAGCCCTGACGTGAACACAGGAGACAAGGCTGCTAAAAACAGCGGCTTGCCATGCGCCGCCCTCTCCCAAGTGTCCACCTGGACAGCGACTGGCAAACGCTGGGTCAGAGGGATTCCCAATGCCCGCCTGAAAGTCCAGGGGAAACCACCCCGCAGAATTCCCTGCACTGCCCCCTTCGCAGCGGCCATTCCTTCCCCACACGCTAACCATGCCAACCACCAAGGAAGCCAATTGCCCAAAGGCTTCCGCTGGCTCGAACTTCTTGCTACGTCCCCACTCTACCCCACTGCAATATCAGAAGCAAGGGCATCCGAAGATGTTTTGTGGGAAGGAACCACAGCTGAGCAGTGTGGCACCTACCTTGCCCCAGTTTTAGTTCTGAAACCCAAGAAAGCTGCTGCCAGTCAGTGTAGACAATACTGAAGTAGATAGACTGGGTAAGGCACCTTCCTATGTTTCCACAACCAGGTGAGTATTATTATCATTAATTAAATTTGTATATATACCACCCCTTAGCCAAAGATCACAGGACACTTCACAACATAAAAATACAAAATGAGAACACAAAAAGACAGTTGACCTAGCTCAGTATTGCCTCTACTGACTGGCAGCAGGCCCCCTGGGGCTTCCACTGACTGGAACCAAGTGGCTTAGAAAGAGGGCAGGGCATTGAACTGAGGGCAAGAACAAACTCCCCTGCGGATATCTCACCAACCAGGAATCTGCTTCCAGGACCTTTGTGTGCCAGGCAACAGCTCTGCCCCTGACCTACGGCCCTTTCCCAACACCCAGTGTGAGGGCAGCACTGATGCATAGTTAGGGGTGGATGGAGAACATCCTTGAAAGAAGTGGAAACAAAGGACCCTCCTGGAACAAGCTGCTCTGCTTTAATTCCTGCCTATGTCCTCCAAAGTTGTTTCTGGCCCTGCAAGAAGCGGCTGGTGTTTTCTGACGTCACCCAGGGAGCTACTGAAGAAGTTAAGCTGAAAAGGAAGGGATGCTGCGCCCAGTCGTCCTACCGCCTTGCAGGAGGCACACCTTCCTTCCAGGCACACTTGGCAGGCACAGACCTCTCAGCTGAGGAGAAGCTTCTGCAGGAACCGGACAGCAATGCCCAGAACAGATCCAGTGAAACATTGCCATCTTCTGGAGATGCAGCAGAACAGCGGCCGTGCCTCTTTCTGAAGCCAGACTGCCTAGGAAGTCAAGCTTCCCCACCTCCAAAATCCTCTTTCCAGGGGTAACAGCCCTTCTTTCCTGTCTGCTGGGGACATTCCCCCTGATATGATCTCAAGTTGCTATTTTAGTCGTCCAGATGCCAGCAAGCAAAGGGAGGTGAATTACCAGGAACTAGACAGAGATGGTCACCAGGCAGTCCTTTTGATGTGGGATAAATGTCCGCTTCAGCATTTGCAAGAATGTCCAAGCATCTCCATGCTGCTTAGATGAGCTGAACTGCCCCAGAAGCCACCAGGGGAGCAATGGTTTGGTATCTGATCAGATGCTGAGAGTCTTCATCCAGGTCAATCACATATTCTCTGAAAGAGATAGACCATAATAAGGTTAGGTAAGGTTGCAATCCTATGTACACTTACTTTTGAGCATAGTAGGAATTTCTTCCTAATTAGAGATATGTTGGATTGATTTGCATGCTAGTTACTAAGAATTTATTAAACTCAACTAGGGCACTAATTTCCATCTCCACTCTCTCTGAGGTCTCTGTGAAAATATATTTTCAAATGTCAAAGATCTGCAAATATTTACACACACTTACAACAGGGTGGAGAACCCATGTTGCTCTGTATATTGTTGGGCTCCAACTGTCATCCAGTAAGCCTGGCCAGGGATAAGGTGGGAACTGTAGGCCAACATCTAGAGAGCCACCCTCTCTCAAAAACCATCCAGCCTTTCCAAGCAGGACTGGGAGCCTCACAAGCCAGGCTTAGCGCCTGTGACATATTTAAAGAAATCCATTTCCAACTGGCATTCAGAGGCATATTGGCCCCTGACAGTGGAGGGAGAACAGAGATAGCCGCTGCGGCCAGAAGCCCTTGAGAGACGGGTGGATACAGAATAAGGCTCATTCATTTTCAAAGCCCTCGCTTCATATTGCAGCAGCAAGTTCCACCGTTTCACTATTTGCTGTGTAATGGAGGAAGCAGGGGAGCAAGGGCCAATCCCTTCTGTGCTGCTCCCGAGAAAGCTGACCATCTATTGTTTTTACCCTGCTTTTCTGTCCATGGCATTCTGTACAAAGCAGTCTGCAATTCTCAAAGCAACTATAACAAAACCCTGAAACATAAACAGCCATCGTCGTTTAGAAAATAACATTTAAGTGTATGGGCCTATGGCCGTAAATAAAATTCTATTCTATTCTCATTTAAGACAGCAGCTGATGGAAGCCAGCCAACCACCTTTAGTGGTTTAGCTCAGCATCAGTGCGCAAAGCCCAGGAACTCACTACAATCCAGCCTGTTGCTGTAAGCCGCTAGAGGTTTCAAAAAGGCAAAGGGATGTGCCTAATATCAGCCGCAAGTGGTCTTAAGGAAGCAAAGAGATACACCCAGCAGGCAGGTGCAAACACTTCTCTTTTTCAGAAGCCATGCACCTTGTTGGAGGCTCCTCAGGAACAATGGCTTTAATAGGAGTTTGTGGCTTTAATTCTGTCCTGCTGGGGGGGGATGGGAGTAGCAGCCATAAACACCTGGAAAGCAGCAGGCTGGGAGAGGCTAGAGGAGGGCACTTCTCTCGGGAGATCTTTTGGATGCTGGTGTTTGGGCTCATCCTTTCCTTTTCGG
The DNA here is from genome assembly GCF_009819535.1 of Lacerta agilis. Taxonomy (NCBI): domain Eukaryota; kingdom Metazoa; phylum Chordata; class Lepidosauria; order Squamata; family Lacertidae; genus Lacerta; species Lacerta agilis. Next base: position 640,598 of record NC_046319.1, on the reverse strand, counting down.
GGTACTGGTAAGCTCAGCAAGCTCCATTCTTGGGAGTCTCTTTCCTACCTCTGCTCATCAGTCTCTGGTTCCACCAGGATATGCTCCTGTCTCTCTTTCACCCGCAGGAATACGAAGGAATCCAGATTCGGTTTGGGAACTGTAAGGAAACACACAGAGAGGGAAAGGCTCCTCCATCAAAAGTGTCTGCAAAGCCTCCTCCAAGTTGAGACTGTCATCCCGTTATCTGGGAGTGAGCCAGATTTACTTCTCTGGAGACTTCAATGAGCGTGACTAACAAGTACAGCGCAATCCAAAGCGGAGACTGGGAAACGGAATGACAGAATGACCGAATATTGGGGCAGATCTTGATGAATTGCTTTACAGTGCAACCAAAAAGCCTTATAAATTCCTGACAGATGCTTTGAAAAGTAATCACATCCCAAATAGATGGGAATTCCCGGAAGGAATATCAAGGAATGGCGAAAAAATCTTTCCACATTTATATGGCAGGGGAAGAAACCAAGGAAAAATATAAACTATTAAGACACACTAAGGAAAGAGGGGGCTTCGCTCTGCCAGATTAAAAATTGTATTACAAAGCGTCCTGCATCTGTTGACTCAGGAAATGGATAATTTTGGATAATTTTGAAAAATGCAGGTATTTTAGATTTAGGACATAACAGATTTAGATGGCATGCATATTTATGGTATGAAAAAGCAAAGGTACATAAAGGACCACGTGGAGACCAGATGTTGCTCTGATCCCCAACTCCCCACCCACCCAGTCCAGCTTGGCAAGTGGTCAGTGATGGTGGGACCAGGAGCCCCACAACAGCTGAAGAGCATCACATTGCCAACCCAGTAAGCCCTCGGAACAGGGACCTGCCTCTTAACTTCTGCAAAGCCACGTGGTGGGGAATATTTGGATGGCCCACTGCAAAGTCCAGCCTTGCTTACCAGACTTCAGGAGATCCACCTTCTGCAGGTTGGGAGGCATGTGCTTCAAGGCCACATTTCTGAGATGAGCCTCAATGTTTGCCATGTACCTGCAAGAAAGTCACAGTCGTGGGCTTTTCCTGGGAAAGGGAGAAGCGTCAGAGCGGCACAAGCATGCAGCCATCACAAGAACAAGGAGCAGAGAAGAAGCAGAGGGTCTCCTCCTTCTGCCCCTCCCAAGCCCTGATGGGATCTCCAAACAACTCTCAGCTCCCTTAACCTATGACTTGGGGGAAGCCATGACTGTTTAAAGTGGTACTGCAGCAGCTTAAAGGTGTGGTGCAAAGGGGCGGGGGCTCTTGTGTCCATGTAATCCGCCAATGGTATTCACATGAGCTGTGAGCCCCACTTTTGTTGCTGGTACAGCCCACCACTGGAAGGTCATCCATGAGGGAATGTGGCCCCCTCCCCCCCCAACTATAGAGCATGCTGTTGTTAAAGGCACAGGAGCAGGCCAGCCTTTCTTTCTGATCAGTTGGCAACCCTAGTTTTGTGTCTGTATGTTAAATTTTTTGGCAGCTAGTCCGGGCCACCTGGAAGATGCACAATGCAACTGAAATTAAGAACACAGAAATGGGGGCCGAGAGCCACCTGTTGCTGTCACCTTCCTGCCTCCCCATGGCCCACTCACTCACTCTTTGGCAAAGGCAAACTCTTCCGGTGATAGGAGGGCTGGCTCCCCCTCTGCCCGAGTCTTCTCCTTCTCCAGGACATGGGGAAAGTATTTCTCAATCTGCAAGCAGAAATAAATGGTGTAAGGACTGCTAAGCAGGCTACATGCTGAAACAGACTTGGACATGACAATAATAGGGAAGGAACCTGGGACCTCTTGCATACAAGGCCTGCTCTCTGCCCCATGAGTCTGCCCCTCATTTTATTGCTACTGCTGTACACACAAATGATTCCTCTTCTGAGGACCAGCAAAAGTTTCCAAAGATTCTTCCAAGGCTATCCCATGCATAACATATTGCAGCAGTCTATCAGAGGTTACCAAGGCTAGCCCTCCATGGCCTTGGCCTCCCTTTAGCCTCCCTGCTAAAGCCTCTCCTCTAGAGAGAAGGAAGGCTGGCAGCACTTGCCAATTCTGGCTGAAAATATGGCAGATCATTCTCTACCTTACTAAGCTGTACAACAGGTAGCAGAAAAGGCACACAAAGTTGATGTGACGTGACCTCTGCCTATTTAGAGCAGAGAGCAGCAGACAATGGCCGAAATATAGTGACATTTTGATACAAGAAGGAGAACATTTAAAATTAAAATCATATGAACAATTGAAAGGACATCTAACGGAATGGCTACAATATTATCAAAAGTATTTAAGTCAGATAGAAAAATCGGTTTTCAGTTAGAAAAATCTAAGTTGGAGACGGAACTGTTAGAGCCTACATCAAAAAATTTATCCAGAATGTATAATTTATTGCTTGAGTGGCATACAAAAGATGAAATGGTAAAATCAATAATAATAGATTGGGCTAAGGATGTGGGGCACAATATCATGTTGGAAGACTGAGAAAGATTGTGGAAAACTGGTATAAAATTTTCAGTGTGTAATATGCTTAGAGAAAATATTATGAAGATGATGTACAGGTGGTATTTGACACCGGCTAAATTGGCAAAAATATATCATGGACAAATTAATAAATGCTGAAAATGTAAACAGGAAGAAGGAACTTCTTTTCACATGTGGTGGACGTGCCCAAAGGTAAAAGACTTCTGGGAAAAGATTTATAATGAAATGAAAAAGGTGTTGAAAAACACATTTAAAAAGAAACCAGAAGCCTTTTTACTGGGCATCCTAGGCCAAGAAATCCCGAAATGTGATAGAACTGTATTTATGCATGCCACAACAGCAGCTAGAATTTTGATAGCTAAAAACTGGAAGACAGAGGAATTACCAACGATTGAAGAATGGCAGATGAAAATGATGGACTATATGGAACTTGCTGAGATGACCGGGAAACTCTGTGACCAGAGGGACGACGCAGTGGGAGAAGAATGGAAGAAATTTAAAATGTATTTGAAAAAATATATTAAGATTGAAATTTAGAAAGAACTTGGAAGAAATGTTAGACTGCAGATTTAGAATTATGTTAAGAGTTAATAAAATGTGAAATAATGAATTAAGAAAATAATTTAAGAAATGGATAAGATTTTTTGGAAAATATGGTTGACAATGTAAAGAAATTACTAAAGATGAAGGACAATGAACGCAGGAAGGGCAGACATGAGGAAGTCAAGCAACAATGTTGAGGAAAGAAGTAATTTTTAACAAATATTTTTTTTTCATTTTTGTATTTTGTATAGTTTTTGTTGTAGTATTTGTGGTGTGTTTGTATTTGTTGTATTGGTTCATGTTATGTGGGGGTTTTTTTTGATGTTTTGAAAAGTCAATAAACATATTTTTTTAAAAATAGAGCAGAGAGCAGCACCTCTAAGCAAAACATAGCTGGCCCTTACCTTCCGGAGGCGGCAGCGCAGGTAGCTGCTGAGGATGTAACGGATCCTCTCGACCTCCATGCGGTGAATGCTGACCTTGAGATCACCCCTCTCGGCCCGTTTCAGATTCGCCTCCTGTCACACACACAAAATCAGAAGTTTTGCACCAAGGAAGAAGGCACAGTCTGCCAAACCCTTTCGTCTGCGCAGCTGCGACATTTGCTCACATGGAAGGATGCAGGGGGGAGAAATTGGTGCCCAGTCTCCAGCTGCTCCCATTCCTTGGTCACGCCACAGTGTGATGCAGTGTGCCTCCTTCAAAGGAAGACACAGACTCCCTAACATAGGGATAGCAAATCAAGAAATACCGGTACACCCTTAAGGAGGGGCAGCTAACCCATAGCCTGAAGGCCCACATGAGACCTCCTGAAATGTGTCAATTACAAAAAGATTTTTTAAAATAGCTTTTATGGGCCTTCCCACGGTGAGGCCATAGAAATTTTGTGCTGACCCCCTGCAATTTTTTTAAAAAAGTAATACAAGCAGCCACCGTTCCTGCCCCCCACCCCGGTGCGTCAGCGGAGCATGCAATTGGCCACCCACCCTGCCCCCCTTCTGCCCTCTTCTGGGTCCGTTCTGCCCTCTTCTGGCAGTTGTGCACCAACTGGATGCATGCAAAATTGTTGCTGCCTGCAATTACCTTTTGTTTTAAAAAACCCATTTGCTTCCATAGGTTCCTCACTATAACGAGAAATGTTTCTGGTCCTGTAAACCCAACTTTCCCATTTGAATAACATATGCAAGTATTAGACATACTGTACATCTCTCTCTATGCATAAATAACATTATTTCTTTATATAGGAACCATATCCCCACCAAAAGGTCATTGTGACTCCCCAATATCTGTCCATTTTTAAGGGCTTTTTTTTTGCTGACAATTCCCATACCTCCTGCTCTGATTCTGCAACACCAAAGGAATTTACTGGCCTTATACTGACTCAGACCATTGGTGCATCCTGCCATGTTCTGTATTGTGTCCAGTGACTGGCAATGGCTCTCCAGGGTTTCAGACAGGGAATACTGTATCTCCAGTCCTACCTGTGATGCCTTTGAGGACTGAACCTGGGACCAGACTCTGCATGCAAACAAGATGCTCAACCTTAGGGTTACAGCCTCTCCCCACAATGTAATGGGGGTGTTTTTTTAGATTGACCAAAGTCAACTTTACATGTGGCCCCCAGAAGGCTGCCTGCCGGTCCATGTGGCCTTTGGCCACGCCTGCCTTAAGCATTCATCTGGGCATGGCTTTTCCAAACAAACCCGCCTGCCCCACATATTACCATGTGCTCCAGTTGCTCGACCACACAGTCCACCACTTCCGACTTGCTCTCCAGCAGCTCAGGGGAAAACTTCTCATTCATCCAGGCCTGGAGAGCAGAAACAGCCAATGGGCATCTTGGTGGTGGTACACAATTTCCCAGCCTCCTTTATAACACTCTGAATTCAAGGTCCTTACAAGGCTTGAGTCACAGTCCCGCTGCACAAATTTGCATATGGTTATCTGTGCACACAGATGCAAATTTAAGTCATGCTTTTCAATGGATTTGTGGGAGAGGCTGGGGGTGTCACTGGCTTCCTCTGCTTTTGTTCTCCTTTCTCCTTATGTCTTTTGTGGCTTTACCTTGTGTTTTTGTGCTGTGAACCACCCTGAGGTCTCTGGATATAGAAATTTAGCAAATAACGTGTAACATATAATATGTAAGTGCACACACATACTGACATGGACACCACACACACAGACATTGTTTTATCAAAACCACTTTGGGGGTTTTGTTGATTCAGAGCATTTAAGCAATGAGCGTTTCAGAGGCTTCCCCACTGGGCCCCACACTGACCCCAGAAGTGGCTGGAAAAGAGGCCGCAGTGGGCTCACTTGCATGGGGGTCAGGAGCGCAGGCAGCCCCGGCACTAAACGGTTCTTGCCCGCGTGTCCATCTTGCGAGATGATGAAAGAGCATACAGCTGCTCGAGGCCGCCGGAGGGCAGAGGGCTCTTGGGCTCGCCGCCGGGTTCCTCTTGGCGCTGAGAACGGGATGCTGGGCAGCTCCAGGGGCCGGATCCAGCCACCTCTCCTTATGTTGCTGCTGCCGTGGCAATTCCCCTCCCGCTCTTGGCCAGGGCAGGGGCCCCCGGGCGGGTCGCAACCCTTAAGCACCAGCCATCTTCCTACTCTCCCGCCATTGCGCCGGCCTTCCTCGTCTCCCTGGGCTAAAAGGGGACGCGAGGGAGGGAGTCTCGTGGGAATTCCCCGCCCGGGAAGGGGAGCGCCTCGCGGGGAAGAAGCCGGGGCTGGGGCGCCTCCCCGGGACCCGACGCGGCGGGCGGAAAGCGAGCCCCGGCCCCCGCCGCAGAGACGTCTGCGAGGAACCGCACCCCCCTCCGGGGACCCAGGCGTCCGGCGCCTCTCCCACCTGCTCCAGGCTCCGCAGCAGCTCCGCCGGGGTCAGCAGCACCTCCTCGCCGCTGCCCGACTCCGCCATCGCGCCGCTCCCGCGCGGGAAAAACCAGAGCGCCCCGCCCCTTATGAATATGCACGAGGGGATTCCCCCGCCCCTTAAAGGCGCCGCCGCCGCCTCGCCTACCGGGGGCGGGGACCCGAGCCCCGGCGGGGAAGCTGCTGCCCCTCTTGCGTTTCTGCCTGCCGCACTGATCCCCCGGAGCAGGAGAGGGTGGCAAGCGAGCGCGAAGATTCAAGGACCACCGAAGAAACGTTTACACCAGATGTCAAAGAGAAAAGCAACTACCAGACCTTTAGGAGACATCTGAAGGCAGCCCTGTTTAGGGAAGCTTTTAATGTTTAATAGATTATTGCATTTTAATATTCTGTTGGAAGCCGCCCAGAGTGGCTGGGGAAACCCAGCCAGATGGGAGGGGTATTAATAATAATAATAATAATAATAATAATAATAATAATTCACTAATTAACTAATTGACCTGTAGATAGTAAGATCGTAAGATGAGATCCTGTACAGAGGATGGCTTGCTTCATGGGATCAGGAAGAAACGAAGTAGCAGTGATGTCTCATGATTGTATTATAAAGTAGTTGTTTCTGCGTTAGAAATCACAGCTGGGAGTGGTGTCTTTTTGTTTTCCTATGTATTGCTTATCAATTAAAACAAAAAGGTGAACAAATTTGAGTCCTGAAAGTGTGACTCAGAGAAATAAGTTTAAGAGCCTCTTCCCCAGGCGCAGGATGGGGAGAGAACACACAGCAGCACCTCTTCACTCCCATCTCATGCTGTGTTGTCAGAACTAGAAAATCTGCTGTACAATAGGACAAGTTGGGGGCACAGAAAATAGCTTGGGATCTACTGGGAGATCTCTGGCTGATTTGCAGGAAAGTGGCAACCAATTCCAACTCATCGTGTATAAGCAGTGATAGCAAAACAACTTTTCCCATCTAAAATAGCTAGCTGAAACGAAAAAACTAAGCAGGGGCAAACTTTTGTGTGACAAGGCTGTGAGATCAGTTCAATAATGGTTTCCTCTCAAAGATTCCAACTTCACACATGCAGGATCACAGGTTTGGAAGGGATCCACAGGTACAATCCAGAGTGAATTGTTGTCCAAAACACCTGGAAGGTACTAGGCTATGAGGGAAGCCGGTCTCCTCTTTACCATAGTTAAAAAGGGAACTGTAAGCTATTGGCCCAATCAATATGGGGGTTAGGTATTTTCTTGCAATCATTAGCCATGTTTCTATCCTCTAATGCTGCAGCCCAGAGCTTCAAGAAGCAAAGGCGTTTTACTCACTGCCCACCATTCTGGCTGCAAATAAAAAAAAAAAAATTATTTGAATAGACATTGGGACTCTGTCTTTTGTTAATTCCTCCTAATAACCGAGGCTCTATAAGTGCAGTGGAATGATTTCCTTGGTGTGCAATAATATTCACATTAAAGATCCCCCCCAAAGTGTCTCCACAAATATACCTGTAACATGCAAGTTAATGTATACATACAATAACAATGGGCAGGCCGAGTAGCAGAGGGCATCTTCAGTTCCCCCCAAATGTCATTGGTTTAACTTTCATGGAAAAAAAAACTCAAATTCAGATCAGTGCTAGCAAATGACAAAATTTATTTAAGAAAAAAAGTTACCAATCCATTAATATTTCTCAAAACTGATTGTAACGGGTGCAAAAGGCAAAACACTGTTACAGATTAGAAAAAAAGGTGTTTTGTACACTTAAATATTAAACAGACGTCTAGAGGCAAGGATAAAGAAACCAGCAAATAGGTATTGAAGAATAATCCACCTAAAGACCCTGATTCACTACTGGCTTTTTGAATCGCTCAAGAAGTGAAATATTCTATCCGTTTCGTAAGTGGCCTCGTTTGGCAAAGCCTTGAATTCCTGGACATGGGAGGCGACAGCAACTGTCAAGCGGCTGAGCGACTCTTACCAGCCTCTACTCAAGGGCCCACTTGGATGAACCATAAGAAGGAATCAACTCAGAAAACTAAAATCTTCTATATGTTTTGTAAGTATTGCTAGAGGAATGTTAAATGCAAGTGGAAGTACTACAGGCTGCTGAGTTGCACACACTGTGTGAGAGAGATCTAAAACAAAGCGCTATCATAACACCATTTCTAGTCAAGGTACCAGCTTGCCCTAAAACTTTTTAACTGCTAACAAAACTGAGAAAGCCATTTATTACCTAGCTCACATATTCAACACTTGAAAGGGGGTGGAGAGAGCAGGGGGCAGTTACACTGACTGGCACAGCATACATTTGGGCTGCCGCACATTGAACAAAACAAACCATTTACCTTCTCCTCTCTTGAAAGACAGCGAAAGCAAAGGACTTTGTGTCCCAAAGACTGCACTAGCTCTTGGTGAAGCGTTAGAAATGAAAGCCTTTTTGCATTGTTGCTGTTACCACCACAGGAAGCTTCAACTCAAGATGGTATTTGTTCCAAGTCTCCTCTGAACAAGCAGAGAAACACCCTGCTGCCACTTCACAAACATGGGCCTCATTTCTGGAGATTCAGCTGCCTATGCCACACGGCTGCTTTCTTCCCGAATAGCTGACAAAATCCGAGCGCTTGCAAAAGGAGCCCCTCAGCCGACTCCAGACTGGTCTCGTGCCCGCTGACTCGTATGGCTGCTCAACTGGGCCTTGGAAGCTAAAGCTACCAGGCAGACGCCATTGCTTGTGGCTTACCCATATGACACAAAATGGATGCTATCCTGTCCATGGGATTTTGCTGTGAAGGAGTAGGATTTTGAGAAGTTAAGTCTTTGTGGTAGATGGCACCATGGGGTTGGCGGCAGAAGAAAGGAATGATGTTATGACGGAGGAGGTAGGGGAACTTTCTGGAACAAAAGCTGGACCCTAGGAAGGAAGAGAGTGGAGTTAAACAGATTAAAACAAAATAATGATGCACTTTCCTCTCAGATATGTTCGTGTTTTGAAGGTAAAATTTTCAGTGACTTTAAAGGTTTGAAGCCTTGTACTGTTACCAGTGTTGCAAACCTGTGGAGCAGTGGTTTAGACAGAGGAGAGAGAGGGGCGATTGCTTTAAGGTTTTGTTAGATGTGAAGTGCGTCTGACTGGCCTGGATGACAGCAGACTGATTGGCTGGAGATTATTTATAAAAGAATAAATAAATAAAGTAACAGTTCTGTGTCATTCTGATGAAGATCAGGTACTCAAACTCCCCTTTCCAATGCAAGGGCTTCATTGCCTATGTCATGAGGGTCCCCATGGCATCCTTGCTGTGTATGTTCAATAGCTGTGGACCATTCTGGATGAATGCCGTGGACAGGAAGCCAACCTCAGATGGCTGGAAGAGGAAGGGGACCGAAGGACAATTGTGGCAGCCAGAGAATCTGCAAAGCTCCTTTTCTACCCCAACATTACTGGAGAGCTTCAGATCATCATGCTAAATAAAATACACTTGCAGTTAATGAAGCTATTCAGAAATGTACTATCCGTCTATGTGCCTTAGGTTTAGAAATTTCACAGTGGCTTGAGCACCAATAACATAGCTCCTTTGTGTATGTAATTGCTCAAAATCCCTACAACTATTCTGGAAAGCACTAGCAACTGTCAAATGAGCCATATCTAATGGATGGTGCCAAACAGATGTGGCAGTAAAAGCAGCCGGTGTGGAGGGGAGAGGGTGTATTACAGCCACAGAAAACAAGAGCCTAACATGGCAGCTTCCTCTCAAGAGTTCAGGGATTAGCAGGACCTTCCAATGGACTATCTGCACTATTCTTAAGCTCACTAGCAACAGTTATACTGCAGCCAAAGGGTGTCGGGGGCCAAGGTTTTCCTCCAGAGAAGCCAAAAACAGACTGGACAGAAATTGCTTTTGAAACAAGAGCAGCAGCAGCAGCAGCAGCAATAAGCAGGACTACACTTTGTTAATCATTTGAACAATGACTTCTGGTTAAACTTTTTATATTTATAGGGGAAATCACTTGCAATTTCAACTAATTACCGGTACTTCCAACAACACTACACTCCTTGTGACAGGATAAATGATCTAAAATTCCACTTTCAAGAATGCTGCTGCTTACACAACAGGGTAGATTTCAACTCCCAAATCTGATTTTCATCCCACTTTTCTCTCCCAAGTAATGAGGATGCACAACTTAAGGCAAGATAGATCAAACTAGAATACTCTTAACTGCACCTGCTTATGGGTGAAACTTCTTTCTGATCAGCGTAGGAGCAAAAGCTAAATGGAGGACACTGACCAATCAACTAAAAAATGATCCTTGCATTATAAATCACCTATGTGGCAAGAAAGATTGAAGGCTGTTCTCTTTAATGACCTATTTGGATTGACAATGGCATTTTTATTGCCAGTTGGTGAATTCACCAGACATGTCACTTTCTTTCACATGTTGCCTGCTACTCAACAATGGTCCTAAAGCCAGCTTAAATATCTCTTAACACCTTTCTTTGTACAGTACCAGGTGGGTGTGCCACATCTACAAGACGTAAATTGGTTGATTTCTTGGAAGTACCGGGTATTTATCCAATCTCAGACTTATCATCAGTCCCTTTCTGAGCTGTTGAATGTCAGGCTGCTAATCCTAACCCCCGGGCAGAAACAGAGGGGCTTCATGGAGCAGGCCCCTTGCAGTCACAGGCTGGTGGTAGGGTCCACCCATCAGACACCTTATTGGGGGGCGGGGGGGGGGGAGGAATTGCTGACTGGATCCTGTCAGTGGCAGCTTCCACTCGCCCACTGGGGTGCCCCTTGCTCGAACTTCCCCACAACTGGCAATGGAGTCTTCAAGGACAAGGTGGAAGGACCCCTCTGCTCCATGCAGACCCCATCCAGCATGGCGGACTGGAGGATTGAGCTGCAAGGCAATATGCAGTTTCTGATAAAGTGTCCACAAGGAAATCCTCCTCGTACCAAGCAGTTGAGGATTTCTGTTTGTCCTTCAGTGCTTGGTTACATTCTGGTTTCCCACTAGGATGTTAGGAAAATTCAATCTCCATTCAAAACTGATGACTAGGTGACGGAACCCAAGAACCAGCATCCTGAAAACAAGCAACATGCACTCTATCTTCTTGGTGACTACAACAGTATTACTCCAAACCAGCAATCGCTGTTTTGTGAGTCTCCCTGTTCTGTTGACAGAAATCCTTTTCTTTCCACCTCATCCTCCCGATCTTGATTCCTCCTTTTCAATGTGATAGGTAGAAGATAATACTCAATCAGATTAAATAAAAAAGTCTAATTTTTCTCTAATTCCAGAAGGATCATTACTCAATTCTGTTCCTTCATTTGCTGCTAGAACAGCTCTCCAGGGGTTTAACATTATTTTAAAATTTTCACTTATTTAGGGCTACATGAAACAATCATAATGCAACAGTATAGGGTTGTTTTTCCCATGACCTTTAAAGGCAGAAACCAGGTTCTTTGGTGGGAGCAGGGGGAATAAACTATTTTGGTGGGGGGGTTTGTAGAGAAGCAGATCACAAAGCAGCATCTACAGTTAACACTTACCTTGGACATCAGGATTTATCTCCCACTATTCACACCTCTGTCTTCATAAATGGTAATTTCAATCTGCACAGCAGTGCTGTTAAAAAAATACACTGCAGAAGAGGCATGTGGGTAAAAACATCAAGATAGTGAAGTATTGAATCTTATATTTCCCCACCCCCACTTAAGGGGTGAGAAGGACCACAGCCCAGTGCTTTGCATGAAGAAGACACCAGGCTCAGTCCTCAAATGTCTCCATGGGAATGTCCCCAGCCTGAAAGCCTGAAGAGCAGCTGCCAGGCAGTGCAGACAATGCTATGCTAGATGGGCCAATGGGTCTGACTCAGCCAAATTATTTCTTTCCAAACGCTATACTATTAATGAACAAGCACAAACCAACCCCCACCCCTACCCCCACTTTGAATTCTGGAGGAGAGATGCCAACACGCTATCCCTTACAGGCAAAGGTGGCTGCAAAGCCCTTTGGTGCCCTCCCAATGAGAGCCCGCGTTGCCTGTGCCCTTGTCAGAAGCAAAATCTACAGAATGGGGGGAAAGGCTTCTTGGAAGGCTCTTTTTGCTATAGCTGATAAGCAACACTCAGAAGGAAGGATCCCTAACCAGTACTCTTTGACACTCCAAGGATCCCTAACCAGTACTCTTTGACACCTGTTAAGAAGAGTCCAGGCAAACTGGCCTGTACTGTTGAAGCTGTGAAGAACACCCCCATTACTTCCTGGTGTGTCAACATAACAAACTACAATTCTGCAGAAACTGAACCAAGAGATGCTTCTGTTCTGCTTGGAGCAGTCTCCCTAACCAGCACTGATGGAAAGGTTCTATTTGCCAGCTTTACCCCCAAGTGCTATCAAGCTAAAACTCAACGGAAGTAGCAATCATTATGTATGAAGGGATTTCCACACCTAAGAAAGGGATTTGTTCCATTCATATCCCACCCTTTCATCCAAGGTTCTTTCCCCACTCCCCCCACGGCATCCTCACAACAACTCTGTTAAGACCAAGATTGAGTGACTGGGACAAGGTTACTTGTGCTCCTCACTCAGCTTTTCAGCTGAGTGAGGAGCACAAGTCTCTCAAGACCTAGGCCAACACTAAATGTGAAGATAGCTAAGGGGCTGTGCTACACGACAAAGGCTAAAACAAGATTTGCTCAAAAGCTGGAGTAAAATATTAATTTCATCCTGGCAGGATTTGTTTGTTTAATGGCACAGGCCGTTTTATTGGTTCACAAGGGCACAAACAGATATGAGAGCTACCAGATGCCTTAGAGCACAAAAGATTAGGAAGCCACAGAAAAAGATACAACTCTGAGCCCTCTCTCAATGGGGTCCGTCAGGAGGATGCCCTGCGGGGCATAGATCTTCTCATTCTGTTCCTGAATATACTTGGCAATCTTCTTCAGAACCTGGGGGAAAGAACAGACAGAACGTTCCTGTAGCATTTGCATCCATTCTGCTTCCCCAAACCATGTTTGCGAAACCATGTTTAAAGTAGTAAAGTCCTTTTACAAGCACTTGTAGGAGTAATGGTATTTTCTCCCATTTTGCAACTTGGAAGGAGCGAGGTTGAAGGTTAACAAAGTTTGCGAATATATTTGTGTGCAATTTATAATCACTATTTAATAGTGAAATTGGTCTATAATTTTTAACCTCCAATGTATCTGTCTCTTGCTTTGGAATCAGAGTAACAAAAGATTCTTTGCATGTCTTTGGTATTTTCCCTGCAATTAATATTTCATTCATTACATTTTGTACCGGATGAATTAAATAACTTTGTAATTTTTAATAATATTTTGCTGTTAGTCCATCTGGGCCTGATGATTGCTTGTTTAATAGCATCTGAAACCTCTGAGGTGTTAATTGGTGCATTTAAAGTAATTATCTTTTTCTCAACATATTATTAGAAATAATTCATCAAGATCAAACAGGATTTTTTCCAGGGCAACAGATAAAGGATAATATAAGGAATGTAATAGACACCATTGAGTATCTGGAGGTAAGGAATGAAAAACAGACAGCTATGATGTTTCTTGATGCTGAAAAAGCCTTTGATAATGTTTCATGGACTTTCATGCTGAAGGTCCTGGAAGAGATGAATTTTGGAGAGATGTTTAAAAGAGGAATAGAAGCCATCTACTCAGAACAACAAGGGACGCAGGTGGCGCTGTGGGTTAAACCACAGAGCCTAGGGCTTGCTGATCAGAAGTTCAGCGGTTCGAATCCCCACAATGGGGTGAGCTCCTGTTGCTCGGTCCCAGCTCCTGCCCACCTAGCACTTCGAAAGCACGTCCATTCTTCCCCAGATCTCTGAATTCCTTTTTATTTCTTTCCATATTTTTTTGTAATTATCTTTGAATATATTAACTATGCTGTTAACCATATCTCCAAATATTTCACTTTTTCTGTATATTTATTTCAGTCATCTGTTGTATCTCTTTTTTATATTGTTCTGAGATATGTTTTACTAGGAGCTTGGTTTTGTTTTTATTCAGTTTAAAGCCTGATACTTGTCCAAATTCTTATATTTTTTCTATTACTTTTAATAATGAATTTATAGGGTCTTCCACCATGATCACCAGATTATTTGCAAGTGTTTTTAATTTATATGCTTTATTTCCTACTGTTATTCCTCTAATGATTTCATCTGCTCTTATATTCCTCACCAGGACTTCTGATACTAAAATAAACAGTAATGGTGACAGGGGACATCACTGTCTTATCCCTTTCGTTATTTTACATTCTCCTGTAATGATGTCATTACAGAAGCGGCTTAGTCATGCTGGCCTCATGACCCGGAAGCTGTCTGCGGACAAACGCTGGCTTCCTCGGACAGTAAAGTGAGATGAGTGCCGCAACCCCAGAGTTGTCCACAACTGGACTGAATGGTCAGGGGTTCCTTTACCTTTTATAAAGTCTTTGGAAAGTGTGCTTTTATTCTAAGGCAAGCACAGCAAACTTTAAAAGTGAACTTGGATATTTACTGTGGTTGGATTTAAATACCTGGAGTGTCCTTTCTTGAAAGCCAATATATTATAAATGCATTCTGAGTAACCTCAAAAACAAGTAGCAAGGGAACCAAATCCAGATTACATAAACTCAGAAACAGAAGCACCATGGTGAGAAGAAATGGACTCTGGAGAACTAAATAAATATGTCATGCTGGCTTAGGAGAGAAAGCAAAGCACCTCTTATTCAGAACTGTCTGGCCAAGAGACATTTGGATAGCCTTTATAACATCATAAAAGTGATTGGGGGGGGGGAATGCATCCATCCCTTTATGAAAACTATCCTGAAAATTCAGCTGGGGCCTGAAAGCCAACTGGCAGGCAGTGGGAATTGCTGCTGTTTCCCAGTGCTTTCCTTTGTTAAAGGCAGGCAAGCACCCTTAACTCTTACCAGAAAGCGAGAGCAAAGTTTATTCCTGGGGACAGAATGGTTTCACTGGCCTTCATTGCTGCAAGAGACTAACATGCCTGTTTTTGTGGAATTACTTTCTGCCATTGCCAACTCCAGTTTGCCCATGTTGCACCCTGCCCTTTCCAGAGGTCACAGTAACTCAATGTACCTTTTCATAATGTGTTTCCATGCACAAGAATATAGTGTAGGCAGTCAAGCAGGCCAGGCACCCTTCAAGGTAAGATTGGCTCCCAAGCTTCTCTGCTTCTGCATAAAGATTGTTTAGAGTTCGCACTGTTTCTTCAAACTGCTGCCTGTCGACCTGAAAAAGGCATCACATTTAGCAGAAGGCATTCAGCCTGGTTTACGTAGCAAACTCCAATGCATATATGGTTTTCTGTGCAGCGATAGCTGAGTGACAGGCAAACCTTTGTTTCTAGAGGTGAATGTTTTCCAGTGGAGACGTCAGCTTATATATAGGCCCAAACAGCATTCTTTAAAAAGTATTTCTATGCAGTATACTAACTGGCAGGCCTGGGGGGGGGGGGCAGCCAGCTATACTTGCCCTGGCCATCAGAGGGCTAAGCTGGCTGGGGGCCCCCACCATGGGCCTGCCGGACTTACACTGTCATGTGAAGAACACCCCATGTCTCCCAGCCGACCGGAGACTCCCACCATAGGCCTCAGACAATCTCTGCACAGGTCCATTAAATGGCTAGGAAAAGGAATTTCTTACAAATCCATTTTTGGGAACAAACCAACTAACAAAACAAAATTAAAGAAGCACTGGATACAAATGGCAGTAAGGGTGGTGATCTCACTGTGGAAGAAAGACAATGGCTTCATTATTATCACCACCATTAAGGATGACAGCATCAATACTGGACTAAGTCGCTGTTTCCTTTTGTTTAAATTCTGTGCTGGTACCATTTGATGTTTAGTTGCAGGAAGCCAAGGCTCAGGCTGCAATCTGTCACACGCTTACTTATAAGTATCCCCATTTGAACTCAGCCAAACTTTCAAGGAAATGTGCATAGGATTAAGCTATGAATGCCTTAGGGTCACCTTGGGCAAGATGCTCTTGCAGCTTAAGATGACTCCTTGGATTCTTGTGAGGTTAAAACACTGTTGTAAGCTTTCTGGAGGAAAGGTAGTACCTTGGTTTTTGAACAGCTTAGTTCCCAAACGTTCTGGCTACCGAACACCGCAAACCTGGAAATGACTGTTCTGGTTTACGAACTATTTTTGGAAGCTGAACTTCTGACGGAGGTTCCGTGGCTTCCTATTGGCTGCGGGAGCTTCCTGCAGCCAATCAGAAGCCACACTTTGGTTTTCAAACGTTTTGGAAGTCGAAAGGACTTCCGGAACGGATTCCGTTCGACTTCTGAGGTATGACTGTATACGTGTAATAAGTTAAGAGCCCCTGTTCAAGTCTCACCTAACTAAGCTCATTGAAGGTGGCGCCCTTGCCATGTCACTGCTCTATGAATACACCCTCAACTCTTCAAGATCAGGACAATACTGTTGGAATAGGCTACAATGCCCACTGTGCTGAGAAGAAAAAGCCACTTGGAGGTTAATGTGCTGGGGGCTGGGGACGACCATTGGGTGGTCTTCCAGATTTGCACCTTCACCCTTTCACTTTCCCCTGCTTGCTTGCTTCAGTTTGGAACATGTGATGGGTGATCATCTAAAGCAGGCATAGGCAAACTCGGCCCTCCAGGTGTTTTGGGACTACAATTCCCATCATCTCTAGCTAACAGGACCAGTGGTCAGGGATGATGGGAGTTGTAGTCCCAAAACATCTGGAGGGCTGAGTTTGCCTATGCCTGATCTAAACAAAGCAACCTGTTAAAGCCTTACAGCTGTGTCTAACTTCCTTGGAATAAAACAAAGAAGCCACTCTTCTCCATTACGGAGCTTAAGTAAATGCAAGATTCTGAATGCTCAATATCCACTGCATTTCTGACCCAAGTCACATGAAACTTATAAATACTCTTAGCATTAGCTTCAAATAAGGAGAAATAATGTATATTAGCTTTAAGACAATTTCTAATCCTTCAAGCCCAGCATCCAGTGGCTGTTTCCCAACATTTCTACTTTCAGGCACCTCTTCTATGGAAAGCAAATCAGTTCCTGCACAGCCACGTTCTAGGGTGCACCACACAAATCCAATCCTTTAACCCATAATCAGTCACACAACAGGACAATAAAAAGGAGACATCACTCAGCCTATGACTGAAATAAAATAGCTACCCTGGACTCCTTTCGGAGGAAGAGATTTAACAAATAACCCACCACATCAAACCTTGATTGTTTTCAATAATAAAAAACACTTTACTATTCATTGCAGAAAAAAACAATTCCACCCATTTATAATTCTACTCACTCCTTTAACAGAATTGAGTCCCCAACCTACATCCTGACATAGTTCAGCCACCCTCATTGTTACAAATCTTGCTGGCAGTGAATGACATGGGATTCAGGCTACAGGTATTCTGAGAACACCAGCAAAGAGACAAGCTCCGACCTGAATCCTTTTGTCCCCCAATCACTTTGCGATAAATTTATGTCCAGGGCAAATATATACTGGGTAGTTATAGGAATATGTCTTAACAGTCCTAGCATAACTACAGAGGAGGAACTATTTGCTCTCACCAAAGTGATTTCAGTACTTTGCATATGTAGGTTTCGGTATGCATGGTGAAAGGGGACTCCTGGTATACAGTGAGGAGACAGGAAACAATCCTTCATTGTTATTCTCTGACAATAACCCACAGAAAGCTAATGTCAAGATATGCTACCTCACCAAGTAGAAAGCTTTCTTTTCTCCCTGCATTAACAACAAAAATGATTCAAAAATCCTAACAATGCTATCAGCTTAGTGACTGATTTAACCCACTCATTAACCAGGATGCCTATTCAATGCTAAATTTCTAGAATTTCTAGAAACAGAGCATGCCTGAAGGGCAGGCAGAGAGACCAGGTGTAGGGGAAGATTCTCCTCAACTGCAGACTCCCTTTGCCTGAGAGTACATCTCAGAAACCATTCTGTTTTTTGGTGCCCTTGCCACCAAGTCTAGCAGGGAGTTGTATTATTTATTTTCCATTGCTGAAACTTCAAGTTTCATTCCCATGGGCTAATTTGTGTAAGTTAACCTCAAGCATGCAGGCTTTTAGGCAACGCTCCAAATGCAGAATGTGAACCAACATCTAAGAATACAAACAGAATTCAATGAGAAGATACGATGTCACTGTTGCATTAGGCTCACTAAGAAACCCTGAGAACTTCCACACACAAAACGTGACTCAAGAACAGGGGTAGGCAACCTAAGGCCCATGGGCCGGATGCGGCCCAATTGCCTTCTCAATCCGGCCCATGAGCGGTCTGGGAATCAGTGTGTTTTTACATGAGTAGAATGTGTCCTTTTATTTAAAATGCATCTCTGGGTTATTTGTGGGGCATAGGAATTCGTGCACACACACCCCAACCAAAAAAATATAGTCCGGCCCACCTCATGGTCTGAGGGACGGTGGACCGGCCTACAGCTGAAAAAGGTTGCTGACCCCTGCTCAAGAACAACTCAGCTGCCTAGGCTTGAGTGTGCAGCTGGATCTACAAGTTTAGCAAAACTTATACACAGGAAGTGACAATCAACAGAGAAAGCACAAAGATGCTCATGATCTCGGGTTTCCACTAGATATCCCAAGTTTATTTTGATACTAGAAGCTTACAGCCCATGGAAATAAAAGGCAAATATACTGATACTTATTTCTTGAGCAAAGGAATTGAAACTCCTTCTATACTGAGCCACAGCTTTTTTAATACACTCCCCACCCAGTAACAGAAATGTAAACTGTTACCAGGATAAGGACATAAGGAGTTTATGCCCTCAGCCATGCACAATCACTTGGACTTTGCACACATCCGTAGCTGATGTGCATTGAGGGATAACATCAATAAATGTTGATTTCACACTACAATCGTTCCAAACTAGTTTACAAGTAAAATTAAAACAATTAAGTTCCCTTTAAATCCATATCAATGAAAAGAAAAGAACTCACTCTAAAACTAACCTACAGATGGTATCTAACGCCAAGAAAATTAGCACTAATACGTCCAGGAACCTCACCAAAATGCTGGAGAGGGTGCACCTCCACAGGCACATACTTCCACATGTGGTGGGAGTGCCCCAAAATCCAAACATTCTGGACAACAACCACACAAGAAATATGTAAAATAACCAAGCAAGTGTTAGAAACCACCCCAGAATTGGTCTTACTAAACATCTTCCAAGACAATAATGCCCACTTACAACACAAAGAACTCATAACCCATCTATTCTCAGCAGCCAGAAACATCATAACCAGACACTGGAAAGACCTAACATGGGGGTCGGCAACCCGCGGCTCCGGAGCCGCATGTGGCTCTTTTACAGCTTTGCCGTGGCTCCGGGGCGGGGAAATGGTGGGGGGCGCTGCGCCTGTGGCCCGCCTGCGCCCCCCTGCCTGGCTTTTGGGATCGGCAGCAGGGCGCGGAGTGGTGGAGAAAGCAGCATCCCGGCTGCTTTCTCCACTCTGCGCCCTCCCGCCGATCTCAAAAGCAGGCTTTTGGGATAGGCAGCAGGGCGCAGGGTGGAGAAAGCAGTGGGGATGCAGCTTTCTCCACCCCTCGCCCTGTGTGCCGATCCCGAAATGGGATCGGCGGCTGGGCGCAGGGTGGAGAGAGCTGCATCCCGGCTGCTTTCTCCACTCTGCGTCCTCCCGCCGATCTCAAAAGCAGGCTTTTGGGATCGGCAGCAGGGCGCAGGGTAGAGAAATCAGTGGGGATGCAGCTTTCTCCACCCCTTGCCCTGTGTGCCGATCCCAGAATGGGATCGGTGGCTGGGCGCAGGGTGGAGAGAGCTGCATCCCGGCTGCTTTCTCCACCCCGCGCCCTCCCGCCGATCTCAAAAGCAGGCTTTTGGGATCGGCGGCTGGGCGCGGGGTGGTGGAGCCGTTTTTTTAAAGGGAGCCAGGGAGAAGGGGTGAGCGTTCACCCCTTGTCCCCAGCTCACTTCAAAGCAAGCGGGGATGAGCTGTTCTGAAGGGGTGCATGGCTTCTCCTCTGAAGCTGCAGCCAGAGCGCTCTGCTTTTCCGTGGGGGGGGGGAGGAAAGAGCAGCTCGGGCTGCTCTTTCTCCTCCGAAGCTGCAGCCAGAGCGCTCAGCTTTTCCATCGGGGGAGGGAGGAAGAGGAAAGAGCAGAACGCAGCGTGGGGCAGAGGGCTGCCCCAACCACAACACACACACGCAGGCAGAGCCCTTGAGCTTCTCTTCAACATCCCTTTACTGGCCCACACACACACACAAAAACACCCTCTGGCTTGATTCAACACACACACACACACAGCCCTTGACTTGATTGAACATACACACACAGCACAGCTCTTGAGTTTATTCAACACCCCCGCCCCTTTGATTCAACACCCCCGTACACACACGCACACACCTTGACTTGATTCAACACACATACACACCCCCTGAGTTTATTCAACACCCCCTTTATTTGATTCAAAACAAACACACACACACCCCTACATGCACACCTTGACTTCATTCAACACCCAGGAGAGCAAGCCCAAGCTTGCTCTGAATACGAGAGGGTTTTGTATTTGGGGCATCAAAAGCAGCAAAGCATACATGCATTTGGGACCATATGGGGTGCAACTCTCCCCCCTCATTAGAGAATAATAACTGGGACTAGCCATCAAAAGTCACAGATCAGACATGCTCATATTTTTCTTTGATATAGCAGCTATAGCAGCTGACTGCACGATCCTGTATATATAGCATTAAGATAAGAAACAATATATGCAGTGTTATATTTGTTTTTTTCCTTTGGAAACGGGTCAAAGTGGCTCTTTTTGTCTTAAAGGTTGCAGACCCCTGACCTAACAGGAGCAAACATGGACCAGTGGTACCAAGTAGTATGGGAAACAGCCCTACTAGAAAAACTAACCAGTAAGCTGAAACTGACACGGGGACAAACAGAAGAAGACACCTTCACCCCGGTATTGTTCCCCTTCATCACACACGCAGCCCAACAAGATAATGACAAAAATCTACCTACAGCATACAAATCAATATGGCTAACCTGATCAAAAACACCCACCAACCCCACTCACACAGGAAACCAAAGACCACCACAGCCAACCGTAAATGAACAATCACACCCTACGCCAATCCCGACCTCTCTCACTGCCAAAGCAGCACAAGCGAACAGAGAACCCACACAAACAACGCTGACACCAAACCCTACATATATTAAGGGAAATAGAAACATCGTCACCCCACCTCACCCATCTCCCCATCCCACCCACTTCTTTCCCCCTCCTCTCCCTAATGTCTCAACAACCAAAACTGATTTGTAAAAATGTTAATGGAAAAAATACGAGAGACACCTTTGTAAATCAAGAAAATCCTTAATAAAAATTAATAATAATAATAGTAATAAAAGAAATGAACCGAAAAGTTAAAAATCACAAAAAAGCGACTAGGATTCTCTCCACAGGAAAACTGATGGTAGATCACCCTGTGCTGGGTGCGAAAAATCCAGCTGGAGAAGGTCTTGAGATAGGACTTTGCCTGTCTGACTGCCTCTCTCTCTTGGAATCCTTCCAAAAAGAGCAGAAAATGATTCAGCAGGAGCAAATCTGGGCACAGGCAGCAGGGCTGACCCTTTCACCCACACTTAATTTAAAATCTGGTCCCTGTTTGCCAGCCAGAACTTTAGAAAGCAAACAAAAACAGTAAGGCAGATTGCCACCGCTTCAAAGACCATACACAGCTGATATCCTAGATTGACTGGGAATTGGTAGGTCCAATTTGAGGCATTTTTTAAAAAAATGAAGTGTGTAGTTAATGGGTGTGTAAGAATATTTCTGTGTTCCAAAGAAGAATAAGAATGCTTTTTAAGGACTCCCAAAGGAAGGGGAAATGAATGTTACTGCTCTTTCTTTATATATTTTCATCAAAACTTCAAAACCTAAGTTTGTATGGGTTGCTTTTAGCTGCTGTGCACCTTTAATTTTATAAATTTGAATGTTCCAATTTTTATATTATTACTTAAACTTGAATCATGAACATTATTGTGGAAAAGTCATCCTTTCTATCAACTTTGGGTATGTTAACTTGAGTGTAACCCAACTCTCCCCTACTTGTGTCAGACTGCAAGGGACGGTGAAAGCACAGAGCGCTTACTCGATTCTCCAATTCCGTAGGAAACTTGGTCTGGAACTGGCATTTGGTGCCACTGCTGTAGTCCCGCTGGACAAAGACCTTGCTGCCAACAGGCGGCTGCTGCGGCCTCATTTCGCAACTTGAACTGGCCAGTCTAGAGGTGGGAGGAAAGAGAACATACACAGGGCTGGTGAGGGGGCTCCTCATCAAGACAAGCACCCACTTTCCTTCCACAGCCTTTCAACCTCCATCAAATTCCAGCCAGGTCAGTCATTCCTTCCCTTCACCCCCCTCTTAACCTTTGCCTCTGCTCAAATTCCAGCTGGTCTCCCATTCAAAACTGCCACCCAGGGGTGCTGTTTAGGGATCGAAGTCTCACCGACTGTGTTTCACAGGATCTGCCTCTTATTCATCAGGAGCACTTGCATGTGACCAACTCACTGGTTCCGTACACAGGCTGACTTGTTATGAACAATGGGCCCATGTACTTGTCATACATACCAGAGGTACCAATCCCTTTGTTTAAAAAAGGATGGACACTTGATCTGTGTGGCAACAAGGCTAAAGTTACTGTGACTTCAAGCAGCCGTGGGAATTATCTTCATGCAGATTGCTGTTTTGCAATCTAATACAAAGAAGGACAGGCCTTTAAGCCTCCCTGGGACCTACACCAATTCTCCAAGACCCTTTTCCTCTGAAAACTAACTCAAGTTACACCCCCATTGCCCTCATTTCATGCTAACCGGGAGGGCAACCTATCACACATCCTTTGCTGCAGATGTTAAAAGAGCTTTCCGCTCTCTGAAAAATCACGTCTCTGAGTGTTTCTTACACCTGGCATTGAAGGTGTGTTTTTTGTTCACCATACTGTTTTTGTAGCACTCTTTCCCCATCCTTTTAAGAGTCCCCTGGAGCCGCGCGCCCCCCCCCGCCCCCTCCCCAACTCCGAGCCCGGGAAGCGGAGGCGCGGAGCCCGGCCCGCCTCCCTCCTCTGCTGCCAGGGGAGCTTCGCGGGCTGAGGGAAGGAAGGAAGGACCCACGGGATGGGGAGCGACTCCCAGGGACACCTAGTCCACCCCCGCAAGGCAGGACCCTCGCCTGAAGCGTCGCCGGCCAGAGCCCCTCCCCGAGGCGCCTCAGAGGAGCCGGAGCCGAGGAAGAGCCTCCCCAGGCCGGGCGCGGGAGAGGCTCTTCGCCGCGCGGGGGTGGGCTAGATGACCCCTAGGGGTCTCCGCCGCCAATTCTACAACCCCCGATCCAGCCCAGACCCTCCCCACTTTCTCTCACGGGCAGAGCCGGAGCCCCTCCGCCACGGCCGACGCAGCCTCCGCCTCCACGGCCAGCTTGGGTCGCGCGCGCAGCGCCCTCACTTACGGCTGCCGTAAAGCCATCTCTCCCGCGGTCGCGACGGCGACGGAGCCGGGCCGGAAACCGCCGGGCTGCGCCGCGCCATAGAGAGACGCAAAGGAGAGAAGGGCCCGTCCGGCTGGCGGGATGAGGCGCTGGCGGGTTCGCCTTGGGAAGCCCTTTGAGGAGGCGCGTCTACTCGCGAGCAAGTCCCATCGCCCGGGGCTGGCTGCTGCCCCTTCGCTCTTCTTCTGGCAACCGAAACAGCCGCGAGCCGCGCGTTGTGAACATCTTCTTGTGCATTGCGCTGTTCCAATTATTAAACACATCAAACCCTTTAACTGCATATATGAATTGTGTGTATTGAACAGGCGCTCCTCCTCCTCCTTCCCTGGAGGTTTCGGAGCAGAGCTTGGCGGGCCCCGGATGCTTCAGCTGGCTGTTCCCCCGGGGGTCCCTTCCCACTTCCTTTGATGTCCCCTGCGTGGGAAGCCCTCTTGCGGCCCAAGAGGTCTGAGAGGCCGCGCCTCGGAGAGGAGCAGCCTGGATGTTTTGGGGCTCCCTCCGCGCCATGCCGGCCGGGCCGATGGTGGCCGCCGTAGCCCCGCAACATCTGGCGGGCACCAGGTTGGCGGAGACAGGAGTGACCTGGGCTGCCTTTCCTGCAGGAGACGACAGCGCGAGCCGAACAGGTCTACTCGGAAGCAAGCCCTCAATATCGCTCAATATCCAAAAAAAAACAGGGCCAGATTTAGGTGGAGAGGCCCTAGGCTGCTCCACTTGTGAGGCCCCTCCCAATCCCCCACCCTCACCACTAGAAGAAAATGGAAGAGTGTAATAAAATTGAGTGAAGCCAAGGATGATGACGGGTATTTAAAATTCTGCAATTCTCAATTTCTCCTCTAAAGGACTTAAGATGTTATTGTTAACAGGTCTGATTTTTGAAGGGCTTTGCTGACCTTGTGAAAATGACGTAGCATGCAGGTACAAAAATGCATCATAAACACAGATTCCAGTTCTTCAATTTTTTGCAAAAGATTGTTAGCTTGGAGCCTGGTCTCCCCCTTCCCATTAACGTCAAAGTCAGGATGAGGTCCAGTTACCAACCTGCAGCCTGGCCTCCTGCCTTCTGCAGGTAGTTCTGGATCCCTCTGAGGATCCCTTCCCACTGCTGCCTTCCCTGATCCCCAAGGCCTCTCTCTGCCTGTGGGCCATCTGCAATGCATGCTGCAGGCACCAACAGGGCTCTGTGAAGTGTGGAAGATAGACTTCTCTGCCTGGGAGGGCTGAGGCCAGTGCCAGCCACATTTACTTGCCTTGCTCTGTTCAAGCCAAGGAGGAGGGAAGGAGTTGGAGAGACTTGGGAGAGCTTGCTTGCCTATAGTGCAGCACGTTACCACTACTGACCTGACCCTTGAGCTGGGGAAGGCTGTGCAACTGGCTGTTGACTCTGGGCCTGCTGGTTCTGGATTCTGAGATGGAAAATTCTGGGGTGTGAGAATACTCAACAGCCCAGCTCGTCAGGGCGAAAGTCCCTGCAGGTCTCTGTGGTTAGCAGAAGAAGGAAGTTCCAGCCAAATACAGGAGGAAAACAGCGGTCAGTAGACCACAGTCTTTATTGTTGCACAACAGATCTCCACACAGAGTAAGAACCCCAAACATTGGTTACAAGCTCTTTGAAGACCTTCCCTTCCTACCCAGAATACATTTCCAGAACCATCATTGATACATCGCTGATACATCATCATCATGTCACAAGGAGGGAGGGGAGTCATGAGGTTACCCAAGTTCATCAACTTGCCCCAGTTATCAGATCAAATTCTCAACACCTTAAGTACCCGCCACCTAAAGAACAATAAAACTATCTATCCATATCTTTGCCTTCTGGCCTTCCCAGGGATGGGCTGTGGGAATACCTGGCCTCAGGAAACCCATCAATGGATGGTCATTGTTCCCCTCAAGGGAGGGGTGCTCTGTACTTGACTGTATATCCCAAGGATTATGGAGGAGGGTGGTATCCAAGTTGAGTATGTGACCTCTTGCTTAGAGGATTATGGAGGAAGGTGATGTCAAAGTCTGCCTTTCCCTTTTAATCAAAATGTCATTGAAATGGGGAGAATTGGTTATGGCATTTATTTTATGTGATTTTTCAATGTTAGCAGTCCATCAGCATTGTCAAGTACAAGGGGATACAATTTTGACACTTTCTTGCAACAATGCAACAAGTTTTGCCAATAGAAACCAGAAGGGATACAATTTGCAAGCTTTCTCCATTATCTGCACAGAGTGGGTGTTCAGTCAACAGTGCAAAGGCTCATTGTCCCAGGGTTTTTAGGGAGGAGAGGTGTTGAGAGGTGACAAAACTGATTCCCAATAAGTGCCCTCTTTAAAGGTAAAGGGACCCCTGACCGTTAGGTCCAGTCGTGGACGACTCTGGGGTTGCAGCACTCATCTCGCTTTACTGGCTGAGGGAGCCGGCGTACAGCTTCCGGATCATGTGGCCAGCATGACTAAGCCGCTTCTGGCGAACCAGAGCAGCGCACGGAAATGCCGTTTACCTTCCTGCTGGAGCGGTACCTATTTATCTACTTTCACTTTGACGTGCTTTCGAACTGCTAGGTTGGTAAGAGCAGGGACTGAGCAATGGGAGCTCTCCCCGTTGTGGGGATTCAAACCACTGACCTTCTGATCGGTAAGCCCTAGGCTCTGTGGCTTAACCCACAGCGCCACCTGCATCCCCAGTGCCCCCTTTATCCCCCCTTTATTTGGCACTCTGAATAGTGACACCAGGTACCTAGAAGAGAGAGCGTTTGTCAGCTGAACCCCTGCACAGTCTCATCAGGGCTGGCCTTAAGGCAATTGGAGCAATTTGGCCAAATTGGGCCCCACTCCTAAGGGGGCCCCTGCACTAGTGCTATCTAGATGGATTTACTTATATCTCTAAGATTTCAAGTTGGGCCCAAGAGTTTTAAATTGGGCCCTGCTGGCTAGCCCTGATTCTCATAGTTGCTGGGCCCGAGTTGTCCTGCCCTCACATGAAGTCTTGGGTTTGCAATTTTGGAGAGTGGAGACTGCAGCGCTGGGGAGCGGTCGGGCTGGTGCCGCCCCCTAGATTTAGAGGCCCTAGGCTTCAGCCTACTTTGCCTATACATAAATCTGGCCCTGCCAAAAAAACCAAAGTGCTGCACCAACAAGCACAAAACAATCCCTCTGCAGGGCCACAAATCCAACTCAGTGGTGCAAAGTTGGAAAATGTTGGTCACTTCTCCTACCTGGGCAGTTATCTTTCCACAAGGTCAGACACTGATGCCGAAATCCATCATCGCCTAAGCTCTGCGAGTGCAGCTTTCTCCCAACTGAAGGGCGGAGTTTTTGAGGACCGGGACATTTGCAGGGAAATTAAAATGCTTGTTTACAAAGCTGTTGTACTACCAACCTTACTGTATGCTTGTGAAACATGGACCACTTATAAACAGCATCTCCAACTACTTGAAAGTTTCCATCAACGGTGTCTGAAAATTTTTACACTTCACTTAGGAAGACAGGCAAACTAATGCCTGTGTACTGGAAGAAGCACAGATCACCAGTGTCAAAGCAATGATTCTTCAACAATAACTTTGTTGGACTGGTCATGTTTTGCAGAACTCAGGACAAAAGGGAGAAATGCGCTAAGAGGAAGGCACACTTGGCAAACCCTCACTGTGATCAACTCCTGCCAGGAAACCTATGTCTCCACTCTGGAAGGACGTGTGGTTCCAGAATTGGCCTCCACAGTCACTTAGGGACTCACTGTTGAAACCCTGATTTGGTAGACAATCTTACCCGGCTACCTGGGATCGTCAAAGAAGAAGAGTGCTGGTGTCTCCCAGATGTTGTTGAGCTACAACTGCCACTGGCTGATGGGGGTTGTGGTCCTTCAACATCTGGAAGGCACCAGATGTTGGTGAAGGCTGGTATGACCACATTCACACCATACATGTACAGCTCTATGGTACTACTGTAATGGCTTCTCCCAAAGCATTATGGGAAATGTAGTTTGTTAAAGGTGATGAGAGGAAACTCCACTCCCTGGGCTGCAATTCCTAGAGTTCCCTAGGAAGAGGGACTGAGAGTTAAACCACTCTGCTCCAGCCCTGCACCCATCCTCTGCCACCATAGAAATAGGAAATTTGGGAGTAACAGTTGCTGTGCTCAGGAGAGGGAACTTTCTGGTGCCATTAGACACCTCCTTTTTTGACCCCTCAGGGAGAGCTGCTCATGGGAAATAAGGAAGGCATTAAGGATTTTAGTGAAGCTGGGATTGGGCAAGAGTGTTGGAAAATTGTAAATTTCTTTCAGACCTGGGCCATATTTTGTATGGAAAAACTTACCGTACTCTTTTTCATTTGTTAATATTAAATGTGTGTTTGTGGATGCCAGTACCTTATCCCTATATATTATCTCTATATATTGCACCCTGGCGGGCTGTGGGCTGAATTCCTGGCTGACTGAGAGGGACAGGCTTAGAACTGCCCTGCAGTATAGGCCACTGTTAATGCAAGTTTGGGATGGAACAGGAGCTGGCTTCCAGGCAAAAATCCTTCACACAAAATGGCTTCTGGTTGTGATCAAGGCCAGTCTATTAACATTGCCCCCTCCAAGTCGAAAATCAGAGTGCAATGAATTGTATGCAGCAACGTTGTGCTTTTCAATGTTTACACCCCCCCCACCCACGCAACAGCACTTTTTGCAGGAAATGAGCCTTGACTTAGAAAGAGGCTGTTTTGGCTACTTCTCTGCCAAGACCCTCATCCACACTTCTGCTTGTCTCGTGCCCAGAAAGCGCAGCTCCAAGCAGTTTCCTGCTTGTCCTGTGCTTTCAAGGTGGGGGTTCCAGCAGTTTTGCCTTTGCCCCCCACCCCGCTTTAACCCAGAAAACCCACCCTTTAGTGCTAAATCATAACAAACAACAATTAACAGAAAAAGTGATTGCTGTTTGTTTTGATTCAGCACTAAACCATGGGTTTTCCTGGGAGAAAGCAGCGGGGTTTGGAAATGTGTGTGGAATATGCTGCTACTAAAATCTTGACTTTCTTGCTTAGGGGTTTCTCCATTGTTTTCTATGGACAGCTGCCCTCTCCACAGTGATCAAAAGACACCATGAAGTGGCCTCAGCTGCTGGTCTGAGTCTCGTCCATAGAACTATAGGCCTGCTCAGCTTTCCCCTCCTCCTTCAGAGACAGTGCTTCCGGAGAGTCAGTCCAAATGGAGTGAGAGTGTGTCCAGCTGGGCAATACAAGAAAACACACATTTTTCTAGGCCCAGGACAAGCGGAAGTGTGAACAATGCCCTCATCCTCCCATTGCACTCAGCTGGACTTGCTTCTGAGTAAACATGCATCGTCATTGGCTGTAATGTTGGCTGCAGGAAAAGTCGTGTGAAGAGAACTACATGCCAACTTAGCCATAGTTGTCGTCCATCCTGATTTGTTTGCACAAAGTCTGTGGGGAAGTTAGATTCCGTGAGAATTCCTTCCAATTTCTTTGCAGGGAATGTTATATGATATCGCACCAAGCAATCTTCACCCCACACTTTCCAGTGCATTTCTCTGTCAGTTTCCTTACTGCAAAAAGACAAAGGGGTTGCTGCTGCTGCTGCTGACAACAACTTTAATGGTGCAACCTGAATCTGCAGGTATGTGACTGAATTATACCCCAAAAGAGCACCCTTGTGAAAGTACCAACAGATGCAAATAATAGATATAGTCTGTCTGTGTGATCCATTCCCAAAGCTGGTGCTTTGTGCCAAGGTCTCCTTCCGTCAAGCAGCCTCTACCGCAGCTGAACTTGAGTTGCTCACAGCCTTGAGATAAAATGAGTGCACACAAACCATGCAGTTCACAGGGGTTTTTTTAATTGCAAAACCACAAGAAGATCCAAACTGGCAAACAGTTGGCTAAAAGAAGTAGTCTATTGCATGCTGGGTGCAAAACCACCTGAGGGGAATTAAAGTTTTAAAACCTCAAGTTCCTCCCCATGCTTGAAAACAAACAAGTGCTTTAAGCATGTGACCACAGCCCTTCTAAAGCCAGAATCCACCACGGTGCAGAAGACTTCCTCAATCTGGAATTGGGTTCGGAGCTTGAAGCCGGCCTTCCTGGAGCCAAGCAACACCCATCTTGCCTACCAGCCTCTGTGCAGCCACCGCCAGCCAGATGCCTCTGGGTGCTTACAAGAAAGGCACCATCTTCCCCACTGTTTGCTGCATCGTGGATTCAGAGCTCTATTCCCTTTGAGGCTCCACGTGGGGGGATGTGGGGCCCTCTCCCCCAGATGATGCTGAACTGCATCACACCTACTATTCCGATGTCTGCTTTCTCCAATTGGATTCTACCACAGAGAGAAATCTACATTACTATTTCTGCACAGAAATGGAGCAGATATTTGGACGCAGTTTGGCTCCTGGGATGAGGTCCTTCCTGTTAAGCCTTTTGCATTGAGAGGGGTTGGGGGTATGCATGTTCTCTCATATTGTAGCAAAATGGCCCCCAAACAGCTTAAACCAGGGGGGTGAGCTCAGTAGTTGGACTCCCAGCTCCCCCCCATCCCCAGCCAGCATGACCAGTGGTCAGGAATGATGGGAATTGTAATCCATCTGGTGGCAGAAGCAGACTTTGGTCTTTCAGATTGCAGCAGTGCCAAAACTCAATGCCCCCCCCCGCCTCTCGCCTTCTGTTCTGCTCAATTCACAATGTCAGAGTTGCCAGGCTTTGTGGTACCCCCAGGTTCAGCGCCCAGTGTTGGGGAACTGGTCCTGCTGCCCTCAATGTGCCTCTGCTGGGTATTGTGTGTGTGTGTGTGTGTGTGTGTACATGTTCTCCATCCCTGCCCAACCCTTGGTAAGTGAAGACCCCTGACTTCAGTGTCCATCTGAAAGGGTTTTTTGGGAGCAAACATAACAAAATGTGCAATTGTCAAGCATTTCCCAAGCAAATACACTGAAGCTAATCTTTGCAGAGAGGAAGGGGGAAATGCAGTGTGGCTCCATCATGCCTCCACAATGCACCATTGAGCATTCCTGTCAGAAGCGCATGCACGTTACTGGTCACATCTGCACCATGCAATTCAAGCACATGCAAAGGACATAGCGTTCTCCCAGATAATCCCGGGAATACCTCTGCTTGCTCTCTGTTCTCAATAGGCCTTATGCGACTCTCTGACTCCAACTCTCTGGCAAAGCCTAAACTCTCTCCCAGGGCGAGTGCAATGGGCGACGGGATTGCCAGCTGCTGTTGCCCACTCTCCCTCCTCCTTCTGATGTTTATCTACCTCGTATTTTGATTTCCCCCTTGTTTTCCCAATTCTTTATTTATTCTTCCATTGCCTGCATAAGGTTGTGATCACATAAGGAAAAAGAGCACAAATTGTGGTGGGCTGACTGTCTACCCATTTGGGCCCTTTCTCATTCAGAGAAACTTTAGATTGTGACATTTAGAAGTGATACTTGCATTTGGGTGGGGGACTGGGTGTTTCCTTAATGACCTCAGTCACTACAGCACGAGACACTTCATCTCAGGGTTGTGGGTTGGAGCTCTGCATTGGACAAATGATTCCTGCATTGTAGGGGCTTGGACTGGATGACCCGTGGGGTCCCTTCCATGATTCTGTGAAATCCGCAAGCCCCAGACCCCCTGGGGAAACCCAGCCAGATGTGAGGGGTATCAGTAATAAATCAATTTTTATCACAGTGGTACCTCAGTTTACAAACTTAATCCGTTCCGGAAGTCCATTCTTAAACCAAAACCGTTCTTAAACCGAGGCCTCGGCCTCCTGCCACCAGTGCCCTTCCATCATTCGGCTTCCATTCTTAGACCAAGGTAAAGTTTGTAAACCGGGACACTACTTCCGGTTTTGCAGAGTTCGTAAACAGAATAGTTTGTAAACAAGGCTGTTCTTAAACTGAGGTACCACTGTATTATTATTATTATTATTATTATTATTATTATTATTATTATTATTTTCCCATTCAGTCAACCTGTGCCCCAGCCCAGCTGTCCTCTGAAAGCAGCATCTGCAGCATTGTTACACCTGCTCTTCCTGTCATGTGAGCACTGGTTAGAACAAGCTCCCAGCAGCCTCCCAAACATCTGGAGGACCCTGAGTTGGCAAAGGCTGTGTTGGAAGGAATATTTTTATTTCTCTCTGATTTTACGGTGACCTTCTCATGTAATGAATTGCAGTCCCTGCAGAACACTAAAAACACCCCCCCCTTTTAATGTGTTGTAAAATAGATTTCTCTACCCTCAGACCATCTCTAGGTGGTGCTCTTTCTCTGTCAGTCATGAAGTGAAGTTCCATCGGAAAAGACTCCTGGCGGAATTCCCAACTTTCTCCTTTGCAATCCACATCCATTTAGAAGCTGTACTTTTAAAGCCTGCCTAAAATTCCTGGGTTATTTATGTGATTACCCCCACCCACGCACACCGGATGCAATTTCCTTTCCCCATTGCCTTCTGGTTTTTACAGGCTTGGTATAAATATGCTGAAAATAAGAGAAATAAAACATGCCACTTTCACTACTATTACTATTACTACTATTACTATTCATATCTGTACTCAATGTTTCCTATTCAAGTGTACATAGGAGGAAAAGTATTAACAATATAAGGCAGCGTAGACAAAGAGTAGCCTGACCCAGGGAGCTTCATGGCAAAGAAGGCATTTGAACCCAGATCTCGGTTGTCTACCATGATCTGTATCCACCACACCTTTAGGAGGGTTATCTAAGTCTGTCCACAAGCTTGGCTGCATGCAGTGCTTTTTTGTCCTAGCAAAAAAATGTGCGAGGACTCACCACGAAGCTACAGTAAGTACTGCCAGAAAACAGCACTGGGTATAAGTAATAAACTATTATTGTTATTGTGCACAGCCCATAATAATAAAACAATGCATATAAATTTAAAACATTTCCTTTTACAGTGCCTAGTAAAAAGGTAAAGAGACCCCTGACCATTAGGTCCAGTTGCGGATGACTCTGGGGTTGCGCCACTCATCTCGCTTTACTGGCTGAGGGAGCCGGCGTACAGCTTCCGGGTCATGTGGCCAGCAGCGCACGGAAACGCCGTTTACTTTCCCACTGGAGAGGTACCTATTTATCTACTTGCACTTTGACGTGCTAGGGATTTTTGCTATGGGGGATGGCATTTCTGTCCCAAATGGTCTTCACCCTAAACACAACCAACACACTCAAACACAGCATCTCAGGGACAACTGTAAGTGACAGGCCTATTTTACTATTCTCTCTTAAGATCCAAACCATCATACAAACTTTATGCAAGCAACCCAAAGCAGGGAGCATCAAACCAGCCAAATATAAACTTTTAGCAGTTTCTTCCAGCCAGGGCTGTCTTAAGCATATCCGGCGCCGTGGTGCAAATATCTCTCCACACCCCTGGCCCCCCCCATTTCCCAGAGTTGTCAACCTTTTTTAAGGGCAGGGGGGACTTCAGTTTGGCTCGTTTACATTGCGTAAGACTGTTTATTGTTTGTTATAAGATGCATGCAGAGCAGTCCTATGCAGGTGTATTCAGAAGTAAATACCATCAGATTCAATGGGCCTTACTTCAAAATACACAGGATTACAGCTGTGCAGTCCAATTCTTTGCAAAAACAACAAAATGTCCTGTTAGCACCATAAAAGTTAGTATTTGATTATTATTATTATTTTTCATAAATTTCTATACCATACTTTGCCCAAAGGCCACAAAGTTTTTTTCTTTGCATGCAGCATAGCAAACAACAACATGACATACATACGGAACATAATACAGTATGCATAAAAAGGAAAAGATAAAAAGAGCTGAATTGGTACAAGTACCATCAAATTGTTCTTAATTGTTTTAAGTCACTCGTGTCCACATTTGAAAGCTGGCTGGGAGAGATGCTTTCCCACCTGTTTCTCAGGAGGAAAGCAATGGTGTGGCTAGACACATCTCTGGCAGTAAAAGCTTTCTGCAGATATGGAGCCACCACTGAAAAGACCCTTTCATGGGTCCCAGTGGTTTGCATCTCAACCTGCACAGGTGATGTACGTGAATGGGAACCTTAGTTCTTAAAATAATTGCCAAACACAGGATTAGGAGAAATTGAGAGTAAGTGTTTTATTGCTGAGCAATAAGGTCCAGTGAGTCACCTCCAAAAATCTGGACGCCGAGTCAATGGTGTCCAGAGGTTTTATAGATTTCTTCAAACATCACATATTCATATCTTGCATCAAAATTAAACCGATAAGCATTGACATCGCCCTTCCTTTTGTCCTTTTAAAGATTACTTCTCTTTTCTTAATTTTTAGTTACATTTACCATATTAGGCGTTCCTATGATCTAAGCTTTATATCTTGTGACTATGAGACAATGAGACTACATGAGATCAATTTGCTTAGTTAGATATATTTATTCTGCTAACTCAGCTGTAATCCGCAGAAATGATATCTTACAAAGTACAATCCTAATGGTTACACAGAATACAAATTATAAGCATATAATGATATGTAATGATACAGAATAAGGCAAAGGTGAAATTATATATGTTCCCTTTAGGTAGTCTCACTACACAGGGACTACCATTCAGGCCTCATTCACTCACCTTAAGGTACATGCAAGTTGATAGGTGTGAAAGCATGTTCTTAGATCAGGGATGGGGAAACCTTCGGCCCTTCCATCTTCCCTGACCATCGCCCATGCTTGCTGAGGCTGATGGGAATTGTTCAGCAACACCTTGAGGTCCAAAGGTTCCCAACCCATCTTAGATATTGGGGGCCCAATAAGAGTTGTGACTGTGGCTTTCATGAACCATTTCATCAGCTGCATGGCAAACTGTTATGAGATGAGAGGCAGATATGAGAAAAAACTAAGATGCCTCTGCCTCCCTCCCCCAAAAGTGCATAATCTTTTGATCTTTCCCCTCAAACCAGCTGAGCTGGGCA
Source organism: Lacerta agilis (assembly GCF_009819535.1). Taxonomy (NCBI): domain Eukaryota; kingdom Metazoa; phylum Chordata; class Lepidosauria; order Squamata; family Lacertidae; genus Lacerta; species Lacerta agilis. Next base: position 606,224 of record NC_046319.1, on the reverse strand, counting down.
TCTCTGGGTGATGCTTCTACTCCCCCCCCCAAAGTGCACGATCCCTTCTCTCCCCTCAATGAGCTGAGGATCTCTGGGTGATGCTTCTAAAAGGTAAAGGGACCCCTGACCATTAGGTCTAGTCGTGTCCGACTCTGGGGTTGCAGTGCTCATCTCGTGTTACTGGCTGAGGGAGCCGGCGTACAGCTTCCGGGTCATGTGGCCAGCATGACTAAGCTGCTTCTGGTGAACCAGAGCAGCGCACGGAAATGCCGTTTACCTTCCCGCCGGAGCGGTACCCATTTATCTACTTGCACTTTGATGTGCTTTCAAACTGCTAGGTTGGCAGGAGCTGGGACCAAACAATGGGAGCTCACCCCGTTTGCAGGGACTCGAACCACCGACCTTCTGATCAGCAAGTCCTAGGCTCTGTGGTTTAACCCACAGAGCCACCTGGGTCCCACACAAGTGATGCTTCTACTCAGGGCTGTCTTAGAGGTTTCGGCCGCTGTGGCGCAGCGATCCCTCGGCACCCCCGGCCTGCCGCCTCTCCACCCGCCTCCCTCCCGCGCTGGCCGCTCCTTGGGAGGGGGGGTGGGCGAGCAGGGATGAGGGGCGTGGTGCTGGGGCTCCGGGAGGCAAGGGCGGATGGCTCTCAGCCCGCCCATGGGGGCGGGTTGGGGTGGGGGCGCCCAGTATGCCGGCGGGCTCGCGGGGTGCCCCTGGGGGGCCCGGGGCCCTGGTGTGGTGTGCCACAAGCCCCTATGGACGAGACGGCCCTGCTTCTACTCCCCACCAAAAGTGCATGATCTCTTCTCTCCCTTCAAACTAGCTGAGTGGTGGATCTCTGGGCAATGCTTCCCCCCCCCCCAGAAGCATGATCTCTTGGTCTCTCCCCTCAACCTAGCTGAGTGGGGATCTCTGGGCGACACTTCTCCCCCCCCCAAAAAAAGCACACGATCTTTCAATTTCTCCTCTCCAGCGGTGATGGAGGGATTATCTGCTCCCAGTTGCACTGACAGGGCGCTTCCTTCCCTGCTCCGCTCGCAGACTCTCCAGGAAGGTGTGCAGGAAGCGACGCAGCCAGAGAGGGGCGCCTCGTGCCTGCCCCCGATTGTGCCCATCAGGCACCCAGACAGCCCTGGCGGGAGGGGACGTGAAGGGGCTTCCCTGAGCCAGACGTAGCGCGCTCCGATTGGTGGCTGAGAGGAGAGGAGTGGGCTTCACCTTCCCGGACACACATCCTGTGGCGCCCTGCAAAATCTGGTGCCCGGCGCCAGTAACATCTATGGTTAGGGCGCCTCTGCTTCCAGCTCTGCTGCTTCTGCTGCCACTGGTGGTTCACTCCCCGCAAGGCGCTCTGTCAGCTGCCTGGCCTATTGAATGTCCCTTGGCCTTCAACAGGGAAAGGGAATCTCTGGCCCAGGGGGGCAAATGAGATCTGCCAGACTAGCAAATTTGGCCCATGCTGCTGTTTTGGGCAGACAACACACACCTGTCACTCAAATGTGTGATAGGTAAAACTGCAGCACTGGCTGCCATGGAATAATCCTGAGGGCATGAGTGGAGTCCCAGTTGTTTCTCTGTAGTGAGGCTTACATTTGGCACTGTTTAAATTCAGCATGTGCTTGATGTTAAGTGAGCTAAACCAGAACTGAAGAGAGAGGGAGGGAGGGAGGGAGGGAGGGAGGTGAAGAAGACCCCAACTGGACTTCCCCCCTCCCCACATGAGCTGCGGAGCAGTAGTTGCCTACCACTAGGAATGTCAGAGAATGCCAATGGAAACGGGAATGCAAATTGCAGACATTTGTTTATTCATCTCATGTCCAGAACGGACACCTATCCAGTGACTAGGATTGATATCCACTGTTGTTACTTTCAGTCTGCAAACAATCCATAATTTATTGCATTTCTCCTATTTGCCTTGCTTTTTCTTTGCACTGTGATGAGTGGGATGAAATAACATTCTGAAAAATGTAAATAATAACATAAGTAGTTGAGTGAAATTCCCCCACAGTGGCCAGGGAAACAAATAACATAGTTTTTGCTGGAATCTGAACTGCAGCAGAAGAGCAACAATGCTGCATGCAAACAACATGGGTTGGAATGAACTGAGGCATTATACATCCCTGCCCTGTGGGAAGGAGCCTGGCTACTTTATAAATTTAATGTTGATGTTGTTTATTGTGGTTTAAACTTGTTTTGGTTATTTCTGAGCCACCTTGGAATATTATTATTATTATTATTATTATTATTATTATTATTATTATTATTACCCCACCCATCTGGCTGGGTTTCCCCAGCCACTCTGGGTGGCTCCCAACAGAATTAAAAGCACAATAGAACATCAGTCATTAAAAAAACCTCCCTAAACAGGGCTGCTTTCAGGTGTCTTCTAAAAGTCAGATAGTTGTTTATTTCCTTGACATCTGATGGGAGGGCATTCCACAGGGAGGGGGCCACTGCTGAGAAGGCCCTCTGCCTGGTTCCCTGTAACCTCACTCCTCACAATGAGGGAACCGCCAGAAGGCCCTTGGAGCTGGACCTCAGTGTCTGGGCTGAATGATGGGGTGGAGATGCTCCTTCAAGTATACTGGGCCGAGGCTGTTTAGGGCTTTAAAGGTCAGCACCAACACTTTGAATTGTGCTCGGAAACGTACTGGGAGCCAATGCAGATCTTTCAGGACTGGTGTTATATGGTCTTGGTGGCCACTCCCAGTCACCAGTCTAGCTGCTGCATTCTAGATTAGTTGCAGTTTCTGGGTCACCTTCAAAGGTAGCCCCATATAGAGCACATTCCAGTAGTCCAAGTGGGAGATAACCAGAGCATGCAGCTCTCTGGTGAGACAGTCTGCGGGCAGGGAGGGTCTCAGCCTGTGTACCAGATGGAGCTGGTAGACAGCTGCCCTGGACACAGATTCGACCTGCGCCTCCATGGACAGCTGTGAGTCCAGAATGACTCCCAGGCTGCGCGCTTGGTCCTTCAGGGGCACAGTTACCCCATTCAGGACCAGGGAGTCCTCCACACCCGCCCGCCCCCTGTCCCCCCAAAACAGTACTTCTGTCTTGTCAGGATTCAACCTCAATCTGTTAGCTGCCATCCATCCTCCAACCGCCTCCAGACACTCACACAGGACATTCACCGCCTTCACTGATTCTGATATAAAAGAGAGGTAGAGCTGGTATCATCCGCATACTGATGAACACTGATGATCTCTCCCAGTGGCTTCATATAGATCAGACATGTACAAAGTCTGGCCCAGGGGCCAAATCCAGCCCCCTGGTCGATTTAATCCGCCCCCAAGCAATTCTGAGAAATGAATCTGTTGCGGCCCCCAAGCACCTGCTGCTCAGCTTGTTCTGCCCAGGAGCCAACGCATCGAAAGAGAGCTGCAGCTCTCCAGCATTGACCCTTGGAACTGCCCACCTGCTGGCTCACGCATGCGCCCTGTTCTGTTTTCCAGATGCTGGCTGGCTCTCGCAGGCGCCCTGCATGTGGCTCTCTATGTTAGCTACTGGACAGCTTGCGCAGGGGCCCTGTGTGCGGCTGTCTATCGTGGCCGCTGTGCGCCTCGTGTGCAGCTCACTCTCCCATGCGGCTCAGTCTCCCGCCTGCCTGCAGGCTCCTGCAGCAGCTCGCCATGCCGCTTGCTTTCCCGCCCTCCTGCTTGCGGGTGCTTCTCCAAGCCTAAAAAAAGCTCATCAACTTTGGCCGTCTCCCACGCATGTTCACTTCATCAAATCTGGCCCTCTTTGAAAAAAGTTTGGACACCACTGATATACATGTTAAAAAGCATGGGGGAGAGGATTGAACCCTGAGGATTGAACAAGTGAGAGCCGAGGGGTCCGAACACTCATCCCCCAACACCACTTTCTGGACATGGCCCAGGAGGAAGGAGCAGAACAACTGTATAACAGTGCCCCCAGCTCCCAGCCCCTCTAGACGGTCCAGAAGGATGTCATGGTCAATGGTATCAAAGGCCACTGAGAGATCCAACAGAACTAGGAAACAGTTTTCACCTTTGTCCCTAGCCTGCTGGAGATCATCGACCAGCGCGACCAAGGCAGTTTTAGTCCCATGATGAGGCCTGAATCCCAATTGGAAGGGATCCAAATGGTCTGCATCCTCCAGGCATGCTTGGAGTTGTTCAGCAACCACTCAATCAATCAATCAATCAATCAATCAATCAATCAATCAATCACCTTGCCCAAGAATGGAAGATCTGAGACTGGGCAATAGTTGGCCATATTGGCCATGTCCAAATTCATTTTTTAAAGAAGCAGTTTAATAACCACCTCTTTCAGCGGGTCTAGGAAGGCTCCCTCACAGAGGGAAGCATTCACCACCCCATGGAGCCCATCGCCCAACCCTTCCTGGCTCGCATTTATGAACCAGGATGGGCAAGTATCAAGTCTCTTCCAAGCAGGCTGTCCACATCCTTGGAGGTAACAGATTGGAATTGATTCCATGCAATTTGACTAGACAGGACTCTAGCACTCTCCTGCCCCGGCCCTGGTCCCATGGTGGAGTCTACCTCTTTCTGACTTTATCTGTAAAAAACTTTGCAAAATCTTTGCAGGAGATATTGGGGTCTTTACCAGCAGGGGCATCTTTACCAGGCTCTGATGGCAAAGGTGGTTCCGTTAAATTGTGAACCACCTGGAAGAGTCTCCTGCCGCTGTTTTCTGCAGATGCAATAGAAACGGTGAAGAAGGTCCTCTTCGCCGTCGCCATTGCTACATGGTAGGCTCGACGTTGAGCTCTAATGCGTGTCTGGTCCGATTCAGAATGAGTTTTCCACCATCGGTGCTCTAGCTGTCTCAGCAATTGTTTCATTGCCCTCAGCTCCGGGGGAAACCACGGGGCTGTCCGGGCTCCATGCAATCAGAGAGGGTGCTTTGGAGCCAGGCAGTCGATAGCCCTGGTTAACTCCACATTCCAGCGGGCCACCAGGGAATCAGCTGAAAGGCCATCAGCACAGGATAAAACATCCCCAACCACTCTCTGGAAACCATTTGGATCCATTAAGTGGCGGGGGCCACTTAATTTGTATCCTGAAAGGCAGGATATAGATAACTGTAATAAATAAAATAAGAGTAAGCATGTTGGATGATGGCTTTTCTCAGCTGAGGTGGCAGCCCAACGGTGCCTGATCTGTGGGAAAAAAGGAAAAGGAATCTGTTCAAGAAAGAGTTCTGTCTGAAGACTGTTTATAAAAGTAAGAAAATGCACATGGCTGCAGCTGAATGGGGTCTGGGTTTAATGACATTGACTTGGAAACATTTTACCTAAACAAAGGGAAGGGGAAAAACATGAGAGAGAGAGAGAGAGAGAGAGAGAGAGAGAGAGAGAGAGAGGGAGGGAGGCACAAGGGTGAGTGAGTTGTGGGATGTAAAACTGCAGTCAAGTACAACATTCCTACAGTGGACATGTTAGGGGATGTTTTGTACCACTCAGGAGAAGACTTCCTGTTTCCTCCTGAGCTGGGACAGACTTGAAGAGGGTGTGGTCTGTTGTACTAGCATGGAGGAGCACACGGCCTCCATGTTCGGATCAGTGTGTCTTCTCCCTTTTGTATGTTGCTCTGTGTTTGGAGAAGTGTCTGCTTAGTCGCAGTTACTTGGGACTAACTTTTTTATGGAATAGTTCTAGTTGTTATGTAACCTAAGCCTGCCTTCAGGGATATGTCTGTGAACTTGGATGAATCTGTGAGTAAACTACTTTTATATTAACGTTAATCAGATTCTTGTGTTTATTCTTTTTCAGAGGGATTAGAAGGGATTTTACCACATGAGTCTTATTGGGAAACTCTGCTTCTGCTTAGTATAGAAAGTTTCTGAGGCAGGATGGAGAACCTTTTCCAGGCAAGGGCCACATTCCCTCATGGGAAACCTTTCAGGGGCCACATACCAGTGTGAGCAGGACCAGAGGGGAAAGTGGACAAGACAAACAATGCTACACTTACCCTGCATTCCAAAACTGTTCATACAAAATTTAGAGACTTTGACACCCACACCCACTTTGCAGTCAAGCAAGAAGCAACATCCTAAGGACATATTCCAGCCTGGCAGAAAGACCTGAGGGAGGCCTGGAGCTGGGCTGGTGAGGGGGCAGGCCTGGAGAGAGTGCCAAAGGCCTGAAGAGTCACAAGTTGTTTTTGCTTCCAACTCCACTGCCTCCATGTGGCTACTTTTGCAGCCCCAGACCTCCAATCTGCAGGGACCTCACCTGTTCTCCAGGAATTCTCGTATATTATTGACAGAGACTCTGAGATTACACCCACAATCTTGGGTGCAGCTCATTAGACCCTGGAGATTTGAATTAATTTAAAATAGCTAGTTGTTATCTTGCCCCTTCTTTTCCTATCTTGGGCTGCAGCTCCCTCCTCACATCATTCCTTCTGTTATCACCAGGTTGAGCTTTCTGTCTATCATCCAATACCATTTCTCTGTCTTCACGCAGAGGACCTGCCACTTGTTTGTTCTTCTTCTGGCTTTGAAGATAGCCAAATAAACTTTTTAAAAATTGTTTTTAACCTCTCTTGCAAGCCTGAGCTCATTCTGAGCTTTAGCCCGCCTGACCTTCCCCTGCAACTATTGGCTACTCATGTATACTCCTCCTTTGTGATTTCCCCTTTCTTCCATTTCTCATACATGTCCTCCCTCCAGCTGCAGAGCGGCCAAGGGCACATGCACGGTGTCTGTACAGGCTGCCGCTTGAGTGCCATCCATACGGGCGCCATGCGTGTGCACTGCATACGGGTGCCACGCATGCACCGCCAGGCGGTTTGCCCCACCCCTCGGTGCCCCTCCCCGGGTGCCGGAGAGGCTTCCTCCGCCATTGGGTTTGTTCCCCACAGCAGTGCAGCCCTTGAGTCTAAGGCATCTCTCCCAGCCAGCCCTCAGCCAGCCTGTCCAAGATGGATCTCAGACCTTGTTCTCCCCTTCTTCTTCCCAGAACACCTTGCTAAAGACTCTCTTTTCCTGTCACCTCTCTCACATATTGGTAACCTCTGTCTGCCCAGGCCCAAAATTCCTCTCAGATGGGCCATTAACCTCTTTTGTAATGTAAACCCCTCTATCCCAGGTGAGGCCCTGGCTTGGAAAGGAAGCTTAACCTGTATTTTTCAACTGGCCTCCAATCTTCCGTCTGATACGTCAAATAATCAAAATACAACCATTTATTAATTTTGGGGGTTTAGAGGTGTCCTCCCCCAGATCTATAACAATAGATTTTCCTGCTCAGGCTCGAATGTGTCTGCCAATTGTTGGCCAAGCTCCAGAGGGATCGACACTTGAGGGTTCAGTTCTGGCGGATCAATGCCAGCATCAGGCTGAATTACTGCAATGTACTGTGTGTGGGGTTGCCCTTGTATCTGGTCCAGAAGCTGCAACTAGGGAAGAACGCAGTAGCCAGACTACCCCTTGGCAGGGCCGGCACGTCCATGAGGCAAGGTGAGGCAACTACTTCAGGTGGCAGGATCCACTGGGACAGCATATCCCATGGTTGATCTTTCTCCGAGCCCTTTTTCCTGATGTTGATCTTCCCTCTGCCCTTCATCCTTGGTGCAGAAGGGGGACATAATTTTGTGGTCCACCTCAGGTGCCCAAACCTTTTGGGACAGCCACAGGAGCCAATTACTGGCAATGTGTTCCTCTGCTGTTGAGAGAGCGACATTGGCTGTTGATTTGCTGTCAGAACAGGCGCAAGGTTTTTGTGCTAATTTACAAAGGCCTGAACAACTTGGGTCTCAAATACCTTAAGGACAAGCTGATCCTGTATACTCTACCTCCATCGCTGAGCTCCTCTGAGGGGGCACTTCTGGTGGTCCTCCATGTGCCTGAGGTTCGCTTGGCCTTTACAAGTGAGCAAGCCCTGCCCTGTGGAACTCTCTGCCTGTGGACATTTGGCACAAACTGTCCCTGCCACCTTTCAGACATCTCTTTGAAATTGTACTTTTAAGACAAGTCTTCACAATATTTTTTTATTTTTATTGTTAACTAACCAATGTTTAAACAAAATAAAAAAATAAAAAAATTCCTTCCAGTAGCACCTAAGACCAACTAAGTTTGTTCTTGGTACTTGTAACTGTAACCAATGTTTATTGCTGTTCTATTGTGACATCAAACAGAGCCAAAGAGCCTCCAGGATTGGCTTCCTCTCCCCTGCAGACGAACAATGCCTTCTGTAGAAAACCCCATTTGGTTTTGGCAGCCAACCCGATGATGTCTAACCAGTGAGACTGTACTGTGATTCATCAAGAAAATGACAGGTCTTTATTTCTGCCTTTCTTGTTTAAGGTTAAGCCTGCGGAAGAGTTCTGTGAAGCTCAGAAGCTTCCTGTGTTCCTATCAGGCAGCAAGATGGTCTGGGCCATTGGCCCTGCAACACACCGAAGGTTGTGCAGCAGGAGCTGTGTTGGGTTGGATCTCACCCTTTATCTCCTTGACAAAGTAGCCCAGCTCATCCTTGACAGTCTTTATCTGAAAACTGTCTAGACTATGGAGCAAGCTGGGTCTGAGCGCATGTTTGCGGCAAGATTAAATTTCTCTTGCCATGATTTCTGGAATTTCAGCAGCTGTGGGAGGACTTGGGCACCCAGCAGGTGGGAGGTTTCTCTGCTGCCCCAGGAGGAGGCTCAGGAATTCATGGAAATGTTAGGGTGGAAATAAGGGGGGTGGGGGAGAGAAATCTTATAAATGGAATTTTGAAAAAGTGAAATAACAAGAATGGAATTGTGAGTTCTTTGCAAATGCCTCTGTCATTTCTGAAGTCTTCATCGGGCCTTTTCCAAGTTCACGTTTGGCATCTCCCTGCTACTGGTCACATTCCTTTGGAAGCCCTTGAGGGGCTGCTCCAACCAGAGGCAGGAATTTGGGCGGGCTGGGTTTGTGGCTTCCCCGTAATGTCCTTTCAAGAAGACTTGGAAAATGAATCTCCAGTGATTGTCAACATTGAGCCGACCCAGACAACAGACAGCCTGGCGAGAGATGCCCGTTTCCTTGCTCCCTTGCTTGCTGGGATGGGTCCGGAGTCTCAGCCCTGCCTGCAAGGCAAGGGAGCCATGGCTTCCCCAGGAAGTAGCAGAGGTTGCCATGTGCTACTCCCATTTGACACATGCCCAATAATGGTTTTTTTAAAAAATAAAATAAAAAACATTTTAATTCTTGTTTTCATTATTACCATTCATTAGCTGCCTTGAGTTCCTTTGGAGAAATTTAGGAAAAACCAACCATTTCCGGTGCTTGGCCCAGGACCAAGAAAGGACAGCAAATGGTCAGTTGCCTGGAGATACCTTGAGCTGTCTCCAGTATGGACTGAACAAGGGAAGGGTTAATAATGTTGCATTTTGACTTCCAATGGAGCGCCATTCCAATTCAGTTGGGACCTCTCTCAGTTCCGAGGGGGGTCTGATGTTTTTGGGCCAGGAGTGACCACAACCGCACTGTGGGCTCCGTTTAAACCTCAGGAAGAGCTTCCTGAGAACTTGGGGTCTAGCGGGAGCCAGAAGTGCTTTCCTTGCTCTTGAGGAAACTTAGTAAAGTTTGCTCAAGCGAGCAGGGCTCTGGCACGGCTCTGAAGACCTATCAATTGCCTGAAAACACGAAGCGGCGGAGGCTGACGAAGATGAGCGCTTTGCTTTTCCCTAATTTGGATTACAAAAGAAGGACTCTGTAAGTACTGAGAACGATTGATTTGCAAATTCTATTGAAATTCGGCTTACAGTGAGAGATCAAAAGAGGAAGTCTCTCTCTCTCTGGCAGTGGCAAGTTTAAAGTAACACCTAGAAACTGTAGCTGTGAAAGATTTGTCTATTTCAAGTGGAGAACTGATTTTGTATACCTTAGAAAACCCCTGTTTGGGGGGTAGACTGAGAGTTTGATTTATTTCTTCTTGTGGATTATAAATTAAAAGGGAAGATACCGTTAATCCCCCTGGCTAAGGAGTCTGGGTCAGGTGGGGAATGGCGGCTTCGGACTGGATTGCGCAGTTGGAAAATTACTGAGAGCTCACCACTTCCTGCTTATTCAAATCCCACGGTGTCCTCGAAGCTTAAAGAATGCTAGACTCAACACTGACACCATTTCAGCAAAGGCTATTGTTGGAATTCCAATTACTTCAGCAAAGAATTTTAGACAAGTTTACCCAGATTGGAACTACTTTAGAGAACTGTTTCTTAGATCCACTCGATGGAAAGGATGGAAAGGATGCAGCTCCAGAGAAATTTTCTGAAGAGGAAGATACACAAGTCGGAAAACAAGAAAGGCTCCCTTTGCGTGAGAGGCGGGGAGCCCACAGTCCGGACAGTACAATGATCCCTTGGGGTGTGAGTCCAAGGGCTCGAGAACAACAATCATGGAAAATGCAACATGTAACTGAGAGTGGAAAAGAGATACTTTTTGACGATGTCAGAGCAACTACTTATCAAGAAGAAAACAACAGTCTGGAGGAGATGAAGCTACAATGAAGAACACCAAGATTAAAGTTGAATATGAAGGAAATAACAGAAGAAGAAGAAGAAGCTGGAAAGGGTGAATTTTGGGGGGAGGACTTGTGGGGGATGGGAAAGGCAATGGGAAGGGTTGTGATGGACAGGAGGGGGGTGGGGTAAAGGAGGAATATTTAAAGGGGATATTATAAAGGCTGACCACGGAACTCCGAAACCAGAGGGAAAACGGTTTATGAGACTGGAAGAAACATTTAGGTAATTGATAAGATGTGATTTTTTTTTAATATTTGAAATTGGAATCAGAAGAAATATAGGCTACAGTATAACAAAGTTTAGTTAAAAGAGGATAAAAGAGGTTGAGATGTGGAATTTGATGTTTTGTTTGATAAGAATAAGATTGACTTGGTGGTTTTTAATGATAAGAATAAGATTCTGATAAGAATAAGATTTAAGATATGTTGATGATAATTGTAAGATTAAGATTAGGTGTTAGAGGACTTCCGGCGAGGACGCCATTGCTGACGGTCGAGGGTCGTTTCGGCAGCGAGACGACCCTGGCCTTCCCGGGGGTTTAGGAGCTCCGCTACCGCACAGCGGGCTCCGTCAAACCGCGGGTTGAGCGTCCCGCGGCGTGGGCTCTCCAGCTGGCCCCATATTGCGCTGAACCCTTCTCCCGTTCCCCTTGTAAAAGGGGCGCGGGAGTGAAGGGACAACGGCGCGGGGCTGTGGAGGCTAAGCCCCAGCCGGGAAGGCGAAGTGGCGGCAGCCGCCAGCGATGAGCATGTCGTTCTTACCTAATCTGAAGCAAAAGAAGAAGAACCCCGTAAGCCGTAAGTACGGAGTTTAATTGGACTGAATTTTTTTTAATTGGCTCTCCGGGAGGAACGTTAAAAGGAAGCCCGTTCCTCTCCCTGCCGAATGGAAGAAAATAACAATGTTTCTAGCTGCTGCTGCATTAGCTGATACAATGTTTCCACTGAGCTCTTTTTTTGACAAGCACGATCGGTTGAATCCCCGTCAGGGGAGGATTAAGATGCTGGAAGTATTTCTTCTTTAAAGCTGTTGGATTACAATTTCTGCACCCTGATTAGGGGGAAAATGGCGGCTGAAACTTGTGGCTTAAAGATGGAAAAGTACTGAACTTTGATATTCCCTGCCTCCTTCTACCATGCTTGGTTTCGCTTTTAAACTGGCTTTAGATCCGGGTATGACCCAAGGACAAAGGATAATTCTTTTGAAGTTAGAACTTTTAAACCAGAAATTAGAACTGTTGAATCAGAATGTTGATGAAAAGTTTTTTGGAATGGGAACTTTGCTAAACTGGAAGAAAACCTTGTTAGGGAACTTGAGGAAATATTTGAGGAACAAGATACAGTGACTATGCAACTCCAAGAAGAGGAAAAACCCTGTTGGTGTGAGAGGCCCAGGGTTGAATTGAGACATATTATATCCGATTTCTGGGGTGAGAGCCCAGAAATGAAGGAAAAACAATTTTGGAAATTACAATTAGAAGATGACTGGAAGTTTGAAACGGAGATGCTGGACGGTGACGTATCGTATTTCCTGAAGAGCTCTGCAAGGATGTTTGTGGACAGTATCTTGGCCTTGGATACAAAGAAAAAGAGGACATTCTGGACAATGATGTTGGAAAGGGGTGGAGAGAAGTTTGGTGGGTGATCCCGAGATGGCGAGGGAAAATGGCAAGAAGAGGGGTAGGGTGAAAAATCTTTAAAATGTAACCAGGACGGCTCATCATGGTACCCTGAAGTCAGTGTGTTAAGAATTTTTTGATTTGGTTCTGAGAAGAGATACTTGGATTGTTTTTGTATAAGAATAGTGTAATACTATATAAGGTTAGAATAAAAATATTAGCAGCAGTTTTAGTAAAACAAGGAGTTAAGATTTGTTTTAAGAAGTAATATTTTGTATTATGAAGCTACATTTTGTATTAAGAAGTTATATTTGGATATTTTGATGGTAATTGATTTAAATTTCAGAGATGAGAAAGTTATTAAAGTAAATTGGAACTGGAAGCACAGGAGAGAAACGGGGGAAGTCCCCTAATTAGATTTGAAATAAGATTTTAATTAGTGAAAGGAGTGTTGGTGTTCCCGTGTGGGTTTGTATTCCTTTTATTTTTGTTCTGTTTGTTGTTGTTGTTGTTGTTGTACTTGTCTTATTGTAATTGTATTTGTATTTGTTTTGTTGTGGAAAACCAATAAAATTTTTTGTAAAAAAAATAAAAAAGATTAGGTGTTAGAAAGTAGATTTACAATGTTACAAAGTTACTAAAGAAGATTAGAAATGAACGCAGAAGAGAGGACGCGAGGAAGTCCCAAACTTATGATTATAAAAAGGACAAGGATGGATAAATAAGTGTTTTGTTTGTGTGTATTTTGTTTTGTAGTTTTGGTATTGTTTGTTTTTGTATTTTGTGTATGCTTTTATTAAAATCCAATAAATTCTTATTAAAAAATAATAATGTTGCATTTCATCTTAGCTCTACACCTTCACAAACCTGTATTATTATTATTATCATTATTATTATTATTACATTTATTCAAAAGTTACAACACAGCTTTGCCCACTACCATACCATAATAAAGCCTCCTGGTGTATACTGGGCTCTAGGAGGCTTAGTTTGATCAGACTTGAGTCTACACTTCCAGGTAAAGGTAAAGGTAAAGGGACCCCTGACTGTTAGGTCCAGTCGTGGACGACTCTGGGGTTGCGGCGCTCATCTCGCTTTACTGTGGACTTATGTGGACTTGCCTTTAAATTCAAATTGAATTGAATTTCTTATGCTGCAAGGAATGCACTCTGCACACACACACACACACACACACACACACGGGGGGGGGGAGCCCTCCATCTTTCCATTGTGGCAATGCTCCTTATTAGCTGGTGGGAGCATCATTTCACAGAAAGCACTCACAATTTCTCCCTCCCTCAGATATTTTTCATTCTTGCCCAGGAGCAGATTGTGAAATTGTACAGAGAAGTAATAAACTGTTTAAAAATAATATTAAATAAAGGAAGGTTCTGTAACAACAAGAGGAGAACTCAATCCAGATGTTATCTATTCCAAGGGCTTTTGAAATTCCAGATGAGGGTAGTAAAAATGTGATCTCTAACTCATGTAGCTGAAGATGGAAATTGCTCCTGGGTGAGTTAACCTGTTTGGAGAGCAGCTACATGTTATTGCATGGGCTGCCCACCACAGGCACGCCAAGAAGCTACTGAAATATCCATAGCCATACGATACAATTTTATTCCTTTCCTGAACATCACTTCTGCATTTTTTATCACTTGGAGCAAAATTATAGGTGCCCAGGGCCAGCCTTGTGCCTGCTGCATGAAGGCGGCATTGTGCCGTCACCTCAAATGGGGCTGATAATCCCACTGTCCAGGAGGTCTGCTTGGTGGCAGCTGGGAAATGAAGCTACAAATTATTCCCAGAGCTGTGAATTCCATTTCAGTTTGGTTTGCTCAATTTGTTTGGATTTTATCTTCTGTGCAGTTTTATCAATGCAGTTCGAAAGCTGGATGGAGAACCTTTTTCCTGCTGAGGGACACCTTCTCCTGACCACAGCCTATGCATTTCTATTGAAATGAGAGTAACAGGGTGGAATCCAACTAAGTTCTGCTCAGAGTAGACCCACAGAAATGAATGAACTGAAGCTAGGTAAAGGGACCCCTGACCATTAGGTCCAGTTGCGGATGACTCTGGGGTTGCGGCGTTCATCTCGCTTTATTGGCTGAGGGAGCCGGCGTACAGCTTCCGGGTCATGTGGCCAGCATGACTAAGCCGCTTCTGGCGAACCAGAGCAGCACACGGAAACACTGTTTACCTTCCTGCTGGAGTGGTACCTATTTATCTACTGGCACTTTGATGTGCTTTCAAACTGCTAGGTTGGCAGGAGCAGGGACTGAGCAACGGGAGCTCACCCTATTGCGGGGATTTGAACCGCCGACCTTCTGCTCGGCAAGCCCTAGGCTCTGTGGTTTAGACCACAGCGGAACTGAAGTTACGTCATGCCTATTAACTTCAATGGGTCTACTCTGAGGAGGACCAATGTTGGCTGCAACCCATTATTTTTATGGCTTGTCTCCAGTGCTAATCCTACGCAGAGTAGACCTATTGAAAACAATGAACCTGACTACGGTAACTTACACTGAATAGACCCCGATATTTGCACCACACATAAATTAGTAAATGGAATTTTGATGCAACTCTGCATTCTCGTTTGTCCTTTTATCCAGTGATGCATTTCCTCATGGTTTTTTTTGGCGATGCCTAAGTGGCCCCCCAGAGGCAGGCTGTGGGTTGCCAGCAGCCAGGCGGGGCAAGTGTTGTGCCCCCTTGGTGGCTGGGGTGGAGGCATTGGAGGCTGCCCTGCTCCTTCCTCCCTTTCTCTCACCTTGTTCCAATCCACCCCGGAGGTGCCTTGTGGCCAAGGAATGGCGCTGCTGGCGGGAAAAGGAGGCAGGGAGAGGGAGGGAAGTGAGCAGGGAGGCTCAAGTTATGCCCTCCTGCTTCTGTTCATGCTGTGGGGCCTACTGACACCTGTCACGCAGCGTGGCTGACTGCTGGGAGAAGCACCCCATCAGCTCCTCGCTGCACGAAAAAGGGCCACTTGCTCCCACCACTGGTCTCTTTTGTTTATCCAAGCTCCCATCCTGCAAGAACTGGCTGGGTGCCAGGCGGCCTCCTGCTCTCCCCCTATTTCCATGGGCTCCCGGCCTGCTCCCTCCCTGGGAAAACCTTCTCTTGGGGTCCCTTAGAGAGCTCTTTGATCCAACAGTTCATGCATTTTCTAAATATATAAATAAAAGCAACATTTTTTCTTTATTTACTTATTAATAAAAATAAAGATTTTTGTTTGTTTGACCCCACTTTTCCAGTTCAAAGGTATTATAAAATAACAGATACAGTATACTAAAATTATAATGCATAGCATTAAGTATGCAAATATTTGCAAACCACTAAAACCTGTGAAACAACAATAAATCTCATGCACATGGTTGCATTCCCATAAATATGTACTGTATCTCTAACCGTCTTGCTGGTGCGTCAATGTGATAACAGTTTGGGGATGCTTTGCAAATCGGTCCAGCCCACAGACTTGATGATTGGTGCAGCCGGACTTGGAGACTGGACATCTCTTGATGCTAATAGAGGTTCACCTTCCTCCCTTCCCCCAAGTTTCTGTAGCAACAGCATGAACTAATTAGCCCTCTGGCACTCAGTAATGAAAGTTAATAAACACCTCATGGGGCTTCGGGAGCAAACAGGCCCTGAACAATTGGGGTGGGGGTGGGGGGAGAGCCAAAGGAAGTCAAGAGCAGCGGAAGCAGAGAGGAGGAGACGCCACAGGCAAAGTTCACACACCTTTGGGGGCCACACGGCCAGAACTGGCATGCGGCTTCTGCTGGAGCGTTAGATCCACTAGTCCCTGGTTATGGAGGGGAAAGTGTTGGGAGGCTGGTGCAGAGATTGGCTCTGCCACTGCCTATGCACCATGCCTTGATGCTCCTCCTGTTGGTAACTGGCAGCAACCCTGGTAGTGAGAAGCCAGGTAACCAGGCCAGCCCTGTCCTGCTCCACTAACTGATGCTGAAATGCGGAGAACAGGGCGAGTGAGAAACAGGGAGAAACAGAAAAATGTCTACAGTTCTGCTTGTCCTTTGCCTGGACAGCATGGGCTGAGCGATTTCCCCCTTGCCCCGTTCCTTTCCCAGGGAAAAGCCACTCTTTAGCGCTAAACCAGAGGAAAATCAGTCTGGGGGAAACCCAAATTGCTGTTTGCTCTGAGTGAGTGCTAAAGAGTGTTTTTCTCCCGGGGGAAGCAATGGAACAAGAAGTGTGGATAAGCCCCACAATTAACAGATTTGCACAGTCCTATTCCCAATAGCTGGAAACCAAATGCTGGCCTAGAACAACCGGCAGTCCAAATCAGCAGGACTCTGTCTTCTTATGCTCCTGTGGGGGGAAACCATCTAACTTGGGTAACATGCAGCACAAATACTGTCCACAGTGTTGCATGCCTTCTGACACAGACCACATGGCATATAACCACAAACTGAACCATAATGTGTGAACAAGATCCATCTGTAAACACAGATTGTTGTCAGATTGATTTCTGGTAGCAATGTCATTCCTGTTTTGGCTAATATTCCTAATTTTGTGTCCCACAATGAGGACATATCTTAACCCTTAAGGAAATGTACACACAAATACACAACAATCAAATTTTTAATTCTTTGGTAGCAGATGGGCTGCATTTTCCTAACCTTTAGCTCTTTCCAATGTGCAAACAGTTAAGATCATAATGTTAAACATTTTCTCTGAAGTTTTATGTGCATATAAAACATTCTGCAGGAATGTACTTTGGAATACAAAATTTGATCCAATTACAATTTTACTAGGATTTAAAAACCCTAGCCAGGAGTCTGTTTTTAGGGAGTTTTAGAATGCTGTGGCCTTTCCAGTAAATTCTAAAGCCCTTGTGGTTAAATTGCCTTGTGACTTTCTTCTGAGATTAATCTCTTGAATTCGCATGCAAATGTGCCAATATTTCAGTCCAAAACTCTGTTAGCTTTCAGAATGCGCTAATGAACACAGGAAAAACAAATGAATACGATCTTTTCTCCAGCTGTAAGCAATTGCTTATGGAGTCATCTCAATGGGCCTGACAACAAGAAAAATCTCTAGTGGCTGAATTGGAAGCAAAATGCTTCATTGAAGAACTAGCAGCGTTAGAAACCTGCTTTGATATTTGTCTCTCTCATTGCATGCAGAGCTTGCTTCTATATGCCACCTTTTGGCCAGAGCTGTTGTAGAAGAACTGCAGAATGTATGACTGGAATAAAGCTTCCTGGGGACATCAGCTTCTGCTTTTTAAAAGGAATGAGTTTCTAGACTTGTGGTTGCAGAGTATGTGAGCAATGCCTGGTGAAAACAACACACACATACTTTTTAGGTTGCCAGAGGAGAGTAAGTCTGATGGGCTGGTTCTAACTCCACCTCTATGGGCATGGTGGTAGTAGTTGCCGTGCAAACCAACCCCGTGGACCCAATCCACTGGAAGGATCAGCCACTTGCTCCAGCAGCTTGACACAGAAATAGCTGTGCCCACCCTGCTCTCCAAAAGGAAATTGTAGGGTGTGTGCTGCTTGTTGGATCACACACACTCCAACATTCCTCAGGTGAAAACAGGGACATTTCTCACTCTCCTCAACCCCCCATTTTTTGTGCCCCCCGCAGAGCATTTCCTGTCAGAAGAAGGGCGGCACCAATGGGACACAGCACACACGGCCTCCACAGTCCTGAGAAAACCCCTTAATCCTGATTTTTAAAAATTCTTTGGTAGATTCACAAAAACACACCAATAAGTACATTTTAGAAAGGGGCAATATTTGATGCAGATGCACAATGCAATATATATAAAATCAAGACTCCTTGCTCTCCACTCTGCTCCCCCTTTCTTCCGTGCTAGGGTGTCCCTGCTCTCTGCCTGCCCCTCGGAGCCAGTGTGTCCTGCAGGGCGTCCACTCAGTGGCAGCAGCCTCTGCTCCTTGCCTCCTCTCCAGCAGCCACTACGAGCTGCCCAAGGGAGGAGGCCTTTAGTTAAGTTAAAAATGGTTTACTTACAAACTCTACAATGGTCAGATTCATGTGCTTTTCCACACAGCATTCAGAAAAGTTGTACAGGCAATAAAACCTGGCTTAGTTACAGTGGTGAAAATTTGTAAATTATTAGTATAGGAACACAAGAATGGCTTGCAAGAGCCATGTGGTCTGAGCTGCAGCAACTAGTTAAAAATCTCTTCACAGGTTGAGCTTCTCTGGTAGACTGGAGGAGAATAATAGACCTGATTTCCTAGTTCTTCCCAAGGTGAGCTAAGCCTGGCAGGACAGCCTACTCTATGGCAGGAGCACTGACTTGGGAACCAGGTTATAGGTGCCCAATGGCACCTGTGACATAACGTGGCGTCCTGACATCCTGACATCACGTTATGTTGGTGGCACAGCAGTGCTTTTGAGGCCTCGCGACACCTTCAATGCAATGTTCTGAGGCTTTGTAGGGCCTCAGACATTGTCTGGTAGGTTGCGTTGGGGCTCTGATGTGACTTCCGGTAGAAACGTTTGGTACAAAGGCATAAAAAGGAATGTGGTCTGGGATGCAGGTAAGTCGATAATTAGGGGTTACTTTATTCAACAAAATTCTATCTGTAGGAAAAAGAGGGGGGAAACCTAAATTATTGGAAGAATTAAAAAAGAAAGAAAAAGAATTGAATAGAAATCAGGAAAATGAGAAGATAAAACAAGAAATTAGACTATTAAAATCAGATTATACATCGATTATAGAACAAGAAATGGAATGGAACCTAAGAGTTTTGAAACAACACAATTTTGAATTTGCAAATAAACCAAGTAAGCTCCTAGCCTGGCAATTGAAAAAAGCGGAACAAAAAATTAATTAACAGATTAAAGATTGGAGAAACAACTTCAGAAGACCCAAATGTGATAATTCAGAGTTTTATGAAATATTATGAAAACTTATATAAGAAAGAGATACAAAATATAGATGAGGTAAAACAACATATTAAGACAACATGAAATCCCAAGTATTACGGGGGGTGGGGAATAAAAATGCTTAACTCCCCAATATCAACCTTGGAAATAAAAAATGCAGTAAAGAAGGCTAAATCAGGAAAGTCACCAGGTCCTGATGGTATATCAACTGAGCTACACAAGAAATTAGAAGAAACTTTGGTGACACCTTTGAAAGAAATAATGAATGATATCCTAAAGAAGGGAAAGACACCGGGCTCCTGGAAGGAAGCCTATGTTATGCTATTACCAAAACAGGGAGGTGATTTAGAATTAGTAACAAACTATAGACCAATATCATTATTAAACACCGATTACAAACTTTTTGCTACGATTTTAGCAAATAGATTGAAAGAAATTTTAAAAGAAATCATACACCCACCCAAACCAAGCAGGCTTCTTTCCAGGGAGACAGATCCAAAACAACACCAGGAATATTGTTGACATATTAGAATATTTAGAATTTAAAAATGATAAACAAGCGGCACTAATGTTAATTGATGCCGAAAAAGCGTTCGACAATATTTCCTGGTGTTTTATGAAAAAGCAAATAAACAATGAAATTAGGAGAAGAATTTAAAAGGGGAATAGAAGCAATTTATCATCAACAGTGGGCAAGCCTGATAATAAATGGAAACATCATAGAAAATATTGAAATAGCTAAAGGCACAAAGCAAGGATGACCCCTATCACCCCTCCTATTTATATTAGTATTGGAAACATTATTACAAACGCTCAAAAAAAATGAAGAAATAAGGGGAGTTAAGATTGGAACAAAATCATATAAGATCAGAGCATTTGCTGATGACCTGATAATAACAACTGAAAATCCGCAACAAAGTATTCCAGCAACGATAGAAACAATTAATGAATTTGGTAGATTGGCAGGATTCAAACAATTTAAAAAATTTTTTTACTGGTTAAAAATATGAGATCTGAGGAGATAAAGGATTTGCAAAAAACTATGGGTTTAGAAATAAAAAAATAAAGCCAAATATTTGGGAATTTGGATTTCTACAAAGTGCATCAATCTGTATCAAGATAATTACTTCAAAACCTGGAATGAGATAAAAAACAAGAACACATGGAAGTATGGAATAAACTCCACCTCTCTCTATGGGGCAGGATCTTGGTAGTCAAAATGAATATCTTACCGAAAATGATTTTTCTGTTCCAAACCATCCCAATATTGGGAGGAATGACGTGCTTCAAAAACTGGAAAAGAGATTTAGCCAGATTTATCTGGAATGGAAAAAACCCCCAAGAATCAAGCACCAAATACTCATAGATCAAAGAGAGAGGGGAGGCTTTGCCCTGCCAGAATTAGAATTGTACCATGCCGCCACAGGGATAGTGTGGTTAAAGGATTGGATCACCTTAAAAGATACAGATCTGCTCGACCTGGAGGGGTTCGACAATAGATATGGGTGGCTTGTGTACTTGATCTATGAAAAGGTGAAGGTACATATGGGTTTCTTAAATCACATTATTAGGAAATTGTTATATAAAATTTGGATAAAGTATAAAGGAATAATGGAACCAAAAATTCCCCTGTGGACCTCACCAACAGAAGTCATGGCAGTTAAAAAGAAAAACATGAGAGGAGCCTGGGCCACATATAATAGAAAAAATTAATGGCAATATCAAATTAAAAGAATTTGAAGAAATCAAAAGCTACCTAACAGGCTGGCTACAGTACTTTCAGATAAATGAAAGACTGAAAATAGATAAAAAGGAAAATAGCAATGGAATCATCTAGGTTTGAAAAAGAGTTAATACAGTATAAAGGAAAATATATCTCAAGAATCTATAACCGTCTCATAGAATGGGAAGTGAAAGAGGAAACGGTGAAAGGAGCAATGGTAAAGTGGGCCCAAGATCTGGGGTATAATATTTATAAGGATCTGTGGGAGAGGTTATGGAAAGAGGACATCAAATTCACAGTGTGCTATAGCCTGAGAGAAAACGTTATGAAGATGCAATATAGGTGGCACCACACCCCAGTAAAGCTCGCAAGAATGTATGAAAACAGATCACCAAGCTGCTGGAGGTGCAAGAATGGAAGAGGGTCATACATGCACATGTGGTGGGAATGCATGGCCATTAAAGAATTTGGGGGGGGGGAATCTATAATGAATTGAAAAAATTATTCAAATTTTCCTTTAAGAAAAAGCCTGAAATATTCCTTTTAGGAATAATGCCAACAGAAATAAAAAAAAGAATCTAGACCACTTTTTATGAAGCTGCCAGGATTTTAGTTGCAAGAAGTTGGAAGAGTGACAAAGTACCTAATATAAACGAATGGAAAGTCCTAATGACAGAATACTTACAGATGGCTATGATGACAGGGAGAATTACAGGTCATTCCAAACAAAAAACTCAGAAAGAATGGAAATTATTTAAAGATTATTTGGAACATCATTACAATACTAAACATCTCCTGGCAGATACAGATTGATCCTTGAAAGATAAGAAATATAATGTTTCCTTTTGCTAATATCTGAAGAAAATGAAGAAACAACTCAATAATCTGAAACTATGTGTGGTGAAAATGGCAGAAATAATGACGCAATGACTACAAGTGGAAGTCAGCTGTATTTGGTCTCTTTTTTCTTTTTATTTGTATTTTTTCTTTCTTTTCTTTTTTCTTTTGTATACTTTTTTAAATAAAAGACCTTCTAAGAAAGAGTCGAGGACAGAAAAATAAGACAAATGTTAAATATGAAAATGAAATAATGTATGCTTGTACTAGTGATTAAGTATTGTTAAAGTGGGTCAACTGTAGAGTCTTTTTTGTATGTGTGTAATTAGCATCAACAGTTATTTTTTGTTGTTGCTGTTATTGTTATTATTGAATTCTAAATAAAGTCCTTCATAATAATAATAATAATAATAATAATAATAATAATAGAAACCGGAAGTCACGTTGGAGCCCCATGTTGTGGGTGCCCTGCCACCCTGGGCCCCCTAGAGCTGGCGCCTATGCTCTACGGTCTTAGCCCTTTCATGCATTAATTAGACTAAAGCATGTGGGTTATATGAGGCTGGTTATCCCACAAAAATAACATAGAAAAATGCATTAGATTGGGGAAATTTTATTTGCAAAAAAGTTTATATTAGGAGAAAGCCACACTAAAATGTGAACTTGTATGTAGACTTTTACCCCAAAACTCTGCAAACTGATGCACAAATGTGGAGAAATGAAGATTGGAAAAATCACAGAAACACTGAATGGTAGGAGCTGGAAGGGACTATGAGGGTCATCTAGTCCAACCCCCCCTGCAATGGGACTGAAACCCATGATCCTGAGATTAAGAGCCTCATGCTCTACCAACTGAGCTATCCCAGCCCATTCCAGTGAAAAACTGAAAGACACCCAAACCGACAGATTCAACCATCTCTACCTGTGGCCAATCAGATGTTACTGGCTCACAACTCTTCTTGTCCCTGAGTATTAGGATGGGCTGGTGGGACGTATAGACAAGACTGAGCTTGATGCTCCGGTGACTTGGCAGAAGGGTCCTAAAAAAGCTGATGACTCTCATAATGACCAGATGACGCAGCAAGGAGATCTCCTTCCTCCTTCCTCCTGCCGCTCCCAGACTCCTTCTTTGAATCCATCCTTGTGTGTTTATCTGCAGCTCAGCCATGAGGAGTCCAAGAGTCCTCTGTTCTCCCTCCTCCAGTGTAATTTGAACCCGTGTAGGTGGGAAGCCCACTAAAAAAGTTTGCATTTGTTATTGGTAAGTCGAACCAGCTGGGATCTGAAGGCTGCAGATCCAACCCCTGGGAATTGCCAAATGTTGCTTTTTGCAGCCAGGCTTTTTCACAGCAGAATGGGGTTTGCTAGTTTTAACCACTTGCACACACACGGACACACACACACACACACACACACACACACTGCTCCCCAGGCATCCATTGGCTATGCTGAGCCTGTCCAACTGGGGAGCAGGGCTGTCATTACATGGGGGTGCAAGGGGTGCGAGGCACCTGGGCACTGAAATCTGGGGGGCGCCAGGCACTCGCCCCTGAAGCCGCCTAAGCTCCTAACTATCTACCTGTTATGAAATAATAAATAATTTTGATCAAGCTAGAAAAAGAATACATATACACCCAGGTATTACCGAAATGTATACCTACTGTTTCACTAAAGGACTTTTGACTTTGTGCGCTCATTTAGCAAAGACGCTTGTGATTCACAACGGCGGCGCTTGTCATTCTCAATGGCGCTGTGCACGCGAAATGAACTCTTACATCAAAATATTATGTTACGTATTCTATTGAGCTGCGCTGCTATGTGGCAGCGGGGTCAGCGGCACCTTTGACACGACTGATGTTTCTCCCAAGTAGGTGCCTAAACAATACTTACAAGTTTAAGTGTGCTGGTGTCCTATGCTTAAGTATAAGTGTATTGTAAATAAATGAGCAAATAAAAAAGTTTGTTTCTTTTTCCTCCCTTCTTTCGTAAACAAGAGATACAGAGGCGTAGCAAGCCCAGAGGGTACTAGGGGTGACAATTTTTTTGTCACCCCCCAGGACCGGGGCGCCACCTCTACGGCACCCAGCACAGAGTGCGCATGTGCGGAATTCTGCGCATGCGCACTCCATATGGGGTTGGATTGCGCATGCATGGAATCTCACACATGCGCACTCCGTACGGGGCCACTGTGCAAGCGGCAGCCCGTAGGCTGCCATGCAAGTCCATACAGGCTGCTGCTCATGAACAGTGGCCTACGGGCTGCAGCTTGCACCAAGGCCCCGTAAGGCTGCCGCACGTGCGCGGCCCCGTACGGAGTGTGCATGTGTGGCATCCTGCGCATACACACTCCGACCCCATACGGAGTGCGCATGTGCAGAATTCCGCACATGCGCACTCCGTACTAGGTGCTGCTCGCGGGCCTGCCCCTCGCCTCCGCAGCCGCTGCTGCGCCAAGCTAGGCGGGGTGAGGTTTGGGCTTCGTGGGGCGAGGGGCACGCCGAGTGTTGCCCCCTCCAGGGTGGAACACGGGGCACCCCGCCCCCATCGCCCCCACCTTCCTACGCCACTGAAGAGATAAGGTGTAAGCGTGGTGTCTGACATAAGCATAATAAAAGTTAATTTGGGGGCTAAACTAAATTTGGGGGGCGCTGGGCGGATCTTTGCCCCCCCCCCGGCAGCACATATGCTAAAGACTGTGCTGCTGGGGAGAAACTCCCAAGGAAGC
The DNA here is from genome assembly GCF_009819535.1 of Lacerta agilis. Classification (NCBI taxonomy): domain Eukaryota; kingdom Metazoa; phylum Chordata; class Lepidosauria; order Squamata; family Lacertidae; genus Lacerta; species Lacerta agilis. The sequence goes on along the minus strand of NC_046319.1, from coordinate 581,970 downwards.
GCCTGGGAGTGGCTTCATGTAAACTCAGAAACAGCAACTTCCAGGTGGGTAGGTGGAGCCTGGCTTGAAGGGCAACTTGGATGGTTTTGAGGAGGAATAATGGCAATGATTCCAGGTGGTTGACCAGGCTGGTCACCTCCAGACGGTCAGCATTTTGTGGGAGGGTTTTAAGTGCATACCAGACATTTAAGGGCTCAACCACACTTACCTTTTGCCCTGTGCTTTCTAGGGACAGGTCCCTGCTTTCCCAGTTCATCTCTGAGCGCTTTTTTTTTTTTTTGCGCCGTTGCTTTCCCCAGAAAACCCTGCTCTTTCATGCTAAATCAGAATAAGTGGCCATTTAAGTTTTCTGCAGATTACTGTTTGCTCTGATTCAGCAAGTAGGAAAGAGCAAGTTTTCGCAGGGAAAGTTTGAGGCGAAAAACCCACAAAAGCACCAAGACACATTGCTTTAAAATGCAGACCTGTGCCTTGAGACACAGCACAAAAGGAAGTCAGGATAAGCTCTCAGTTTGCACAATTAAGGAGGATTCATTATACAACCAAAGGCAAAATAATCAGATAAGTATTTTCATATTGGGCTTAAGGGGAAGACTCCCTTAGAATCCTAGAGTTGGAGGAGACCACAAGGGCCATCCAGTCCAACCCCCTGCCAAGCATCTTAGTAAGAATGTGATTGCTTTGCTCACAGAAGGTCCCAGCTTCAATCCATCTCCAGGTAATGCTGGAATAAACCCCTGTCAACCAGTGTAGACAATAATGAGCCTTAGGAACCAATGGTGTGACTCTTTCTAAGACAGCTTTCTCAGTTCTTAATAATTTAGGATTGGACCATAGCTCAGTGGTAGAGCACATATTTGCATGCAGGGGGCCCCAGATTCCATACCTGGCATCTCCAGGTAAGGTTGGAAGAGACACCTTGTCTAAAACCCCAGGGAGCCACCATCCATCCAGTGCAGATATTAATGCTGAGAGAGATAGACCACGGCCAGGCTTGGTATAAGGCAGCTTCCTATGTTCCATGCATTTTGACCAGTAGCTTCTCAAACTCCTCATCTCTGCCTCTGCCCTGCCCACAGACCATTTGAAAGTTGCGGAGAATTTCAGCAGATCTGCCTGTTTAGCAATTGTAATGCATGGTGCTCAATGTGTATGATTTCTAATTGAATCAAAATTAAACCTTAATTTTAGCCTCCCATTTACTGTCTTGCTTACCTTTCAGGTTAACTGTCAGGTTCTAAGAATGATGGAGCACCTCCGACTTCCGGCGGCGACGCCATCGTGGAGCGGTCGTGGGTTGCCTCGGCTGCGAGGCGACCCAGTCCGTCTCGGGGGTTGGAGCCCCGCTACCGCAAAGCGGGGCTCCGGTGGGGTGCGTGAAGAGCGTCCTGCACCCCGGGCTCCCCGGCTGTGCCCATTATGGCTCCGAACCCTTCCCTCGCTCCCCCTGTAAAGGGGGAGTGGGGGTGAAGGGACCACGGAGCCGGGCTATAGGGGATATGCCCCAACCGGGACGCGGAGCGGCGGTCACCCCTGCGACGAGCGTCAATGTTCTACCTGTCAAGTCTGGAACTAATGAAATCCGGTGGTTGTGAGTACTCGATTGGACTTTGTTTTTGTATCTTTCTAACGACCCGGGTGATATTCGCAAAGGAAGTCTGCCTCCCTCCCTTCGGGGGTTAGAAAGTAACCAGTTTGAGAGACTGCTGTTACAGCGATGATTACAAAGTATTGGAATTTTGACAAGTGAGACTTTTTTGATCTCCCTCTGGGGAATAAGTTTGTGGAGAATATCTCTTTTTAAAATTTGTGATTCTTGCACTCTGGATACAGGGAAAATGGCCGTGAAAGACTGTGACTGAGTGGAAAGTTACTGGTATTAAGATGGAGAACCCTCGAAATCGAAACTGTAATCTGACACCTGTGCCCGCTTCTGACATGCTGGGGTTTGTTTTTGATTTGGTTATGAACTGTGAGATGAGTGATGAACAAAGGATTACTATATTGGGACTGGAACTGCTCAACCGAAAACTGCAGATTTTGAACCGGGATATGTCAGAAAAGATGTATCCCACAGAGGAAACTATTCAGGAAATGGCAGCATTGGAAGAAAGCCTTGGCATGGAACTGAAGGGGATGACCGAAGAGCAGAGTGGAATGATCTGGCGGCTCCGGAAAGATGAAATGTCCTTTGGGGGTGGCAGACCCAGGACGGGAATTAAAGAAGAATGGCATGATGAACCGGAGAAGCTGGAAGAAGAAGATATGTATACCCTGATGCTCTATGGATTTCGTTTGGATCTGTGGACATGCAAGGAAAGAAGACACCTCGAGGAGCGGTTCTGGAGCAATACGACTAAAGAAAATGGACAGAAGGGGGATAGGGTGAACTGTATTAAGGGAAAAGAGGAAAAATGGTATATTATGGTAACCTGAAACCGGTGTGTTAAGACTTTAAGCTTTTGATTAAGAGAAGAGATATTTAAATTCTGTTATTAACAGCAGTTATAGTGAAAGAAGATATTTGTGATGATTTATATTTGAGAACAATGTGTTAAGAACTAGAATTTTGTGTGGAATTAACAGGAAGTTATAATATGATTGATTTTTGTTGGAACTAGATTTATTTTTAGTATATGAAGTTATTAAAGTAATATTTGGTATTAGAACCGAAGGTGAAAGGCAGGGGAAGTCTGTGCCAAGATTCGACCAAGATTTTTTTCTTTTATGACACAAGAAGAAGAATTATTGGTGTATATGTATTTGTCTATTTTCAGTTAGGGGATGGGTTAATGTTGGTGTTTTACTTGTTTGTTGTAAAATCAATAAATTCTTATTTAAAAAAAAATAAGAATGATGGAGCACCTCCAGCCCCAGCTGTTCTTCACAGGCATGTCCCAGACCTCCTCAGTGAAGCTCATGGACCACGGGTGGTCCACAGAGCACAATGTGAGACTATATTCCTAAATGGGGCTTGAGCAGGAGACTTTCTGGGGACCTGATGGTTTTAATCTGCCTTCCCCTGATCTATTATTATTAATAGCCTTACCCTTCCTCATTGCACAATAGTTTCTGCAAGAAGACCTGGTGGACTCACATTGAAGCACAATGCGTCTCTGGGGGAAAGGATGTGTTCCTTCTGCCCTCTCTACAGGCCACGTCAGCATCAACTGACAAATGCTATGGGTGAAGCTAATGGAGCCATGACAGCAGAGAAGGTCAGAAGGGCATATACTGACTGACTGCTAACACAGCATGTTTAAAACATTTCACACAGCAAGGGAGTTGATACTGCAGGGTCACAAAAGCAGGAGACAGACGGGGGGGGGGATTGGGGGGAATTGAGAAGTGATTTGAGTTGCTGGGGGGGGGGAATGAGTGGGAGGAGTGCTGTTGCACTCAGGTCCTGCTTGTGGCTTGGAACGTGAGTACACCAGAAGAGTCTGGTAGCTCAGCCAAGGCCCTTTCTGGTCCAGCATCCTGCTCTCACAGTGGCCAACCAGATGCCTATGGGAAACCTGCAACAAGGCCTAGCACAGCAGCTGCCTCCTTCCCTGTAGCTTCTAGCAACTGGTATTCAGAAGCATTGCTGCCTCTGACCATGAAGGTAAAACACAGCCATGTGGCTCAGTAGCCATTGAGAGCTCTCCATGAAAGGCATCCAACTGGTGGCCATCCAATTCCATAGTTTAAGTGTACATGGCCTGAAGAAGTACTTTATTTTGCCTGTCCTGAATCTTCCAACATTCAGCTTAATTGGATATTCACGAGTTCTAGTGCTAGGAATAGGGGGGAACAGAAATTTTATCTATCCCCTTCTCCATATCATGCATTGCTTTTTATACAAGCAACTCCCCATTTATGTGGGGGGTGATGTTCTGAGGTACCACATGTTTAAGTGAAACTGCAAATATTGGGAACTCCATTGAAAAACCTGGCAAACACCCTCTAAACCTCTAGAAATGCAAAGGCTCGTGGGATTGCTAGGCACTATTTTTGTCCATTTTTGCCACTTATGCACGCTTTTAGGGCCATTTTTGTCCCTTTTCGTGTGACCTCTGGGTTCACAGCAATGCACACATGCAGTCACACATGCCTTGAACATGCATAAATGGGGAGTTGTCTGTATTTCCATCATGTCGACTCTTTGCTCTGCAGCGAATAGTCCTGACCTGCAACCTTTCCTCATAGTGACATCCCTCCATCAGCCTGATCATTTGGGTTGTCCTTTTCTGAATCTTTTCCAGCTCTGCAATATCCTTTTTGAGGTGTGGTGATTCCAGACCCCCCCACCACCACCACCGATGCCCATATTCAAGAGGTTAGAAAAGCAAGGCTCCTCCAGCAAAATCCTGACACCCCTTCTGGGGAGCATGGCAGGCTAAGGAAATAGAAGGCAGCTTCTGTTTCAGCTGAAGCCTAAGAGAGCAGGGGTTGGCTTGCCCTCCCGGCCTTGAGAGTTGAGGCAGGAGCCCAAAGGGAAGTTCGCCAGAAGTGGCTTAGTCATGCTGGCCACGTGACCCAGAGCTGTACACCGGCTCCCTCGAAGGGGACTTGCGGCCACAAGTGCTGTGGCAGTGTCACGATAACCCGATGGTGGGCCATTTTGGACATTATAAGACCCTGCATTGATTTTGGTGGCCAAGAATGCAGGAAGAGACTAAGGAGTATGTGAGGGCATGTGAAACTTGCCAACGGGCAATAAAGCCTCGGGAAGTGCCTGCAGGACTGCTGCAACCGCTTCCGACCCCACAAGGACCTTGGGAGATGATTGCGATGGACTTTATCACGGACTTACCGGCTTCTTGGAAACAGACAGTACTCTGGGTAGTGGTAGACTTGTTCACGAAAATGGCATACTTCGTGCCATGCAAAAAGCTGCTATTGGCCGAGGAAGCGGCACAAATGTTTGTGGACCACATGTTTACCGGTAAGCTGCACGGTTGCCGTTGAGAGTGATTTCAGACAGAGGGGCGCAATTTACCTCACAATTTTGGAGAAAGCTGAAGCTGATGCAGCTTTTAGAGGTAGAAGTGTGCCTGACCTCAGCGAGACACCCACAAACCAATGGGGAGTCCGAGAGAACCAACGTGAAGTTGCAACAATACCTTCATTGCTATGTGAACTACCAGCAAGAGGACTGAGTAGACAAATTGAGACTAGGAGAATTCGCGTATAATAACACGGTGCATGCATCTACCTGGAAAACTCTGTCTCTGGCCAATTACGGAAGACATCCAAGAGCGTTTCCAGAGCCATGGAGCACCTTGTTGGTGCCAGCGGCAGAGCAGTTTGTGGGGGGAATGCAGGCTCTACAGGAACTGCTAAAGGAGAAACTTGATGCTAAGGCTGCGTACAAGAGAAGTGCTGATGAGTATAGTCAGCAGGGGGAGGAGATCAGAGTGGGGGATAAAGTGTGGTTGTTGACTAAAGACTTACCAACTAAGGGGAGGTGCAGGAAGCTAGAGCCAAGGCAGTTGGGGCCATTTGAAGTTGTAGAACAGGTAACTCCTGTATTGTTCAAACTTAAATTGCCTGCCTCAATACACCCTGTATTCCATAGAGCTCTTCTGTCGCCATTTGTTCTGGCGCACCATTACCAGGAACCTAAGCAGGCACCTCCTCCTCCAGTTATGGTGGAAGACCAAGAGGTGTATGAGATCCAACAAATTTTGGATTTGAGGTTTTGTAGAAGGCAGTTGCAGTATTTAGTGTCCTGGAAAGGTTATGGTCCTGAGGAAAACTCCTGGGTATGAAGCCAGGATTTCCATGCCCCAGCATTGCAGCGGCAGTTTCACCGTAGGTACCCCCACAAACCCAAATCCAGAGGGTGGAGGGAGGAGGTTGACCTCAGTGAAGAAGAAGCTGAGGAAGAAGAGGAGGAGGAGTAGGAGTTTGGATTTGATATCCCGCTTGATCGCTACCCGAAGGAGTCTCAAAGCGGCTAACACTCTCCTTTCCCTTCCTCCCCCACAACAAACACTCTGTGAGGTGAGTGGGGCTGAGAGACTTCAAAGAAGTGTGACTAGCCCAAGGTCACCCAGCAGCTGCATGTGGAGGAGCGGGGACATGAACCCGGTTCCCCAGATTACGAGTCTACCGCTCTTAACCACTACACCACACTGGCATGGAGAGTGAGGCATGGTGGGAAGCTGCAGTGAGAGAGCCCGCTCTGTGGCAGGCAGTGAAGCCAAGGAGGAGGAGGAAGGTCGGCTTAGTGGGGGGGATGTGATGTCAGAGAACTGGACTTTCTGACAAGCAGCGAAAGAGCATGCACAGAGGAAGAGGGGGGAGAAGCAGTTAGCCACAGGAATTCGACCTTTGTACACACACAGAGAGAGAGATGGAGAGACACAGAAAGCAGGAATTCAGCTGCAAGGCTCAGATAGTGACACAGACATAGAAATAGAGAGAGTGCAATCACCCCGATTGCGTAGACTCACAAGATTAGATGAGAAGTGTGAAATTACAGGAAGAGGAGGTGGGGTTTCTCCTGTTGGGGGAGAAGGGGACAAAGCTCAGTCCTGGCAACTGTGGCATTGGAGGAAGACTGAAATTAGCGGAGCTTTAACTGGGGCTTTTTGTTGAACCAATAAATCTTAATTAACTGCCGGAGTTGTCTTATGTGTGTGGGAGAGACCCAAGCCTTACATTTTCCATCATCTTGGTGTAATGGAAGAAATGCAGTCCATATTCCTTTGCCTCCCAAAGATCAGCCATGTAACATGAGGGAAAACTTTTGTATAACTTTACCCTCTCATCATATTCCCCAGAGCTTCATTGAATGGAGTCTGAATGTCTGGTTGGAGGAAAGATTGGCTGGGAGAAAGGTTGTTGAGGTGACCCTGGGATGACAGGCTGGCTAAGAGTCCAGCTTTGGTCACTGTGCTGAAACTGAAAGAGCATCCTGCACACAGCAGCTGTCCTGGCTCCTGCTCAGACCATGACAACAAAGGCCATCATGGGACAGTTTTGTTGCTGTTCAGTCGTTCAGTCGTGTCCGACTCTTTGTGACCCCATGGACCAGAGCACGCCAGGCACCCCTATCCTCCACTGCCTCGCGCAGTTTGGCCAAACTCATGCCAGTCGCTTCGAGAACACTGTCCAACCATCTCATCCTCTGTCGTCCCCTTCTCCTTGTGCCCTCCATCTTTCCCAATATCAGGGTCTTTTCCAGGGAGTCTTCTCTTCTCATGAGGTGGCCTAAGTATTGGAGCCTCATGGGACAGTAAGGAAGATATATTTATTGAGGTGTCTTTAAGGTCCAGGTTCAGCAAAAGGAACTGAGTCACAACAGCCTCATGGTTTGAACTAGTTGATGGGAACTGAGGAATCTACTGGGCTGGATGCAGCAGTTCAAGTTTAAGGAGTCCAAGATCAGGGCAAGACATTCAGAACTGTGTGGAAGCAACAGAGGTGTCCTGACGTGTTGTCCCAACCAGCCTTTAAAGGAGTGGCGAGCTTACTCAGGTGACTCCTGTGCATTGTGGAAGTGTCAAGCACGAAGACGTGCACTGTGTCAAGGAGGATGGGTCTGTTTCCAGAAGTGAAACCGCTGCCTCGTCCTCTGCCTTCCCCTTCTGACTCTGGTTCCTCCACCACCTTCTCCTTCTCCAAACCCCATAGATGTTCTCCTCTCCCCAGTAGGGAAGAGGCAAGTCAGGATCTCCTCATTCAAAGATGCCAGATTTCAGGAAAGGGGAAAACTTCCATTCCCTGGTCTCACCCTGCCATCTCACCATCTTCTTCCTTCTCATTGTCCTTCACAGTCTTCCTATCCAAGGTAGAGCATTTACGACAGCAGTAGCCCTAAATGCTGAATTTTGCTTTAAGATGTCCATGCTGTAACATGGCTGCTATAGACTTTAGTAGATTAGCAGTTTCCAGACTTCTTACCTCCCTTGAGCCTATTCTCTGTTGATATCACACAAGAAGAGCCGCGCTGGATCAGACCAGTGGCCCTTCCAGTTCAGCATTCTGTTTTCCCTGTGCCCAAACAGAAGCTGATGGGAAGCCCACAAGGAGGACAAGGGCAACTCCACTCTCCCCATCCTACCAATTGCAGAGGACTCTGGGATTCCAGGAGATACACCTGGTTCACACAGAGCTCTGGCCAGACTCGTTGGGATTGACCATAATCTCAGATCAGCTGAGGCCAAAGCCCTCTTTATGTGTCAGTTGCATGGAGAGGGCCAGCATCTGTGCACATGGCAAGGACTCTGATGCATGTGTTTCAGTCTCTGTTGTGTGGCCTCTTGTTCTTGGTGGGGAGCTCCTTTAGGATAGGGCACTTTCTGTATCAAGGGCAGTCCAAGCCCATGAAAGGGAAAGATAATTGTTCAGGATGGTTTGTAATAGGAATAGGGAAAACTGTCAGTTTTGCTTTTTCTCTATTTCTCATTTTGACGCTCTGAAGTTTTCCACATAAGTCTGCAATTCTTATACAGTACTTAAAAATAATAATCTCCTATTACGCACATTTTTGTAAACAACTTTGCAGAATATGCACATGCAATTTCTCTTAATATCATGCATTTTGGGGACTTCCGGCGAGGCATGATGGCGATCGGCATGGAGCCGCTGAGCTCCTGAAGGCAGTCAGTGCCAACGGAGCCATCCGACTGGTCTCCGTGCCACCAGGGCCGCCGCCGCCATGCGATTGCTGGGGGCTGCCGGGGGAAGCCACCGGAACACCCGGCCATCGGCTGGACAAAGCCCAGGGCCCCAAGGCCTAGCGGCCTGGGGGTGGCCCATGACATCCCGTCCCACAGAGCGCCGGTGCACCGGGGGCCGAGGAGAGGCCGAGGAGGGACTGGTGTGCCGGGGGCCGAGAGTCGCGTTCCACAGCTGCTGCCATTGCAGCCACCCCCAAGGTGGGAGAGGGCCCTTTCCCGCCCCCATTGCTCCCAACCCAAGGGAGAGGAGAAGAACCCTAGGGGGGAGCCCTGATTTCCTACCACTGCCACTGCCGCCACGCCACGGCAACCCAGAGAAGGCGATGACCTGATTCTGCGGCCCAACACTACAGCTGCAGCCGAGGGAAGGGAGAGGTAGGCAGAAGAAGGGCACGAAGAAACACAGGCCCAGCCGGAGCCTACCTCCCTAACGTGCATTAAAAGAAAAAGGAAGAAAGGAGAGGAAAAGAAGGCCTGAACCCAGAGGGAGGCCTTCTGGAAGGACATCACGTTTGGTTTTTTTTTTTATTTTAATTTTAATTTTTTAATTTTTCTCCCTTTTTATTTTTTATTTTTATTTCATTTTTTAAAGAAAAGAAGAAGAGGGAATAATTTTTTTCTCTATTTTTATTGTCTCTTCTCTCCCCCCTTTTTATTTTTTCTCTTTCTCTTCTTTTTCTTTCTTTTCCTTTTCCTTTTTTCTTTTTTACAGACCCCAAACCAAAATCATCAGGGAGACTAAGATGGCACCATCCAAGGAGATGGCAAACAGTGCCGAGACCACAACACCCCTTCAAGATGACAACCACCCAACAACGAAATGAGACCTGAGAGAAATGGAGGCAAGATTAGCAAAAGGATTGAAGAAAGAATTGAAGAAAGAACTGAAAGGTTCCCTTGCAGACATTAATTGAAGCTCTAACTTCCAAAGTAGAAGCCCTAGAAAACAAGATTCAAATACAAGAGAAAACAATAGAACAATACCGGGAAGAAAGCACATGTGTGATAGAGAAAATGAACAAACTGGAAGCAGAAAACACAGAAATGAGAAGTAGACCTCGAAGACCGAAGTAGACGCTGCAACATCCATTTTCGCAACTTTCCTGAAAATGCAGAGGAGAAAAGCACAGCAGACCTAATTGTAAGCTGGCTGAAAGACAAAATCCCAGATCTGATACTTGAGACAGATGACCTGGAAAGGGCACACAGAGCCCTTAGAGCTAAGCCAAAACCCGAAACACCCCCCCAAGAGATATAATTGTGTGCTTCGCATGCTACAAAAAGAAGGAAGAGATATGGAACAAACTCAGAGGTTCAAACGACCTCCTATACAAAAACAACCACATATCGCTCTTACAGGATTTATCTCAGGACACACTGAATCAAATGAAAAGCCTACGCCCATGCATCCAACGTCTGCAGCAAGCAAAGATCAAATACCGATGGGGCTTCCCCTTCCGCCTCATTGCAACAACTGACACAACACAATACATGGTTACCAACATACCTGAAGCCCAGCAACTACTGAAAGACCTCGGATTTGACCTTCCACCAGAACAGCAAGAAGAAGACCCACCAAGCGACAGCCGTGACCATGACGACGAAACAATAGCAAACAATTGGACGACAGTAGGAAAGAAAGGGAGGCAACAGAAGCAACACAACGTGCATCAATACAACCAACTACCGCCACGTACAGAATCATTCCGCCGAAGAATCAGCACAAGAATCCAAGACCAAGAACAACCAAATGAACACATCATAGAGGAACGACTCTTCAACAACAACAACAACCACAGCTGAATGAAGCAACCGAAGAACATCTCAAACAGCAGGACTGGTGATCCCCCCACCCCTTCCTCCCCCCTCCCCCTAGACCATAAAAGCAGCTAACACCATCAACATCCCCCCAACACCAAACCCCCACAGAAATCCTCACCCCAACACCAGTCCAGACAACCTCAACCATATTCCTCAATACCCAACAACCCACACCTTCAACACCCCCCCATTCCACACTAAGGAAAAACAACTCCAACCTTCATAACACAACCTACAATCAGGCTAAAATCTGATACCTAACCAACACAATGGTGGCACTAGAGCAAACCAATACACACCCACCCACCCTAAAACACCAAAGATGTTGCTATTTACACTGGCAACATTACTTCTGAACCTTCTACACGACATCGGTGTCACAAAGACACTTCACACTGTCTCGCTGGACACTCCCTATCAAAAATGACAAGGGGAAAGGCCTGTCCCTGAACACGGCCTTCCACACCAGCTGAGACCCAGGATCAACCAGCCAATCGCCAAAAGGTCCAAAACACCCCAAACAAACACCTATATGGATACATATAGGAAACCCTTTACAACTTACCCCCTACTCTCTAACCCAAATCTAACTGCAACCCCACTAGCCCCCCACCCACCACACACTAGGTCAGCACAACTCCATAGGTTCACTAAACAACACAAAGTGAGAGACACGGGACAACCCGAAAGGGTTGGCAAGCAATTGCCCTACACGATAGGAAAGCAAGATGGCTAACTTAAAAGCAATTACACTAAACGTGAGGGGGTTGGGAAACCCCATCAAAAGATAACGCATCACCTCATACATAAACAACATGAAACCACACATCACCTTCCTACAAGAAATACACAACCCACCCAAAGGAAGCAAACTCCTGAGTGACCCCCGCTTCAACCAACAATGGGTGGCAAATGGCTCAGGAAAAGCCCGGGGGGTTGCTGTGGTACTTAGTAGAGACCTAAACTTCAAAGCCTCATAATTCCTAAAGGATAAAAAGGCAGATTAATCTTTGTTAAAGGGACTCTAGATGGCAAAATTAAACTGACAATTGGCTCTATATACGCCCCAAACCTGAAACAACCAGAATTCTTCCAGAAAACACTAAACAAGTTCCTCTCCTTCTCTGAAGGGGAAGCAATCCTAGGAGGTGACCTAAATATGAAAGGCATATCCCTAAAAAACACCAACCCTACAACCTCAGGGACAACCTTCCTCAACCCCCCCAAACAAATAAGGACTCTTACAAGCTACTAAAAATATTAAAAACAGGGGTCTTTATGACATCTGGAGTGAGCAAAACCCAAGAGATACCAGCCATACATTCCAATCTGGACGCCATGGTACAACATCCAGACTGGACAGCATCCTGCTCACACAGGGTCTGATCCCTTTAGTGGAATCAACAAACATAGGCAACATCAAAATCACAGATCACGCCCCAGTAGAAGTCACTATTAAAATAGGAGAAGAAACACAAACCACCCTAACTACAAACAAACAAATTAGAGAGATTCTCACAAAATCTCTCCAAAACTGCTTCAAGGAAAACGATGTAGACAATATAAAAAAAACCCTCTTATGGGATGCAATGAAAGCGGTTACCAGAGGAGCTTGCATAAAAGAGAAAGCACTCCTCAAAAAACAAACCTCCTCTAAAATTAACAATTTAGAGCAAGACATCACCACTCTACAAACAAACTGGATCTAAAAAACCCCTTCAACTTATAGAACAAAAAAGAAGAGAAATAGACTCCCTAGAAATCAACAAAACAATGATCCAAATTTTATACTCAAAACAGTGCTTCTATGAATATGGAGGGGAAAACTTCAGACTATTAGCAAATAGATGTAGGAAAAAAACACTCAAAGCAAGAATACACTGCATCACCAAAAAAGATGGCAACACGACATTTCCCCCCAAAGAAATAACTGCAGAATTTGCAAAATTCTACTCCAACCTATACACCTCCCTTAACCCACCTGAGAAGGAAATCAAAGAATTCCTAACAGAGATGAAAATACCTACTCTAACTAACGAGGAACAAGAATTCATGGACAGTCCCATCACCCCAGAGGAAATAGACACAATCCTCAAAAACTTAAAACCACACAAAGCCCCAGGCCAAGATGGCTTCACAGCAGAATTCTATAAGAAATTCAAAGAACCCCTGATGCCCTACTTGACACGCCTGTTTAATGACATCATGGAAGGAGGGCCCATCCCCCAAACCTGGACCCTCTCCAAAATAGTCTCCATCCCAAAACCATTGAAAGACAGCCTCAAAGTAGAATCATACCGCCCGATCTCATTAATAAACCAAGACTACAAAATATTCACATCAATCTTGGCCAACCGCCTGAAAAAATTCTTATCCAAGTTAATAGCCCCAGACCAGACTGACTTTGTTCCTGGTCGCAATATTACAGACCCCATCAGGAAACTACTGAACCTAATTGAACACAGCAAGGCAACTACACTCCCATTGACAATTATGTCCCTAGATATCCTCAAAGCTCTTGATTGCCTAGAATGGAAATACCTATCAGCAGTACTAAATAGCATGAAATTTGGCCCCAACTTCCTACAAACCATCAAACAAATATACTCCCAAGCCTCAGCAAAATGCAGAATTAATAATATGGACTCAAATACCATAACAATCCAAAGAGGCACAAAACAAGGATGCCCACTATCTCCCTTCCTATTTATCCTGGCACTGGAACCCCTAGCAATCCAAATCCGAGCAGCCACAGACATCAAGGGGGTGGAAATAAAAGGAAGAACCTATAAATTAGGACTTTTTGCAGACGACCTAATGGTCACAACACCAGACCCCTCAAACACAGCAACCTCCCTAATCAGAGAACTTAACACATTTGCAATGGTGTCGGGCCTACAAGTAAATTTTGCAAAATCGGAAGCCATGTGCTTCAACCCCCCCCCCCTCACATCCAAAGAGAACTCACTAACACAGGGGTCTGCAACCTTTAAGACCAAAAGAGCCACTTGGACCCGTTTCCGAAGAAAAGAAAAAAACTGGGAGCTGCAAAACCATTGCGACATTTAAAACAAATATAACACTGCATTTTATTTTAAAAAATCCGATTTAAATTTTAAAAAATCTGATTTAAATAAAAAAAATCTGATTTAAATAAAAAAATCATTCATTTTTATCCACCCTGGGGACCACTACCAGGTCACAGCCTGATCCAAGGTGGGTTGCAACAGCATACAAATATTTGATTTGTTTAAAAAAAAAATGAGTCCTCAACTGCACACTTGTGTTAAATGTTTGTCCCATGTCTAATTGAAGACTGCTGGCTTTTACAATAATCTTAGTGTCTTTTACCCTTAATATTCCAGACCAGAGGCTATGTTCACCTCTTCCAACCTCCTCTCTTGCTAAATAAAGCACAGAATTGCACCAGAGAAGCCTGTGATGTTTGTGCTGACTTGCATGCAGGTGGCTGTAGTAGTTCGTAGTGTTCATACCTTTTTAGGGGAGTTCCCAGCCCCCTTAATGACAATGGCGATAGATTTTGCACATGAACACAGATCCAAGTTAGGACTCCTCTCTTCCACGCCAACAGGTGCTTTGTCAAGGCTCCCCTAACACACACTCAGGACAGAGGAAAAACTGCAAAACGTCCCGGCCTTGCTCCAGGGCGGAGAGAGATGCGAGCCCGCGAGAGCGCGGTCTGAGGCTGCGAGCGGAACCAGGAGCGAAGGAGGCAGCGGCAGGGAAACAGGCGCCGCTTCCACGACCATTTTTAAAAAGAGGGCTTCCCCCCTCGCCCTCACCCGCCGCCCCTGGCCCAGCCCGCAGCTGCCTACCTCGTCGTTGCCTCGACGCAGCAGCCAGCAGCCTTCCGAGAGGAACCGCGGCCAGCCAGCCCCCGCGGTCCCACGACCCAGCCGAGGAGTCCTGGCCTCCAGTGCCCGTGCGGGCACGCGTCTGAAGGCCCCTTCCTGCCCCCATCCCGTCCCGCCTCCCAGCTGCTTCTGGATGCCACGGGGTCCCACATAGCCACCGACCTCGGAGCTCCCCTGTCCGCCTCGAGGCCGCCTCCCACGCTAGGAAGACTCCCGGAGCTGGGCAGGATTGGTCCCGCCAGGCAGGCTCGGGGGGCGGCCTCTCCCATGGGCGCCTGCTTCGGAGGTGGAGGCGGGGTCTTCAAAGTTCCCCCTCCCGCTCGCCCAGCTCCATCTCTTCCCCGCCAGAGCCGTCTGACCTCAGCTGAGCTGCGCCGCCTCTGCTGCGTCCCCACCGCCTCCGAGCCCCGCTGCCCCGCTGTTCAAGGCCAGGTGATCCTGGGTATGCCCCTGAGCAGCGCCCTCAGCTTCCGGAGGACGGGCCGCCGGCCAGCTGGAGAAGTGGGCGGGCGTATCCGCCCCGGAGTCCCGGAGCCGCGGCAGCTGTGTAAAAGAGCCGCATGCGGCTCCGGAGCCGCGGGTTGCTGACCCCCGCACTAACATCACCAAGATAAAACTCTGTCACACCAAGTTCAGATACCTAGGGGTACAAATAACCAAAAACCTCAACAAATTATACCTCCACAACTACAAACCCCTATGGCAACAAATAAACAAAGACCTAAAAAGATGGAACAACATGAATTTCACTCTCTCAGACAAAATAGCCATGATCAAAATGATCACCCTTCCAAAACTAACCTACCTGTTCCAAACCCTCCCAATCTGGATTCCCCCAACCCAACTCCACAAATGGCAGAGAAAACCACACTCATTTATCTTCTCACACAAAAAACCAAGAATAAGCACCAGATACCTAAACCTCCCCATCTCAGAAGGAGTATGGGGAATCCCCAACATAGAAGCATCCTACAGGGCCAACCAAATGCGTAATAAAATCCCATATATACTAGAAGACAAATTAGAAGACACCCAAATGCCCTGGTTAGCACAACACAACCAACTACATGCCCTCTTAAACAAACCAGCAGTAAAATCAGCAGCAACTAGACCCCTGACAACCTTCGAAAACCTCATCTCATTTTTTGACAGAATTACAAGCCTGGTAGATGAAGGGAATGCTGTGGATATAGCCTATCTTGATTTCAGCAAGGCCTTTGACAAGCTGCCCCGTTATATTCTTGTAAAGAAGCTGGTAAAATGTGGGCTAGACAATGCTACCATTCAGTGGATTTGTAACTGGCTGACTGACCGAACCCAAAGGGTACTCATTAATGGCTCCTCTTCATCCTGGAGAGAAGTGACTAGTGGGGTGCCACAGGGTTCTGTCTTGGGCCCAGTCTTATTCAACATATTCATCAATAACTTGGATGATGGGCTTGAGGGCATCCTGATCAAGTTTGCAGATGACACCAAATTGGGAGGGGTGGCTAATACCCCAGAGGACAGGATCACACTTCAAAATGACCTTAACAGATTAGACAACTGGGCCAAAGCAAACAAGATGAATTTTAACAAGGAGAAATGTAAAGTACTACACTTGGGCAAAAAAAATATGAAAGGAACAAATACAGAATGGGTGACACCTGGCTTGAGAGCAGTACATGTGAAAAGGATCTAGGAGTCTTGGTAGACCACAAACTTGACATGAGTCAACAGTGTGATGCAGCAGCTAAAAAAGCCAATGCAATTCTGGGCTGCATCAATAGGAGTATAGTGTCTAGATCAAGGGAAGTAATAGTACCACTATATTCTGCTCTGGTCAGACCTCACCTGGAATACTGTGTCCAGTTCTGGGCACCACAGTTCTAGAAGGATACTGACAAGCTGGAACGTGTCCAGAAGAGGGCAACCAAAATGGTCAAAGGCCTGGAAACAATGGCTTATAAGGAACGGCTTAGGGAGCTGGGTATGTTTAGCCAGGAGAAGAGAAGGTTAAGGGGTGATATGATAGCCATGTTCAAATATATAAAAGGATGTCATATAGAGGAGGGTGAAAGGTTGTTTTCTGCTGCTCCAGAGAAGCGGACACGGAGCAATGGATTCAAACTACAAGAAAGAGGATTCCACCTAAACATTAGGAAGAACTTCCTGACAGTGAGAGCTGTTCGGCAGTGGAATTTGCTACCAAGGAGTGTGGTGGAGTCTCCTTCTTTGGAGGTCTTTAAGCAGAGGCTTGACAGCCATCTGTCAGGAATGCTTTGATTGTTTTTCCTGCTTGGCAGGGGGTTGGACTGGAGGCCCTTGTGGTCTCTTCCAACTCTATGATTCTATGATTCATCCTAATGATAAAGGGACACGGCAGAGGGCTGGTATCCGCAATATACAAAATACTACTCAAAAATCCCATGAGCTCCCTAGACACAATCAAAAAATAATGGGAGGATGACATAGGATATGAAATAAACCCCACCCAATGGACCAGAATGTGGTCTAAACCCCCCTTTAAATCCATATCAACAAAAAGAACTCACCCTAAAACTAACCTACAGGTGGTATCTAACGCCAAGAAAATTAGTGCTAATACGCCCAGGAGCCTCACCAAAATGCTGGAGAGGGTGCACCTCCAAGGCACATAATTCCACATGTGATGGGAGTGCCCCAAAATCCAAACATTCTGGACAACAACCACACAAGAAATATGTAAAATAACCAAGCAAGTGTTAGAAACCACCCCAGAACTGGTCTTACTAAACATCTTCCAAGACAATAATGCCCACTTACAACACAAAGAACTCATAACCCATCTACTCTCAGCAGCCAGAAACATCATAACCAGACACTGGAAAGACCTGACAGGAGCAAACATGGACCAATGGTACCAAGTAGTATGGGAAACAGCCCTACTAGAAAAACTAACCAGTAACCTGAAACTGACACGGGGACAAACGGAAGACACCTTCACCTCAGATGAAGTTCCCCTTCATCACACACGCAGCCCAACAAGACAATGACAAAAATCTACCGACAGCATACAAATCAGTATGGCTAACCTGATCCAAAACACCCACAAACCCCACTCACACAGGAAACCAAAGATCACCACAGCCAACCACAAATGAACAATCACGTCCCACGCCAACCCCGACCTCTCTCACCACCAAAGGAGCACAAGCGAACAACAGAGAACCTGCACAGACAACGCTGACACCAAACCCTACACATATTAAGTAAAACAGAAACATCGTCACCCCACCCCACCCATCTCCCCATCCCGCCCACCTCTCTCCCCCTTCTCTCCCTAATGTCTCAACAACAAAAACTGATTTGTAAAAATGTTATACGGAAAAATACGAGAGAGACATTGCACTACTTTTGTAAATCCAGAAAATCTATAATATTTTTTTTAAAAAAAATCATGAATTTTGTACGTTATTTTCACTAATATATGCATATTATATTATATGCATTTATATGCATTTACAGGTTTACCTCACCTATCATCCATTGACCCATTCCCACCACCCTTCTGAGTAATACCCCTCCCCACCCTCTCACTATATATAGGACCTGGTGTATCTGAAGAGGTGTGCATGCACACGAAAGCTCATACCAAGAACAAACTTACCGTAGTTGGTCTCTAAGGTGTTACTGGAAGGAATTTTTTTATTTTTTATTTTGTTTCGACTATGGCAGACCAACATGGCTGCCTACTTGTATATGCATTTATATGTACACTTTGCCTTAGTATATGCATTTTGTACACATTTTTTGGCTGGAGGACTGTGGGTGTGCAAATTTTGAAAGATGGCTGTGTTTTTCTTCCTGTATTGTTTTGGGAAGTGAGAATTAGGTAAATTTGCCTGTAAATGTGAACTGAATAGAATTTCTGTCCTAGCAGTGGTTTTAGCTGTAGGTGGCAAGTGGTATTCTGTCCTTTTTCCTTTTCAGCCATCCTAGTAGATTATTTCTGGGTCCCCATCTGAGACTGACTCATGATGTCACAGAGCTGATTTGGAACTGGCTCTGTGAGATGAACAAAAGCCAAGCAGAGATTGGGAAAATGTTTGGGTCAGTTTCCTCCAGACTGAAGCCCAGATGTTTGAAAGGACACTCAGATCCATTCCAACAGCACAGGTGACATTTAATATCTTCCAAAATCTACTGATTTGAGTGGCAGAGACCTTTTGGTAGCAAAATATTGTCAACATAATCCAAAAATTAACTGGGGATTTAAGAGCCCAGGTTCCCCTACTCTCCCATGCCCAAAAGAGCTGCCAAAAAACTCTCGGGGGGGGGGGGGAACACAGCCCAATCTTTGTTTAGTCATTAATGTCAAGAGTAAAAGCAGAGAGACTCTTAGGAAATGCTTTAAATGATTAGGGGGATCTTAACTCCAAGGAGCTAAATAAATGCAAAGTAATTCCTCCAAGACCCTTTGCACTGCTTCATAATGTAATCTCATTTCTAAACACACAATTACAGATTTTTTTAAAAGAAAAGAAAAAGAAAGCAAAGAAAATAAAACAAGCCAAAGAAAAGAATAATTATTTTCTGCTTCCTCATGCAAATCCTTTGACCAATCATTTAAGGATCAGGAGCAATTCAAGCTTCTGGTGGAAACACCCAATTGAAGGCCTGGGGGGCGGGGTGGAGGGAGAGGGAGAGGCTCTGGGGGGAATGGGGGGGGGAGTGAAAGGATTTACTTTTCTAAGAACCAGAATTAACAAAGGTCCTATTTTCTGTGCTTATAGTGTCTGGCTAGACAGGCCTTGCTGACAAGCTCTCAAAAAAACATGTGTTGGGCCTGTTGAAAAGGGGCTCACTGTTAACTGACAGACAATTGAACTGACAAATTGTTTCATTGTAGTTGACAGGGGGAGCGCAGTATAAGATAATTATGGTGAGGAGGGAAGCGAGAGGTCGGAGGTCAGAAGACACGTCTGACCCTGTTTTCTGAAAGACCTGAATGGAACCTGGGTCGCTCCAGGAGCCCAGAGTGTGACACAGACTCCTTTTCCCATTCTCATGATTAAGAGCTAAAGAATATTGAGAAGAAGAGCCTCCTCCCTCCCCAACCGCACCCAGGCGGAGTTTCAGCTCTCACAGAAAACACTCAGCGCAACTTCTCCTGCTAACAGGCTCACAAAGTCGCTTTTCGATAAACTCCATTTCCCAGCCCTGGCTGCAATTCTGATGCGTCAAAAGGAAGACAGATGTGCCATTTGGACAGCAGGGTCTGCGCCCGTGGTGTGATCCTGGTGTTGCAATTTTGATAAGTCAGAGAGGAGGCAGAAGTAGTTTCCAGGTTTGCCAGGTGGAGGCACAAATCTCTAGGTGGCCTTTGGCAGCCTGCTGCCCCCTCTCAGGCCACAGCAACTGAGGCAGGTCAATGGCATTCGCTCTGCAGCCACTGGTACTGGGGTACCCCGGCCTCCCCAAGTTTCCATATGAAAGCGGGAAAATGCATCACATTCAGTCATCACAACTTCTCCAGCTTCAGTATGTAGCAGGTTTGGGAGAGCACTTTCATGAATGATTTCAAGGGCAGCATGCTGGAAGCCTATAAAGCAAGAAGCAACCTTTTACGACCTAAGTTTGATAACCGAGACCCAGTACAGAATGGCTGACTGTCCTATTCCTTAGAACACCACACCAGAGCCGCTCTAGAAAATTAATGCTAGGAGTATCCTTGGCTGACGGCAAGTGAAATGGGATCCCTGACTGACATCCCTCTGATTTCTGTTTTCAGACACACGGCAGCCTTCAGTCTTGACAGGTGTGCCAATTCATCACATTCCATCTGCATAGAGATGCTACTAGACTCCAAGCTGATCTTTGCTGGTCTAAACCAGGCAGTCCTGGAGGAAGCAGAGGCAGGCACAAAGCATCCTTTCATTTCCAGAACGCAAGGAGTGTCTGTTGGATTAGTTGAAAGTAGTGCTGTGCTGAAAATGACTTCTGCATTATTATTATTATTATTGTTGTTGTTGTTGTTGTTGTTCAGTCGTTCAGTCGTGTCCGACTCTTCGTGACCCCATGGACCAGAGCACGCCAGGCATGCCTATCCTTCACTGCCTTTCGCAGTTTGGCCAAACTCATGTTAGTAGCTTCGAGAACACTGCCCAACCATCTCATCCTCTGTCGTCCCCTTCTCCTTGTGCCCTCCATCTTTCCCAACATCAGGGTCTTTTCCAGGGAGTCTTCTCTTCTCATGAGGTGGCCAAAGTACTAGAGCCTCAACTTCAGGATCTGTCCTTCTAGTGAGCACTCAGGGCTGATTTCTTTGAGAATGGATAGGTTTGATCTTCTTGCAGTCCATGGGACTCTCAAGAGTCTCCTCCAGCACCATAATTCAAAAGCATCAATTCTTCGGCGATCAGCCTTCTTTATGGTCCAGCTCTCACTTCCGTACATTACTACTGGGAAGACCATAGCTTTAACTATACGGACCTTTGTCGGCAGGGTGATGTCTTTGCTTTTTAAGATGCTGTCTAGGTTTGTCATTGCTTTTCTCCCAAGAAGCAGGCGTCTTCTAATTTCGTGACTGCTGTCACCATCTGCAGTGATCATGGAACCCAAGAAAGTGAAATCTCTCACTGCCTCCATTTCTTCCCCTTCTATTTGCCAGGAGGTGATGGGACCAGTGGCCATGATCTTAGTTTTTTTGATGTTGAGCTTATTATTATTATTATTTAAAAAAACCTATTCTGCCTCAATTAATGAGAAAAGAAATTGCCTTTCAAAATTGGCAAAGGAGAGATAATGTCAGTGATATTCTCATGGGCAGGATGCAAGATTTTGTTGTACTTACCACATTCCAAGGTAGTCAAGGGTCTGTCCGTCCCCCCAAGTTCTTCCTTTCACTCCACATATCATTCTGCAACCTTCCCAGGTGCCCCCACTTCTTGTGCTATTCAAAAGGACGAAGGGCAGGAGGGATGTTTGGGCCAGCTAAGGAACTGCATTGCACTGATAAGCCAGGCCAAGTCAGGTGATACTCCCTGAATTTTAAAACAGCTTCTTAGTTAAGCAGACGCTCTGGTCTAAGCAGTTGTCTTTGCCTCTTGCTCCCTCTCAGGTGGCCACTTCTGCATGATCAAAAAAGAGGACACTCATTTGCCTAAAACTGGGGTATGCCTAGTTTCTATGAATGTATGCAAATTTAGAAAAAAAGTACTATAATTCAGCTGCAGATGGGAATGTGGTGGATGTGCCAGGTTAATGTCTTTCCTTGGAATCGGACTGAATAAGAGTCAATAAACTGAAGCTTAATTCAAACAGGACCACCGCGCTCTTAGCATGTGGTTCCTAACCCAGTTGTGCCCTGCTCTGGATGGAACGGCACTTCCTCTGAAGGAGCATAGATGTAGCTCAGGGTATTTCTGGATCCACCAGTCACTTGAGGCTCAAGGAGTCTATGTGTGGCCTTCCATCAGCTTTGACTGGTGGCCCATCTGTGCCCCAATCCTGAGAAGGAGAGGTTAATTTTTGTTTTCCGCACTCCGGCGGCCTCTAGGTTGGGCTACTGCAATACATGGGGCTGTCTTTGAAGATGTTCACAAACTGCAGTCGGGTTGTTGACTGGGGCAGGACTGTCTGGGCACATAACACAAATTTTGGCATGACTGCACTGGTTACTGACTCAACTCAAAGTGCTGATTTTGACCTATAAAGCTCAATACCTGATGGACCACCTCTCCCTACATGAACCAATCCAGACCCTGTGATTGACATCGGAGGCCCTTCTTTGTGTGCCCCCTCCATGGGAGGTCCTGGGGGTGGCAGCAGGAGAATAGGTCTTTTCACTTGGTGGAATGCTTTCCCCAGGGAGGCATGCATTCTGGTGCTTTCTCTATCTGTTTTTAGGCACCAGCAAATACTTTTCTCTTTACCCAGTCTTTGGGCCTTTTTTTTTTTTAAATCATTTTTATTTGATTTTACAAATGTAATTTTATAACACTAATGAATACATATCCATATATAGAGATTTATCTGGAGACTTCCCCCCATTCCCCCCATGGGACCTATTGCCATCATTTTCAACTGCATATTATTTTATATATTTTTTTAATCTGTCCATATTGTCCATAGTGTTTGTTACATTATAAATGAAATTAAAATCCTGCTAATGTTTTCATCTGTTTACAGTGGTCTCCTAAATAATTTCTAAATTCCCCCCATTCTTTCTTGAAGTTTTTGTTCCCTTGGTTCCTGAGCTTTCCAGCCAGCCTTGCCATTTTGGCATAGACTAACAGCTTGGTTTGCCATTTCTCTATGGTAGGGACTCATCTTTCCATCTCTGGGCTAGTAGCTAGTCATTTCTGCTCCTTTGGGATGTCGGTACCTACAATTCCTAATAAAAATGCTTCTGGTTGTTGTGTGTTTTTTTAAACAAAAGTTATTTTAAACATTTTTTCCAGTTTCATTATATATCATTTCCCAGAAAGCTTTTATTACCTTACACAACCACCACATATGATAAAAGGTACCTTGTTTTTCTTTACATTTCCAGGAGGTATTTGTACTTGTTTTATACATGTTTGCTAACTTACTAGGAGTCAAATACCACCAGTACATCATTTTCATATAGTTTTCTTTTTCTTTTTTTTCTTTTTAAACAGAATTTATTAGCATTTTCATAATATAACACAAACCCAACCCCACACCTACAAATACAAAAACAAATACAAATACACATAATGTCAGGATTCTTCTTCTTATCTATATACCTTGCAAAAAAAAAAATTCCTAGTTCTGAATCTTGACTTTTGACTTCCCCCGCCTATTCACCTTCGGTTTTAAATCAATATACTATTTCCTTAACAACTTTTCTCTGTAAAATTTTTAACTTTACTTAAAAAGAAAAAACACAATTGTCTTAATCTTTGCATTATAGCCTAGATCTTAACCAAGTATTCTTATAGCTAAACTTATTTCTTCTATCCTATATCGTGCTGCTTTTAACTTAAGATTCAATATCTCCTTACTTATTTAAAATAAACTTGTAATTAACAGACCTCACACTCCGATTTCGGATACCATGGCAGACCATTTGGATTATACATTTAATATTTCAACCCACTCCCCCTCTGTCCATTGTCTTTTTCTGTCTTTCACCAGAACCAAATCTCCAATTGTCTTCCTCTAAGTGTCCACAGGTCCAGGCTGCATCCACAACAAACCCCGCATCGAGCCTCAGGGTGTTCCTCCCCTCCATTCTGGGTTTCTCCGTTTCTTTTTCTTCTTCTTCTTCTTCTTGTAGAAATCTTAATTCCTTGTCCCTTGCCCCCGAGCTGCCACCTCGGAGTCTGGATATTGTAAATTTTCCCGTTCCAGGGCTGCCACCCCCAGAAACCGGCCCCCCTTCCTTTCGGAGTTGCCCAGCCATCTCAAACCATCCTTCAAGCGCCCCTCCCAGCTCTTTGCCAAAGTTTGTTTCCATTGTGTAGAACTTTTGAAAAGCCTCTTCTGTGGAAAGTAAGTTCTTTTCATTTATAATTCCACTCAAAATTTGTAGTTTTCGATTAAGCAGTTCCAGTTGCAAGACAGTAAGCATTTCCTCATCCTCCAAACCAGAGCTCGATACCAGTGCAAGCGCAAAGTCCAGCATTTTAGGAGGGAGGGTGAGTATCAAGTTTCAGTTCCTGTCTCTTCCTTTCTTTGTTTCAGTTTTTTCCCACGAAAGTCCAAGTCGTCGCCATTTCTCCGATGCCGGAGTATAAAGACCAAAACTTCAAATGGAGATATTTTTTCCCCAGTTAACCCCCGAAGGGAAATCTCAACAGCCTCAGTTTTCAAATTCCAGATACTTTCTATCGATTGTTGTAGCAGCAGTCACTTAAAGAGTTAATTCCTTTCATCTCCCGAAGGGAGGGAGGCGGGCTGCCTTTCTTCTTTCACCCAGATCGTTCCAGGAATACAAAGAGTCAATCAATTACTCACCGCCTCTGGGTTCTTAACAGCTCATTAAGGACAGGTAGAACTTAGACGCTCATCACAGGCTTTGTCGCCGCATTTACATCCCGGTTGGGGCATGTCCCCTATAGCCCGGCTCCGTCGTCCCTTCACCCCCACTCCCCCTTTACAGGGGGAGCGGGGGAAGGGTTCGGAGCCACAACGGGCACAGCCGGGGAGCCCAGGGTGCGGGACGCTCTTCCCGCACCCCAACCGGAGCCCCGCTTTGCGGTAGCAGGGCTCCTAACCCCCGGGATGGACTGGGTGCTTCGCAGCCGAAGCAGCCCACGACCACCCGCAATGGCGTCAGCCGCCGGAAGTCTTCATATAGTTTTCTTTCAGCATACAACATGCTGTGAATGTCAAGTCTGTTTTCCATAACCTTTCCCAATCTGAAAGCTGAATATTATGCCCCAAATCCCTTGCCCAGTGTCTCATTATGGATTTAACTTGTTCAGTCTTTGGGCCTTTCATTTGAAGGGTTTGGGGCATTTGTGGCCTCTTTCAGCGGAGCGGGATATGCAAGACCTGTCTTTTAGCTGGATATATGTGCTTTTAGGCTTTGATTGGTTGTGTTTGTTTTAAATGGTTGTAAAGTTGCTTTGGGTCCCCTTCGTGAGGAAAACAGCCAACAAATAGAAGAAATAAATAAGCAATAGACATAGTGCATCTTGTCACAATGGGGGAGACTGCAAGAGGTGAGCTGTGGCCTCTTCAGCCGGCTTCCCCGGTGCTCCCTGTTGGTGGCCAACTTTAAGGGCCAGTCCTGTCTCTTAGGATTCTTTCTCTTTAAAATGGGATGGGACTAGATGGTCCTTTAAGTTGAGGACTGTCCTCTGTAAAATAGAAGGCATGCGTTTTCCTCATTCTGGTCTCAACTGCCAGGGAGTGGCATTGTCATCAAAAGATACTGGAGAATTTTTCTCCTTGTCACCTAAAGCAGATGGAAACCTATGACAAATAGATACCTTGTACGGTAATTATAAATATTTATTCCGATGAAACAGCTAGGCATTCCTTTCCATAATGATCTTCAATGCCCAGTGGCGCATAGGAGTGGCTGGCATGTAGAGGTTTCCCAAACATTGGAATTTCCCAGAAGGGTTTGCACCACAGCTGTCTGCATGGAAGGCAGAAGGGAAATGGGAGGGGGGAATGCAAGAGCTGGGGGGGGGGATCCAGTTCTTGAAGTAGACCACAGCTGAAATTGATCAGAATACTTTTCTCTGATAGGTTTCTTTTTCTCACCCCTGCAAGAAAAAGAGGGCCACTTTGCAGAATTTTCTCCAAATATTACCCACCATTTTTGGAGGTGGCTGCTATTCTCCCCCTCCCAATGCCTCAAATTGACACCAAGTCCAGGACATCGCAGAGGATACAAAATGGGGCCGTGCTGCTATCAACAAAGTAGCTGCCACTCAGAAGCGGGTTCCCCCCTCTTGCCCAGTGGAGCAGAGCCAGGCACAAGTTTCTCCTTCCCAGCAGCAGTGTCCCTGCTGCTTAACAGGAGGGAAAGGTGGAGAGGTGGTGTGGTGTCAAAGTGTAGCAGAAACACCAGGTGGGCTCTGCTGGTGCACCCGGCCACACCAAACTCCCCACTGCCTGGCCCCTCTGTTTCTCCCACCTGGGGAGCAGCAGCAACCCCCCTGCTAGGAAGTGAGCAATGCAGCTCTGCCCCAGCAGGAGAAAAAGGAGCAGTACGCCTCTGCCACTGCTAATGGGGAGCAGCAGGAAACCCTTCAGGAATTTATCCACCCCCTGGGGAAATTGGCTCTTCACACCCTCTCTGTCTTCACACCCCCGTCCCAGTTTTTCAGTGGAAAATGTTCATTGGCCATTTGTGCATAGTTCCGTCTTTTTATTTATTATTTTAGTTCCTGCATTGAGATTGCATCTTTCCTCCAAGGTGCTGCTGCAGCAGCTGTGCCCGTGTTTCTCTTTCCATTTTAGGTTAGGCTGAGAGACTGCAAATGACTCAGGGATTCCCGGTGAGTTCCATAGCTCAACAAGGATTTGAACTCTGGTCATATCATAGAATCAAAGAATCATCGAGTTGGAAGAGACCACAAGGGCCATCCAGTACAACCCCCTGCCAAGCAGGAAACACCATCAAAGCATTCCTGACAGATGGCTGTCAAGCCTCTGCTTAAAGACCTCCAAAGAAGGAGACTCCACCACACTCCTTGGCAGCAAATTCCACTGTCGAACAGCTCTTACTGTCAGGAAGTTCTTCCTAATGTTTAGGTGGAATCTTCTTTCTTGTAGTTTGAATCCATTGCCCCGTGTCCACTTCTCTGGAGCAGCAGAAAACAACCTTTCACCCTCCTCTATATGACATCCTTTTATATATTTGAACATGGCTATCATATCACCCCTTAACCTTCTCTTCTCCAGGCTAAACATACCCAGCTCCCTAAGCCGTTCCTCATAAGGCATCGTTTCCAGGCCTTTGACCATTTTGGTTGCCCTCCTCTGGACACGTTCCGGCTTGTCAGTATCCTTCTTGAACTGTGGTGCCCAGAACTGGACACAGTATTCCAGGTGAAGTCTGACCAGAGCAGAATATAGTGGTACTATTACTTCCCTTGATCTAGATGCTATACTCCTATTGATGCAGCCCAGAATTGCATTGGCTTTTTTAGCTGCTGCATCACACTGTTGACTCATGTTAAGTTTATGGTCTACCAAGACTCCTAGATCCTTTTCACATGTACTGCTCTCAAGCCAGGTGTCACCCATCCTGTATTTGTGTCTTTCATTTTTTTTTTGCCCAAGTGTAGTACTTTACATTTCTCCCTGTTAAAATTCATCTTGTTTGCTTTGGCCCAGTTCTCTAGTCTGTTAAGGTCATTTTGAAGTGTGATCCTGTCCTCTGGGGTATTAGCTACCCCTCCTAATTTGGTGTCATCTGCAAACTTGATCAGGATACCCTCAAGCCCATCATCCAAGTCATTGATGAAGACGTTGAATAAGACTGGGCCCAAGACAGAACCCTGTGGCACCCCACTAGTCACTTCTCTCCAGGATGAAGAGGAGCCATTAATGAGTACCCTTTGGGTTCGGTCAGTCAGCCAGTTACAAATCCACTGAATGGTAGCATTGTCTAGCCCACATTTTACCAGCTTCTTTATGAGAATATCATGGGGCACCTTGTCAAAGGCCTTGCTGAAATCAAGATAGGCCACATCCACAGCGTTCCCTTCATCTACCAGGCTTGTAATTCTGTCAAAAAATGAGATCAGATTGGACTGACATGACTTATTTTTCAGAAACCTATGCTGACTTTTAGTGATCACAGCGTTCCTTTCTAGGTGCTCACAGACCGTTTGCTTAATGATCTGCTCTAGAATCTTTCCTGGTATTGATGTCAGGCTGACTGGGCGGTAATTGTTTGGGTCTTCTCTTGTCCCCTTTTTGAAAATAGGGACAACATTTGCCCTCCTCCAGTCTGCTGGGACTTCGCCTGTTCTCCAGGAATTCTCAAAGATTACTGCCAGTGGTTCTGAAATCACCTCTGCCAGTTCTTTTAATACTCTTGGATGTAGTTCATCTGGCCCTGGAGACTTGAATACATCTAAACTAGCCAAGTATTCTTGTATTACCTCCTTACTTATTCTGGGCTGTGTTTCCCCTGCTGAATCATCTGCTCCATGTTCTTCAGGTTGGGCATTGTTTTCTTTTTTGGAGAAGACTGAGGCAAAGAAGGCATTAAGGAGTTCTGCCCTTTCTCTGTCTCCTGTTCGCATTTCACCATCTTCTCCTCTAAGTGACCCCACTGTTTCATTGTTCTTCCTTTTGCTACGGACATACCCATAAAAGCCCTTTTTATTGCTTTTAACCTCTCTAGCAAGCCTGAGTTCATTCTGTGCTTTAGCTTTTCTGACTTTGTCTCTACACTTGCTGGCTATTTGTTTGAATTCCTCTCTGGTGACTTCCCCCTTTTTCCATTTTTTGTACATATCCCTTTTAAATCTTAAATCAGTTAAAAGTTCTTTAGATAGCCACCCTGGCTTCTTTAGGCACCTTCCATGTTTTCGTCTCATTGGTACTGCTTGAAGTTGTGCTTTTAATATCTCCCTTTTAACAAACTCCCATCCATCATGAACTCCCTTCCCTTTTAGTATTACTGACCATGGGATCACACCCAGCATTTCCCTAAATTTTCTGAAGTCGGCTTTCTTAAAGTCTAGAATTTGAGTCTTAGTATGCTTGGTTGCTCCTTTCCGCTGTATAATAAACTCTAGAAGAGCATGATCACTCCCACCTAATATCATTCCATAGTTGTTATGACACACATATATTTGTCTTTGTAATTTTAATAATTTGGACTATTGGCCTTTCACAAATTTTGTTGTTGTTTATTGGCAATATAAAGATTTTGATCAGGCTTTGTCCTGAATAGAGGAGTCAATTTGTTATTCTATCATCTTGCCTAGACTGTATTATCTGTTTTGACTACACTTGTCTTTTTATATCTTTACACAGGATGGGAAGTTGTGCCCTTTTATTCTTACTCAGCTTAGTCTTTGAGTTTAGTCCTGTCAGTTGCTGAGGTAGCACAGCCCTTATTGCATACTGCACTTCCAATCCACTTCCAATTTTGCTGTACAGGGAACCCACATTTACGGTAACTTGTCTGTATTCAGTTTTAGGCATTTGACAATTAAAAAGAAAAAGTTTAACAGGGGGCAGAAAGGGGGCAGGTGTTGACAGTTCCACCCGCCATTGAACCCAATGTGGTTTGACTGTATGCGATTTTGCTTTAGGTACGATCCCCAAACCTTTGGTTGAATGTATCACAAAAATTGGGAAAGTGTAAGTTTTTGTGTGTATATACAGGTAGTTTCAGAAAGTGCAGATTAGGTAGTTTTGCATCACATTGCGAACAAAATGATTCCCCATCCCCTATACCTAACAGCTACCGGTTTGGGCATGTTTATGGATAGAGATACATCTGTCAGCAACCATCAGCTGTTAGTGTCCAAATAACACATACAAATAATTGGATAGGAGATGGTTACTGCATTTGCTTGATGATGTTGAACACTGAATATTTGTCTATCCTGAGACAGGCCATTCTTATCATGCATCTCCTGGAGAGCCAGTGTGGTGTAGTGGTTAAGAGCGGTAGACTCGTAATCTGGGGAACCGGGTTCGCGTCTCCGCTCCTCCACATGCAGCTGCTGGGTGGCCTTGGGCTAGTCACACTTCTCTGAAGTCTCTCAGCCCCACTCACCTCACAGAGTGTTTGTTGTGGGGGAGGAAGGGAAAGGAAAACGTTAGCCGCTTTGAGGCTCCTTCCGGTAGTGATAAAGCGGGATATCAAATCCAAACTCCTCCTCTTCTTCTTCTCCTGGTGGAAAGTATGCATTGTGCAACATGCTTATATCCCACTTGTGGCATTTTCTACAAACTTGCACAGAGTTCCCAAATGATTTATCCCCGAATCTCCAGATTTTAGCCATGATGGTCTATCTGCACATTGTGTGAATGTTGTGGCTTGCAAGGGCACCACTGGGAGACAAGCACATCATTCCAGCTCTGAACTACTTTTGAACACAATAAATGAACAGCTTGGGAAGGCCCTCATTGTGTGCAGCTTAGGTTGCTATTTTCTTAACCCTGTCTCATTAAGATGGATG
Source organism: Lacerta agilis (assembly GCF_009819535.1). Classification (NCBI taxonomy): domain Eukaryota; kingdom Metazoa; phylum Chordata; class Lepidosauria; order Squamata; family Lacertidae; genus Lacerta; species Lacerta agilis. The sequence continues at coordinate 552,000 of NC_046319.1, read as the reverse complement.
AGGGTTTTTGCTTATTAGTAATTTGGCAAGTTCCTCTTTGTACAACTTCTCTGCACTTCTCACTAATGATGCTCTGCTCCAGTGATTTACAAAAGAAGCTCCCAGGACCGTCAGGAAAACACAGGCACCCACTTTGGGGGCACTCAAATGGAAATCAAATGTTCTGGAGCCAAATTTTTACTAAATATTAGAAAATGCAGGGAACCCATAATGGAAGAGAGAGAGAATAATATTGTCCCTCTTTTAATTTCACTTCCGGTGTTTAAATCTTTTTTGACCCCAGGATATATATTTGTGCTGTGATTTACATGGAGTTTGAAACTAGGAAAGAATGGGCTTTCCTGCCTTTGTTCTGGTGTTTCAGTGTCATCCTGGAGCAGCTAGAAATGGGTTTTATGACAGTCATTAGAAAATGTTTAGAAACCATTAGTCCCTGTGTGCACATATCTGGTAAATCACTGGAGGAGCAGATTATCACCCTGTGCATTGCCAGCGTTGTTCGGAAAAGAGCTTGCCTCCTCAATGGATAGGGAATGGTTAGATCTGGACCCCTTATATGTTGTGGGGGGGGGTGTATGTGACTAAAACTAGGTCCTCCTGTCAAGGAACTAACTCCTCACTCACCCAGTGTAAGAGATGCTACTCTCTCCTTCTTTGGCAGAGTTTTGTCTCTTCATCCAGTGAAGCAAACAGCTCATGTATATTTATGAAACAAAGCTTTAATAGTAGAGAAATGTGAGACATTGACTGAGAGAAATTGCACATCTTGAGGCAAGCGGCATTTAGCCTCTTTTTAACTGAAGGGAGAGGCTGATTCTAGAGCACCACGTGGAAGCCTTGCCCAGTGGCGTAGGGAGCCGCTTTGCCGCCCGGAGTGGCAAACGCAGGGGCACCCCCGGGGCGGGGCGCCGCTCCCTAGTGATGTCACAATGCATGCACAGCATCCAGGGTGGAGTGTGCATGTGCGGACATGTGCACTCCACCCAAGATTCCGGGCGCGAGCGGCTGGCACCCCTTCCATGTAGCGGCGGCAACTTTTAAGGCTGCAGCGCATGAGCAGCAGCAGAGACAAGTGTCTGTGCTGCTGCTCGCCTGCTGCAGCCTTAAAAGTTGATGCCGCCGCACGGAAGGGGTGCTGGGCGGGCGGCGGCTTGGGAGTGGGGGGTGGCGCCGAGTGTCACCCTCCCCCCAGGCTGGCACCCAGGGTGCTCCGTCCCCATCACCCCCCCTCGGTACGCCACTGGCCTTGCCCTCTAGAGGCCAGGTATCCCATCAATCAAATTCGGCTTCAGTGCTTCTCCTACACTTAAGATCCTCTGGGACTTGGATATGAGGACAGTCATCTCAGACTGTAAGTGGAAGAAATGACGGTCGTAAAACCGTATCAATGTGCATCAGTTAATATACATGGCAATGTTAATTGAAAATCTCCTGCATACTGATCTAGCTTTCAGAGACAACTTCACAAATGACATTATGTTGTTAGCATGGCTGTGAAGTACAAAGGTGGGTGCCACCCCGTTTATGTTGGCAGCGCTTGTACAAATCTTTTGGTTTGAGGTTTTCTGCTATCTGTAAGGCTCCTGCTCCAATGGCTCTACAGCTCTTTTGCTGTTAAATCAACAGAATGATCAGACTCAACAATGGCATTTAAAAGAATTCATGACAGGTTGTTGGCAGCAGCTAGAATATGTATTGCACAAAAATGGAAGACATTGCAAGAGTGACAAATTTCCCTGTAGTTTAAAAAACACAAGGAGCATTGTGAATCTGACAAAATAGTGCCTAATTTGAATGTTTCTGGGGGATTGGAAACTCCAGAACATTTCTATGCTCTGTGGTGGGACTTCATTTCTGACACTGCTGCAAATAGCCTCTAGGACTCAGTGGCTTTAGCAGTGTGTGAAACATGGCTCTTCTAAGGATTTGAGAATGTTCTATATATCATGATGCCTCTCGGTTTTAATTTGAAGTGACTGCGAAAATTAGTCTGTAGTCCCTGTCCTCCCTGGTTGGGTTGTATTGTGTGTAGTGTGTAGATATGTAATGACTAAAATGGATGGATGTTGTTCTCTGCTGTCACTGCTGCCTTGTTCTGACCAGAGTGTTATTCTCCAGGTAAGGATCAGAGCCAGACCTCCCTCTGCATGCAAACACACCTGGGGGCTAGCATACCTGATCTGCCGTGCGTGCCATTGGGGCTAAGGGCTGGACACCAGGGGGGACATGGGGACCCCTCCCTCCAGCATGACAGAAATGGCTAACAGGTTTTGTTTTACTTCCTTTGAAATATTAGCAAGGAAGGACCCCAATGGTCAAGCTAACATCAGAACAGTGTTCTTATAGAAACAAGGTTGGCTCTCTCCTCGGAATTCCTGAGATGTTTTGCTGGAGCAGAGATCTCCAATTTCACCTCCATGTTTCACTTTAGGCAAAATGCTTTGGCATCTTGGGAGTGCAGAGCAGTGAAGTGAAGGAGCTAATAACTCCTCACTGTTGGTGAGTCTTTGCCTGGTAGTTTACATTTAAGCCTATTGCTGGATGTCTACATTCTCCTGTAAGGTTTCCATAGGGTCTAAGGCAGCAAAGGAAGACTTTAGTGTTAAATTACTGCTGTGGAATCAAGCTAGTAGTCCACTACTGTTTCAAACAGGGCACCCAACAAAGGCAGCTGGTGAACATAGGTGGCTGTTCATCAGTTAAAAGGGGAGTGCTGTACCGGTAATAAGTTTTCTTTAATAAATAAATTTGTGGGGACTTTGTATTTACTCAGTGGTAAGGAAAAGACACTTCGTACATGCTCATTGGTGAGTTTCTTTACTGTTACTTGACATGTTATAGAGATGAATGAGCCAAGTAGTGAAAATAGGTTTTGGTTCTTAGTTTTGGTAAACCCAGGATAGGACTGTGCTAATCTGTTAAAACAGGAGGATCTCCCAAACTGCAGAAAAAATATTGAAATCAATCCAGGAAGTCTCTGTGGGTTTTACTCCCAGCACGATGCCTTCTGAATCCTCAGATGCATGGGAATGACTATGTGATCACTCTTATCTGTGTATTCATATATTTTTATGTGTTTGATCTGGTAAATTTATGCACTTATCGATGACCCTTTCCCACCGCAGGGAGGTGGGACTGATTCAGAGGGTCCGCCCAAGCCACCTAATGGATCCAAATGGTTGTCAGGAATGTGGCCCACCCCCAGTGCAATGGAAGAGTCAGCCTCAGAAATTGTGCAAGCGGCTGACTCTGCAGATGAGAGCTGTCTGTATGATTTTAGAGAGAACAGCCCAGGGCCCCTCCTTTCCAGGGAAGAAGCTGTTAGCTTCCAAGGGGAGGAAGAGTTGGAAGTCGGCCAAAGTGTTGCCGGGCAACCAGCTGATTCCCTGGTGGCCCGCTGGAATGTGGAGTTAACCAGGGCTATCAACTGCCTGGCTCCAAAGTGCCCTCTCCGGTTGTATGGAGCCCAGGCAGCCCTATGGTTTCCCCCGGAGCTGAGGTTGCTGAAACTGTCACTGAGACGGCTAGAGTGCCGGTGGCGGAAAACTCATTCTGAATCTGACCGGACACGGGTTAGAACTCAACGTTGAGCCTACCAAGTGGCAATAGCGATGGCAAAGAGGACCTTCTTCACCGTCTTTATTGCATCTGCAGAAAACAGCAGCAGGAGACTCTTTCAGGTGGTTCGCAATTTAACAGAACCACCTTTGCCATCAGGGGCTGGTAAGGACCCCAAGATCTCCTGGAATGATTTTGCAAAGTTATTTGCAGATAAAGTCGCTCAGATTAGGAAAGAGGTGGTCTCTACCAGCTCCATTTGGTACACAGGCTGAGACCCTACCTGCCGGCAGACTGTCTCGCCAGAGTGGTGCATGCTCTAGTTATCTCTCGCTTGGATTACTGCAATGTGCTCTATGTGGGGCTACCTTTGAAGGTGACCCGGAAACTACAACTAATCCAGAATGCGGCAGCTAGACTGGTGACTGGGAACGGCTGCCAGGACCATATAACACCGGTCCTGAAAGACCTACATTGGCTACCAGTATGTTTCTGAGCACAATTCAAAGTGTTGATGCTGACCTTTAAAGCCCTAAACAGCCTCGGCCCAGTATACCGGAAGCAGTGGTGGAGCTTCATGCTCCGGCACTGGCACCGGCGGACGGAGAGCAGGCGGGGTTGGGGCTGGTGCACGCCCCGGGGGCGTGGTGCGCTGCCCACAGGGGCATGGTGTGCGTATTGTATTTTAATTACAGTGGACCCTCAGATTTTTGGATCTTGAATGCGGCCAACCCTGAAGTATATACTTTCAGGTTTTGCCATGCATGCATGCGCAGAAGTGCTCTATTGCACCATGCACCTATGCAAAAGCAGCACCTCTAGATGAAGACTTTTTGGGGTACCTACAGACCCCCAGAATGAAATAAGTTCATATCCAGAGGGTCCACTGTATTTTGTTGGAAGCTGCACAGAGTGGCTGGGGAAATCCAGCCAGATGGGCAGGGTATAAATAATAATAATAATATGTTGTTGTTGTTGTTGTTGTTGTTGTTGTTGTTGTTGTTGTTGTTATTGGTTGCCCTTCTTTCCAAATGAGCCCTAAGTTGCAAACAACAATTGATAAAACACATTAGAAACAATTCTGATACAGATGAAGATTGGGAATGCAGCAAGTTTTGAATTTTCTCAATCATAAATTCTGTTTGCCACATTTTCACACCAGGTTTTTCAAAGTCCTCACAAAGAAATCATTTTTTTAGCACACATTTCTCCTAATATACACATTTTTGTCTGTAATTTTGTTGCATATTTTTTGCAAAGCAATTTCCCCTAATATAATGTATTTTGTCTACTGCTTTCACTAATATATGCATTTTATATATGCATTTCCCAATAAAACATGCATGTTTGTACTCTTACCCCCACCCCCCAGAACTGTACTGTAAAATTTGGAGAATGCAAATTTCAAAGGAGAGATGCATTTTGGTTAGCATATAGTTTCAGGAAGTTTTGCATTAATACACATATGTGAATTTCCGCCCTACTCTGTAGCTCCCTGTTCCTTCGCAGGCTGCTTTGCCACCTAGAACAGGAGAAAGCAATGCAGGCAAGCTCCCTCACAGGAAGAGCTCCTGAGAGGACGCTGGTATTGGTGGCAGAATTCTCTGAAGAGGACTCTCTGCCTGTTCCAGTTGCTGGGCTGGGGAAATTGAGCGAGTCCAGATTCTGCTTCCCAGTGGAAGATAGCTCAGAAAGATGCCTCTGTTCCCATGGGAGCTGAGCCTGCACTGTGGCCAGAGCCCTGCTCTGCTGCCCTTGGAGCTGTGCAAAGGTCAGAGGGGAAAGGGCAAGGTCTGATAACAGAAGAGAGCCACATCAAATCATTCATGTCAAGTTTTTTTCAGGAGCACTCCAGCCCTGGACGGAGAGACACAGAAGAGCAGCGTCGATTGTTCAGGCAGGTATGGATCAGCTGCCTGCTTGCCTTTGTCACACATGAAACTAGAAAGAAGGGGGAGTTGTGTGTTCACCCAGAGATGGCTGAAGACATTCTGTGCCCCCCATGGAAAATCCAAGTGGCTTCAAACCACCCGCTGCCATTTATTATTATTTTTATATTAATTAGGGCTTATTGTACTGGGAACGCTTCCTTAACTGCAACAAGACATTAAATAACCCAGTGGCAAACTCCCTCTGATCAACTCTTGCAAGCAATAGTGGTGTCCCAGACTGCCGCTTTTGGTAAAGCTGACTTCACTTTTATTAGATAGCCCACGTCTGACACTTTCCATACATTTGCTGGGGTGCAGTTTACAACATGGAGGGTGGGTACCATTGGCTATGTGCCCAATGGCTTTGCCACTGACCTCCACTGCTTCCTGGAAACCTGGTGCAAAATGCAACCAGTGGTGCCTCTGGCTTCAGGGCTCCCTTGCAGGCCTTTACACCCCAATAAAAGGCAGAGATTAATATTTTTAAGGTGTGATTTTCTCGTTCAAAAATTGCAATTTCAGCGGGGTGCGAATATTTCCCAAGCTACGTTGTGGGCAAATATTCTTTTTTGATTATTCATCTGCCCCAGCTGCAACAAAACACGTCTCTCCCAAATCCGCGGCTGCAGCTGCAACAGGGCGTTGTAATTCTCCAACGTTTTGACTTCACCTCCAAGGCGCAGCCTTCCACTGTCTCTCAAGGCCGGTGGATGCCAACCAACCAGGGCCATTGTTTTCTCTGACTGCCACTGCTGCTTTTGTACCATTTTCTCACGGAATAGTCCTTCTTTCTTGTTCCTGGACCAGTCACACCCCAAACAATCAGGGATCTCATTGTGAAAGGGAGGACTTCATAATCCTACATTATCAGTCCCTTTGGGCCACGTGATAACATCACTGAGGGTAGGCTGATAACTGAGTTTAAGGACAATACCTCCTGCATCAGTCGCCTGGGCAGTCCCAGCCAACCAGGCACCATGTACTGAACAGGAAAATGTCAAAATGCTATGGAGGCAGCCAGCTTTAGTCGCATGAAGATGCCATTGAGGGTGGGCAGAATCAGTCAAGGGTGATGAAAACCAGTAAGGATAATATAAGTGGTTGGACTCAAGGATTGTAAAAAATAATGAAACGGAGGCTGCTTTTCAGGGCGGGTGCCAGGATCTTGCGGGCTCTTCGGCTAGGCACCGCCAGGCTCAAACTACTTACGGCATCTTGTTGGAAGATTCAATACAGACAAATGAAGGTACTTTGTGCAGCACAGAGTTAAAGTATGGCTCCCCCCCCCCCAGGAGGCCACCAACTTCGAGGGCTTTCAAAGAGGACTGGACAAGTTCATGGAAGAGATGGCTATCAATGGCCATCAGGGTGCTCAGGTTTCTGAGAATCATTTGAATCCCATAGGCATCTGGGTCACCACTGTGAGAACAGAAGGCTGGGCTAGATGGGCCATTAGACTGACCCAGAAGACTCTTCTTATGTGGCATTAATATGCATGGCATTAATCCACTAGTCCTCCAACCAACCTCTTATTACTTAGAGCTTCATCCTGGACTTTAATCTTCAGTGGGAGACTGTTTCCAGGTAGAAAGGAGCATACTGACTTTTCTGCCCCCCCCCATTCTCTTAAATTTTATATTTAGTAATACTTATTTGCATAAAAACATAGAAATAAAAGTACCACAAATATTCTTTAGACAATCCAGATTGGAGGGTCCATTCATGGTTGGGGAACTCTGGGCAATGTCATACTTACTGTAAGTAAATCTGTTAATATCAATGGGTTGCATCCAATGTTAGTGCTACTCAGAATAGATCCATATAAATTAATGGACATGACTAATTTAGGTTTATTAATTTCAGTGGGTCTACTTTGAGTAGGATGGGGGGTGGACCTTGGTAATATGGCATCCTGTGTGAGGCCAAAATTGGACACCTGTCCACAGCCCTTCTGCTACCTTTCCAAGGCCAGGTAAGCAAGGCCCTGGGCTTTGGGAAGGAGGCCTGAGGTTCTGACAGGGTCCTAGAGCCCTCCCTCCTATTTCCCAAAGCTTTGGGAATGAGGACTCTAGGACCCTGTCAGAATTCCAAGTCTTCTTCCTAAAGCCCAGCACTTACTAGACTTTGAGAAGAAGGCCCCTTGGCCCTATGCCCTGTGCAGGGGAACACGTCACGCTGCCCTTAGTCCACCTTTGTGCAGAACTTAGGTGGCTAAGACCTTCAGGGCATGAGTTATTTGAGTCCATTGACTTCATAGAATCATATACTTGCAGAAGAGATGGAAGGGATCACCAGGATCTGAATGGGTTTGACTAATATTGGATCTTACTTAATATTTCAAGACAAACGTCATGATATGTTTCAAAAGGATTTTAACATAGCAAAGATGGTTTCCAACTTTCCAAAATAGGAAAGGCTTCATTTCCTATAGTGGCTCATAATGTGACTTTTACAATCACTAAAGCTTCTCAGGCATTCTGCAACCAATTTTCTGCAGTAGATCTTTAATGTTTTGCAAATATGAGTTAGGCTGTGTACACACCAAACACCTGAAGCACTTTTAAAACATGTGGCTTCCCCAAAGAATCAGGGAGACTGTTGTTTAAGGGTCCTTGGGGTTGTAACTCTGAGAGGAATAAACTACAGTGGTACCTCAACTTACGAGCGACTCGACTTCCGATGTTTTCAACTTCCAAATCAGTTCTGGAAGCGAAAAAATGGCCGCCGCTTCCGAAATTTTCGACTTCCGAAGGGAAAGCAGCAGCACGATACCTCGACTTACGAGGTTTTCAATGCGGTTTTTTCGACTTGCGAAGTTTTTTTCCATTCCGAGATGGTGCCTTCGACTTACGAAGATTTCGACTTATGAGGGCGCCTTTGGAACGGATTATCTTCGTAAGTCGAGGTACCACCGTACAGTCCCAGGGATCTTTGGGGAAAGCCATGCGCTTTGAATGTGTGGTGAGTAGGCAGCCCTACAATGAAATCTTGAAGTTTGCCATACTCCTGTTCATGGTTCCAGCCAGTAATGCCTCCTTCCCTTTACAGGCAACTTCTGAAAGGAAGAACTAACTTCCTGGCAATGAAATGACAACTTTGAAAGCACAACAGTGCAAATGACACCCCAGTGGCTTTCACCTTCTACACTGCCTTGTCTGCCACAACCCTTGCTTGGGCAGTTCCACCTGAAACCAATGCCTTGAAAAGGAACGTGTGGGCAGTGTCATTGTCACATGATGCCGCAACCCAAGCAGCGCAGTCTTTAGCATATGCGCCACCAGGGGGCAAAGATCCGCCCAGCGCCCCCCAAATTTAGTTTAGCCCCCAAATTAACTTTTATTATGCTTATGTCAGACACCACGCTTACACCTTATCTCTTGTTTACGAAAGAAGGGAGGAAAAAGAAACAAACTTTTTTATTTGCTCATTTATTTACAATACACTTATACTTAAGTATAGGACACCAGCACACTTAAACTTGTAAGTATTGTTTAGGCACCTACTTGGGAGAAACATCAGTCATGTCAAAGGTGCCGCTGACCCCGCTGCCACATAGCAGCGCAGCTCAATAGAATACGTAACATAATATTTTGATGTAAGAGTTCATTTCGCGTGCACAGCGCCATTGAGAATGACAAGCGCCGCCGTTGTGAATCACAAGCGTCTTTGCTAAATGAGCGCACAAAGTCAAAAGTCCTTTAGTGAAACAGTAGGTATACATTTCGGTAATACCTGGGTGTATATGTATTCTTTTTCTAGCTTGATCAAAATTATTTATTATTTCATAACAGGTAGATAGTTTGGAGCTTAGGCGGCTTCAGGGGCAAGTGCCTGGCGCCCCCAGGATTCGGGATTCCCCAGGGACATCCTAAGGAAAAGTGGGACATTCCGGGATCAATGGAGAAATTGGGACAGCTTCTCTAAATCAGGGGCATCCCTGGAAAATAGGGACACTTGGAAGGTCCATGATGAGGAAATGCTTTGGAAAGTGTGGAAAAACACTTGATGCTCCCCCCTCCAACCTCCCCACAAACAAATCAGAATGAATACTCAAAGAGCAGACCATCTGGTAGTGACTTCAGTCTGTGGTCCAGATTAATTTCCTAGGCATTCAGGAAATTATTCTGCTTTTCCCAGATTATTTCCAGAGTGAATTTGGGGAATCCACTCATCACTGACTGCATAATTCCATGACTCCTCTTGGAGATCAGTTGCTTTTGAACAAACCAAATAATGCTCTCTCTTTCTCTCTGTGTGTGTTTTAGAGAGGCCAAAATGGAATTAGTGATTCTGCATTTTCTAGAAACCAGTATTGCATTCTTAATATCTAAGTCTGAATGTTAAAGCAGAGGGGAGAGGACTTTGCTTTCCAATCCACACAGACCCTAACTAGAAAGCGTTAGAAAGGGTTTGATTAAAAATCTCTCCTTCCCCAGATACAACTTAATATATCTAGCCAACTGAAGAAGAAATGAGCAATTCTACACCCCCCCCCCCAATCGAATTCATTTTCTAGATTAGCAGGGGAAATCCATCACAAATATTATTTATGGGCTTGCAATAAATAACTCTTTGCAGAAGTTGCAATGTGTTCTTTGGAATTTCAGCAGGACCTTCAGCAAGTTGGAAAGGTCAGGTCATTCTGCGATACTAGCTCTATAGTGTTGGAGCCTTTCCCTCATCTGTTCCAAATTAATGGTAATATTTTGTGTTAACAGTGCTCTCAATGGGGGAGCTGTGCAGCAGGCCTGGGAGAGAGCCCCTGCACATTCTTCTTGGGGCTCGGGCACGGGCTGGGGACACAGGGCTCTGTAAACAAAGGTTGAATGGCATTTGTATTGGAGAAACTATTCATTTTGCCTCTCTCTTCCCACTCGCCCTCTTTCATGAGCAACTAGGTTTCATCATTTGGGGTTGGGTCTGTTGGAGGCTCTGCAAAGTCTAGTTCAGAGAGCCAGCAGCAAGGAAAATATGGATCCTGGGTTTATTTTAATGGCTGTTCATGAAGCAGAATGAAGTGGCAGAATTGTGGACAATATAAAACAATATTTTATAATGTTTCCCCACATTAGAAAGCAACAAACAAAAACATCTTGCTGGACTCATTTTCTACATGCATGGCTTGTGTCTGTGAGCATGAAAAAAAAGCCATCTCCCCCCACCCCCCCAGCTTGCAGTAGTCAAGTCCAGAATTTTACCACCTTGTTCTGTAGTGGCAAGCTCCAGGCGACTTCACTTTCACTGTTTTGACACCAAACTTAAACCTTATTATTTTCACAGTCGTGTCCCCCCCCCCAAATAATCCTGGGAACTATAGTTCATCAAAAGTGCTGAGGGTAGTTAGGAGGCCTCATTCCCTTCACAGAGCTGCAGATTCTGTTATGTATTGAAGTTCTCACCCTAGGCCACTAGGGGTGTTGTGTATGTAGTTTCACTCTACCCACTGTGACTGCAGTTCTCACTCAGGTCCACATGCAAATGAAGGATTGCGAGTGCCATTCACGGATTGGGTAGCTAGAGAGAGTTGTTCCTGTTGCATGTTACTGAGTACTATATAAGCAGGCTGGCTCAGCCATTCAGTCCAGTTCTGTTCCAGCCTGAGAATAAAGAGAGCTGCTTGTAGAATCACTGTGTCGTCTGCTATGTCCACCCACTACTTAATAGTTTCCCTCTTCACAGGGGATTCTGGTGAAGGGACCAGGGGTCTCCAAACAACTTTTAGCACTCTTCACAAACCGCAGTTCCCAGGATTCCTTGAAAGAAGCCATGACTTGTAAAGTGGCACAAGAGTACTGCACATGTATGGTCCAGACGTGACCTGTGTGTTTGTGTGGACATAGGCATGTCTGGAGGCCGCCATGTTCATTTCCCACAATTCCCCTGATGTGGTGCAGCTCCAAGGCATCGAGGGAAATTAAAATGCAGCTGCCAAGTTCCCACTATTTACATTGAAGTTTTCCCCAATGCCCCAGAGCAACTTATGTGAGGGACCTTGTGGCAAATTAAAATGACAGCTCTGACTCAGCTGCAGCAGGACCCAGGGCATAGTATCACAAAATTGTAGAGTTGGAGGAGATACTGAGGGTCATTTAGTCCAATCTTCTGCAATGCAGGAATCTCAGCCAAAGCATCCATGACAGATGGCCATCCAGCCTCTAATTAAAAACCTCTAAGTAAGGAGAGCCCATCACCTCCTGAGGGAGACTATACCACAGTCGAACAGAATGTGTGTGCTCTGGACCAGGGGTAGCCAACCACCAAGATGTCATTGGCCACATGCCCAGGAGCCCCAACCAGCATGGTCAATGGTCAGAGACAATGAGACATAACTCTCAACACCTGGAGGGCTCCAGGTTGGCCTCCCCTGTTCTAGAAATTGCCTATGGATATCACATGCCGATGAGCAGCCCCTACTCTGGACTGAATTTCTGCAGAGGGCAGTAATTCAAGGTCTAACTGGGGGTGGAGAGTTCCCTTCCTGCCATCTCACTTGGGATTCTGCTTCTGTCTTATGAACAACAGCCGGTGTGCTCTGTAGACCCAGCCAATGCTCAGATTTTGAATGCATGTCCACAGAAGCCAACTTTCCCAGCTGTGTTCTATATCAGTGCTCAGTGCAGGAGCAGAGCAGAAATGCTGAGTGGCGGGGGCTGGGGGGGGGGGGAAGGACCTCCCGGTAGGCCTAACAAGAGCCTCTTCATAATGTTCCATAGCCTGGCTGAGATTCAGGACCTCACAGAGGGTTTTGGGAAGGTGGTGCAGGCAGAGCTGGAAATGGATCTTCTTTTTCTCCAAGCAAACAAACAAAACATTTATCACAGATGGAGAGGGAGGGGATCCAGCTAACTAGCGCAAACAAACCTTGCTGAGACAGGTGGATTTCCTAAGGAGTTACCCAGAAGACCCGTTGGAATGCAGAGTTAACCAGGGCTATTGACTGTGTCGCTCTGAAGTGTCGCTCCCACAGCCCTGTGGTTTCCCCTGGAGCTGAGGGTGATGAAACAATCGTTGAGACGGCTAGAGCACCGGTGGTGGAAAACTCATTCTGAATTGGACTGGACACTGGTTAGAGCTCAACATTGAGACTACCAAGTGGTGATAGCAAAGAGGACCTTCTTCACCGCCTCTATTGCATCTGCAGAAAACAGCAGCAGGAGACTCTTTCGGGTGGTTTGCAATCCATCAGAACCACTTTCATCACTGGGGCATGGTAGGGACCCCAAGATCTCCTGCATTGCTTTTGCAAAGTTTTTTTTTGCAGATAAAGTTGCTCAGATTTGGAAGGAAGTAGACTCCACCATGGGAGTAGGGCTGGGGTGGGAGAGTGCTAGAGCCCTGTCTAGTCATGCTATATGGGATCAATTCTAATCTGTTACCTCTGAGGATGTGGACAGGCTGCTTCGATGAGTGAAACCAGCCACCTGTCTCCTTGGTCCATGTCCATCCCAGCTAAGAAAAGCAAGCCAGGAAGGGCTGGGCGATGGGCTCAGCGAGAGAGCCTTCCCAGACCCGCTGAAAACATCTTTAGACCTGGCCAATATGGCCAACTATCACTCAGTTTCAAATCTTCCATTCTTGGGCAAAGTGATTGAGTGGGTGGTTGCTGAACAACTCCAAGCACGCTTGGAGGATGTGGTCCATTTGGATCCCTTCCAATTGGGATTCAGGCCTCACCATGGGACTGAAACTGCCTTGGTTGCACTGGTCTATGATCTCCCGCAGGATAGGGACAAAGGTGAGGTCTGTTTCCTAGTTCTGCTAGATCTCTCAGCGGCCTTTGATACCTTCTGGACCGTCTAGAGGGTCTGGGAGCTGGGGGCACTGTTATAAAGTGGTTCCGCTCCTTTCTCCTGGGCTGTGTCCAGAAAGTGGTGTTGGGGGATGAGTGTTCAGACCCCTGGGCTCTCGCTTGTGGGGTGCCTCACAGTTCTGTCCTCTCCCCCATGGTTTTTAATATCTATATGAAGCTGCTGGGAGAGATCATCAGGGGGTTTGGGCTGGTTGCTCATCAGTATGCGGATGACACCCAGCTTTACCTCTCTTTTAAATCAGAACCAGTGAAGGTGGTGACTGTCCTGTGTGAGTGCCTGGAGGATGGATGGCGGCTAACTGATTGAGGTTGAATCCTGAAAAGAAGTACTGTTTTGGAGAGATGGGGTGGGCGGGTGTGGGGGACTCCCTGGTCCTGAATGGGGTAACTGTGCCCCTGAAGGACCAGGTGTGCAGCCTGGGAGTCATTTTGGACTCACAGCTGTCCAGGGAGGTGCAGGTTAACTCTGTGTCCAGGGCGGCTGTCTACCAGCTCCATCTGGTATGCAGGCTGAGACCTTATCTGCCCGCAGACTGTCTTGCCAGAGTGGTGCATGCTCTGGTTATCTCCCGCTTGGACTGCTGCATTGTGCTCTACGTGGGGCTATCTTTGAAGGTGACTCAGAAACTGCAGTTAATCCAGAATGTGGCAGCTAGGCTGGTGACCGGGAGTGGCTGCCTGGACCATATAACACTGGTCCTGAGAGACCTGCATTGGCTCTCAGTACGTTTCTGAGCACAATTCAAAGTGTTGGTGCTGACCTTTAAAGCCCTAAATGGCTTCGGTCCAGTATACCGGAAGGAGCGTCTCTACCCCCATCATTCAGCCCGGGCATTCTCGGTAGTGGCCCCTGTCCTGTGGAATGCCCTCCCATCAGATATCAAGGCAATAAGCAACTATCCTACTTTTAAAAGACACCTGAAGGCAGTCCTGTTTAGGGAAGTTTTTAATGTTTAATGCTGTACAATGATACCTCGGGTTAAGAACTTAATTATTTCTGGGGGTCCGTTCTTAACCTGAAACTGTTCTTTACCTGAGGTACCACTTTAGCTAATGGGGCCTCCCACTGCCGCCACACCGCCAGCACGTGATTTCTGTTCTCATCCTGAAGCAAAGTTCTTAACCTGAGGTACTATTTCTGGGTTAGTGGAGTTTGTAACCTGAAGCATCTGTAACCCAAGGTACCACTGTATTGTGTTTTTAATATTCGATTGGGAGCCACCCAGAGTGGCTGGGGAAACCCAGCCAGGTGGGCAGGGTATAAATAAATAAATTATTATTATTATTATTATTATTAACATGTAATATTGGATGCTTGTTGTTGTTGGTTCTCCCTGCACTATCCCTGCAACTGCCACACCTTCTGCCTCCCCCCCAAAATATATATGCTCATTTCACTGTCTTGTTTCTTTGTGAAATGGTAGATCAAGGAGCACCACTCTCTGGACTTCATGGGGCTCAGGAATCCATTGTGCTTTAGTCACACATCCAGCATTTTTTTGCTGACAAGAAATACTGAGATAAGGATTGGGATGGACCAAGAGCACTTATTGACTAGAGGCAGGCAGCATTTTGGATACTGTGGGATTTAAAGTACACGGGTCTCTGTGCACTCATTTTCTTGCTTCTTTCTTGAGAATAATGAGATAAAAATATCAAGAGATCTGAACTGGGGGCACCTGACTCAGGTCTTAGCCAGTGTGCTATGCCAGTTGATACTTAGCATTTGAGTGAATTTGTGTACATACAACTAAATATATTTAAAACTATGAAATTCATGGACACAGTGTCACCATTTATGAAACATAATGTACAAGAATCTATTTGCGGAGGACTTGAGACTACAATGCCCATGATGCAGTGCAACTGTGAAGAACATACATATATATAGTCCCGTATATTTTTGAAGGAAGGAGAACCAGCAGGACTACAAAAGCTTAGGTTCAGAAAAGAGATATGTAAACCTAGCTTGTCTTGTGGGATTAGCACACATTTACATGAAACTGTGCCAAGCCTGTTTCAATATTACTTGCCATGCTGTTAAAAATGTTGTTTCACTTCAGCATGATCAAGCCTGGGAGTTGTAGCCCAAGCCTCTGGAGGGCATCAGTTTGGGGAACATTTGAGTTTAACCATGATGCATCCTTTGAATCTGCTGTTCCACACAGCAACCAACATCTGGGCAACTCATCTTCCACTCTGATGAGCCTTGAGGAGAGGTAACTTATGACATCTATGTAAGTCTCAAAGGCAGTGTCAGCTTTGAAAATGCCAGCAGGGGAAGAAAAATCATTTACATCTGAGTTGTTTGAATGCAGCAACAATATGGTTATGAGTTTGGGCTGGGTGGAAGTAGGCTGTCTGTGAGACCCTTCTAACCCCTGGATCCAGCAAATGTTAAAATATAAGCCAAACAGTGTATTCCCCCCCCCCAGTGGGGTACTCAAGGGTGCGCAGTACCGGCACCTTTTTTGTTGTTAAAAAGTGTGGCACTTACTGTAACAACTTTATTGTGAGAAAAAAGCACTGAAGCCAGGCTAGTTTCCTGTGTTGAGGTGATCACCTGGGTGATGGGCCACAAAGGAAAGGGGCAAATGGGTGGGGGTGGAGCAAACTAGATGCCCAGCTAGGGACATGGAGTGCCTGTCTCCTCTTTTTACCTGTCAGGCAGGTGTGTACTTTTCCTTCTCATATAAACTTTGGTTAATATGCATCAAAACAAGTGAAGGAAAAACACCAGAGTCCAGAACAGCCAAGAACCCATGCTTACTTTGTGCTCACGTTGAGCCCCTGAACTTGTCAGGTTCAGAACTCAACCCTGGAATGATTGGTGTCTCTGGGAGCAGGAACAACACAACCCCTTTCCATCTACTTAAGAACAGCCTTCCTCTGCAGGGACCCTTGGAGCAACTGGGACAGAGCCCATTGCACACACCCCACCCTGCGATGATGTCTAAGCATTTTTTTAAAGTGCTGTTGTAGTAAGGGTGAATAGATAAGTATTTTTACTTGTTCTCAAAATGTACTAGTTCTTAAAATGTACTTTAAAAAATTCAAGTGTACATATGATTGTAATAAACTCATTTCAACAATGTTGAATGTGATAGCTTATGATTGTATTATGATACTGCCCATTAATGGAGCAGAGGCAGAAATTTGTTGAAAGCTGGTAGGTAGCAGCATTCATCATGTGCTGACCTCTTGTGCCTCCCCTCCAGAAAGACAGACTGAAAATACTTCCAGGAGGCTGTGCTGCTGTGATTATAAAATGGTTTCTGAATCCAGTACCCCCCCCCAGCATCATTTTTCTTGGACTGGTATCCCCCCCCCACAAAAATGCTGTGCCTATTCTGAAAAATGGGAAGATTGACTGATAGCTCTTAGTTCCTTTTAGGCTGCAATCCTATAAGCCAGTGGTTCTCATACTTTCTTATCTGGGCCACATTTTCAGAATAAAAATTTGCTCACCCCACATCGAAATTTTTTCTTGAAAAGAAATACATTGGAAAACAAAAAGAAACAACTCATAGCTGTTCTTTATTTATGACATAGAACACAATTACTTTATAATATGATCATGGGACATCCAGAAAGTATAAAACAATGCAGATACATAAGAGCATGAATCATTCCCAAAATATAATTATAAATGCATCTCTTACATATAGAATCATAGAGCTGGAAGGGACCCTGAGAATCATCTAGTCCAACCCCCTGCAATGCAGGAATATGTAGCTGTCCCATCTGGGGATCAAACCTGCAACCTTGGCGTTATCAGCACCACACTCTAGTCTCGTGGTCCAGGAGGTTGCCCCGCAGTCTGGCTCTTCGCAACTACCAGCTAACTAGGTTTCCTTGCTTTATTGGGGAGGCCACACTGCGACCCTGTTAATAGGCAAAACCAGCCCTTGCTCTCTTACAGACCTACAGAGTAAGACTGCGGGTTAGCTGGGCAGCGGGTCTGGCTTGATGACTCCAAGAGGGGCCACGCACAAAAGGGGTCCGGAGTGGGGTGTCTTATCTATCCCCACCCGTAGACCCGTAGAAAACCCGATGTTCTCTTGAACACCGCGGAACGTAGGCTGCAATCCTAACCCCACTTACCTGGGAGCAAGCCCCCTTGAATTCAACAGGACTTCCTTCTGAGTAGACGTGGCTAGGCTTTCGCTGTTAATTCACTTTGGGGTAAACCTACACAATACCGGGATGCACAAATACACCCCCCCTCGAGAGTATACTTACTTGGAAGTAAGCCATGTTGAAAACCAGCGGGGCTTTACTTCCGCGCGAGAGTGCTTACTGAAAACGCGTTGCGCACCTTTTGCGCCCATTACGGGGTCTGGAGGAAAATCCCTTTGGGCTGAGGCGCTGCGCTGCCTTGCCAAGAAGCACGCGCAAATTCCAGCTGCGATTCTATGCGACCCCCCCCCCCCAAAAAAAAGAAACGAAGGAGTTCGCCGAGGCAAATCGTGCCCAGCAGGATGGCGCTACCCGGCTGCCAGCGCGAGCGAGCCAGATGCGCACCCGCGGGGGATGCTGGCCAGGAAACGCGCCCGAGATCCGCGCCCGCGCCTTCCTCCGGGCGCAAAGCAAGCGACTCCGCAGCTCACCTTCCCTGCCGCGCCAAAGCGCCGCGATGGAGCCGCGAAGAGGGGAGGGGACCCGCGCAGCCTGGAAACGAGCCCCGGCCAGTGACGCCATTGGCTAAGGCAGCCCTTGAGTGACAGCTGGTGGGGAGGGAGGGAGGGGGCAGAGAAAAGGGGCGGGGCGCAGGCCGGCACTGATTGGCTGCGGGGGGAAAGGGGCTCCGAAACTCTCCGCAAGAAAGTGCTCTTTGGTGGTCAGCTCGGGTCCCGCTGCTGATTGTGATCTGGAAGGGGATCCGGGCAGCAGAGAAGTGTCCCGCACCCCGTGGAGCAACTGGGGGAAGAGCTGCGCCGAAGCAGCTGCAGCCGGGGCAGGAGCTGATGGGGGTCTCGCCTGGGGGAGGGAGTCACGACCATCTTCGTGCTCCCACCATCCTTATTTGCCAACCTCCAGAGCTCGGAGGAAAGAGCAGGCGGCTGATGACCAGCGGCTCCCAAGGCTTGGGCTTCCTTCCGAGAATGGGTGCAGCCTTGTGCTCCAGAGCCCCCTCCCGGAATGGGCCACGGGTGCTGGTCCTAGTGGCCTTTGGGCTGCTTCTCCTGCCCGGCCTGGCCAAGGGCAACGAGTATGACTACGTCAGCTTCCAGTCCGACATCAGCGCTTACCAGAGCGGGCGCTTCTACACCAAGCCCCCTCAGTGCGTGGCCATCCCGGCTGACCTCCGCCTGTGCCACAGCGTGGGCTACGACAAGATGGTCTTGCCCAACCTCCTGGACCACGAGACCATGGCGGAGGTGAAGCAGCAAGCCAGCAGCTGGGTGCCTTTGCTCAACAAGAACTGCCACATTGGCACCCAGGTCTTCCTCTGTTCCCTCTTTGCCCCCGTCTGCCTGGACAGGCCCATCTACCCCTGCCGCTGGCTCTGCGAGGCCGTCCGCGACTCCTGTGAGCCCGTCATGCAGTTCTTTGGCTTCTACTGGCCTGAGATGCTCAAGTGTGACCAGTTCCCGCAGGATGACGTGTGCATTGCTATGACCGCCCCAAATGCCACGGAGGCATCCAAACCTCAAGGTAAGGGTCTGCCATGAGTAGCACCCTTCTCTTTTGGTGATAAGCAGGCAGGCAAAGTTGGGACAGGTGCCTATGACCACCTTAGTGCCAAGCCATCTTCAGGTGGTGGATTAGGGATGGCCGAGGGGGGGGGGGGAGGCAGGCATTTCAGGCCCGCTTGGGGCATGTTCTCTTGGGAAGGTCTTGTGGATGTTCAGGGAGAGGGTCCTTAGCTTCCACACAGAAGGTCCCAGCCTAATCCCCCTCCTTTTTCTGTTAAAGATCTCTGGTAGTTGGGCTGAGAAAGAACCCTTTATGGTGGAAAGCCTCTTCCAGTTGAAGCAGATCTGGGGCCGGCAATGGCCTACCCTGAAGATGTTGTTGGACACCAGCTCCCATCATCCCTGACCCTGTAGAGCATCATGTTGGTCCCCCCTGGAACAGACGATCCTGGGATAGAGGAGCCTGTAGAAGGCAGGCTCCTGTGTGGCGTTAAGGAGGACATGAGAGGGAAGGGCTGCAGGTGCATGACAGAGGCACCTGCCTTGCAGGCAAAGGATCCCAGGTTCAATCCCTAGCATCTGGGTTGGGATGGGAAAGATTCCTATATGAGATCCTGGAGAGCAGCTGCCAATCATGGAAGACAATTAAAATATATGGATCAATGGTTTGACATGGCATAATGTGGCTTGCTGAGAGCTGTGGGGGATCAAATCCAAGATTCATCGTGACCAGACTTTGCCAACTTGATGGGCTGCTAACTGGGACTGATGTTGGGTTGGCAAAGGCTGAGGTATCCCAACGTCCTGTTTCCCACAGTGGCCAGCCAGATGCTTCTGGGAAACCCACCAATAATTGTTGCTGGTGAGAATGCTCTCCTCCCTGTTAAGCTTCCCAATCCCCCTTCATAAAGTA
The DNA here is from genome assembly GCF_009819535.1 of Lacerta agilis. Taxonomy (NCBI): domain Eukaryota; kingdom Metazoa; phylum Chordata; class Lepidosauria; order Squamata; family Lacertidae; genus Lacerta; species Lacerta agilis. The sequence goes on along the minus strand of NC_046319.1, from coordinate 532,149 downwards.
AAGCCAGTAGGCCTCACCAGGTTGGGTGGGCAGGTCTATCAACAGCTGGTACACTGTGAAGGCTGATGGTTGGGTCAGGGCATCCCTGGTCCAAATCTCATCTTTGCCATGCGGAATGTAGGGGTGTGACCCTTAACACACACTGAAGGCAGATCCACACCATACATTTAAAGCATAGGACTTCTCCCAGAGAACCCTGGGAACTGTAGTTTAAGGCTGCTGGGGACTGTAGCTCTGTGAGGAGGCAAACTACAGTTCTTTGTGGGAAGTCGTGCTTCAAATGTATGGTAGGTTCTCAGACTTAAGCAAGCTGCTGTCTTTAATCCCTACATGTTAGGGATGATGATGATGATGATGATGATGATGATGATAATAAGAAGCCACCATGCAGGCTTGTTGTGAAGTTTGCCAGGGTAGAATGTTTGAAGCACCTGGAGCACTTTGGCACTGCCAAGGAGTGCCCCGTTCTCTTCTGCAAGCCCCTTGGAAATGGCCTTTATTGCTTCTGCACAGGCCTCTTCCAATGCAGAGAGACTGTAGAACTTGTAAAACCATTTGGTTTTTCCTCCTCAAGCTACCTTGAACTGGCCCTGGAGCCAGTGTGGTTGAGCAGTTTGGGGCTTTGCTGTACGTTCTGCTTTCCCAGTGAAAAGGAACTTGCATTGAAATAAAAACAGCTGCATTAAAACCCAGCACAATCATGTGATGGCACAGAATAGCCACAAAACATGAACTTGAGTAAGAAAATGCAAGAACAACATCTGCAAGTGGTGTGCCTCTCCAATAAACCTATCACAAAGGAAGGCTTTAACAGACTTCACAGGTCTGTTCTGAAACCCACCTACAGAAAACCAGGAGAACCTCCCTTGGGAGGTTATTCCACTGAGAATGCCCACTTTACCTCAGGTTGTGGTTGGGGAACCTCAGGCCCAGCAGTTGAGCTTGACCCTTTTGCCCTCTCTGTCTGGCCCCTGGACTCTGCCTTCCCTTCCCAAACCAGCCTTCTCGCTGCTCCATTTCACACCCTCTTTGAGTGTTTTGGCTTGGCTGGAAGGCGTCCATGGTTCTGGCTTCACTTCATGGAGGATAAAGAGGGAGGTGGGAGTGTGTGTAGAAATGAGACTTCTGTGCAAAGGTGTCAGTCCTTGCTCAGCCCACTTTTGCCTCTGGCCTCACCCAGCACTGGAACGTGGTCCCTAGATAGTTGCTCAGAAGGGAATGTGTCCCTCCAGTTGAAAAAGATTCCTCCCACCTGGATGAGATTAAGGGGAACGGACACAAGCCCTTTCCAAGAGCAATGGAGTGAGCAGGCTGGCTCACGAGGACGTGGTCCGAGGAGATCAATGTCAGAGTGTGTGCTGAATGCAGGAGGCCTAAGGTTCAGTTTCCAGTAGACCTGGGAAGTTTGCCTCAGAACCAGTTGCTAGCAATTGCAGGGGTGGGTGGGTGGGATTTGCATAGGAAATGTTTCCTTCCAATTCATTCCCCACCACTACTCCCATCCCTGGTCAAACACTGGTCAGACAGGTTTGACAGAGTTCCTATATTGCTTCAATAATAGGTAAAGGGACCCCTGACCATTAGGTCCAGTTGCAGATGACTCTGGGGTTGCGGCGCTCATCTTGCTTTATTGGCCGTTGGAGCCAGCGTACAGCTTCCGGGTCATGTGGCCAGCATAACTAAGCCACTTCTGGTGAACCAGAGCAGCACATGGAAACGCCGTTTACCTTCCCGCTGGAGTGGTACCTATTTATCTACTTGCACTTTGATGTGCTTTTGAACTGCTAGGTTGGCAGGAGCAGGGACCGAGCAACGGGAGCTCACCCCGTCGTGGGGATTCGAACTGCTGACCTTCTGATTGGCAAGCCCTAGGCTCTGTGGTTTAACCTACAGCACCACCTGCATCCCTATAATTCAACTTATATTATGCTTCAATAATACAATAGGACAAAATAAATAATAATAATAATAAAATAATAGGACAAAATAAATAAGCGTGGAGACCGCATGCAATGATGACATTACCAGCATTTTAGTGCAACATTCTTCTAATATACACATTTTTATATGCATTTTTGCTCAATGCACACATTTCTGCAAAACAATTTCCCCAATACAATGTTTTGTATGTTATTTTCACTAGTAAATGCACTTTGCCCTATGCATGCAAATTTCAAAAGTACTTCAGAAAGTACAAATTTGGTATGTTTGCCTTTAAATGTGAGCTGAATTGAATTTATCCTCTTTCCCCACAGCTGGCCATTGGCCTTGCTGGCTGGGGCTGGTGAGACTTGGAGTCCAACAACATCTGGAAGTCTTCATGACTCTCATCCCTGCTGAGGATTGTGGGCATGAATATGTCATAACAGGCATGATATTTGAAGCATATATATATATGCCTCAAAGAAGCTGCCTGAGTAATCAGGGACATCTTTTGGGTTGATTCAGAAAGCAATCCATGTTTGTGAGAGAGGGAATCTGTGCTAGCCAGCCGTGTGCACCTTTCCCTTCCCACTGGACCTCTGGACAGCCAAACTGTGGTGATGGTTCTGGTGTTCTCCTGGGCTTGGCACAGCGGATGCTGCTCCATGGGGCTAATGGAGCTCTGCCCCACCAACCTCTATAGCCTGCCTTTGCACTTACATGCAATCCTGGGGTCACCCTGCCTGTCTTGGCTCCCGTCCCAAACTCAACGATGGAGGCTCTTCCGTGAGGCAAAGAAAGCTTCTCCAACATCCAGCTTCCTACCTGACCAACCTGATGCCTCTGGGAAGGCAATGGTCCTCTCCAGGTGATGCTTCTTTGCCATCCTTTCTCTGATGCAGGAGGTAAGGTGGCCATTATCACAAGGGGCCTTTTGTAGCCTGGCTATCATGAATAGCAAAGTCCATGGTTTAGTAACTGTATGCTGTGTGAAAAATTGCTTCCTCTCTTGTCCATCCTAAATCTCCCCAACATTCAGCTACACTGGGTGACCAAACACACTGTATTCTAGTCTCATGAAAAAGGCCTACCCATTTTCTCCACCGCAGTCATAATTTTATACACCCTCCCTACTCGTCTTTTTCTCTGAACAAAAAAAGCCCCAAATGTTGTAACCTTTCCTTGCAATGTTGCACTCCCAATCCCACCACCCGCAGCCAGCATGGACAACAGCCAGGGATGATGGGAATCATAGTCCAACAACAACTGGAGAGCTGAAAGTTTCTTGTCCCTGTTTTAGGGAGTTGCGCCAACCCTCTTAATCATTTTGGTGCTAGTGGAATCTTTATCTGTTTATTAAATTTATATCTTCCTCTTCTTGCCAAAGGACCCCAGGGTAGCTGATATATTCTTCATTGCTGTTGATTTAGGGAAAAGAAAGCATCCTGTGAGCTTTTTCAATATTGCACACAGTTTCCTGGGAGGGAGTCCCATTTCCCTCAATGGATCTTACCTGTGAGTAAATGTGGAGAAGACTGGGCTACTTTCTCAGATAATAATAATAATAATAATAATAATAATAATAATAATAATAATAATAAATATTTTTTTATTTGTATCCCACTCTCCCCGGCCAAGGCCAGGCTCAGAGTGGCTAACATCATAAAAACAACCACAATATGCACAAAACAGACATTGATTAATTAAAATACATCTTAAAATTAATTCAGACAAGTTAAAATCTGGGCAGGTGGCCATTATCAGGTTGGAATTGAGGGTGGTTGATCCTTGCCAGGAGGACCAACTGTTTCCACTGATCATACAAGGACCTGGGAGCGGGTTGGGGGCCTCCTTCGTTTTATTGTTTGTTTTATACAAAGGAAACTGCATCCTGCCCAAAGGCCTGGCGGAGCAGCTCCATCTTGCAGGCCCTGCGGAAAGATGTCAAATCCCACAGGCCCCTGGTCTCTTGTGGGAGAGCGTTCCACCAGACAGGGGCCACAGCTGAAAAGGCCCTGGCTCTAGTCGAGACCAGTCTAATTTCCCTGGGGCCTGGGATCTTCAAGCTGTTGTTGTTAGCAGACCGTAAGGTCCTCTGTGGGGCATACCAGGAGGGGCGGTCCTGTAGGTACGAGGGTCCTAGGCCATATAGGGCTTTAAAAGTTAAAACCAGCACCTTAAACCTGATCCTGTACTCCACCGGGAGCCAGTGCAGTTGGTCTAGCACTGAGTGAATGTGATCTCGCAGTGAAGACCTCATAAGGAGTCTCACCGTGGCATTCTGCACTCACTGGAGTTTCTGGGTTAGTTTCAAGGGCAGCCCAATGTAGAGTGAGTTACAATAATCAGGCCTGGAGGTGACCGTCACATGGCGAGATCAGGGCGAGAGAGGTAAGGGGCCAACTGCTTAGCTCAGCGGAGATAAAAAAATGCTGCCTTTGTTGTAGCTGTAACCTAGAATCATAGAATCATAGAATCATCGAGTTGGAAGAGACCACAAGGGCCATCCAGTCCAACCCCCTGCCTAGCAGGAAACATCATCAAAGCATTCCTGACAGATGGCTGTCAAGCCTCCGCTTAAAGACCTCCAAAGAAGGAGACTCCACCACGCTCCTTGGCAGCAAATTCCACTGTCGAACAGCTCTCACTGTCAGGAAGTTCTTCCTAACAGGAAGAACTTCCTAACCTGTGCCTCCATAGACAGGACCCAGACAAAGGACCTCTGTCTTTGAAGGATTTAACTTCATCCGGCTCCCATGTAGCCATCCAGCCACAGCTTCCAAACATCTGATCAGTGTGTCTGGGGCTGAGTCAGGGTGGCCGTCCATCAACAGATAGAGTTGGGTGTCATCAGCATACGGACGGCAACCCAAACCAAAATTCCAGCTGGGCGGAGATGTTGAAAAGCATCAGGGAGAGAATTGCGCCCCGCGGTGCTCCACACACCAAGGAGTAGCGCGGCAATAGCTCCTCCCCAGCGCCACTTTCTGTCCCCGACCAGAAAGGAACGAGCGCAGCCATTGAAGGACTGTGCCCTGAATCCCCACGTCGGCGAGGCGGTGGTCTCAAAGTTCGTGATCAACCATGCTGAAGGCTGCTGACAGATCTAAGAGAATTAACAGTCCCTACCCGCCTCGACCCAGCTGCTTACAGAAATCGTCCCTTGGGGCAACCAGAGCTGTCTCGGTCCCATGACCAGAGCGGAAGCTGGACTGAAGCTATTGGCTTTTGGAACGGGTGTTTCTCATTTTTCTGATATTAAGTTTTGTTCTCCACATTTTTACAATGATTAGCAATTCTTTTTGTAAAAAGCTGTCGTGAAATTTTATCAACATCTTAGTACAAATTTCTCCCAATATAGACACTTCTGAAAGGAATTTCCCCTAATATAATGTGCTTTTGTATGTTATTTTCATCAGCATATACATTTAGATGGACACTTTACCCTAGTATATGCTTTTTTGGTACACATTACATAGCTGCATAACTGCAATTTTAAAGGAGGGCTTGTCTTTCAGTTTGCATATTATTATGCCCTTCAACACATCCAGGCCAAAAACTGGGTCAGGACTTTAAGATATACATGACTGGGCACAAGCTAGGATGTGTCCACACCTGATTGCCCCCTTTGGTCCCATTTTGAAGAGCAAGGCCAAGGTGGGTTGGGGGTGCAAGGGTTCTTTGGGAGCTCCATCCTACATGGTCCGTCATAGCTCTTGGATCTCTCGGAATAGCTGGGATTTTGTGTTTCCTGGCAGCGGAAATTTATCAGCCTTGGATTGGCTTATGCTTGCAGAGTGCCCCGCCCTTCCCCAGTCCAGACATCACCCCCCTTTTGTTGCACCTCTCCTCCTCCTCAGCTGTCAGCTGAGCCTGGGTGCCCCTCTTCCATTCTGGTCCGAGGTGGGTGCAAACTGTGTGGAGTGGTATGGCCTATACAGAGAGGGGGTGGCCTTGGAAAAGTTGTGAGGGGTATGTACAGAGGCCTAGAGGGCTGTATTAAGCCCCTGCAGCTGAGATTCTAACACATTTAAAAGTATTGTAATATATCAAACCCACAAAGGTGACTTGTGTAAGTTTCTTGGTGTTCCTCCAGCAGGTCCTATATAGACATTCAAAACCATTTCCAGTTTTTCCTCTATCAACGCCTGAGAAGTGGGATTTGTCCCTGCCTCTGAAATGCTGACTTGCCTGAATTCCTTTTGCTTTAGGCCCTGCGATGGCAAAGCCTGCAGACCTGCTGGATGCACTGGGCGGGAGTTGCCGATTAGTAGAGCGTTGCACATTCCTCTCCCTCGCCCTGGAGTAAGGTTTTGCTTTGAGCAGACTGTGCTGCGCAAAGGGTCAGAGCAGGGGTGCTGCTGCTGCTGCTGCTGCTGCTGCTGCTGCAAAGAGATGGGAAGAAAACCTTAGGAAACACAGGCTTAGCTGGGCAAGTCCAAGAACATCTCTACACTGCAGCTTTGGATTGGCTTCATATTATGCATTCACTTGTTTATTACATTTATGTTTCTCCAAAGAGGTCAGGGTGCTCTGCATGGTTTTTTCTGCCCACCCCATTTTATCCTCCCAACAACACTGTGAGGCAAACTAGGCTGACAGATACTGGCTGGCCCAAGATCACACAGTGAGCTTTGTGCGATTTTGGAACCTAATTCCCCCCCCCCCAATTCTCCTTGCTGAAAAAAGCAGGTCCAAAAATTTCTGCCATCAGCTCGTCTTCTGGTGGCAAATCCCTTGTGTGCTGTGTGAAAAGTGATTTCTCCTCTCTCTCTGTCGTGAATCTCCCACCCTTCCGCTTCACTGGATGACCCCAAGTTTTGGTACGGTGAGCAACATCCACTTCCAGCACACCTTGTATTAATAGTTACAACTGTTGCACCCCACCCCAGTCTCCGAGTGGTGCCAGATTCCAGGGGTTCCTTACCAAGGGTAGGTGTTTCCTTTTGGAAATAAGGCACAGCAGAGACTGAGGTGCCTTTATGAGATATGGTTCATTGACACATCTATACCACCTGAGCCTGCGATGGTGGAGTTCAGGGTATTAACCCCCCCCCCCAAGGGTCTTGTATCTCCCATAGCCATCCATAGCTGTCAACTTTTCCCTTTTCTTGTGAGGAATCCTATTTAGAATAAGGGAATTTCTCTTTAAAAAAGGAAAAAGTTGACAGCTATGCCGTAGCCTTGGATTCAAACAGACAACAGAGATGGCTTTGCCTCTCTTTCCACTTGCTGCTTTACTTCTAGGTCACATCACTTTCAACTCTAACACTCTAAACTCAGGCTTGGTCCTCCCAACCCTCTCTGAGTTGACAATTACCATTTTGCTGTTTCTCACCCCCCCCCCCCCCGCCCAGCCTTCCATTCTCTACGTTTCCACCTTTGGTAATGTATTTTTATTTTTTTAGTCCTCCTGAAAATTCATCAGCATTTTATAGTGCTGATTTGTTATAATATGCTCATTTTTGTATGCAATTTTGCCTTATAGGCACATTTCCTCGAATATGATGCCTTTTTGTATATTATTTCTACCAATTATGCCTTTCTATGCACAGTCTTCCGTACCCATTCCTTGGTTGGAGAAACGCATTGCAAATTTCAGATAAATTTAAATGGCTGCATTTCGCTTTTGGAAAGTGCCACTCGCATAGATTAGTTTTCAAATCTGAATTGAAACATATTCCTCCCCATTCCTGTCTGTAACTGTTCTTTTGTGAAGAGGCTGCGAATCCTCTGTTGGGGACCATCAGCTCAGTCGGGGAGCCACAGTCCCCAGCTTCACTTGGCTGAGGTCCATGGCAGAGAGACAAAATGGAATCTGATTTCATTTGTTGCATAGACACCTGCAGACCTACACACACAGAGGGATTCAGGTATGGCTGCGTTCTGGGAACTTCTGTCATCCTTGCTGGAGTTTTCTTTGGATACATATTGCTCTGGAAATCTTATAGCTCTCCTCCACATTTTTCATGGCAGACTTCAGGGCCTATGTAAACATCTTAGGAGAAATGAGCAAAGAGGCAAGTGAAATGTGAAGGGGGGGCAGGGAGAGAAGAGAAAGCAATTTTATTGTAAAGATAATGACAGGGAATAACAAGATGGGTTCAACTTTGGAGGCTCTGATTGCTGATACTGACAATCTGTTTAGACGGGAAAGGGCTCTCTGGTTTTAGGTCTGAAGCCAATGGGTCTGGGTCATGGGTTTTGCTTCTCATAGGAACATAAGATGTGCCTGCAGGATCAGGCCAATGACCCCTGTAGTCTAGCATCCTGTTCTCACAGGGGCCAACCAGATGCCCATGGGAAACCTGCAAACGGGACTTTGAGCACAAGCCCCTCCTGTGGCTTCCAGCAACTGGTATTCAGAAGCATCACTGCCTCCAACTGGAGAGGCAGAATATAGCCACCATGCTTCCTCCAGGCTTGCCAATGAGCCTGAAAAAGATTCTGGCTGTGCTGAAGGAGCACACCCAGCATTAACCCCTACAGGGTTCTCCTAGAACCTGGGACCTTCTGCATTCAAAGCTGATGCTCCACCACGGAACCCTCTAGCATCCCTGGGGCAGCGTTGCGGCCCTTATAGTGGTAGTCTCCCCAAATAATTATTTTGCACCTTTTTGTGATTAGTTTCCTTCATACTAATCCTCTGCTGATCCCTTTCTTGGCAGGCACTGCAGTGTGTCCTCCTTGCGACAATGAGATGAAGGCAGACGCCATCCTGGAGCACCTGTGTGCGAGTGAATTTGGTAAGGAGACCCTCCTTTTTCTGAGCTTAACTGCCCTAGGCCAGGGATGGTGGACCCTTGCTTTCTCAGGAACCAGAACAACCCAACCCTCCTCTTCCAGCTCAAAAGTGACGGCGGCATTGCCTTACAGGAAGGGGCTTCACACCTATGGAATGGGTGGGCTGGGCTGGTAGGAAGTAATCTATAGTAATCCATAGTGCAGAAAATTTTGCAGTCTTTGATGCCTCCCTCCCTGCCCGTTACTTTTGGAACTACCAGCACTAGGAAACAGTGGGGTGGAGGGCAGGCAATGATGCTGGTGAGTCAATGATGCTGCAGGGGAGAAGGGGCAAGGTCAGTGAGGTGTCAAGACAGTAGCTGACCTAATCCGCCCCTCCCCCGGTGTGTTTCCACTGCTCTCATTTTCTAATGATGCAAGGCCATAGACAGTGCCTTGAGTTGCATGCTGGAATAAAAGCAGCCTGTAAGCGCTGTATCTGTAGGTCTATAGTCACTCACTGACGAGAATCAAGTTGGGGACTGAACCCAGAGGGGGCCAGAGGAAGGTAGACCTTCTTGGTGGATTTGGGGACAGAGCTTAATGTTAAAGCTGTCTATTTGCACCTTACAAGAAGTCAGAGCAGATCAGGGGATGGAAAAAAATGCCCTTGCACCCTTTTCTTATTCTTGGCAACTGCTCTGAAAGCAACCAAGCAAAAACAAACAAACAACATCACCCCCCCCCCGAACTCCAGCCAGGGTGGCATTATTATCTGGCTGGACAGCAAGCATAGTTTCAGAAAAGAATGACTCCCTTGGCCTCTGCTTGGTATTGCCCTAGTTCTCCTTGGAAAAGGAAGTTCAAGCACGGATGCCCCTGGAGCCAAGACCGGCTCTGGTATTTGGCCGGCACAAGTTCAGTTCAAACGAGTGGTGTTTATGCCTTTTTGGCAAAGCTTAATTTTCCAGGAAGGAAATGAAAGGCCTGTTGAAGAAGGTGGGCATTCCTCTGGGATTAGCACTTGGGTGTGCCACGTTTTGTCAAAGCAGGGAGTGGAACTCTCTTTTTAACGAATTCTTGACTCTCCAGCACAGCTGCTTTGCCAAATGTTTCCAAGTCCAGAGTGGTTATTGGGAACATTTTAATACCAGGAAAATAATATCAACAGCCACTCCTGAGTCCTGGCTTGGCCAGGGCATTCCTGGTTCAGCCTGGATGGCAAAACAGATGTGGAGGAAAACATCCAACTTTTTGTTCAAAATGGCAGCCCAATTTGCAACATCTGAGTGCAGGCTAGGATGGAAGCACACATTTGCAAATATTCAACATTCAAGTAATGGCCTGCTTCACCCTGCAGAAGTCGTAGGGAGTTGTAGTCCAAAACATCTGAGGTGTACCAGGTTGGGGAGGGATGTTATAAATAATGTCTCCTAACTCATAGTTTGCTGCAGTATGAACAAGAAAGTCTTGGTGCAGAAACAAGGAGATTCAATGTGGCAGATGCTTTTGTGAACTCAAGTCCTGTTCATCAGATGCATGAAAAGTTATCCCCAGTTATATCTCTCTCCAAGCCCCCCGGGGCAGCACCTTCAGTGGATTCCTTTATCCTAGGGATTGCCAGGATGGTTTACTCCAGTTGCTGGCACTGGTGGCTGGTGCCCATTGGGACTGATAGGGCAGAAGACAAGCAGAAATTGGGATGTTGCCTGAGGAGAGAAAGCATGGCCTGGAGAGAGACCCAAGGGCCAAGGAGAGAGGACTGGAGGGCCATGTGGCTCCCTGGCCTGAGGTCACACCCCCCCCCCCCGTGCAAGGTGGTAGTTTTCTAATTGGGATCACTGAGACATACTTAGAAAGAATATATACATGGGAAAGTGAGAACCAGAGAGACTTAAAGAAATACACAGTCAGGTTCATCAGTAAAGAAAATATATATTCCAGATTCCTCACTTCCACTAAAAAATGTTTGTCAAGGTTGACTCCTTTTGTAAACATTCTGATCCTTAGCCAAATTCCTCATCCCGACCATGCAGGTTCCTATTTCCTGGGGCACAGACTGAAGGTACGTGAGGCAAGAGCCTTGCTGAAACTAAGCAGGTCCAGATCTGGTCCGTTCCTGGATGGGAGATTGCTGGGGCTCCCTTGGGTCTATTGCACTGAGCTCCATGGAAGGAAGAATGGCGGGGTATACATGAAAGTAAAATGGTTTCCCGACTGCCCAGTTGGCTGGAAGCAATGCTTGTTCACCTCCAGTGACAAGGCCAATATCCACTTACAAGCCTGTCTGTCTGTCATTGTGGAAGAGCTTTAGCTCTCTTGGAACAAGGTTAGAGCTTTGTAAATCTCTTAACTTAGAGCCTGGGTCACCAACATGGCTCAAGTGGGTGCCCCCCAGGGTGCCATTTCTCTGCCCCTCCATCACTGAAATCAGGCTTGAAAGAAGCACTGTCTTATAGCTGTTGTTGGAGAGGTGAGTTTGGCTGGGATGTCTGTGTGGTGCCAACAAGTTTTCCCGGTTTGCAAATGTGCCCATGGATGGCCCCAAAAGGCTGGCAGTCCTTAGCCCGGAGTCTGGCTTCTAGTTGTAGAATAAGGATGATGCAAATATCTATCTGTGTTTTTTCCTGTCCCCGATTTGAAAGTGTTGGAGGTCTTTGGCACAGGATGTGCTTGTTGGGAGTAAATGTGGAGAAGACTGGGCTATTTTCTCAGATAATAATAATAATAATAATAATATAAAATAATAATATTTTTTTTTATTTGTATCCCACTCTCCCTGGCCAAGGCCGGGCTCAGAGTGGCTAACATCATAAAAACAACCACAATATGCACAAAACAGAAATTGATTGATTAAAATACATCTTAAAATTAATTCAGACAAGTTAAAATCTGGGCAGGTGGCCATTATCAGGTTGGAATTGAGGGTGGTTGATCCTTGCCAGGAGGACCAACTGTTTCCACTGATCATACAAGGACCTGGGAGCGGGTTGGGGGCCTCCTTCGTTTTATTGTTTGTTTTATACAAAGGAAACTGCATCCTGCCCAAAGGCCTGGCGGAACAGCTCCATCTTGCAGGCCCTGCGGAAAGATGTCAAATCCCGCAGGCCCCTGGTCTCTTGTGGGAGAGCGTTCCACCAGACAGAGGCCACGGCTGAAAAGGCCCTGGCTCTAGTCGAGACCAGTCTAATTTCCCTGGGGCCTGGGATCTTCAAGCTTGTTGGGAGAAAAGCAACAATGCTTGTGATGAGTTCCCTCAACCAGTGGGAACTGAGAGGACCACCCCCTTCCGAGTCACTAAGTACAGGCAGCAACTGTTTTAGGCATGTCTGTTGACTGGAAGGAGGCCAAGCAGGGGCAGAATGAGGGAGGAACGGGGTGGGCTGGGCTTTTATACACCCCACTGATGCGTGCAGGGTCTGGGGATGGAGCCCCTGCGCAAAATGGTTGCTGTCTGTAGGTGATGAGAGGAACGAGAAGGGACCAGGACACTTGGGGACTATTGTAGGTACCCAGTACTTGCATTCTAAAGAGACCATGAATGCTCTCCTCTCCGTGTGTGCTTGCTGTACTTGGGGCTTAGGAAGTCTTTACGATCATTGGAACAAGGCTGAGCTGTCACTGGTGGGCAGAGCTCCCATTTGCTCAGAAATACAAGTCTTTAAACAGGGCAGTAAGATCCCTGCAGAAGGTTGTTGCAACCACAGTTTAAAACCTTGCTTGAGCAATGAGATGAGCAATGACGGACTTCCGGTTAGGTGCCGGTCAATGGCGGACGGGAGTCCGACGGCTCCGTCCTCCGCCAGGCTTTAGGGACTTCTGTGCCTGCGCCACGGGTCCCTTAAAGCCACGGGAAGAGCGTCCCGTGGACCTGAGCTTCGTGGGTCCCAGACGTGCCGTCTCCGTTCCCGATTGACCCTCGTAAGGGGGAAAATCGGGCGAGCGGAGCGCCGGCACGGGACTGAAGAAGCGTCTGCCTGCGGAGGATCAAAGCAGCGATCCCGCCAGACTCGAGCACCCGGCACTTCCTGCATAGAAACTTCCAAAGAAACTCTGTAAGTTAAAGAATTGGATTATTTCTACAAGTTTTAAGAGCACTGCTTGCAGAGGAACTGCAAAAGGAAGCCTGTTCCCTTTAAACTGTTTGCGCGAGCTTGGTAGCGCTAAAAGATCAAAGCCGCGACTAACGGAAAAGTTTTGCGAACTTTTTAAAAGTTGATTAAAAGTTGTTTAAAGGATGTTTAAAGACTTAAAAACAGTTGATATGGCAAAAGAAGATGCCCCTCACCCTCTGGATTAGGATTCCGGGTCAGTAGCGGGCTGTGATACATTGTTGCCATTTTTTTTCCTTTGTTGGTGTTTCAGTGACTGTTTACCAGTGGAGACATTCTGACTTTTTTGTAACCAGATACAAGTTACTTTGTGGACTTTGGTGGTAACACTGCAAGTTAGGAACTGTGACTGACTTGGGCTACACAAAAATGGGCCCTTCTTGGCTTTAAGGAACTTATATTTTGGAAAATTAAAACTCTTTGCCTAAAAGTTGGATTTTCGGGACTGGTGTGGGCTCCTGGCTCAGCAGCCTCTTTGTTCTCAGGACTGAGCTGCTGGCCACCTGGTGTTTACTTTTGGGACTGTTGGCCTTCTGCTGTGAATGTCTGAGATTGTTACTACAGAAACTGGAGTGACCTTGAGATTACAGTTACAGAGCCCACAAGGAATGGAACTTAGATCAAAAGGAACTGGCTCTGAAAAAAGAAAAGGCTCTGTTTCCCTAACTCTACAGGAACAAATGGAGAAATTAGTTGTTAGTGTTGCAGAAATTGCAGCAGGATTGAAAAGCGTGACTGACGGGTTGAAGCAAACACAAGATCAAGTTTCATCAGGAAATACAGCAGTGAATTCAGCAATAGAAAAATTACAAGCTGATATAAAAGCTGACATTAAAAATTCTACGCAGACCCTAGAAAAATCCATTGGACAAATTGAGGAGAACGTAAGGAAGAACAGAGAAGAGATTAATAGGATTGGGCAAGAGGTGACCACCTTGAAAAAGGACTCAGAGGAAATTAAAGTGGTCAAGGAAAAAATAAAAAAGGTGGAGGAAAAATTGGATAATTTAGATTTGGAACAGATAGAGAGTATTGGATCACGACAGAGGTCTGTTGAAGAGTCCCTCGCGTTTCTGCAACTACATCAAAGAGAGGGCAACATCCGCCTAAGAAATCTTCCAGAACTGGAAGGGGAAGACCTAAAAGACTACATAGTGAAGTTATTCTCAGGATTTTGGGAGATAGAAGAAATCAACGTCTCAGCACGCATAGTGAAGGCCTTCAGATTTGGTCCAAGAGGCTCCAGAGGAAAGAAAAGCAGCAAAACAGTCAGTGACTGTTTGATTGTGCTACACGATCGACACGACAGAGACTACTTTCTGGACTTGCATTATAGAAACAACCTGGTGGTTGAGCAGAATAAAGTAATTTTTTATAAGGATATCCCCAGATTTTTCCTTGACAAAAGAGTTCCCTACAACGATTTGGTAACTGAGCTTAGAAAAAGGAAAATCCCCTTCAGTTGGGAATTTCCAGAAGGCCTGGCATTTACGTTTGAAGGAAAAAAGATAAGAATAAGGTCCCTGGCGGAGAAGCAGAAGTTTTTGGACAAGCACCTGGAACAATTTAAAGGCACACCACTCGACCCAGCACAATTCTACAGGTTCCCAGAGGTATTTCCACCACCGCCGGGACCACCACCAAGCCTACCCAGCCCAGGCAAGGATCCAGAGGAAGACAAGAAAGGAGAAGCAACTGGAGGAGAAGACTAGAGAAAGGAAAATGGCGCTCAAGTTAATGACATGGAATGTCCGGGGATTGAATCAGAGACCAAAGAGACGCAGAGTGTTTTACAGCATAGAAAAGAAGAATTTGGATATAATATGCTTACAGGAAACCCACATAGCCCGACGTCACAGAAGACTACTACAGAACAAAAAATTAGGCCAAGAGTTTATATCATCGGATAAGGCCAAGAAGAGAGGAGTAGTGATATACGCAAAGGAGAAATATAGCCCAAGACAGCTTTTTAAAGATGAAGAAGGGAGATACATCGCAATTGAAATTAATATACAAGGCGAAAAATTCTTGATTCTGGGACTTTATGCACCAAATGATGGAAAGTCAATTTTTTATAAGAAAATACATGATTTGCTGTTGGATTATTTGGATTATAAATTAGTTTGCCTTGGAGATTTTAATGGTGCAGTTTCCACATTAATGGACAGATCTCAAAGAACTAAATTAACGAACGATGGGAAACTCCCAAAGACTTTTTTTGAAATGGTGGATAATCTGAATTTGGTGGACTCTTGGAGATTAAAAAACCCCACAGATACAGAGGCAACATACTTCAGCGAACCTCAGCAGTCATGGTCGAGGATAGATTATATTTGGATTTCGAATGAATTGGCTCCAAAAATACAAAAGGCAGAAATTGGCCCTAAAACTCTTTCAGACCATAACCCTGTACAGTTAAATTTAAAAATGATTTCCAAGGACTCTTTTAGATGGAGAATGGATGACGCTTTGATGAGAGACACCAAGCTAGTGGAAAGAGCGGCGAAAAAGATGAAAGAATATTTTCAGATAAATTGGAGCTCCGAAGTGGAGAAAAGAATTGCTTGGGATGCAAGTAAAGCTGTAATGAGAGGATTTCTCATTAGTGAAAAAGCAAAAAAGAAGAGACAACAAAATGCAGAGATGGAGAGATTGTTGAAATCAATCAAAGAAAAGGAAAAAGAATTAAGAGGACATCCCAGATGTGTCAAAATCCAAAAAGAAATTAAATACTTGCAATCCCAATATGCTAATATAATGAATCAGGACATCGAATGGAAAGTGAAAATGATGAAGCAAAGAACATTTGAATCGGCTAATAAATGTGGAAAATTACTAGCTTGGCAATTGAAGAAAAGACAAAAGGCAAATGTCATCAATACCCTGGTAGTAAACGGAAAAAACGTGGAGAAACCTGAGGAAATCAGATGGTGTTTTCAAAGATTTTACAAGCAACTGTACAAGGAGGAGAAGATAGAGGAAGCAGAAATTGACCGATTTCTGGAAAAGAATGGATTGCAAAAGGTCCCAGAGGAAAAACTAGTTACTCTCAACCACCCAATAACGACACAGGAGATAGAAGATGCAATAAATAACATGCAATTGGGGAAGGCTCCAGGACCGGACGGTCTAACAGCAAAATATTATAAGACATTGAAAGACTGGCTATCGCAGCCACTAAGAGAAGTATGCAACAAGATACTAGAAGGAGATAGGGCACCAGAGACGTGGAAGGAAGCCTTTATCACACTGATTCCAAAACCAGATACTGATAAGACTCAAATGAAAAACTATCGCCCAATATCCCTTTTGAATGTGGATTATAAAATTTTTGCAAATATATTGGCTACAAGGCTGAAAAGAGTGTTGAAAGACTATATACATAGAGACCAAGCAGGTTTCTTGCCAGGAAGACAAATTAGTAATAACACGAGAATTATTGTGGACATTTTAGAAAAACTGGAGAGAAACATAAATACAGATGCGGCACTATTGTTTGTTGATGCAGAGAAAGCATTTGATAAAGTCTCTTGGACATTTATGAAAAAGAATTTGGAAAGGATGGGAGTTGGTCAAAAATTTTTGAATGGCATTAATGCCATCTATACAGAGCAAAGAGCTAAAGTAATAGTAAACAGTGTGATATCGGAGGAGTTTGAAGTTGAAAAGGGAACAAGACAAGGGTGCCCTATCTCCCCTTTACTTTTCATTACGGTCCTGGAAGTCCTCCTAAATATGATACGAAAGGACAAACAGATAAAAGGAATTCGTGTGGGAGAGAAGGAATACAAACTACGCGCCTTCGCAGACGATTTGATGTTATCCCTGCAAGAACCGGAAAGCAGTGTCCCCAGAGCTTTGGGAATAATCGAACAATTTGGACTTGTAGCTGGTTTCAAGTTAAACAAGCAGAAAACCAAAGTTTTAGGAAAAAATATGAGTGCAGAACAAATTCAAAGAATACAGGAAGGCACTGGCCTCAATTTTGTCAAAACAGTAAAATATCTAGGTATCAACCTCACAACCAAGAATTTGAACCTGTATAAGGACAATTACGAAAAACTGTGGATGGAAATAAAGAAAGACATGGAAATATGGACAAGATTGAAACTGTCGTTAATGGGAAGAATTGCCGTGATAAAAATGAATGTCCTACCAAGGATGCTGTTTTTATTCCAAGCCATACCAATTTTGGACAAACTGGATTGCTTTAAGAAATGGCAAAAGGACTTATCAAAGTTCATATGGCAGGGCAAAAAGCCAAGAATTAAGTTTAAGATCTTAACAGACTCTAAAGAGAGAGGAGGCTTTGCCCTGCCGGACTTAAGACTTTACTTCGAAGCAGCGGCCTTTTGCTGGTTAAAGGACTGGTTTAAACTAGAGAATGTTGATGTATTGGACTTGGAAGGGTATGATAATATGTTCGGTTGGCATGCATACCTTTGGTATGACAAGGCTAAGATCCACAGAACTTTTAAGTCTCATATAGTTAGAAAATCCTTATACCAGGTTTGGTCTAGATATAAAGACTTGTTAGAGAGAAAGACCCCTAGATGGATCTCTCCAGTGGAGGCCAAAGCCTACAAGAGACCGAACATGTCTGCAAATTGGTTAAGATATATGGACATATTGCAGCAGGAAGGGGACTCTTTTAAGCTAAAAAGCTACGATCAAGTGAAAAGTCAGGTCCCCGACTGGCTGCATTATCATCAGGTATATGAAACATTCAAAATAGACAAAAAAGTTGGTTTTCAAGTAGAAAAATCAAAACTGGAAACAGAACTGATAGAATCGAACTTTAAAAACCTTTCCAAAATGTATAATCTTTTGCTAGAGTGGCATACGAAAGATGAATTGGTTAAATCGTCAATGATAAATTGGGCGAAAGATATAGGACACAATATTATGATGGATGACTGGGAGGGATTGTGGCAAAAAGGTATTAAATTTACTGCTTGTCATAGTTTAAGAGAAAACATAATGAAAATGGTTTATAGATGGTATTTGACACCAGTTAAGATAGCCAGGATGAATACCAAAATGTCAGATGTATGTTGGAAATGTAAACATGCGAAAGGTACCTTTTTTCATATGTGGTGGTTGTGCCCAGCGGTAAATGCTTTCTGGGATAAGATCTATAACGAACTCAAGAAGGTAATGAAGGTTACCTTTTGTAAGAAACCAGAGGCATTTCTCCTGAGCATAACCAATGAAGAGATACCCAGTCAGGATAGAGTGTTTTTTATGTATGCCACAACAGCAGCTAGAATCTTATTGGCAAGAACATGGAAAGGCGAAGAGATACCAACGGTGGAAGAATGGCAGATGAAGATGATGGAATATATGGAACTCGCAGAGCTGACCGCCAGAATCCGGGACCAGAGGGAGGAGAAGGTGTCAAGGGATTGGAAGAAATTTAAGGATTATTTAGTCAAAACAGTAAAATTGAACATCTGAGCAGAATTAAATAGAATAGCGGCTTTAGTAGATATATGTTAGATAAAATTGTTGGTAAGATATTTTTGTGTGAAAAATTTAATTGTTAGGAATTGTGTTAAGATTTGGTGTTAAAGTTAAGATATGATTAAGCAAAGTAAAGTGTATTAAAAATTGAGTTAATGTGAATAGAACAAGATACAAAGCTACCTTGAAGATATATATGATTTTGAAGACAGTGGAGGGAATGGGGGAAGTCCCTCAAAATAGAGAAGATAGTAACAAGAAAAGTAAGAGGATAAATGTTAGTTTAAAGGTTTGTATATGTTTCTTTTTATTGTGATTGTTTGATTATGTTTTTGTGTTGTGTTTATGTATTGTATTTTGCATTTTTATATTGTGAATGTTGTTGTTTATGTTATGTTCTCCCTTTGTCTTAATAGAAAATAATAAAATCTTATAAAAAAAAAAAAGAGATGAGCAATGACAAGGAGAAGAACCTTCTCAGTGGTGGCTCTGTGATTGATTTCTGAGGATTCCCCAAGGCTCACAAAGCACTTACTTAAAGAAGGGCTAAAATAAATCCCTGAATATTGCTGTGACTGGTTCCCTGGCTTTGTTGAACTAGTTTTGTTGAGTTCTTCAAGTGTTGTTGGGTCTCGTTCCTTTCTTTTTTTAAAGGTGCATTTATTGTACAGCAGTTGCTAGGGAGCCCAAGTGGGGAGAGTGTTGTTGCCGGGTTCAGATCCTGCCTGCAGGTTCCCACAGGCATCTGGTTGGCCACCAGGAGAAGAGATGCTGGACCAGAGGGATCCAGCAGCCAGGTTCTTCACACAGTACAAAGCAAAACTATAAGAGGTAGGGATGGCCACCCCCTTGAATGGCTTTAAAAAGAGACGATAAACATTCGTGATGGATTCATCAATGGCTCCTAGTGTCAGCAGCTCCCGGCAGGTTGCCCAGGAAAGCATAAAGACAAGAAAAAGTTTCTTAAGTCTTTTTTATTTCAGTCTTTACAGATAGAGGCTATAGAACCCAGCCTCTTGGATAATGGCGTTGTCCCGAGTGAATCTCTCCCACTTCTCATTCGCCATCCTCATCACCTCCTCTACGGGTGCTGTCATGTCTTGGAGCTCTTTGCTCTCCTACTTTTAAGGGTTCTGGAAGATGGAGGGTCTGGAATGCTTTCTACTGACAACATGTCAGCCAGCTGTTCTGGCTCTCCCATGATTTCCTAACTTTTCCCCTCATCTGCCTCTGAACTGCAATCTCCCTTAAACCCCTGTTGTAAATCTATATTGTCTTCCTCTTCCTCCTCCCTGGAAGGGTCGGGATGGAGAGGCGGTCTCCACCATTCCTCCTCCTTTGCCCAGTCCCTGACACCTAGCCATGCTGTTTGTGCACAACGTCCTGCTAGAGGCAGCATGAATGCGAGAGTGCTGCTGCTCTCCTGTCCCTGTTGGCCACTGTTTCTAAACAGGAAGATGCTGGACAAGTGGGGCCTTTGACCTGATCCAGCACAGCCCTTCCAATGTTCTTATGGATTTTCTTGAACCCATAGCTCTGGGTAACCAACCTCAGGCCTCAAGTCTTTGATTCCTTGACAACATCTTGTAATCCTCCCCTTTAAGAGTGAGCTAAGGACGCTAACTGTGCAAACCAAGCTTCCTTTGGTATTAAGTGGTGGGTGAACATAGCAGACGGCACAGTGATTCTTCATCCAGCTCTCTTTATTCTCAGGCTGGAACAGAACTGGACTGAAGTGCTGAGCCAGCCTGCTTATATAGTACTCAGTAACATGCAACAGGAACAACCCTCTCTAGCTACCCAATCCGTGAATGGCACTCACAATCCTTCATTTGCATGTGGACCTGAGTGAGAACTGCAGTCACGGTGGGCAGAGTGAAACTATATACTCAACACCCCTAGTGGCCTAGGGTGAGAACTTCAATGCATAACAGGTGGGGACAGCCCTGCCAGCATCCGCCAGTGAAGAGCGCCCCCTTCTGTCTCATGAATGCAAGTGTTTTGGACTCCCACCAACCCCATCTAGAGGGCACCTGGTTGGGGAAAACTTTTCTAGAGACTAGAC
This sequence comes from Lacerta agilis, assembly GCF_009819535.1. Classification (NCBI taxonomy): domain Eukaryota; kingdom Metazoa; phylum Chordata; class Lepidosauria; order Squamata; family Lacertidae; genus Lacerta; species Lacerta agilis. Next base: position 511,863 of record NC_046319.1, on the reverse strand, counting down.
ATAAGTCTGACTGGGGGGTGGGGGTGGGCGGGCAGGGGAAGGGCCTGGGTGGGGAGCATTTGCAAGGAGGAATTGGTGCTCTCCTCCCAAAGCTACAATGTCCAGAGCTTGCCATGAAGAGGGATGGACTGTTAAACCGCTCTGGGAACTGTAGCTCAGTGTGTGTGTGTGTGTGTGGGGATGAGGGCCTCCTGACAACTCTCAGCATCCTGAACAAACTGCAGCTCCCAGAAGTTTTTGAGGGGGGAAAGCTGTGGCTGGTTAAGGTGTGATTATAGCACTTTTGTTGTGTGGCATGCATGTGTCCAAAGCCAGCAATCAGAACCAAAGGGGCAAGTGGGGCTGAGAGAACAAACCAAGACAAAGCCTTGGGAAGACACAAGGATGCAGGTGCACCTCAGGAGTCAGCTGGGGAAGGAAGCCCTCCCAGTCTCCTTCCCACTCTGGATCGGCAGAGAGAGGGCTTTTCCACACCTCCATTTGCCCTGCCACTCCCCGCCCCCAGGGAAACCCAATCTTCAGTGCTGAATTGGAAAAAACAGCAACCGGGTTTTCCACAGACTGCTGTTTGGCCTGATCTAGCACTAAAGAGCAGGTTTTCTGGGGGAAAGCGGCAGGGCAAATGCGGAGCCACACTGCAGAGGTGTGGCCAAGTCCAGAGCCAGTCCAGCGCCTGAGGGCCCTTCCCTGAGAGTCTGCCCCCTGCAGTTCACTAGCTTGCCACCTGGGGCAGCACTTCACAGATCCCGAGAAAAGTCTTTCACACCATTTGCTTCCAAATCCTTAAAAAAATAATAATAATTGTGCGAGATGGCACAGATTTTATTTATTTAAATTTATTTCCCATACTTCTGCCCAAAGGAGCCCAGGGTGACAAACACTGGTGTGATAAAAAGTAATGCAAGTAAAAATAAAATAAATGCATATTTAAAAAGATACGAAACAGGCACATACTCTGCTTTTTAAGAACAATAAGAAGAGCCCTGCTGGATTGCTCCTGGAACCTTCTTCATGCAAAGATAAAAAAGTGCTTTATCATGGAATTGTGAAGTTGGAAGGGACCCTAAGGGTCATTTAGTCCAACCCCCTGTGATGCAGGAATCACAACTAAAGAATACACGGAGGGCCATAGCTCAGTAGTAGAGCACCTGCTTTCCATGCAGAAGGTCCCAGTTTCCACCCCCAACATCTCTTAGGTCAGGCTGGGAGAGACTCCTGGCTGAAAACTCCAGAGAGTTGCTGCCAGTCAGTGTAGACAATACTGAGCTAGCTGGACCCACATTCAGTCTCTGACTAAGGCAGCTTCCAATTTCCCCAGGTTTATGATTTTTCTCGCTTTAAACCCCCCAAAGCAAAACAACTGGGGTGTGTGTGTGTGTCGATTTGAGATGGCCTCATGGCACGAGGGAGAGGTGTATAATCCCCCCCCCAACCTGGTTGCAGCCCTGATCCAAGTCACTCCTTCCTGAAGCTGCTATTACACCTGAGGAAGCCTTAGGGAGGAAATGGTGCCTGTGTGTTTCCCCCCTCTGGGGCTAATAGAAGTGTCAGAGAAATTTTCAGTGGGGGAATCAATGTGGGGGATCCGGGTTAGTCCCCCCTCCCCCAATGCTGCTGCTTGAACCAGATTCACTCCCCACTCTGGCTGCTTCTCGAGAAATGTCCCATATGATGTCTTGTTTGGCCCAAAGGCAATGTTTTAGAACAGCTGCTTTGAATGCCATGGTCGGGAGAGCAGCTCCTCTAGAGTAGTCCTGCTGCAATGGGATGACTTCAGGGTGAGCAGCCGGGTGGGGTGTTTGCAACCAAATTATGAGTCCCTTTGCTTGGCAGAGTCTGCTGCTGCTTTTGCTGTCTTGCATTCCTAATTGCACTTGGCTGAGGCCTCTTCCAGACAGGGCTGTTAGGAATTATTTGGCAATTGCGGTATGCGTATTGTTTTTCTTTTGATAGCTTCTATTGATTTTTGGAAAGGGGAATCAAAAGACCCCTGCCAAGCCAGGCCTCAGTCAACAGACTTTCCTCCCTTCGCTGTTGGCCATATCTCGCCTCAGGCACACCAACCTGACTACAACTTTGGAAATGCCTTTTTAATTGATTTACAGCACCTAAATGTGGCTAGTTTGTAATCCTGGAATTATGTCACCAGATCCACCCTTGTAAAGTATAGGCAGCTCATCTGCAGGTTGTGTAGATAGAGGCAGGGGAGAATTTTGATTTAGGTAGCATTTAAAGGTGAACCTACGTTATAGACACACATTATGAAACCATGCAAGAACCAAGACACAACCGTCCTTCACAGTTCACACTTTTCAAAAACCCACAATGCAGTTCTCCAGCCAAATAATGTGGGCTAAAAGATACATGCCTGCTTAAAAAATCATATATTTGTAAGGATGACATACAAAATGCACTATTTTAGGGGAAATTGCATAGATACATGTGTATCTTAGAAGAAAATCACACTGGAATGCTGGTGAATTTTTATGAGGACTTCAAAAAATAATGATCCCAAGCTGTGGCAATGTGGAGCATTGAGCTGAAGATTGGAAAAATGAGAAAACGAGGGAAACAGAAATTGACAGATTTACCCAACACCACTAGAAACATTAATAATAATAATAATAATAATAATAATAATAATAATAATAATAATAATAATAAGTTGAATACATTACCTGCTCTTCACCAGCAGGCCCTGGGGCGGGTTACAACAATGTTAAAACATATTACATTCACAATATGGTGGGTTTTGAAAGCACACAGCTGCAGTGTTGCAGGCCAGGGTCAAGAGATGTTTTTTTCTGCTCAAAGCTGCCTAGCAGATGCAGCTGTGTGAGGAGGGCAGTCCATCCCTTGGGGGCTGCCACAGAGAAGGCCCTGTCCCAGGACAACCTCCTCCCTTGCTTCTGATCAGTGTGCAGACATAGCTGCAGGCTCACTTCATCCCCGCTGCCTCTCAAATGCCAAAAATAGATTATTTGTAAGTTTGGCACAACCTTATAGCAAATGGCAAATAGTGGGGCTCTGAGTGTGAGACAGAGAAAGGAAAATAGAATGGACAAGGAGAAGGTATTAAACATATACCAATGAAACCCTCAGCCCTTGTCAACTTGCGCAGGTCTCAACGCCTAATTGCAGATTGCCAAGAAAGGGACATAAAGAATACTATCTCCCAGGACAGGCTCCACACTTAGAAAGCGCTTGGAGAAGCCTGGCTAGCTCTTTGGAAGGAAAGCGGTCCCCAGTGGGTGTCTTATCAGGCAAAACCATATGCCTGGCACTTAACACAAACCCTAATCTAGTCAGACTCAAAATTCTCATGAATTTCCACCAAGGTAAACACTGTTAACTGGCAGGTAACAGTTTCTGGGGAGAAAGCCAGGTCTATACAATGAAAGCTTGCATTGTTATGATATGTGAATTAAGGGGGGGTGTTCAGTTTGTCACACACACACACACACACACACACACACACACTTTGGAATATGACCCCAGCAGGGGGAGGAGATGGGCTTGGCATCCTCTGAACCCTTCCATTTGAGCTCTGCCTTCCACCAAGGGTTGCATTGGGTGGTGCCCTGGGTGTTTGTTGATTGTCCAGAGGCACCTTCCAGTCTAAATGTTGCGGTGCCTTTGCCTTGTCTAGAGTGGAGAAGGGCAAGCAGGACATTTCCAGGGCAACTAAGTACATGCCCCAGGATTTCTGGTGCCTATAATACTCTGGGCACCAGGGAGGGAGGTGCAGGGACTCAGGCTGCTGATCCAATAAAGACTCAAGGGGAGACGGCAGGCAAGCAGTGCAAGCAGAAGATGTTTGTTTGCCAAGTCAGCTAAACATAGAACCATAGAAGTGTATAATCCCATATATACTAGAGACAAAACAATGGATGCACCTAGAAAGGGACACAATTGAAAATATTTGCACCACAGCATACCCACTCCTCCCAAACAAACTAAGAAAAATCCCCACAACACTTAACAGATACACACAAACCATGTTCAAAGCATGGAAAGCAGAAACAGGCAAACTATCCCCAACCCCATCCCCACTAATTTCCCTGGCCTACCATCCACTATTACACCAAGCAGCACAAAACCTCCAAACCAAAACCTGGCAATCCAAAGGCCTATATTGCCTAATAGACTTTTATAAAAATAACAAACCTCTGTCAACACAAGAAATACAGGACGAATTAGAAGACACCCAAATGCCCTAGTTAGCACAACACCAAACTACATGCCCTCTTAAACAATCCAACAGTAAAATCAGCAGCAACTAGACCCCTGACAACCTTCGAAAACCTCATCCTAATGACAAAGGGACGCGACAGAGGGTTGGTATCTGCAATATACAAATTACTACTCAATAACCCCACGAGCTCCCTAGACACAATCAAAAAACACTGGGAGGATGACATAGGATATGAAATCAACCCCACCCAATGGACCAGAATGTGGTCTAAACCCCCCTTTAAATCCATATCAACAAAAAGAAGAGAACTCACCCTAAAACTAACCTACAGGTGGTATCTAACGCCAAGAAAATTAGCGCTAATACTCCCAGGAACCTCACCAAAATGCTGGAGAGGGTGCACCTCCACAGGCACATACTTCCACATGTGGTGGGAGTGCCCCAAAATCCAAACATTCTGGACAACAACCACACAAGAAATATGTAAAATAACCAAGCAAGTGTTAGAAACCACCCCAGAATTGGTCTTACTAAACATCTTCCAAGACAATAATGCCCACTTACAACACAAAGAACTCATAACCCATCTACTCTCAGCAGCCAGAAACATCATAAGCAGACACTGGAAAGACCTGACAGGAGCAAACATGGACCAATGGTACCAAGAAGTATGGGAAACAGCCCTACTAGAAAAACTAACAAGTAAGCTGAAACTGACACAGGGACAAACAGAAGAAGACACTTTCACCCCGGTATGGTTCCCCTTCATCACACACGCAGCCCAACAAGACAATGACAAAAATCTACCGACAGCATACAAATCAGTATGGCTAACCTGATCCAAAACACCCACAAACCCCACTCACACAGGAAACCAAAGATCACCACAGCCAACCACAAATGAACAATCACGTCCCACGCCAACCCCGACCTCTCTCACCCCCAAAGGAGCACAAGCGAACAACAGAGAACCTGCACAGACAACGCTGACACCAAACCCTACACATATTAAGTAAAACAGAAACATCGTCACCCCACCCCACCTATCTTCCCATCCCACCCACCTCTCTTCCCCTTTTCTTCCTAATGTCTCAACAACAAAAACTGATTTGTAAAAATGTTATATGGAAAAAATACGAGAGAGACATTGCACTACCATTGTAAATCAAGAAAAGAAAAATCAAGGGGGGAAAATCAAGAAAAAAATATTTTTTAAAAGAAGAAGAAGTGTAAAGCTGGAAGAACTCTGAGCACTGGCACCAACTCCTGGGGGCCCTGGGGGCCTGGGCACCCCAGTTCCTTCATCCAAGTCATTTATAAAGATGTTGAACAGCAACAGGCCCAGGACAGAACCTTGCGGCACTCCACTTGTCACTTTTCCCCAGGATGATGAGAAACCATGAATGAGAACTCTTTGGGTTCAGTCAGTCAACCAGCTACAAATCACCTAACAATACCTAGTTCAACCTACATTTTACCAGCTTCTTCGTTATAATATTGTGGTGGACCTTGCCAAAAGCCTTACTGAAACCAAGATACACTACATCTAGTCTGTCCTTGTGTATTCAGTGTGGACACAGACTCAGGGTCCTTGCTGCTCTGGGCTCTGTGGTGCTGGGCTGCGCAACTCATGGGAAGAAATGAAAGGAGATATTCTGCGGCAGCTCATCTGTCAGAACCAGCTTGAGATATTTGTGTTCAAGTGGGAAAATACCTACTAAATTGGCATGATAAGGTCCATGCAGTGGTGGTGCTGGGGGCTCTGCTTGTTTCAATGGGGGTTGTATATCATGGGTCAGATCCATTTGCCTGTTACTCTGCTGCCACAAGCCGTGCCCCAGGTCTGACGCCTTCATCTTTTCTGCATCTTGGTTCTCCTTCAGAATATCAAGAAACCTACTAAACACTTTCTCACATGTTCTGTCCATTTCTACAACTTTCAGAATTCACTCCTTCTGCTATTACCTCAGAAGGTTGGTGACTTGAATCCTCGCAACAGGGTGAGCTCCCGTTGCTCTGTCCCAGCTTCTGCTAACCTAGCAGTTTGAAAGCACGAAGTGCAGGTAGATAAATAGGTACCACTGTGACGAGAAGGTAAACGGCATTTCAATGTGCTCTGGTTTCCGTCACGGTGTCCCGTTGCACCAGAAGCGGTATAGTCATCCTGGCCGCATAACCCGGAAAGCTCTCTGTGGACAAACACTGGCTCCCTCGGCCTGAAAGTGAAATGAGACCATAACCCAATGGTCACCTTTGACTGGACTTAACCGTCCAGGGGGTCATTTACCTATCTTTTCATTTTGATGCTACCCCATTAAGCTGCAAGTCATTCTCAGAGTACTTCTTCACACAACACATAGTTAAATTGTGGAACTCACTCCCACAAGATGTACTGATAACGATGGCCAACTTTGACAGCTTTAAGAGCAGATTAGACATCTACATGGCTACACGCAGTTGCTGGGTTTCACAAGAGAGAGAGGACGGGAGAGGGAGATGCTGATGGAAAATGCATCTCTCTGTCCACTTTCCTGCTTGGAAGCTTCCCACAGGCATTTGCTTGGCCACTGGCAGAAGAGAAGGTTGGACTTGATGGACCTTGGGCCCGATCCAGCAGTGCTCTTCTTATGTCCTTATGCAGGGTTCCCCCCCAAAATGTTTAGGGGTACTCTCATTTTGACTCAAGAATATCACCATTTTATAGTTCAAATTGGGAAAAATAAATACAGTAAATGGACAAAAGTACAGAGATTCACAAAAAGTTTAGGGGTATGCGTACCCCTGTGTCCACCCAGAAAAAAGCACTGTCCTTATGAATTGCAGTGGAAACTAAAATCAAATCAATACCCCATTTTGTTTTCTTACCCCTCTGACTGGCAGGTCGTTGCCTAAAGCCTTCTTGCCTTACAGATCTAATGGATGTCTTGGCAGCTTTCCTTCTCTCGAGATGGAAGAGTGAAGTGGGCTTTCTGTTTCCTCCCCTTGATGCCTCCAGCCCACAGTCTTTGGAGAGGAAAGGGATTCCAATGAAAGGAGCTGGGGGATGGGCAGATCAGCCTATTTCTGTTAGAGATTCATTTTTCAAATATAAAACAAGGAACGGGGGGGGGGGGAGATAAAACATTCCCAGCCATCATATTAACAATATGGATGAATCAAATCAAATATTTATTGTTATGGCTAATGACCAGCATCAAAGAAGCAAAATAAGAGGCCCATAGCACATATTTTACAGATGTGTATAATAGGGATAAATAAATAATTAAAAAGTAGCAGAACGTGAAATAAAACTGACATCAGCTTTTAAAAAGTGATTGTCATGATACAAACTCTGAAAAGGAAAAGGAGAAAATATTAGAAGGGTTTTGCTTGCTGTAGCTCAGTGCTTGGCTCCTCCAAGAGCAATAGATGCATTTTGAACTGATAACAGTAAAGGGTTGTAAAATTCATCCGATGACAAAGATTTTGCATAGATTTCAGTAAAAGGAACAAAGCAGGAGGACATGGGCCACTTGCGCCCATGGCAGGGTATCTGTATACATACCATGTCCAGAACGGCTTCAGGCACACCAATGTGAATGCTCTGAGATGAGTGCAGAAAGTTTGCTGCTCTGTTGGACTGGAGGGCTCTGTCAGTTAGAGTAGGGTAGGAGGTTGCACCCAGAGTGTGTTAGTTCAGGGGTTCCCAAACCTTTTCAGGTTCCATAAACTCATCCCTAGTGCCCCCTATGCTACCCTGTAAAAAGCATTATTCAGAGTAGCAGTTTGCGCAACCAACTAAGGGGGAAGAAATAACACATTAAAATTTAAAATCATAACAACTGATTGCACATTTATTCAGAATCCAGTGAAAACTATTCAGTTTAATTCATTAATTAATTCATTCATTCATTCAACAGAATTGATGAACTTGATCCAGTTATACCAGCTTTTCTTTTTTTAAAAAATAAGAATTTATTGGTATTTCCATAAACAAAAACAACAACAAATAAAACATAACATTCAACATATAAAAACAAGCACAACAAACCATACAAATAACAATAAAATAAACAAAACTAATACATACCTTACACCAAAACACAGGAACACACCATTCTATTAATCATAATCTTATGTAAAATCTTATTAAGGGGGGGACTTCCCCCGTTCCCTCCTCTGAGTTCAATTTCTAATTTACTTTAGTAACTTTGTAACTAGTTTAACAATCATTCACCATTCTTTTTAAACTTCAAATAAACATCTTATACATCTTACATCATTCAGCTTATTGTTATCACATAAAATCATATTCCAAATCTTAACTTCTTACATCCTTTCCCCCCTTAACTTAGTAAAGCTATTGCTGTTATTGCTTCTAATTCCTACCTTAAAAATAAAAATCCACACATTATCATAAAGAAAAAACCTAAACATTTCTTCCATTCTCCAAATCCTTTGACGTCGGAGTACCATGGTTAGCCTTCCTAATATACCTCATGAATTCTTCTACCCCACCCCCCTCCGCACCGCCTTCCCTCTACCCCTTACAGTCTCCCACCAGTCTTCCCCCCAGCAATTTCCCAGTCCAAGTCTTCCTTTCCCCACACCAATTTCTTCTTTCAAAATGTCACATTTCCCCTGTTCCAGAATGACACTGCTTCCTTGATACCTAGAAACCAAAACATTGTTAACAAGTATCTTTGCTGAGCTCTCCCAAACTGCTTGTACATTGTCACCATAAATCTCTGCTCCATTCTTCCGATCGAATTTTGAATCCCAGAGTTGATAGTCCTGCATTTCTGGGCTCCCACCCCAGAAAGCCGTTATAAAGTCATTGTAACCAGTCTCAGACCTCTCACATCCATGAGACTTTCCTCTTGTTGAACTTGTGTCTTCTTTGCCTCAAATATAGTCTCTGGAAAGTAATCCTCTCTAACTTTGTCTCTAAATGCATCTTTAAGCCCTCTAGTTGATTCTTTAAGTTCCTCAGCAAAGTTCTTAAAAGCACTTCAAATCCCAGAAAACGTTTCAGTGACATTCTGTTGCAAAAGTTCTAATTGCAATAAGATTTTTTCCTGCAGTAAGATTTTTTTCCGCCGTGATGTCATTGCTGGATCTGGCAAGACCGTGGGAACCAAATAGAAATAAGCAGGAGTGGGCAGGAAATAACAAAGTCTCAGTACATTTCCATCCTCATTACTCAGATTTCAGCCGCCATTTTCCCCCTTCATCCGAGGGCAAACTTTTTTTCCTTATAGTCTTCTGTCAATTGGAAGAAATAATTCGAATTTCTCAGTCTCACCCCAAACAGGGGTTTCTTAAGCAGTCAGAATCAGAAATAAAGCAAAACTTCAAAGCAGTCCACAATAGCAACAGCCAAATCCGGTGTTACTTTGATCTTTCACAAAGGAGAGAGACGGACTTCCTCTTTTTAAGTCTCTCTCCGTAAGCCAATTATAACAATTTAATCCAAATTGGGTCCAAATTACAGTCCTTACTTACAGGTTTCTTCTTTTCCAACCGAATTGAAGAAGAACGGAGCGCTCACGGCTGGCGGCCGGCTGCCGCTTGGTTCCCCCGGTTAGGGGCGACTTCCACAGCTCCGCGCCGGAGCCCGTTCACTCGAGCCTCCATTTTACAAGGGAAGCTTGAGAACGGGGCAGCGCTAAGGAGCCTGCTGGAAAGCCCTGGCCACGGGACGCTTTTCCCATGGTTTTTCGGAGCCCGCAGCGCGGTTGCGGGGCTCCTACCTCCGGGGGAACCAGAGCTGTCTCGGAGGCGAGACAGCTCCCAACCGCCAGCTATGGCACTCACGCCGGAAGTCCTATACCAGCTTTTCAAAGTCTGATGGTCCAGCGCCAGCCAGCTGCCCCCTTGACTCTTAGCCCCCCTGGTAATCCCACCCTTCCCAGGGGTGGTACCACCCACTTTGGGAACCACGGTGTTAGATCATTCCTAACTTAAATGTACAGATGAGTTTAGGCAGTTCATTTGTCCAAACAGGAATCTGAACCAGAGAGAATTTTAAGCCATGAGTTCAAATGGATCAGCCTGTTTCTGACCAATGTCAGTTTTGCATGTGTTCATTTGTATGTCTGCTGCATCACATTTTTGCAATAACCTGCAATTTCAATTTATGTCGGAAAGCTACATAAGGGGGCAAACAATAGCCCAGTGAGGACTGCACATGCTCAGAGGCCATGGATGCTTACTGACTTTTGGGGGGAGAAAAATGGGAAATGGGAGGGTGTGTGTGACATGGATGCTGGGATGCTGAACAGCAACAAGTCAATCTTGCCTGACCACATTTGCAGAACGCTCCACCCTGCAATGTTTTGCTGTAGGACTGGCAAGCCACTGTGGTGGGCGATGTTTGCCTGTCCTCCAAGGTAAGCTCTTGGCTGGTCCTGGCAGGGGCTTTGTGATGGTCTGGCTTATGGTCATCCCCAAGTGGTGTGGCAAAGCACACTCCTGTGCTGCAATGGCTGGTGTGCCCTGAGAAATGAATACATGAATTCATTCCCTTGTGAGTCCCAAACTACCCACTTACTGAAGGGGGTCTCCACAGTGTCTCTGCATGACTCATGGCTCCAGCCTTACCTCTTCCTGGGTGTCCAATTTTGCTGCATATCTCCATCAGGTACAGTTGGACCACCCACATCTCTTGGAGGGGGCTGTGGAGATGTTTCTGCAAAATCACCTGCCACCAGAGAGCTTGCCCATTGCATCTATGAATGAGTCCCAGTGCTGGGATTGTGTCTTCCCATTCATAAGGCACATCCAGAGCAATGAGCCATGTAGAAACAAAGGAACTGGATGGGCTTCGCTGAGGATGGATCATTATTTTTTTCTCACACACTACAGAAGTAAACCTTTTTCCATGTGAGAATGAAGCAGACCTCCAGGTTTCCCTTGGGAAGGAATCTTGCTTTTGGGAAACTTCACTTGATGGAGCTTGAGATTTCTGCAGCATCCAGAGCCCCTGTGCATAGCAAGCTGGTCATTGCTTGCAATGCAGAGGAGTGTGGGATCTGTTGTCATTTCCCCCTGGGAGGCATTTTGAGAGCAGTCCTCTAAAGCACTGAAAATTTCTCACGGATGGCAAGAGCAGCAGTGAGATGGACAGCATTGAAGAATGAATGCTTTTGGAGCGGCCCATGAAAAATGAGGAGAATTGCATCCTGTTCCAGTTGTGTTAGGTCATTACAGGGCACTAATGACTTCCCATTTGTTGGGGTGGAGGGGAGATTTCATTTGTGGTGATAAATATTTATCAAAGAGTTGACGGTAGTTTGCACAGTGGAAAGCTCAGTTCACTCATCCCACTTTTGTCTGTGGCCAAACTATTTGCTAGATTTTTGCATTGTTCCCAAAACCAACAAACTCTGTTTGACCAGAGGCAACAGAGGGCTGAATGACAAGTGTGTGCATGATTGAGGTGCCCTGAACCATGGTGAATTTTGTTCCAGGAGCAAGGGGTTACTTTTCACAGTCGTGGTCGTGGCTATTGTCAATTTCTTTGCAAAATGCTGCCAGCAAAAGAGTCACCCGAGGCAGTAGATGTTGGGGACTCCAGTGGAGGTCCCTTTGTTGCCCTGGCTGCTCCTCCTGAGATGTCCCAGGCCATTTCACCTGAATCCTCCAGCTGTTCCCATTCTTCTGAGCTGGTGCTCCAGGAGTGGTGACTTCTCCTGGGCAAAATCTGTGCTGGGCCCATACTCATGGAAGGAGACTAAAGTCAGTTCCATCCCATTGCTGTGCAAGTTCTTGAGGATGACTGAATAAATCCTTAAAATCAGCACAGGTTATGTTGTGTATTTGTGTATTTGTGTGTTGTTGTTGTTTTGATTCCAATCTGTTACCTGCAAGGATGTGGACAGATTGCTTGGCCGAGTGAAAGCGACCACCTGTCTCCTTGATCCTTGCCCATCCTGGCTTATAAAAGCATGCTGGGAAGGGCTGGACAATGGGCTCTGCGGAGTGGTGAATGCTTCCCTCTGTGAGGAAGCCTTCCCAGACCCAGAAAGAGGTGTCATTAAAGCGCTTCTTTAAAAAAAAAACATCTTTAGACCTGACCAATATGGCCAACTATCACCCAGTCTCAAATCTACCATTCTTGGGCAAGGTGATTGAGTGGGTGGTTGTTGAACAACTCCAAGCACGCCTGGAGGATGCGGACCATTTGGATCCCTTCCGATCAGGATTCAGGCCTCATTGTGGGACTGAAACTGCCTTGGTCACGCTGGTCGATGATCTCCGGCGGGCTAGGGACAAAGGTGAGGGCTGTTTCCTAGTTCTGCTGGATCTCTCAGCGGCCTTTGACACCATCGACCATAACATCCTTCTAGACCGTCTAGAGGGGTTGGGAGCTGGGGGCACTGTTATACAGTGGTTCCGCTCCTTCCTCCTGGGCTGTGTTCAGAAAGTGGTGGTGGGGAATGAGTGTTCAGACCCCTGGGCTCTCACTTGTGGGGTGCCTCAGGGTTCCGTCCTCTCCCCCATGCTTTTTATTATCTATATGAAGCTGCTGGGAGAGATCATAGGGGGTTTGGGCTGGGTGTTCATCAATATGCAGATGACACCCAGCTCTACCTCTCTGTTAAATCAGAACCAGTGAAGGCGGTGAATGCCCTGTGTGAGTGTCTGGAGGCGGTTGGAGGATGGATGGTGGCTAACAGATTGAGGTTGAATCCTGACAAGGCAGAAGTACTGTTTTTGGGGGACAGGAGGAGGGCAGGTGTGGAGGACTCCCTGGTCCTGAATGGGATAACTGTGCCCCTGAAGGACCAGGTGCACAGCCTGGGCAGTCATTTTGGACTCACAGCTGTCCATGGAGGCGCAGGTTAACTCTGTGTCCAGGGCGGCTGTCTACCAGCTGCATCTGGTATGCAGGCTGAGACCCTTCATGCCCGCAGACTGTCTTGCCAGAGTGGTGCATGCTCTAGTTATCTCCCACTTGGACTACTGCAATGTGCTCTACATGGGGCTACCTTTGAAGGTGACCTGGAAACTGCAATTAATCCAGAATGTGGCAGCTAGACTGGTGACTGGGAGTGGCTGCTGGGACCGCACCAGTCCTGAGAGATCTACATTGGCTCCCAGTACATTTCCGAGCACAATTCAAAGTGTTGGTTCTGACCTTTAAAGCCCTAAACGGCCTTGGTCCAGTATACCTGAAGGAGCGTCTCCACCCCCATCGTTCAGCCCGGACACTGAGATCCAGTGCCGAGGGCCTTCTAGCGGTTCCCTCATTGTGAGAAGTGAGGTTACAGGGAACCAGACAGAGGGCCTTCTTGGTAGTGGCGCCCACCCTGTGGAACACCATTCCAACAGATGTCAAGGAAATAAGCAGCTATCCTATTTTTAAAAGACATCTGAAGGCAGCCCTGTTTAGGGAAGCTTTTAATGTATAATGCTGTATTGTTTTAACACTCGATTAAGCCGCCCAGAGTGGCTGGGGAAACTTAGCCAGATGGGCGGGGTACAAATAAATTATTATTACTGTATTATTATTATTATTATTATTAGTAGTAGTAGTAGTAGTAAATTTAAATAGAAAACAGTAACAACCATCAAGAGAGTCACAAATGCATAAACAAGTTCAATGAGGCCAAAGTCTGGACATCATTGTTTTTAGCCATCCAAAACAAAACAAAATAATAAATTCCTTCCAGTAGCACCTTAGAGACCAACTGTGTTTGTTCTTGGTATGAGCTTTTGTGTGCATGCACACTTCTTCAGATACACTGAAACGGAAGTCACCAGACCCTTATGTATAGTGAGAGAGTGGGGAGGGGTATTACTCAGAAGGGTGGTGGGGATGGGTGATCAGCTGATAGGTGTGGAAAACCCGTTGACGACTGTTAACAACTGCAATTTTTACAGGGCCTTACAGGGAAAGGCAAGGGGTGAGATGGCTAAAGATAGCTTTGTCATGTATAATGAGATAAGAATCCAATGTATTTGTTCAGACCAGGTCTCTGTGGTTTTAAGTTTGGTAATGAGTTGGACAGTGTTCTCGAAGCTACTAACATGAGTTTGGCCAAACTGCGAGCGGCAGTGAAGGATAGGCGTGCCTGGCGTGCTCTGGTCCATGGGGTCACGAAGAGTCGGACACAACTGAACGACTGAACAACAACAACAATGAGTTGTAATTCAGCAACTTCTCTTTCCAGTCTATTTCTGAAATTCCTTTGCATGTCAATATCCCGACCCCTCCCGTGGTGAAATAAAGACACAGGACTCAACAAGTAAGGTTAATGGGCATGAGAAGGCATTGGAACTAACCGTCTATATCCGACTCCAGTATGTCGTGCTGGCAGTCTGGGAAGGGTTAACCACCGATGGGAGAGCCCTGCTGCTGCACATCAGCTAGGGACTCACCCTGTGGTCACCAATATGGGGCGTGCCTTTGGCCCTCACCTACCATGGCTTTGGACAGGGACACGCCCCCCCCCGGACTCATTTAACGAAGTACCCTTCAGCATTTGGGGGAGGTGATGGCCCAACCTCCCCCCCACCTTCAGCCTTCCCGAGATAATCCAATGCCTAACCGCCAAGACCAAAGTTGTGACAAATTGCTACGAGGTAGGCGAAAACCACTAGGCCAAAGCCAATTCGCCAAGTGGGAAAATTCCTACCAGGCCCCTCAACGGCGACCAACCATGGTCCATAGCAAGGTCAGGAAGAAACGCTGTTTAGGGAAGTTTTTAATCCATGATTTTGTATTGTATTTTAATATTTGCTGGAAGCTGCCCAGAGTGGCTGGATAGACTCAGCCGGATGGGCGGGGTAAAATAAATTATTATTATTATTATTATTATTATTATAGGGAGGGTGGGCGGGGAAAATGTGTCAGCTGGGAGCAGGGAGCAAGAGGCTGAGCCCTGGCTGCGTGCTTGTTTAAACGCTGCAAGACATGCCTGTTGGCCACACCGGTTGGTTGGCCAGCCAGGCGCCATGCCCAGGGCTCAACCAATGGCGTCAGGGGATGGAGTCATCCCCTGTGCACGTGAAGGACTCATGATGCCTGCAATCCCCCCTCCTTTCTATGGGCGGAAGGGGCTTTGTATTAAGACAGCTACTTTGAGATCTTTTATAGAATGTCCTGGGAGATTGAAGTGTTCTCCTATTGGTTTCTCTGTCTTGTGATTCCTGATATCAGATTTATGTCCATTTATCCTTTGGCGTAGGGTTTGGCCTGTTTGTCCAATATAGAGAGCTGAAGGGCACTGTTGGCATTTGATTGCATACACAATGTTGGGAGAGAAGTGACTAGTGGGGTGCCACAGGGTTCTGTCTTGGGCCCAGTCTTATTCAACATCTTCATCAATGACTTGGATGATGGGCTTGAGGGCATCCTGATCAAGTTTGCAGATGACACCAAATTGGGAGGGGTGGCTAATACCCCAGAGGACAGGATCACACTTCAAAATGACCTTAACAGATTAGACTACTGCACCAAAGCAAACAAGATGAATTTTAACAAGGAGAAATGTAAAGTACTACACTTGGGCAAAAAAATGAAAGGCACAAATACAGGATGGGTGACACCTGGCTTGAGAGCAGTACATGTGAAAAGGATCTAGGAGTCTTGGTAGACCACAAACTTGACATGAGTCAACAGTGTGATGCAGCAGCTAAAAAAGCCAATGCAATTCTGGGCTGCATCAATAGGAGTATAGCGTCTAGATCAAGGGAGGTAATAGTACCACTATATTCTGCTCTGGTCAGACCTCACCTGGAATACTGTGTCCAGTTCTGGGCACCACAGTTCAAGAAGGATACTGACAAGCTGGAACGTGTCCAGAAGAGGGCAACCAAAATGGTCAAAGGCCTGGAAACAATGCCTTACGAGGAACGGCTTAGGGAGCTGGGTATGTTTAGCCTGGAGAAGAGAAGGTTAAGGGGTGATATGATAGCCATGTTCAAATATATAAAAGGATGTCATATAGAGGAGGGTGAAAGGTTGTTTTCTGCTGCTCCAGAGAAGCGGACACGGGGCAATGGATTCAAACTACAAGAAAGAAGATTCCATCTAAACATTAGGAAGAACTTCCTGACAGTGAGAGCTGTTCGGCAGTGGAATTTGCTACCAAGGAGTGTGGCGGAGTCTCCTTCTTTGGAGGTCTTTAAGCAGAGGCTTGACAGCCATCTGTCAGGAATGCTTTGATGGTGTTTCCTGCTTGGCAGGGGGTTGGACTGGATGGCCCTTGTGGTCTCTTCCAACTCTATGATTCTATGATTCTAAGATGAGCAATTAAATAGTCCTGAGATTGTATGTTTGATGTTGTTGGGGCCAGTAATGGTGTTGTCCGGGTTTATGTGGCAGCAAAGTTGGCATCTGGGTTTATTGCAGGCTCTGGTACCAGTGTCCATGTTGAGTCCTGTTGTTGTATTATTGTGGGTGTGGAGTTGTTTGAGATTGGGTGGCTGTCTGTAGGTGATGAAAGGTCTTCCTCCCAGAGCTTGAGAAAGAGAACTGTCATTATCTAGGAGAGGTTGTGGATCTCTGATGATGCGTTGTACTGTTTTAACTTGGGAGCTGTATGTGATTACTAGTGGTGTTCTGTTATTTTCTTTTTTAGGTCTGTCTTGCAGCAGGTTCTCTCTGGGTTTCAGTCTGGCTCTGTTGATCTGTTGTTTAACTTCACCAGGTGGATATTTTAGTTCTAAAAAGGTTTGCTGTAGATCTCTTAGGTGAGAGTCTCTGTCTGTAGAGTTGGAACAGATGCGGCTGTAACGTAGGGCCTGGCTATATACAATGGATTGTTTGGTATGTTTGGGATGGTAGCTAGAAGCATGTAGATATGTTTGTCGGTCAGTTGGTTTATGGTATAAAGTGGTGTCTATGTGTCCATCCTTTTTTTATAGTAGTGTCCAAAAAATGTATTTCTTGCATAGATTGGTTCATTGTTAGGTTGATGGTTGGGTGAAAGTCATTGAATGTCTGGTGGAAGGTGTCCAGGTTCTGTTGACCATGTGTCCAGATCATAAAAATATCATCAATGTATCACAGGTACAAGAGAGGTTTGAGTGGGTAGGAGTTTAGGAAACGTTCTAAATCTGCCATGAAGATTTTGGCATACTGTGGGGCCATTCGGGTGCCCATTGCTGTGCCGCTGATGTGAAGGAACAGATCCTCACCAAATTTGAAGTTGTTGTGGGTAAGGACAAAATGACAGAGTTTGGTAGCAAAGTCCACTGTGGTTTTATCTGAAATGGTGTTCCTTATAGTTTGTAAACCATTGTTGTGTGAGATGTTGGTATACAGAGATTCCACATCCATAGTGACTAGAATAGTATTGTTAGGAAGATTATTCAAAGATTGTATTTTTCTCAGAAAATCTGTGGTGTCACCTACGTAACTGGGAGCACTGATGGCATATGGTTTCAGAACAGAGTCCATATAACCGGAAACCCCCACTGTAATGGTGCCAATACCTGAGATGATGGGGCGTCCTGGATTTCCTGGTTTGTGTATTTTAGGTAGAAGATAGAAAGTTCCTGGTCGAGGTTCTGCTGGTGCGTTAGTGAGGATCTGTTCTTGGATGTGTGGGGGTAGCTCCTTAACAATTTTGTTCAGTTCTTTTTTGTATTCTTCTGTGGGGTCTGAGTCTAGTTTTATGTAAAAGGTGGTATTGGAAAGTTGTCTGTGAGCCTCCTGGATGTAATCAGTTTTGTATATGATGACAACAGCTCCACCCTTGTCCGCCTGTTTAATTGTATTGTCTGGGTTGTTCCTGAGATTATCTATGGCTCTCCTTTCAGCATGGTTTAGATTTTGTTGTAAGCGGTGGTGTTTTCTGGTCACATCCATTTGGATTCTGCGGTGGAAGCAATTGATGTACAGAACTAGTGTGGTATTGCGTCCATCAGGAGGGGTCCATGTGGAGTCCCTTTTTTTGTAACATTTTTTGTGTGTGGAATGGGGAGGGTGTGGGGGTCACCTTCTCCTCTGCTTCAGGCAGCAAAATGTCTAGGGCCAGTCCTGCTTACAGTTGAGCATCCCTTTCTTGCCTGGTCCTCTGATGCTTATAGCCTACTGCAAATCATTGCATTCGTACATTCTTCTTTTCTTTTGTCCAGCTGCATTCATCTGGGTATTTCCTGTACACGCTGATGCTAAAATTAAGTTATTGCTGAGCTCTTTTCTGGGTGAATAATGGCTGTGATGAAGGATGACTGAATGGTGCAGGGTTCAGTGGAGTGGCTGAACGCCCATCAATCTGGATGGGATTCCAGTTTCTCAGTAATTTGCACCTCAGGCATCCCACCTGGGGTAGGATGCTCAAGCATGTGTTGAGCTGATGGGAAAGCTGGGGAACCAGCAAAGGGATATTTGCCTTGGCAGCTCCACTGAAGGCCCAAAGCCAAGATCCAATCTGATGATAAGTGGCTGTATTTAAACTCTACTCTTTCCCTTGTGGTGCTTGCAGTGGAGGGTTAGGGGGCAAAGGCTTTTTTCCAGAGGAGAGTGAAGACTTTCAAGCCAGTCTTCTCCTCTGACCATTTGCCCAATGACTTCTGCAGGCGAAAACGATAATGGGCTATGAAAGGGAGCCCTTGCAGTAGCCAGACCAACACCCAGGCAGGATGAGGGCCATGCAGGACAGTGAACTTGCCTCAGGAGTGGATGGAAAACGACTAAATTTGGAAATACAGAAAAGCTAGGTGGGCAAATGTCAGGATGGGCCTGGAGCTCTCCTTCCTCCACTGGAGAGGTGGCAGCAAACAGTTCTTTTAAAAAAGAAAGCATTCTGTGAACTGCGCTGACACCTCCGGGTATAAAGGTAAAGGTAAAGGACCCCTGACAGTTAAGTCCAGTCGCAGACGACTCTGGGGTTGCAGCGCTCATCTCGTTTTACTGGCTGAGGGAGCCGGCATACAGCTTCCAGGTCACGTGGCCAGCATGACTAAGCCGCTTCTGGCACAACCAGAGCAGCGCACGGAAACACCGTTTACCTTCCCGCCAGTGCGATACCTATTTATCTACTTGCACTTTTGGTATGCTTTCAAACTGCTAGGTTGGCAGGAGCTGGGACCGAGCAACGGGAGCTCACCCCGTCACGGGGATTCAAAGCGCCGACTTTCTGATCAGCAAGCCCAAGAGGCTCAGTGGTTTAGACCACAGCGCCACCCACGTCCCTCCGGGTATAGGACGGTCTATAAATTCAATAAAAATAAAAATGTAAGTTCCTCCCCTGAAATCTGGCAGAAATCCCACCAATAGGAGCACAGGAAGCTGCCTGATATTGAGTCAGACGAAGGGTCTACCCACCTCAGCATTGCCTGTGCCAGGGAAAGCCAATGTAATGCTCTCCAAATGTTTTTGGACTACAACTTCCATCATCCCTGACCTGCTGGCTGGGGCTGATGGGAGTTGGAGTCCATCAACATCTTGAGGACACCATGTGGCTGTCCCTGTTCTACACTGACTGGGAGTGGCTTTCAGGTAGGGGCAGGGGTGGATCATGTTCCCATGGCACCCAGGGCAGGGTGCAGAGGGCTACAGAGCCCGCTGAGCCTGGCCAGGCCTTGCCGTTCACCCTCTGCAAAGTGCTTTATGGAAGCAGGAGGCCAAGAGGGCAGGGCTAACCCGTTTTAACTTGACAGAGTCTGGCTGATGAAGGTACGCCAGTTGTTAGTTATTGGAAGAGCACAGCTCCTTGGCTCTGTGTAAGGCAGCTTCCTGCTTTGGCTCCCTACCCTGATGGGCCTTTTGCTATCTTAACCCAGCCCTGGGCATCTGCCTCCCCCCCCCCCCCAGGGACCAAGCCAGGACCAGGTCAAGGCAAGAGAAATATGTACAGCTGGGAGCGCAGAGGGGGCTTTGGCCCATGAAAGCTTATGCAACCATAAATGTTGTTTGTGCTTAAGTTGCTGCAACTCTTGGGTCCCGTTTTGCCTGAGCTTTGTTGACAAGCCAGCGGCAAAGCTGTGTGGATGACAGCCAGGCATGCCGTGGTGCTGCTCTCTCGGGAAGATGCAGTTTCTACCTTCCTGATCTGCACCTCAAGAGTGAAGGTGCTCGGGACAGTTTGCCACTGCAGGCACAGCCCCAGACTTGTGTGTGTTGGGGGCGGGGGGGGGGGAGAGAAGCTAATTTGCTGTGACTTAAACGGAAAATATTCTCAGCTGGGCACAGTGCTTTCTCTGAGTTATTGATTGCAGCTTCAGCCCACAATGAATGTTCCTTTGTGGGTGACAGTGTGATGGAATTCAGTTTAATAGGGCAAAAATGACGCCCATGTGTTGCGCATCAACATGCCCTTTCTCTCTCCCACTTGGCTCCTTTCGTTGCTCAAGCACATATGGCCCTTCAGCAGGACTAGTCAGTCTGCAGACTGCACCACGCTTGAAACATGGTGCATCATCCGTGTGCCCTTTTCTTGTTGTGCTACCTTATTGGTTGTACATGGTGCTTTGCAGAGTAAAGGAAGCAAAGGGAAAGACCTGCCCTGAGGAGAGTTCACAGTGTAAATTTCAAAGCAAGGGAGATGACAGAAGAAAGGAACAGCAGGGATGGGTGGGGAGAGAGAGAGGTAGAAGTAACAGGCAACTGGGTTGGAGTTTAGCAAAGTCACTTAAATGATACAGGCAGAGTCCAGAGAGAAAAGCCCCGGTAAACACTTTACTGAGCAAACTGAACAAAACAGTGTATAATTTGAGAAGAAAGGAGCAGACCTTGTTTATGGCAGGCAGACATATAACCAGACATACATGGATGGCTTTGCGGGAGCCAACTGAAATTAAATCCCTCGAAGACAGAGGTCCTCTGGCTGGGTCGGGCTGGTATAGGGCGGGCAGACCAACCCCCTTCTCTTGTGGGGGCTCGATTGGCCCCAGCGCCTTCCGTTAAGAGTTTGGATGTAATCCTAGACGCCTCCCTTTCCCTGGAGGCGCAGGTTACAGCAACAGTTAAGGTGATATTTCTCCATCTGCACCATATCAAACGGTTGGTCCCCTAGCTTTCCCGCCCCGACCTGACCACAGTGATCCACGCGACGGTCACCTCCAGGCTTGACTACTGTAACTCGTTCTACGCAGGGCTGCCTTTGAGACTGTCCCAGAAACTCCAGCAGGTTCAGAACGCTGCAGCGAGGCTCCTCACGGGGACCTTGCCATGGGAGCATATTCATCCAGTGCTTTACCAGCTGCACTGGCTCTTGGTGGAGTACCGGGTCAGGTTCAAGGTGCTGGTTCTGACCTTTAAAGCCCTATGTGGCTTAGGACCCTCGTACTTACGGGACCGCCTCTCCTGGTATGTCCCACAGAGGACCTTAAGGTCCACAAATAGCAATAGTTTAAGGGCCCCGGGCCCCAAAAAAGCCAGATTTTCCTCCACAAGGGCCAGGGCTTTTTCTTTTCTTTTTTCTTTTTTTTTCTTTTTGAGTTTATTTACAACACATAAACATACATTAATCAGACTTAACATAGAAAATAATAATAATACAGAATCCGAAGATAAACAAACAACAGTCAACAATATACCACAAATCACAAACTAAAAATAACGCCAATAGTACCAGTAGTACCAGTAGTACATAACGACATGTCAGAACTTATATAAGACAACTGATCACACCCACACCCACACATACAGACATTTCAATTCTTCTTTACTTCTTAACTTAAACCTAAGTTATAAACATAAACTAAACCATAGTTTAATGCTTAAATAAACACACAACTTGTAGACTTCCTGTCTTTCCTGATAAGTGTTCATATTCTACTAGCGAAAGTACTTAACATTTTCATTTATCCTTTATTTAATTCCAAAACCTTCTACAAACCCAAACACAGCTTCATTTTCTGACAGACAATCTTTTTCTCCAGGATCATTCAAAAGCCGCCACAGACTTTATACCGTTTTTGATGCCTTGCAGGTACTTTCTGTATCTCTCCCATTTTTTCACAAATACCTGTCTATTGTTTCCTCTCAAGCTGCTAGTTAGCTGGGCCATCTCAACATACTCTTGAAATTTATATTGCCAATCTTTTACTTTTGGAGCGCTCTCCCCTTTCCAATTTGTTGCAATCATCATTCGCGCAGCTGCCGTTCCATGTAAAAAAATATCTCTTGAACTCTCTGGGATATCATTCTCGATAATGCTTAAGAGGAAGGCCTCTGGCTTTTTGAGGAAAGATACTCCTAAGATTTTCTTAAGTTCTTCATATATTGAATTCCAAAACTCCTTGATCTTTTTGCAGTTCCACCACATGTGGTACATATCTCCATTGGCTTCCCCACAACGCCAACAATTGTTAGCAAGATTTTTATACATTTTGGAGAGCCGTGATGGGGTTAAGTACCACCTATACTGCATTTTCAGCATATGTTCTTTAATATTGTAGCATGCAGTGAACTTCATTGTCGTTTTCCAGAGTTTTTCCCACTGATCTAGCATTATAGGGTGGCCAATATCTTGGGCCCATCTGACCATGACTTCCTTAACTTCCTCCTCTTGAACCTTCCATCCTAAAAGAATTTGATACATTTTAGATATGATCTTAGTATTAGAATTTAATATTTCTGTCTCAAATTTTGATGGTTTTTCGGCAAATTCAATTGTTTTATCTTTTTTAAAAACTTCATATAACTGATGGTAGTCAAGCCAGCTTGTAAGATGTTCTTTTATTTCCTCATATTCTCTTAGGGCTATTTGATTATCCTCTTCTTTTAGTATCTTGTTGTATTTTAGCCAATTCCCTTTCATATTCTTCTTCTTTAATACACTAGCCTCTTCAGGGGAAATCCATTTAGGTGTTTTGGGTTCTAAAAGTCCTTTGTATCTTTCCCAAACTTTAAATACTGCATTTCTTATTATGTGCCCCGTAAAGCCTTTATGAACTCTTGCTTTATCGTACTGAAGATAGCAATAGTTTAAGGGTCCACAAATAGCAATAGTCCACAAGTAGCAATAGTTTAAGGGTCCCGGGCCCCCAAAAAAGCCAGATTATCCTCCACAAGGGCCAGGGCTTTTTCAGTGTTGGCTCCAACCTGGTGGAATGCTCTGTCCCACGAGACTAGGGCCCTGCAGGACCTGACCTCCTTCCGCAGGGCCTGTAAGACAGAGTTATTCCGCCTGGCCTTCAATCTAGCCTGATCCCCTATTCCTTTTCCCCTTCCCTTTTTTTCTGAAGAAACCCTTCTGGGTCCCCACATTAAAATTCCTCCCTGGTCTCCCTACTGGCCTAGCATGACTAACCTGGCCAGTTAGCCCTGGGAATCCCACTGATGCTGGTTTTTAATGCGGTTTTTTAAGTTGTTTTAATCATTGTCTTTTTATTTGTTGTTAGCCGCCCTGAGCCCGGTCTTTGGATTGGGAAGGGAGGGGTAGAAATAAAAAAATATTATTAAAATTATTATTATTATTATTATTATACAGAAGAAAAGCTTTTGCAGAACTATACAGCCAATCAGCACCTCAGCAAAGATTAAGCCATTTTTCCTGGTTGCTAAGCAACATCTCCACTATTCCCCTTCTTGGCAAGTTGACTTTAACACCAACAGAATTAACCCCTGAGTTATACACTGAATGATCTCTGCTGTTGTATTTCCAACATGAGAAACATCTAGTTCCACATACTTAAGTTCAGTTTCTGAAACGAGTGAGGGACAAAGGAGTTAATCTAAGGGCTTCACAGAAAAGGTGGATTTTGACTGGTATTTAAAGTGGGGTGTGTGTGTGGCCCTGTGTAGGTCAGGAGTGGGGCACCAGCCTTATCAGCCAGAGGGCCACATGACCTCAAAGACAACCTTTCAAGAACCACTTGCATTGGGGGGGGGGGGTGTGCCGGAGGCAAAAACAAGTGGAGCAGGGAGTGTGACTCTTCTTAACTTTGTGCCTACCTTCCAGACCTGCAAAAGCCAGAGGTCTCTATACTGGGGTGACAATATCTGCAACTGCTCTGCTTTGTGCTTCTGGATTGCTGACAGCTGCAGGTGGAGAGAGTGATCCTGTGCTCATGTCCTGCTCATGGGTTTCCCACAGGCATTTGCTTGGCCACTATCTGTTTCTTTAAAATTTCACTAAATTGCAGCCACAGTTGGAAAATGAGAGTATGAACGTTTTGAGCTGGGAAAGCCTCAAAACAGTGTAGCACTTGGAAACACCAATGGTGTCCAGCAGGCTTCCTGTCTGCGTACCTGCTTCTCCTGTGCTTCAGCTGAGCTTGCAAACTTCTGCGCAGCGTTAGTGTGTGCCTCAGATGCTTGCCAGCAATATAAAGTCAACAGACTCGAGCTTGTTCCTAATCTAGAAGCTTTATTTACATCTATAACTCACAAACACTCCCGGAGACATGGAACACATCCTGTCCGTCTCCGGCAATTCCAAAAGTCAGAATGTACAGGCAGAAAACAAAAGTGTCACATTTCACACAGGCTTCTGTTTACAGCAGAAATACCCGGAAGTGTGACGTCATCCCTGTGGGCGGTACGCACATCTTGAGCTTGTTAACCCTATAAGCTCCAAACCTCACAGAGAGATCTGCAGAGAGATGGAGAGGAACATTTGACTTTTTGGCTCCACCACACAAGTGTGCACAAACAACCCATACAGGGCTTGGGTCTATGGTAGGGTTACCAGATGTCCTCGGTTCCTGGGGACAGTCCCCAGATTTGCAAAAATCTGTCCCCAGGAAATATGGCAGCAGCAACTGCCTCAGCAGCCCGGAGCCAGCCTGGTAGCGGCCGCCACTTTTCCTCGCCAGAAGTCCCCATATAATGTGTCTTGTGCACAACACATCATATGCGGACTTCCAGCGAGGAAAAATGGTGGGCGCCATGGCAGCGAGCAGCTCCTGAAGCCAGCCAGAGCCAACTACACTACCAGGCTGGCTCTGGGCTGCTGACTGCCGCTGCCGCCACCACTGCCAAAGGGGAACCGGGGACGTCCGGCGGTACAGATCTCCTGCCCCCTATCTCCTTTGTTTTGACTGATATGGGGAGGCTCAGGAGTTGTGGGTGGGTGGCCGATGCCCAGTTTTTAATGTTTCTTAGGGTGCAAAAGAAGGGTGTTGCACCTTTATACAATATGCATGTGTGCTTCTGCCCAGGGTCTTTTGCCTCACTATCCCCACTACTGACTCCCTGTTGCTACTCAGCTTCAAAAAAAAAAAAAAAAGTGTCCTCTGATTTATTGAAAAAAATCTGGTAACCATAGGGAGGGGGGGGGAGTCCTGCCTGTCTGGCTGCAAAAGTTCACTTGGGTTCCAGAGCTTTGGAAGTGGCATGGCTCTTCTGTTTCAAGTTGCAAGCAGAACTAAAGCTCCTATATCTAGGATCGCTCACAGTGCTATTCTATGCATGCCTACTCAAAAGTCAGGCTGATCTAAGGTAAGCCTTGAGTTTTTGATTGCTGCTTCAATGCGTTTGACAGAAGATCACGACTTAAGAGACCACGAGTGTAGACTTGAACATGCTTGTTTGTGCAAAATTCAGATGCCATTGTGTGAAATGTATGTATGTGTCCCTCCATCTTTGGCCACAAAACACTTGGCTATTGTTGTTTTCTGTAAGAGGCTAGCACTCATTTATTTCTCACTTACGGTATTTCTTTTTATTATAAAGCTTTGCAATAGAAAACTGTCTGCAACAGGAAGTTGCAACAGGAAAATAACATTTTGTCTCCCCCCCCCCACTTTTGTTACGAAGAGAGCAGATGACCGCTTTCCACTCCCTGATTGCTGACACCAAGACTTGCAAATCATAATGCCAACCTATATATTAACCCCTATTAATAACTTATCTCTTGACCTTTCCCACAATTATTTTTTAATGTTGATGCATGCTTTATCAGTGTTCATGTCTTATTACTTTCTGTGGTATAAGAAGTGAAATCATTCCATGCAGTGAAATGGGACGCTGCTTTCACCTGCCCTATGATCACATGTGCCTGATGGGTAAGAGTTTTAAAAAATCCTTTTCCCATTTCTTTTGACTTCCAGCTTTAAAGATGAAAATAAAAGAGGTAAAAAAAGAAAATGGAGACAAGAAGATCATCCCCAAAAAGAAGAAGCCCTTGAAGTTGGGCACCATCAAGAAGAAAGATCTCAAGAAGCTGGTGCTCTATTTGAAGAACGGGGCAGACTGTCCTTGCCACCAGCTGGACAACCTCAGTCACCAGTTTCTCATCATGGGGCGCAAAGTGAAGACCCAGTACCTTCTGATGGCCATCCACAAGTGGGATAAGAAAAACAAAGAGTTCAAAAAGTTCATGAAGAAAATGAAAAGTCCCGAGTGCCCCACATTTCACTCCGTCTTCAAATGATCAGATGGTGTCAGGATTGGAACATTTCTTCTCTTCTTTTTTTAGTTTTGTTTTGTTGCTGGCCCTGAACTTGCACAGACTTTCTTTTGGACTTGGTGGCTCATACATTTTGGCTCCTTCTACCCTGGTGGATACTGAACTTTGATCCCTTGGTGTTTCTTTCTGTTTGTTCCTTTAGAGCAGGGGTGGTCCAAATGCAGCCCTCCAAGCATCTCTGTCTGTCATCGGGGACACATCTCCTCAGCCACGCAACCTGCCCAGGCCATCCTCCTGGGTATGTTCAGCCTGGAAACAAAGAGACTGAGGGGAGATATGAGAGCCATCTTCAAATAGCTCAAGGGCTGTCACATGGAAGAGGGAGCTCTGGAGGGTAGGACTCAAACCAGTGGATTCGAGTTACAAGAAAGGAGATTCTGACTAAACAGGAAGAACTTTCTGACAGTAAGAGCTGTTCAACAGACTCCCATGAGAGGCGGTGGACCGGGGCAGATTTGGGTAATCTTTGAGCCAGGCTAAAATTTGGCACCCCCAAATGAATCTTCTCAGTGTTGGATCTTCTCACTGTTGCACCCCCTTGGCTCAGTGTGCTGTGCAGGGCACTGCCCTAAATCTCGTGCTGCATGGACTCTCCTTCTTTGGAAATTTTTAAGCAGAGGTTGGGTGGCCATCTGTCACACATGATAAAGTTGAGCTTTCTGCATTGCAGGGGGTTGGACTAGATGACCCTCTCAGTTCCTTCCAATTTTATATATAATTATATAATTATATGATTCTATAAGCCCCTGGCTGAGGTGATTTTGAAAGGAAGCACTTTCAGCAGAGCTGTGCTGGCTGCTCTCCAGGGGTGTAAGTTTTCACTAAAAAAGTAAGATTTCTGAATACCCTCCTTTTTCTGATTCTGTCATTTCTCCTGGCTCTTTCTTCAGTGACCACCCCTAGGTGTTGCTTAATCATCCATGTGGATGATCCCATCCAGTAAGGAATCCTGTTGGTGAATGGGATAGTGTCATAGCAGGAGGTGGCCAGTTAGATTTTGCTGTGTGATGATGTCACTGTAGGTAACTGAGGGCAGTATAACAGAATAGAAATACATCTCTCTCTTTCTTTCTTTCTTTCTTTCTTTCTTTCTTTCTTTCTTTCCCTTTTGGCAAGGCAAAAACATCAACAAAAAACTGAGGTATTTCAACTCAGCTTTAGTCTGTAAAAAAACATAACCTCAGCTTTAGTCTGGATGTCTGCAGGTGCAACAGGAAGTCATGAGGACCCTAAGACCACCCACATATGTCATGCCTACTTGATGTTTTTTAAATCATTTCATTGTATCATAGAGTTGGAAGTGAACTTAGAAGACCACCTAGTTCAGTCCCTCCCAGTGCAGCATCCCTGAAAGGCTGTCCAGCCTCTGCTTACGAAACCCCTCACAAAGGGGTGTCCACCCCCTTCCAAGTCTGTTCCACAGCTTCTAATATCAGGAAGTCCTTCCTAACGGGGGGTCTGATTGTGTTTTGTTTTTGAAAGTGTGGATTTGGTAGATTCATCTTTAAATGGGAACTGAATTTAATTTCTCCCCTAATTGTAGTTCAGTGTCAGAGGGCCCTCATTAATTCACATTAGATTGGTAGAAATGTCTCCTCTTTGGCTCATCAATTCAATTTTGAAAGAAGGAAACTCAGAAGAGCTGCTTTCTTCTGACAAAATTTCCACATAGGTGGTTGTTGAAAGATGGAGCTCAATGCCCCATCTGGCTCCTCTTCTGTTTCCACAGCTCAGCTAGTATTGCAGCTCACAGATCATCACGTGAACAAGCAGAAGGTTGTGTGCAGCCTGCGCACTCTCCTGTGGAATAAATGGAAGCACTTGGGTTCCGGTTGCCTCCTCAAGGCAGATGAAGGGAGGGGAGAACCAAGGTCAAAACAGTTCGAGAACCCCTGGGTTCCACTCCAACCATTTGTCCTGTGTGTTGCCAAGGCACAGGATTAAGCAGATAACGAGTTAATTGTTAAATTGGCAGAATGGGAGTAGTGTAAGTTTAATAATGCCATAGTTCAGAAATGACTGGTGTCTGTATTCGGGGGGGGCATTCTTTAAATCAGCCATCCCCCAACCATTTGGTTTACACTACAGCTCCCCTAATTTCTGACCACTGGGTTGGGGAGGCTGCTGTACACAATAGTCTGAGGGCTCGGGGAAAGAAGTGCATTTTGCTATGGAAATGGATCCTTTTGGAGTGTTCATGGAATTGTAGGGTTGGAAGGGACCAACCCCCTCCAGTGCAGGAATCTTTTGTCCAACGTTGCCCAATATGGGGCTTGAACCCAGAAACCTGAGGTTAAGCCTCATTCCCTATCCAGGGGTGAAGGAAGGCTCTCCGGCACCCGGTGTGGGGTGTCGAGGGGTGGGGCAAACTGCCCAGCAGTCAATGATATGCTCGAGCGTCGTATGGACGGCGGTGGGATCCTCCGCTCATGGCAGCAGCAGCGGTGGCGGGATCCTCCACATGTGGTGGCGGCACGATGGCAGTGGCTTGCGCCGCTGTGCCCAGGGGCGGCGGGGCGAGCCCCCTGCGGGGTGCCTTCTTGTCACCCCCCTCAGAGATGACGCATGGGGCAGACCGCCCCCTGCCCCCTTCCTCCGCCACTGGCGCTATCCACCGAGCTGTCCCAGGTGCCATCCAGCATCAACAGCCTCACAATTATGGAGGACACCACACACTCAGGAACAGCATATTACATACCGATAATTTTTACATTTACAAATTGCTTGGGGAAAGCAAAAGAGATGTGTAGCATTCAAGTATGGAATATGTATTGCAACTTGAAAACATTTTTATCATCCTTATGAATGAAGCTTTTTTTTTACTGCATACTGACTTCAATTTTGATAGCATCACCAGAAAATTGCTGACTGTGGCCCATCCCTGTTCTAGTTATTTACTGAAAAGTGTAATCTAATGAACTGTTGCTAATTAATGTGTCAAGTTATTTTAACTGTGTTTGGACCTTGCTGGGTTCCTGATTATTTCCCAGGAGGGACAAGTTACATGATTGTTTATAACCCCGTTCCCTTTCCTTGGATTTTGTTTTTGGTAGCTTTTTCTAGTTTTAAAACATGCTATTTTCTTGTTTCCTGAACCCAACCCCATCTTAAATGCAGTTATTTTGTTGTTAAATGTGAGATACACTGAGGTTTAAGAATGGAGTTTGTGTTTTTTTCTTCATTGTTCTATTAATATTGATTTTCATAAAAAAAATAACAGAACCCAAGAAGCAGAAAAATACATCCAATGCCATATGGCAATCTTTTTCGGCTACTTGTAAATGTTTGTATTACTCTGAAAAACAGAGATGGGGGGCATCCCTGGCCATTGGTCAGGCTGGCTGGAGCTGGTGGGAGTTGGAGTCCAGTAACATTGGGGGAACTGCAGGTCCCCCACTCCTGCAGCAAAGGCTGTATGGAGAGAGGCGGTCTTAACATTTGCACAACTCCAGCAGCCCCATGATTCTCTGTGCAAGGACTCTTGACACAAAACACAGACTTCTCTTTCCAATACCATTTAAAATGGGATCAGGTATCGATTCCTTGTGGATGCTGGGAAGGAACAGAAGACACATCCATCGTTCAAAGCTGAGAAAGCAGGTGGCACTCAGCGCAGCAAAATTCTGCACAACCATGGCTCCCAGGTACCTTGACTCACCACCTGTCCCAAACCAGAGCTGGCACAATATCCCAGACTTTCCCAACCTGGTGCCCTGCAGGTGTTCTTGAACTCTAACTCCCATCAGCCCCAGCTAGCATAGCCAGTATCCAGTAGTCAGGGATGGTAGGAGTTGTAGTCCAACAGCATGGGGGGGGGGGCACCAGGTTGGAAACAGGCACAATATCCCTTGTTATATGAGGCAATATGAGACATTAACAAATTGGCTAAATATATGCAAATATTTCCAGTTTGCATATTGGATTCACATCTAAAACAATGAGGGGAGCTTTCTGCTAATGGCAATTATGGGAAATGCGGGGGGGGGAGCAATAATATGAAGAGCAGGAATACTATAAATGCATTTCCTCTTGGGGAGTAGAGAGGTAAGACATGCTTGAGGCAAATTTGCCTGGTCTCTTCATATTTCCTTCCCAATCACAGAATCAAGGTTTTTCAGTTCCATTTTGTGGGACAATAGAATTTTGTGGGCAGAAGAATCGGATTTGTTCCATGTAGTCAGGCCCAACTCAAATGCTTATTTTTTGCTGCGGTCTTGCTCATTTCCGATGGGGCTTGAGCAGGAGAATTGTTCATGTGGATTGTGCTCAATACTGATAAGGGGGTTGAATACAACGTTTGGATTTTCTGCCAATGGCTGCAGTCCTATGCACACCTTTTGGGTGTAAGCCCTGCTCAACTCAGTGGGACTTACTTTGGAGTAAACATGCATGGGATCAGGCTGTCCTGCCCTCTGGGTTCTTGGGGTGACCTTCGTTTGTTGGAATACTGAAGGCAACCTGGAGGTTTCTGCACACACAACGTTTTCCTGTGCTATCTTTTCAAGTGGCAAGTTTCTTTTTCTGCCCCACCTCCCCAGCGAAGGGGAACAGTGGATCTTGTCCAAGGCAGAAGTGCAGAGTGATGTATGTGGTGATGAGCTTTGGCTCTGAAGGGAAGCGCTTGTTTGAGTGGGGAAAACAAACTACCTTCATTTGGTTAACACGCTCCCTCCCTCAGTCTTGCAATGTAGTGGCTCTGGGTCTCTTATGGAGTGCCAGTAAAGGTCATTGGATCAGCAAAGTAATCAATAAATGTGCAGGAAAGTTCTGGAAGCTCCAGCACATTCTCTTGGGAGCCATCACTAGGCCTCCCCCCCCCCCCGCCCATATCAGCACCATCAACAACACATTGGGGCCAGTGATTATCTGTGTGCAGGTCATTGCACATGGGAAGGACTTCTCCCTGAAATCCTGGTGTGCCACTGTCAGTCAGTGATATGGAGAAAGATGGGTCCATGGTCTGACAAGGTAGATGGCAGCTCCCCCTGTTCCTAGGTCAGTGGTAGAAGGTCCTAAGTCTAATCCCCAGCATCTCCAGCTAAGAGGGTGTCATCTAGCAGAAGTGGGAATGCCCCTTGCCTGCTTCCTTGGAGGTCTGCTGTTGAGTGGGACCAATGGAGTCGAGAGAGGATGAGGATGAGGCCACCTCAGGTGTTTGCAAAACATGCACCCTGCGCAGAAGAGAGTTCATTGGGTCTCACTGCCAAGGACGCAGGCACAGGCTTGCAACTTTAGGGCCCAGGCCAATTTCTGAGGATCTGGAAGAAGAGACTCCAGCACATCAGTGGCAGGAGCCGGTGCCCAGAATTGGACACACTGTTTGATGGAACCACTTTAGTTCTATGTGCAGTGAGTGAGGCTCATACTTCTTCTGTTTCCCTCTCAAGTGCTTTCCCTGCATCTATTCATGTTTGTTTAACTAAAGTTGCTGTGCTGAATTAACCTCTTCTGCTGAGTGTTTTTATGAAGAAATGTTGTTTCCTAACCCTAGTTTGTTGTGTTTCAAGCGACCTGAGTGACCACCTGTAAATAAATCCATATTTAGGTTTTGTATCTGTATCTACGTTTTCCCCCTTCCTTTAACTTAAGGGTCATTTCTGGGGCTTGAGACAGATAATAGTCCCCCCCCCAATTTGAAAACAGTTTTCAAGTGGGATGAGTGCTCTTAGCACATTTCTATCTCTGCTTAAAGTTTTTGTAGGGGTTTTCTTTGCATGGTTTGATAATGGTGCAAAACCTGTTTGATCAGGAGTGACAGCAGGACAAAACAAAACAAAATTGTGTGTGTCCATACTTCTGACTGCATTATCTTATTTATGCCTCTGTGGGTCACCATGGAAAGGAGAATGAAAACCTTTGGATAAAAGTGTCCCATCTCTCTGGTCCAGAGGTGCCAGCTTCTGAAGGAGAATTGTGGGGGATGTTGCACATGCAATATCATGACGCGGAAAGCCGTGGGTGGAGCCGAATGTGGTGGCCGTGGAATTTCAGTGGCCGTGGCTCCTCCTGCTGCTGCTCTTGCCGCCACCATTGATCGGGGACTGCTTCCCCGCTCTTTCCCTTCCATGGCGGGAAAAGCAGAAGGAGCCGGCCACTGAAGCCACACTGCGGTCAGCTCTGCGCTCAGCCTCCTCGGCTGCTTTTGAACATGGGTGCGTGTGTGCTGCCCCCCAAATCTCTTCTAGCACACCCACCCAGCTGCTGATTGAAAGGTTCATTATATCCCGATATGTCCAGGTCACTGTCCTCCATCACAAATCTCTTGTGATACCTGTGTATAAAATGCCGTGTGACTGAATTTAATGTGGCCCCATCAACAGGGCTGGGAACAGATGCCTTGGCCTCCTGCCTGAAGGTGGCCTTGACCGGAATGAAATATTAACACCAGACTAAACATTTGCATGGGTCTCCCTCCCAAAATTAACAAAACACAGCAGTGCAAAGTTTCACGAATTTGTGGCATTTCTCAAATTATGAGAGGGCCGTCGTGACTTGGCAGGATTCTGCCCTGCTCCACCTCCCCTGGCCTCAAGCCTTGGAAAGTTTATGTTAGCCCCCCCCCCCATCCCACCACCATTTCCTTTGCCGGCCTCCTCACTCATTCTCAATGTTTATTTAATAATCCTGAAAGAGCTATTAAGCTTCCTGGGTTTAAATGTTTGCTAAACACCCTGTCAGCTCGACTTCACTTGAGACGGCCTGGGCTGTGGGGAGACAGTCCAAGCCTTAGGTTCTTTAGGGATGGCAAGAAATCTGCTCGCTCCTTGGCAGACCTGCCCCCAACATGCACCTACCCAAATGTGGGTCCAGGAGCCCCACAGCCTGGGACTCCGTGAGCTCCTCAAATAGAATGAATGGGCAATGGAGGGATTTGGCCAGGCCAGATCTGTCTCTAGTCAAGCAGCAAGGGTCATCTGCTGGCTTTCATGGTGCAAGGGTCTCTGTGCAGGGTAGTTTACAACATAGTAACACAAAAAGCAACACAGCGTGGATATGTAACATAGTTCCCATGAAGTGATGATGATTATGATAGTTGAAACAGTACAATTCATAATAATCAGCAGTGCCAAATTATTCATGAATTGTTCAGTCACTAATGATCTCACCCAAAAGCTGGCTAGAAGGTGACGCCTTCACCAGTTTCCTATAAGAAAAACCATAGTGTAGCTCAATGCACCTGAAGTAAGGAGAGTGCTCCACAGATGTGAAGCCACCACTGAAAAGACCCTTCTATGGAACCAGCCACTGCATGAGTTATTCTGTGCATGGACTGCCAGCCGGGACTCCTTCATTGACCTCATTGCTATGGGAGAAGGCATTCTCTTAGATTGATGTTATAGGCTTGGAAGGGGCACCACTAAACCCTAGAAATTAATAAATGGTAGGATTCTGATTATTTTGGATCAAAGGGGAAAATACCAGCTGCAGAGGAATTCCTGAGCCTATGCAAGATGACCTGGCCAAGCTAGGGCCATTAAGAAAGCATTGAGGGCCATTGGCAAGGCAAGAGAACCATCCTTCTCACTTGCTCTGAGGTGTGAACAGAGACAGCAGATTTGGAAGGTTGCCAGTACAATGTGAGTGTGAGGTGACAGGAAAAGAGAGTCTTTAGCAAGGTGTGCTGGTAAGAAAAGGGGCGAACAAAGACAGAGATCCATCTAGGGCAGGCTGGCTGAAGGCTGGCTGGGAGAGATGCCTTGGACTCCAGGGCTGCACTGCTGTGGGGAACAGGACCCTCTTGAGATGACCATGCTGTAAGATCTGGATTTCCCTCCATCTAAATTCAGGAGTAAATAGGCGACTACATCATATTTCTTACAACTACTGCAGCCTCAGCCATGTCTTCAATTCTGCAAAGGAGGACAGACATTGATTGAAGGCCAGAACCCTGGAATCCTGTGAATGGCTCGGCAGGGATTCAGGTGGCTGGTAACATCATTTATGGAATTGCTTGGCCTTCTTTGGCATGGTGATGATTTAGGACCATCTCTAGAGGACAGTAATATTGGTCATTTGCTGTTGCGCCCAAGGTTGGCAAAGGACATTCCACTCACTCATCTTTCTTTATTCAAATCTATGGTGCGGCCACCCTTGGAATTCTGTGGACAGTTCTGGTCATCTCACTTCAAAAAGGACATTGTAGAGTCAGAAAAGGTTCAGAAAAGGGCAACTGCAATGATCCAGGGGGCAGAGTGACTTTTCATCCCTCTCTCATAACTTTAGAACTTGTGGAAATCCAATGAAGCCAAATGTTGGAAGATGAAAGTGAGATTTTAAAACGTCCCTTTTCACACTGCACAAAGTTAACCTATGGAACTTATCTCTGCCAAAATCAACTGAATTTGATTGTGGAAGCGATCAGATCTTAGAGGTATAGTTGTGTCTGGCCTCAGCAGGGGTCTGCTCTTGGTGATCAGATGCTGAGATAAGGGTGTTGGCCAAAGAGTCATGGCTGAAGCCACAGAAAGCAGATCAGGGCCAAAGGGACATGCAACACGGAAAAGAAAGGGATTTCTTACCTTGGAGGGAGGCAGAGGAAAGCCCTCATCCCTAGAGAGCATCCATAGCCCGAGGCTCCATGAATTTGTCCAAATCTCCTTTAAAGCCATCCACGTTGGTGGCCGTCTCTGCCTCCTGGGGGAGGGAGTTCCATAGTTTAACTGAATGCGGCAGGAGGAAGGACTTTCTCTTATCTGTCCTGCATCTTCCAGCATTCAGCTTCATTGGATGTCCATGGATTCCAGTGTTATGAAAGAGGGAGAAAAACTTCTCTCTCTCTCTCTCTCTCTCCACACACACACACCACCTCTTATTTGCTTTTTTTCTAAACTAAAAAACTTTTAGAAGCCTCTCTTGAGAACCAAGAATGTAGTCTCACCTGTCTGTCCATGGGAGCAGAATGCAACTGGCCATTGGGCCAGACACTTTGCCTGGAGCCCCAGGCGCCTAAAATTTGTGAATAGCAGAAGAGCATCCATCTCCAGAATCTGCCAGGCTGCAAACTGAAAAGGGGGCAGCTTCTCTCTCTCTCTCTCTCTCTCTCTCTCTCTCTCTCTCTCTCTCTCTCGGATGGAGAAAATGCCCTGGACCTTGGCGGCCCCTAAGCCTTCTGGGTTCAATTTGCCTTGTCACTAACACAGACAATTTCTGTCACAATAAACTGCACAGAATGGTTAATCTCCCTGGGTAACTGTGAAGAGATTAGGTTCTGCTCCTGCTTTTTTGCTGGGTGACTGCCCCTGAATGGCACGAGTGCTCCCTGCTTCCTGCTTGCTTGGAAGGCTCTTCAGCCGCCTTTGTCCCAAGGGAAGCCTGGGGCTTTTGAGAGCCTTGCTGAAAGGCAGGAGGGCCCTGGGGGAGACAGAACAAGAGGCCTGCAGGCTCCCTGGCACTGGGGGTTGCCCAGCTCCCGCATGCAGCACATTGGGAGGTAGCCTTCTGTTTGGAACATGCTAATATAGACATCTGAAAGCCAACATTGCTTAGACATTGTGTAGGGCAAGAAAGCTAATGCTAAAAAGATGTCAGCTTGATAACCTAACCTTTGCTGAGCATTACTTCAGCCCCAGAAGACCTGCCACAGGCCTGGGAAGGCAGTATTTTTTAAAAGCAGAATTTCCCACTGCAGAAATTCCCTATCAGACACTAATAAGAAAAAGGCATGTTTCCCTCCTTCATTACACCCTGCATCAGTGGCAGTTTTCCATAGGAGTCAGTAGTTTCTTCTACAATACAGAGACAATTCATTGGTGGGAAGAGATTCCTTTTGACAAAATTAACCTTCCCTTGGTATGGGATTCAGAGTGGGTTGTTGTTGTTGTTGTTGTTGTTGTTGTTGTTGTTGTTGTTGTTGTTAAAAAAGAGACAAAAACCTTCCAAGTAACAAACCCCAAGTAACAAAACTTTATTTTTCTCTGAGCTGTTTTGTTTTTCTTGCAATGTCCTGCTTCTTCAGGAATGTAATCTCTCAGTTCTGCTCTGCAAAAGATAAAATTTGAAAATCTGTCCTTTGCTTTTCATGTAAATTGATGATTGGAGATAACAGCAAGGGGCTTTGTGCTTTGATTTAGCATTTCAGCAATGAGATACATCTGCTTGCACTTACAGGCACATAGCATAGTCTGCATGTGATTATGAATTTATGGCCAAGCTAAAGTATCAGCAGATTTTGTAGACTGGTAGGAAGCCTTTATCAATTCACAACTCCTTAAGTCACACACACACACACACACACACAGAGAGAGAGAGAGAGAGAGAG
The DNA here is from genome assembly GCF_009819535.1 of Lacerta agilis. Taxonomy (NCBI): domain Eukaryota; kingdom Metazoa; phylum Chordata; class Lepidosauria; order Squamata; family Lacertidae; genus Lacerta; species Lacerta agilis. The sequence goes on along the minus strand of NC_046319.1, from coordinate 475,115 downwards.
AGAGAGAGAGAGGAAAAGAAAAACTATTGAAAAGAGTCTGGCTTTCTCTTTTGATGGGGACAATTCACCCCACAGTTCCTCTGGGGAAGAAGAGAGGGACACAAACAAGATGAACTGGACAGATACCGGTAACCCCTCGGCTGGCTGCAGACATCCATCTCAGCTGAATGTGCCATAAAGAGCTTGCTGTAGAGGCCTTGTTACTACAAGGTTAGCCATTTTGCTCCTGAACAACGAGCCTTGCATGCCCATGTATTATGAAAGCATGGCTTAGCATTATGGAGCTGAGTCTGTGGAAGCCTCATGCTGACGTCCCTTCCTTCCAGCTCCTCTTCTGGCAGAGTTCAAAAGCTTTCCTTTCCATATTAGGCTCACCCCTGTATCTTGTGACTTCCAAACCTGGATGAACTGTGGTTAGTCTTAAATTTGGTTGACTAAAACATGGTGTGGTTTATGAAGCTGGCGTGTAAGTGGAAGCTTCTGATTTGCTTCATGTGGCCATGCTGGAGTAGGAGGGGAGGCGGGAACATGAGAGTCCAATATAAACTTATCCTCATAATGCTAAATCATGGTTTGACAGTGCAGGAGAATAGTCATTTTCTGTAAGGGATGAGCAAAGAGGTAGCTGTGCCAGGATCCTAATCTCTAACTGCAGCCCTGTATCTGAGAGGGTAGAATATATAAGTGGAAGCTTGCCAAAAAGTCTATACAATAACAGAGCCTAGGGCTTGCCAATCGGAAGGTCGGTGGTTCGAATCCCTGCTGTAAGACCATAATGGGCTCTTGAGCTCCTGAGTGCCAGATTCATGAACACAAAGAGGTATACACCATGCAGGATACAACAGGTTTATTTTGAGTTGCATATGCAAAGCAAAAGGCACAGGGCAAATGCCGGACTGCGCACTAAGAGACTAGCGCGTGTTCATTATATAGATACAGGAAAACCGAAAATAGAAACCGAAAATTGGCTCAGGGTTCACATGTTCCTTAGGAGTGTAGCGTCCCAAAGCCTCCCTCTTTACCATCCAGTCTGGAATGTGTACCTGGCGAGCTTCGAATGTGTACTTGGCAGGCTTCCCAGAAATATAGCAACATTACCTAGTAAGCAACAAACAGACCCCCATTGTATGTTGAAGGTTGAATCTATCCATAGGACATGTGTGACTGCCTAATCAGCAAGAAAGCATAACTTCAATTAACCGGCAATAATACTTATTGCATTAGGTAGGAAATACAAAGGCATAAATCAATAATACCCATGCAGGGGAATGAGTCTACTAACTATGTGAAAATACCTTACAATAAATGGACTGAATATAATATTAATACAGTTGGCAGGAGCCAACTCCAGCTGCATTCTTCCCGGCTGCTCGGGCATTGCGATAAGAAAGCATGTCCCAGCCCAAGGAGGGGCCCCCCTCCCTGCTCCGCTCATACAATTCAGAGCTGTCTCTCTTCAGAGGCTTATAGAAACAATGCATAAGTGTGTGCAATTAATACATATCAATGGTATATGCAGGTACATGCAAAGGTACATAATTCTACAAGCTTGATGCTTCTAATTAATAAGACTAGATCATAAGCTCATTAAAGGCTAAATCATAATTAATATTCCTTTCTGACAAAGGGGCTCTCCTTCCCCCTATTTCTGTGTTGACAGGCAAGGTGCTATTTATTAATAAACTCTAAGGCTCTTTGTATAATTCCAGACAGTGCACGTTATCTTTAACCTTGCAGACTCTGGCCGATGTTGGCTGGTTTCCCAGAAATTCTTTAGGCAGCTTCAAGGTCTCTTCAAAGGGGCCCCTCTTATTATTAGCAATACAGAGAAATATATTAATGCACAATGCTGTGAACAAATAACCAAGCTAAAGAAAGCATTTAAAGGCATTAAAGATTAAAGAGCATTTATAATCAATATGGGATAATTAGCTATTTGAACTGTCCCCTTCATTGCGACGGGGTGAGCTCCCGTTGCTCGGTCCCTGCTCCTGCCCACCTAGCCGTTCGAAAGCACATCAAGTGCAAGTAGGTAAATAGGTACCACTCCGGCGGGAAGGTAAACAGTGTTTCTGTGTGCTGCTCTGATTTGCCAGAAGCAGCTTAGTCATGCTAGCCACATGACCCGGAAGCTGTCTGCAGACAAACGCTGGCTCCCTCGGCCTATAGAGCGAGATGAGCGCACAACCCCAGAGTTGTCCGCGACTGGACCTAATGGTCAGGGGTCTTGTCACGGAGCCAAGCATGGCTGGGGAAGAGAGCGTAGAAGAAAGAGCAGGGAAAGTTGTAAAACAGACAGTCAGGGGGAGGAGGCTGCATATAGAGAGCAAGGGCCAATAATCACAACAGATACGTCCTCGTCAAACAGCCCCCCTTTGCAGACATCGCCGGAAGAAAGAGAAAGCACTTACTTCAGTAATAGACAGGGGGAGGAGAGCCAGAGGGGAAGAAAGAGATATACATGTCATTTCAGAGCGACCCGGAAATTATTATGTTGGAAAGCGCGTGAAGAAGACAGCAGTTAGGATATTTGTCCGCCGGGAGAGCAGACATGATTTATCACACTGTAATTAGCAAGGACTAATAAAATGCTTTTAAAGCTCGAAACTTGAGCCGGCTATTACTCACAGCAACATCAAAAGGTAAGGGTTGCTGTGACAACATATCCTAACTCCCTCTGAGTTGCTGTGAGGCTTTTGATAGCGGCAAGAATGGAGGGGCTTGAAAAGAGGCTGCAGGCCGAAAGGGCCGGCTGGGAGGCGCAGGCCAAAGAGGCCCTTTTGAAGGTTTGGCAGGAGGGGGAAGCCAAGATTGCAGATTTGGAGGAAAGAAATAGGCGGTCTGAGCTTTGAAACGCCAAGCTGGAAGAAGATTTGCGACATCTTGAGATAAGATTGGACGAGGTACGGAAAGCCGGTGGGGGAGGAGCAACGGCTATCGTGGCCCAGCGGCAACAGATTGCATCAGTGCGTAAGTTCTATGGAGACCCCCGGGAATATGTGGGGTTCAGAACAGAAATTGATTATGCCCTTAAGATACGTGGGAAGGACTTTCAGACTGATGCTGAGAAGGTGGCATTCATTATCTCCCATTTGTCAGGGCCAGCTAGAGAAAGGGTGAGAGCGCTTTTGGCAAGTGATAACCCCGCGCTTGGGAATCTCCAGGATTTCCTGGATGCTATGGCTGCGCATTACACCAGTGATATTGACAATGAGATAACCAAGCAGGAAATCATGAGCCTCAGACAAGGAGAGGGGACTGTGAGAGATTATGTGGCAAAATTTACGCTTTTGTGCCATAAGTTGGGGTGGGAGATTTTAGCCCCACAAATGGAAGCGCTGTTTCAGCAGGGGTTGAACCCCGAAGTTTTGGATGAAATAAGCAGGGGCCCACGCCCAAAGGACACTGATGCTTACATAAAGGCAGCCCTGCAGGTGGGGGTTACATGTGAACAAAGGTCATGGGAAGGGCGCAATGCGGCCAGCAGACGACCTCCCAATGCCTACATGAGGCCGTTCCCCAGTGTCCAGCCCGGCCAGGGCAACAGGCAGACCCTACCACCAGAAGAACCGATGGAGGTCGGTCGTTTGGACACGAGGGAGGTTACCAAAGAGGCGCCTCGCAGGGAGTCACTAAGGAGGGGGGGAAAGGAAACCCGCAAGTGCTTTGTATGCGACAGGCCAGGCCACCTAGCCCGAAATTGTTCACAAAAACGAGGGTGGCAAGGAATGGCAGCGGCAGCTGTGCAGGAAGAAAGGGAGGGAGAAAAGGAGCAGGGAAACGACAAAGCCTGGTTGGAGACAAGAGTGGGGAAGACCAACCAGGCGGAACGCAAGTGAAACCCCCAAAACAGAGGAGTGCCGTGTTTCCCCGTCCTCCCAGACCTGGAATTGTGCTTATGGTACGGTTAGAGTTGCCGAATGGGTACCCCCTGGAAGTAGAAGCTCTCATAGATTCGGGCAGCTCTGCCTCCTTCATGTCCGAAAGCTTTGCCAAGGCTCACCAGATCCACTTATTGCCTTTGGACTTTCCCCTGGTGGTGACCACGATCGATGGGAGAGAGCTGCTGGGGGGCCAAGTGAGGCATCAGACACCGCCCATGAGGATGACCGTCTCGAGGCATCAGGAAGTGATTGCTTTCAATGTCACACACCTGTCAGGGGCACCGATCATATTGGGCATGAGTTGGCTAGATCTCCACGATCCGGTCGTTGCCTGGCACCAGAGGTCACTCACCTTCGGATCCTCACATTGTACAGAGAATTGCCTGATGGAGGTGGGAGCGCCAGAGACGGAGGGGAGGATAGCCACAGTGCGGTTGGAAGATTCCCGGGGGATTCCACCGCAATATGAAGATTTCAAAGAGGTGTTCAGTGAGAAGGAGGCTGACCGACTACCTCCACATAGACCTTATGACTGTCAGATTGAGCTCCTACCGGGAGCGAAGTTGCCAGCAGGGAAGTTGTACTCCATGTCGGAGCAGGAGCTGCGGGAGTTGCAGGAGTTCATAGACAAAAACCTGCAAAGGGGTTTCATACGAGAATCCCAAGCAGTTGGAGGAAGTCCAGTGTTCTTCATGGACAAGAAAGGCACCGCCCAGAGACATTTGGTAGTTGATTTCAGAATTTTGAACTCGCGAACAAAGCCTACCGCCTTCCCGATGCCACGAATCGACGATTTGTTGGCGGCAGTGCGAAAGGGCAAAATTTTCACGAAGTTGGATTTACGAGGGGCATACAACCTCATAAGAATCAGAGAAGGAGACGAATGGAAAACGGCCATGTTTACCCCGTTGGGCACCTATGAATACCGAGTCATGCCATTTGGCCTCCAAGCGGGCTCCCACACCTTTCAAGCCTTTATGAATCATGTACTGGGCCCCTTGTTGTACCGGAACTGTGTATGTTTTTTGGACGATATATTGATTTATTCGGATAATGAGAAGCAGCATGAGCAGCATGTCAGGCAGGTGTTGAAGAAATTGCAGCAACATCACCTGTATGCAAAGCTGGAGAAATGCCAATTCCACGTCAAGCAAGTTGACTTTCTGGGGTACCGTGTGTCGGACAAGGGTCTGGCCATGGATGGGGAGAAGGTAAAGGCAGTGCTGGATTGGAAAACGCCCAAAACCAGAAAGGATGTACAACGCTTCATTGGTTTCAGCAATTTCTACCGCAAGTTCATCAGGAATTTTGCGCAGCTCACCAACCCGATCACAGACACGCTGAGTACCAAGAAGAAATTTTTGTGGACTGCAGAGGCTCAGGCAGCGTTTGAGCAGCTACAACAGGTATTCGCCTCTGAGGAGCAGTTGCTGCACCTGGACACGGCGCGGCCCATACGCCTGGAGACAGATGCTTCGGACAGGGCGGTAGGAGCAGTACTGTTGCAACAAGATGCAGACGGAGATTGGCGACCCTGTGCGTTCTTCTCGAGGAAACTCAGCAAATCTGAACGCAACTATACCATCTGGGACAAGGAGCTGTTGGCCATTGTAGCGGCGCTGAAGAAGTGGCGGCATTTCCTCATCGGAGCCCGCCACCAGATACAGATCTATACTGATCACAAGAATCTGGAGTACTGGAGAACAGCCAGAGTGCTCAACCAGAGACAACTCCGATGGGCGGAATTCTTCGCTGACTTCGATTTCAGGATCCATTACGTCCCTGGTGACAAGAACGCACGGGCAGACGCCTTGTCTCACAAGCCGCAGTACCTGGAGGATGAGGGATTGCCGGAAGAGAGACATGTGGTGCCACCCGGCCGATGGCAGTGCGCTGGAGCCAGGGATCAAGAGTCTCTCATACGACGTCTCACTGGGGAAGATGCATTTGCGCAGCAGAAATTCAAAGACCTTCAACAAGGCATAGGGGTGGAAGAAGGCTTCCTAGCCAAAGATGAACTGTTGTTCTACAAGGGAGCACTATATGTACCGGGGGACCGCTTGCGGGCAAGGGTGCTCAAGCAATTGCACGACAGCCCTTCGGCAGGGCATCCGGGACAGCACAAAACCTTGCAGTTAGTCACCAGGGATTTCTGGTGGCCAGGAGTGCAGGAGGATGTCAAAAGTTACGTGCAAGCCTGCGACTTGTGTCAACGGGTCAAGAGTGACAATAGACCCCCTGCTGGACTATTGCAACCCATGCCCACGCCGAGGAGGCCGTGGGAGATGGTGTCTATTGACGTCCTCATAGATCTGCTGGCTTCCAGAGGCAAGACGGCAGTGCTGATCATAGTGGACATGCTAACCAAGATGTGCCATTTTGTGGCTTGTCCTAGGGCGGTGTCGGCAGAGGAGACGGCACGGCTGTTTGCCCATATCAAGGGGAAGGGGGGGTGACACCTGGGCCATCGGTGGAGGCAGTGGGGGCGGGCAATGAGGTCACTGAGATTCTCGACTCTAGGTGGAGGGAAGGACAGGTAGAGTACTTGGTGGCATGGGAAGGGGAGGACCCGGAGAACAACACATGGATGCGCCATGATATCATTCAGGAGGAGTACCTCAAGGCGGAATTCCATGCGCTATACCCACAAAAGCCGGCCCCACCAGGGTATGAATGTTGGCAGGGATCTCAGGAAGAGGGGATGGGGGACCAAGGGTCTAGGGGAATGGAGGAGCCAGAGGAACCCCATCCAGAGTGGTCGGAGGAGGAGGTTGAAGATGTTGTGTCGTTCGCACCATGTACGACAGAACAGTGGAAGACGGTATTTGAGTCGGATGAAAATGAGGATACGGACTTCCTGGGGTTTGTCACTCCACCGCGCACAGACCGGTGGCAGCACGGGAGGGGGGAGGAGGAGAGTGTTCGCACGTTCATACACCATCCGCTTGAGTCAAGCGACTCCGGGGAGGAAGGGGGCCTTGAGGAGGGAGTGGATGTCACGGAGCCAAGCATGGCTGGGGAAGAGAGCGTAGAAGAAAGAGCAGGGAGAGAAAGTTGTAAAACAGACAGTCAGGGGGAGGAGGCTGCATATAGAGAGCAAGGGCCAATAATCACAACAGATACGTCCTCGTCAAACAGCCCCCCTTTGCAGACATCGCCGGAAGAAAGAGAAAGCACTTACTTCAGTAATAGACAGGGGGAGGAGAGCCAGAGGGGAAGAAAGAGATATACACATCATTTCAGAGCGACCCGGAAATTCTTATGTTGGAAAGCGCGCGAAGAAGACAGCAGTTAGGATATTTGTCCGCCGGGAGAGCAGACATGATTTATCACACTGTAATTAGCAAGGACTAATAAAATGCTTTTAAAGCTCGAAACTTGAGCCGGCTATTACTCACAGCAACATCAAAAGGCAAGGGTTGCCGTGACAGGTCTCTTTACCTTTACCTTACCATGCATTTGCCTAATCCTGAATCTTGCAAGCTGCACGGACCCATTTTTTTTTAAAGAACACTCACACCTATCTGGCACTGAATATGTGGCAACCCTAGGGCCCCTGGAGGAGGTTTTTCCCAAAGGAAATGCCTGAATGTATGGATGAGAGTGGTGTTGCCCCCCCCCCACTGCTCTGTTCTTCACCTCCACATGTTCGTTTGCTTGGTGCACAAGAAACAAAGGAAAGATGCAGGGTGAAGTCCTGCTTCAGCCCACACAGTTTCTGACTGCACCAAATGTAGGCATTCAGAAGGCATTGAAAAGGCCACAGCACTGTTCTTGGTTTTGCCAACCAGATATGTTCTGGACAACACTTTATGGAACTCTGCCAAAACGTTTGCTCCATGGGGCAAGAAAATAATCAGGTCATTTGAGTCACAGTTGCTATCAGACTAACAACATACTGCCAGAACATGCTGCAATGACAAATTAATTCCATTAGGCAGGAGCAGTAACATGGGAAATTGAAAGAAAGGAAATTAATAGGAAAAAATCTTTATTTCATTACAGAGGATACGCCCCTATAACTGGTCTGCTTTCAACTTTTCAAAGTTGGCCTTGTTTTTTGGTAGGAGGAACATTTCCCATGCATTGTCCTTTTTCTTTCTTTTCTGGAAGAGGTCCTGACATGTCCCTGCATGCAGACAGAATCAGCCTCTGTTCCTGGGCAGACCCTATGGCCCAGAACGGACATGGGGCTAGGGTGTCCATTTGCACATGGGATGCAAAAAAGGGATAGGAGACCACCTAGGTAGTTGGACTTTATTAAATTTGTAGACTGCCCTATACCTGTAGGTCCCAGGGCAGTTCACAACTTAAAGTTACAATATAAAAAGCACAAAATGCAAAATAAGAATAATTTAAACAAAACAAAATAAAAAATAAAAAATACCTCCCAGTAGCACCTTAGAGACCAACTAAGTTTGTTCTTGGTATGAGCTTTCGTGTGCATACACACTTCTTCAGATACACTGAAACAGAAGTCACCAGACCCTTATATATAGTGAGAGAGTGGGGAGGGGTATGACTCAGAAAGGTGGTGGGAATGGGTGATTGGCTGATGGGTGTGGAAAACCTGTTGGCGACTGTTAACGACTGCAATTGGTTTTACAGGAACAGGCAAGGGGTGAGATGGCTAAAGATAGCTTTGTCATGTATAATGAGATGAGAATCCAATGTCTTTGTTCAGACCAGGTCTCTCCGTGGTTTTAAGTTTGGTAATGAGTTGCAATTCAGCAACTTCTCTTTCCAGTCTATTTCTGTATTCCTTTGAAATTCCTCAAAAATTTGTTAAGAACTGGAAGAAACATTTAATTATTTGATAGGATATGATTGTTAGACATTTGAAATTGAAATCAGAGGATATTATAGGTGATAGTAATAAAATGTTAGATGAAAGTAGGATGTAAGAAGTTAGAATGGTGTAATGTGTATTTTGCTAAGAATAAGTTTATGGATATATGAGGATAGATAAGGATTAAGAATATTGGAGAAAGAGGAATTTAAATAAGTTATAAAGTTACTAAAGTATATTTGAAATGAACGCAGAAGAGAGGACGTGAGGAAGTCCCTAAGTAAGATTATAAATAAGATATGATTAGGTAAATAAATGTTTTTCTTTTTGTTAGGTTTGTTTTTGTATTTTAGTTTTGTAGTGTATTGTAGTAGTGTTTTGTTTTGTTTTACATTTTGTATTGTATTTTGTATGTTTAATTTTTTGTATTTTTGAGAAAACCAATAAATTCTTATAAAAAAATAAAGAATTTTTGATATCTGGCACTCTGCGCTTCTTGGAGAGGAAAGGTGGGATACAAATTTAATAAATAAATAAATAAAATTCTAGGTGTATCTTCTACTCCAAAACCAAAGTCCTCTTGGTTTTTAAATCACTTCAGGACAGGCTATGGCAAAGTCAATGTATACAGAGTACAAGAAGCAAAAGGTCTTCCGTAATGTATTATGGGGGCAGAGAGCCTCGGAGAGAGGGAGAACAGGAATATTGCAACCCTCCAAGAGGTACCCTGTTTCTATCTGTGAAATGGCACTGGGCAGCCTGCCTACACATGATGGGGCTGTGCACGACCCGGCCTTAAGATGTCTCTGGTTGCAAAATCTCTGGCAGGAGGTACAACCAGCTTTCATTGTGCCTCAGTTCCTTTTATGCTCTTGAGGGCTGGGTAAGCATCTTGCACAGAACTGAATGCTCGTTACTGTCTGGCAGCTGTTAAGCACCATCAGCCAGGGCTCGCAGTGTTGCAGCCTGAATGCCTGGCTCCAGTGGGGAGGGGGGGCAGCTCAGCCTCTGGCCATTTCAGAGGCCGCAAGACAAACCCCAGTGCACTGCCATCCTTGCCTTGCATGGTGTTCTGCTCAAGGGCAGATGTTCTTTTTGGACTCGGAGGCAATAAGCTTACTTTTGGGTGAGGATTTACAAGTTTTATTAGCTTCACAGGAAGCTTTTACACATAAAACATACACACAATCCCTAGGGCGAACTCTTCAGCATTTAGCATTGCCTTCCCAGGCTTCTTCAGTCTCATGTTCTATCTATGCTATCAGACCCAACAGCAAATGGACATGCTTGGAGCTGGGTGGTCTCCACCTGCCATCACAAAGTCTGAGCTGGAACCTCTCTCTGTGTTGGGATCGTCATCTGCCTCTGGTCTCTGACCTCAGCAGTGCTTCAATTTCCCCTGTTTATATGATTGACCTTGTCCCTGTAGTCAGCCAGGGGAAGCCCCAAGGACAGGACTCTCAGGTACATCAGAGGTTTGACAAGCTGCCCCTGCTGTTTCTAGCATGGGACCCCAAGTCACCCTGATGGCCGTGGTCTTGAAGAGCTGACCATGGCATTTGACAATTAGCTACGATTGACCTCGTGTCTTGATAACATAAGGCCATGTGACTTATCTCTTGCAGTAAAAAAATAAGCTCACATTCCATTATCTTCCCAAATGCATAAGCTTGTAGTTCCCCATTAGGGTCCTGGATTTGCAACTCAGCCCCCATGAGAGGATTTGTCTGCTTCCTCGGAATAATGGCTTTTGCCAGGGGTAGGCAGGGCTGGCGACCAATGGGATTTTCATCTACTACTTAAGTTAATCCCTTAAAGGCTGAAGCTTAAAAGCTCCAACCACCTTCTTGCCCACTGGACCCACAACTGGTCCTGTCTGCTCAACACGCCAGAGCCTTCTTTACATGTAGGGGAAGTCCCTTATTCATGGAGGGTTGAGACCCATCGGCTCCACTCACTTGGTTTAGCCAGTAGTTGCCTGCTGGCAGCTTCTAGGAGCCATGGGGTGGGGAGCCAAGGTGGACAAACTTCCCCAGAAGGAGCAGGACATGTCCCCCCACCAGAGGTACTTGTTGTTGTTGTTCAGTCGTTCAGTCGTGTCCAACTCTTCGTGACGCCATGGACCAGAGCACGCCAGGCACGCCTATCCTTCACTGCCTCTCGTAGTTTGGCCAAACTCATGTTAGTAGCTTCGAGAACACTGTCCAACCATCTCATCCTCTGCCGTCCCCTTCTCCTTGTGCCCTCCATCTTTCCCAACATCAGGGTCTTTTCCAGGGAGTCTTCTCTTCTCATGAGGTGGCCAAAGTACTGGAGCCTCAACTTCAGGATCTGTCCTTCCAGTGAGCACTCAGGGCCGATTTCTTTAAGGATGGATAAGTTTGATCTTCTTGCAGTCCATGGGACTCTCAAGAGTCTCCTCCAGCACCATAATTCAAAAGCATCAATTCTTCGGCGATCAGCCTTCTTGATGGTCCAGCTCTCACTTCCGTACATTACTACTGGGAAAACCATAGCTTTAACTATACGGACCTTTGTCGGCAAGGTGTTGTCTTTGCTTTTTAAGATGCTGTCTAGGTTTGTCATTGCTTTTCTCCCAAGAAGCAGGCGTCTTCTAATTTCGTGACTGCTGTCACCATCTGCAGTGATCATGGAACCAAAGAAAGTGAAATCTCTCACTGCCTCCATTTCTTCCCCTTCTATTTGCCAGAGGTACTACCTCTCCCTTAACACCCCATGTACCTATCTGTAACTGTATGGCTGGTTAAATGTTTATTTCATAGAATCATTGAATTGTAGAGTTGGAAGAGATCCCAAGGGTCATCTAGTTCCGCTTCCTGCAATGCAGGAACTGTTGATTGTGGGCTATTCAGTATTCATTCTTTTAGTGTTATGTTGCAGTGATATTGTATAGATTTTTATTGTATTACCAAGGTCAGAATCTGATTTTTCTGTGAACCACTTTGAGCACAAATGTGCTTGTGGAAAATTCAGTATATAAATTAACTGGCAATGGCATGAGCAGTCCTCTATTTGAAAGGCTGTCTGATCAAAGTTTGGGGGAACGTGGCTCTGTGGGGAGAAAGGTTCCCCCAGCCTGCTTGAGAGTTCTCCTTCCAGGACAAAATGTCCAGCCTTCAGATTCCACAATGGCAGCAGAGTTAGGGCGGGACCATTTAGCAAATTTAGCTGGCTCTCCAGGAAGCATTTATTTATTGGACCTGCCTGAATTATACCTGGAGTATGGTACAATAATTTTTATTTTTATTTTTAGAGAGAGAGAGAGAGAGAGAGAGAGAGAGCGCAAATAGAGGAAGTGCTTGGTTCCTCCCTTAGAATTTTTTTGCAGCCCAATAAGTGCGAAATGTAAACTGTGCTGAGAAAGGGGGAACTCAGCAGCCCTTAAGTGGCATTTATTTATGAAGATGTGGATGACTTTCAGAGGAAGATTGATGATGAGGTTGGCCTGTGAAGGCTGTAGGAGAGAAACTGTAATCAGAACATGTGTGGTCTTCCAAGCCTTGCCACATTTTTGTTGTGATATGAGTGGCTGTGACCTCAGCCTGGCCAGACCCTCACCCAGCCTAGAAGTCTTTGTGGCATTGGAGCAGCTGTGCCTTGGGAGTGCCCTGGGGTGCCTGAATGGGACGTCACTGCAGAGTGCAGAGTCCACTGTGGGCTGCCCTGGAAGTCAGATGTGAGGCTGAGAGATCTTGAGCAACGGAAAAGCAGTGGGTGGGATGCCCAAGAACCTCCTGTAACGTACGTTTATGTGGTTGCCACCATTGGCCAAAAGGCAAATGTGTTCTCTTGAGGAAACCATTGGAACTGAGCATGCTTAAGGCCTTTGTCCTTTGAAGTGGCTCTGAGATGAATGAAAAGCTGGGTACCAGAAACTAAGAAATAAAACCAGTTACTGCTCATCTTGCTGGGGTAGCCTATGTATGCTATATATCTGAGCCAGAGAAGCAAGTAAGGCAGCTACTTCCTCACCCCCTGTGTGAAATGTATCCAACCAAAAAAGTTGGCAAAAGCTGACACATATATGCATAAAAATTGCATCTGCTGACTTGTATGTAATATAATAATAATAATTTATTATTTGTACCCCGCCCATTTGGTTGAGTTTCCCCAGTCACTCTGGGCGGCTCCCAATTGAGTGTTAAAGCAATACAGCATTAAATTTAAAAACTTCCCTAAACAGGGCGGCCTTCAGAAGTCTCTTAAAAATAGGATAGCTGAGACTTCTGGTTCTCCGCAGGGTTGTTTTTGGATGCACATACTGTTTGCTCTGCAGACGCGCACTCACCAATGGGGTGAAACGGGGGCTGTCGGGCTTCACAACACCCAGGAAGGTCCAGGAGGGCTTTCTGGACCTCTAAGGATCTGCCGTGGCGTGAAAAGGGGTCTCCGAGCCAAGCCTTGAGGCTGGGAAAGAGTTGCTTCTGGGCGCCAGCAAACGGCGATCCCTCCCCCAGGTGAGAAAGCCCGATTCCGGACCGCTCAGGTGGCTGAATTTCCATTGATTTAACAGGACATGGTGGGACTTTCAGTCCAGAATAAAAGGGAGCTGAAGACCTGAAGAGCTTAATGATTAACAACAAAGGACTATTTTGGAGTTAAAGTTTAATTTGGTTATGGCATGGTCCTGTGTGAAGACAAGTTAGAGAGGGGGTCTTTCCTGTTGAGCTTGTGATTTCAGCAGCCCTGAATGAAAACAGGGTCTGGAAGGAAGGTATGATTATTCTTGGATCGGTCTGTTCATAGACAACAAATTTAAAGACTATAACCCTTATCGTTTTGCCTCAGGGAAATTATAAAGAAAAACTGTCTTTTATAAGCCCTCCCTGTGTCCTCTCTGAACGGAGGCTCTCTCTGGGGGAGAGATTGCTTAAATGTATAATACGGACTCGCTATCCAAACTTGAGGATTTTGAGGGCTCAAGCTTTTGAGGTTTAAAATTATATTGTGACTGTGTTGTACTGTAAAGAGGGGACAGTGAGAATAATGGCAAGGGGGTAAAAGAAGACGCTCTGCCTCCCCGCTCCAAAGCCTTGGAAACATTTTGACTGTGATGTTTGCAGGCTAGAACAGACGTTGACTCTCCCCCCCCAACTTGTGAATCTCTCTCAGAGCAAAAAGGGGGGACACCTTGGGATGCTAATTTATGGAACAAACTGAATTATAAATATCAAAGGGCATTTATGAATTGAGGCTCCTTCTGCGGTTACTTTAAGATAAGTAAGGGAGGAAGAAAAGCTGCTGAATCATCCAATTAGCTGCAGTGGGTAGAGGAACTGATCAATTACTGCTAAGAAGAGACGTGAAGACCACAGTGACACCCAGTGGACATCCCCTGAACTGCAACCAAGTGGGGCTCTGCATTTCTTTTTCGCCTCCGTAACTGATAATTACTTTTCGATTGAAGATATACTACCCTCTGGACAATCCAAACTCTATGTTTTTAATATAAGAACTGTTGGTGGGTGAAAGCTTTGAACTCAATAAGTGGAATTAAGTTGGATGGTACATGGGAGGGCATACAGAGTGGTTCCTCAAATGGACATATTAGTTTGATACTCTGTGGTAAATAAGAGTTCTGGCTACCCCTCCCTTATCTTTCCTTTCTTTTTTATTTTTAAAATCTTCCCTTCCTTTCCCCCTTCCTTTCCCCCCTCTCTTTTTCTTTTCTATATCAGTGCCCTTTCCCCCATTTCATCCCACCCCTCCCCTCCCCCTCCCCTCCCCCTTTTATTTTTAGTTTATTATTACGATTTTTATTAATTTTCTCTCTCCCTTTTTCCCTTTGTCTTGCTTACCCTCTTTAAGTAATTGTGTGCCATTGGAGTTGACTTGCGTTTGGCCATCATTAAGACAATTGATAAGAGCGGACTGAAGGGGGGAGTAATGGTATGTCAAGCACAAACAAAAAACCAATACAGCTGTATCAGCTATTCTCACTAATCAGAGTAGTAGAAATTCAGTACTGGAATGTGAAGTAACTATGGAGATGAGAGAGTTAATTTTGGGATTGAAGAAAGATATTTCTGAAATGAAGAGGGAAATGAATGACATTGCAAAAGTTACGGATCAAAAGTTGGATAAGATGGGAATTTATAGATTGTGGTTGAATTAACAGGAAAGATGAATGAGCTAATGGTTAAGAATATGGAGCTGACAAAGACTGTGCAAGAGTTAAAAGGGAAATCAATAACTTTGGAGGAAGCGCTGAGGAAATCTCAAACGGATAATAGAGAACAAAAAAGGGAAACAGATAAGATGAAAAGAGAGATTACTGAAATGAAGGATACACATGAAGCGGTGCTTGATGCAATTGCCATGATCGAGATGCATAGGAGGGAGAAAATCTTAAGGTTTAGAGTGATCCCCGAGGAGCCAGGGGAACGGCTAGACCAGAAAATAAACTTAGCGCTGGCGAGCTGGCTTCAAATTAATGAACAGGAAATGGCACAAAATATAGGAGGAGTTTTTAGAGTAAGATCCAGAATTGCCAGAATGAACAAATGGCCAGGGGACTGCTTGGTAACCTTCGCAACAATGGACATAAGAGACAGAATATTGCAGGCTAGCAGTAAAAGTAAGCTCAAAGTGGATGTGAATAACATTATCATACATAAAATAACCCCAACCAGACTGCTTAGAAAAAGGGACAGCTACAAACCATTATAGAATCATAGAATCCTAGAGTTGGAAGAGACCACCAGGGCCATCCAGTCCAACCCCCTGCCAAGCAGGAAACACCATCAAAGCATTCCTGACACATGGCTGTCAAGCCTCCGCTTAAAGACCTCCAAAGAAGGAGACTCCACCACACTCCTTGGCAGCAAATTCCACTGTCGAACAGCTCTTACTGTGTCCAAAATGACTCCCAGGCTGCGCACCTGGTCCTTCAGGGGCACAGTTACCCCATTCAGGACCAGGGAGTCCCCCACACCTGCCCGCCCCCTGTCCCCCAAAAACAGTACTTCTGCCTTGTCAGGATTCAACCTCAATCTGTTAGCCGCCATCCATCCTCCAACCACCTCCAGGCACTCACACAGGGCATTCACCGCCTTCACTGGTTCTGATTTAAAAGAGAGGTGGAGCTGGGTGTCATCTGCATACTGATGAACACCCAGCCCAAACCCCCTGATGATCTATCCCAGCGGCTTCATATAGACATTAAAAAGCATGGGGGAGAGGATGGAACCCTGAGGCACCCCACAAGTCTCAGGCCCAGAGGTCTGAACACTCATCCCCCAACACTACTTCCTGGACATGGCCCTGGAGAAAGGAGTGGAACCAGTGCCCCCAGCTCCCAGCCCCTCTAGACGGTCCAGAAGGATGTTATGGTCAATGGTGTCAAAGGCCAGCAGAACTAGTAAACAGCTCTCACTTTTTTCCCTAGCCCACTGGAGATCATAGACCAGCGCGACCAAGGCAGTTTCAGTTTCATGATGAGGCCTGAATCCCGATTGGAAGGGATCCAAATGATCTGCATCCTCCAGGGGTGCTTGGAGTTGTTCAGCAACCACCCGCTCAATCACCTTGCCCAAGAATGGTAGATTTGAGACTGGGTGATAGTTGGCCATATTGGCTGGGTCTAAATATGTTTTTTAAAGAAGCGGTTTAATGACCGCCTCTTTCAGCAGGTCTGGGTAGACACCCTTGGAGAGGGAAGCATTCACCACCCTGCAGAGCCCATCGCCCAGCCCTTCCCAGCTTGCTTTTATTAGCCAGGATGGGCAAGGATCAAGGAGACAGGTGGTCGGTTTCACTCGTCAAGTAGCCTGTCCACATCCTCCCAGGTAACAGATTGGAATTGATCCCACGTAACATGACTAGACAGGGCTCTAGCACTCTCCCGCCCTGGCCCTGCTCCCACGGTGGAGTCCAACTCCTTCCAAATCTGAGCGACTTTATCTGCAAAAAAACTTTGCAAAAGCATTGCAGGAGATCTTGGGGTCCCTACCAGGCCCCGGTGATGAAGGTGGTTCCGATAGATTGTGAACCACCTGGAAGAGTCTCCTGCTGCTGTTTTCTGCAGATGCAATAGAAATGGTGAAGAAGGTCCTCTTCGCCGTTGCCATTGCCACTTGGTAGGCTCAAAGTTGAGCTCTAGCCCGTGTCTGGTCTGATTCAGAATGAGTTTTCCACCACCAGCGCTCTAGCTGTCTCAGCGATTGTTTCATTGCCCTCCACTCCGGGGAAAACCACTGGGCTGTCCAAGCTCCATGCAATCGGAGAGGGCGCTTCGGAGCCAGATAGTCAATAGCCCTGGTTAACTCCAGATTCCAGTGGACTACCAGAGAATCAGCTGAAAGGCCATCAACATGGGATAAAACATCCCCTACCACTCTCTGGAAGCCAATTGGATCCATTAAGTAGCAGGGGCGGACCATCCGATTCGGTCCCACTGAAGGGTCACGGAGAAGTACAGTGACCCAAGTAAAGTGGGCCCAAGATATTGGGCACAATATTTTCATGACACAATGGGAGAAGCTGTGGAAAGAAGACATGAGATTCACAGCTTGTATCAATTTAAGGGAAAATGTCATGAAAATGACATATAGGTGGCACTATAGCCCAATTAAACTATCTAAAATGTTTAAAAAGCAGTCACCCTTGTGTTGGAAATGCAAAAGTGGTTTGGGAACGTACTTCCACATGTGGTGGGAATGTGACATAGTCAAGGAATACTGGGGAAAGGTTCATAATGAATTAAAAAAACTTTTGAAAATCTCTATTAAGAAGAAGCCAGAAACCTTCCTCCTGGGAATACTACCTCCAGAAATTAAATCAGAGAAAAGAATGTTAACAATGTATGCCCTTACAGCGGCCAGAATTCTCTTAGCAAGAAATTGGAAGAACGAGAATAACCCCACAATATATGATTGGCAACCTTTAATGACAGAATATATGCAGTTAGCGGTGATGACAGGAAGAATGAGAGGTCAATTCAATCAAAAGACACAAAAGGAATGGGAAGGTTTTATTGACTACTTAAACCAGTACAATAACATCAAAATTTCCTGGCAATAGGAAGGTGAAATCTATATACGTATTGAATATCAACATATTATTAGAAAGTAATAGAAGACCAAATTGGATGTAACAAGACCTGTGTGAGAAAAAGGGTTAAGATAAAGAAACAAAGAGTGTAAACGGAAGTCAAGCGTATGTAATTGTATTGTAATAATGTTGTAAGTTGTAACCTTAATCTAGACTTTCTTTTTTATTTTTTATTTTTTTTATAAAGATTTTATTATTTTCCATTAAAACAAAGAAAAACATAACATAAACATAAACACCATAAAAACACAATACATAAACACAATAAAAACAGTAACAATATAAACAAACATAAAGAAAAACATATACTAACCTTAACCAACACTTATCTTTGTAATTTACTTATTGCATTCTTCTCTATTCAGGGGACTTCCCCTGTTCCCTCCACTGTCTTCCAAATCGTATATATGTTATAGGTAGCTTTATATCTTATTCCATTAACATTTACCATATTTCTTGATGCACTTAGCTTTACTTAATCAAATATAAATCATAACTTAAACATAAAAATCTTAAAATACTTTTTAACAATTAAATCATTCATACAAAAAATTTCTTCTAAACAGTTTTAACTAACATGACCCTGCTAAAGCCGATCTTCTGCTTAATTCTGCTCAAATATTCAATTTTACAGATTTAACTAAATAGTCTTTAATTTTTTTCCAATCCTGCGACACCTTCTCCTCCCTCTGGTCTCGGATTCTGGCGGTCAGTTCTGCGAGTTCCATGTAGTCCATTAGCTTCATCTGCCATTCTTCCACTGTTGGGATCTCTTCACCTTTCCAGGTTCTTGCCAATAAGATTCTAGCCGCTGTTGTGGCATACATAAAAAATACTCTGTCCTGACTGGGTATCTCTTCATTGGTCATGCTCAAGAGAAATGCCTCTGGTTTCTTACTAAAGGTAATTTTCATTACCTTTTTAAGCTCGTTATAAATCTTATCCCAGAAAGCATTTACCCCTGGACACGACCACCACATATGAAAAAAGGTACCTTTCGCATGTTTACATTTCCAGCACACATCTGACATTTTAGTATTCATCTTAGCTATCTTAACTGGTGTCAGATACCACCTGTATACCATTTTCATTATGTTTTCTCTTAAACTGTTACAAGCAGTAAAATTGATACCTTTCTGCCACAATCTCTCCCAGTCATCCATCATAATATTATGTCCCACATCTTTCGCCCAATCTATCATTGTCGATTTAACCAATTCATCTTTCGTATGCCACTCTAGCAATAAATTATACATCTTGGAAAGGTTTTTAGAGTTCGATTCGATCAGTTCTGTTTCCAGTTTTGATTTTTCCACTTGAAAACCAATTTTTTTATCTAATTTAAATGTTTCATGTACCTGATGATATTGCAGCCAGTCGGGGACTTGACTTTTAACTTGATCATAGCTTTTCAGCTTAAATGAGTCCCCTTCCTGCTGCAATATGTCCATGTATCGTAACCAACTTGCAGACATATTCGGTCTCTTATAGGCCTTGGCCTCCACTGGTGAAATCCATCTAGGAGTCTTTCTCTCCAATAAGTCTTTATATCTTATCCAAACCTGATACAAGGATTTTCTAACTATGTGGTTCTTAAAAGTTCTGTGGATTTTAACCTTGTCGTACCAAAGGTATGCATGCCAACCAAACATATTATCATGTCCTTCCAAGTCCAACACGTCCACGTTCTCTAGTTTAAACCAATCCTTCAACCAGCAAAAGGCCGCTGCTTCAAAATAAAGTCTTAAATCCGGCAGGGCAAAGCCTCCTCTCTCTTTAGAGTCTGTCAAAATCTTAAACTTGATTCTAGGCTTTTTGCCCTGCCATATAAACTTCGATAGGTCCTTTTGCCATCTTTTAAAACAGTCCAATTTATCCAAAATTGGTATGGCTTGGAATAGAAACAGCATCCTTGGTAGGACATTCATTTTAACCGCTGCTATTCTTCCCATTAACGACAGTTTTAATCTCGTCCATATCTCCAAGTCTTTCTTTATCTCTGTCCACAGTTTTTCATAATTGTCCTTGTACAAGTTCAAATTTTTTGCTGTGAGATTGATACCTAGATATTTTACAGTTTTAACAAAGTTAAGGCCAGTGCCATCTTGTAATCTTTGTATCTGTTCTGCACTCATATTTTTACCTAAAACTTTGGTTTTCTGCTTATTTAATTTGAAGCCAGCTACACGTCCAAATTGTTCAATTAATTCCAGGGCTTTGGGGACACTGCTTTCCGGTTCCTGTAGGGATAGCATCAAATCATCTGCAAAGGCGCGTAGTTTATATTCTTTCTCTCCCACCCTCTTAATCTAGACTTTCTACCTTTTTTTTCTTTTTCTTTTTTCCTTTTCCTAATCTTTCCTTCCCCTTCCCCCTTTTTCTATTTTCTTTCTATCCTTTTTCCGTTTGTCCTCTGAACCCCCCTTTTAGGATTAGTCCTTCTTTTTAAATACCGTCAAATTATGTGCGGGTTGTATCTTTTTCTTTATGTGTGCTTTGAAATTATTGTGTATTCTGTTTTTGTTGTTTAATAAAATTTAATAATAATAAAAAAGAGAAGTACAGTGGTACCTCGGGTTCAGAACATAATTTGTTCTGGAGGTCCGTTCTTAACCTGAAACTGTTCTTAACCTGAGGTACCACTTTAGCTAATGGGGCCTCCCGCTGCCACCACCGTGCGATTTCTGTTCTCATCCTGAAGCAAAGTTCTTAACCCAAGGTACTATTTCTGGGTTAGCGGAGTCTGTAACCTGAAGCGTCTGTAACCCAAGGTACCACTGTATAGATGCAAGACTCTAGATGCCTCACCAAAGACTCCTGAGAAAGCTTAGCAGCCATTGAATAAGTGCAGAAGTCCTCTTGTATATCAGTAACTGCTTAAGAAAAGGGAGGCAGATGGCAGGAATACATGGATGTTGCTGGTCCAGAAGCAGTCACTACAGGACATCCAAGCAGAGGTGTCAAGTGTCCCGTTTCCGCCGGGATAATCCCGTTTTTAATTGCTTTTCCCGCCTTTATCACGATTGTTTAAAAATCCCGTTTTTATACCGTATTTAAAAGCAAGGTCTGAATGTTTTTTTTTCTGCCCGGCTCACAAGTCACGGGCAATGAAGTGTTAAAGGCTGCAGCGAAGAAATCCCGCCTCCTGCCTTTAGGGATTGGATGCTGCAAGCCAGGGGAGCTGAGCCTTCATTGGCCGCCTCGGCTGCCACTCGCTGGTCCCTCCTAGAGCTCCTAGTTTTGAAGCCGTGTGGAGCTTTGAATCTGCTCCAGAGCTTCTACGAAGAGGACATCCCTGGACTTCGTCGTCAATGGACAGAGTAGGCCTGGGGCCTTTGGCCTTAAACCCCCCCCCCCGCCAACATGGGGGAGGAATGCTTCGGGATCCTTTCCTTTTAAAAGAGGGACCCCTTTAAGAGATGGTGTTGTGAACCCAGGCAGGCCTGTCTGCTCCTGGGGAGATGGCGGGGGGGAGGGGGGGCCTGCAGAACCTTTCCTTTTAAAAGAGGCCTGGGGCCTTTTATTTAAAATGCATCTCTGGGTTATTTGTGGAGCATAGAAATTTTGAAATGTCTTTATAAGAGCATGCCAGCCTGCTTTGTTCTGGGTCTCCCCCCCCCCCGACAATCACCGCTGTTGCAACAGCTTCAATAAAGATCAAGCTTACTAGCTGCTTTGCTTCTCAATCTTCTCTGGTTGGCCTCTGTTTTTTACTCCTACCAATGGAGAACCTGCAGAGGACTTTGCAAGGGCTCTTGTGTACCCCATAAGGGAATAAGGGCAGATTTTTTCTTATTACAGCCGCCTCGTGCAGCCTGGCTCCTTTTGCGGGGGGGGGGGAGGCTTATTCAGCTGCTGGCAGAGAATAAGCAGCTCCCCCCCCCCCCCCAAAAAAAGAAAAAGCACCCACCACACACTTGGTAAAATAAAAATCTGGTCTGGATCGCTGAGCAGCATTGGATGCCAAGGGTCATCTAGTCCAACCCTCTGCAATGCCGGAATCTCAAATTAGTTCATACATGAGTCAGCGCTCTCCAATCTGTAGAAATCGTCCCCTGCAGACTGCGCTCCCGCCATTAATCCAAGCCTAGCGCCAAGAAGAAACTTTCCGGCTCGGATAAGATCTTCTTCCTGGGTCTCGGATCTACAAAAGGCG
This sequence comes from Lacerta agilis, assembly GCF_009819535.1. Taxonomy (NCBI): domain Eukaryota; kingdom Metazoa; phylum Chordata; class Lepidosauria; order Squamata; family Lacertidae; genus Lacerta; species Lacerta agilis. The sequence goes on along the minus strand of NC_046319.1, from coordinate 453,214 downwards.
CTGGCTCTGAGACAAGCCCTCCTTTCCCCCCAAAACACCTTAAAAAATAATCTCCTCAACAATCCTGAAACTGAGCCGCAAAAAGCAGGGAGGGTACCGCTGCCACTCTCTCATCCTTCCCCTCTAGAAGTTAAACTCCCCGTGTTCTAGCTGCTCCGCCCACTTTTGCTTCTGGCTCCGCCCACCACTGCCATGTGACTGTCATAGGTGAGGCTGCTGATCCCTTATTTTCCAATCCGAAAGTTGACAGCTATGCATCCAAGACCCCAACTTTATTGATTACAGATATCAGCAGGTTTTGTTGAAGGCATTAGGTGTGTATCCTGAATCAACCAACCCATCTGCTAGTTGATTAGGGTTAACCAAGGGTGAAGATCTATCCTATGATGTACATAAAAACACACCATTTTGGGGGTGCCATGGCCCATCTGCCCCCATCTGAGACATCTGGACAAATGCCCCCCCTGGATCACTTTAAGGTGATACCCTGATCCTTTGGAGTGGGCCACCACCCACCCACCCACCGTCCACTTAGACAAATGATGCAACCAAATGCCTTATCTGCCATCAAGCTGTGACAATTGCTATGAGGTAGGCAAACCCCCCAGACAGGCAAAATTGGTTTAAAGGCAAATTCCTCCCTGACTCCAAATATGGCGACCAAAGACTTATGTAGCAAGGTCCTCTAAAGGGGCTGTATATTTACCCTCGGGAAGCCCAACCATTTAAAAAGCAGGGAGGGTAGGTGGGGAATCCAGCAATGAGGGGACACAGCCAGGGCCTGGGCACAGCTGGCCTTTATAGTCAGAGAGTGGATCAGAGGGAAGACTTCATCCCTCTGGTCTGCTCCCCAAGCCATGCCTCCTAGCTCACCTGTGATTGGTTACAACCATGATAATAAGTAAGTAAGTAAGTAAGTAAGTAAGTAAGTAAAGCTGGAGGTAAATGATCTATTCTCCCAAGTGAGGGATGTAGAGAGCAGAGTCTTCCAAGGATCCGTACTAAGATATGTGTGCAGGGATTGCAAAGAACTCTGAAAGGATCTCTCCAAACTGGGAAATGGGGAGTAAAATGGCAACTGCAATTCAGTGTAAGGAGTTGAATATTGGGGCAAAGTGTCCTAATTTAATGTTTACTTTAGTGGGGCTTGATTGCTAAGGAGAAGGAAAGCAGGAGTCAAGCACCTGGAACTTCTGTTGGGAGCTGGTGAAGATGTCTGATGCCAGCAGGACATGTCCTTACCAGACCAGCCAATCACAAGAAGACTGTGCCAAAAAATCTCCAGTTTTGATATTCAGAAGCAGCCCATTGGATGCAGCCAAACCACTGAACAGTACATCCACCTAGGCAAATATTCATCTTGTTTGTGTTGGTTTGGTCTCTTCATCATTCTTTTGCTCCCCTGATTATATATATTTTCTCTCAGTGGCATCTTCCTTCTTCTTTGCCCACATTGCTGTTTGGTAGAGACCAGAAGCTGACAAGAAACTTGCAGCAAGGCAAGACATTTTCAAAACATAAGAGCATCAATTCATTAGAAGAAAAACAGGTGTTGAGAAAGGGAATTAAATTAGAAAAAGTATGGTTCAGCGTTCTCTTCTGCAGCTTGCTAGCAAAGGTTTGAGGCAGCCTGGCTCGTTCAGTCAGGCATCCCTGAGTGGCTGTTTTTCCAGGGTGTCCTAGTTGCATATGGAACATTTTCTGTGCAAGCAGCCTGTTTTCTTAAGCAATGAAAATACCACCAGACATATGTCTGCAGAAAGCTGAGGAATATCTAAGGTTTTGTTAAGAAAATGTTGGCATTTCCATGAGGTCAAAGGGCATTACTGAATGTGGGAAGTGTTTATACTGAATATGAAGAGCAGTTTTGCATTAACTGCCCTCTTTGTTTTAGAAAAACCCCTTGCTATTTACTCAAGCCATCTGTCCCACCATCCTATTGCCATTGTAATGGATTGGTGGTGATGTGTCGGATTCTTGAACTTGTTCTTGACTTAACCTTGTAACCTGACACACATTGTGTGTGATGAAGTAGCAGAGACCATGTTTAGCACCAGCATTTACAAAACTCTTCAGCAAAGCCTCCAAGAGGGATATTTTCATTGTGATATTTATTATTATAGACCCATAAATCTTCACATGTTGTAAGAAGTTGGCATACTCTTCAGGATAAGGAGCTGCCATCACATTTACAACTTTCTGAGAGATATTATTTCCTGATCCACAAAACTAAATTATTTTGTGTCACTAAATTTTATGGTCATCAAACAGTGAAATGACAGCATTATGCACACATGCTCACACACACCTCAAGCTTTGGCAACAGTCAGGATTCAGGCAGTGGTTCTCTAGATTGAACAGGTCCAAAACTAGATTGACAGGTCAAAAACTTTTTCCCAGTCTGAAGATCAGTTCTAAAATACTAACAGCCATTTTAGCTAAGAGAGTTCAGGCAGAAGCGTGCATGCACACGAAAGCTCATACCAAGAACAAACTTAGTTGGACTCTAAGGTGCTACTGGAAGGATTTTTTGATTTTATATTTTGTTTTGACTATGACAGACCAACACGGCTACCTACCTGTAACAATATCACTGTGAGCTGGGAATTCTGCAGTAAGAAGCTTTGCCTTTAAATGTGAATTAAAATAAATGCATCCCTAGCTGGTCATTAGTCCCAAGGACTGAGTTAAATCCAGGCAGGAATTGTAATCCAAGGTTGCAACCAGGGAACAGGAGCTTAGATTGCATCCTCACACCAGAGAGATTTCTCAGACGGCAGCAGATAATCTCAGAGCCCTTGAGAGGTCTTGCTGAAAGGGGCCTGGCAGCTTCTTATGCTCCAAGCCTCTTACTCAGGAGAAGAAAATTCTCAAGCAAATAGAAGATAGGCTTTGGCACAGCACTAGAAAACACGTTTAAAACATGCATTTAAATTCAAATTTTCATGTGAATATTACCATTACCATCATTATCAGCTGCAGCTTAATGCAGGACAGGACAGGAAGGGTAGTGGTGTAAGGGTGATGTGGTGTGTTTCCTAAGAGGCCTTTGCAAGATGGTGGGCGCAAGCGGCTGGCACTCCTTCCGACCGTGCGGCGGCATGGCAAGTTTTAAGGCTGCAGCGCACGAACAGCAGCACAGAACTACAGCCTTAAAAGTTGCCGCGCACCTGCGCCGCCGACCGCAGGGGCGGGGCGCCGCCCTGAGTGTCACCCCCCAGGGCAGTACCCACCCCCTTGCTCTGCCCCTGCTTTGACCATCTGAAGCATCAGTTGGCACAAAAAGGAAATTGCGCTGTTTCAGCCTGGAAATTTTACTTACCATTGGCTGAAAGATCCACCCCTTGCGATCATCCTTCATCATTTGTCACTCACTTGAGTGGCTGGGGGAGCATCTAAGCAGAGAGTGGCTTCTCAGTGTAAGCCCCTTTTCATCATGTATATTTACACTAAGGTGCCATCTGCAAGGGGCTAATGGACACTCCGGCTGATACATTTGGTGAAACTCTTTCCATGGCTCTGCTAAAATAGCCCACCCAGAACAAAACACACTAGGACCACAGCCTTGATTAAATCCAGACCCTGCCCCAGCTACATAGGGAGGAAGAAAAATCTCACCGACAGGTTAAAACAAATATTAAAAAGAGGGAACAGTCTTCTTGAAGGCCCAGCCTGAGGGGCACTTCATTTTGCAACCAGAAAGGGGGGCTGCTTTTTCCCATGCATAAGTTTCAGGCTTCCTCAGCCTGCGGCCCACCAGACAGTTTGGACTGCAACTCCCATCAGTCGCAGCGGGCAGCAGCATTCCCAAGGCTATTATTGTGACTAAATGTTGGGGATATCCAGACCTGCTTATGTCAGGAGTGTGGATGGTTGGATGGACTGGAGGTATCTCCCTGCCAGCCTCCTGATGGAATAATGCAAGAGTATGGGCAGCTGGGAGTGACATCAGCAGACTCCAAAAGAACGGGACAAAAGTAGTGTTACTTGGCTCCACTTTTCTTTGGCTCTGGCTCCACCTAATAGTGGATGATGATGATATTTTATTATTTATACCCTGCTCATCTGGCTGGGTTGCCCCAGCCACTCTTGGAGGCTTCCAGTAGATATAAAAACATAATAAAACACCAGTCATTAAAAACTTCCCTTTAGATGTCTTCTAAAAGTCAGATCATTGTTTATTTCCTTGACTTCTGACGGGAGGGCGTTCTACAGGGCAGGCACCACTACCAAGAAGGCCCTCTGCCCAGTTCCCTGTAACCTTGCAGTGAGGCCCTTGGAGGTGGACCTTAGTGTCTGGGCTGGACGATGGGGCATATTGTACTAGCGGAGGGCCATGGCAATTCCATACAATCACAAAATATAACTCAGACACCTGCAAATAAAAACAGTAGACATTTAATGCAAGATATTCAATAACAGGGATTCTTCTGCTTCTACGCTAACTGAGTTTCAGTTTAGTACAGTGGTACCTTGATTCTCAAACATAAATCCATTCTGGAAGTCCGTTCCAAAACCAAAGCATTACAAAACCAAGGCATGCTTTCCCATAGAAAGTAATGCAAAAGGGATTAATCCATTCCAGACTTTTAAAAACAACCCCTAAAACAGGAATTTAACAGGAATTTAACTATCTAACAAGACCATTGATCCATAAAATGAAAGCAATAATCAATGTACTGTACTATAAAATAAATAAGACAGTATTGTAGATGATAATTTTTTTTTAAACTTATCTGCACTGATGATAGTCATTGTTTGGATGGGGTTTTTATCCATTTCCGCAGTCACACAATCAATCAATCAATCAATCAATCAATCAATCAGTAGCTGAACTGGGTTCCACACAGTCACAAAAACAAATTAACCAAGAAAGCCTCAAAAACAAAAAAGGCAAAATAAATAGCAGAAACAAAAGCACGAAACTTAATCTGTTCCAGAAGTCTGTTTGACTTCCAAAATGTTCGAAAACCAAGGCGCAGCTTCTAATTGGTGCAGGTGCCCCAGAAACGATAGTCAACAGCCGCATTGGACGTTTGGCTTCCAAAAAACGTTCAAAAACTGGAACACTTACTTCTGAGTTTTCGGTGTTTGGGGACCAAGGCGTTTGAGAGCCAAGGCACCACTGTACTCTGAATCTACTTTACAGTTTATGGTTATTTTATCCAGTTTCTTCTTCCTGATCTTTTTTGCTGCCAGAGAAAAAAGGGCCAATGCATTGCTGTCACTCAACAACCACTGAAGCCTCTCACTTGGAGAGAGCCTGCTGTCCTGTACAAAGCACCTCCTTGGATCTGGGTATAGGAGACAAGTTAAAATATCATAGGAGCTGGTGCTGCCCACAAATCCAGCGTCTGCTTGGTAGTTATGGGCAGGACCGGTGCTAGGGTTTTTAACACTCAATTGTATTGTTTTTAACACTCAATTGGGAGCTGCCCAGAGTGGCTGGGGAAATTCAGTTAGATGGGCGGGGTACAAATAAATTATTATTATTATTATTATTATTATTATTATTATTATTTCACATTTCCTTTCTTATATTCAATTTACAATTATTTATTATTTTTTTAATTTTTGCCTTTCCCGTTATCCACCAGCTATTGATTTATCAATCCTGCTCATATATTTACATAACAGTATCATATTCCCTGAAAAAATGAGGTTATACATCCCCTTGCCTACCCACTTTAGATCATCTTTGTGAAGATGATGCTCCCATGTGCCATGGATGACAACATATTAGAACAGATGTGGGGAACCCCAAGGCCAGAGACCAAATGTGGCCCTTGAGTCTTTTTTAGGTGGCCCTTGGGATTCCCCTCAGACCACACCCCTTACGTGTGTCCTTGAAGTGTTTCTTGCTTGGATGGAGAATAGAGAGGTGTCTGGAGACCTTTGACTTTTGCATGGCTGGAATGTAACCTACTTTATAAAGTAAGAATCATGCCTCCAGTTGCCTTCGGCCAAAAGAAGGATCTGTTCCTAAGTTTTAGAAAAGCCTTTCCTTCCAAAACTATCACCTGCAGCTTTTATAAGTGTTCGTATTGAAAATGATACTTAAAAAAAAAAACCCACTGTCTGATTTAATTGGGAGCAGTAGTTTAAGCTGATTAAAATTCCTTAAACCAATAGATCTAACTGATTAGCCCATTAAAAGCGGCCGACCTAATGAGGGATTCTATATATGCTGTGCTCACTAAGGGAGGGAGCAGCACCTCTCCGGAGGGGGGGGGGTGCTTCGCTGGTGGGAGCTTGCTGGCAAACCAGGGCAATTAAACTCTACTTATCTTCCTGAGATTGAGCCGAAAATCCAGCTTCAGAGAATAGATTGCTCCCATTAAATCCTTTATAATCATTATGCTAAAGTATTTCTTTTGAAAACAAAGGGCTTTTTCAATTTCTGAAGCAGCTAGAATATTTATAAAATATGACATCAATTACAATGCATTTCTTTTCTTCATGCTGATTATACAGCCTGTAATTACACTTAAAGCTCTTTATTTGAAGGAAGGCCAGCGCTGCACTTCATTTGTCTCTGAGTTGTTCTTGTTTGAAAAGAGGGGGCAGGAGTTTTGGAAATGGCAAATCAGGTAGGCTGACCTTTCAATGCGAACTTACGGTAATCAAATTCCTGCCCCAAACCATCCTTGCACAACTTAACTAACCAGATCTCGGCTCATGATTCTTTCCCCCTGCAGTGTCTCCCACACCTTTTGCCCACGGTCACAGTCTCCAAATGAAGGTCTTCTTCACAGGTTGGCGGGGAGTGGCGGCAGGGGGAGAATGGTCCTTTCCACTAGTTTTCTGTTTCCAGCTTTCTACCCTTCATTTGGAAAAGAAAAAGATGCCTTATGAAGAGGCAGACCACCCATCCATTGAAGGCAGTACTGTGAACACTGGCTGGCAGTGTCTCCCTAAGATTAGAGACAGGAGTCTTTTATCGCCTCACCTGAAGATACTAGGATGGATCTGGGAACCCTTTGTCTGCTCAAAACCAAGAAGCAAAAATGCAACTGAGCTGGGAAAACTGTTGCTGGTAACTGCTTGTTTTCTGTCATTGGGAGAAAAGCAGGTGGGGGTGGGAGGTATGAAATAAGTGGAGAGGAAGGGGTTAAGATGCTGCTTTCACCTACAGTCCTTCTGTTGATCTCTGTTTTCTGGCTGCGCTTTAGCAGAAAGAAGAGAGAAAACAGAAGGAAAATTGCACATGGTTGACGTCATGTGCAGTTTGAGCCTCTGGCTACACAACAACAGATATTTTTTAATTGATTCTCTCTTAGCATTTTATATCAATGTTGTTTGGTTACCCTCCAAGGGAACTGAGAATTTTAAAGAAGGCATGAATAAGGACTGGAAAGAATCCATTTGGTTGTCAAAAGTACAACTCATGATGTTTGGGACTCTCTGCTCCTGAAGTCATAAATCACGAGTGATTAAAGTTCTTTTAGAATGCAACAGCACAATCCAGAATGTGACATATTCCCCTGCCTCCATGGGTTTGGAAAACAGATGAGCTTGGGCTTTTGGGAAGCCTTTGGCTCCTGAAAATGCCTGTTAAAATTGCTCTGAATAGCCCTGCTTTCTTTTGTACATATCTTCTGACTGGACAAGCTGCTTTTTTCAAAAAAGAGGGGAAAGGATTAGATGAGGATAGAACCTATTTCTGAGCTCCAGTCGCTTATCTAGCGAGTTTCCGTTTGGCATGGCATCCTTTCAGGCAGGAACAAATTGTTGAAATGGCATATTAAAACAACTTCTGTGTGACATGGGCTGACCACCAATGTTCACTCTTTCTCTCACGTAACATTTGGGGCCAGCTGATTTGTTTTGCTGAATTCTTGTGCTAGTAATTTCTCGGTCTCTGACCTTAAGGATAACTGTGTCAAGACTCTACCACAAGCTACATTACAAACTAGATGGGGCCTACAATATAGTGAGAACTACCCATGGTTATTACTAATGAGTGCTAAATGGAGCCTCCATGGGCAGAAGCACTAGATCAGTAAATATCAAGTGCTGGGAAGAACAACTAGGGAAGATTTCCCCCCTTCATGTGCTGCCTGTGTGGATCCTCGAGGGATCTAGCTGATCTAACTTGGAATGCCAGGTCACACAGTAGTCCCTTCGCCTGATAAAACAGGGCTTTTCATATTAGATAATGCATTTATTTACACTCCATCATTCCTACTTCACTTCCTCCCCTGAAGAACATAAGCAGAGCCTGCTGAATCAAGCCAAGGCCACTGTGTCAAACATCCTGTTCTTGCAAGGAGCATCCTGGTGTCTATGGGGAGCCCCAAAGCAGGACTTGAGCACAATAGCGCTTTCTCCACTTGTGATTCCCAGCATCTGGTATTCAGAGGGATACTGTATCCCAATAATGGAGGCAGAACACAGCCACCCTCTCTCTTAGTAAGAGTTGTAGCCTGGGAATAGTGATTCAGCAAGTGACTTCAGTTCTGACATAGCAGGCAGGAGACAGCTTCTTCATGTAACACTCTTTATTCAAGTAAACAAGACTGGGGAACTGAGGAGAGGGAAGCTACATTTATAGGTACAGTAGAGGATACATTTTGGAGGGAACAATCTCAAGCAATCACAAAGCTGCCTTTTGGTGAGAACCAATAAGACTGAGGATCCAAATGCAGCAACTTGAATGAACCAATAGTAGCTGTTCCTTCTGGAACAGGAAGGCAGTTAGTTTCCCCTAATGTGAGTACAGACAATAGTAATACAGATATGATAACCCTTTAATCAATACACAACACCCCTCCTCCCCTAGTGAGCACAGCAGACGTAATCCCTCAGATACTGTGGGGTCCTGCGTCTTCTACTCGATCTCCTGGCAACAGGTGTCGCAGGTACTGGATTAGGTATTGCCTGCGGTGGAGGGGCTTCTGTAGTAGTTGTGTCAGGAACGAATGGAGACTCCGACAACTCAGAGTTCCCTCCCTGTTCCTCATCAACATGAGGACTAGTGGAACCAGGGTCATTTGCCAAAGCCTCTGGTGCCTGCATCTCTGGGCCATTTCCACTCTGGCCTTGCCGCTGTGCATCATTAGCAGGGGGCGAATCATCCTCAGTCCGTAAATTCTCTGCATCTGACTCCTCCCTGCTGGGCACCCGGCGCCTCAGTTGATCTATATGTCTTTTCCAAACCTGCCCATTTTCCAAGGTCACAAAATAGGACACAGGTCCACTAGCCCGGGTGATCACACCGGCCACCCACCGCGGACCTTGTGCATAGTTTCTCACCCAGACCAGGGTTGAGATACCTTGTTGTGTCACTCTCAGCCTGGGGGGGGGGTGCTCTCGAATTGTAGTTTGGCATTTTATTTGGGTGGACATAATCCAGCACCGTTACCAGCCTTCTACCTGGGAGCAGCTCGGCTGGCGACTTGCCCGTTGCAGTACACGGCGTCGCATGCTGCAAAAACAACATTCGTGCGATGCGAGCCGACCAGTCACCCTCCATTAAGCGTGCAATGGATCCTTTGGCTGTCCTTACCATGCGCTTAGCCTGCCCATTGGAGGATGGGTGAAAGGGAGCTGATGTGACCCCTCTTATGAAGTTATCAGCCAAGAATGCTCTGAATTCTTGGGATACAAAAGCTGCTCCATTATCTGATACAATGGTCTCGGGCAACCCGTGGGTCGCGAACAGCTGTCTCAACACCTTAATTACTGCAGCTGGTGACATGCTGGGGATCATAGCTACTTCTAACCATTTGGAATATGCATCAACGATAACCAAAAAGACCTTCCCTTGGAATTGCCCAGCAAAATCTAAGTGCAGCTGGCTCCAGGGGTTCCGGGACTGCTCCCACCAGTGGACCGGTGCTCTGGCCACTTCTGGGCAGACCTCTTGGCATGCCTTGCAAGTTTGCACCCATTGTTCAACATCATGGTCCATCCAGGGCACTACACATAACACTGGGCCAGCGACTTCATCCTGACCATTCCCGGGTGTCCCATGTAAAGTGTCTCAAGAACCCTGTTTCTCAGTGGTGCTGGGATGATCACCCTGTCTCCCCACAGGAGACAGCCCTTATGCAGGGATAACTCGTGCTGCCTTGTTGCATAAGGCCTGAATTTTTCTTCATGCGAGCCACCTGGCCACCCCCTTCCCGCCCAAGTGAGCACACAGGAGAAAACGGCATCTTTACTCGTTCTCTCAGCTATTTCAGTAGCCATTACAGGGCCCCCCGGGAGCATTTCTAGCATCATAATGCGTTCCGCTGGGGCAGGATCCGCATCACTCACACCAGGAAGGGGCAATCAACTCAGTGCATCAGCATGGCACAACCTTTTTCCCGGCACATGGGTCAGGGTGTACAGGAACCCGTTCAGGAATATAGACCAGTGCAACATTCTGGGGGAGAGAATTTGCGGCGTTTGTTTGTTCAGGTTGAACAACTCTAACAGTGGCTTGTGGTCCGTTTCAATGGAGAAATGGCGACTGTATACATAGTCATGGAACTTTTTGATTCCTGCCACAATTGCCAGTGCCTCTTTGTCTATTTGGGCATAGTTGCACTCCGTGGGCGACAACGTACAGGAATAGAAAGAGATGGGCTTTTCCAACCCATCCGGTTCCCTATGGCTCAGTACAACCCCCAGCCCGTATTGAGAGGCGTCACATGCCAGGACAAGCAGCTTCGACTCGTCATAATGAGCAAGGACGCTCCTGCTAGTCAGCATTCCTCGCAAGGAGTCAAAAGCCTTCTGCTGCGCCTGAGCTGAGCCCTACGCCACACATTCTTTTTCTGCAATAATCTATGCAACGGTTCAGCTACTGAAGCTTTCTGGGGTAAGAACGAGTGATAAAAGTTAATAAGTCCCAGGGTCCAGCTCAAAGTCAATTGGGGGCCGTTTATAACAACCCAGTTTCCCATTAAAGAGTCCAACAAATTCCTTGCATAATGCCTCGCTCATCTCAGGGGAGAATCATAGAATCCTAGAGTTGGAAGAGACCACAAGTGCCATCCAGTCCAACCCCCTGCCAAGCAGGAAACACCATCAAAGCATTCCTGACAGGTGGCTGTCAAGCCTCCGCTTAAAGACCTCCAAAGAAGGAGACTCCACCACACTCCTTGGCAGCAAATTCCACTGTCCAACAGCTCTTACTGTCAGGAAGTTCTTCCCAAGGTTTAGGTGGAATATTCTTTCTTGTAGTTTGAATCCATTGCCCTGTGTCCGCTTCTCTGGAGCAGCAGAAAACAACCTTTCTCCCTCCTCTATATGACATCCTTTTATATATTTGAACATGGCTATCATATCACCCCTTAACCTTCTCTTCTCCAGGCTAAACATACCCAGCTCCCTAAGCCGTTCCTCATAAGGCATCATTTCCAGGCCTTTGACCATTTTGGTTGCCCTCCTCTGGACACGTTCCAGCTTGTCAGTATCCTTCTTGAACTGTGGTGCCCAGAACTGGACACGGTATTCCAGGTGAGGTCTGACCAGAGCAGAATACAGTGGTACTATTACTTCCCTTGATCTAGATGCTATACTCCTATTGATGCAGCCCAGAATTGCATTGGCTTTTTAAGCTGCTGCATCACACTGTTGACTCATGTCAAGTTTATGGTCTACCAAGACTCCTAGATCCCTTTCACATGTACTGCTCTCAAGCCAGGTGTCACCCATCCTGTATTTGTGCCTTTCATTTTTTTTTTTTGCTCAAGTGTAGTACTTTACATTTATCCCTGTTAAAATTCATCTTGTTTGCTTTGTATTGTACAAACAATAGTAATACAGATATGATAACCCTTGAATCAATACACAACAGTAAGCAAGATGTTTGGGGCCAGTCCTAAACAAGAGCTTCCATTTCTTTCCGATGCTCTTGCTTAGCAGTATTTCCCGGTTGAGTCTTCATGCTCCACAGGAACACAGACTTCCATGCACCCTAATCTCTGAGTGGTGAGAGGCCCCACGGCTTCCAGTGCTTCCCCAGAGTTTGGTTTCCTAGGAATGAAAGTCCGTGGAGACTATGGAGACTTTAGACTGCATGGTCTTATTTACACATACGCATTGAATGGAGGGGCTCACAGCATCGACACTCCCACAGAGCCTCCTTCCCCATTAGGAACCAGGGAAGACCTAAGTCACAGCCGTGGGTCCAGCACAGAGCAAGACATGCCTTCCAGCCCCAGCCAAAACGCTCACACTCCCTTAGCCCGTCCACTTGTCTCTATGGCAACATGTCTCTCAACATGGAAAGGGTGGTACATAAATGGCCAGCTGAGGCCAAAATCTTACAAATAACTATTGTAATAATCTTACAAATAACAATTGCCTGACCTATAACAACAGGAAGTTGCCATGGACTGGGTCAGACAATTGCCCCATCTAGTTCAGTACTGTCTACACTGAGCAACAGCAGCTTTCCAGGGTTTCAAGCAGAAGTCCTTCCCGGCCCAAACCGAAGATACAGGTGACTGAACCCGGGACCTTCTGTGTTATGTATTGAAGTTCTCACCCTAGGCCACTAGGGGTGTTGCGTATATAGTTTCACTCTGCCCACTGTGACTGCAGTTCTCACTCAGGTCCACAACATGCACATGAAGGATTGAGAGTGCTGTTCACGGATTGGGTAGCTAGAGAGGGTTGTTACTGTTGCATGTTACTGAGTACTATATAAGCAGGCTGGCTCAGCCCTTCAGTCCAGTTCTGTTCCAGCCTGAGAATAAAGAGAGCTGCTTGGAGAATCACTGTGTCATCTGCTATGTCCACCCACTACTTAATATTCTGCACACAAAGCAGATGCTCTTCTACAATTGAGCTACAGCCCTACCCTGTGGGTCAGGGCTGCCTGACACTTCCACTTGGCCATCTTTAACTGCCCCCCAACCCACCAACTGAGATGGCTTCTTCTTCTGGCCCCTTGGCAGGGCCACCACTCCTGTGTGGACATGCCAAGCCCATTTCAGACATTCACACTTGGAGTGCAGAAGAGGCGGCAGCTACAGCACTGGAACCTTTGCAAAAAGGAGCCACTTTCCTCTGCGCTAAAGTTGGTAGGCAAATTGCCGCCAAGCTGAGGAAGTAGAGGCCAAAGATTTATTTTCATTTCCTGACATAAAGCATGTCCCCCAAAGCCTGGGAATACATTTGAAGATCTGGGAGGCAGGCAGTGTCCCCCACCCCCAATTCTTTGCAGCCAAGGACTACTGGGGAATTGGCTCTAGCCCAGCATACTCTTGCCAGACTTAAGCGAGCAACACTCCTCCTTCCTGAGGGGAAAACTGTGTCCCCTCCTGAATCCTAGGCTGGGAAACTGGCCCACACCACACAGGAGGCAGGAAATCATCTTCAGCGCTGAGGTGGAAGAGGAGCCAGGAGCAACAGCCTTGGTGGGTAATGGATTGCCCTGCTCAAAATTAGGATAACACTTTTACATTCCTGGTCCCTTCCCCCTTTCCTAAGCAGCGGGGAGTTCGTGGCAACTTTAAAGGCCCGTGTCCTTTAGAGAAGAAAACACTGAATAACCACCTACAGTACGTTTGCAACAATTTGCATGAAAAACAGAAATCACTACATAGTTTGAGCAAGTTTTAAGGGGGGGGGCGCAGAAGCAAACACACAGGCAGGAGGTGCTAATCCCAATGAGTTTCCTCCCACCATGAAGCTCCTGTTTTATTCTGCTTTCATTATTAATTGTTGTGATAATTTATTTCATTGCGATTATAATTAATTTGTATTGTTTACGCAGTGCTTTTCTTCTAGAAAAAATGTGCTGGTACTGTGTGCTCTTGAGTACCCCCAGAAAAAACCCACTTGTTTTTTTATATATAATATTTATATATATATTTTTGATACAAGCATCAACCACAAAAAACACAAACAATAAAAACCATAACAACAATAATAACACAGTTTGACACTTCAAATTTAAATACACTGATATACCTCTGACTACACCTTTTTTTTACAACACTGTTTCCCCACCTCTCTCGCCTCCCTCTACCTACCACCTCTGTCTGCCTTATCACTTAAATATGCATTCCAGATTTCTTCATATTTATCCATTCTTAATTTGCAATGACATGCAATTCGTTCATATGTAGCTAATCTGTCCATATTATCAATCCATGTGCTCAATGGAATCTTTTTACAGCTCTTCCAGTTCATCAAAACAAGTTTTTTTGCTTCTAATATAGCACGGTACATCCATATTTTTTTTGACCCCCTGGAATCTCCCACGTTTCCAGAATATAATTTAGAATTAAATTCAGTTCTCCTAAATGACAATTCCTTTTTATTACTCTTGCTATAAATATCCTCACCTCGCACCGAAATGATCTTATCATCAGGCAGTTAATCAACATATGTACTAAATTCGCCTTTTTACTCCCACATCTCCAGCAATTGTCTGCACTTGTTATTTTCTTCTGGTATAGTTTTGCTGGAGTCCAGTGGACTCTAAATATTATTTTCTGTTGAATAAGTCTTAGTATTAAATCCATAGAGGCTATTTCTGTTGATTTTATACTTGACTCCCATATATCATTTGTTATCTGTACCCCTAACTCTTCACTCCATTTTTGTCTATCAAATACTAGATCATATTTCTTCCTGTTGAGTAGGGTTTTATATAGTGCAAGTGTAGAGTTTTTTGTTTTTGTTGCAGAGATTAAATCTTGTAGCAGCATAGGTGTTTCCGATGCTGCTATAGCATCAGGGCCAAACTGCCTTTTCCAGCAAATGTTTCAATTGGATGTATTGCCATTGCGTTTCACTAATTAATCCATACTTTACTTGCAAAGTCTTATATTCCACAGATTTATAATAACCCTTGTGTCTAGGGTATCAGACTAGGACCAGGAAGACCAGGGTTCAAATCCCTCCCTGACCATGAAGCTCCTTGTGTGCTACCTTGGGTCATTTGCTGCCTCTCAGCCTAACCTCCCTCACAGGGTTGTTGTGGGGATTGAATGAGGTGGGAGAGAACCATATGGGCCATCTTGAGCTCCTCTATTGCCTTGTCCTTTTTGAACAAGCCTTTGCTTTGCTGGAGATTCTTTTTATGCCAGTCTGTCTCTGTATTGGATCCTAAATTGATTTTACACTTGAAATTGTTTTGGTTATTGACCTTCTTATTGTTAAATCACTCTGCAGTGTTTTATTTGAAGTAGATCATAGATGGAACAAAATAAAATTAATGAAATGAAATAATCACAGCAACAGAGCTCTCTTGAATCCCACCCCCTTGAAATGGGGTTCCTGATCCCCCAAAATGCAGAAAGGGAAGGCAATTTCAACTCCTAACCCTCCTAAATTGTCGCTGAACTTTTCAGGGATGCTGTGAGGATAAAATGGAGAGGAGGAGAACCATTCAGGTCACATTGAGCTCCTTGAAGGTAATAAGGTGTGTGTGTGTGTGTGTGTGTGTGTAGAAATTTAACAATAAATAATTTGTGGCTGAACTTGTGTTGGAATTGAAGATGGCCCAGGACTACTCTCTACTTTTTTCAACCTTAAGCACAATTTAATTTTAATGAGTTTAAATTGGGATGTCATTAGACATGCTTGGAAACATGACTCTTTTGACATACTGTATTTAAGTCCATACAAAATGTAGTCAGTACTCCAAAAATAGCAACCTGTTGAGAGAGAACTGCAAGTTTGTGAAAGGCAAGTTAGTAATAATAATTGCAGTGATGAATTACAGTAATGAACTCCGAGTGTTAGAAGAAAATGAGCCAGGCTGATACTGGCACTTTGGGAAGGGTATGTTCCTTAATCGAAGCTTTTGTCCAGGGTCTTTTGGAAAGACAGAAGTGGAGCAAAGGCAGCCCCTCGTGCAAAATGCTTCCCCTGGAGGACCAGGGCAAACAGTTCTAGGATCCTATCTTTTTTAATGTATTTTTTATTAAAGATTTCTTGGTTTATGTGCAATGTCTCTTTTTTCAAGTTACATTTTCTACAGATCAGTTTCATTTGTTGAGACATTAGTGTTACATTAGGAAGAAAAGGGGAGAAGAGGTGGAGGGGGCCATGGTGGGTGGGGGTGGGGTCGGGTGGCGATGTTTCTATTTTACTTAATGTGGGTGTGGGGTTTTGTGTCAGCATCACTTGTGTGGGTTCTCTTTACTATTCACTTGTGTTCCTTTGGTGGCAAAGCGTGTTCTCCTTCCTAGAGAGCACGTGTTGCGGTTGGGGCCTAGCAAGACACCCTGCTGAAGTTTTGGGGAGGGATATAATCTGTTAGCTAGGGTACTGATAGGGGCCGATGCAGTTGTTGGGGAGATTAGCATGTTGCCAAATGTTGATGGACAGGTCAGGGGTTATATATACTGGGCGTTCTTAGTAACTGCCCCTCTTTGCTGCGTGCATCGGATCTGATCTGTTCACCAGTCTGGAGCTTCTGCTACAGTTGTATTGGCCTTGCATTTCTTTGGGATTTATCTGTAATTCCGTCCTTTGGTCTTTATTCTAAGTTTCCCTCGCCCTCTTCTACCTTAGCCTTCGCCCAGTCCTTAACTCCCCGTCCCACCCCCACCCCCTCCCCCCTCCCCACCTGTCTCCTGCTTAGCCCCTTTCGTGCGTTGGGGAGACGTTTACTGCCTGGGGAAGCGGCTGTTTTCGCCCCGCTTCCCAGCCGAGCGGCGGCTTCACGCCCGGCTCCCCGCCACCTCGCCGCGCGCCTAAGCACCCTCCCCTCTGTTCGGGGAGGCAGCTGCCCGCACGCCGCTTTCCTTCGGTTCGGCGGCCGCCTACGGGGCTCTCTGTTGCCTCCCGCTTGGCCCCCTCCCTGCTATAGTAAGCCCGGAGCGCACTGCCTTTGCCCTGCTCCGTGCCAGCCGTGCGGAGCCTGGGCAAGGACCCCGCGGTGCCCTCGGAACCCGCGCGTTACGACGCGCCCCGGGCCCGCGCTGCTGCCGCCGTTTTCGGCGCCGCTTTGGCCGCCTCCTCACGAGGAGGCTCCCCACCCACCCGACCGGCCTAGCGGGGATTCAGGCAGGTGAGCCTCCCCGCTCCCGCCGACCGCGGGGCCGCGGAGGAGCCGCGGGCTTCCTCGCCGCCCCTGCTCCATACCTGGGCCGCTCGGGCCTCCAGCGGGCGCCGCCGCTGTTCCGTGCGGGGCGGGCGCGATCCGGCGCGCCCCGTGCTGATCCGCCGCCGGCTTCGCGCGCCGATCCCTGCCGCCTGCTCCCGTGTAGGCCTTCTCCCGCCTGCTTGGCCTAGCGGGAGCGCGAGGGCCTGGGCCTTTCCGCCCCCCACGACAAGCGCCTTCACCCGGCGCACCAGGCAGCGCCCTTCCCACGCGGCCGCTCTGTAGCGGCCAGCGCTGTGCAACGCGCCTGGTTCCCCACGTGGCTTGACCGGCCGAGGGGACAGGGAGGCCGCGTTTTCGGCCTCCTTACCTCCGAGAGCTGCCGCGTCCCGGTGCACGCCATTGCTGGGTTGTCTCTGGTCGCCTGGCCTTCCGCTGGCCTGTACTGCTCCCCCTGGTGGCCAGCGGCTGCATTGCTTGCTCAGGAGAGCTGATTTTCGGCTGCTCTCTGCTGCCCCCAGAGGCCGCCTAGGTTACTACACCTTTTCTGGTCTCAATTGAACTGCTAGCTATTGGCTGCCACCCGATTCTGGTGGCCGATTCTGGTGGCCGATTCTGGTACTACGCCTGCTGCAATTTAAACTGCTCTGCTGCCCCCTAGGGGCCATATATATATATATATAGACAACTAATACATATATAAATAAATTAAAATTAAATTAAATTAAAAAAATTAAAATTAAATTAAATTAAATTAAAAAAAAAGAGAAGGTGGTTTTGTAGTTTTAATTTCGCTGCGGTTAATTCTTTTTAAGTCTTCACAGGGTGATTCCTGAGGACTGGTCAGGCTTCGGCGCCAGTGGTTTTCGGTGGTGACTGGCTTCGGCGGTCGCCAGTGCTTTCACTGCGCTTACAGCTTGCATGGCGTCAAAGGAGGTCACAACGCAGGCATCGCCTATCTCATCCCGGAGGGCCATCAAGGGCCCATCCCAGGCCTTGCGCTCTCCATCTCCGGCGCACACCATGCAGCGCATCCAGTCCTTTGTCGACAGCCTGTCCAGTGATCCGGCGGCCCTGGCCCGCTTTTCATCGGATGTGGACGGCATCATACAACGTGCCACACCGCAGTCAAGTACCCAAACAGAGCCTTTGCTTACGGACGCCACTGTTGCGCCTGATGCCTCGGATAGCGCCGAGGGGGAGCGCATTCCGCCTTCCGGGGTCCTGGCTGCGGACGCCCAGGCGTCTTTGACTCCGGGCCCACCCGCTTCCCGGGCTTCCACCCGGGGGAGGGGGCGCGTGGTCGTGGGGCCGCCACAAGGGGGCGGGCCCGGGCCACAGGCAGGCGGGGGGGTCGAGGGCAGCGCCGCGCTGCTACTTCACGGGATTCACCTTCTCCTCCTGGTTCTGTTCTAGCGTTTTCAGGTACGCCGCAGCCAGCCCTTGAGTCTCGATCCTCTTCGGAAGGCAGCGCCTACGTGGCCACGCAGGCTTCTTCGGGCAGGCGATGCCACAAGGAGGGCGGCGGGCGGCGGCAGTCCGGGAGGAGCAGGGGTACCACCACGGCTGCAGCCATGGCACCCACTCTGGGTGCTTCTCATCAGCGGCGTCAGTCTGAGTCGTCCTCCGAGGACAATCTACCGATGCCGCGGAAGGCTTCGAAGGGGGGAAAACGCTGCCACAAGCATTGCTGCGGGAAGCGTGCCAAGAAGTCCCGGGACGGGTCTTCCTCCTCAACTACAGGTTCGTCTTCCACAAGTTCGGATGAGGAGTCTGTGGACTCCTCAAGGCTTTATTGGGGTTTCGGTGAAACGGCCTCAGGCCTACCTAGGTGGGCGTGGTGCAGGAGGGCGAATGCCCACCGGGCCAAATATGGAGCCGCTCAGGAATTTTTGGACGGTTCACCAGTACCTGAGGTCATGGTGTCCACCAACAGGACAAAAGACATTATACCGGGTTGCCACTTGTCCTCTAAAATTCGCACTAGAATTTTGGAAGGACGCTATGTGGACATCTTCAAACTGGCCCCCCCGGAGGATGGCCCTCATGGGCAGGATAGAACAACTGCCTCAGCCAAAAAACGCGCGAGGCTCGATAGGGTGGAGAGGACTTTCGAGCATTGGCTCGATTGCTTCCAAGTGTTCACAGGGGTGATTGTAGCTGCTTACCCCAAACGAGCCCTGCATATGATTGTGTATCAGTCTATCGTGCGCTCGGCCTACGCAATGGCGGGGGAAGCGGCGGCAATCACGTACGATAAAAAGTTCAGGACCAGAGCCCACAGGATTACTTCGGCGCGTTGGGATCGTAGAGATCTTGACGTCTGGTCCACTTATGTGGCCCCCCTCATTGAGAAAAAGACCCCCGAGCCGCAGAAGGCGAAGGCAGCGGCTTTTCCGGCACCTCGCAGAATTTGTTGCTGGGATTATAACAAGGGGACCTGCCAGCGTGCATCCTGCAGATTCCCGCACATCTGTGACAGGTGTGGAGGTAACCATCCCGTCTCATCTTGCTTTTTGGGAAAACGGCCCTTTCGGGGAGGAAGGGGGGGCACGCGCCCAGCTGCTAAGGCAGCCCCCTCTCAACCAGCAGCAGGTGCCGCAAAATAGTGTAGATATGTCTTTGGCCCCCACGCCGGTCTGTATCGCTGATCTCTTACCCTGGTTGCAGCTTTATCCTGATCAAAAGGCGGCTACTTATTTAAGGGAAGGTTTTTCCCTGGGTTTCAGGATTCCGGTAGCCTCGACTCCCGTGGCACGCAATCCTGCAAACCAAAAATCCATTTCGGAAATGCCCGAAGTGGCTCAAAGGAAAATTGCTAAAGAGATCTCGTTGGGCCGCATTGCGGGCCCGTTTGCCGCTCCCCCGTTCCCTAACTTGCACCTTTCCCCCTTGGGGATTGTGCCCAAGAAGGCCCCGGGGGAATTCCGCCTTATTCATGATTTATCACATCCGGAGGGTACGTCGGTAAATGCTGCCATCCCTCAGGAGCTTTGCTCGGTCAAGTATGCTTCTTTGGACCATGCAATTAAATTGATTAGAAAATACGGCCCTGGCGCCATGCTCGCCAAATGTGATATAGAATCGGCATTCTGATTGCTACCCATTCACCCGCAAGACTTTTGGCTTTTAGGTTTCCAGTTCAACGGGTCATTTTATTTTGACAAAGCTATGCCCATGGGCTGCTCAATAGCCTGTGCGGCTTTCGAAGCGTTTAGCACTTTCTTGGATTGGGCCTTGCGCCATAAGACCGGCCTAGCCGGGGTGACTCATTACCTCGATGATTTTTTGCTGGTCGGGGCGCACGATACTGAGGATTGTGCAGCCTTGATGCGGGCTTTTACTGCCCTGATCGAGGAATTGGGGGTCCCCCTGGCGGCCGGAAAGACCGAGGGTCCGTCCACGCAGTTAATTTATCTGGGCATCCAGTTGGATACCGTTGCGCAAACCTCTCGCTTGCCAGATGCCAAGTTGGTGAATCTGAAAGAGATCATCGAGGCTTTACTCCCCCTGCGCAAGGTGACATTGAGGCAGCTCCAATCCCTCTTAGGTCACCTAAATTTTGCTTGTAGGGTTGTGGCGCCTGGTAGGCCCTTCTGTTCCCGCTTGGCCAGGCTTACTGCCGGCCTTCGGTCCCCACGTCACTTCACTCGCCTCCCGGCAGACGTGAAAGCGGATCTCCGGAACTGGCTGGTTTTCTTGAGAGATTTCAACGGGGTATCCTTGTGGCAGGGTACATTAAACCTGCACAACGATTTTCAAGTGCATTCTGATGCGGCTGGTTCCTTGGGTTTCGGCTTGTATTGGAAGGGCCGCTGGTGCGCCGAACACTGGCCACCATCGTGGCAAGGCGAAGCGATTTCCCGTGACTTAACCTTCCTCGAATTTTTCCCCATCGCGGTCGCCGTCCACCTGTGGGTGGACGAGTTTAGGGACCGCCGGGTTTGTTTTTGGTCCGATAATCAAGCTGTAGTGTCAGTGCTTGCAAAACAGTCCTCTCGCTCCGCGAGGGTATCGGCCCTGCTCAGGACCTTTGTCCTGCACTGCTTGCAGAATAATATTGTATTCTCAGCCCGTTTTATTCCAGGGATATCTAATGAGATCGCTGACGCTCTGTCCCATTTCCAGATGGAGCGCTTCAGGTCCCTGGCTCCAGAGGCCCAGGAATTCCCGGAATCTTTTCCAGTCCATCTCTGGAACCTTGGCAGCAATTAGTTCTGCAAGGTGTGGCTGCTTCCCTTTCCCCTTCTACACTGAGGGCTTACAATAAGGCTTGGAGTGACTTCGTAACTTTTATCAGTTTGCCCAGGCAGGTGGCGGGGCGGTCGCCGCCTTCTACTTCCCAGGTGCTTAAGTATTTGGCTCATCTTTTTCAGCAGGGACGCGCCCCAAGGACGCTTCGGATTCACTCGGCTGCCATCTCCTTTTTCTCAAAAGCTTTCTTTGATAAGGACCCTGGCGCATCCTTCCTAGTGCGTAAAGCATTGGAAGGCTGGGGACGACTCCGTCCCCCGAGGGCATCAGCCAGGCGGCCTATCACGTTCGATGTCCTCACTAAGATACGCACTGTTTTAACTTCCATTTGTTGGTCTAAGTATGAGGCTAGACTTTTTGCAGCAGCTTTTTCCATTGCATTTTTTGGGGCACTCCGGGTTGGAGAGGTGGTTCTTGAAGCCGCCCAAGGGGCGGTTTCCAGGGGATTGCTTTTGCAGGATGTCGCCTTGTCTACTTCGGAGCTGGTCCTCACTATTCGGAATTCGAAAACGGATCAGCTGGGCAGAGGTGCGCTTCTCCGGCTTCCGGCTACTGGAGAGGCCGGCCCGTGCCCAGTGAAAGATACGGCCAGGTTTATGGCCATCAGAAGCTCTGGGGACGGCCCATTCCTAATCCATCAGGACGGCGCCCCACTGGCGAGGCGACAATTCGCTATGGTCTTGCGTAAGGCTCTGTCGGCCTGTGGCTTCCCGGCTAACGACTTTGCCCCCCATTCTTTCCGCATAGGGGCAGCAACCACTGCGGCTCACTGGGGCCTGTCGGTCGAAAGAATCAAGAATTTGGGAAGGTGGAAGTCTGATGCCTATAAGGGCTATGTGCGAGGGAGGCCATAACTTCCCAATTTTTATGCTGCCTGTTTTTCATCTCTCCTAGGCCTAGCAGTGGTTCGCGTCTGGATTATGGGACACAGTATTGTCCACTGGGCCGGTGTCAGAGCTCGTGAATCAGGAATGGGACCCGCTCTGGGTCTTCCTCGTCATGTGCACGTGTCCTGGTTCGCCAGACGGGGGATGCGTTGGGGTGAACTGCTCCCGATGGTGCGGACTCTCGTGGCAAGGGAGGGCCCCCCCCTCGGCCATTGTGATACAATTGGGGGGAAATGACTTGGTTTCGGTGGGCTGCCTGGTGTTGCGTTCCTTAATCCTGAAGGATTTGGAGGAACTGGTGTCGATTTTGCCGACCACTAAAGTATTTTGGTCGCATTTTTTGCAAAGGCGTGTCTGGCGTGACAGCCATCGTCCTGCGGCTACGGAAAGCGCTAGGAAGCGGGTTACGGCAGCGGCAGCCCACAAAGTTTTGTCGTTGGGCGGAGCAGTTATTGCGCACCCAGAAATCACCTTCAAGGCAATAACCCTTTTCCGGCCGGATGGGGTGCATCTGTCACCTTTGGGGTGTGACACATGGCTGCAAGCCGTGGCTTCAAACTTGAAGGTTGGGCTGGGTTTGTGAGTGGTTGGCGGCGAGCTCGTTTGCTCGGTGGCGGTTAGGCATTGGTTATTTAATTGGATTGCGGGAGGGGAAGTGGTTGGCCGTGCCTGCCCCTCCATTGCTGCTGCTGCGCAGGGAATTCCGTTAAAGGAATCCAGGGGCTCTCCATGCTTGTCCGTCCCTGGTCATGGGTTAGGGCAGTGATGGCGAACCTTTTTGAGCCCGAGTGCCCAAACTGCAGCGGAAAACCAACTTTTTTATTTCAAAGTGCCAACACTGCAATTAAACCTGAATATCGAGGTTTTTAGTTAGAAAAAACTCCTACAGTTGTCCAAACATTTGCAGTCTTAAAAGTAAAAATAAAACACAATAACAAAGTTTTCAATGTTACAGTTTTTTATTGAAAAAAACCCATAAACTCTACATGTGCATGTATTTTAGACAAAGGGATACTCAACTTGTAATAATGATTATATGCCAGACTGACATTGTATGGAACAAGCCTTGTTGTTGTTGTTCAGTTGTGTCCGACTCTTCGTGACCCCATGGACCAGAGCACGCCAGGCACGCCTATCCTCCACTGCCTCTCGTAGTTTGGCCAAACTCATGTTAGTAGCTTCGAGAACACTGTCCAACCATCTCGTCCTCTGTCGTCTCCTTCTCCTTGTGCCCTCTATCTTTCCCAACATCAGGGGAAATGGATCAGAATGGATAGGTTTGATCTTCTTGCAGTCCATGGGACTCTAAAGAGCCTCCTCCAGCACCATAATTCAAAAGCATCAATTCTTTGGCGATCAGCCTTCTTTATGGTCCAGCTCCCCCTTCCATACATCACTACTGGGAAAACTATAGCTTTAACTATACGGACCTTTGTCGGCAAGGTGATGTCTCTGCTTTTTAAGATGCTATCTAGGTTTGTCATTGCTTTTCTCCCAAGAAGCAGGCGTCTTTTAATTTCGTGACTGCTGTCACCATCTGCAGTGATCATGGAGCCCAAGAAAGTAAAATCTCTCATTGCCTCCATTTCTTCCCCTTCTATTTGCCAGGAGGTGATATTTAGATAGTTTGTTACTATTTCAACTTTGATTCAGACTGAAACAATATGCATATGATCAGGATGTCAAGTATTGATAGAGCCCAGTTCTGAACACTGCATCTGAAATTGTGTCCAAATGGTATTTGTGGATCTTCGTGAACAGATGGAGACACAGGCAGAAGTAGAACATTGACAGAATTTTTATATCGAATAAATAAATGGATCACTTTAACAGAATATGTGCTAAAATTAAGCTGCTGGTCAGGCAGATATATGTGTTAGCATAGTGGAAATAACTCATCTTATGCACAGTCTCTGAATAGCAGTAACAGATAGAGATTATAGTGCTGCTCCAAAAGGTTTTCTTTTTCTTTTTCCTTACAAGCATTTCTAGGGGCAAGCAAGATGTGATGTTAAATGTGTATTTGCATCCAGTGTGCTGGCTTGCTGTTATTGTCTTAAATGCAAATAGCATCAATTGGGGCACTTGATAATAATCAGGGCCACAGCAGATGGAGAGTTCAACCCTTTCCACACCTGTTGTGGTCCTTATGAAAACCACCCCTTTGAAATTGCTATTTGCATTGGTAGGAAATGCAAATGTTAACACGGGAGGCTCTCTCCAAAGCAAATTAGGAATTGACCTCAGAAGAGCAACAGTCCTTAGGGCTGCAGCATGGGAGGAAATGGTTAAATTGCCTCTCCATGCCTGCTGTGTCCTTCATAAATATCCCTTTTGCCCCCAGCAAGAAGAGATGTTTTTACAATGCAAACCCACATCCCATCAGGAGAATATGCAATATCTGGGGCTGGGGTGGAAGAAATGGAAAGGACGCAAAGAGGAGCAGGAAAGGAGGAAGGGAAAGGGACAGAAAGCGAACGAGAATCAGGAGGAGGCTGAAGGAGACCAGCAGCGTAAAAGGAAGGGAATATGAGTAGTGAGGGGAGAGGAAAAGGGCGAGAAGGGGCGAAGGTGCCCGAGGGAGGGGCAAGAGAGAGAGAGAGAGAGAGAGAGAGAGAGAGAGAGACGGCCGGGTGCGGATGGAGGGAGGGAGCTCTTCCCTCTCGCGCCTCCCCCCCCCCCCGCTCGCAGCGCTCAAAAGGAGGGCTTTCCCCTCACCCGCCGCCCCTGGCCCAGCCCCCGCTGCTGTTACCTCGTCGTCGTCGAATCCTCCGCAGCAGCCAGCAGCAGCAGCAGCCAAACACCACTGGGACAGGCGCCAAGGAGGGAAATTGCTGCTGTCTGCTGCTGCGCCTGCGCTGGCAGGACGCATGAGCAGAGCAGCGCGGCGGCGCCATTTCCCCGCCCCTGGCGTGCCAAAAGAGAGAGCTCTGCGTGCCAGCTGTGGCACGCGTGCCACGGGTTCGCCATCACTGGGTTAGGGCCACGCAAGGGCCCCTGGGAGCATTAAGGGAGAGGGAGGGTCTTGGTCGCCCCGTCCCCCAAATACTCTCCCCAAAGTGTTTTCCCTCTTGCTGTCTTCCACCAAGCGGTTGGAAGTCAGCCTGTCCCCTAGATGGGACATAGTCAAACCAATGCCTAAGCAACCACTCACATGTTGTAATTTAATAAAACGGTTGTGGCCAAATTTTTATGCCATTAACCTTAACAAAATTTCTGTGTCTGGTGTGAATTAATTGGGGGTGGACTTGAGGACCTCTACACGCAATAGAGGTTGGGGTTGGCCTAGGGTGTGGTTGTTTGTTTGTGATTGGCTGTGGTGAACTTTGTTTTCATGTGTGAGTGGGGTGGGTGGTTGTTTTTGGATCAGGTTAGCCATATTGATTCGTATGCTGTTGGTGGATTCTTGTCATTGTTGTCTTGTTGGGCTGTGTATGTGACAAAGGGGAGCTATACCAGGGTTTCTGGCTACTGAGAGTAGGTGGGTTATGAGTTCTTTGTGATATGAATGGGCATTATTGTCTTGGAAGATGTTTAGTAGGGCCAGTTCTGGGGTGATTTCTAATACTTGCTTGGTTATTTTGCATATTTCTCTTATGGCTGTTGTCCAGAATAGTTGCATTTTGGGGCATTCCCACCACATGTGGAGGTATGTGCCTGTGGAGGTGCATCCTCTCCAGCATTTTTGTGAGGTTCCTGGGCGTATTAGTGCTAGTTTCCTATAGGTTAGTTTCAGAGTGAGTTCTTTCCTTTTCGTTGATATGGATTTAAAGGGGGGTTTAGACCACATTCTGGTCCACTGAGCGGGGTTAATCTCATAGCTTGTGTCATCCTCCCATTGTTTTTTGATTACGACTAGGGGGTTTGTGGGATTTTGGAGTAATATTTTGTATATTGCAGATACCATCCCTTTGTTGTGTTCCTTTGTTGTTAGGATGAGGTTTTCGGAGGTTGTCAGGGGCCTGATTGCTGCTGATTTTATTACTGGGTTGTTTAGAGGGCATGTAATTGGTGGTGTGTTGACCAGGGCATTTGGGTGTCTTCTAGTTTGTCTTGTATTTCTTGTGTTGATAAGGGTTTGTTGTTTTTATAGAAGTCTGTTAGGCGATAGAGGCCTTTGGTTTGCGAGGTTTTTATTTCGAGGTTTTGTGCTGTGTGATGGAATGGTGGGTGGTGTGACAGGGGAACTAGCCAATTTCTGCTTTCCATGCTTTAAGCATGGTCTGTGTACCTGTTAAGTGTTGTGGGAATTTGCCTTAGTTTGTTTGGGAGGAATGGGTATGCTGTGGTGCAGGTATTTTCAATTGTGTCCCTCTCCATTGTTTTGTCTCATCATCTATTTTTTATTGGATTTTTAATACCTTTATTGTATTTTTCAACTTCTTACATCCGCCAATGTATCATACATTTTATACATTTTTTGTTCCACTGTACAAATTAATAAAATATATGTACATTCCCATATGTGGTTTATCTTTCATTGGCTCTCTTTTCTTTGCTTCCTCATACACACAATAATAATGATGATGCTAATAATAATAATAATAAAAGAAATAAAAATATAAAACAACACAAATTATAATCGTTTATCCCTATTAAACATAAACTAGGTACATAAAAAAGGGAAAAAAGAAAGAGAGAAAAAAGAAAACATTCATCACAATGATTAGACTTTCCATCTTTTCCTGATGAACATCCATTTTCTATATACAAATGTACTCAACACTGCTATATTATCCTTTGTATCCTTTCAAAAGCATTCCAAATTCTAAACTTAGCCATATCTTATGTTATACACCTTTTAAAACTCCAGGATCACTCAAAGGCCGCCATAGACTTTATACCGTTGTTGATGCTTTGTAGATACCTTCTATATTTCTCCCATTTTATCACGAAAGCTTGTCTGTTATTTCCTCTTAGAGTATTAGTCAGCTGGGCCATCTCAGCATATTCCTGTAACTTAATTTGCCACTCTTTTAGATCTGGAGCGTTTTCTCCCTTCCAATTCTGTGCTATCCGATTTCGCGCAGCTGCAGTTGTGTATAAAAAGATATCTTTTAGTTTCTCTGGGATTTCATTACCTATAATACTTAGGATGAAAGCCTCTTTTTTGCAGAAAGTTAAACCCATTTTTTTTTAGTTCTTTGTATATTAAATTCCAAAATTCTTTAATTTTTTTACAGGTCCACCACATGTGGAACATGTTTCCATTACTTTCCCCACATCTCCAACAATTATTAGCTAGATTTTTATACATTTTGTTTTGTCTCATCATCTAGTATATATGGGATTATGTGGCATACTTGGTTGGCAATAATATGCTTCTATGTTGGGGATTCCCCATCCTCCCTCTGAGGAGGGGAGGTGTAGGTTGTTGTTTAGTTGATTAGTCATGTCCGACTTCGTGACCCCATGGACCAGAGCACGCCAGGCACTCCTGTCTTCCACTGCCTCCTGGAGTTTTGTCAAATTCATGTTGGTTGCTTCTATAATGCTGTCCAACCATCTCGTACTCTGTCGTCCCCTTCTCCTTGTGCCCTCAATCTTACCCAACATCAGAGGTTTTTTCCAGAGACTCCTCTCTTTTCATGAGGTGGCCAAAGTATTGGAGCCTCAGCTTTAGAATCTGTCCTTCTAGTGAGCACTCAGGGTTGATTTCCTTCAGAATGGATAGGTTTGATCTTCTTGCAGTCCATGGGACTCTCAAGAGTCTCCTCCAGCACCACAATTCAAAAGCATCAATCAGTCTTCTTTGTGGTCCAGCTCTCACTTCCATACATCACTACTGGGAAAACCATAGCTTTAACTGCACAGATCTTTGTCAACAAGGTAATGTCTGTGCTTTTTGGGATGCTGTCTAGGTTCATCATCGCTTTTCTCCCAAGAAGCAGGTGTCTTTTAATTTCATGATCTGCCATGATCATGGAGCCCAAGAAGGTAAAATCTGTCACTGCTTCCGGTTCTTCCCCTTCTGTTTGCCAGAAGGTGATGGGACCAGTGGCCATGATTTAGTTTTTTTTTTTTTAATAAATTTTATTTAATTCTTTAAAAATATTCATACATATATCACATATACACATGAATATATACATATACAAATTTACAGCTTACATTTTCAACAAAAGAAAAAAAGAAAAAAGAAAGAAAGAAAAGAAAGTAGGACAAAAGATAAAGGAAAGAAAAGGAAAAGAAAAGGAGAGTAAGAGACAAAGAAAGGATGATAAGAAGAAAGGAAAAAGAAAAGAAAATGAAAAAAACAAAACCCTCAGAGATCAGAGGGTTTCCACTTAAGATGCTTAATTAGATTCCAACAAGTACTTCCGCTGCTTTAACAACGTTTCCTGATCATTAATAAATCCCTTGTTATATCTGTCTTTTTTATATTATATCTCGAGTTATACAAATGTTGCACTCTATACTTTACTGATCTTAATTCATCTCCTCATTCTAGACACAACCAATATCTTCCATTCATTTCTTGTTTATTCAAATAGTCGTTGAAGTATTTCCACTGGTTTTTAACTATATCTTTTGATGTACCTCTAATAATATTTGTCAGCTTTGCAAGTTCCAGATATTCTGTTATTTTACTAATCCACTCTCCTTTTGATGGTAATTGATCTCCTTTCCAATATTTCGCAACTAGCGTTCTTGCAGCAGTTGTCACATAGAGAAAAATACTTATTCTATCTCTTGGGATTTCATTGTTTACTAAACCCAGTAAATACAACTCTGCCTTTTTACTGTACGATATTTTGATCAACTTTTGAGTTTCTTCGTGTATCATATTCCAAAAAATTTTAATTGCAGGACAGGTCCACCACATGTGGAACAGAGTCCCGGTCTGATCTTTACACCTCCAACATTTACTGTTCCTGGATTTATTTATCTTTGCTACACTTTCTGGCAACAGATACCATCTATGGTGTACCTTTATGAAATTTTCCTTTATTTGGTACGAGGCTGTAAATCTAATATTTTTTTTTTTAATGTTGAGCTTCAGACCATATTTTGCATTCTCCTCTTTCACCCTCATTAAGAGTTTCTTTAATTCCTCCTCACTTTCTGCCATCAAAGTTGTGTCATCTGCATATCTGAGGTTGTTGATATTTCTTCAGGCATTCTTAATACATGCTTGGGATTCATCCAGTCCAGCCTTTCGCATGATGTATTCTGCATATAAGTTGAATAAGCAGGGAGATAATATACAGCCTTGTCGTATTCCTTTCCCAATTTTGAACCAATCAGTTGTTCCATACCCATTTCTAACTGTTGCTTCTTGTCTCATACAGAGATTTCTCAGGAGACAGATGAGGTGATCAGGCAATCCCATTTCTTTAAGAACTTGCCATAGTTTGCTGTGGTCCACGCAGTCAAAGGCTTTTGCGTAGTCAATGAAGCAGAAGTAAATGTTTTTCTGGAACTCTCTGGCTTTCTCCATAATGCAGCACATGTTTGCAATTTGGCTCTGGTCCCTCTGCCCCTTTGAAATCCAGCTTGCACTTCTGGGAGTTCTCGGTCTACATACTGGTTAAGCCTGCCTTGTAGTATTTTAAGCATAACCTTGCTAGTGTGTGAAATGAGCACAATTGCGCGGTAGTTGGAGCATTCTTTGGCACTGCCCTTTTTGGGATTGGGATGTACACTTCTCCAAACCTCTAGCCACTGCCGTGTTTTCCATATTTGCTGGCATATTGAGTGTAGCACCTTAACAGGATCATCTTTTAAAATTTTAAGTAGTTCAGCTGGGATGTCATCACTTCCACTGGCATTGTAAGTAGCAGTGCTTTCTAAGGCCCATTTGACTTCACTCTCCAGGATTTCAGACTCAAGGTGAACAACCATATAATCTAGGGTGTCTGGGACATCTGTATCTTTTGGGTATAATTCCTCTGTGTATTTTTGCCACCTCTTCTTGATGTCTTCTGCTTCTGTTAGGTCCTTACCACTTTTGTCCTTTATCAAGTCAATCTTTGCGTGAAATGTTCCTTTCATATTTTCAATTTTCTTGAACAGATCTTTGGTTTTTCCCATTCTATTGTTTTCCTCTATTCTTTTGTACTGCTCGTTTAAGAAGGCCCTCTTGTCTCTTCTTGCTATTCTTTGGAAGTCTGCATTCAATTTCCTGTATCTTTCACCATCTCCCTCGCATTTTGCTTGCCTTCTCTCCCCCGCTATTTGTAAGGCCTCGAGAGAGTGTGAAGTTAATGATGTTCCATCTCTTTGTGTCTTTGTTAATTTGTCACCACAAGGGGTTGTAGTTGTGGAGGTATAATTTATTGAGGTTTCTGGTTATTTGTACCCCTAGGTATCTGAACTTGGTGTGGCAAAGTTTTATCTTGGTGACCTTAGTGAGTTATTTTTGGATGTGAGTAGGTGTGTTGAAGCACATAGCTTCCAACTTTGGAAAATTTACCTGTAGGCCTGACACCATTGCACTTGTGTTGAGTGCTCTGATTAGGGAGGTTGCTGTGTTTATGGGGTCTGGTGTTGTGACCATTAGGTCATCTGCAAAGAGCCCTAATTTACAAGGTCTGCCTTTTATTTTCACTCCCTTGGTGTCTGCTCAGATTCGGATTGCTAAAGGTTCCAGATCCAGAATGAATAAGAAGGGAGACAGTGGGCACCCTTGTTTTGTGCTGAAGGGGACAGTTCAAATAGCTAAATATCCCATATTGATTATAAATGCCTTAATTGCTTTCTAAGCTTGTTTATTTGTGTATCATTCACAGCATTTGTGCATTAATATATTTTCTGTATTTTTGTAATATTAAGAGAGACAAAGGAATGTGCCTAATGTTGCTTCTTCAACTATTTCTGGGAAATCAGCCAAAATTAGCCAGCAGCTTCAAGGTTTTGATAACGGTGTACGGTCTGGAATTAAACAATGGCCTGTTAATACAGGAATAGCACCTTGGCTGTTACCATAGAAACACCATCACGAGAGAGGGGGACGGAAAGCCCATTTTAAGGAATGTGCCGTTAATTGTGGTTAGCCTTTAATGGGCTTAAGAGCTGGTCTTGTTGATTGATCATACTGGAGGCATCAGGCTTGTTGGAGTTGTGTATCCATTACATGTATTGGTATGTATTGATTTATATTTGTGTATTGTTCCTATGGGTCTTTGGGAGAGGGGCAGCTCTGAGTTGTGTGAGCAAGGGGGGCTCTCAGCCTTGGACGGGATGTATGCGCTTTCTGAGCAGACAGGAGGAATGCAGTTGGAGTTGGCTCCTGCCACCTGTATTAATATTGTATTCAGTCCATTAAGATGTAAGGTATTTCCTAGTTAGTAGACTCATCCCCCTGCATGGGTATTATTGATTTATGCTTTTGTATTTCCTATCTAATGCAACAAGTATTATTGCCGGTTAACTGAAGTTATGCTTTCTTGCTGATTAGGCACACACACATGCCTTATGAATAGGTTCAACCTTCAGCATACAATAGCGGATCTGTGTGCTCACAAGCTAGGTGATGTTGCTATATTTCTGGGAAGCCTGCCAAGTACATTCAAAGCTCGCCAGGTACACATTCCCAGACTGGGGAGGCTAGGGAGGTTACCCTCCTAGGGAACATGTGAACCTTGAGCCAATTTTCGGTTTCTATTTTCGGTTTCTGTATTGTCTTTATAAGGAGTACGCGCCAGTCTCTCAGTGCTCAGTCCAACTTTTGGATTGTGCCTTTTGCTTTACATATGTAACTCAAAATAAATCCTGCTGAACCCTGCATGGTGTTTTGCCTCTTCGTGTTCCTGAATCCACCGCTCAAGAGCTCAAGAGCCCATTATGGTCTTACATTTGGCGTCCCTGGGTGGGCCAGGGCTCTTTGAGTGTTGGATGCTGACATGAAGGCAGGTCTGTGCCTTTTCTGGTCTGGCTTGTGGTCGCTGTAAACACTTGAAAGTTTCTGTGCACGCCAGGCTACCTTTGACTGGGAAACTGAAAGCCGTTTCTGTGGCCACCGCCTTGCCGCGAAGGAACAGACACAAGGAACAGGAGAAGGAGCAGCGCTGAAGGGCAACCCGCGGGAAGGGTAAGTAAGGAATCCCCCTGGGAGAGGGGATAAGGGAAAGAAGAATTGATCATTCTTCTGGGAGGCAGGCACATAGGTTTGTACGAGTGGACCCGATCAGTCCATAAGACAACTGAAAGCCGCTCCCTAGGGTAAGGGTGGACGTTTTGAACACCCAGAAGGGAACTAGGACGTCTTGGATGTCTTAGAAACTGGGAGAGGGCTAGTGGGCACGCACAGGTATAAGACGTGACCCAACGCTGCTCTCAAAAGAGGAAAGGGAACTAGGACGTCTTGGATGTCTTAGAAACTGGGAGAGGGCTAGTGGGCACGCACAGGTATAAGACGTGACCCAACGCTGCTCCCAAAGGAGGAAAAAGGGTTGGACGTAGGTGAAACGTCCAGAAGGGAACCAGAGATAGGTTGGGAAGGTGGTGTGTGAGGCGCCTGTGTGGTTGTAAAGAGTGTATGAGTGGGGGACCGTAGAGGAAACCCAAAACTGAGTGTGGATCTCTGCCTTGGCAGAGACGGGACTGGCAAGTAGTGAGATTCCTGTGTGCAGGAGACTGCCCAGGCCACGAACCCCGGGTGCGAGTGTGTGTGTGCAAGCACGTTTGAAGGCGCGGGAAATGGGGGGAGGTTCTTCAACCCCACTGACCCCGCTCCAGTGCATTTTGAACAACTGGAAGTTAGCTAACAAAGGCAATGCCTATGGTATCAAGCTAGACAAGGAAAAGATGAGAAGTCTTTGTGAAGTGGATTGGCCAACACTAGACACCGGATGGCCATCTGAAGGATCCTTTGATCCTGTGAAAGTGAACCCACTGTGGGCAGCAGTAATCCAAACACGTTTGGATCAGAT
This sequence comes from Lacerta agilis, assembly GCF_009819535.1. Taxonomy (NCBI): domain Eukaryota; kingdom Metazoa; phylum Chordata; class Lepidosauria; order Squamata; family Lacertidae; genus Lacerta; species Lacerta agilis. Next base: position 420,197 of record NC_046319.1, on the reverse strand, counting down.
TCCATATGTAAATATATGGAAAGGGTGTATAGACCAGAACCCGAAGGAACAATGCAAAAAGAAGATAATGCCATGCTCTGGAGAGAAAGCACAGTTGCAAGTAGCAAGTGATCTCGACAGAACAGACTTAGACATTGTTCAGCAGACAACCCCTTATGTTCCCAGTGCTCCATTCCAACCCCCACCGAGTAAATCGCCGCGAGGCCAGGCTCCAAGGGCAGTAGAGGAACAAGGAGGAGAGACAGAGGCAACAGACCCCAAGGCAGTTCTTCAAACGCCTAAGAAAAGTGTGTATCCCACCCATGAGTTAAACCAACAACCAGAGGATTTGCCATGTACCCCTGGCATCCATGCCAGAACCCCAGAGAACACTGCAGTAAATTACCAAAGGGCTAGGCTGATCATGAAGAGGTGGCAGGCTGCTGCAGGTGGGTCTGATGGGCTTTTGAGGCTGGCTCAGATAAAAATTAAAGACTCTGAGGAGTATTTAACAGCCTTCCTGAGTACATATGAGCGGGCGTTAAAAAAAGAGGAGCATCAGATGCTAAAAGAAGAAATGGAAAGAGTGAAAGGAATAACTTCTAAGGACCCTGAGAAGGTGATCACGTTGATCACTTCTTTGATGAAAACACTTACCCCTACTTGGGAAGATTGCCAGCAGACATTGCAAACAAACGAAGAAGTGCAGAGAGTACGTACTGAGGCTCGTCGCCTTCTGGCAGACGACAAAGTAGACGAGGGAGAAAGATTGCTTCAATATCCCCTCACAGATCCCAACTGGGATTACAATGAGGCAGATGCCAGGCAGAAGCTCAAATCTTATAGGAGCACTTTGATCCAAGGGCTCATTAGGGATGCGCGAAAGCCCACCAATATGGCAAAAGTTTCTGAAATTATCCAGAAGCCTGATGAAAGTCCTGCCATGTTCCTGGAAAGACTGAAGGAGGCATTTCGAATCTGGACACCCCTAAACCCAGAGGAGGGGAATAATGAGATATTATTAAAAACTACCTTCATAGCCCAATCAACCCCAGAGATCCGCAAGAAAATACTGAAGAAGGGTGGTTTAGAAGGCCATTCATTGGAGTGGACGATAGCAACTGCTCAGCGTGTATATGATAATAGAGATGAGGAAAAGGAAAGGGAACAAGAGAAGTACAGAAAGAAGAAATTGAATATGTTGGCACTGGCTATAGGGGAGAAGCAACAAGGAGAAGAGGACGTGCAACTGAGGGAAGAGGACGTGCAACTGAGGGAAGAGGACGTGCAACTGAGGGAAGAGGACGTGCAACTGAAGGAAGAGGCAGAGAGCGCGGAACTGGTTTAGGAAGAAACCAGTGTGCGTTGTGCAGCCGAGAAGGCCATTGGATTGGAAAAGGGATGGCCCGAACAGGAGAACGGGCGAAGGCTGGAACCAAGGGGAACCAAGCCGAGGAAGAAGAGGAACCGGTGAAAGTCGCTACTCCTATCATACAGACCGATGGAATAGCGGACAAGGAGGTCCAGTACTCATGGGGCTGGCAAAGTTTTGAGAACCAGCAATAGGGAGGACCAGGTTCACTTTAGGGTTCCCCTGAACTCATGGCCCAGATGTAAATAGGGAACCGAGTGGTCAATTTTATGGAGAATTCAGTAGTTCCAGTGGCAACTACAGCAATCAGCAAGCAGTCAATCAAAGTTACAGGGGCAACAGGGACCAGTCAAATAAAACCTTTTCTACAACCCATGGAATGCGTGATTGGGGGCGAACGCTGACCCATCAATTCCTAAATATGTCAGAGTGTCCCATCCCTTTGTTGGGTCGAGATCTCCTTACAAAGCTCCAAGCCCAGATTTCATTCTCCGATAAAAGCAGCTTTGTTCAGAATGGGAGGAGATTAGCGAGATATGAAACAGTTGAAGCAGGTCCTTTGGATCCGGGAACGTCAGCTCAGACAGCTGAATTAGTGGCCTCACCCAAGTACTATGGTTGGCCAATGTACGAACTGTAAACATCTATACAGACTTTGAGTATGCTTTCCTCACACTAACGAGGATGAAGATATATGGAAAGAATGTTGGTGGCTGGAATCAGATGGGCGCAATGTGAAACGCCGAAACCAGCTAGCAGAACTGTTGGGAGCCGTTTGGACCCCTGAGATGATAGCCGTGAGGCACTACAAAGGGCACCAGAGAGGAAAGGAACCTGTGACCCAAGGGAATAGGGCGGCCGATGGGGCAGCAAAAGGAAGCTGAGCCTCCCTGTGCCGAAGTTTTTGTGTTTGAGGCACCTATCCAAAGCAAGATAACTGCAGTTCCAGTGCAGAATGCAGCAAATGAAGTCAGTGACCTAGGTATGGCCGAACATGCCGCACTTGGCTTACTACCAGAAAGCACAGAGAATGTTGTAGTTGAAATCAGAAACCAGTATTTCCAAAGGCAAGGCGAAGGCAAAGGCAAAGGCAAAGGCAAAGGCAAAGGCAAAGGCAAAGGCAAAGGCAAAGGCAAAGGCAAGGCAAAGGCAAAGGCAAAGGCAAAGGCAAAGGCAAAGGCAAAGGTAAATGAAAAAACTTGAACCTCTCCGTGCTGAGACGGTAGAAGAAGACTTGCCCACAAGAAAGGTGGAAGTGCAGGTCTACAAGCAGAATGCAGAGACTGAGATCCATGTGTGAAGAATAGAAACGGATGGCCGTGTCAAAGAGGTGGAAATAAAGTTCCTCCCAGAGTAGGTAAAAGCAGAGGCAGCAGACTTAAAGGAGAACTTGGAGCCTTTCACAAAGGCAGAAGAATCAAATGCATCTGCTTGTGTGGAGGCCATCACAGTGAAGCCAGATGTGAAGGTGGAAGCAGAAGTTCTTGCAGAGAAGGTGGATATAGAGTCTGCGGTAGAGATTGCCAAGGAAAGAGTGGAGCGAGGTTCTTGCAAAGACGTTTGATGCAGAGGACTCCACAAAGCAAAGAAAATGGCATCCTCTGTAGAAACAGCAGAAGGTGATATTATTCTTAAGGAAAGGGAAACAGAAGCCCCCATAAAAAGGCAGCCCTCAAGGCTGGTGTGAAGGTCTTTGCAGAGAAGGAGGGTGCATAGTGGAAGTGAAATTTCCTCCTGAGAAGGTGCATAAGGAGATCTTTTCAGAACAGTCAGAAGAATTATGGAAGCGGAAGCCGCAGCCACCGTACAGCCAGGACTAAAGGAGATCCTGCAGAATGTGGAGAATGAGGTCGGTTTCAACTCTGAGGTAGAAGATACTTCAGATTCCCTTGCGACATGTGTTGAGGTAAATTCTGATAAAGCCTCTGTAATTGGTGACAGGACTGAAGCTCCTGAGCAGAGGGAAATGCAAGATGTTTATGCAGTTGTTATTGAGGGGCCTTCAATGAATGAAGTAGAAGATGACCCTGCCCTAAAAACATCAACAGAGCAAGCTGTAGCTGAGAGATCTATGGAGAGGGGAGTAGCTGAAGTCTCGGCACCTGATCAAAGGTAGTGAATGTCATCCAAATGGATGTAGCAGATACCAGCCATACCTTGAGATGGGCAGGCACGGAAGAAAGTTGAAGTTGATGTTCCGGAAAGTAATGGACTGAAGGATGTCACGCTTGTAACTGCAACTGAAGGATCTTTGCAGAATGACAAGGAAGATGCGCTTACTTTGGGATCAAAACGCACTAAGGCCGAGTTAACAGAGGATGACACTGTGAAAAGTGAGTCAACTGTGGATCCCCCGAGAAGAAGAAGAAAAAAAGAGGAGAAAGAAAAAAAAAAGGAAAAGAAAAAAAAGAAAAAAAAAAGAAGAAAAAAGAGGTTGGAAGCATAGAGCTAGCTACTGAAGCGAAATTCACAGGAATGGTAGCAACTGCATCAGTAAAGACCAAAGGTGGAAGCACCCTCACCTCGGACTCTGGTGCTTTATCAGAGGAAGGAAAGAGTTCTGTCACAGAAGGCAGTGAAGCAGGTGCTAGTAGCAAAAAAAAAAAAAAAAAAAAAAAATCAACAGGAAAATGTACTTTGTGCAGCTCCAGTGCAGCAAGAAGTAACCACAGAAGCAATTACAGCTAGAGAAGAAACTTCAGGAGTTGAAAAAGCAGCTGAAGTACCCTGTGCTGAAGAGACAACGGAAATGGTTTCAGCTGTTTCGAGAAATGTTATAGATATTGAGCATGATGTGCAATCACTGTCTCAGATTTTTGTCTTTGAACAGGTGGACCCAGGCTAGAACGCCTTGTGTGCTGGTGGAACCATTGCCGCTATCGAACCAGGAGCCGAGTGTGGGTCAACATACCGCCCCATTCTGCGAGGCCTGGCGAGGGCAGCGTACTGTTCTCCTGTCTATTCCAACGACAGTGAAAGTTACCGGTACCATCCCGTGGGTCCACCGTCCGCGTGTGAAGGAAGTTGAAGCAGATTGGACAGTGATTCCTGATTATTTCTCGATGTCCGCGAGACGACAGCCCTGCTGGTGCCACACCCGGGAAGCTGGCACCTCTACGCACGGCAGAAGAAACTGGGAAACATCAGCAGCTGAACGGTATCAGGACAGTTGGACAGCAGGACAGTGCTACCATTGGTTTGTCCAACCAGTCAAGGCAGGGCCTATAGGGCCACTGGGGAACAGGAGTGGGTCCATAGACCGTTCCTCCTAATCCGGAAGGTGGGCATCACACACGAGGTGTATTGCTTTACAGGAATCGCTATAGCCACAGGGGCCAAGTGATATACCAGAACCATCTGAGTCAGGAATTGGAAAGGAGGTGTGTACGGTGCAAGTCAGTTTTCTCTCGTCAATAAATGGAAGGGTCACTCCCTCAGGTGGAGGTTCCAGGAACCCAGGGTCAGGAAGAAACTGTAGTTAAGCTGCTTGGAATACTTCCAACAGCAGGAAATCTTCCTGTGGTACGTGTGGCCTATACGTTGATCCCTAAAGGTGGAGAGCAGAGAAATGATGCCCCACGAGAACACCACGCAAAGAGAGAATACACTGAGTTTTCTAGGTGTTAGCATCATGTTAACTATACTTTACATGGTGGTGGTATTTCTTTTCCTATTGAAGCACCTACAGGAGCATAGGTTGCGGGGAGGGACCCGAAGGGAAATTGCTTGGTACGCATGTCAGGCCCCATAGATGCAAAAGGTGAAAAATGCCTTTGATACCCATCCCATTGAACCTGATTGCTTTAAATATGAACATGCATACCATTGCGGGAGAGTTAATGATGTTACTACCCCTATAATGGAGAGGAGGTGCTACCTGATAGTGGCTCACAATTGGTCTCCATGGCCGAGGACCATATCTGTTTGTTATTTTGTTATCAATTTACATGGCCCCTTGTTTAGCCCAATGTGTCCAAAAGTGTATTTCTGACTCTGAGAAAAGGATAACTGATCCCCATAAAATGACCCTGTATCGCAGTTTGGCTCAGGAGGATTCGTCAGACGAACTCGTACTGTGAAGTCCGAGTTGTCTGAAGAGAAAAGGAGGGAATGAAGGGGACAGTTCAAATAGCTAAATATCCCATATTGATTATAAATGCCTTAATTGCTTTCTAAGCTTGTTTATTTGTGTATCATTCACAGCATTTGTGCATTAATATATTTTCTGTATTTTTGTAATATTAAGAGAGACAAAGGAATGTGCCTAATGTTGCTTCTTCAACTATTTCTGGGAAATCAGCCAAAATTAGCCAGCAGCTTCAAGGTTTTGATAACGGTGTACGGTCTGGAATTAAACAATGGCCTGTTAATACAGGAATAGCACCTTGGCTGTTACCATAGAAACACCATCACGAGAGAGGGGGACGGAAAGCCCATTTTAAGGAATGTGCCGTTAATTGTGGTTAGCCTTTAATGGGCTTAAGAGCTGGTCTTGTTGATTGATCATACTGGAGGCATCAGGCTTGTTGGAGTTGTGTATCCATTACATGTATTGGTATGTATTGATTTATATTTGTGTATTGTTCCTATGGGTCTTTGGGAGAGGGGCAGCTCTGAGTTGTGTGAGCAAGGGGGGCTCTCAGCCTTGGACGGGATGTATGCGCTTTCTGAGCAGACAGGAGGAATGCAGTTGGAGTTGGCTCCTGCCACCTGTATTAATATTGTATTCAGTCCATTAAGATGTAAGGTATTTCCTAGTTAGTAGACTCATCCCCCTGCATGGGTATTATTGATTTATGCTTTTGTATTTCCTATCTAATGCAACAAGTATTATTGCCGGTTAACTGAAGTTATGCTTTCTTGCTGATTAGGCACACACACATGCCTTATGAATAGGTTCAACCTTCAGCATACAATAGCGGATCTGTGTGCTCACAAGCTAGGTGATGTTGCTATATTTCTGGGAAGCCTGCCAAGTACATTCAAAGCTCGCCAGGTACACATTCCCAGACTGGGGAGGCTAGGGAGGTTACCCTCCTAGGGAACATGTGAACCTTGAGCCAATTTTCGGTTTCTATTTTCGGTTTCTGTATTGTCTTTATAAGGAGTACGCGCCAGTCTCTCAGTGCTCAGTCCAACTTTTGGATTGTGCCTTTTGCTTTACATATGTAACTCAAAATAAATCCTGCTGAACCCTGCATGGTGTTTTGCCTCTTCGTGTTCCTGAATCCACCGCTCAAGAGCTCAAGAGCCCATTATGGTCTTACAGTGCCTCTTTGTATTTCTATAGTATTAGATTCCATACTGTTAGTCCTGCATTTTGCTGAGGCTTTTGAGTATATTTGTTTGAGGGTTTGTAGGAAGTTGGGGCCAAATTTCATGTTAGTTAGTACTGCTAATAGGTATTTCCACTCTAAGCAATCAAAAGCTTTGAGGATGTCTGGGGACATAATTGTCAGTGTGGGTTTAGTTGCCTTGCTGTGTTCAATCAGGTTCAGTAGTTTCCTGATGAGGTCTGTTATATTGTGACCAGTCTGATCTGGGGCTATTAACTTGTGTAGGAAGATTTTTATGTGGTTGGCCAAGATTGCTGTGAATATCTTATAAAGGTAAAGGGACCCCTGACTGTTAGGTCCAGTCGCGGACAACTCTGGGGTTGTGGCGCTCCAGCTCTCCTTCTCTCTCTGTATGTGACCCCATCTGCCATGAGTCACTGCTAACCCTGGTTAGCATTGACATGTCTGTGTTGTGTCCATTTCAAGATAAGGTGACTGTGTCCCACATGCTTCAGTCTGTCTGGAGCTGAAATCATTAATTACTTTAATTAGAAACATCTTCTAGAAACTGTGTCTTGAAAGGAGAGATTTTGTGTTCTGCTGGCCAGCAGAGTGATGACTTGGTGTGTGCAGGGAGATTCAAAGCTGCTTCTGAAAATGGCAGTTATCCTGTCATATGACCCCCAACACCTATGTCAGGTAGGCTGCTTTCCTTAGCCCCACATTTCAGACGGCTATGATGAGGACAGCAGCTGAAATATTAGCTTATCCCAAGGGAGGTTTGTGGCACAGGAGAGATCAGAGTTGGTGACTTGGGTCAACTAGTTGTATTAATTATGCGAAGGGACTCATTGCGCATATTTTAGTTATGTAAATAATAGCCATGGACTGTTTCATTCTCTCTCTGTCTGCTGCGGTCCTGCATGGGGAGGGAGTGGGAACAGTGCTGTATCTTTCAATTTCACAAAAAAAATGTTCTTCCTTTTCAAAAGAGCCTTCAGTTTTTCTGCTTCATTCTCAGGGCACTTTAAAGTTTCAGTGGGTGAGTGCGGGGTTGAGCTTGCCTTATAAACATTACAAGGTGACCAAAGGTGGTGTGGGGGGGGCTGTGAGTGAGTTTGTGTCTTTTTCTCCCCCATTAAACATTTCTCTGCAGCCGCCCTGGCTGCCTGGGCTTTCTGAAAAAGCTCCATGGGAGGGGCTACCTTATTATGCCTTCTCCTGGGCTTCAATTGAAGGGTCAGCATCCAGGGAGGCTGCAGAGTTCAGAACACAGGAGGAATGAAATAAATAAATAAATTAGAACCCTTGGGACAAATCCAGCCCCGCTGAGGGTTACTGCCTGCTCTTCCTCAAGTTGTCAACCTGCAGGCAAAAGACGGGTCGAGATGTGACATCTGTGGCAAAGGCATGGAAAACACAGACAGGTGTAATGGTTTGAGGTGTTGTCTGGTCTCGCCTCCCTCAAAGGGGCCTTCCAGGAAAACTAGCCAAAACCAAGGCTGTAAGGATTAATGAGAGAGGACTAAGCGAAAGCACAGCCGTTCACCTTTGTTAAAAAACAAAAAAAACAAAACTCCACTGGTTTTGGAAATGGATAAGCATGTTCAAGGCTTCCTTCTTGTCATGCATGAGGGGCATACAACAACAGACAATGAGTTGGAAACCAGAAATCCTTGATTAAAAAAATGCTGTTGTGCATGGGATCAGACTGCAGAGGACAGCACTGAATTGCATTGTAGACCAGCAAGAATCAGATTAGATGTACAGTGTGCAGCAAAAGTGGGTGCAGCAAAGAATGCAATTTCACACTGGTACAGCAGGGTAGTTTACACCCAGCTCTAGCCTCAGTCGAAGCCAGCAAGATGCATGATCAGAGTGCAAGGACACATTCCAGCCAGGCGAAAACTCTGAGGGCATGGGGACCATTTGCTCCCAGGGACTGAGGTTTCCCATTCCTGCTCAAAATGCACGGAGGTAGGGGAGGGGGGCTCATCCTGTTCCACACCTTTACTTGGGTTGCATGGCATTCCTGTGTTAGAGTTGGGGTGAAGACTAGGGTGAGGGTTAGGGTTAGGGCATGCCTGTAAAGTAGTGGCAGTGGGTTCCAGCGAGATGTTGCAGGAAGCAGTCACTGCTTCGCTGGCAATGGCAGTGGGGCAGGCCAGGCGCCAGTGGGAGCACCATAGCTGTCAACTTTTCCCTTTTTTTAAAAGGGAAATTCCCTTATTCCGAATAGGATTCCTCACAAGAAAAGGGGAAAGTTGACAGCTATGGGGGACACTACCTCATGGGTGAACCGGCTCTGCATGGCAACACAGGCTGCTCCACAGCATCTGCTGCCTGAGGCCCTGAGGATCAATTGGTTGCTATGATGAAGCAAGGCAGATTTCTGAAATTTACTCACTGCCTAGGATGGCAATGCTATGCACACTTCGCAGGCAGTACATACCATTGAACTTAGTGAGCAGTAGATACGTCATGCAAGGACGGTAGCTACTACAGATTGGGATGGATAGAAATTATATTCAGATCACATTTGAAGGCAAAATGACCAAATTTGCACTGTCCAAAACAATGCATGAGCCCAAACACAGCCACCCACCAAAATCCGCACATCTGCAAATTTTGCAATGCACTTGTTCCGTCAAGCAGTGCATTGAAAATCATAGAATCATAGAGTTGGAAGAGATACTGAGGTAAAATATAATAAAAATCCATATACATATTAGTGATAATAACATACAAAATGGTTCCAGTTACAGGTAGGCAGCCGTGTTGGTCTGCCATAGTCAAAACAAAACAAAATAAAAAATAAAAAAATTCCTTCCAGTAGCACCTTAGAGACCAACTCAGTTTGTTCTTGGTATGAGCTTTCGTGTATCTGAAGAAGTGTGCACGCACACCAAAGCTCATACCAAGTTGGTCTCTAAGGTGCTACTGGAAGGATTTTTTTTTATTTTTTTTATTTTGTTTTATACAAAATGGTGTCATATTGGGGAGAACTGCTCTGCAAAAATTTGTGTTAGGAGAAATTCACACTAAAATGCTGATGAATTTTCAGAATTATTAAAAAATAAATAAAAATGCCAATTGAAGTGGAAATGTAGAGAACCAAACGTAAGATTGGAAGAATGAGAAACCAAAACTGGCATATCCACCCATATGTATTAATTAAGAGGTCAGCAAACTTTTCCAGCAGGGGGCTGGTTCAATGTCCCTCAGACCTTTTGGGGGCCGGACTGTATTTTGAAGGGGGGAAGGGGGGAAAAGAACAAATTCCTATGCCCCACAAATAACCCAGAGATGCATTTTAAATAAAAGCACACATTCTACTCATGTAAAAACACACTGATTCCCAGACCATCCGCAGGCTGGGTTTAGAAGGCGATTGGGCTGGATCCAGCCCCTGGGCCTTAGTTTGCCTACCCATGTATTAATTGGTCACAGGTAAAGGGGGGGTCATGATCTTGCTTATGAGCAGCATGCATGGGAACAGGGATATGCTGCACAAGCCCATACTGTCCTTGGATGAGTTATGGAAGGTTATAACCTCCTGGTGTACACATCACCCCAGGCAACTTTAGCTATGATGACAGAGATATGCAGGGTTGGAAGAAAGGGCAGTGGGGGGGGGAGATCCCCCCCCAACACTAGAGCTCATAGAACCAATTACCACTAGATTCAGGGTAGACAAAATAAAGTGCTTAACACAGAATTCATTGCCATTAGATTGTGTGGAGGTGGACATTGGCTTCAAAAGGAGATTAGAGAAAAATGCATGGATTATTAATGGTTATAAGCAGTGCTATCTTTCTAGAAAAAGAGGTGTGGGAACTCAGCATGAACGGCTCCTTCATTCTCTCAAAATAGCAATGGCACCCATCTGAGAACGGGATGGAACTAAGTTCCAGCTGAGAAAAAGCCCTGGTTAGAAGTCCTGAGGGCTCAATGCAGCCTTCATGTATGATGGCAAGGTACCTATGGATATTGGCTATTGGGGGAGGGGACAGCAGAACTGTTTATCTGGCAGCGTTGGTGGGTGCAGCAGGTGGTCATTTAAGTTCCCACAATCCCCTGGAGTGACAATACTTTGGGGCACCAGTGGCATAGCATGCATTGCCAGTGCCCAGGGCAAGGCAAGGATTGCTCCCCCTAACTTAATTGTGTGCATTGCATGGGAGGCAACAGGCAGACTTTGCTTGCTGTGCCCCTGGGGTGGACGCTCCTCATGGAGGTCAGCTGCCGATCAGCACGTTCACCCTCTGCTCTGTGAGCCACTGGCAGGAGCAGCAGCTGGCTCTCCTTGGCAGGCTTGGCAGAGTCCCAGCAGTGTTGGAGCCACAGCTGCAGCAGGTCTGGGAGGAGGGGGGCGGAGAGCAGGCCGAGGTGCCAAGCACAGCCCTTCCCCAGCCGCCTCTCCTTGGCTGAGTAGTGTGAAGGCAGGTGAAGGTGGCTCTCCTCTTTGTGCTCCTGCTGTGGGGTGCACACCTTGCCCAAGGACACATGCTGTGAGGGAAGCCCTAAGTCCAGGCTGCAGCCAGCAGGAGTTCTGCCCAGGGATGGGCATCCCTTTGCTGGCTGTGAGGAGAAGGAAGCACCACTGCAGCCCCAAAGGCCCAACCTGGGCACAGCTTACCTCCCCATGGCTCCAGACGGCGATAGCCACATGGCTGAGGTGAAGGAGCCTGCCATGGGGGTCCTGGTTATCAAAGAGTCCTTATTTTCTGTTATCTGTCCTTTATAAACAGCTGCTCCTATTTTGAACCCATTTGTGCCTTTAACGAAGTAATCAATTAATCAATTCACTGTATTTCTGTGTCACACAACAATGTTCAGTAGGCATGTTATTTCAGCATGCTATTTCCTTGTGTGAGTTGAATAATTTTATTGTGTTAGTCCTTAGACCATAACAGCACCATTTTTAGTTCTGAAACAACTACATTTATTTTTATTTTGATAAATTCTATGTCAATTTTTAGAATCATTTTATTTTATTGGTATTTTTATATTGCTTTATGTGACTGACTTAGAGGTTTTTGATTATTAAGCAGCATATATATCTTGTCAGATAAAATAAAATACATAAAAAATATAGGAAAGGCACTCTTCATCAAGGCTAGCACCAGCAACTGGCATTCCTTGGGGGCTGTCAGGGCCCTGGCACCCAGGCATGCCCCCCCCCAAATCTTTTTCAGGTGCAGCACTCTGAGAAACACCCAGTGGCCAGATCTTGTGCTCCATTTCATACTCCACAATATTTCTGACGTGATATAACTACAGTGGTACCTTGGTTTACGAACTTAATCCATTCCAGAAGTCCGTTCTTAAACCAAGTCGTGCTTTCCCATAGCAGTGGGGGACTCAATTTACAAATGGAACACACTCAACAGGAAGCAAAACATGTTCTGCTTCCAAGGCAAAGTTCACAAACCAAAAAACCAAGTTCTTAATCCAAGTTCTTAATCCAAGTTGTTCATAAATTAAGCTGTTCTTAAACCAAGGTACCACTGTATAGGGAATGAAAAGAAATCTTGCACTTCCAAGAACAATTTTCAAACTGAATTGTGGTTTTGCATTATTGTACCGTAGCAGAAAGGTGTACCATATTGGCCCAAATATAAGCTGCACCTGCAAATAAGCCACACCTTTAAAATTCAAGGGGGGGGGGAGGGAGGGAGGGAGAGAGAGAGGGAGAGAGAGAGAGAGAGAGAAAGACAATACCAGAATAATATAAGACTTTCTGAGGACTAGACATGTAACATCTAATTCCTTAAAAATCAGCACTGGCACACCACAGGGATGTGTGCTAAGTCCTTACCTGTATTCATTATATACATATGATTCAGTTACAGGTGGGTAGCCGTGTTGGTCTGCCATAGTCAAAACAAAACAAAATAAAAAATTCTTTCCAGTAGCACCTTAGAGACCAACTAAGTTTGTTCTTGGTATGAGCTTTCGTGTGCATGCACACTTCTTCAGATACACTGAAACAGAAGTATCATCTGACCCGTCTACTGCAATTATTAAGTTTGCAGATGACACTACCATAATGGGTTTAATATCAGGTGGAGACGAATCAGCGTATAGAGGGAAGGTCCAAAAAATATCTACATGGTGCCTAGGGAACAACTTGCACCGTAATATCAGCAAGACAAAGGAGATGATGTTGGATTTTGGGAGAAAGAGAGGAGAACTAGCCCTGCTGTACATCGGGGAGGGCTGTGTGGAGAGATTCTCTTCCTTTAAATTCCTAGGAGTTTATCTCAGTGAAGACCTTACTTGGAAAATCAATACAACCCAGGTGGTTAAGGAAGCCCAACAGACACTCCACTTCCTCAGAGTATTGCGAAATAATAATGTCAACCAAAATTTGATTATCTCCATAGAAAGTGTCCTTTCATACTGCATCACAGTGTGGTACGCCGGTTTGACAGCCACGGATAGGAAATGCCTACAAAAGGTGATGAATACAGCATAACAGGGGCGGAGAAAGGGGGCATGGGGGGTGGTCTGCCCCAGGTACCACCCTGGGGGGTGACACTGGGGGCGGGCCCCACCCCCGTGATCGACACCGGCGGTGTGGCAACTTTTAAAAGGCTGCAATGCGCGAACAGCAGAACAGCGTCTGTGCTGCTGTTCGCGCACTGCAGCCTTAAAAGATGGCGTTAAAGGTGATGACATGGAATGTTCGCGGTTTGAACCAGAGGCCGAAGAGACACAGAGTATTTCACGCATTGGAAAAGAGGAATTTGGATCTAGTATGTTTACAGGAGACCCATGTAATTCGGCATCACAGAAGGATTTTACAGAATAAGAAGCTAGGCCAGGAATTTATAGCATCAGATAAAGTCAAGAAAAGAGGTGTTGTAATTTATGCAAAAGAAAAATACAGCCCAAGACAGATTGCAATTGAAATTAAGATACAAGGCGATTTTTTATTTATTTATTCTGGGACTCTATGCACCTAATGATGGAAAGTCAATTTTTTACAAGAAGATCCATGATCTGCTTTTGGACTATTTGGACTATAAGGTGGTTTGCCTAGGTGACTTTAATGGGGCAGTTTCCACATTAATGGACAGGTCTCAAAGGACAAAAATTTAGAAAAGATGGGGGTCGGTCAATGATTTTTGAATGGCATTAATGCCATCTATACAGAACAGAAAGCAAAAATTATAATAAATAGTGTGATATCAGAGGAAATTAGAATTGAGAAAGGAACGAGACAAGGGTGCCCTATCTCCCCATTACTCTTTATTACGGTCCTGGAGGTCCTTTTGAATACGATTAGATCAGAGAAACAGATAAAAGGAATAAGGGTGGGGGAGAAGGAATATAAACTGAGAGCCTTTGCGGATGATTTGGTGTTATCCCTACAAGAACCAGAAAGCAGTGTTCCCAAAGCGTTAGAGATAATTGAACTATTTGGACATGTAGCAGGCTTTAAACTAAATAAAGCCAAAACTAAAGTATTGACAAAAAATATGAACCCATTGCAGATACAGAAATTACATGAACGTACTGGACTGAACTTTGTTAAAAAGGTGAAATATCTAGGGGTAAATTTGTTTTTGTTTTTTAAAAGTTTTTTATTATTTTCCAATAGAACAAAGAAGAAAAAAAAACACAATATAAACATTAACAATAAAAACACAATACATAAACACAATAAAAACAATAACAATATCAACATAGAAAGAAAAAACATATACAAACCTTAACACACACCTATCTTTGTACTTTTCTTGTTTTTAACTTCTCTATTGGGGGACTTCCCCTGTTCCCCCCACTGCCTTCAAAATCGTATATACGTTGTAGGTAACTTTATATCTCTTTCCATTAACATTTACCATATTTCTTAATACTTTTAAGTTTACTTTATCGGGTATAAATCATAACTTAAACACAATTTCTTAAAAAATTCTTCATCAATTTAATCATTCACAAATAAAATTCCTTCTAAGCAATTTTATCTAACATTAAACCTGCTAAAGCCGATCTTTTGTTTAATTCTGCTCAAATATTTAGTTTTTCAGATTTAACTAGATAGTCCTTAAATTTTTTCCAATCTTGCGACACCTTCTCCTCCCTCTGGTCTCGGATTCTGGCGGTCAGTTCTGCGAGTTCCATGTATTCCATTAACTTCATCTGCCATTCTTCCACTGTTGGGATCTCTTCACCTTTCCAGTTTCTTGCAAGTAAAATTCTCGCTGCTGTTGTGGCATACATAAAAAATATTCTGTCCTGACTGGGTATCTCTTCATTGGTCATGCTCAAAAGAAATGCCTCTGGTTTCTTACTAAAGGTAATTTTCATTACCTTTTTAAGCTCATTATAAATCTTATCCCAGAAGGCCTTTACCCCTGGACACGACCACCACATATGAAAAAAAGTACCTTTCGAAGATTTACATTTCCAACACACATCCGACATTTTAGAATTCATCTTAGCTATCTTAACTGGTGTCAGATACCATCTATACATCATTTTCATTATATTGTCTCTTAAACTATTACATGCAGTAAATTTGATACCTTTCTGCCACAATCTCTCCCAGTCATCCATCATAATATTATGACCCACATCTTTTGCCCAATCTATCATTGTCGATTTAACCAATTCATCTTTCGTATGCCACTCTAGCAACAAATTATATATCTTGGAAAGGTTTTTAGAGTTCGATTCAATCAGTTCTGTTTCCAGTTTTGATTTTTCCACTTGAAAACCAATTTTCTTGTCTAATTTAAATGTTTCATGAACCTGATGATATTGCAGCCAGTCGGGGACTTGATTTTTAACTTGATCATAGCTTTTCAGCTTAAATGAGTCACCTTCTCGCTGCAATATATCCATATATCTTAACCAACTTGCAGACATATTCGGTCTCTTGTAAGCCTTGGCTTCCACTGGTGAAATCCATCTAGGAGTCTTTCTCTCTAACAAGTCTTTATACCTTATCCAAACCTGATACAAAGCTTTCCTAACTATATGGTTCTTGAAAGATTTGTGGATTTTAGCCTTGTCATACCAAAGGTATGCATGCCAACCAAACATATTGTCAAATCCTTCCAAGTCCAACACATCCACGTTGTCCAATTTAAACCAGTCCTTCAACCAGCAAAAGGCCGCTGCTTCAAAGTAGATCTTTAAGTCCGGCAGGGCAAAGCCTCCTCTCTCTTTGGAATCTGTCAGAATCTTAAACTTGATTCTAGGCTTTTTTCCTTGCCATATAAACTTCGATAGGTCCCTTTGCCATATCTTAAAACAATCTAATTTGTCCAAAATTGGTATGGCTTGGAATAAGAACAGCATCCTTGGTAAGACATTCATTTTAATAGCTGCTATTCTTCCCATTAACGACAGTTTTAATCTTGTCCATATTTCCATGTCTTTCTTTATCTCCATCCACAATTTTTCATAATTGTCTTTGTACAGGTTCAGATTTTTTGCTGTAAGATTGACACCTAGATATTTTACGGTCTTAACAAAATTAAGTCCAGTGCACTCTTTTAATCTCTGTATCTGCCCTAAACTCATGTTCTTACTCAATACTTTGGTTTTCTGCTTATTTAATTTGAAACCAGCTACACGTCCAAAAAGTTCAATTAATTCCAAGGCTTTGGGGACACTGCTTTCAGGTTCCTGTAGGGATAGCATCAAATCATCCGCAAAGGCACGTAGTTTATATTCTTTCTCTCCCACCCTAATTCCTTTTATCTGTTTATCTTTTCGTAACATATTTAAAAGAACCTCCAGGACCGTAATGAATAATAACGGGGAGATAGGGCACCCTTGTCTTGTTCCTTTCTCAACTTCAATTTCCTCCGATATCACACTGTTTATTATTATTTTCGCTCTTTGCTCTGTGTAAATGGCATTGATGCCATTTAAAAATCTTTCTCCAACTCCCATCTTTTCCAGATTCTTTTTCATAAATGTCCAAGATACATTGTCAAAGGCTTTCTCCGCATCTATAAACAATAGTGCTGCATCTGTATTAATGTTTCTTTCCAGTTTTTCTAAAATATCCACAATGATTCTTGTGTTATTATTTATTTGTCTTCCTGGAAGGAAACCTGCTTGATCTTTATGAATGTACTCTTTCAGCACTCTTTTTAATCTTGTAGCCATAACATTCGCAAAAATTTTGTAGTCCACATTTAGGAGGGAAATTGGGCGATAATTTTTCATTAGAGTTTTATCTGTCTCTGGTTTTAGAATCAGTGTGATAAAGGCTTCTTTCCACGTCTCTGGTGCCCTATCTCCTTCTAATATTTTATTGCAAATTTCTTTCAGAGGCTGTGATAGCCAATCTTTCAGAGTCTTATAATACTTTGCTGTCAGTCCATCTGGTCCTGGGGCCTTTCCTAGTTGCATGTTGTTAATCGCCTCCTCTATCTCTTGAATTGATATCGGGTGGTTGAGAATTACTAGTTTTTCTTCTGGGACTTTTTGCAATCCATTTTTTCCCAGAAATCGACCTATCTCTGGTTCTTCTATCTTCTCCTCCTTGTACAGTTGCTTATAGAATTTTTGAAAACACCATCTGATTTCCTCAGGATTCTCCACAATTTTTCCATTTACTACTAAATTGCTGATGACATTTGCTTTCTGTCTTTTCTTTAACTGCCAAGCTAGTAGTTTTCCACATTTATTTGCAGATTCAAATGTTCTTTGTTTCATCATTTTCACTTTCCATTCAATATCTTGGTTCACAATTTTTGCATATTGGGATTGCAAGTATTTAATCTCCTTTTGAATTTTTAAACATTTAGGATGTCCTCTTAATTCTTTTTCCTTGACTTTGATCAATTTCAACAATCTTTCCATTTCCACATTTTGTAATTTTTTCTTTCTTGCTTTTTCGCTTATAAGGAATCCTCTCATTACCGCTTTACTTGCATCCCAAACGATTCTCTTTTCCACTTCTGAGTTCCAATTTATTTGAAAGTACTCTTTCATCTTTTTTACAGCTCTTTCTGCCAGCTTGGTGTCTCTCATCAATGCGTCGTCCATTCTCTACCTAAAAGAATCCTTGGAAACCATTTTTAGGGTTACCTGCACCGGATTATGGTCTGAATATGTTTTTGGGTCGATTTCTGCTTTTTGTATTTTCGGTGCCAATTCATTCGGTATCCAAATATAGTCTATCCTCGACCATGACTGCTGCGATTCACTGAAGTAAGTTGCCTCTGTTTCGGTGGGGTTTTTTATCCTCCAAGAATCCACCAAATTCAAATTGTCCACCATTTCAAAAAAAGTCCTTGGTAGTTTCCCATCGTTTGTTAATTTAGTTCTTTGAGATCTGTCCATTAACGTGGAAACTGCACCGTTGAAATCTCCTAGGCAAACTATTTTGTAATCCAAATAGTCCAGCAGCAGATCATGTATATTCTTATAAAAGATTGACTTTCCATCATTTGGTGCATAAAGTCCCAGAATTAGGAATTTTTCGCCTTGTACTTTTATTTCTATTGCGATGTATCTCCCTTCTTCATCTTTAAATAACTGTCTTGGGCTGTATTTTTCCTTTGCGTATATTACCACTCCTCTCTTCTTGACTTTATCTGATGATATGAATTCTTGGCCTAATTTTTTGTTCTGTAGTAATCTTCTGTGTCGTCGAACTATATGAGTCTCCTGTAGACATATTATATCTAAATTCTTCTTTTCCAAATTATAAAAAACTCTCTTTGGTCTCTGGTTCAATCCCCTGACATTCCATATCATCAATTTGAGCGCCATTTTCCTTAACTTATTTTAATCGCCTCCTCCAGACGCCTCTGCTTTCTTGCCTTCCTCTGGGTCCTTTTCACTTGGTCCTGGTACCCCCGGCGGTATCTAGGGGTAAATTTGACTCCGAAGAACCTAAACCTGTTCAAGGACAATTATGAAAAATTATGGAATGAGGTAAAAAGAGACTTGGAGATATGGTCAAGGTTGAAACTATCTTTGATGGGCAGAATTTCTGCCATAAAGATGAATGTGCTACCAAAGATGCTGTTTTTATTCCAAGTGATACCAATTATAGACAAGTTGGACTGTTTTAGGAAATGGCAAAAGGACCTGTCTAAATTTATATGGCAGGGGAGGAAACCCAGAATAAAATATAAAATTCTGACAGATTCCAAGGAAAGAGGGGGATTCGCCCTTCCAGACTTAAGGATTTACTTTGAAGCAGCAGCCTTTTGTTGGTTGAAGGATTGGTTCAAGTTAGAAAATACAGATGTATTGGACTTGGAGGGACATGATAATGTATTTGGATAGCATGCTTATCTTTGGTATGACAAGGTAAAGGCCCACAAAGCTTTTAAGAATCACATTATTAGAAAGGCCTTGTATCAGGTTTGGATGCGGAACAAAGACTTACTAGAGAAGAAGACTCCTAGATGGATATCCCCAGTAGAGGCTAAGGCTTATAAGAGGCCAAATATGTCTGCAAGGTGGCCAAAATATGCTGATATACTGCAACAAGAAGGTCAGACTTTTAAGTTGAAAAGTTATGAGCAATTGAAGGAGGAGGTTACCGACTGGTTGCAGTATCACCAAATAAATGAAATTTTTAAGGTGGATAGGAAAATTGGCTTTCAATTAGAAAAATCTAAGTTGGAGACAGAATTAATTGAACAGAACTCTAAAAACCTTTCCAGAATGTATAACTTGTTGCTAGAGTGGCATACGAAAGATGAAATGGTTAAGTCAGCAATGACAGACTGGGCGAAAGATGTTGGACACAATATTATGATAGATGACTGGGAGAAGCTATGGAAGGAAGGTATCAAATTTACTGCATGTAATGTATTAAGAGAGAATATTATGAAAATGATATATAGATGGTATTTAACACCAGTGAAGCTAGCTAAGATGTATCATGGGTCAAGCAATTTATGTTGGAAATGTAAAAAAGTAGAAGGTACCTTCTATCACATGTGGTGGACGTGCCCCAAAGTGAAGGCTTTCTGGGAGAAAATCTATAATGAACTTTAAAAAGCGATGAAAGTTACTTTCATTAAGAAACCAGAGGCCTTCCTGCTGGGCATGACCAATCATGAGATACCCAGGAAAGATAAAGTGTTTTTTATGTATGCCACAACAGCTGCTAGAATTTTGATTGCAAAAAATTGGAAAGGGGAAGAGCTCCCGACAGTAGAGGATTGGCAGATGAAGCTAATGGACTTTATGGAACTCGCAGAACTGACCGCGAAACTCCGAGACCAGAGGGAGGAGAAGGTGCAAGAAGACTGGAAGAAATTTAAAGAATATTTAAAACATCGTGAAAAATTGGACATTTGAAGCAAAATCAGTGAATATGTGGCTTTAGTTATATAATGTTAGATTAAAATAGTATAGAAGAAGTACTGTATATGGAATTTTTATATCATTATGGTTAGTAATAAGTTAATTTAGATAAGTTAAGAGGTTATTTGATTTGGATTAAGAATTATGGTGAATGAATGATAAAATAGTTACAAAGTTACTAAAGTAAATTAGAACTGAACGCAGAGGAGAGAACGGGGGAAGTCCCCAACTAAGATTTGAAATTAGATTTAAATAATAATTATTGCAGTGTTCCAGTGTTCGTATGTTAGGTATGTATAAGTTCTTTTTTCTTTTTTCTTTGTTTTTGTTATTGTAATTGTAGTGTTGTTATATTTGTATTGTATGGTTTGTATGGTTTCTTTGTTGTCTAATGTGGAAACCAATAAATTCTTTTTTTAAAAAAATAAATAAATAAATAAAAGTTGCCGCACCGCACGGAAGGGGTGCTGGCACACATGCGCAGTCCACCCAGGAGGCTGTGCACACGTTGTGACGTCACGACACATGCTACCCGGGGGGGGGGGTGTGCCTTCACGTTTGCCGCCCTGGGCGGCAAAGCGGCTCGCTACACCGCTGCAGCACAAGATATTATGGGCTGTCACTGGATGACATCGCGGAAGTTCGTTGCCTCAGGAGAATGAGGAAAATCCTCAGGGATTTTGACAAATAGAAGCATGATTACAGGTTGTCGCACCAACAGGGTAAAGAACAGCTTCTATCTGTGGGCTGTTAGGCTTCTGAATGAAAAGATAACAACAGGGCAAGTGACATTTGGGTTAGGTTGGTGTGCGTCAGTAAACGAGGAGAATTAAGAGAGCTGAGTGGGGATGCTCGTGTAATATCACTGTATACAAGCTGTACAAATGACAATAAAGTATTTCAATTCAATTCAATTCAATAAGCCACTCCCTTAAAATTCTGCAGGCACTCACACCCGTTCCGTTTTATGTCTGTTTCAGCAGCAATATCATAAAAGTCAATTTTTTTTAAGGTCACGAATTTAAGTTTCACTTTAACTTCTCACAGTTGGAATTGGGGGGGGGGGAATGTGGCTTATATTTGGGCCAATATAGTATATTGGAGAATATTGCATGCAAGAATACTGCTGTGTTTTCACGAGGACTTCACAAACGGATGCAGACATGTGGAAAAGTTAAGATTTGAAAAATAAGAGGGCAACTGGAATGGAATCCCCACATCCCCGTGAGGTATTGTGGGAGGCTGAAAGGGTGTTATATTCACTGCCTAGAGTGATGCTGCTGCCGTCAGATAAGCCCACCAGGGCACACTCTGCCCATGACCCCTTCAAACATAGTCTAGTTTTTGGGACCCTTGACATAGAAATGGGGAGAGGGGGGCTGCCTCTTCTGCAAGCAGCAGTGTGACTCTGGAAGAGAGGCTCCACTTGGAGTCTACCTTGCTCAGGTGCTGCAGGTATTTCCAGAAGTTCTGCAAGTCACAAGAAAGAATCCCCTGATGCTTTAAAAAATAATCATAATTCACCTCTGCCATACTAATATTGGCCACCTGATGGCAAACTCTGAACATAAACCAATTTCTCTGTGGAAACTGTGCATCAGGGTCACACACAATAAATAGTATTTATTATGTCCGAAATAATGTACCATTATTTATATTGATGGCCTTGTTAATGTTTCCAGGGAGTGCAAAGAAAAAAGAAAAAAAAAACACTTGCAGATGGAAAGCAAACCTGCAGGGAGAGGGAGTTTCTGCTCCCCACTCCCCCCCCCCCCGCCAGGTAGAGTCAATTTTGTATGCACATCCTTTGTGAACAGGGCCAGGTGGCGCTGGGTGGAACTGGCAGTGGCACTATTGAGAAGCTGTTGGTGCTGAGGCTTGCAAAATGCCCTGCTTTGTGCTTTTCAGAACTTCTGAGTGGTCAGCGGGTACTCGAATGACCTCCTTTTCTATTTCATTTTCTCTCTCTCTCTCTCTCTCTCTCACACACACACACACACTCTTGGTTGCTTTTGTCTGAGTTGATGGCTTTAAATAAATCAAAAGGCTCCATGTTCCACCCTGCCTAGCTCCTCAAGTGCCAAAAGACAGCCTTTTCTCCCCACAATAAATGCCAGTCGCTCTGCTCCCTTGGTAGAGCTGAAGTGCTCTCCCTTAACATCGAAGACGAAGAACAGACTCCATTTGAACATCTCTCCCGAATCACAATTGATCAGGAATATGAAGACGAGCAGCAAAGTTTGACCATCGTTTCCAGGCCTTTGACTGAACCCAAAGGGTGCTCATCAATGGCTCCTCTTCACCCTGGAGAGAAGTGACTAGTGGGGTGCCACAGGGTTCTGTCTTGGGCCCAGTCTTATTCAACATCTTTATCAATGACTTGGATGATGGGCTTGAGGGCATCCTGATCAAGTTTGCAGATGACACCAAATTGGGAGGGGTGGCTAATACCCCAGAGGACAGGATCACACTTCAAAATGACCTTAACAGATTAGAGAACTGGGCCAAAGCAAACAAGATGAATTTTAACAGGGAGAAATGCAAAGTACTACACTTGGGCAAAAAAAATGAAAGGCACAAATACAGGATGGGTGACACCTGGCTTGAGAGCAGTACATGTGAAAAGGATCTAGGAGTCTTGGTAGACCACAAACTTGACACGAGTCAACAGTGTGATGCAGCAGCTAAAAAAGCCAATGCAATTCTGGGCTGCATCAATAGGAGTATAGCATCTAGATCAAGGGAAGTAATAGGACCACTGTTTTCCGCTCTGGTCAGACCTCACCTGGAATACTGTGTCCAGTTCTGGGCACCACAGTTCAAGAAGGATACTGACAAGCTAGAGGAGGGCAACCAAAATGGTCAAAGGCCTGGAAACGATGCCTTATGAGGAACGGCTTAGGGAGCTGGGTATGTTTAGCCTGGAGAAGAGAAGGTTAAGGGGTGACATGATAGTCATGTTCAAATATATAAAAGGATGTCATATAGAGGAGGGTGAAAGGTTGTTTTCTGCTGTTCCAGAGAAGCGGACAAGGAGCAATGGATTCAAACTACAAGAAAGAAGATTCCACCTAAACATTAGGAAGAACTTCCTGACAGTGAGAGCTGTTCGGCAGTGGAATTTGCTACCAAGGAGTGTGGTGGAGTCTCCTTCTTTGGAGGTCTTTAAGTGGAGGCTTGACAGCCATCTGTCAGGAATGCTTTGATGGTGTTTCCTGCTTGGCAGGGGGTTGGACTGGATGGCCCTTGTGGTCTCTTCCAACTCTATGATTCTATGGTTCTATGAATGCCTTAAGTAGCCAATACCTGTTGTGAAGAGCAGCACTGGGAAGCAGGATGGCAGTGCTCTGTGCACCCCTTCATCTGCCCTGCACTCACTCGGTAGGTTCTCAGGGAAGGGAGAGCAAAAGGGAAGACAGGGGCTTCTCTTGGCCTTTTCGAAAGAGGGTGTGCCAGTAAACAGGCAGTTCAAGGCCCCATTCACACCATATGTTTAAAGCACTGTGGTATCACTTTCAGCAGTCATGCTTCCCTCAAAAGTTCTGGAAAATGAGGTTTGATAATAATAATAATAATAATAATAATAATAATAATAATAATAATAATAATAATAATTTGTACCCCACCCATCTGGCTGGATTTCCCCAGCCACTTTGGGCAGCTTCCAACAAAAATCAAATACATTAAAATATCACACATTAAAAGGGCTGTTAAGAGTGCTCAGAGTTGTTAGGAGGTTCAACATCATCATCATCATCTTTTAAAAAAAATTTGTACCGCACCCAGCTGCTCTGGGGGGCTTACAGAATATACAAAAACATAATAAAAAATTAAACATTAAAAACTTTGCTTTACAAGGTTGCCTTCAGATGTCTTCTAAAGGTTGTGTGGTTGTTTATCTCCTTGACATCTGATGGGAGGGCGTTCCACAGGGTGGGCACCACTACCAAGAAGTCCTTCTGCCTGGCTCCTTGTAGCTTCACAGTTAGGGAACCAGCGGAAGATCCTTAGAAGAGGACCTCAGTGTCCAGGCTGGATGATGAGGGAGGAGATGCTCCTTCAGGTCTACTGGGCCAAGGCCGTTTAGGGCTTTAAAGTTCAGCACCAACACTTTGAATTGTGCTTGGAAACATACTGGGAGCTAGTGTAGATCCTTTAGGACCAGTGTTATATAGTTCCAGTGGCTGCTCCCAGTCACCAGTCTAGCTGCCGCATTCTGGATTAGTTGTAGTTTCTGAGTCACTTTCAAAGGTAGTCCCACATAGAGTGCATTGCAGAAGTCCAAGTGGGAGATAACTAGAGCATGCACCACTCTGGCGAGACAGTGCGCAGGCAGGTGGGGTCTCATCCTGCATCCCAGTTGGAGCTGGGAGACAGCTGCCCTGCCCTTCAGGAACACAGTTGACCAATTCAGGACCAGGGAGTCTTCCTCATGGAGCTACAGTTCCCAGTGTGATTTAACCATCAGTCCCTCTTCCCCAGGGAACTGTGGAAATCATAGTTCTGTGAGGGGAAAACAACCCTCACTCATGCACGAGTTAGCAGGGCAGCTCATATGGCTTCCCAGGGTTGAGGGCTGCTGCCAGTCAGCAAGAATTGCTTGGCTCTGCCTCTTATGACCTCTGGCTCCCTGCTCTTCACCCTTCCAGCCCAAATGGGCACCAGTCACAGCTGCCATCCATCCATTTTTCATTAATTGAAAATAGCTGGGATGGGGGAAACATTGGGATTATATTTCTGGACACAGCATAGGCCTCAAAGTGCCCTGTGACAAATTTGGGATGCCTCCTGAGCCAGCCATCAGACCAGCTCAAGGGCACTGCATACAGGCGCAACGGCTGCACCACATAAACACAGATGCCATTTTGATGCAATTAGTAGTCTGCCTCTTTCTGAAGGATGGAGTCTCCTGTATTTGTTTCGCTAATTGCTCCCTGCTTTTTTGATGTTGCTGTGTTTGCTTTTTTTCTAGATGAAAAGGTAAAACTCAGTCCCCAGAACATTCTGAAACTGATAATCTCCAGTGCTGTAAGGAAACAGAAATGAGACGCCTCTCTCTCTGATCCATAATTTGTCAATTAATCACCTCATTAGGAAGGAACACCAAGAATAAATTGGAGTGGCTTGGGCAAAGTTTAACATTCAGGCTGGCATTGCAACTTACTGAAAAAGAACACTCATTATAGACAGCTGTTAATACTCTCTCTCTCTCCCCACCCCAACACCTGAAATACAGTTTGATCTTAATTTTAGTGGAACAGGTGAATACTTCAGGTAGATATTAATTTGTAATGGATAGTGGTAGTTTAATTTGTATGTGGTTGGCAGATTTTTTGCTTTTAATGTAAATAGTTGTGAGGTATAAAAACAGAAGCATAGTAAGTACGGGTGTAGTGGGGGGCAGATCTGGGACTTTTTTTCTTAACCAGGCTTTCATGTTTCCCCAATATTTGTGACACACCAGAAGTCTGTAGATGAGGACAATAACCAAGAAAAGAATGACTATGTCTTTCCTTTGCTTGGTTGGTGTTTTACTGCTTCTTAAAAAGGTAAAGGGACCCCTGACCATTAGGTCCAGTCGCGGATGACTCTGGAGTTACGGCGCTCATCTCGCTTTACAGGCCGAGGGAGCCGGCGTACAGCTTCCAGGTCATGTGGCCAGCATGACTAAGCCGCTTCTGGCGAACCAGAGCAGCGCACCGAAACACTGTTTACCTTCCCACCGGAGCGGCACCTATTTATCTACTTGCACTTTGACGTGCTTTCGAACTGCTAGGTGGGCAGGAGCTGGGACCGAGCAACGGGAGCTCACCCCATCACGGGGATTCGAACCGCCAACCTTCTGATCAGCAAGCCCTAGGCTCTGTGGTTTAACTTCTTACTAGGAGTTTAAACCCTAAACACTTCTTTGAAAGATTGATTGCATTTCTACTTAAAAGTTTAGTGTTGCATTTCAGCAACACTAGATCTCTTGTTGAAGCTTAGTGGGCTGTGTCCAAGTAAGTTCCACTCCAAGTAGACCCATTCAGTGGTGGTTGACACCCACTGGGCAGAGGGTAAGGAGCCCAACCATTGGTGGAGGCAGAGCCAGTGGGAAGCAGAGCCAGCTTTTCTCCCCCCCCCCTCCACTGCCCTCCTCCTCCTTCTGGCTGAGTTGCACCAGGGCAGCACCTGAGACTGAGGAGGAGGAAGCAGACAGGCAGGCAGGGCCACCCCCTGGCAAGTAAGATGGCAGGGAGGCGAGGGCTGGCAGAGGACAGACGTAAGTTGGCGGGCAGTGCTTCATTTGCCCTGATGGATGCATAGAAATGTATGAGCCAAAAGTGAGCCCCGTCCAAAGGATCTACTCTGAGTAGGACTAGCACTGGATTCAGCCCAATGTGTTTTGCAAGTGGAATCTGTACTGTCAGCACCACTGAGTTTAATGGAGCGTGGCTGCAGGGACCGTCAGATTGAGCCTCTGCATTTCAGCATTCGAGACTACACAACTGTGTAAAACTATTTGAATTCACCAATCAGTTGTTGTAAGAATTTTTAAGGTATTTTATTTATATATAATAATTGTTATTAATGTACCAAAACAAATAAGGCCACATGTCTGAAAAGCAGCACAGGAGGACAGGCCTCACTCCATTTTGACTCCCAACTGACCAAGTATTTCTTTGTCTCAGGAACAAAGGGGGGGTTGCCCTCCAGCTACTCAGCAGCCCTCTGCCTGAGTGATAATCTCTGGCATCCTGATACCTGTGTCAGACAAAAGGGTGTGATTAACTTGGCTGGGATATAAGGAAATGTAAATATCTTTTGTTTCACCTTATGGGTTTTTGGTGGAGAGGAGACATGGGGGCAGGGTCCAAGATGCTCAGATCACTGTTACCTACCAGACCCTCCCAATTTGTGATGTAATTCTAATGTATGGCGGGGTGGTCTTGAGCTGGAGGGGGGGCAATTTCAAAAATCTATATAGGAGCTTGCGCGCCTTTGTTCGGGGTCTTTTGCTTGCAAAAACACCCTGCTGCAGCAGTTTCTAATAAAGGGCTACCACCTTGCTTTGGGAGATTCTGCATCGTCTCTATTTTATTCATAAGTGCTCTTGAGAGGAGGGGAGCCCTACTAAGGCTCTTCCCCGGGTTCGTGGACTCCCTTCTGGGGTTGAACCTAATTTTTATAACACAGTCAATCAATCAATCAATCAATCAATCAATCAATGGAAATGGCTAAGGCTTAAGGCTCATCCAGACTTCCTTTTGTGCCACGTTTCTAGGCACAGGTCTGTGCTTTAAACTGTCATGTCCGAACACTTACTTTTTGCCCCAGTGCTTTCCCCACAAAACCCCGCTATTTGCTGCCAAATCAGAGCAAATGGCAATCCAGTGAAAACCTGAACTGCCGTTTGTTCTGATTCAGCATTGACTGAAGTGGGGGTGTTCGGGTGTGTGTGTGGATGCCTGGGCAATAAAGGGGGGAAAGGTGCTCAGACCCAGCTCATGAGGTTTAAAAGCTAACAATGCAAATGCTTTTATAATACATGATTATGCTTTTTGTTTGGGAATATTGAATATACCCAAATGTGTACATTACTTTAAATTAATGATGTGCATAAAAATTATTTGCTTCACCCTCCTCTTGTTTGTTGTTTTTGTTTTTCTCTTTTCTGTCAATCAATGAGAAAAGAAATTGCATTTCAAAATTACCAAAAGGGAGATAAAATGTTGGTGAAGTTGTAATTGGTGATGGGTTTGAGATGCCATTACTTTACTTTCGCAGCGGCTGAGGAATATTTGTGAATGTGCTTGCTAGGAGTCTTGCAAACCTCAACAGGAGACGTTGGGGGCCCCATTGTAATGTTTTTAAAACGATTCTAGAAAATTAGCCCTTTTCCAGGGCTTAGGGATGCCACTGAGAGCCCCAGCGCCTCTTCTAGCCAGGAGTGACAAACAGGGAGCCTGGCTTAGGGATGTTGCTGAGACTCTGCGCTCACCTTGCCCAGCTGGTCAGGAGGGAGTCACGCCATTTCCATCGCCCCAGTTGAGCAGAGGGGTGAAACACAAGGAGGGCAGGAGGAGGCTTGGGGTGCCGAAGTTCTTATGCTGGGGGAGAAGCCAGAAGGGGACACTCCCGGATTCTGCCAGCGACTGAGACAGACATACATTTTGTAGCTCTGCACTGTAAATAGTTTGCACAATAAAACTGCAAAAGACTGTTTGGGCTCCTGCTCCGTTACTCGTGAGGCACCATCACGCACACGCACACACACACACACACACACACACAGGACTTGTTTCCAAAACATTATACTTGCAAAATCCCTTCCTTCTAATATGGTCACATCATCATGACAGCTTGCAGCCAACAAGAAATGGCACCTGATTTTGGCTTTTAAGCATGAAAATGTCTTTGAAATCTGGTTTTGAAACCCAGTATGGAACTCGGGGGGGGGGGAGAAAACATTTGAAGACATGTCTTGGAAAAAAGAAATGCATATTTTTGTTGGGGGATAACTCTGAGGGAAGGTGGAGGGCTGTCTCACACACTCCTCCTTTACTGACTGCTGTTGCAAGGGGCACTATAAATACACAGAGTGATTTATAAAGATGAGAGAACCTTGGCAACCAAAGAGGCACTTTGTTCCCACCCACCCTGCATGCTTATTCATTGAACAGGAATTGAGGACAGAGAATTTATTTTGATTGCTAGAAACACAGGAAGCTGCCAAGGCTTTGTGTAACTCAGTGTTGTCTTATCTCCCCACTTCCGTATCTCTTCTACCCTCCGTGAGCCAGGTTTGACAGGTGAGCAGGTACGTTGCAAGCCCCAAGTTCAGGTGATCCTCAGGGTTTGCAAAACCCTGTGTGCAGGGCTCTGCAGCTGCTGCCAATCAGCTACTCAGCAGCGCTGGCAAACTCCTCCTAAGATCCAGCCATTCCTTTACTTCCACACACCTGTTATCATTTTTTTAAAAAATAAATAAATCTTTATTTACAATCTTATAATTATTACAATACTTTTCATACATCAAAATCATACAGTAAATTAAATCACATTGTAATTCTTCCTTACACAATTTTCTTTCTTTATCCCACCACCAAAACCCCCTCCCCACACCCCTCTGACTTCCCTCCGTCACCAATTTGACTTTCACAAAAAAAGAATGTTGTAAACTTACTCTTGCATTCCAGATTTCCCTTTATATTAATTTATATATTGATTCACCTAATTCATTTCTAAATTTTCTTATTTAATGCATATCTCTTAATCAAGGCATGATAGTATAGAATCACAGAATCCTAGAGTTGGAAGAGACCCCAAGGGCCATCCAGTCCAACCCCCTGCCAAGCAGGAAACACCATCAAAGCATTCCTGACAGATGGCTGTCAAGCCTCTGCTTAAAGACCTCCAAAGAAGGAGACTCCACCACACTCCTTGGTAGCAAATTCCGCTGCCGAACAGCTCTCACTGTCAGGAAGTTCTTCCTAATGTTTAGGTGGAATCTTCTTTCTTGTAGTTTGAATCCATTGCCCCGTGTCCGCTTCTCTGGAGCAGCAGAAAACAACCTTTCACCCTCCTCTATATGACATCCTTTTATATATTTGAACATGGCTATCATATCACCCCTTAACCTTCTCTTCTCCAGGCTAAACATACCCAGCTCCCTAAGCTTTGATGGGGTTACACTTCCTCTGAAGGAGCAGGTTCGTAGCCTGGGGGTTCTCCTAGATCCTTTGCCATCACTTGAGGCTCAGGTGGCCTCAGTGGCGCAGAGTGCCTTCCATCAGCTTCGGCTGGTGGCTCAGCTATGCCCCTATCTGGTCAGGGTTAGCCTAACTACTGTTGTCTATGCTCTGGTTACCTCATGGTTAAATGACTGCAATGCGTTACACGTAGGGCTGCCTCTGAAGACGGTTCAGAAACTTTAGCTAGCGCAGAATTCAGCGGCCAGGTTGCTCACTGGAGCAAGACGGTCTGAGCATATTACACCAATTCTGGTCTGACTGCACTGGCTACCCATTAGTTTCCTGGCCCAATTCAAAGTGCTGGTTTTGACCTATAAAGCCTTCAAGGCTCAGGACTGCAATACCGCCTCTTTCAATATGGTTCCATACCAGGTTCCATACCTGGACCCTGAGATCATCTTCCAAGGCCCTTCTTTGTGTGCCTCCTCCTCAAGAGGCCCGGAGGGTGGCAACATGAGAACGGACCTTCTCTGCAGTGGCTCCCTGTCTGCACAATGCTCTCTCCATGGGAAGTGTGCCTGGCGCCTTCATTGTGCACCTTTAGGTGACAGGTTCCTTTTTAACCAGGCCTTTGGTTGATCCGATTTACATCCTATGCCCTTTTAAAACGTAGTTCTTTTTTTAGGGGGGTGTTTATAGGGTTGTTGTTTCTATTTTGATTATATATTTTGTGGTTTTATATTTTGATTTTGTTCTGTGAACTGCCCTGAGACCTCCGGGTACAGGGCAGTATATACATGCAATAAATGATGATAATAATAATAATACCAGCTGAGTGTTACACCCCTGCTAATGGCATGATTTTGAAATTAGAAAGAGCACCAGAAATTCTTCAATCATAAGGAAAACATGTGGAGGCAGTGCTTTTTTTCTTAAAAAAATGTTTAGGGGTTCTCATTTTGACTCAAGAAAATCACCATTTTGTAGTTCAAATTGGGAAAAATAAATACAGTAAATGGACAAAAGTACAAAGATTCACAAAATGTTTAGGGGTATGCGTACCCCTGCATCCCCCCAGAAAAAGCACTGCGTGGAGGCATGTGCAGATAGCCAGGAGAAGCTGGGTCAAAATGTTGGGGTGAGACAGGAACCACCAGGCAAGAACACACAGGTAGACAAAGGAACATGCGTAGATCTCTGCTTTTCACCATGCTGTCAAAATGGAAATACAGTGGTACCTCGGGTTAAGAACTTAATTCGTTCCGGAGGTCCGTTCTTAACCTGAAACTGTTCTTAACCTGAAGCACCACTTTAGCTAATGGGACCTCCTGCTGCCACTGCGCCGCCAGAGCACAATTTCTGCTCTTATCCTGAAGCAAAGTTCTTAA
Organism: Lacerta agilis; assembly: GCF_009819535.1. Lineage (NCBI taxonomy): Eukaryota > Metazoa > Chordata > Lepidosauria > Squamata > Lacertidae > Lacerta > Lacerta agilis. The sequence goes on along the minus strand of NC_046319.1, from coordinate 389,206 downwards.
CCTGAAGCATTATTTCTGGGTTAGCAGAGTATGTAACCTGAAGTGTATGTAACCTGAGGTACCACTGTAAACAGCCTGTAGGTCACACAGAATAAATACTGGTATGTTGCAAAGTAGCTCAAACCACTGAGCAGGGAGCAGCAACTGACAACTGATTGGGAACAGGCCCTTTACAGCTTTTATTAGGGGAATAATAATAATAATAATAATAATAATAATAATAATAATAATAATAATTTATTTATACCCCGCCCATCTGGCCAGGTCTCCCCAGCCACTCTGGGCGGCCTCCAACAAATACCAAAATACAATACAAAGTCACAGTTTAAAAACTTCCCTAAACAGGGCTGCCTTTAGGTATTTTCTGAATGTCAGGTAGTTGTTTATTCCCTTGACTTCTGCTGGGAGGGCGTTCCACAGGGTGGCCGCCACTACCGAGAAGGCCCTCTGCCTGGTTCCCTGTAGTTTTGCTTCTCGCAGTGAGGGAACCGACAGAAGGCCCTCGGCGTTGGATCTCAGTGTCCGGGCTGAACGATGGGGGTGGAGACGCTCCTTCAGGTATACAGGACCGAGGCCGTTTAGGGCTTTAAAGGTCAACACCAACACTTTGAATTGTGCTCGGAAACATACTGGGAGCCAATGCAGATCTCTCAGGACCGGTGTTATGTGGTCCCGGCGGCCACTCCCAGTCACCAGTCTAGCTGCCGCATTCTGGATTAATTGCAGTTTCCGGGTCACCTTCAAAGGTAGCCCCACGTAGAGCGCATTGCAGTAGTCCAAGCGGGAGATAACCAGAGCATGCACCACTCTGGCAAGACAGTCTGCGTGCAGATAGGGTCTCAGCCTGCGTACCAGATGGAGCTGGTAGACAGCCGCCCTGGACACAGAATTAACCTGCGCTTCCATGGACAGCTGTGAGTCCAAAATGACTCCCAGGCTGCGCACCTGGTCCTTCATTCAGGACCAGGGAGTCCCCCACACCCGCCTGCCTCCTGTCCCCCCAAAACAGTACTTCTTTCTTGTCAGGATTCAACCTCAATCTGTTAGCCGCCATCCATCCTCCAACAGCCTCCAGGCACTCACACAGGGCCTTCACCGCCTTCACTGGTTCTGATTTAAAAGAGAGGTAGAGCTGGGTGTCATCTGCATATTGATAAACACCCAACCCAACCCCCCTGATGATCTCTCCCAGCGGCTTCATATAGATATTAAAGAGCATGGGGGAGAGGACAGAACCCTGAGGCACCCCACAAGTGAGAGCCCAGGGGTCTGAACACTCATCCCCCACCACCACTTTCTGAACACGGCCCAGGAGGAAAGAGCGGAACCACTGTATAACAGTGCCTCCAGCTCCCAACCCCTCTAGCCGGTCCAGAAGGATGTTATGGTCGATGGTGTCAAAGGCCGCTGAGAGATCCAGCAGAACCAGGAAACAGCTTTCACCTTTGTCCCTAGCCCGCCGGAGATCATCGACCAGCGTGACCAAGGCAGTTTCAGTCCCATGATGAGGCCTGAATCCTGATTGGAAGGGATCCAAATGGTCCGCCTCTTCCAGGCGTGCTTGGAGTTGTTCAGCAACCACCCGCTCGATCACCTTGCCCAAGAATGGTAGATTTGAGACTGGGCGATAGTTGGCCATATTGGCCGGGTCTAGAGATGTTTTTTTAAGAAGCGGTTTAATGACCGCCTCTTTCAGCGGGTCTGGAAAGATTCCCTCGCAGAGGGAAGCATTCACCACTGCGCAGAGCCCATCGCCCAGCCCTTCCCGGCTAGCTTTTATAAGCCAGGATGGGCAAGGATCAAGGAGACAGGTGGTCGGTTTCACTCGTCCAAGCAGGCTGTCCACATCCTCGGAGGTAACAGATTGGAATTGATCCCATGAAACATGACTAGACAGGGCTCTAGCACTCTCCCGCCCTGGCCCTGCTCCCACGGTGGAGTCTACCTCCTTCCGAATCTGAGCGACTTTATCTGCAAAAAACTTTGCAAAAGGGGGAAATTGATCCTGAGCTAACCGGAACAGAAATGCTCTTCTATTCTCTCTGGGTCCAATCCTTGTGTTAAAAAGTCAATCTTTAAAGACTGTTAGTTGGTCACACCGGAGTTCTAATGCAATGTGATCTCTCTCTCTCTCTCTCTCTCTCTCTCTCTCTCTCTCTCTCTCTCTCCACCAGAAGGCCTGTTGTGCCCATGAGATGCAGGAAGCAACATCTTTCCATCCTCATTGATAAGGCAGCCTTCTCCAGTCTGGTGCCCTCCAATGCTTGGGACTCCCATCTGCCCTGGTTAGCACAGCTAAAGGGCACCAATGGAAGTGTGTACTTCCTCCAATGTGGAAGGAGGGGAAGGGAAGGAGGGGAAGGGTTTTGCTCTCAACTTTCAACTGATTCCCAGATTCTTGCTCATCTGCATTGCCCACCTGCCGTAGGAACAATGAGGACAGCAGCACATGGTCTCCTCATTGGAAAGCTAGATTCCTAGTGTGCACATTCACACACTGTGGAAAGCCAATGAGACCAAGGGAAAGAAGCTGAGAATGATTAGTAAAGGTAAAGGGACCCCTGACCATCAGGTCCAGTCGTGTCCGACTCTGGGGTCGCAGCGCTCATCTCACTCTGTAGGCCGAGGGAACCGCCGTTTGTCCGCAGACAGATTCCAGGTCATGTGGCCAGCATGACTAAGCCGCTTCTGGCGAACCAGAGCAGCGCACGGAAACACCGTTTATCTTCCCGCTGGAGTGGTCCCTATTTATCTACTTGCACTTTGCCGTGCTTTCAAACTGCTAGGTGGGCAGGAGCTGGGACCGAGCAACGGGAGCTCACCCCGTCGTGGGGATTTGAACCGCCAACCTTCTGATCAGCAAGCCCTAGACTCTGTGGTTTAACCCACAGCACCACCTGAGAATGATTAGCTGCTTCCAAATTTATATGGGGCTGCAATCAGGCAGGTGGTGGATGAAAGCAGATTCACCCCCAGTGTGCAGAGGTCACCTTGAATTTGAAGCCCAGTGTGCCCAAGAGACAGAAGCTGAGAAATTGATTTTCTTACATATACATTACGCCTGCATTTTACACGTATTTAACCTGTGCAACTTCAATCGTATGTGGGTAAGATGGGTATGCTGTCATGAGATCTTGTAGGAAGTCGGATTACCCTGTGACATCTTGTGAGAGCAAGGCTGAGAGTTGAAAAGCTCTTTTGTGCAGGCTACCCACAAGTCGACCTGATGAGCAAAGAGCTTTTGGGCCTTGCTTCCTGGGCAAGGCCTGCTTCACATGCCAGCTCTGAGACTGATAGGGATGCTCTTTCTCCCTCCCTCAGCAGCCGCCTTGGTCAGGTCTATGAAGGTGTTTCTGCTCTTGGCATTTCTCCTGTAGCTGGCACAGTGAGGAAATAATGGTGCTCTGAGCTCTAAAGCTGCATTGTGACTCAGGATAGACACTGTCAATGAGTTACTGCAGTCTGTTGAAAACTACATGAGCAAAGGCTTTCCCCACGGTACTCAGCAAGGAGATTGCACAGTAGTTGTGGCAGTCTTGGAGGTCACTTTTGTTCTTGTAGCTTCACAAGTTGATTGTGTCCACAAGAACATGCTTGGCATCGTGAAATAGGACAGCTCATCCTCAGATGCCTTCCCTATAAAGAATGGTGTGAAACAGGGCTCTGTTCTTGCCCCAGCCCCCTTGGCAAATTCTCTCTGCTGCTCTCATATGCCTTCAGCTCAGATGAAGATGGTGTGTCCGGGGTGTCATCTAGCAGGAGCTGAGGGGCCCCCAAACAATTTTCAAGGAGGGGGATCGCCCCCTAAAAAATTCAGTGGCAGCTGTGTGTGCACACAGTGCAAGGTGCTCACCTCACTTGTGCATGCCATGTGAAATGCTTGTGTCACATGTGAAAGCCACTCAGCATACAAAGTGCCATGCACAAGTAATGTCCATATGTTACATGGCATGCACGTGCCATTTGGCAGCACCACCACCCCTCAATCATGGGAGCAAGCCAAGTGTGCTTGTGTGTACATCCATACAAGGAGCAACGGGGGTCTGTTCAACCTGGCACATCTCCACACCAAGACAAAAGTGTGGCAGGTCCTTATCCAAGAGATGTTGTTTGCAGATGACATATCCAGGGTCAGGACACTGCTAGCACTCCACACATCCACATTGATGACCACATGCTAGAGGTGGTAGACAATATTGTCTACCTCGGTTCCACCATAACCAACAATGTCTCCATTGACTCTGAGCTGGACAAGTGCATTGGGAAGGCAGCTACACCAATGGCTCACATCTTCAAAAGGGCATGGGAGAATGTGATGCCAACGTCCAATACCACAATGAAGGTTTATCAGGCTTGCATGTTGAGCGTGCTGCTTTATAGAAGTGAGTTGTGGGCAGATTACAACCATCAGGAGTGACACCTCAGTGCCTTCCAAATGTGCTGCGCCAGGAAGATTTTGGGTATGGAATGGCAAGGCAAATTTCCAAACAAAGATGTGCTCTCCCCAGCCCACATTCCCAGCATGCTTTCACTCCCATCTCAGCAATGTCTATGCTGGCTTGGTCATGTCCACAGAATGGAAGATGGCAGGATCCCCAAGGCACCAGGGCCATTGGTAGATCAATTCTGTGTTACAAAAACCTCACCCCCAAAGGCACACTCCTCCATTGTCTCCCTAGACAGATGGATGCAGGATATTTACAATGCAGACTTCCGCTTGAGGCGCCATGGATGATGGCTGAAAAATTCCATCGCTCCAACTCTCATGGGGTAATTAGAGGCTGAGATGGGAGTAATCAGCCTCCCAAATCTTCCCAGGGGTATGGGAAGACACTGCCTCATCCGCAGATGCCCATTAACTCGGCTTCAAATTCGGGGCTGGGGGGCACTGGATGCAAAGCCCCCGAGAGAGTTTGGCTCTCCCGGATGCTATCTTCGTGAGCGCAGCAAGTTCCATTTCTTAAGATGAAAAATTGGATTTAAGATTTGGACATGCTTTCAACAAGGAGGGATGAAATATTTTGCTAAACAACCCAGCCACTGAGGTGACAAAAAGAGACTGAGAGGACGGTTTAACATCTAATTGGTATGTGGGAATGGGACGGAAAGGGGTGTGTGTGAGCCTTCCTTGTTATTGTACTTTGTTCCATTATATTATATTACTGGGCAACCCCCCCCCCCAAGAACCACCATTTTCATCATTTATAACAAGCAAGATTTGAAAGTTTGGTATTTGTGGACATAATATGGCTTCAAAATTTTAAACTGTGTGGAAATGAAAATACTATATAATAAGGCATTTGATGTTTGATTTGCTTGGAAGAGGATAAAACGTTCTCCAATTCATTGATATCAGGCAGAAGCAGAACCTTGTTAGCCATTGGATGTTTTATTAAGGGATTTTGGACGGTTTCCTGGACATTTCTTGCTTTCTGGGGAGTGACACAGTTTTAATTAGGACATCCGCCATGTTGAAGATTGAGACCAGGCTGCAGAACTACAAAGCCATAGGGGAGGTGAGCCTTTAACATCTAATATCTAATTATATTTGTATGTCCAGCTTGACTTGGTAAACCTCCCCTGGAAAGCCGGTTTGGAAAAGTTATTGAGCAAACGCTCAGTTTGGATTCTATTGGAACTGTGTGAAGATGGCGGCTGCCAGCTGCAAGGATTTTTGGATTTGACAGAAGCACCAATGTGTGAGGAGGCACTGCAATTTATGGAGGAGAATCATAGACATTAAATCCACACAGTTGTTCGCTTGTGGGAACAACTCAGAGGCTGTGAAAGAATGAAGGATAATATCAGAAAGAATTAGGGGAATAATTGGAAATGACTATGGAATGTAACAGAAATTTGTTGATCAGAGCCCTCCAAGTTTGAAGCACGGGAAGTACAAATTTTTTTAATTTGGCAGAATATTTGGACTATTTGATATGTTTATGTATAATTTGGAACATTTAATGTGATTTGATTGGTTTGTTAAAGTGGAAAATTTAATAAAAATAAAGGATATTTACAATGCAGTCCAACCAACAATGCATGTTTGCTAGATAGGCATATGATAGGAGCTGAAGCTCACAGAGTTTTCCTGTAAGTTCCCTAGAGAGAACTCCGAGACCCACTCCCACAGTGCCCTGACAGAGTGAGGGCATTGCCACAGGTAATCTCTTCAACCTGCTCTTTGCTCTTTTCTCCTTCACCTTGTTCCATCAATGTGAGAACAGCTGCATGTCTGAGCTCCATTATTCAGGCACCATCTTAAACTGGACTTTGTAACTGGATTGCCACTTTAAGTCTGCCTGATCAAAGCTGCGGTATCTGTTACTCTTCAACAACAACAATTATTTCTACAGCCACTCTGGCTGACTTACAGCACACAAAAAAACATATTACCGGTAATACCTCAAACTGAAATGTAAAGTACTACACTTGGGCAAAAAAAAAATGAAAGGCACAAATACAGGATGGGTGACACCTGACTTGAGAGCACTACATGTGAAAAGGATCTAGGAGTCTTGGTAGACCATAAACTTGACATGAGTCAACAGCGTGATGCAGCAGCTAAAAAAGCCAATGCAATTCTGGGCTGCATCAATAGGAGTATAGCATCTAGATCAAGGGAAGTAATAGTACCACTGTATTCCGCTCTGGTCAGACCTCACCTGGAATACTGTGTCCGGTTCTGGGCACCACAGTTCAAGAAGGATACTGACAAGCTGGAACGTGTCCAGAGGAGGGCAACCAAAATGGTCAAAGGCCTGGAAACGATGCCTTATGAGGAACGGCTTAGGGAGCTGGGTATGTTTAGCCTGGAGAAGAGAAGGTTAAGGGGTGATATGATAGCCATGTTCAAATATATAAAAGGATGTCATCTGGAGGAGGGTGAAAGGTTGTTTTCTGCTGCTCCAGAGAAGCGGACACGGGGCAATGGATTCAAACTACAAGAAAGAAGATTCCACCTAAACGTTAGGAAGAACTTCCTGACAGTGAGAGCTGTTCGGCAGTGGAATTTGCTACCAAGGAGTGTGGTGGAGTCTCCTTCTTTGGAGGTCTTTAAGCAGAGGCTTGACAGCCATCTGTCAGGAATGCTTTGATGGTGTTTCCTGCTTGGCAGGGGGTTGGACTGGATGGCCCCTGTGGTCTCTTCCAACTCTATGATTCTATGATTCTATGATTCAAACATTGAAAGCTTCCTGATACAGAGCTGCCTGGGTGAGTAAATGTTATTTTTACCTTTTACAAGGTTGTTTGTGTGATCATTGTTTTAAGGGGGAGAAAAGGGGGAAATAGCTGGAGAATCCAGCCTGCCTTAAAGCATCCTGGATTACTTAAACTAAAAGGCTAAAACTGGCCTATCAAAGCTTCCCCTTTAAGCTGCAAAAGGATGCACTCTGCTGAGCTCAAGAACACGAGGAAGGAAGGATAATATCTAATAAATATATCCTCTCCTAGCATCTATGCACATCCCCAAAGCCAACAAACAGCTATAAGCATAACACAACTTTGGATATACGTGGGACTCAGCTATAGAGTTTCAAATACAGTGGTAACTCTAGTTAGGAACTTAATTAGTTCCGGAGGTCCGTTCTTAACCTGAAACTGTTCTTAACTAGAGGCGTGCTTTCGCTAATGGGGCCTCTTGCTGCCGCTGCGCCACCGGCACACAATTTCCGTTCTCATCCTGGGGCAAAGTTCTCAACTCGAGGTAACTCTTCCAGGTTAGCGGAGTTTGTAACCTGAAGCATTTGTAACCTGAAGCGTTTGTAACCTGAGGCATTTGTAACTCGAGGTACCACTGTATGACATTTTAAGTGTGTTTTACAAATGTGACACTAGATGGTGCTATAAATAATAATATAAATAAATAAAAAATTTATTTATACTCCGCCCTTCCCAGCCAGAAAACCGGGCTCAGGGCGGCTAACATCAATTAAAATCACAGCAAAAAACCCATAAAAACGATCAATTTAAAATAACAGATTAAAATACAAATTTAAAAATTCAATTAAAACTGCAGGTCTCAATTTCAAAATAACCCACCAATAAAAGATGAAGCATAAATATTAAACAGAAACCAACCCAAAGGCCAGGTGGAACAGCTCCGTCTTGCAGGCCCTGCGGAAAGATGACAAATCCCACAGGGCCCTGGTCTCTTGTGATAGACTGTTCCACCAAGTCGGGGCCAATATTGAGAAGGCCCTGGCCCTAGTTGAGGCCAACCTAGCGTCTTTGTTGCTCGGGACCTCCAAAAGATTATTATTTGAGGACCTTAAAGTCCTACATGGGACATACCAGGAGAGGCGGTCCCTTAAGTACGAGGGTCCTAAGCCGCATAGGGCTTTAAAAGTCAAAACCAGCACCTTAAACCTGACCCTGTACTCCACCGGGAGCCAGTGCAGCTGGTAAAGCACTGGATGAATGTGGTCCCACGGCAAAGACCCGGTAAGGAGTCTCGCCGCGGCATTCTGCACCCGCTGGAGTTTCTGGGGCAGCCCCGCGTAGAGCGAGTTACAATAATCAAGTCTGGAGGTGACCGTCGCATGGATCACTGTGGCCAGATCAGGGTGAGAGAGGTAGGGGGCCAACTGCTTAATACGGCGGAGATGGAAAAATGCCACCTTTGCTGTGGTTGCAACCTGTGCCTCCATAGAAAAAGAGGCGTCAAAGGTTACACCCAAACTCTTGACAGAAGGCGCTGGCACTAATTGGGCCCCCGCAAGAGATGGGAGTTGGCCTCCCAACCCCATGTCGTCCCGACCCAGCCAGAGGACCTCTGTTTCGAAGGGTTTAACTTCAACCGGCTCCCACGCATCCATGCAGCCACAGCCTCCAAGCACCTGGCCAGTGTGTCTGGGACCGAGTCAGGGCAGCCGTCCATCAACAGATAAAGCTGGGTGTCATCAGCATATTGATGACAGCCCAGCCAGAAACTCCGGACAATCTGGGCAAGAGGGCGCATAGAGATATTAAAAAGCATCGGGGAAAGGATTGTGCCCTGCGGAACTCCACACACCAAGGAGTGTCGCGGCGACAACTCCATACCTAGCGCCACTCTCTGTCCCCGACCTGAGATAAAGGAGCGCAGCCATTGTCGGACTGTGCCCTGAATCCCCACGTCGGCAAGGCGGTGGTCTAAAAGATCGTGGTCGACCATATCTAAAAGAATCAGCAGGCCCGAACCGCCTCGATCCAGCTGTCTACGGAGATCGTCTGTTAGCACCACCAAAGCTGTCTTGGTCCCATAAGCAGGGCGGAAGCCGGACTGAAACGGATCCAGAGCCAATGTTTCACCCAGAAATCCGCTAAGCTGTTCAGCAACCGCTCTCTCAATTACCTTACCCAGGTACGGAAGATTCGAAACTGGGCGGTAATTGGATAGATCTAAAGGATCTAAGGATGTTTTCTTTAAGAGCGGACGCACCACTGCCTCCTTCAATTCCTGTGGGAAAGTCCCCGTGCCAAGGGACAAATTTATGATCTCACCCAGAGGGGCCCGTACCTCGTCTGGACACGCTCTAATCAGCCAAGACGGGCACAGGTCAAGGGGGCAAGTGGTGGGCCTTCCAGCTCGGAGGAATCTGTCTACATCGGCAGGGAGTATCCGATCAAAGTGGTCCAATACTGGACCCGAGGACAGTCGAGGGGCCTCCAGTTCCATTATTGTATCCAAATTGGCAGGGAGGTCACGGCGGAGCAGCAAGACTTTCTCCGCAAAAAAGCTCGCAAATGCCTCACAGCTATGAGTCGAATTTGTATTTAAATTTGGTTGTCCCTCTAGGGTTGTTAAAGACCTAATTATTCTAAAGAGTTGTGCTGGGCGAGAGCTAGCAGATGCAATGGAAGCTGAGAAGTAAGACTTCTTTGTCGCCTTCATTGCCATCTCATAGGTTTTCATAAGCATCCTATAAGATGTTCTTGAGGCTCCGTCGCGAGCACGCCGCCATACTCGCTCTAGCCGTCTGAGCTCCCGCTTCATTTTCCGGAGCTCCTCAGTAAACCAAGGGGTCCGGTTTCGGCAGGGTCGCAGAGGGCGCTTAGGTGCGATCTCCTCAATGGCCATCAAGAGTCGGTTATTCCAGTCTTCGACAAGGTCATCTAATGAGTCGCCAGGGGGGGCAGGGTCCCGCAAAGCCTGACAAAATCTATCTGGATCCATCAGCCTTCGCGGGTGAGCCAAAATAGGCTCGCCACCTGAGCAGGGGAGGAGCGGAAAGTCAATCTTGGCTCTCAGAGCGTAGTGATCAGACCATGGCACTTCCACAGAGGGGAGCATGATCACATCTATGCCAGCACCAAAGATCAAATCCAGTGTGTGGCCTGCTTGGTGTGTGGGGCCCAAAACAAACTGGGAGAGCCCTAGTGTCGCCATGGAGGTCACTAGGTCCAGAGCCTGTGAGGAGGGAGTGTCATCGGCATGGACGTTGAAGTCTCCCAAGACCAGTAGGTTTGGGAACTCCAAGGCCCAGCCCGCCACCACCTCCAACAGGTCTGACAGGGTGGCTGCTGGTGCGCTGGGTGGTCGGTACACCAGCCAGACAGCCAAGCTCTCCTTGGAACCCCACACAAGACCAACACATTCAATACCGGAGATCGCCGGTACTGGCAGAGCTCTGAAAGAGCAACCCTCCCGGATTAACAATGCTACTCCTCCCCCCCGACCCACAGTCCGTGATTGGTGGAGGACGGAAAAACCTGAGGGTGCTATCTCATGTAGGGAGACTACTTCACCTTCCCGCACCCAGGTCTCCATCACGCAAGCCAGGTCAACCCCCAGCGAGACAAAGAAGTCACGCATGGTGGCGGTTTTATTGCCAATGGACCTGGCATTGCACAGCACCAATGACGGAGGTGGATAATCCCTGCTCACCCTACCCTCGTCCTTCGGGATGGGGCGTAGATTGGAAGGGGTTCGAGCATTATTGCATCTCAAAGCCCTTCGCCCGTAGTGATATCTAGCCCCACCGCCATACCTCCCTAGCCCTTCAATAGTGGAGATCCCAAGCTTCATGTTAGCCTCCCCAATAGGGGGGTGACAACTCCTCGCTAGTAAATCATCTTTGGGCCAGTGGAGGGGTGAGTATTTGATAGGGTAAATATCCCTAGAAGCTAGACCCCCATCAGCCACACCCCCAATGGGGCAGGTAATCACATGATGATTTGCTGGTTGTCAATCCCTCTCTCTCTCCTGGAGAGAGTGAGGTACTATTGATTCTGTCTGTGGTTGTGGGAATATTAATGAGACGTGGGCTGTGAAATGAGGATCGCTGGCCAACAAGGAACCAACTTCGGATTCAAGAGGACTGTCCATTCTATCTCGCCAGAAGGGTGATGGAGAAGGTCGATCCTTCTCACCAATTGTTAATGCATTAAACAAAGGACCAGGTTGAGTGTTGGATTTCTCCAGACTATCCATGGCAAGAAGTTCTTTAGGTATTGTTGTCGTGCAAATATTGGAGGTGCTGATTTTTTCTTCTTCTTCCATAATATTTGCAGAGGAAACAGGGAATTGCCCTGTTTTCTTACCATGGGGTAAAAGGGTGTTGGATGTTATTAAGTATTGAGCCCCAGGTACTACTGTCCTTATATTTTGGGCAGAAACCTCAGTCCTTATATTCAATAGTCTCTCCTTCAAATCCTGTAGTTCTAGACTAACGGGATTCTTTTCCTCCATTGGGGAGTTTATATTTTTGGTATTGGACTTAACTTCCCTTGTCCACATTCGCTTTGACTCTTTGCTGGGGATCAGTTGCTTCCTTGTATCATCCTTGAATACCCTCACTGGGCGGAGAAAATGAAACCACCATAGAGTATCCTTGATTTCCATAAGACGAGATGGGAGGGCTGATGTCATAAATAGACGTGTAATATTTCCCATCGTCGGCAGGAAGTGGTGATTTTCTAGATCTATATTTTGATGGTGGCAATTCAGGAGTTGAGACAAGGACATGATGATTTGCCTGCGGTTTCATCCACCTATGCTGATATTGGTGGATCTCTAACATTAACTGGTTCATCTGCAAAATTCGACAGGACCTCACTTCAACCGAGGTTCGGGTTTGTGGGTTGTTAACATCATCATTGTTAGTCTCCCTATTACACCTTGGAACATTGGAAAGGGAAGAGCTGGTGTCCAATTTTTTCTCAATGTTAGTTATTTTGGTGAAAATTTCATTTAGTCTTTGAAGGACCAGGATCATGGTTTCTGCTGACAACAGGCAGATCTCTTTGTAGGGGATCATATCGGAAGGTGGCTGATTGCAGGCTCCTCTAATGTCTTGTTCTAGAGGCGAGGATACATCGGCATTAAGAGCATTGGGAGTGAGAGGGACCCCTCTTTCTGCCCTTGCTCTTTTGGGCAGGTTGGCTTTTTGGGGGGCGGGGGGAGGTCAAATTATTTTCATCCTCCTTAAAAAGGGAGGGAGAGATTCCCCCAGTATTGTTACTCACTGTTTGCTCTGCCTGTTCAACATCCACATCTTGCTCAATTTGCTCAGTTTGGTCTGCTTCTGAGCTGGGGGGGATGGTCTTGGCTTTCTGCCGATTCCTTGATTTAGGGGGGTTAAAGGTCCCAATTTCACTCTTCTAGTTCTTTGAACCTTGTTTTCTCTTTCTGGCCGGCATTTCCATAATTCCAGCAGTTGGTAGAGTTTTGTCGGTCAGAGTAAAGTTTCTACTTGATCAGTCGGGTTATTATTCAACTCGGCTCCTATCTACCCACTTTAGCGTTCCTCAATTCGCTGATCACATTGAGCCATAAAGCAGTAAAACAGGCTTAAATGAGCTTTAAAAACAATACAAAAGATTGTAAAAAGAACAATAAAACAATTGCCAAAGGCTAAAACAAACAAAGACCAGGGAAACAGCTGTCGGCTAATTAGAAAGTAAATTGGAGCAGAGGAGCTGCTCTAACAGGGCTGCTGCTCCTGTCGCCATCTTGGATTGCTAGTGAGCAAATGTCAAATTCCATATATATAAATAATTTTTTTAAAAAAGCATTTCACAGCGTTTTTATATAAGTGGAGATTCAGCCATGATTTTTCCATATACATGTTACCCTGCGAACCAAACCCCCAATGTAACATGAGGGACAACTGTATAGGACAAAGGCCAGCAGCCACCGCTAGAAGAACAAAAGAGCATTGCTGTCCCAAATAAATGTCAGCTGTGCTTTGTATTATCTCAGTTTTGTTTAATTTTCTTCTGGTAAATCTGCCTCCTTGCAGCCCTGTTACTTGCTCTCAGTTGAACAAGGTTTTCAGCAGCAGGCCTGTGATAAACACAACATCTTGGCCAGCCCTTAATGCAGCCCAGGATACTTAAGGGCATTTTGCTTATCATTGGAATAGGTTCTTTACAGTATATTTTAGAAGTCTGAATAGCTTAGTATGAAGTGGGCAGACTACAGTCTTGCGGGATATGCTTTGTTCCCTTCCCCAAACCCCCAATTCCAACTAACTGGAAACAGGAGCAAAATTGTGGATTGACATGTGGCTCTAGGTACTCAAGGAGTGAGCCAGTTCCCTCCCTGACCCCATGAGACTGACACAGGGATAAGGTGCCCTCTTAAGCATGAATCTATATCTGAGTTATTACAGAGCAGGAATTCTAATGCAAAACTCTGAAGCTAGACAGCAGAGATCTGGTCAGAGGCAGCCAGGAAATTCTAAGACTGAAAGAGAAGTGATTATCAGTCATGACAAAAGACTTTCTTTTTACTTTGGCATTGTTAAACTATCAGGAGACAGACACCCTTGCAGACTTACTGCAAATCACCAAATATCTCCCAGTAGATACTGATCTGCCTAGCTTGGCGTCACTTGTCTGAGGCCCTGAACTTACTCTAAAATTGTAAAATGATCCCTGTTCGGTTTGTGCTGTGCTTGTAACAGTGATGAAGCCAATGGTGCCAATCTGCTGAGCAGCTGTGAGCAGATCCACACACCAGCACACCAAACTGCCTAGAATACAATACTGTTTAATGTTTGTAGCACATACAGGTAACTGAGACAGAGAGGGGTAGTACCTAGATCACAGAGAAGGGTAACACGTAGCCATCCATAAGATAGTTTTGCCATATTTCCTCTTTCCCCCCAGACACATCGTCTTTTGGGGGGGGGGGTAGAGTTGTCATAGCGATCCATAGTTAAAAGTAGAAGTCAGCAAATGTGTCCTTTTTTTTGCTTTTCAAAATACAGCAACTCTACCATAAGAGCGGAAGAGAAGTCTGCTGGTGCAGGCCAGGGACCCACTTTGTTCAGTATCCTGTTCTCACTGCAGCATCTGCTTGGCCACCGTGAGAGCAGGATGCTGTCCTAGATGGGCCAGGGGCCTGAACCAGCTGGCTTCTCTTCTGCTCAGCTTCATTGTATGTCCCTGAGTTCTAATGTGGTTGGACTCCAGCGCCAATCACTCCTGACTATTAAGTAGTGGGTGGACATAGCAGACGACACAGTGATTCTCCAAGCAGATCTCTTTATTCTCAGGCTGGAACAGAACTGAACTGAAGGGCTCAGCACCCTGCTTATATAGAACTCAGCTACAAGCAACAGAACAACTTTCTGTAGTTACCAAGCCAAGAACGTCACTTTCAATCCCTCATTTGCATGTGTGGACCTGAGTGAAAACTGCAGCAGAATGAACTATATACACACACCCCTAGTGGCCTAGGGTGAGAACTTCAATACATAACACTGACCATTGTCTGTGCTGGCTGGGGGGACAGGAGCTGATGTCGGACAGCATCTGGAGAGCCACAATGTTCCCCACTCCCGCCGTAAACCCTAATGGGAAATAGAGATGCCTGAAGGATTTGATCACTGGGAATTCTGAAATGAATTTGGGCTGGGTGTTCATCAATATGCAGATGATACCCAGCTCTACCTCTCTTTCAAATCAGAACCAGTGAAGGTGGTGAAGGTCCTGTGCGAGTGTCTGGAGGTGGTTGGATGCTGGATGGCGGCTAACAGATTGAGGCTGAATCCTTTTAAGTTTTAGGGGGACAAGAGGTGAGTGGGTGTGGAGGACTCCCTGGTCCTGAATGGGGTAACTGTGCCCCTGAAGGACCAGGTGCACAGCCTGGGAGTCATTTTGGACTCACAGCTGTCCATGGAGGCACAGATCAATTCTGTGTCCAGGACAGCTGTTTACCAGCTCCATCTGGTTTGCAGGCTGAGACCCTAACAGCTTGCAGACTGTCTCGCTAGAGTGGTGTATGCTCTGGTTATCTCTTGCTTGGACTACTGCAATGCGCTCTATGTGGGACTACCTTTGAAGGTGACCCGGAAACTACAATTAATCCAGAATGCGGCAGCTAGGCTAGTGACTGGGAGTGGCCGCCAAGACCACATAACACTGGTCTTGAAAGACCTACTGTACATTGGCTCCTAGTACGTTTCCGAGCACAATTCAAAGTGTTGGTGCTGATCTTTAAAGCCCTAAACGGCCTCGGTCCAGTATACCTGAAGGAGCGTCTCCACCCCCTTCGTTCTACCTGAACACTGATGTCCAGCACCGAGGGCCTTCTGGTGCTTCCCTCACTGCGAGAAGCCAAGTTACAGGGAACCAGGCAGAGGGCCTTCTCGGTAGAGGCACCTGCCCTGTGGAACACCCTCCCACCAGATGTCAAAGAGAACAAAAATTACCAGACTTTTAGAAGACACCTGAAGGCAGCCCTGTTTAGCGAAGCTTTTAATGTTTCATGGATTACTGTATTTTAATATTTTGTTGGAAGCTGCCCAGAGTGGCTGGGGCTGCCCAGATGGGCGGGATATAAATAATAAAATTTATTATTATTATTATTATTATTATTATTATTATTATTATTATTATTATTATTACTATTACTATTATTATTATTACAACCCTGATCTGGATCTCCTGGATGAATGTAAAGACTGACACTTAGTTATCTGCAGGCTTTTGCACTTCCTGAATGTTCCTGTTTTCACAAATGGGTATTTTGAGAGAACGTACATTTAGAAATCTGTATGTTGAGAGAAAAAATTGTTTAAAAATACATTTTGAAATATAAATATTATAATAAATATGTGTGTTAAGGGGAATGTAAGCTGAGTGCTTAATAATATGTATAATAAGTAACCAATGTACACATTCACTGGGCCTCATGGATAGTGTGCTAATAAGAGGGAACTGTGCATATTTCTTGGTCAATATACCAAATCCACAAGAGGCCTTGAGGAATGTGCATATCTTGGCTGAATTTTGTACATGTGGCTTTGTGTCTACCTATGGTTGCTCTTCAGTGTGGTGTAGTGGTTAAGAGCGGTGGACTCATAATCTGGTGAACCGGGTTTGCGTCTCCACTCCTCCACATGCAGCTGCTGGGTGACCTTGGGCTAGTCACACTTCTCTGAAGTCTCTCAGCCCCACTCACCTCACAGAGTGTTTGTTGTGGGGGAGGAAGGGAAAGGAGATTGTTAGCCGCTTTGAGACTCCTTCGGGTAGTGATAAAGCGGGATATCAAATCCAAACTCTTCTTCTTCTCCCTGCCTCCTGTCAACCTATTCCATTGGGTACCAGCCACCATGGCACAATGTGTAGCTACTATTGAAACTGTGTGGGTTATTTCAGCCTTGGCAGTTTCAACTGTGATTGGTGTGTGGAATGTGGTCAGTAGCTAAGAGCCACTTGTCTCCGTGTCCTTGTGGGGAAGCGAGTCTCATGAAAGACCAGAAGTGATGGTGGAGAGAAAGTAATGGGGAGAAAATGAATGAAGCAATGGAGAGAAAGTGCTCATTGAATCGCACCTGAAAAGCTTGCCCTTCTGTCATGTCAGTGGAGAAGACAGACTTCCTTGTTCTCTCCATTGCCCTGTGCAACTAAAAGAGGCCAAACTAGGTGTAAATCACTCCTTATGGGTCCCTGATAGGCTGTGCTGCTAATTGGAGTGTTAGATCCTGCAGGCTCTAATGGATTCAATAGCTCAGAGTCTCCTTGACTACCACCAACCCAGCATGAATCTTCACACACTTATTAAATATGTCTCTGCACAAAACAAGCATTATCTCCCATTGCTGTACCACATAATGTGCAGAACCTGTATACTTTGACTTTTGTGTGTTGTAAGATGCAGTGCTATGGAAGGCTTGGCAGAATATGATTGCACTACAGTGCTGTCTTCAACCTGCTATGACCAATCCAGAACATCCAATGCTACTTCCACACATCACATTTTGGTCAGTAGTGGTGCTGGCCAACCTGGGGACCCTGGAGCTCCAGGCAGAGGAGCCATTGGATCTGGGGGGCCTGCTGCAGCCTGTTCTGGCTGCCCCTCTATGTCTCACCCGAACTGCCCATCCACCACCTCTGGTCATGCTGTAGTTTGCAGTGCCTCTTGCCTGTGGCCAAGCAAACTGCAGCATGATGACCCCCTTATGTTCTTATTATATATTAAGGTAGTAATTATTTCTAAATGTGCATCCATGCATATAAAGTAGCATATATATTTACATTTTAAGCAAGTATGTGTCATCTTTTTGGGAATGTGTAACTGGCAATACTTTGTTCCCCCTACTAGGGTAGCTGGATGCAAAAAATGGGTGTAGCTCTAGCACTTAGAATAGCTGTGCAGAGGAGGGAATTTCAGCAGCTGTAGGTTGCATGACAAACTACTCATCTGCTGACATTTCCCCTTCTACACATTACTAAAGGTGCAGGAGGCCTGTTTTCTTCTGCATCTGGCCATCCTACTACCTGCCCTGTTTTGAATTGTGGGATCTCTGCATCAACAACATCACAGTGTAACTCCAAGGCTTCACTCATTGGGAGAGGGGAATATTAGCATCCTGAACACCATGCATGCCAAATTGTATATACATTGATTCTTGCAGTGTGGTGTAGTGGTTAAGAGTGATAGACTCGTAATCTGGTGAACCGGGTTCGCGTCTCCGCTCCTCCACATGCAGCTGCTGGGTGACCTTGGGCTAGTCACACTTCTCTGAAGTCTCTCAGCCCCACTCACCTCACAGAGTGTTTGTTGTGGGGGAGGAAGGGAAAGGAGAATGTTAGCCGCTTTGAGACTCCTTCGGGTAGTGATAAAGCGGGATATCAAATCCAAACTCTTCTTCTTCTTCTTCTTCTTGCAGTGCTGGGGAGGTATCCAACTAACACATCCAGTCAGCAAAAGGATATCTTCTTCCATGGTGGCACTTTCCCCCTCTCCTCCCTCTACATGTTCCCTACACCCTCCCCAGATCTTCTCTGGGGGGTTGGGGGAACAGTGTAATTTGGAAGACAGGACAAAATCTTTCCTGAAACAATCCCCCACTCACCTTGCTGTTTCCATCAGTTCTGGAGAATGGGGTGGGTGGCTTTGGGGGAGTCTGTAGTCCTGGCCCCCTTCTTCTTAACACAGTCCCTTAGCGTAAGCCTGTTTTTTATCCTTTTTGCCATGTTGAGGGCTGACAGTGTGAAGACAAAGAAGTCCTGGTCATGAAAACAGTCAAATGGGTCAGCACTCGGGGTACTATTATTATTATTATTATTATTATTATTATTATTATTATTATTATTATTAGAATTTATATACCGCCCTATAGCTGCAGGTCTCGGGGCAGTTCACAGGTATCCACTTGTCAGGAGCACCTGGGGTCTGTGCACGTTGCAGCATCTCAGGGAAGCACAGCATGACTCATTTTATTGCACTCCACAGATATTGCTCCTTACAAGGACAGGAGTGCAGCTGCAGGCAGCCTGGTTGCTTCCAGAGGAAGGATGCCCTGCCCCCTGCTCCTCTTTTGGCCACAGGTGTGGAGCTGGTTAGGGCTGGAGCCAGGCTTTCCCCCTCCCACCCCAGCAGCCTGTGACACCTGGCTTAATAGATTCCCGCAAAGTGTCAACATAACTTTTATATGCACTGCAGCAGGAGAATTGTGTGACTTGCTTTATTGCAATATTCACTTCATGGTGGGGGCCTGGAACAGAACCACAATATCTCTCTCCCGGTACAATATCTCTGTTGTAATAACAACAATAATCATTGTACTAAGGCTCTTGCATCTGCCCTGGGGCACTGGGTGGTGGTGCTGAGCAGGGGCAGAGGAAGGCTCTGTGCTGCCTGGGGTGGCAGCGCGGAGGAGGCACCCCCTGGGGGCGGGGCGTCCTGACGTTGTGTCGTGACATCACGACGCAATGTCAGGACGGAGTGCGCACGCGCAAAATGTCGCATTTGTAAACTCTGTCACTGGGCCCCCACCGCCGCTTCTGCAGCGACGTTGCGAGCTTGCCAGGTGAAAAGGGGGCTTGTGGGGCTGCAGTGCGCGATTGGCAGCTCCCCACAAGCTGCCTTTTCACCCGGCGGGCTCACAATGTCACCACGGAAGCGGCAACACCGGCCCAGGCAGAGTGCGCACCCACGACATCTCACGCATGCGCACTCTGTCGCTGGGCCCCCGCCGCTGCCGCCGCTTCCGCAGCGACGTTGCGAGCCCTCTGAGTGAAAAGGCGGCTTATGGGCCTGCTGTGCACGAACGGCAGCTCCCCACAAGCCGCCCTTTCACCCGGCGGGCTTGCAATGTCACCGCGGAAGCGGAAGCGCCAGCCCAGACGGAGTGCGCACACACGAAATGTTGCACGTGCGCACTTGCGTCTGGGCTGGCGCTGCTGCTTCCGTGGCAACTCGTGCAGCAGGGGCAGGGCAGCCCCATAGCGGTGCCGGCAGGCAGGTCCCGCACGAGTCGTGGGGCGGAGTGGCCTCGCTCCATGGCTTGCTCAGGGGCCGCCAGCGGGGCGGCCCAAGTGTCACCCCTTCCCCTGGAAACCGTGGCGGGCCGCCCCTGCCCCCGCCCCCCTTGCGACGCCACTGGTGCTGAGTCTGGTTGGGGAGCTACAGTGGAAGATGGTGGACCTTTGATCTGGCCCAGCCATGCTGTGCTCGCCCTTCTGGTTCCTTGCCCTTGGAATCAGCCCACAGCCTTTGCAAGAATCCTGAACAAACACCATTGCAGGCTCTTTCTGCGTGGCACACATCGCATGCTCTCAAGTATTTAAGCTGGTTAATTACTAACCAGAAGATGGTCCTTTCTATAATTGGAAGTTGAAAAATATTTGACTTTAAAAGGGCCCTGGGGGTTGATGAATGAATGTCCAAATGAGTTTGCTTCTCTCGACTCATATCTTGTGCCTTGGGAAACTGTCTGGGCCAGAGAGTAAGATTCAGATTAATCAATATGACTGGTAACAGCGAAGGAGTCAAACCAAATAGAATCAGATGTTTCCTTTTCTCCTTCTGGAGGAGAAAATTGGAATGTTCCCATTAAGATATCAAGCACCTGAAATATTTAACAGCCTTAATGTCATAGAGGTAGGTGGGTTATCCTCTGCTGTTTGGATGTGGAATGGAAAACTCAATAATTCATCCTACTGCCTGGTCTCTTGGCTTTCATAAAAGGGGTAGGGATTTAAAGATTTATCCTGGCTAGGCTGTTGAGAGCCAGTGTAGTTTAGTGGGATTTCTAAGCTAAGGTATGGAGTGTGAGGCCACAGGGCTGCCCTCAAGTCCTTGCTCAGCCAGGAACTTTGCTGGGTCATCCTGACAGCTCTCAGCCTAACTTGTACTCAGTAACGCACACAAGATGAGAGGAGCTGACTTCACTCCTGCTTGTGTCATCAAGGCTGCAATCCTACTTGCACTTCCCTGGAAATAATCCTCACTGAACTCAATGCAGTTGAACTCAAGTCAATGTCATGCAATGCAAGCTCAATGCAATGCAAACTTGATGCAATTGAATTCAATGGATAATCCATTATGGAAAACATTTATCAGACTGTATGGTTTGTTTGTTTGTTTGTTTTATTTACAGTATTTATAGGGCACCCTTTGACAACTTCTCATGGTGACTTGCAACATAAAACAAACAAGTTAAAATTCAGTTACTTTAACAATAAAAATAGCAGTACAATGGAAATGCTTTTTAAAAAATTAAAGAAATACCATCATCATCATTATTAGAATTTATATACTGCCCAACAGACATTGAATTGTGAGTCTGAAATTTGCCTCACCCCAATTTGTCACTCAGATTTTGACATTAAAATTTAAAATCTCTCCCTCCCCCCCCCCCCCATTCAAGGGAGTATTTTTCTGATGGGATGAATGAATGAATGGAATTAGTATAAATCAGGAGTAGGAAACCTGTGACCCTCCAAATGTATCCAACATCCATCATCCCCAGCCAGCATGGTCAATGGTCTGGAGTGATGGGAGTTGGAGTCTAGTGACATCTCAACAGGCAGAGATCCCCCATCCCTAGTGTGGCTCCTTTGTGCCCCCAGGCAGTGCATGGGCATCAGACAAGAGCATAAGACCATTCTATAGGAGATTACTTGTTACATCCAAGCATGCTACTTGCTGTGTGTTGCATTCAAACCTCCTGCAGCTCCTGCCCATTCACATGTCCAACATCTCCCTTCCCACCTGTTGGGGAAGCTGTGAATGAAGGTGTAATAATGAAGGTGCAGAAATCCAAATTTCCTTCAAGCTGGAATCAACCCAGCTTCCCTATCCCTAGTATAAATTTACAAGATGCAACTGCAAAGCAGCAGTTAGATACTGAATTCTACTACACAGTGTTAAGATGTTGTCAAATACCGATTGATGCTTGTCCAAAACCTGTCCAATATTAAGTGCTACCAAATGTTGGCTATCAAACACTGCAAATATTTGACAGCAAAACAATCAGGTGTAAAAAATGCTGCAGTAGAATGTCAAATAGTTTCCAAATATCTGCATGATAGAATATATTCAGATAATATTCACCACCAATATTTGAGGATGATAATTTGGATGTGATGTGTTCATGTGAGTTATTTCAGTTCTGGAAGTAGTGATTTTTCTCTGAATGTGCTTGGCACTTGGCATTATGACATCAGAGTTAAAATGTGCCAGGATTCTTTTGCCCACTAAAGAGGGGACATTGTTAAATCCCAAGTCAGCCATTTGTCTACAAACTCTGCCTTTTTTAGAAACAGAAAACCAATCCACTGGTGGGTGTCAAAAACCACAGAAGCCTGTTAAGAATCCCATGGAACATTTGGGGCTTATACTGTAGCAACTGGCAAAAGATCTCTGTGAAAAGGTAAAGTCACATATGTTGGGCAAGATGCCTGGGGAACATCAAAGTTTATTAAAGGGTAAAGGTAAAGGGACCCCTGACCATTAGGTCCAGTCGTGTCCAACTCTGGGGTTGTGGCGCTCATCTCACGTTACTGGCTGAGGGAGCCGGTGTACAGCTTCCGTGTCATGTGGCCAGCATGACTAAGCCACTTCTGGCAAACCAGAGCAGCGCATGGAAACGCCGTTTACCTTCCCGCTGGAGCTGTACCTATTTATCTACTTGCACTTTGACGTGCTTTTGAACTGCTAGGTGGGCAGGAGCTGGGACCGAGCAACGGGAACTCATCCCATCATGGGGATTCGAACCGCCAACCTTCTGATCAGCAAGCCCTAGGCTCTGTGGTTTAACCCACAGCGCCACCCAGGTCCCTGTTTATTACACTGCCTTAAACCACATTGGATCATTAGTGCCTCTAGCTCAGTAGAAGAACACAACAAGAGCCTGCTAGATGAGACCAATGGACCATCT
The DNA here is from genome assembly GCF_009819535.1 of Lacerta agilis. Classification (NCBI taxonomy): domain Eukaryota; kingdom Metazoa; phylum Chordata; class Lepidosauria; order Squamata; family Lacertidae; genus Lacerta; species Lacerta agilis. Next base: position 366,602 of record NC_046319.1, on the reverse strand, counting down.
AGCCCAGCACTCTCTTCTGACAGTGGTCACCATCTTCTGCATAGGTTACAGCTTGTCAATATCCTTCTTAAGCTGTGGTGCCCATAACTGGACACAGGACTCTAGGTGTGGTCTGACCAAGGCAGAATAAAACAGTACTATTACTTGCCTTGATCTGGACACCATACTTTCATTGATGCAGCCTAGAACTGCATAAACCATTTTTCTTTTCTTTTCTGCTGCCAGGTATCCCCCATTCTATATTTACACATCTGATTATTTCTGCTTAAGTGCAGAACCTTACATTTGTCCCTATTGAAATTCATTTTGCTAGTTTGGGCCCAGTTCTCCAGTCTGTTAAGCTCATTTTGAATCCCAATTCTGTCTTCTGAGATATTATTTATCCCTCCCAGTTTGGTGTTGTCTGTAAATTTGATGAGCATTTCCTCAATTCCTTAATCCAAGTCACTTATAAGGATGTCAAACAACAACAGGCCCAGGACACAACACTATGGTGTGTCACCCCACATGTCACCTTTTTCCAGGATGATGAGGAACCATTGGTGAGCATTTTTTTGAGTTTGGTCAGTTAACCAGCTGCAAATTCATCTAACAGTAACATCAACTAGCTCACATTTTACCAGCTTCTCCACAATAATATCATGTGGGACTCTGCTTTAGCTGAGATTCCTGCATTGCAGGGGGTTGGACTAGATGCTCCAACTGTACGATTCTATAATTCCACGGTTGTATTAAAGCCTTATTGAAATCAAGATAACGCTATATCCACCGCATTCCCCTGATCCACCAAGCTTGTAACTCTATTCTTTTAAAAAGAATAAGATCAGCCTGGCAAGACTTGTTTTTGAGAAATCCATGCTGGCTCTTAGTAATTTCTAAGTGCCCACAGATGAACTGTTTGTTTATCTGTTCTAGAACTTTACCTGGTATTGATGTCAAGCTCACCATTTGATAGTTACCTGGGTCTTCTCGCTCCCCCCCCCCTCTTTTTTCAAGATGGGTATGACATTTGCCTGCTTCCACTTTACAGGGACCTCACTTGTTCTCCAGGAATTTGGAAAGATCATAGACAGAGACTTCGAGATTACCGGTATACCCGTGAGCTCCTTTAGTCCCCTTGGATGCAGTTCACCAGGCCCTGGAGACTGAATTCATTCTAAGTAGCTTGGTGTTTCCTTGCCCGCTCTTTTCCTGTCTTGGACTGCAGCTCCCTCCTTGCCTCATTTATTCTGTTATCACCAGGTTTTCCTTTTGGGAGAAAACAGAGACTAAGTAGGTGTTGAACTGCTCCACTTTCTCTCTGTTACCCTATAGCATTTCTCCTACTGGTAGAGAACCTACTATTTGCTTGTTCTTCCACCCCTTTTTATTATTTTCCACCTCTTGCAAGTCTGAGCTTATTCCGAGCTTTAGCGCACCTGATCTTCTTCCTCCAAGTGTATCTCCCCTAAAGGCAGATTTTGATCGTTTGCTTGTAACATTTACGAACACAGTTCTGGCTTCCTTTGGCAGGGAACAGAGGGAATTATAAATATTTCATTATTAAGGTTGCCTGTGGATGGTCTGGAGCTTCTGCATGGAAGATTGATACTTTCATGTCCATTGCCAGTTAGTGAGATGTTTTTTTTAAAAAATGTAAATGGTATTATATTCCTCTGCAATCTTAAACAGAACTCTTAAGAAAGAATTGATAGGGGATTAAAGGATTTCCCAATTTGCAAGTTATTTCTAACACATCTTGCTTAGCAGAAACAGCTGTCAAGGCTGCAAGTTATATAACCTCTGAAAGTTGTTAAAAGTTGGGACCAAATTCCCTCTTAACTCTCTCACTAAATATATGCTGGTCTTTTTTGCCCCTGTTCTTGGCATTTAAGTATCCAAGTCTTTAAGCAGCTTGTGTCAATTTCAAAGGCTTAGTAGTTGAGCTTAACCAGTCTTTAACAGCTATTCAAAAGCTAAAGAAGCAGCGGGATGATAGAACATCACAGCTCCTAACCATTTATAAAAGCTCCTGTCATGCAGATTAAGTCAGAATTTGGAAAGGGTGGGGGCTGAAAGCTTTCCTCTTGGCTATAAATGTTTCTACTTCAGGGATGCAGTTTTGGGGTTCAGGTGAGCAGGGGCTCCTCACTATCATGAAGGTTAGGAAATTCTGCATTTCCTTACAACACTGAATGCACCAACTCTTGTCTGACCTTTGGCCATTGAGCCAAGTGCAGCCCACAGGTTCCTCTATGCACTAGGAAGTTTTTGGGTTCTCTTAGTTTCTCATTTATCCAGACTTAAATTCAGTTGTCCACATTTCCACATCCGTTTGCAAATTCTTCTTTTTAAAAAAATCATGAAAATTTGCCAGCATTTTTGTGAGAATTTTTCTTAATAAACAAAAGTTTTCTTCTGTTTTACAAAAATATTTGTATTTGAAATTAAAATGAACTGTAATGTTTGGTTCTTTTGTATGTCTTACCTAATGAATGCATTTTTATTTGCAATTTTGCCTAGTACACACATTTTTGCAATGCAGTTTCCCTTGATATAATGCATTTTATGTTATTTTCACTAATATATGCATTTTATGCACATTTTAATTTAGCATATGCATTGATGCTTACTTGTCACTACAAAAATGTGAATTTTGAAGGATGGCTGATTTTCCTTTTTCTAGAAAAGTAGCACTGAATGCAGCTGACTGCACAAAGCTAAGAGCCCCACCCATCACTCCTGCTTCTGCCTCGGGGGGTCCTTTCCACTCACCCCCAGCCCATCGTCAGGTTCCCCATGGGGAAATGCAGCCATGTTTAAAAGACTGGTGGCTGCTGGTGGTGGTTGGTGCCCATTGGGGCTGGCTAGGAGGGGAGTCAGGGAGCCTGACCAGTCGGTGGAGCCAGGGCCAAAGACTGGCAGAGCCAACTCATTCTGCTTTTGTGGAGTGCAGAGCACTCAAGTACAACATCCCTAGAGTGGATGGAAAAAGCGGGTGTCTGATCTGGCCAGTCGGAATTTCCTGTTTCTCCTAGGCTGGGACAGACTTGCTCTGCATGTGACTGGAGGTGGGTGTGGACTCACTTGTGCAGGTTAAACAAAAGCAAAGAGGCCAGATGTCATCTCTCTCTTTTGACCTCACTCTCAAGGAAGCAACATCTTCTTAGCCAAAGATACTCTCTTGGTAGAAGGAACTATCTCCCTTATGGGATAGTATCCAAGTATGTAACTTCACTAAGCTAAAGTCTGCCTTCTGGGATCCTTTTGTGAACAGATGTGTAAGTAAACTCTTTTTATACTTTTATAAGAACACTCTGTCGTGTCTTATCTTTTAGGAGGGATTAAGGGGAAAATACCAGAACAATATTATTATAGAGGTTTTAGTGAACCTGAGCAAACATATCCACTGTGTGTGTTTAAAAGGGGAATGTAAACTCTGCTGATATTATTGAACTTGTAAACACAAGTTGGAATAGGATATCTTAAACAATATATCCTCTCCTGCATCCCTGAACATTCCCACAGTTCCCTTGGCTGACACTAAGACTATGGAGCAAGAAGGGGACAGGAGGACCTCCCCCCACCCCCAGAAGGCAAGCAGGTGGGTGTTGTTGGAGGGCAGGCTGAGGTTTGGGGGGCAGTGCCCCATTCATTTTAATGAATCACACTTCACTGCCCTGTTGAACCGATTGCCAGAGAAGCAGGGAACAAGGGTCTTTTTGCTCCTAGCACACAAGGAGTGAATTGTGTTTGTGCTTAGTGCTGCCCTCTGACTTCTGCCAAGCGATGCCCTGGTGAGCAGAATTTCTGGTTTCTGTAATAAGCAACCATCGCAACCAAGCAAAGCTGAGGAAAGGCTGCACATTGGGGCCTTTTTAGCTTAGAAATAGGCAAGTAAGAGGAGGGTATGATATGCATACTGGATAGAGAAACATTTTTCTTCCTCTCATACTTTTCATAATACTACAATTTGGGCCATCCAAGGAAAGTGAATGATGAAAGATTCGTAACAATCAAAATAAAATACTGTGGACCTCCCTTCCCGAGGAGGCAGTGATGGCCACTTTGCATGGCCTTAGAAGATGAGACAAGGCTACTCATGGCTACTAGCTCAATGGCTATAAACAAAGGGTGTATGAACCAGGCTCAAGATTCTATTTTTATCTGTAACTTGGGGAATCAGTGTGATCTATTTCCAAGCCATTATATAGCTTTCCAATTCTGCTTGTTATCTGAGACTAAATTAGATCGGTTAAAAACCAAGTTCTGCTGCTCCTCATTCTTTATAATGGGGAATCTAAAAATGGCTGTAACTTTTTTCCTTTGCACAGCAGGAAATGACATTTGCAGGCATAGAGGTCGCACCAGAGTGGACCAAGGCTGCTAGATTGTAGTCAGATATATCCAGGATATTTTTTGCATGGCACCTTTAAAGTTGGAAATATTTTTTATTTTAAAAAAAGAAAAAGAAAAGGTCTTCCTTATTTTCTGCCAGGTGTCAATGCAATTTGCAGCATGGTCACCTCCTCTGAGGGGAAGAAGCCTGTAATGTTTAGAAGGAGGGATTATAAGTGGGGAAGAATGGATCCCCAGAAAAGACTGGGGTGGAGGAAATGTCACTCCCCCAGGAAGGACCCTGTTTTCCCAAGGGTCACTGGGTTTGTTCCCCCTCCCAAATATTTCAATTAGTTTCCAATATAACAAAATACAGATTCAACCAATGTAACTTGCATAAACAATGTGTAAGGAAAATATGCACATTTTACAGTATCAAGAAAAATAATATACACCATTTCACATTTTTATTCCTTTTCTTATAAATGTTACTATTTTTTGCTGTAAGTCTGTTGTGAAATTATTAAACTGGTATTATGCTACAATCATCAAGAGTACAAATTATCAGACATACAACAAGGTTAAAGTAATATGACAGTGGAAGAAGATATATTGTTATGCACAGGAAGGACAACATCTTATATTCTCATGATAGAGAGAATATTCTGATTTGCTTTTTGAATCAAGTCACTTAAATTACTATTATTAACATATTATATACAATCTCATCACACTACACAAAAATCCAAAGGTTGCACCTTGCCTTAAATTAATTTTAAACTAAATGTATTTTTCCTGTAATTGCAATGTTCTACACATTTTTAAACCACAGATCTATAGTTAAGTTATCCATATCTTTCCAGGGTTGAACAAGAGACCACATTGCTGCAATCAATAATTTCCAAAGGTCAAAAGTGATGGCAAGCTTCTGCCCCCTGCCCATTTTTTTGGATATAATATTCTATTTTACGTTTTTTTAAAGGTTCCTTTATTGAGCAAGTCCTTTAATAGATGTTCCCAGAAATCTCTCCCTTGACTGCTGATGCAGAGAAAGCTTTTGATAATGTATCATGGATGTATATTAAAAAAAACAATTGAAATGATGGATTTTGGAAGGACATTTTTGAAGGGAATAGAAACAATTTATTCAGAACAACAGGCTATGTTAATAGTGAACAATGTAATAATTGAAAAATGCAAAATAACTAAAGGGACAAGACAGGGTTGCCCCTTGTCGTCATTATTATTTATTTTGATATTAGAAACCCTAGCAAGGAATATAAGAATGGATGAAAGTATAAAAGGTATCACTGTTGGGTGCAAAGCATATAAATTGAAAGCATTTGTGGACAACCTGGTAATAACTGTTGAAGACCCCTTGGTAAGTGTACCAAGGGTGCTAGATAAGATTTTCCAATTTGGGCAGGTAGTGTGCTGGCCCCAAGGGTTTGTCCGTGAAGCGAGGTCCAAGTCCAGTCCTGGGTCTAGGGGCCCAAAGGAGGTCAGTCCGGCGGGGAGCAAGGCAGGGAGCAGGTCGAGGTCAACCACCCGCAGACCGATGGCCAGACGGAATGGGCAAATGCGGTGCTGGAGCACTACCTCCGGTGTTACTGCAGCTTCCAGCAGGATGACTGAGTCGATCACTTGCCATTGGCGGAGTTCGCCTACAACAATGCAGTGAACGCCTCCACCCAGCAGACCCCGTTCCAGGCCTCCTACGGCTACCATCCACGTTTGTTCCCGGACGTGCTGCCAGCTTCCTCGGTCCCCGCAGTGACAGACTGGCTTCAGGAGCTTCAGTCCCAGCAACAATTATTGATGGAGCAACTGAGCCAGGCCAAGGACGCATACAAGGCCCAGGCTGACCGACATCGTCAGGAGGGGCCAGAACTCCATGTTGGCGATCGGGTGTGGCTCTCTACCCATCACCTGCATCCCTCCCGGCCCTAACGAAAGCTGGATGCACGGTTTGCCGGCCCATTCACCATCACTGCGCAGGTGTCGCCGGTGGCGTTTCGCCTCCAGTTACCTCCATCGCTCAAGGTTCACCCAGTATTCCACCGGTCCTTACTCAGTCCAGTCGCCCCGCCCGACGAATTCCACCCAGACAATCCACGACCGCAGCCAGTTTTGGTTGAGGGGGAGCCTGAGTATGAGGTGGAGCGCATTCTCGACTCACAATACCGCAGGGGGAAGCTCCAATACCTCATCGACTGGAAGGGGTATGGGCCAGAGGATCATTCATGGGAACCAGCGGAAAACGTCCACGCACCTGCCTGCCTCCGTGATTTCCATGCAGTTTACCCCAGCAAGCCTGGTCCGGCCCCTCGGTTGAGGGGGAGGCCTGGGAGGGGGGATGGTGTGATGGGCTGGGAGTCAGACTCTGATGCTGAACCTGAGGGATCCCAGCCTGCACAGGATTCCCCGCCTCCAGAACCAGCTGAGCCGGGGCCAGGGCTTGAGCCTGAAGGATCCCCACCTGTGCTGGATCCCCAGGTGCAGGCATCAGCAGAGTCTGCTCTGGCTCCTGATGGGAGGGAGGACCCATTGCCTGCTGGTGCTCCACTCCCAGCCTCTTCAGAGGAAGCTGAGGCAGCCCCTGGGTCCAGTAACCCACCAGCCTCTCCTGAGCTACAGAGGCTCAGGGCAGAGAGGCGAAGTGCCTGCAGGAGGAGTGCTCGCCTCCAGGCCTGGAGGAGAGGTGAGTCTCCGGAGGATCGGGGCGGCCCTAAGCATAGGGCCAGATAAAAGCCAGCCAGACCCAGCCCAAGTTGCGTGAGCAACTTAGTTGCAAGCGTGTGCTCAACCTGCAACCTTGTGCCTGAACCTGCCTTGGACCTCGACCTGCTCCCTGCCTTGCTCCCCGCCGGACTGGCCTCCTTTGGACCCCTAGACCCAGGACTGGACTTGGACCTTGCTTCACGGACAAACCCTTGGGGCCAGCACAGTTTGCTCACGCCACACCCGCACTCCCCCTTCGCTGGGGTGCGTTCGGGAGGAACTAGTAGCCATGGCTGACCAGGCGGCTGCGCTGGTGGCATTGGCCCAGGAGAACCAGGCCTTGACCCACACCGTGCAGCAGCTAAACAATGCGGTTACGGCGCTTTAGCAGCGTTTGGATGCCTTACCGGCTCCTGGGGCCGCCGCCCCAGCTCCTGGCAAGTACCCAGTGGCCCAGCAGGCAATGGGTCCTCCCTCCCATCAGGAGCCAGAGCAGACTCTGCTGATGCCTGCACCTGGGGATCCAGCACAGGTGGGGATCCTTCAGGCTCAAGCCCTGGCCCCGGCTCAGCTGGTTCTGGAGGCGGGGAATCCTGTGCAGGCTGGGATCCCTCAGGTTCAGCATCAGAGTCTGACTCCCAGGCCATCACAGGTAGCAGGTTCTAAGCTAAATAAAAGCAAAATAAAAGTATTATTAAAGAACATGACAGAACAAAAGACAAATGAATTCAGACAAGTAACAGAGCTGGTGATAGAAAAGAAAGTAAAATATTTAAAATAGTTTTAAAGATAATTATATAAAGACTTAGAATGAAATAAAGGGAAATATGGAGGTATGGGGAAGGATGAAATCTCTTTGGGGAAGGATTTCTGTAATTAAAATGAATGTATTGCCAAGAATGCTATTCTTATTCCAATCAATACTGATAGTCAGAGGAACAGGACACTTCAAACGATGGCAAAAGGATATTTCCAAATTTATCTAGCGGGGGGGGGGGAGCCCAGGATTAAATATAAACTATTAACAGATGTCAAAGAAAGAGGCAGAATCTCACTTCCAGAGTAGAAGTTATATTATGAGGCATCCTGTCTCTGTTGGCTACGGGAATGGATAATGTTGAAAAATACGGATATTTTAGATTTGGAAGGACATGATAATAGATTTGATTGGCATGCATATTTATGGTATGGGAAAACAAAAGTGCATAAAAGATTCCTGAACCATATTATAAGGAAATCAATTTACCTAGTATGGGAGAAGTATAAAAACTGATTAGAGTCTAAAATGCCATGGTGGCTCTCCCCATTGGAAATGATATCTGTTAAGGAACTTAATATGAAAGAGGAATGGGCAATCTATAAAGAGCTATTAACTGAAGTTGAAGATCAATTGAAATTTAAAAAATGATGATATAAGACACCTATTAACAGACTGGTTACAATATCACCAATTAAGTGATATATTTAGGCGTGACAAAGGGGTGGGCTTTGGTAAAGAGTTTTCAAGGCAAGGTTCAAAAAAGATCTATTGGAAACAATGAGAAATTATTATTAAAATGTATAAACTATTGTTAGAATGGGATACTAAGGATGGAGAAGTCAAATCAGTAATGATACACTGGGCAGAAGACATTGGGTATAATATACAACTTAACTCATGGGAAAAGTTGTGGAAGGATTTAAAATTTATGGCTTGTATGTTGAAAGAGAATTATATGAAAATGATGTATCATTGGTACTTGACTCCTACAAGATTAGCAAAAATGTATAGAAACACTTGCAATGTGTGCTGGAAGTGTAAGGAAAAAGAAGGCACATATGGTGGATATGCAAAATAACAAAATAATTCTGGGAAATAATAATAAAAATAATAATTTATTTATACCCCACCCATCTGGCTGAGTTTCCCTAGCCACTCTGGGCAGCTCCCAATCAAGTGTTAAAAACAATACAGCATTAAATATTAAAAACTTCCCTAAACAAGGCTGCCTTCAGATGTCTTTTAAAATTAGGATAGCTGCTTATTTCCTTGACATCTGATGGGAGGGCATTCCACAGGGTGGGTGCCACTACCGAGAAGGCCCTCTGTCTGGTTCCCTGTAACCTCACTTCTCGCAATGAGGGAACTGCCAGAAGGCCCTCGCGCTGGATCTCAGTGTCTGGGCTGAACGATGGGGGTGGAGACGCTCCTTCAAATGATATATGATGACTTGAAAAAATGTTTAAGGCAATGTTTGTTTAAAAAAACCAGAAGCTTTCTTATTAGGAATAATAGAAGATAAAAGATAAAATAATGCTTTTCGTCCAGAAATGGAAGGAAGAATGGATAACTAAGATGATGGATTATGCTGAAATGGCAAAAATGACCATGAAGATGAGACACCAAGATGATAAGAAATTCAGTAAAGAGTGGGAAAAATTTATAGAGTTCCTTAAAGATCACCGTAGATATTTAAAAACGTTAGCAGGATTGTTATAACACTTATAATGTAATAAGACTAAAGTTAAAAATGGATATAAAATGAATTTGAAAAATGTAATTAGATGCAGTAAAAAGACTAGATAAATATTGGAAACCAGGGGTGGGGTGGGGGGAAGTCCGGGGAATTCAAGTAATCTCACATGTGTAAAAAATTGAAAATGATTTAAATGCATAAGAACACTATCAAAAATGAACACACACACACACACACATCCCCTGACTTGCATTGGGAAAGGGGTGTTGGAAATAAACAAATGTGGTTGTTTAGTTGTTTAGTCGTGTCCGACTCTTCGTGACTCCATGGACCAGAGCATGCCAGGCACACCTGTCTTCCACTGCTTCCCGCAGTTTGGTCAGACTCATGTTGGTAGCTTCGAGAACACTGTCCAACCATCTCATCCTCTGTTGTCCCCTTCTCCTTGTGCCCTCAATCTTACCCAACATCAAAGTTTTTCCCAGGGAGTCTTCTCTTCTCATGAGGTGGCCAAAGTATTGGATCCTCACCTTCTGGATCTGTCCTTCCAGTGAGCACGCAGGGCTGATTTCCTTCAGAATGGGTAGGTTTGATCTTCTTGCAGTCTATGGGACTCTCAAGAGTCTCCTCCAGCACCATAATTCAAAAGCATCAATTATTCAGTGATCAGCCTTATTTATGGTCTAGCTCTCAATAAAAATATGAGTGGTCCCCCCAAAAAACTGGGGTGGAGAAAATCACCACAGGAAGGACATGTTACTCCAAAGGTCATTCAGGGGAGTGGGCTTCCACTCCCACCATGGACCTTACAGGGCGCAGCCTTTTCTACAGGACAGCAAAAGCTCTCTCCAACAACCTGCATTGCACTGGAAGAATCATGGGCTCGGTATCCTCAAGACTTCTCCCTTCAACTACCACCAGGGAATGCTGGGAATGCATGGAGAGAGAGAGAGAGAGAGAGAGAGAGAGAGAGAGAGAGAGAGAGAGAGAGAGAGATCTTCACTGACTTGTCGGAGGGGCTGGGCATATATATGGGAGGAAAGCAGTATAGATTCATGTGAAAAACGAATGCCATTTCAAATGCTTATTTCAGCATCCATCCCTCAAATCCCCTTAACCTTAATGTCCTGTGAAGATCCTTTGCTGTGATTAAAACCTAGACCTACCTAACCAAAGGCCTTTCAAAACATGATATACAGTATAATGAAATTAAGAGCTATGGCATTTTTCCATCTTTAATTGTTGTGCTGGAAGTGTATTGTACTTTGGTACGGTCAGCAAACAGCAAAACTGCATTGCAATGGAAATAAAGGTTTGGTTTGGATGCAATTTGAACCTCTTCTGGACGATCTCTGTAGGGATGCATTTGGGAACCTTTGCTATTATTAGATTCCTATTAGGCCTGGACTTTCCCCTCTAACGTTTTCTCCAATACAGGATCAATAATGAAACCATCAGCAAGTCTTTCTCCTCCTTCTGCTTTAGGTGTTTCCAGTGATGGCATACTGCTTTGTGACAATTGTAAGCAGTTCCATTCCTGTTCTAGACCTGTGCATACCATTGCTTTATCCCCATGCATCACCCAGTGGGTGTAACAGCAATTTAGAATTGTGATACTGTAAAAATGCACTTTAAATGGTGCAGCTAATCTCTGGTCCTAGTGGTCTTTCTTTTCATTATAATGAATGGTGCAATTGGAGCTGGCCCAACGCACTCAGCTCTTGTGCAGTTGAGGGCAGGGCAAGGCAAAGGAAAGGCTGTTCAAAACTGCCAACTCATATGATTCCAGAAGCTTGCATGCAGGTCGGGTATTGTCACATGATCTGCTCTAGCCTATTGATGCAAAGAGGCTTCCTCAGCTGATGTGGTTCTCGTCTCTTGGCAGTCCCCTCCTTTGGTCAGAGCTAGCTGGTGGTGCATAGACTGAATCCTGGCTTAATCTCTGAGGTCATTAGTCTAAGGCAGGGTGGCCAATGTGCTGCCCATGGGTGGCTGTCCTGCTTCGCCACCTGAAGTGAAATGGTGAAATGCTTCCCTTTCATCTCTGCATGAAAATGTGTTTTATGAAATTCCGTGTGTCTGAGCTCAGCGGAGCACAATAATGGCTCAAAATCTTTCAGGTGCTGTATAGGGTAAGCTTAGCGATGCCTGAGCTCATTCACAAGCTGGCTGTGTCGAGGATGTCATTTCGTGTCATTTTCATGTCATTTTCGTGTCATTTTGGTGCTTCAGGTAGAAATGGCAAACCCTCCCGCAGGACACAATCTACTCGCAAAACAGGAAGTGAAGAACATAGGCAGCTGTCTTATACTGAATCAGACCATTGAGCCATCTAGCTCACTATTGTCTACACCGACAGGGGATCTGTTCCAGCTCTACCCGGAGATGCCAGGGGTTGAACTTGGAACATTTTGAATGCAAAGCAGATGCTTTGCCCACAGAGCAAGTCAGCACCATGGAGAGCTCTCAGTGAACAATTTGCTCCAACAAGGGTTGGCAGTAAGCTGAGGTCTTTTGCGTTTCTGTCTCAAGTCTGCGTCTCCTGAGCTCCGATCCTTTTTGAAGAACGAAGATCTCTTCAAGGGCTAACCTTCTGGCCTATAGACAGGCACTTCTCCTGCACTCTGTACTCTCCCATCTGGTGTACCTTCTGCACCTTTGTCTATACTCACTAGCAGTGGCAAGAGAGAAGACAGGGAGGTGCCAGGGATTGCACCTTTCCCATGGGATGTAAGAAGGCATCAATTTCTGTTCTGACCCGTGTTCATCACATTCAGTGCTGTTTTAATTACACCGCAGTTTGGCTTCCTACAAAAACAATGTTTGTCTCTCTGTTTACTGTTGTTGAATTGTATGTAATTAATTTTGCTATTGTTAGTCATAGTGGAAAGTAGTAGCTACTATGGAAAGCTGGGTCACAGCTGCTCATGCACTGGTTACTTCAAGATTTGATAACTGCAATGCACTCAGTGTGGGGCTTCCATTGTGCTTGCTTTGGAAACTGCAGTTGGTGCGCAAAGCTGCAGCCTGACTGCTGACAAGAGTGAGACCCTTCAGCATATAACATCTTTGCTCAGAGTTCTGCAGTGGTTGCCAATTTGCTACCTGACCTAGTTCAAGGTGTTACTATTAGTATATAAGGCCCTTAACAGCTTGGGACCAGATTACTTGTGGGATCACATTACTCAATATATACCTGATCAACCACTTCTATCTGTGGAACTGGCAGTGTTAGGGGTGACACATAGTATTCATTCCATATTTGTAAGGAATCCATATTTTAGTGTGGCAGCACCTACACTTTGGGACTCCCTCCCTTCCCTGCCCTCTTTTCAGTGCCTGCGGAAAACGTTGTTGCTTAGGTGAGCCTATCCAGCTACATAGAATGCAGACATGTGTTTTAACCTGTTTGTAGCTTATCATTGATTTTAATTATTTGGGAATGTTTAAATAGTTATTTCCCATTGATTTTACTGATAATTTTCTTGTTTCATTCTTTTTGTAAACCACTTTGAGGGTTTTGCAATCAAGTAGCATATAAATTTTATGAAATAAATAGGGTATTCCACACCATCCAGTAAAAAGGAAACACGATGCAAATGGGGAAAGGGGGTCATGATAAAGTATGTATCATTTGCAGACTGAAAACAAGAAGAATGAAGATTGATTGTATTCAGTGGATTGATTTATGTTCTGGGCATGCAATAAATAAGCAACCATTGGCAATTTCCATCAGAAACATCCTTATCTACCCCTGAGCTACCTTCCCAAGACGTTGCACCCCATGTGTTCTGTCTGCCCCCTATCCTGCTCCTCCTCTTGTGGCACTCAAAATCTGTTTTTCATTCTTCCATCCTTTAATGGTGCCCCAAACCATTGGCATTTGTCTGTCCAAATAAGCCCTGAATGTGAACTATGAAATTCATGCGATTCTAAGAAAGCCTCCAAGAAAGTCAGGAAATCTGTTGTTGCCATTAATTTTGTTGTTAGTGAGATTTACTGCTCACTCTGTTCCCAGTAGTTCAAAGCAACACTTACAAGAACAAAAATTCCATCCATCTAATTCAGTGTACAGAAGTATGCATATTTAGCATTATTGGTATTATAAATATCACCCTTTATCAGAAGATCCCAGGGCAGTGTACAACATTAAAAACGTTAAATGAACCCCTTGTATGTATTGCTGGTCTCATTTTTAAACACCTGCCAAAATGAAGGTGGTTTAAACTTTTTGTGCTGCTTCTGGGAAAGGAGATGTGGTTCAAACTCCAATGAACTGGAAAGGACTTCTCAAGTCATGGCACAAGGAACCAGAATGCCTCACTGCATGACGCCATGGTTGAGAAATGGACCAGGAGCAAAGCCTTGCCCTTCTTTGGAATCCAGACCTGCCTGCTGCCATGTGAGTGTCTTTGACTCCAACAATTATTTGACTTCCTTCTACAGAACAGTCTTCTAGAACTCTAGAGTGCTGCTAAAAGATTGCTCTACAGCAGGGGTAGGCAACCTAAGGCCCGTGGGCCGGATGCGGCCCAATCGCCTTCTCAATCCGGCCCACAGATGGTCTGGGAATCAGTGTTTTTACATGAGTAGAATACTACTTTTGAGTGTTAACGACCTCAAACTACCCACCCTGGGTTTTTGAGGGGCTATAGAAGATAGCTTTACTTAATGCTTATCTAATCAACAACAACAACAACAACAACAACAACAACAACTTATGTCCCTATTTTCAGCTAAAATGCTGGGCTCGCCCTTGTGGAGACCTTAGCCTTATGTATCCCTCTAGCCCATTTTGCCAGTTCCCTGCCTATAGATTTCCTCTTTATTCAATTTTCCTGCCTGTGCCTTGGCTATCCCCTTTCCTAGAGATGGGAAACTGACTGAGAGTGTTCCTGATGGGATATGGAGAATAAAATCCATTTGTAAAAGGTATGTAATACCTGTGCCTAGGGCTGGGTGGATCTGTCAATTTCAGTTTCCCTGCTTCTCATCTTCTTGACCTGAAGTTCAGCTCTCCACATTTCCACATCAGTTTGTGCATTTCTTTATTTTTTAATTTTAAAAGTCCTTGTAAAAATTTGCAGGGCATTTTAGTGCAAAGGTCTCCTGATATACACATTTTTGCATGGAATTTTGCCTAAAGTACATTTCTTTGAAAAGCAATTTCCCCCAATATAAAGCATGTTGTATGTTATTTTGACTAATATATGCATATTTATGGATACGTTACCCTAGTAAAGCATTTTTGTATGCTTTATTTGGCAGGGGAACTGCATTGCAAAGAAGAAGAAGAGGAGTTTGGATTTGATATCCCGCTTTTCACTACCCTTTCCCTTCCTCCCCCACAACAAACTCTCTGTGAGGTGAGTGGGGCTGAGAGACTTCAGAGAAGTGTGACTAGCCCAAGGTCACCCAGCAGCTGCATGTGGAGGAGTGCAGACACGAACCCGGTTCCCCAGATAACGAGTCTACCGCTCTTAACCACTACACCACACTGGCTCTCATTTGGGGAAGAGTGAATTTTGAAGGATTTCGGTTTGGTGTTTTGGTTAGTGCATTGTTCTGGAAAGTGTGAATAAGGTAGGCAAAAGTGTGAATAAAAATAGCAAACAAGGTCACCCCAAAAGTAGCCCCTTCAGCTCTTCTTTCTATTTCCACTAGCCCCAAACTCCTCCATAAATATCTCAATAATTCCCTCTTGGTTGCAGCCACATCAACAATATCTGGAGACTGGAAAACATCCTTGGGAGTTTTGATTGCACATTGGTATAGCATCTCGCTCACATGGAAATGTTAAAACATGCTATGAGGAGTGAGGGGCCAAACTACATTAATTTGACACCGTACAGCCTTCATCCCTAACTTTCATAAATACTACTTTAGAAGTGTTAACAACCTCAAACTACCCACCCTGGGTTTTTGAGGGGCTATAGGAAATAGCTTTACTTAGTGCTTATCTAATCATCATCATCATCATCAACAACAACAACAACAACAACAACAACTTAGAATGATCAGGAAAATACAGAGTAAATCCTATTGAACTGAGTGGGACTTAGTTCTGAGTAAAAATGCCTAGGATTGCAGTGTGAGGCTGCCCAGGCTTGACCCAGTTACCTGCGAGTAAGCTCCATTGAATACTTCTGAGTAGACAGCATAAGGCTCCATTTACAACAAACTAAAGGAATCAACACTCCAAGTGTTTCCTTTAAAAATGGCTGGCTGTTGAACCAATGTAATTAAAGAATTTAAAGTGGATTGGTTACATTTTCCTTCAACGTTATAGGAAGGGCTTCATAAGCCAGCTTCACAATTTCTTCCTTTGGTGCAGGTATTTTATTTTCTGTATAAACAGGACTCCATTTTTGCACCCACACCCACCACTTTTAATTGTTCTCCAATATATGGAGGGGAGGAAAAAGGAAAGCTGGGGCATTCTGGGATCAAATCAGAAACTGGGATGGCTTCTGTAATTCTGGGACTGTTCCTGGAAAATTGGTACACTTGGAGGGTATGTGGAGCTGTAGCCCAAAACATCTGGAGGGCATCAGCTTGCAGAAGGCTAGAATTGGGAATCCTGGGGGAGATAGGCAAATAGTCTGACCTTCCTACATTATTGCATGTTTCAGAATGAAAAAAAGTGAGACTAAAAGCAGAAAATGAAGAAGATCTAAAGGGAGGATCTGCTCTGATTTGGAGGGGAAGAATGGAAGAAAATATACTATGTGGCAAGTCCAGCTTCCTGAGATTTACAGCTTCAGTTTTTTAGAAGTAGCTTTCTTCTAATGGCTGTGAAGAATAAGGATAGGGAAGAAGTTCAATTCAGTGCACATTTAAGGGCAAATTGACCTAATTCACACTTGCCAGAACAATACATGAACCAAAACCCGGTTGTCCATTGAAATTTGCATTTCTGTGAATTTTGTGATGCGTTTCACCAGCCACGTATTGAGTCCAAAAATGCTTGAGTCCAAAAATTACTGGAGTAACGTGTGCATAGAAATGCACATATTAGTGAAAATGAGAAACAAGAATGCATTATCTTAGGGAACAAATTTGTGGAAAATTGCACACTGATTTGGAAATGTGGAAAACTGAACTCAAGAGTGGGAAATGAGAAAGTCAGGGAAAGTGAAGTGAAATCTATAGATTCCTGCAGAGGCAGGTGACACCTGCTGAAATCTCTGAAGCCTGATGGGTAGCTCAAAGAGGTTTTGCTTTTGCCAGTTGTCAGAAACAGGCAGTTCAGTGTCTCTTATAATTATCCCTTGTCCCTCTGCATGGTCAGAAGAAATGCTGTAAATTTATACAAAAAAGCAAACACCCCTCAAATAAATTATGCAAAACTTGCTCAATTTGCATAAAACATGCAGGTTGCAGAAATCAGCTGGGCACCAATGCGATTTGCTATGAGAATATACTATTGAGGAGCTGACATGGTTACCATTTCTCAAAGGGGCTCGCAGGGCACGTGACCTGCTTCCATTCCAACCTCATTCAGAGAACTGCCTTTGTTTCCATTGACACCAGTCGGCACATCGCAAGGTCCAAAGCTTGTCTACAGAACACATAATTAGCCTTCCCCAATGCTCTTGATAACAACAGCAGCTAAACAGGGAGGGAAGCTGCACTGAAGCCGAGATGGGCTAGCACAGGATCAACCAACCAATCGGAGCCCTGGAGGTGGGGCTTGAGATCCGGCAAATAATTGCTAAATGCATTTCCAGCCCAGTTGGTCTGGGCTGCTGAAAGATCTGGCTGCAGAGTGAGAGGGGAAAGCAGGAATCTAAGCACCGGTGTTTGTGGAACGCTGCTGTAGCATCAACCCTGGACTGGCTCCTGCTGCCTCCTTCCTGTCTTCCTTAGTAAAAGGTACTACCATCTGGGTGAATCATACGGTCTGGGTCTGTGATGCTTTAGCAGCCAGAGAAAAGTTTTTATTAGGAAAAATTCTGCCGCTAGTGTGGAAAAGGAAAATGGTCTGCTAGCTTCTCTTCTTTGCCTGAAAAAACAGCAGCAGCAATATGGTATCTCTGTATTTCAACCCCCTTCCTAACTTTAAGATGTGGGTAATGCGGGGCAGGGGTATGTGTAAGAATGGGAGCGTGGGTGTCTGTAAAAACAGCAGCAACTACAACTCTGAGCATTTTTAATGCTGTGTGTGAGTGAGCAGCAGCAAGGTCCAAAGCGTTGCCAAGTCTGATCATTGTTGTTGTGCCACAAGAGGTAAATCTATTTAGACCTGGCATGAGTGTGAGTGTTTTTTTTTAAAGTATGCAATCCTCCAATGTGTGCTAATGCAGAAGTAAATCCCGCTGTGTTCAGTGGTGCTTACTCCTGAGTAAACATGGGCACCATTTGAATTCAGAACTTTAGAGGGGGCCTTGTGTGAGCTGTCAAACTTGGACTAGTCCCTCCCCAATATCCTGGCTTGTCCACGTGAAGTTTGTTTAGTACATTGCAGATGTCTGCAGACAGGCAGCCATGCAACGGTGCTCTCTGGTTTGCAAGCCAAAAAATGTTGACATTCAGGGACCATTCAAGGGCTGTTAGAAAGCCACCCTTGCAAGGAAGTGAGGGCATCCTGCACTTAGAACCGCTGAAACAACAACAGGAGGAATTTGGGACAGCTTCTTTTGTCACAATGCTTCTAAACCAGGCGTGGGTAACCTGTGGGGCCTCCCAGATGTTGCTGGACTCCAGCTCCCACCATCCTTCACCCTTCACCCGTGGCCATGCTGGCTTCTGAGGCTTCTGGGAGCTGTAGCACAGCAGCATCAAGAGGAGCAGAGGTTTGCCACCCCAAGTGCAAAGTGTTATCCCCTTCTGGGTTAGCAAATGTTGCTTGAGCACTCCTGTCCTACACGTAACCTATGCTCCTCTGGAGCCCCCATCCCAAGCCACCTTGAAGTGACCCACAGAGGGCTGTGTATAGGGAGCTCCTGGCATTTTGCTTCTGCAGTTGTGTGCTTTGAGCCCATGCTGTTGGCCTGGATATAGGCAGGAGCTCAGAGCACACCTCAGCGGGTTGCCTATGGTGGGTATGCATGCTATCTTTTCTAACTGGGCTTGCTCCTGTGCCTTTAAGAGCTGCCTGACCCACAGAAATTTAATAGGTAAATATTTGCTCAGCACCTCTCCCCATCCTAAGAAAAGTGTCACCAGCCACATCTCTGTAAGGTTACTCATTTAAAGAAAAGTCAGGTGAGGATGACTACTGCTATTACTATTATTCAAAGGGTGTCCACTCTCACTCTCTGAATTGCCAACCCTCAGTTTAAGGAACTCTGGGCTGGGGGGGAAAGGATAAAAACCAAAAGACTGGAGAAGAGGTTTCACACATGCAGCTTCAAATAATGGCCATGAGCCTCACACTGTTTCAGCGCATGTGTGGACATTTCCAATGTGGGATAGAAAGCACAAATTCTCATTAGAAAGTATGTTCTAGCCAGGATAGATTTTTCTTTTGAATTGGAATTGTGGGGCATTTAGGACAATGGCTTTCTTATGCCCCATGTGTGAATACAGCATAGGAGGGCAAAAACAGATTGGGCAATATTATAGCAGCTGTGATTTCATAGATGGAGAGGGCTGGATTTGAACTTGGATCCTTTTACCTAATACAACCAGCTTTCAACATGTGTCTGAGGCAAACAGAACATTAAATCTGCACCCAAGTCCATCCCACAGCCATGTGTGTAGGGCTGAGCATCTGAATCTGCCTTAAATTGACTTAGAGCGCTGGTCTACATTTCTAGCCCAGCATTATCAGTTCCTCTGAAATTCAGCACCTTACGATGATCTTGAGCAAAGTTCCTTCCCTGTTGCCTGTTATCAAGGGAAGATGCTGGGGATTGAACCTGGGACATTTGGCGTGCTAGGCAAATGCTTTGCTTCTGAGCTATGGCCTGTCCATTTGTGGTCCCAGGCTGATGGGTTAGTGAGGTTTCTGGTTCATCTCCCCATATTGGCTTGCTTATCCGTATAGGAATGGAGCAGTGCTGCCTGAGTATGCTTGCTCAGATTTATCTGGTTTGTCCAATATACTCTTGGGCTGGAGAATGAGGAGTCTTCTTCAAGAGTGGTTGGGGGGAGGCAATGTTTGCTGCAGCATGCTCATTTTTATATTGTCAGCTGCAAGCCCAATTTCAATGGGTGAGGCAGGTTTTTGAAGCACTACCAAAACCTGTTGAACCTATTTGGTCAGCAACCACAGGAGGATGAGGGAGCACACCATTGCAGGTTCTCTGGGAAGACCCCTCCTCTCCACACACAAACAATAATCTGTGCACAGACTCAGACTTTCCCTAAGAAAGGGCTTTCCACTTTGTCAGGTGCAGGAATGACATTGGTTTGAACTGATATTTAATATTGTGTGTTTTAAATTTCTGAAGCCCACCCAGTGACCTCTTGGGTCAAGGGCAGATCAGAAACTGAAATGCTAATACTACCAATAATCAGCACCACCCATCAACAAGCCTTAACAAAGAATAACAGCAATTGGCTGCTTGCTGCCCCTACCCCCCCTCGCGTGTGTATTCTTGCACAAATGTGTTCATATAAGCCTCAACAGGCAGCCCCAACCCCCGCAGGCCAGAGAGAAAGGCAGAGAGAGTCGGAAAGTGCAGGGAGATCTTCTCGCTCTCAGCGATTCCTCCCCCCACCCCACATCTTTGAATGTATCGGTGGCTCCATTGGATGGCAAATGCAGAGCATTTGACGAAGCGTAAGAGAGTTGCGGGTTTCTAAAGGCAGCGGACGGATTCCTCCTTGAGAGTCAGTGTTTGCTTGCCGGAGACTGCAGGATTTTTCGGCTGCCAACTGGGAAAGGCTTTTGATTTGATACAGAATATTAGGAGATATGCTTTGAAAGAGGGTTGCAGACAAATGACTCATCTGCTGTAGGAAGAGAACAACAGAAGAATGGGGGGGGGGAGCTTGAGAAAGGAGAAAAGGGTATCTCTCACTTTCCTGGATGGGGGTGACAGGGAGAATACCTGTTTGTAGCTGAAGAATGGGCTGCAGCAGGAACTGTGGCAGCACAGAGATCACACCTGCTCACCTGCCGAGAGGGTTGCTGCAGCACAGGCTTGTGTGTGGGGGGGGTGTTCCACCCGGATCACTTCTTAAATTGCTCTCGTGTGAGGGGTCTGAGTTGGCAGGTAGTTTTGGGGAGAGCCCTGCTGGGCCATAGATGTTCTGATCCGCCCAAGAAAGGGAGTGCTAAGCAAGTCCCCTTGCCTCAGATGCCACTCCCTCTGCACTTGTCGCCTCTGATGTACTGTTTCGTGGGGGTGGGGAGTGCAGGCAATGCTCTCAGTAGGGTGGCCCAGAATCAGCAGATGGGGAATTGCAGAGTTGGAAGGGACCCAACTGATCATCTAGTCCAACCCCCAAAGCAGTTGTGTAGCTGAGAGAACTTCAGGAGGTGTCGCCTACCACACATGTCAGCAGAAGTAGACAAGCCCTTTTCCTGCATCTGGCTCAGCCTTGCTCTCGGATCCTCCAGTTGATGATCCATTTTGCTTCTGGGTTGCCTCTCTGAAGCTCTCAAGGAGATATCCATAAGATTATTAAAAGCCATAAAAATATTGTTCTAATGTTTTTTAAAAAAGTAAAGGGCCATTTTGGCTGGCCAGGTGCAAAGGAAAGCAGGACAAATTGTGCAGCAATATAACCACTAGCACATTTGCAAAGCTATGCAAGGTCCAGTATGGTTTCAAAGTGGATGGGGGACCCATGTTGAGATTCCTGCATTGCAAGGGGTTGGACTAGATGCTCCTCAGGATCCCTTCAAACTCCACAATTCTCTGATGTCTCTGTGGGGTATAAATGAAAGTTCCCAGGAGTCATTGGGGGAAGCCATAATGTGCTTTCAATTTATGGTGTGTAGGAAGTCGATGAGTGGTGGTGGCAAGAGGCCCGTCTGTCCTCTCCGCATTTGGCCACCCTAAACCCGCTCTAAAGCCAGCTGCAGCAGCCCTGGTGGATTTCAGTGGAAGAAATCAAGGCAAATGCACACTCTGAGCCTCTGCATGTCTACTCAGAAGTAAGTCCCCCTGAGTTAGCTGAGGCTTCCTTGCAGGTGGATGCACATAGCACTGCAAGCCTTATGGCTGCTGCTGAATGTTGCTTTGGCAATGTGGTGTCTTGGTGCAACCCTGGAGGATTCTATCTGGGGGAAACAAGAAGACAACAATTCTAGCAGGGCTCATAAAATTCCCCAAGATAATTCTGCACCTCTCTAAATTTTACCCCTTGAAGACAGTCTGGAGTCTTGCTGCGATGATGTTGTACGATACTTCTTGCTCAGTGTGCAGCGATTCTCCTCCTCTGCAGGTCTGTGCAGAATTACCTTCTCTGCTAGAGGATGTTGTGTGATTCTAAAAACAAGAGCTGTTACTAATTCACAGAAGGAAAACATCCAGTGGTACTATGTAGGTTTAAAAAAAAAAAGTTTACCCAAAACATTGAGTTTCTGTTCTTTCCTTTTTAGATGATAACGCTGTTGAGTAATTAATCTCTATACATGCCTTTTTCCACTGGAAACAGTGACGCAATGAATAAACTTTTAAAAATAAAAGACAATAAATTCTTTTTCTTTTATACCTCTGGATGTTCCCCACCTTTCTTGGGAGGGGGAAGATATTTTAACAAGGAGAAAGCCTCCTGTACAACCTCCTGGGGAAGAGGTGCAAAAGGTGGGAGCAAAGTCTGGTGGCAGAATCTGTTGTAGGTGTTCCATGCTGCAGCTCTGGAAGTGTGGCGTTGTCAGAGAGCATTTGTTCTGATGGCGAGTGCACTAAAAAAATCTAGAAACAAGTGCTGTGCCGAAATCTGTGCCTCAATTTCTCAAATGTTTTCTGCCTCTGCGAAAGAGACTTCCATTCCCCACCCCCGCTTCCTTCACAGCGCACTTGGTGATTTCTGTGGCCAAGCCCTTGCCCTTGTGAGGTGGTCAAGTGCCCCCCCTCCAGCTGCCTACACTTCCTGGTTGAAAAAAGCCTCTTGGGAGGGCCTCTTCCCCTGGGCTCTGAGTGTGAGCACCTGGGAAAACAGCAGAGTACAGATCACTGGCGAGATGAACTGTGGACCAAGAGAAAGGCCACTCACAAATATTCAAAAGTAAGGTGAGCTCAACTATAACTCTGCACCTTACCCATGAGAATCTTACTGAAATTTTCTCTCTCTGGTCATAATTTTCAAATACAATTTGCTTTCTTATTAATTGATGAGCAGGGGCCTGTAGGAGAAAATTTTGGCACAGCAATAGTAGAGAAATCCAACATTCTTGGGGCAAATCCTTCTCGTTGCATGTTTCAGGATTTATTGGTGTGGATTTGAGGGTGGGGGTAGCTGCTCTCCCAGGCCAACTTGGGCCTTCTGCCGGCAAAGCAGATGCTGTGCCCCTGAGTAATGGCCCTTCTTCATCATGCCCGAGACCAATGCAGACTTTGACCGTGGACACACCACAAAAAGCACAAAAAATATGGGAACTATATTCCCCAGTGCTACAATTCCTAGCACTCTTAGAAAACTACAGTTCCTGGGATTCTTTGGAGGGAGTTGCAGTCTTTAAATGCATGGTGCATGTGTTGCCTTTATGGCTTTAGCACAAAGCCAGCTTTCCTACCTCTCAATTGGCGCTGCTCCTTTGTCATCACCTCCTTACAGAAACTGAATCCTGCAGCTGCATCAAGGCATAGGCGTCCCACTGCCCTCCCCCCTTCACCTTCCCTCTGGTAATCTTTGCAGCTCTCTAAATTTAGGACCAGATTGCGCCTTATGTGTAATTCTGTGATTCTCTCCTTGCCACCTACCACCCCCAGAAGGAAAATGGAAAATCAGGTTGGAGTGTGTAGGGGTGGCTTAATCCTTAGAGCCAGGGTGGTGTAACAATTAGAGGGCTGGATTGAGACCTGGGAGACCAGGGTTCAAATTCTCCCACCCTAACACACCTCACAGGCTTGTTGTAGGGATTAAATGAGGATTGGAAGAACCATGTATCCCACTTGGAGCTCCTTGGAGAAAAAGGTGGGGTGGAACTGCCATAAATTCCAGCTGCTGGGAATCACAAGTGAGGAAAGTGCTGCTACTGCTGCACTCAGCTGCACGCTGCAGGCTTCACGTTGGGGCATCATTGACCAAGGTGCAGGGCCGTCTTACCCATTAGGGTTAGTGGCGCCCTGCACCATGGCGCCCGCTCATCAGGGGTGCCCAGCAGTAGGAGTCCAGGACCGACCGGGAACAGCTGCGAGGGCATGCTGGGTGGCGGCGGTGGCGGCGGCTCTTTCTATGGCCAGCTGTGCTCTCTTGCTTCCTGCCTGGGAGAGGAGGCAGCTGCAGTGCACAAAGCTGTGCAGCGCCCTTCTCCCTCCTGCCCACCCCGCGG
The DNA here is from genome assembly GCF_009819535.1 of Lacerta agilis. NCBI lineage: Eukaryota > Metazoa > Chordata > Lepidosauria > Squamata > Lacertidae > Lacerta > Lacerta agilis. The sequence continues at coordinate 342,713 of NC_046319.1, read as the reverse complement.
CACTAGCAGGACTGCTGAGGAAGCCTGCGCGGCAAGCAAGCCTCAAGCTGCCCAGTGCAGGGGGAGGGGAGGGGGAGGGGCGCCAAGCACGTCTCCCTACCCCTTCTGCACCACGGTGCCGGATTTCCTTAAGACGGCCCTGCCAAGGTGAGAACCGGACTCTAGACTAGATGGACTCCTTTGGGCCTGATCCATCTTCTGATGTTCATGCCCACCACCCAATTTTCTGCTCAACTACTTTTTCGCTTGTGGGAGAAAAGAACTAAGCAGCTTGCTGGGGAAGTGTTAAGAAGCCCCTTCTAACTCTTGCAGTCAGTCTTTCCACTAAAGACCCAGCTTCTTTTCCAGTTTCTTGACAACATTTCTCTTAAGGAAAAGAGGGCAAATCTTCTGCTCTTTTCGGAAGGCATTTAGAAATGTTTGGGATGGGGTTCCTGCTATGTCTGCTGGCTCTTGGTCCAAAGTGTAGTTGGTGGGAAGCTGTGGAGACAGCCTTGTGCCGCTTCCTGCTAGCCCCCCTTCCCAGAATACTTTGAGTGGCAAGATGCAAAGAGACGTGGTGTTGCTCCCAAGGTATTCCAGGAAGTGTGGCCAGTGGGCAGATGCAGACAGAGAGTTTTCCATAGCAGCTTTGCCGTTCACTGATGCAGCTGGCTTGCAGGAGAAGCCATGGTGCCCAGTGGTTTGTGTCATACCACCTTCCCACCTCTCCCAGACTATATTTCCATCTCTAGCCTTTGCTGAATTCAGGAACTTAGGAAATAGTATTTTGAGAGAACATTTTAAATATGCATCTTCATGAGGCTTTATTTTTTTTAAATGCAGCTGATAATTGGAAATACGATGGAAAATCTGTATGCATGGATAAAGGCAGAACCTGCCCAGACCAGAAAGTGGCTGATTTGTTGTAAATTTTGAAGCATTTCCAGGCTCCATATTTCCTAAACTATACTGCTATCTCCATGATAATATTCTCAGGTTCACGTTGGCTCACCCCAAAGCTTTGTTTCCCAACTTAGGTTAGTTTGATGTTCAGTGCTTGCCTTGGGCATTTCATAATTCATAAAATTGCAATGCAGTCCCACATATTGCTACAAAGCATTGATTTCACCCCCTCCCCACCTCCCAATGGCTGTTGCATCCGGCATAGATGTAACCCCACAGCGGGGTGGGGTGGGGGAGGGGAGAGAGAGAGAGAGAGAGAGAGAGAGAGTAAGAAGGAGGGCAGGAGAATAATACTCTTTCAGATCCTGTTGATCTCAACCCATGCTTTCTGCTATTCATCCATGCACCTTTTAAAATAAACAGAATTGAATCAGTCCCATCAGGTCCCCAACAGCTGAGATTAAAATAGGGCTGTGTTGTTGTTGTTAAATCTGTTACAAACTGCAGGAGACCTATTTCTGCCTTCTGGTCCTGATGGTTGCCAGCTTTTTAACCAGATCTTGCTGCTGTGTTTTTAGCTGTGGCTTGATCACAGTATGCCCTGGAAAGAAATTATATCACTTGCAAACACTGTTCTCCTGTCTGCCACACACCTGCATGTACACCACAATTCTCATGAAAATTCACCAGCATTTTAATGCAAATTTCTCCAAATGGTCTTCAATTTTGCCTAATGTACACATTTTTGCAAAACATTTTCCCCAAATATAGCACATGTTTTTGTTATTTCTGCTAATATGTGCATTTTTATTAACACCTTACCCTAGTTTATTGTAGCACACTACACCAATCTCTGAGCAATTTGAGATTCCACTCACGATACTCAGGGTCTGTGTTTCCTTTTGGAAATGAGCATCAGCAATCCAGGAGGGTCTTGCTTCCTCTATAGGTGCAGCCCTTGATACAAACAGACAATAGTCATCATGTTCTGTCTGCTGCTTTGTGTCTCCGGGTCACATAACTCAACTGCTAAGGCAGGGAGGGGCCCCATCCACTGGCCATCTCAGTAAGAGTCCTTTTGATACTTGGTTTATTTAATGGCCTGGCCCCTGGTTATCATCTCAGAAAGAAGTTGGCCTTGCTTAATTTGTTTTTAACACGTGCTGATTCCTAGGGTTTAGAAAGGCATCTAATACACAGCTTAATACACACAGGTCTGGGGAATTATAAGTGTCTCATACACAGCCTAATACATATGGGTCTGGCTTAATACACACAGTTCTGGCTATTTAGGGTGTTTGGCACCCACAAACTCATAACAATATGCATTTTATACACATTACTTGGCCGGAGAACTGCACTGCAAGATTAGTCGAAGTGTGAATGTTGAAGGATGGCTGTGTTTTGATTCCCATATTGTTCCAGAAAGCAAAAATTAAGTAAGTTTGCCTTCAAATGCAAAACTGAATCAAAATTCTGCCCCATCTCTTGCAATGGTGTAGTATAGTGGGACTCAGCTTTGGGACTTTTTTCAGAGCAGGAGTGATGCCATTATTTGCCAGAGCATCAACACCATTGACAAACATCTTTTGACCAAGCACATATGTGAGGTGTTAAGGAGTCTTTCAAGTTTGTTTGTGACAGATTAGAACTGAGGAAGCCAGAGAATCAGAAAAACAATCAAGCAGAAGATGGATATTTTTCCTTTTCTTTGATGGAGTTTCTATTTCAGGCTAGCATTTCAAATGGTAGCACTTCTTTGCAATATGGTTTGCATTTATTATTAAAAGCTAAAGATTTTGTTTCAGTGCGGCAAATGTATTTTCCTAACACATTTTTACAAGTAGAATATCTGCAGTCAGAAGTAACCTCTCCTGATCTCCATGGAGTTTATTCCCAGGAAAAAAATAATGCATAGGATTGCAGTCATGAAGATCCTAATGAACTGGGTATTAGGCTGTGTGTTGCTGCACATTGGGTATGTGTAATTCAGGAATGGGGAACCTTTTTCAGTCCAAAGGCCACATTCCAGTAGTGGGTGAGATCAGAGGCAAAAGTGGACAGTGGATGTTTTGCACTATGTAAGCAGTGCTCAAATTATGGGCAAAGACAACAACCCCTCCCCTTTCGTGCTGCCCATTCAGTATCAGTATCAGTATCAGTATCAAACTTTATTTTGGTCACAGACCAGCATAAGATTAAAAATATGAGGATAAACTGAGCAAATAAGACTTAAAACAGGTAAGGGATAAAAACTAGTAGTTAAAATTTGGTTATATCCTACATAACTAAAAGACAGAAGCGGGGACAAATGGTTAAAAGCGACTATAAGCGAGGAAGTGTGAAGGAGCACAGGTCCTTTTATGTGATGCCCATTACGGTTTGCTACTCTTCTTAAAAAGCTACTTGCATGTTGATTGTGCAAGTTCATCCTTTGTCATGTGTGTGAAAATGAGCCATCATGCATTAATCACCATGGAAAGAACATTTGTATCACCCAATGTCAACTCAAACAGAATGTCTGTAACAGAGACACTTAGCCAATTCAGCTCAGTGCAATCGCATGGCAAGAGATAAAGTGATGTACTGCACGGGTGAGCCAGATCTTTGTCATAGGAACTCTTCCAGGGAATATGGGCAGATTTGATCCAGGAGAATTTATGAGCCGGGTGCTGCCTCCACATACACCAGTTACTTGTGGTGGGACTACATGTGATGGTGGCAGATGCAGGTCACTCCCCAACAGCTATAGAGAGGTGTGTAAATCCCCTCCCCCTTCTGAGCTTATTTCTGTTTTCAGACTAGCAGTAAAGGGCGGTATTTGGAGGCGTGAGAGAGGAAGCACTTTGCTTCTGCCCTTGAAATTACCAATGTCCCTCTTCTGGGGAAGGTTTTAGGAATATTTACTATTTTTGAACCTGTTCTCTGGTACCTCCCTTTCAGCTGCCTGTTTTCTTCATGGCTGTTCTCACCCTGCCCCTCCTTGCCTGCTGTTCCTTCTGCATTCCTGTGTTAGAGATGTGGATGACCACCATCTGACCAGTGGCCACCTCATGAATGGACAGCATCCTGACCCTACATCTCAGTTACAGAGGGGTTAGGCTTCAGTAAACAAAAATGGAGCAATCACATTGATCACATGGTGACATTGTGGAGGACAAGAGCCAGTGTGGTGTAGTGGTTAAGAGTGGTAGACTCGTAATCTGGTGAACCGGATTCGTGTCTCTGCTCCTCCACATGCAGCTGCTGGGTGACCTTGGGCTAGTCACACTTCTTTGAAGTCTCTCAGCCCCACTCACCTCACAGAGTGTTTGTTGTGGGGGAGGAAGGGAAAGGAGAATGTGAGCCGCTTTGAGACTCCTTCGGGTAGTGATAAAGAAGGATATCAAATCCAAACTCTTCTTCTTCTCCCTCCCTCCCTCTCTTTACTGTGCCGAATTGGCAAGTAAATTTTGGCTCACCCCTGTTATTTTGTAGCAGGTATCTTATCATGTTTGTAACCTCACTCCCTGATTCATCTCCAAATGAGGCAGATTACTGCTAAAGCGGCCCTCAGGGTCTCTCTCTCTGGCCCTTGGAACTGTCTCCAGGCCACCCCTCTCTAGCCACATCCCCTCTCCCCTGGCCAAGCCCCCCCCCCTTGCCCTGCTTGCAGCCTCCTGGAATGTCTTTGCCTACCTGGAATGTGTCCTTGAACTTTGAAAATGCCTTGAACTCTGAAAATGAGGAGAGAGAAAGTGTGCAAAAACTACCCTGCTGGGCAAAGGTGAACATTACTTCAATTGCCTGCCCAGTTTTGCCTCCTGCCACCCACTCCCACTGCTATGTGGCCCCTGAAAGGTTGCCCAGATGGGAAGGTGGCCCTCAGGGTGCACAAAACCTTCCCACCCTTGCTGAAAGAGCCCTCCAGTCTTTGATGTTTGACTCTCTGCAGCTTTGCCCAAAGCTCTGTCCGCTCCTGGTCACCTTGGTATAAAAGTGCCGGCTGGCACTTTTGCCACGTCTGCTCAATGTGCTGACGCTCTTGCTTTACTCCCAGCAGTAGGAGCCCCTCCTGGCGCCAGCTGCCAGGTAACATGACCTGCGCAGCCAAAATGCAGACGTGGGGCTCAAGTCTGGCTGCGGGGGTGGGGGTGCCGTTTTCTCTGGGAGTCTTGCTGCTCACATACATATTTATTAATTAAAAGGAAATAAAGTTGTCAAGGGATATCTAGTTCACAGAATGACCTTGACTTGAGGAAACACTCCCCGGGGAGCCATCCCTAATTCCTCTCTAATTTTATTGCTGGCTTAATTTCTTGTTAACTGCAATGCTCTTATTTCTTCCCTGATCGCTGGTTTTGTCTCATTTAGCAAAAGGTGGCTAAAGAGAACATCATTTTTCCTATGGAAATGCAACTGCTGTTCTTTCCTTATAGCGTGGCCTTCCCCAACTGGGAGCCCTTCCACCAAGGCTTTGGATCACAGCTCTCATAAGCCCTGGTCAGTGTGGCTGTGATCACATGAGCCCCACCATCATAGGGCCTTGCTGGCTGGGGAAGATGGGCACCAGGTTGGGAAAGGCTGCTCTAGCACCTCTCTCAATGCACTCATGTGCAGCATCCCTGGCCACACGCTCTGATCTGCAGGGCCTGCAGCTCTTCTCCTGTGCTGCTCTGCTTCATGGTTATCCTTCCGCTTGGGGGCACAAATGGTAGTTGACAAGGCTTAGGAGGTAAGAAGGTTGCCTTCTATTAAGTGCTTTCAGATGAATCATAGATTCAGAATGATCATCTAGTCCAGGCATATCCAACTCCCAAGAGACTGTGATCTACTCCCAGTATAAAAACACTGGCTGTGATCTACTGATTGTCAATGGAGGGAGGAGGAGTGTGCATGGGGTGGGTGGATTGCCCAGTATTGTTGAGCTTTTTTGCACAGAGTCTTTTGCACAGAGTTTTTTTAGCTTTCCCCCCATAACTTTTGTACATGGTAAGGATCCCGTGATCTACCAGGATCAGCTGGGGATCTACTGGTAGATCACGATCTGCTGGTTGGACATCCCTGATGTCCAACTTTCTGCAATGCAGAAACTTTCTGCAACTTTCTAGTCCAACTTTCTGCAATGCACGAATCTCAGCTAAATCATCCATGACAAATGGCCTTTCAACCTCTGCTTAAAAACCTCCAAGGAAGGAGAGTCCACAACCTCCACTGTCAAACAGCTCTTACTGTCAGAATGTTCCCCCTCCTCCTCCCCCTCATATTTTATTTATTTATTTGTACCCTGTCCATCTGACTGGGTTGCCCCAGCCATTCTGGGAGGCTTCCAGCATACAGTATATAAAAACACAGTAATACATTAAACCTTTAAAAGCTTCCCTATACAGAGCTGCCTTCAGAGGTTTCCTAAATGTTATAGTCAGAATCTCCTTTCTTGCAATATGAAGCCATTGATTCGAGTCCTACCCTCCAGAACTGGAGAAAACAAGCTTGTTCCCCCCTCCATGTGACAGCCCTCGAGATACCATATCATATCTCCTTTCAGACTCCTCTTCTCCAGGTGGAACACACCCAACTTCATCATCCATTCCTCATCAGGAACCCTTGACCAGACCTTTGACCATCTTGGTCACCCTCCTCTGTCCATGTTTCAGCATGTGATGTCCAGTTGCTGTGAGAGTTTCACGTTGGGTTGTGTGACCTGTGATGTTTTACGGAAAAAGATACGAAAGCATATGGAAGAGAAGGAAAATAGATCCCTCTGGGTTGGCCACAAGCACCTGGTATTGGCCGGCACTGGAGATGCTCCATAGCAATCCTGACCAGTAGCCGTGGGCAGTGGTAGCCTCCACTGAACTGGGACCATTTGCATAGGGGCTCTGCCAGTGAGCAAGACTCCTTTGCCAGAATGGGAAGTGGACAAAAGACCAAGTGGTGAGCCAGGAGATTTCTTGGTCTGAATCTCACCCCTGCAGTAAGCTCACTACTAAGTTACCACAAGGCAGCCACCAGAGGTGCGGGCAGATGAATCTGTCAATTTTGGCTCCCCTCTGTTCTCTGCATTTCTACATCAATTTGTAAGTTCTTTTTCTTTTTAAGTCCTCGTGAAAATTCACCAGCATTTTAGTGTGAATTTCTCCATAATGTAAATATTTTTGTTTACATTGTTGCACACTATATCCCCTAAACAATGCAATTTTGCGTGTGCATTGCTAAGTACACTTTTATCCAGGTGTGCGTCTGTGTACACATTACTTGGCTAGAGAACTATACCGCAAAATTTAGAGAATTGTGGATTTCAAAAGACGGCTGAGTTTCGGTTTGTGAATTAGGTAAGCCCACCTTCAAATGTTTTGGTTATTTTAAACTAATTTTTATTAATTTCGTTTTTTAACCCAATATTTCTAATATAGCAATAACAAACAAAATAAACTCTTTGCTCTGCTGAGCTCATGACTTCCCCCCATCCCTTCAACCGGTTTTTGTTTTCAAGTCTTTATATAACACTTTAAATCCTCAACTTCTGACCTTTTTATCCTTATAATCAACTCTATCTCTTTGGTCTAGAAAGTTTTAAGTTTTTCAGGTTTTTCATTGCAGGCTTTATTTCAATCCCACTAGTGTCTTCAGATTTTTACAATAATTATTCATATACTCAATAAACTTACTCCAGTCTTTTTGAAATTTTTGGCAGTCTTGGTTCCAGATTCTCCCTGTCAGCTTGGCTAATTCCGCATAGTCCATCACCGTTGTCTGCCACTCCTCCATCATTGGTAATTCCTGCATTTTCCACCTTTGGGTTAATAAAATTCTTCCCGCCGCCGCCGTGGCATACAGAAATAGTCTTTGATCTATCTTTGCAATTTCTTCTCCCATCAAACCCAGCAAAAATGCTTCTGGTTTTTTTGGGAAGGTATATCTAAACATCTTTTTTAACTCATTGTAGATCAATTCCCAAAATACTTTTACTTTATTGCAAGTCCACCACATATGGTAAAAATCTCCGTCTTTCTCTTTACTTTTCCAACATAGTTTGTTCCTCATCCTATACATTTTGGCCAACTTCACCGGTGTCAAATACCACCTGTACATCATTTTCATTACATTCTCTTTTAAGGCCATGCATGCAGTAAATTTTAAGCTTTCATTCCACAATTTTGACCAAGATTCAAACTCAATATTATACCCAGGGGTGGAGCAAGGGTGGTGGGCTATCACCCTGGGTACCGCCCTGGGGAGGGTGACACTCTGGGGGCAGGCCCCACCCCCGCGATTGACACTGTCGGTGCGGCAACTTTTAAAAGGCTGCAACGTGTGAACAGCAGCAGAGCGTTAAAGGTTAACTTTAAAGTGTTAAAGGTTGCCGCACCGCATGGAAGGGGTGCCAGCCGATCGCGCCCGCCATCTTGGAGTAAAACGCGGCGCAGCCCGGTGCTGGTCAGAAGGGGTGCCGGCCGATCGCGCCCGCCATCTTGCACACACATGCGCAGTCCACCCAGGAGGCTGCGCACGCCTCGTGACGTCACGACGTGCGCTCTGGGGAGGGGTGCTTTGAAGTTTGCCGCCCCGGGCGGCAGAGCGGCTCACTCCGCCCCTGATTATACCCAAAGTCAATAGCCCATTTTATCATAACTTCTTTGATCTCTTCATCTGTATACCATTCTAACAACAAGTTGTACATTTGATAACAAGTTTACTTTGCTTTCCAGCAATTTGATTTGGAATCTTGATTTTTTATTTTCAAAATATATGTTTCTTTTGTCTCTGTTAAATATATCATTTACTTGATGATATTGCAACCAACCCATAAGTACTTCCTCTATTTGGTCATATGGTTTCAGTTTTAAGCCTTTCTCGGTTTCCATCAATATCTCACCATAAGGTGGCCCAGCTTTCTCCATGTTCAATTTTTTGACAGACAATACCTCTGTTGGTGAAAGCCACCATGGTGTTTTCCATTCTAACAGATGTTTTCCATTCTAACAGATAAATCGACTTTCTTATCGCATGGTTTAGGAACCCTTTATGAACTTTTACTTTGTCATACCCAAGATAAGAATGCCACCCAAATCTGTTGTCATATCCTTCTAAGTCTAGTAAATCCATATTTTCCAAAGTTATCCACTCCTTCAACCAACACAGGCAGGACACCTTGTAGTAAAGTTTCAAAACTGGCATTGAGAATCCACATCTTTCCTTTTTATCTATTAGAAGTTTAAATTTTATCCTTGGTTTTTTCCCTTGCCAGATGAACCTTGATAATATCTTTTGCCATTTCTTAAATTGTCCTGTCCCTTTAATTACTGGAATCATTTGGAATAAAAACAACATCTTGGGTAATACATTCATTTTTATAGCAGATATTCTACCACACAATGACAAGTTTAGTCTATTCCATATTTCTAAGCACCTTCAAATGTGTTCTAAGCACCTTCAAACAGAAGGGCCCCAGAGTGGCCAGCTGATGTGGAGCCACACTCTCCTCTTTCTCTCTAGGAAAAGGAGGCACCCTCCCAGCACAGCTTGCCTCCCCACAGGACACCTATCATGGGGGTGCCTGGTTGTACCCTCTTGTGCCTTCAGAATCATGCACCTGAGGTTGCTTGCCTCACAGCCCCAGTCACACCATGCCAGTGGTGTCTTGGGCATTGACATGCTGCTGACATCGTTCAAAAGCATAACCTAGCAAAATAAACATTTACTTGCAGCACAAATTGCTGCAGAAATCTAGAGAACTGAATTTAGGTGGAGCGGATGAGATATTGAGAGAACCAATCCCATTTTTCCATATTGCCATCCCTAGGTGTGGTTGAGGGGTGTGTGTGTGTATCTGAGAGAGAGAAAGCCCCACAGGAGGAGTAACTTAATAATGTGTTTCCCTGGGCTTCAGTTGATGCATGGACACCCAGGGAGGCTGCAGAGGATAGAACGTTGGTGAGACAATTTGTAGACTGAATGACACTCACAAATTTCCCTTGGTTGCTTCACAAGTAAGATAAGTGCATTGAAAAGCCCTGGGCTTAGTCTGCCTTGCAAGCAGAAAGTCCCATATTCATTCTCTGGCATCTCCAGGTAATGTTGGGAGAGACTCCTGCCTGAAATCCTGCAGAGCTGCTGTCAGCCAGTGTACTCAGTACTGAGCTAGATGAACCAATGGTCTGACTTGGTATAAGGCAGCTAATTTCCGTCCCCACCTATGAGAATGTCACTTACATTTTCTCTTCCCTTGTTAATTTTCAGGTGCAAATTTCCCCACATCAACTGATGGTAGAAAAAAACAACATTTTTTTTTTTTTTTGCACAGCTCTAGTTCTAATATCCATATTCCTTATGAAGAGAAGGACCCAAGTTGAAAGAGAGGAGCCAGGATGTATCTGAGTGACAATTGAATGAGCTTGCACTAAAATGCAATTTTATTTCATTTTGGCAACATTTCAATGAGATTCAGCACAAGAATCCCTACGGCCTTCCTCTAGTGAGGAAAGAGTTAAGCCAGTCACGGAAAGCAGGCATGAGTCCCTCCTATTGATCATGCTGGTTGTTCTGGGTCAGGGCTGGATGCATGGGGGAGGGGAGGGTCAGCAGAGGAAATGACGGAGGGATCAGCAGCCACTCAGCCAGAGCTGGTCCCAGTGAGCATCAGTGAAGTACAACTGGATGATTGCAGAAGTGAAGCTTGAAATGATTGCTTGCTCTTTTCCGAAGGCAAACACTGCAAGCGCCGCTCAGGCAGGGCCCTGTGGCCACAAATGTACAGGGCGGATTTTTATGGTTCAAGAGCAACTGGACCATTCAAGCTACCCGCATGTGGCATTCTCATTTTTGAAAGAAATTGTGAGTGAGAGGAAGCTGAGTGCTGGGTCAAACTCATAACAAGCCACTAAGGAAGAGGAATAAAAACCAGAGCAGGCTAAAGAGCAGGCCAGGGGGTCCTCCCTCCCTCCCTCCCTCCTATCTCTTTCTGTGAGCTGTGTCTGCATGGCATGGGGTCCCTTGAGAATGAGCAGGGGGCGCTGACCTTTTCAAGCCTGTGGGCACATTCAGATTTTTGAGCTAGTGCCAGGGGGAACCATCCGCTCTGGTCACTTCCCTTCTCCCTCCCTGGAATTACCCCCACAACCCCCAGTGAGACAGAAAAAGGCAAAGGTAGACCCACTGAAATGAATGAACATACCTAGGCTCCATTGATTTCAAAAGGTCAGCTCTGAGTAAAACTCCATACAATGAAAACTCCAGAACAATGTATGTTCTGGGTAAGCCTCAGAGCCAATAGAATTAATCTGAATCCTGAAAAGTACATTGAGCTGGAAGTAAGAAAGTGTGTCGCTCTTCCAACTTTCCTTCAGCACTTTTCAAGGGAGAAAATGGTAGCCCCCCTCAGCCCCTCATGACCAGCCAGGTGCATAGCCAGGATTTATGGCGGGGGCGGGGCGGGCGGGCAGCACACCCATCCTGCCAGCATCTTCTGTCTGGTTCTGTCTAGCAGCTTCGGAATGAAATGTCTCAACAACAGTTGTTTTAAATTACTTTCTTTTGGCTCCAAGTGCTCAGAAAAATCTGTCAAAATCTTTCTACAATTTCTACTTTTAGTTAAGTATTTTTATTTATTTACTTGATTTAAGGGGGGGGCAGCAGCTCCTCTACCTCCTGGCTATGGAGATCCTACCCCAGAATGATAATTTTAACCTGTCCTATATTTCTAAGCTTCTTTTTATCTCCTTCCCAATTGGTATATAGTTGTCTTTATAAAGATTTATGTTCTTTGCTGAGATCCAGATTCCTAGATATTTGATGATTCTTTTACAAATTGTCAGTCCTGTAAGTTGTTGTACAGTGGAACCTCATGTTACAGACGGGATCCGTCCCAGAGGCCCATCTGTAACACAGAACTGACGCAAGCTGAAGTGCTGCGTCTACGAGCGTGGCACGATTTAGCACTTCTGCACATGTGCGAGTGGTGAAACCCAGAAGTAACCCATTGCAGTACTTCTGAGTTGCCGCAGGATGCAACACGTAACCTGAAGTGGATGCAACATGAGGTATGACTGTAGTTTTCTTCTATCCTCCTCTCTTATATTTTTGACTAACATTTTGTTTTTTTCTTTATTGAGTTTGAAGCCTGTGACTAACCCAAATTCTGCAATCTTCTCTATCACTATTGGCACACTTTATTTGGGGGTTTCCATTGTTATAGCCAGGTCGTCGGCAAAGGCTTTAACTTTGAAGGTCTTGTTTCCAACAACTATACCCCTTATGTTCCTTTCTTTTCTGATGTTCGTGTTCAGAATTTCCAAAACCAAAAAAATAACAGTGGGGATAAAGGACACCCCTGCCTTGTACCTCTCTTAATATTGGTTTTCCATTAGATTGTTATTTATAACTAGTTTAGCTCTTTGTTGTGAATATATTGCATTTATACCTTTATAGAAATTTTCTCCCACTCCTATCATCTCCAGTGTTTTTTTCATAAACCTCCAGGAGACATTGTCAAATGCGTTCTTAATTGTAGTTTTCCAGCAAACCCAAGACCGGGTACACATCAGTCACTCTGGAAATGACATGTCCCAGGACTTTTGTGCATGAGATGGTGTCATGAGCAAAAAGCCCCAGGACATGTTCTTTCTACGGGTGTCTAATGTTCAGACAAAGGGCTCAAGTGACCTGAGAAGCTACACACTCGTGTGTCCTTGGCACCTGGCTGCTGAAACAGGAACATTCAAAGTGCCAGGGAGGGAGGGAGGGAGGGAGGGAGGGAGGGAGGGAGGGAGGGAGGGAGGGAGGGAGGGATCAGTTCAGCTTAAATTCTGAGATAGAGAAGAATGCAGCTCGATTTGCGATGCAGCTGATCCAGTGAGCTGCAAGTCCTTACATTCTGTTACTATTCACAATTATTTCCCTCGGTTTTGCAATGTTAAAATGCAGTGTTAGAATAAAGAGCATTTGGAAGTGAGTCGAACAGGGATGGGGAACCTCAGTCCCAAGGACCAAATAGTAACAAATAGTAAGGAATTAGTAATTCTCTGTAAAGGAAGTCCATATGAAGTCCTGTGTGACTCAAACTTGCATAAACATGGATGGACTTTCACACGCTTGTGGACTTTTCTGCCTGGGATGGCAAGCTATGATGGAGCCCATATGGGAAGCCTTTCAGGGGCTGATCTCTCCTCTGAGCTTCCAGTTGCCTGTGTATGCTCTGTTTAGCTAAGCCAGAGTATCAGACTTAAAATAAATAAACAAATAAAGCCAGCAAGCCAGGGGACCAGTATTAAAACAATTGCTTAAATGCTGTGAGTCACGTTTGATCCCGAAAGGCTTTCTCCACATCTGAGCTCATTGCCACCTTTCATCATCCTGTCCCCTGGGTTTCCAAGTTGATTTTGATGAGGACTGGCAGGGATAGATTATGCAGAGCACTTGGGGCTATGAATCCTGTTGAAGCAAGCAAGCTTGTTTAGAAGTATTTGGTGGATGCACCAGATGATAAAAAAGGAGGTTCTACTTCTCTGGAAAAATAAAGCCCTTCCTCTGGACAATAACTGCGCTGAAATTTTATAGGCAGGAGACATGCCCCAAACTGATTTTGTATTTCTCACTTAAATGTGCTTTCACAGCATTTCTATCGAAGATGCTTTTCATGCAACTTCCATGGGTTGAGCACCTCCTATGGACCGGCTAGCAGGATTGGTCATCAAGTGATGCTGTGCTAGGAGAGAATCCAAGTGCACTGAAAACCTCCAGCTGCAAAGGTGCGTTCTGATACCCAGCAGCAAGGATCCAAACATTTGGGCAAAGCTCTCACAAAATTATTTATGCTGCTGTTCGTGCAAAACCTTGGTTGCCACAGCAACAGATACATTATGGGATGACTGTATCTAAATGGGGTGGGAAGGAGCTGAAGGAAGGAAAGCATTTCTGACTTGATACCATGTTTGCTTAGGATTTGCTTCATTTGTGGTGGAATCCTGAGCAAGTCAGAAGTAATTTCCCATGAGCTCACTCTGATTAGAATCCATAGGCTCAGCCAGATGCCCTTTCCATACTCTTGTAGAGTTTCCTGTTCATTTGAATTGGGGGCCTGAGAAATGTGGGTGAGGTTCAGAAGAGGGGAAGCGATGTCTGCCCAGATGTTGTTGAGTTGCTGGATTACAATTCACATCATCCCTGACAATTGGCAGTGCTGCCTGGAGCTGATGGGAGCTGGAATCCAACAGCATCTGCAGGGCAACAGGTTCATCATCACTGCTGCTGTTTGTGCCACATGATAATTATGTGTGTGTGTGTGTGTGAGAGAGAGCGAGAGCGAGAGCGAGAGAGAGAGAGAGAGAGAGAGAGAGAGAGAGAGAGAGAGATTGGGCTCAGACACTAAAAATATCTGCTTCCAAGCTGTTATTCAGTACAGTTTTCTGCAACCTGCTTTCCTCCAGATGTTCTGAACTATTTGCTCCCATTGGCTCCAGGGGCTGATGGGAGTTGTCATCCAAAACATCTGGGGGAACGAGGTTGGGAAGGCTGATGTAGAATAGGATTCAGATGAACATTGTATCTGGGATGTTAACAATTCTGTATTCCTTTTATTTTATTTTCTGCCAAGGTAGCATGGTACTGTTCTGTAAGGTTAAGGCTGACATTTCTAGCAACAGAACTCACAATGCACCTTCCAATAAAAGGCCAAGAGGAAACGTCACATCTGTGGCAACATGGATGTAGAATCCATACCTCTGCAAACAGCCTCCATGCGTCCTGCAAGCATCAGAGTGAATAACTTCTCTCCTTTAATGCTGCCCCATAGTCTCTGTGGCACTAAGTCCAGCACCTCCCAGCTCTTAGACTCCTCTTCTGGAGCTGCAGTAGAAAACTATCAGTAACCAACCAGCCTCCTGCTACTCCAGCTTCCTTCTAACCTGGCCAGGGTGCCTTTTCTCCTTCTTAAGTGCCACTGCGTGTGCTCCAGAATCATAACTTCTCTCCTTCCTGTTTTCCTAACTGTTTGCAATGGTGCAAGAAGAAGGATATTCATAGAATCATAGAATTGTAGAGTTGGAAGGGACCACGAGGGTCATCAAGTCCAACCCCCTGTAATGCAGGAATTTGTATACCCCCCCATGGGGCTTGAGCACACAACCCTGAGATTAAGAGTCTCATGCTCTACTGACTGAGCTATTTGCTAGGTTTCCAGGGGGCTGGGTATCTTACTTCCCATTGCAGCCCTGGGCTTGGGATAGAGAGGAGAGAGTGAGAGCAGGGTGGAGATTTCAACTTTGGCAATGCTCACTTTCAATTTGACCATGCCTTCCTCTGGCATATGGCCCTAACATGTTGACCAGTAGGAATAATGTTGGTTTCAGTTGACCAGTTGGTCAGTTTTAATGTATAGGTCCTGGCCTGTAAACCCCCATGTGGTCTTGGTTCAGGGTGTCCCAAGGAGTGGTTTCTCCTATTTGAACATTTTTGCATACTCAGGTTTCTGCCTCATACATTCATTTTGCTTAATATGGCAACACCTACACTTTGGAACTCCCTGCCTGTTGACATCAGGCAGGAGCCTTCGTTTTTATTCTTTTTGACACCTGCTTAAAACATTTTTGTTGGTGTGTTATAATTTCTTTTTAGCTTATTGCTGGTTTTAATTGCTGTTCAAATTTTTTAATGTTTGTATTGATAATTTTCATTTCTTTCAAACTGCTCAGAGGTTTCATTGCAATCAAGTGGCATATATATTTTTGTTAAATAAATAAATAAAAACTACTAAAAAGGTCCTTTCCCACATTCACTAGCATCCCCTGTGTTTCTGGGTGCAATTCAAAATTGCGATTTTAATCTGTAAATCCCAGGACAGTTTGGGACCTCTGGACTCCCCATACGCCAGAGGCAATTTTAGGGTAGCATGACTGGTGCACTCACACTGGGTCTCACACTGTAGGGGGTGCCAAAACAATGCTGTAGAACACTGCATGAGAGGCAAAGGGGCACCGAATTTTAGTGTCACAAAGGGCGCTGCTGATATTTAAGAGCCCCACATCTGCCACTGCAAACGTCCCTCCCTGTGCCCTAAGATTATCTCTGGAGAATCTCTTCCAAGTGTCCCTTTGTTCTGAAGGGTGAGGATGGCAGAAAAGGAGCACCTTTTGGGTGGAGGCCCCACCTTCTGGCACCCACACAGGACAGGGGTGGGACAGGGTGGCAAAGAGGGCAGGGCTGTGCAGAAGCACTGGGTTGAGTTATTTGTACAAATGTATACATTTTGGGGACGCGGGTGGCGCTGTGGGTTAAACCACAGAGTCTAGGGCTTGCTGATCAGAAGGTCGGTGGTTCGAATCCCCACAATGGGGTGAGCTCCCATTGGTTGGTCCCAGCACCTGCCCACCTGTCAAAAGTGCAAGTAGATAAATAGGTACCGCTCTGGCGGGAAGGTAAACGGCGTTTCCGTGCGTTGCTCTGGTTCGCCAGAAGCGGCTTTGTCATGCTGGCCACATGACCCAGAAGCTGTACACCGGCTCCCTCGGCCAGTAAAGCGAGATGAGCACCGCAACCCCAGAGTTGGACACGACTGGACCTAATGGTCAGGGGTCCCTTTATGCATTTTAGGGTAAATGTAGATTTTTGAGCAGTTACATACAAAACGTGAATTTTCAGAAACTGGATGGAGCAGAACACATGGAAAATGCACAGGTCTAGAAACAGATGGGCTGCTCCATTCCTGTGTGACTGTAAGCCTTCCCTGGGCTAATCTCTCTCTCTCTCCTCTCTTCTCTCTCTGCTTGCTATCTACTGTTTTCATTTACTCCACAGCAGCCAGTCTTACATTGGCTTCATAAACAAGGCACATTAATATGTGCTGACCACAACCATTTTATAGCTCATTACTGGCATTCATAGAGCATGGGGACAACTATGTCAGGCGCGCATCTCTCCTGGAAGGGATTCCCAATTTTCTCCCCCCAGAGGCCAGACTGTGAAGCAGCTCCTCCTGTTTCTGCCTTGGTACATCTGCATGCCACAGAGGCCAGTTCTTTTTGCGCAAGTGTCATCCATTTCTTCTGCAGACTTGACTGTCTAGGATAATAAATTTGACTGTTGACAACTCCAGACCCAGGATCGCTTGTTGGTCTGGCAATGCAATGGGTAGACTCTGCAGCACATTTGTTTAATTCTATGTCCTTTCCTACTGAACCATCTTCACTGGGCTCTGAGGGAGGTACTCTGCTCAATGTGTCTGCCATTCGAAGGTGCTTGCCTAGATGCAGTGGCCCTGGCCCCCATAGCCACCACTGCTGCTGCCCCTTGCCACCACCACTATCCCCCAATACAGCTACCCTGCCGCGCGTGCCATACCATGAAACTGGGGCCACCATGGCCTCTGGAAGGCCCACTGCAGCCTCCTCTTGCCGCATGACCTCACAGGCCAGGGCCAGGCACCCACAAAGTGAGGCAGAACCTGACACCCCTGCCTGGATGATACTTGATATGCACATCATACTTGTTGATGCTGAAGTCTCATCAACATCCTCTGAAGCCTCTTCAGGGCTCTCAAACAATGGTTTCTGCATCATGACTTGTGATCAGATTGTACATGCACACTGTCTGTCCCAAAGGGAGCTGGTGGAAGCATTGCATACTGGAAAGCACAGCCCAAAGTTCTTTTTCCATTTGGACACATCCTCTTGCAGCTTCAGACAGTGTCTTACTGGGAGAAGCAATTGGTGGTGGTTGTGAGGGGAGTCCTTTGTTATTGTGACCTTTGTTTTAGCAAATGCCTGCTGGTGAATCTCTGACCATTCCCACTCCACTTCCTCATGTGTCTGCTGTCTCAGTGGCTCATGGCTGGTTGTTAACCCCTTGGAAAATGTTGCCAGGTAGATTCCCATTCCCAGGCATCTTTAAACACCTTTCACAACCTCAGGTAGTGGCACCTCCTGGCTCACCTTAACATTCCAAGGCTCCACTTTCAAACCACCTGCTGTCAACAGGTGGCCAATGCTGGGCACTTGTTTCAGTCTCAACCTAGCCTTATCTTGATGCAACTTGATGTTTCCCTCTCTGCACCACTCAAGGGAACATTACAACTGTTTGTCATGATCCCTTGGGCTCTTGCATCTCCCTCTCCCATAATTAGAATATTACCTGCAATTATCTTCAGTCCTGGGATATTTTCCATCTCTTGATTCAATCTGCATTGAAATATGGGGGGCTGGGGGCTGGGCTGGGCTGGGCTGATATCCATTGGCATTTGTAGCCCGAGCAATTTACTAGGCGGCTTCTGTATAATGGCCAAGCTCTTCATTAAACTGTGCTGTTCTCTACTGGAGCAGTTATGCCCTTGGCTTGAAGGCTTGCCAGTTCCTTCCTCCGTTGTTCTGCCAGCACTACAGGCATTCTCGATGGGGGAGGGGGGATCTTTACTGGCTTGATCAAAGGATCCACCTCAAGCTTGAGTTTCCTGGCCAAATGTCCTTCCCCTTTAACATGTGTAACAGGGACAACTCAGAATGGCTTTCCATGTTGACATGTTGGTCCTCATTGTTTCCTCCTCCCTCTTTGTTATTTGTTTGCAATAATAAAATGTGATATTGTTCACTTGCAACACTCCCTGCCCCCCCAAAAAAGACCCAGAAGAAGGGAAAGAGGCCTCAATGGGCCTTAAAAGTGCCCATGTACAGTGAGAAACTGGACAGCAGATGAGGAGGCAAACTGGCCACACTCTCCCTCACTATGGTGAACGTATCATGTTTATTTACATTTCTATTTCTAAATTTGCATCTATCCGTAAAAATTAATATATGGAAATACTGTGTTTCAACTGTAGCACTTCTTTCTAAATGTGCATCTCTATATAAAAATCAGTACAGGAAAAAGAGAAGCACCCCCAAATGTCTCCAGCGTTTTCTCTGTTGTCTATGCCACAGAATGGATCTGCTCACTGGAATTGTACTTTAGGCAAGATGTTCTCCTGTTGCATCTGAGTCAATGTCATGGCTTGAACTACTGTGCATCCTAGCAAAGCCCTGTGGACATTTCCCTTAATAATGATGAACTGTAGGCAATAGAGTTTACTGTTCTTTGGACTGAGAATTTTAAGCCTGTGCTTCATGACATGTTCAGGGTTCTCTGGTTCAACCTTTGTTTCTCCATCAACTAGAGCTAATGGCAGCACATTACAGCTGGCTCCACAATTCTGTTGAAAATGGCCTGGGATAGGTTTCTTTGGTCCCTGAATCCCCTCCTATGTGGGCATTGTGCTCCCTTGATCCCAGAGCGAGGCTGAAGACATCCTTACACCCTTTGGACTTCTCACTTCCATCCTTCCTGGCTCTCTTCCGGCTCCTGCACAGTCTTGGGAAGTGATCAGGTTTGCCACACCCGGAGCCCTTCTCTCCACCTGCTGGACACTTTTCTCTTTTCTCTTTGCATTGCTTCCCACAGTATATGCACCATGTGCTAGGCAGTCAGCAGTGTGGCTCTCTGCGTGCTCATGGTGAAAACCTGGCTGGCATCAGATTGCATGTACGTACACCATGTGAGTGGCTTCTGGTGCCCTCCTGAGCCTCACGTGAGAAGCTTCTGCTGCTCTGCCAATCTTCAAAAATGGGTCAGGGTTAAATCTGGCTCTTGCTATGGTCTGCCACTGAGATCCTGATCTATGGTCTCTAAGACACTTCTGTCTCTGATGAGAAAGTCTGTGATATCCTCTCAAGTACAGGTTGCTGCCGATGTCCTCAGTGCACTGGCATAAAGACACACTCCAACATTTCTCCAATGAAAAAAGGGGCGTCCTGTTCCATCATCAGCTTTGTTGTTGTTTTTGATACCCTGCTTATCTGACTGGGATGTCCCAGCCACTCTGGGAAGCTTCCAACATCTATAAAACATGGAACATTTTTTTAAAAAACAAACCTTCCCTATACTGTACAGATGTCTTCTAAAGGTTGTATAGTTACTTATCTCCTCGGCTTGGGAGTTGCATTACTCCATACCCTCCTATGAAAATAGGGACGTCCTTAGGAAAAGTGGGACATTCTGGGATCAAATCAGAAACTGGGGTGGCTTCCGTAAATCCAGGACTGTCCCTGGAAAACAGGGACACTTGGAAAGTCTGCATAAGCAGTCCTGTTGCCTCATAAAAAAGCTTGTAACATTCCCAGCCATCATTTTGGTTTCCCCCCGCTATGCAGTAATCATCCAGCCCCTTTAATAGCTGCTGCAGAGTGCAAAGAGCACTAACCTCTGTGGCTTTGCTCTGTGTCTGACCTTTTCCTCCTGCTTGACATGCTTGTTGGAAGGGCTGTGCGCCAGTAAAGCCAGCCTCCCCTGCGTGAGCCAGTGTTGCTTTGTGAGGCATTTGGAGATGACCAACAGAGTCATTTTCAGGCCTTTTCCTGCAGTTTTACACATGAATGTGTTTTTATGTAGTCACAGTGTTGGTGATTCTTTGTCCTGTTGCTTTTATGCTGCTGATATTGCTTTTTTACAATTTTAAATTGTTATTGTGTTGAGGTTTTCAAATGAAGGCCAGAATTCTCTCAGAGTTGTCAGTTTGGATGGTTTGTTAGTTTTACTCTCAGTTGCCTTGAGGTACCTTAAAAAAAATCAATCAGAAAATCATGTTACAAATGGATTGTCTCCATTTTGCTTTTCAGTTGTCACACACCTGTGCCCTTAGGGGAGATTGTAGCACAATTTATGGTTTAATGTGTGCCTTCTAAATTTGTCATTTTGTTAAACATAGCCCAGGCTTTGACATCTTTTGGGGGGAAGAAAACACAAACCTGTTGCAAGCTGTCTTTGTCACTGAGTGTGCTAAAGAAAGCTGATAGCTGCTACACACACACACACACACACACACACACCCCAAAGATCAAAAACCAGTCAACAGAAGCTTCCCTGGAATTATTCCAGACTTGCATCTTGTGAGGGTGGTCATGTGTCACTATATAGAGGACACTCTTCATTTTCAGGGTGCTGTCAGAGGGCAGCCCTGTATTTGAAGGCTGTCCAGTCTGGTTTGAAACTAAGGACTATGGTCATAGGAAGTGAGAGCAGGAGGGGCATTGAAGGCACCCATTCACAGGTAGTACACAACTCACCACCCTACGGGGCTGTATCTAATGATAGCTGTCTGCCAGTGCAGGGACAAATTGCACAACAGAGGAACCCAGCACAACAGTTGTGTTAGCAGTAATTTATTGCACAACACTTGCCCAATAAAGTCACCAGCAGCCTGCTCATGCATTCTCTTGTGCAAAAATGTTCCTGTGGCATAAAACAGTTTGCTAGCAGAACAAGTATTCCACTCTGTGACTTTCACTTAGCGCTGCATTGGGTGCTGCCCTTGCCATCAACGGCTCCAGCGACACCACAAGGTGTTCTTTTTTTCTTTCTTTTTTTGCAAGGGCTGAGCTAAATGTTTTAAAATAAACATTGTAAGCATGAAATGGAAGCTTTGAAGAGAGTGAACAGGGTTCACAAAACCCTCCTTGCTTAGCTTGTTTGTGAGCAGGACCATGGAATAGGAGGGAGGGAGGTGGTGAGATGTTTCAGTCGAACTTTGTCTATTTGCATCCTGCAAATCAGGGGGAGCCAATGGGCTGCTCTCTAGAGGTTGTGGGCTTCCTCTCCCCAGGCACTTCTGCCAGTGTGTCCAAGGATCAGGGGCGATGGGAGCTGATGCTCTGGTTACAAGTCCTTCACTCTAGCCTTACACCAGAGGTGAATCTCAGAGCTAGGATCCAACTTTCAGGCCCAGGATGCCAGTTCTCCCCAGCCACACCCTCTTTCCTGAGGCCACACCCCTTTCTTGCCTTGCTTTGCACTCTCCTTTCCCCCCTGCCTGCAACAAGTTCTTGAACACAGAGCATGTCTCTTGCTTGCTTGGATGAAGGATGAAGAGAGAATGCAGGAAAAAGTCTATGGTGCAAAGGCAAGATTTGCATCCACTGCCCCACCCACATTTGCCTCTGGCCCTGCCTACCTCCATCACGTGTCCCCCAGACGGCTGCTGCAAAAGAAATGTGGCCCTAGGGCTGAGAAAGGTTCTCCATCCCTGCTCCTGCATGAAATAGCTGCTAATCAGGGTCCATAAACATGGCTTCTTCTAAGGCCTCTGCCTGCTTTGGCTGGGCTTTCCTTTGGTTAAACTGGGCCCTAGGAGGAGAGTAGGAAAGGGCTGGTCTGGTTTTTGTTGTTCAGTTTTTATCCAGCCTTCTGTAATGCCATGCCCAGTAAACGTCTTGGATTGCAATTGTAGTCCCAAACAGCTGGAGAACCTTAAGCAGGGGAAGTCTGCTTTTAATCTGACTCTGCAGGAGAAGTTCCTGGAGACCTGTGGGTGCCTGGAGCGGGGGAAGCACAATGTGGCCTGGTGTGGGTGGCTCTGGCTCCTTCCATGCCACTTGCAGCTGGGGCATATTTCCACTTCATCCCCGTAGGCTTTGTCATGACTCCCATTGACTCATATCTGTGTAATGCAGTGCAATGACATCTCACCCCTTTAATAACAAAATGTGATTGTGAGTTATTCTGTGAGTTATTCTGGGTTATTAATGCTGCCTGGTGACAAGCAGAGCTGCCCAGCCTTGAGGCAGGTGAGGCCACAGCTTCAGGTGGCAGAAGCCCCCCCGGTGGCCTTCCTGTGGGTGCCCTGTCACCTTTGCCAGCAGCAGAGAAGCGCCACCACCATTGGCACCCATTTGGGGCAATTTTGCGGCCATGTTGTGCACCACAGATTGGGGGGGGGAGCTTTTTCTGCTCCGGTTATGCTTGCTGGTTTCCTGTGGGTGCCTACTTGGCACCTGTGAGAACAGAGCACTGACACAGGTGGTCCTTTGGTCTGTGGTGCAGTGGTTGGAGTGTTGGACTAGGACCTGGGAGAGACTAGGGCTCCAATCCCCATTCTGCCAGGAACCTCACTGGGTGACCTTGGGCCACTATCTCATGCTCAGCCCAACCTATCTCAGAGGGTTGTTGCGTGGCTAAAATGGGGGAGAAGAGAGGTGTGCATGCCACCTCAAGTTCCTTGGAGGGAAGGTGGGAAAGAAATGTAAGAAATAAGCAAAAGAGAGACCCATCCATCTGATCCAGTAGCACTGGGTCTTATGAGTTGTGCAAGTTAGACTGGCCTAGCAGGAGAGTTCAATGACTGCATCTCTGCTTCGTATGTAGCGGTGTCACAAAAAATTCTCCAAATTTTTATTTACATTTGAACCTGGGGTCTTGCGACACCTTGAATCCTGGCTCCAGAACTATCTCTCCATTTTACATGCCCATCAGATTTCACCATGAATTTAGGGGTGGTTTTTGTCTCCCCATCCCAAATCATAACATAACAACCTAGTGTACGTCATGCTGACATTGTGGCTCCCAAATGACATCTCTGACCTCTACTTGACCTTGGGCTCATCCCCACTTCTGCTTGTCCCAGACCTAGAAAGCAGGGCTCAGAGTGGATTTCCTCCTGAGTCGTGCTTTCTCGGCATGGGCCCAAGGGGTCTGGCCTCCCCTGATGCTTTCCTCTTGAAAACCCAATATTTAGTGCTAAATTGGAGAAAAATCCATTGTTTTCCTGGGAGAAAGCAGCAGCACAAGCAGAAGCATGGATGAGCTCCAAGTCTTTAACTATGAAAAGGCCTATTCTCCCAACAAATGGGAATGAGAAAGTACCGGTAGTTTATCATTCCTCTACTTAAATTGTGCATGTTAGACTGGCCTAGATACCTGAAGAAGTGTGCATGCACACGAAAGCTCATACCAAGAACAAACTTAGTTGGTCTCTAAGGTGCTACTGGAAGGATTTTTTTTTATAAAAAAAATATATAATCTGTTGCACGGTGATGCTGGGGAGACAGGCAAAATCCTTTTTCACATGTGGCATGGGACTGGGGGGGGGATTTGGAGCAGCAAGTTTGGGTTTTTTGTTTGTTTGTTTTGTTTGTTATTTGTAGGACGTCCCATGTGCAGACCCCAGCATGTGGCACTTGATGGGAAAGACCCTTTGTGTCTTTGAACCTGGATGTCCACTGCCAGTCAGAAAAGGTAATATGGGCTAGATGCTAAAATAGTCTGAATGGATATAAGGCCACTCAGTTTCTTCATATTCTGCCATTGCTTTTCATTAGAAGGAGCAATGAGCTACATAAGGCACTGGAGCCCTGCCCCAGACCCCTGAACACCCAGTTTTGAAGATTTCGCTTGGTCTTCCCTGCACACTTTGTATCTGTCAGACCTCGGATGACCAGTTAATGGGAACAACAGGGGAGGAGAGTGCTGAGCGATCGTATGTTGCTCAGGGGCTTCCCAGAAGAGGCATCTGGTTAGCTACTGTGAGAACAGGATGCTGGGCTAGATGAACCATTGCTCTGATTCAGTAAGGCATTCTCACAAGGGCTAGAAACTTGGCAATTTTTCAAAATGAAAGCTGCAATTTTCAGGATGCTGAATCCTGAAGCTAATACGAAAGCTTTTTTGCAGTCATATGGAATCACTAGACAGTAATTCTTCAGAATGCAGGCCACCAATCCATTTTTCTTTTTCTTTTGTTGTCAACCCTAAAATGATTAGCCGTGCCATTAGCCTCCCCCCCCCATCCTGTCCAATTTACCATCAGGGCTGCTGAACCATCACATAAGGAAGTTACAGATTAGAGAAAAGAGAAGTGTAGCAGGTCGATTCCAGCGAGTTCTTAACAGTGAGAACAAACAAATAATAAACAAATAATAAACCAACTCCAGTGAAATGACAGAAGGAAACAAAACAGCCATTGTCCACATCAGAAGGGGCAGTGAAGAGAACCAAGGAGGTGAAGAGGGAGAGAGAGAGAGAGAGAGAGAGAGAGAGAGAGAGAGAACACGCTTGAAATATTTAGGACTTGCTGAGCTCTAAAGTGCTTTGTGCTCAACTGCATGGTCAAAGTCCAGCTGGCAAGAATAAGAATGGCTGTGCATTAATGCTCCAACTCCCTGGAAGGGAGCACAGCTCATCACTACTCCATGCCTCACTTCTTGCATTCCTTATCACCTGCTGAAGGTATAGGCGGGGCTTTGGAACAGAGGAATTTTTAAAAAGAGCATCTGGAAGAGGAGTGGCAGTGACTGGGAGGATATTGAGCAGCTTACTTTTGTTGTTGCAGCAGCTGCCAATCTGCTTGGTCGCTGCAGAGTACCTTATGGAATCCTTCCATGCCACCTGGAGGCAAGCATCCCCACTGACCACAGAGGAAATGATGATGATGATGGATGCACTGCAGTGATCAACGCATATTCTTCATGTGTTGCCCCTTTACACCCTTCAGCTAGGTCTACTGTTTTCTGTGCACAAACATGGGCAAAAGATTGGCATGCTCCACTATTTTCTTTCAGAGGGACTTAAGTTGTGTTTTCCTTGAAGTTCCATTCTTTTTAACATCCACTGCACACCATTCTCTTGAAACGGAAGAGCCTGTGTTTTCAGTGTTCCTAAATGCTTCGCTTCAGAACACATAAAACAACTCCTCCTGGAGGTTCTTCCTGCTCAGCTTCTGCAGAGTGACCCTAGGAGCCAATCCCCAGGGGCTGATGCACCTCCTTTCATTCTAATTGTCTCCAACAGACTTAGAGCTCATGCACACTTCTGTTTGCCACACCGCTTTCCCCCAGAAAAACTCACGGTTTAGTGCTGAATCGAAACAAATGGCAATTGGATTTTCGGGCGACTGCCGTTTGTTCTGATTTTGTGATAAAGAGTGGGTTTTATGGGGGGAAGTGGCAGGGCAAAAAAGGCAAACAAACACTTGGATCCATGCCTAGAAAGCACACTACAAGCAGGAAATTGGTCAGACCCGTGCTTTCTAGGCACAAGGCACAACAGAAATGTCACTTTCATGTTGATGAGGCAGCTCAAGGAAGCTGGAGACAGAGCCCTTGTGACCCAAGACCTCTGATCCTAGCTGAACCTGGATTGAACCTGAAGCTGTTGTTGTTGTTGTTGTTGATGATCTCAGGGTGATTCACATAGTGTGCGCTCTACCACTGTGATGGCCCTTCCCCAGATGTCCTTTAGCAATAGAGAAATGTGTCTTGTTCTGAGCCCAACCATGAGTCCTTCCGTTCTGTCCATTTGTCTACATTGACTAGCTTCTGCAGGCTTTCAAATAGGAGTTGATCTCAGCTCCACCAGAAGATGCTAGGGATTGAACCTGGGACATTTGGCATGCAAAACTATGGCTTCTCCCACCATTCCTACCGACCCCCTGCATGCAGGGAGAAATTTGTTGCTGACTTGTAAATGTAGGGAGGCTTTAATGGTATCTCAGTGCACTCAGATTTAGGTTTGCTTACCAGGATTTAACTCCAATAAAGTCAAATGGGTTGGGTTATGCTGTCAAAAGTTCTAATAGTACTTTCCACAGGGATGGAGGAGGCTGGCTAATTAGTGGGTGCTTTTAGTGTTTAAGACAGTAAGTGCTTGGGGGTTTCTTATTATTATTGCTCCTGAGTAATTTAGTGGGATACTTGGACTTGATGACTGGTCCAGAAGAGCTGAGGGATCAGTGATGTGTATGCTGAAAAATCACTTGGTGCATGGCTGTCGGATCTCCAGCTTTCTTTGGAAATTTGGCAAAGCTTGAGATTTTGTGCCATTAATTCCCAGCACCTGGCCTAGTATTCTGTGACATTCGTATTTCATTTTGAAAAGCAAGCAGAGTTTCTAGTCCTCTTTATTATGGAAATAGATTGGAAAACATGGAGGCTGTGCCTACAAAGGATGGAGCATTTACACCACTCTGTGCCTTGGTTCAGTAAATGCAAATTGGGTTGTTTCTCTTAAAAATGAAGACAAAACAAAAGTATCCTTGGCTAATTGCCAGCTCTGGATAACAATTGCCAGTGGTGCTGGCAAGATGCAAGGAATACCAACAGCCAGAGATGAGCAAGCTATCCAAGAACTGCTTTAGATTAACTCAGACGTTATTCAAGTTGCTCTGCATGGCTCTCACTTTGCTTCCTTTAAAGCAAGCAAAGCAAGAGCCGCTTACACGGCTTCTGTCCCGCTTTGCGCTGCTCTCGCTTTGCTTGCCCATTCCTCCTCCCGCCTCACTGTAAAGCAAGCAAAGCGAGAGCCACGCAAAGTGGGACAGAAGCCATGTAAGCAGTTCTTGCTTTGCTTGCTTCACAGCGAGCGACGGACGGGAGCCATGGTTCTGGCAGCAGAGGCATCCTTCTGCTTGCGACTGCAGTGGCTGGCAGCCGAAGGATCCGCTGCTGTCCAGTGCATTTGCTCCATAAGACGCACAGACATTTCCCCTTATGGAGAGAAAAATATGGTACTCTATTCCGAACTTTAAAATGGAAAGCATAATGATGGTGGTCAACAAAAGAGGTTTAAAGACTGTCTCAAGGCAAGTCTTAAAAAATGTAGTATTAAACACTGACAACCAAGAAACACTGGCCTGCGAGCGCTGCCTTTATGGAAGACAATCTTACTCGGCTACGAGTGATAGAAGAAGAAGAAGAAGAAGAAGAAGAAGAAGAAGAAGAAGAAGAAGAAGAAGAAGAGGAGGAGGAGGAGGAGGAGGAGGAGGAGGAGGAGGAGGAGGAGGAGGAGATATGGGGGGGGGAGGAGACTCCTGAGGGTTGATCTCAGAACACACAATTCTCCCCACAGACCCCTGCGTTTCACCAGCAAGGACACTTGGGGCTGGGTTAAGGGAGGGAGGAAAACAGCCCTCCCACTGCACTCCTTCTAGGGCATTTGGCTCTGAGTTTCATGTATTGGCCCTCCTGGCTTGCTACACCAGGAATTGCTTGCGTCAGCTGCCAGACCCTCTGCTTTTCCTTTTAGCTCAGGGAGTGTGTTTGGGGGCTGGCAGTGGTGGAGATGGACATGCCATGATGCATTTCTAACCCCTTAGAAGATCCCAAAAGGCAGACGTAAGTTACAATATATGTACACGTGGAATCTATCCCATAAGAGCCAGTGTGGTGTAGTGGTTAAGTGCGGTAGGCTCGTAATCTGGTGAACCGGGTTCGTGTCTCCGCTCCTCCACATGCAGCTGCTGGGTGACCTTGGGCTAGTCACACTTCTCTGAAGTCTCTCAGCCCCACTCACCTCACAGAGTATTAGTTGTGGGGGAGGAAGGGAAAGGAGAATGTTAGCCGCTTTGAGATTCCTTTGGGTAGTGATAAAGTAGGATATCAAATCCAATCTCTAAGGAGATAGTTCCTTTGTCCTCTCTAAGCCAAGAGAGCATCTCAGGCTAAGAAGATGTTGCTTCTTTGAGGAATGGAGCCAGAGTGAGAGATGGCTGCCTCCCCTGAGGTATTTTGTTACCTGCATAGGTGAGGTCATGCCCACCTCTGGTCACATGCAGAGGAAGTCTGTCCCAGCCCAGGAGGAAACAGGAAGTTCAGACATCCCCTTTTATGTCCACTCTAGGAATGTTGTATTTGACTGTTCTGTGTTTCACATCCCACAGGGAATTCCAAAGTGTTTTTGGAATACAACCCACCCTCACCTAGACATGTCCATCAGAAACAGCAGTAGAAACTGCTGCAATTCACACATTTGTTGGAGGCCAGGAACAGAAATTATGCAAGTTAATATGGGCAGTATTCAAATATAATTAAAATTTCTTCCAGTCTTCTTCCACCGTCTCTTCATCCCGATCGTGGAGTCTTCCAGTCAGTTCAACAAGTTCCATAAAGTCCATCATCTTCATTTGCCATTGAATAAGAATTGTTGTATTTAATATACCTTAGGGAAGTTGTTATAGGCTTTCGGTATAGATTTAGATTTTAGGTTAAGTTTTTCTTTTAAAATATTTAGGATTAGAATTAAGCTTGTACTGCTTTTTTAAATCTAGAAACTGTCAAAGATGATTAGAAATGAAATTCAGATGGCGGGGGGGACACCGGGGGAAGTCACCCTATGATGTTAAGAAAAAGGTATGATTGGATTAGAGATGTTTTTTGTTTGTTTGTTGTTTTGTATGTTTGTTTGTTTTCTTATAAAATGAATAATTTTTTTTTAAAAAAAATACGGGCAGTATTAGCTGGTGGTTTTTGTCCATTGGAATGTAATGAAATTAAGTACATTAGTTTCAGCCATAGCAGATAACAAGATGAGCAGCATAGGTTTTAGTGGAAGCTGAGGTGTAACAGAACCGGAACAGTGCTGGTTGCAATGAGCAAAGGCTGCAGAGGAAATTTCTGCCTGTTTACATCCTGCATGCTGCTTGGGGCTGGTGGGAGCTGTAGTCCACTAGCCAGTTGGGAAAGTCTGAATAGCTTTCGTTTTTGTTCTTTTAAAAGGGCAGTGGAAAGGGAATCCCCAAACACACCTTTATCTCTCGCTTTTTTGGTTTTTTGCTCCAAAGCAATCCACCCCCCCTCTCCCCATATTGATTTCCCCCCTCTCTCAGCTCCCCTTCCTTTTTTGCCCTCTCCAGTCCCCCCTGCCAAATTATTAGGCGGCTGGGGGGGGGGTCTTGGAAACAAAATGAATTAGGCACAGTACTTTGATGCACATTTCTTTCATTTGCAACATTTTGGGTATACAATTTTGATTGTACCTATGAATACTATTTCTTGCAAGTGTGCATGCAGGAATCTGCAGCAGTCAAAAGTGATATTGTGCAGATATGACCAGAATTGTGGGCAAATAGGAGCCCCTTGCCTAGCTAGTCATGGACGTCCTCTGTTGGGCATTATTCTTCCTGGCAAGGCTGCTCACCTGTGTGCAAACTAAAATGGGATCTGAAAAGGGCAGCTCAGCATCTGCTTTGTGCAACAGCACCTGAAGCAAAATGTGCAGGGGAGTAAGAGATGGCTCATTCACTCTGTTCCCCTGAAGAGACCAGCAGGTTTGCAGGAGCTCCGGGTCAGGCAAACTATCTATAGCAGTGGTTCCCAATTAGCTAATTACTGAGGACCCCCTATTTTTCAAAACCCAAGCCACGGGCCCCCTACTTTTGAAAATTTTGATAACTCTGTGGTAGTTACCTCTACAAAGCAATTTTTTGAACCAAATATGGGGTAGCCCTTAATAAGCACAGGATTTTAGATATACTAAAAAACAGTCTAGGCTGAGTGATACCTTGTTTTCAACATTGTGATATATCAGCAGTTAAACCAGGCATAGGCAAACTCGGCCCTCCAGATGTTTTGGGACTACATCTCCCATGATCCCTAGCTAACAGAACCAGTGGTCAGGGGATGATGGGAATTGTAGTCCCAAAACATCTGGAGGGCCGAGTTTGCCTATGCCTGAGTTACACATTGTGATATTCTGATATAGCACAGTATCCGAAATTGGAGATCAGGTGCAGGGAAAAGGGAAGGAGCAGAGTCACCTCCACCACATGGGAAGGAATTGGCTGCCCTGCTCTCTCTCTCTCAGCGTGAGGGAAGGCAGCTCACATCATCAGCGTTATTGGCTGAGATTATCATGTGATATTGGCAGTGCCTTGAAATCGGCTTCCCTGTTCTCCCTTGCATGAGAAGCGATATACTGATGCGTATTGCTGAGTCAAAATCATTATCACAGTGTGATTTCAAAACCGATTTTGGCCAATACTGTATATTGAAGAACGCACAGCACTAAAACAGACCATAAAATTTGTGATATTACCATGCAAAAATTTAGTTGGGGGGGGGGGGAGACAAGAGATAGGACCGTGGACGCCCTGGGTGCGTTCCGCAGACCCCCAGGGTTCCCTGGACCCTAATTGGGAACCACTGATTTATAGGGTGGCTGCTTATGCATTGTCAATAAATACCAAGGGGGGGTTAGCAAAAGAGGCACAGCTGTGTGCAGTATTTGCATATGCTTATATGTGAGGATCAGGCTTCCTCCTCAGCCCTCCAGATGTTTTGAGACTACAATTCCCATCATCCCTGACCACTGGTCCTGCTAGCTAGGGATCATGGGAGTTGTAGGCCAAAAACATCTGGAGGACTGAGCTTGAGGAAGCCTGGTGTAGATCCAAATCTGGGCAGCTTCTTCAACCTGAGGGCTGTGTGCCACTCCCAGTGTTTTGCGGGAAAGAAGCAGCTTTGCAAGAGTAAAACTTAAATGTCTCTAAGCTTTACAAATATGCCAGTGTGGGGAGAGCTCTTTCATGACTGGCAGGTCTAGCTTGTTAATCACAGGGAATAATTTTACCCCCCAAAATCAACTCCTTCTAGTTCTTCCCACCATAAAATCAAATCCAAAGATGTGTAGCTCAAAAGCCCCTCAACCTATTTGTCGTCAATTTGGCAGGTCTCTTATTTAGGGACTCCTCTCAGGTGTCTGCAGTTTACAACATATTTGCCCCCAAAACACGTGGAGAGAAAGAATGATTATTATTATATTTTTTAAACACTCAAAATCTGTAATGGCTGACTTTTCAGGAAAACTTGAAATCTATCCCCCAAATGGAAAAATGTTGTTGACACTTTATTTATTTGTTTGTTTAACAAAATAAAGGTGCCCAGCATGAAAGCCCCTGGGCCTATTTACTGTATTTTGGCAGGTTTTATCCATGGTATGCCTGCAAATTTCTTACATATCTGTCAAAAGGAAACAAATGGCACTTCTTGTTTTTCCCATTAGTGAAGGAAGGGAGAGATGAAGCGGACTTTGATGGGCTGTAAGCCAAATCTGGGAGCCTGTATAGCTCTTGGACCAAAGTGGCCTGTTTTTGAAACAATGAATCAGTGTCTGAGCTTCATGTTGTGGTTGCTGCACATTCCTAATTGGGAATATTTTCTGCAGCATCACCAACTGCTTACCGTCTTCTGACATTTCCCCCACATGGTCTTCAGAAATGTTTTGCCAGTTCATTTACATCCCCATCCACTTCTCTTTTGGTTCAGTACATTGACCTCAGTGACTTTGGCTGCATATACGCCATACGTTTAAAGCACAAAGAATCCTGGAAACTGTAGTTTGTTGAAGGTGCTCGGAATTGTAGTTCTATGAGGGCTAAACTATAGTTCCCGGGATTCTTTGGGGGATGTACTTCAAATATATGGTGTATATGCAGCCAGAATCACCTGGTCAGAACTGACTGACTACCTAGCAGGGTGACAGTATACCAGTCGAGACATGATGATCCTTAGCTAGTTGGAATTGCCCATGTGGCTTTGTGCTCCGCTCATTTTTGCAAGAGGCAGACTCCATGCCCAGTTTGTTTCTAGATTTGTTTATAGACTCAAATTGCTGTATTGATGAATTGTTTTAATTTGGCTCTATGGTAAACTATCTTGGGAGCCATTGTTGTTGTTGTTCAGTCGTTCAGTCGTGTCCGACTCTTCGTGACCCCATGGACCAGAGCACGCCAGGCACGCCTATCCTTCACTGCCTCCCGCAATTTGGCCAAACTCATGCTAGTCGCTTCGAGAACACTGTCCAACCATCTCATCCTCTGTCGTCCCCTTCTCCTTGTGCCCTCCATCTTTCCCAACATCAGGGTCTTTTCTAGGGAGTCTTCTCTTCTCATGAGGTGGCCAAAGTACTGGAGCCTCAACTTCAGGATCTCTCATTCCAGTGAGCACTCAGGGCTGATTTCTTTAAGAATGAATAACTTTTTGCAATCCATGGGACTCTCAAGAGTCTCCTCCAACACCATAATTCAAAAGCATCAATTCTTTGGCGATCAGTCTTCTTTATGGTCCAGCTCTCACTTCCATACACTATTACTGGGAAAACCATACCTTTAACTATACGGACCTTTTCCCGCAAGGTGATGTCTCTGCTTTTTAAGATGCTGTCTAGGTTTATCCCAAGAAGCAGGCATCTTTTTTAATTTCGTGACTGCTGTCACCATCTGCAGTGATCATGGAGCCCAAGAAAGTAAAATCTCTCACTGCCTCCATTTCTTCCCCTTCTATTTGCCAGGAGGTGATGGGACCAGTGGCCATGATCTTAGCTTTTTTGATGTTGAGCTTCAGACCATATTTTGCACTCTCCTCTTTCACCTTCATTAAAAGGTTCTTTAATTCCTCCTCACTTTCTGCCATCAAGGTTGTGTCATCAGCATATCTCAGGTTGTTGATATTTCTTCCAGCAATCTTAATTCCGGCTTGGGATTCATCCAGTCCAGCCTTTCACATGATGAATTCTGCATATAAGTTAAATAAGCAGGGAGACAATATACAGCCTTGTCATACTCCTTTCCCAATTTTGAACCAATCAGTTGTTCCATATCCAGTTCTAACTGTAGCTTCTTGTCCCACATAGAGATTTCTCAGGAGACAAATGAGGTTATCAGGCAGTCCCATTTCTTTAAGAACCTGCCATAGTTTGCTGTGGTTGACACAGTCAAATGCTTTTGTGTAGTCAATGAAGCAGAAGTAGATGTTTTTCTGGAACTCTTTCTTCATATTCCAGCGCATGTTCGCAATGTGGTCTCTGGTTCCTCTGCCCCTTTGAAATCCAGCTTGCACTTCTGGGAGTTCTCGGTCCACATACTGCTTAAGCCTGCCTTGTAGAATTTTAAACATAACCTTGCTAGTGTGTGAAATGAGCGCAATTGTGCGGTAGTTGGAGTATTCTTTGGCACTCCCCTTCTTTGGGATTGGGATGTAGACTGATCTTCTCCAATCCTCTGGCCACTGCTGAGTTTTCCAAACTTGCTGGTATATTGAGTGTAGCACCTTAACAGCATCATCTTTTAAAATTTAAAATAATTCAGCTGGAATATCATCACTTCCACTGGCCTTGTTATTAGCAGTGCTTTCTAAGGCCCATTTGACTTCACTCTCCAGGATGTCTGGCTCAAGGTCAGCAACCACACTACCTAGCGTGTACGAGACCTCCATATCTTTCTGGTATAATTCTTCTGTGTATTCTTGCCACCTCTTCTTGATATCTTCTGCTTCTGTTAGGTCCTTCCCACTTTTGTCCTTTATTATGGTAATCTTTGGACAAAATGTTCCTTTCATATCTCCAATTTTCTTGAACAGATCTCTGGTTTTTCCCATTCTGTTGTTTTCCTCTATTTCTTTGCATTGCTCGTTTAGAAAGGCCCTCTTGTCTCTC
This sequence comes from Lacerta agilis, assembly GCF_009819535.1. NCBI lineage: Eukaryota > Metazoa > Chordata > Lepidosauria > Squamata > Lacertidae > Lacerta > Lacerta agilis. Next base: position 308,855 of record NC_046319.1, on the reverse strand, counting down.
CTTGCTATTTTTTTGGGGGAAATATGCATTCAGTTTCCTGTATCTTTCACTATCTCCCTCACATTTTGCTTGCCTTCTCTCCCCCGCTATTTGTAAGGCCTCATTGGACAGCCACTTTGCTTTCTTGCATTTCTTTTTCATTGGGATGATTTTTGTTGCTGCCTCCATCCATAGTTCTTCAGGCACTCTATCCACCAAATCTAAATCCTTAAACCTGTTCCTCACTTCCATTGTGTATTCATAAGTGATTTGATTTAGATTGTATCTTACTGGCCCAGTGGTTTTTCCTACTTTCTTCAGTTTAAGCTGGAATTTTGCCATAAGAAACTGATGGTCTGAGCCACAGTCAGCTCCAGGTCTTGTTTTTGCTGAGTGTATAGAGCTTCTCCATCTTTGGCTGTAGAGAATATAATCAGTCTGATTTCGATGCTGCCCATCTGGTGATGTCCATGTGTAGAGTCGTCTCTTGTGTTGTTGGAAAAGAGTGTTTGTGATGACTAGCTTGTTCTCTTGACAGAACTCTATTAGCCTTTGCCCTGCTTCGTTTTGAATTCCAAGGCCAAACTTGCCAGTTGTTCCTTTTATCTCTTGACTCCCTACTTTAGCATTCCAATCCCCTATAATGAGAAGAACATCCTTCTTTGGTGTCATTTCTATAAGGTGTTGTAAGTCTTCATAGAATTGGTCAATTTGAGTTTCTTCAGCACTGGTAGTTGGTGCATAAACTTGGATTACTGTGATGTTAAAAGGTCTGCCTTGGATTCGTATCGAGGTCATTCTATCATTTTTGAGATTCCATCTCAGTACAGCTTTCGCCACTCTTTTGTTGACTATGAGGGCCACTCCATTTCTTTTATAGGATTCTTGCCCATTGTAGTAGATATGATAGTCATCTGAACTGAATTGGCCCACTCCCGTCCATTTTAGTTCACTGATGCCCAGGATGTCAATGTTTATTCTTGCCATCTCATTTTTGACCACATCCAGCTTACCAAGGTTCATGGTTCTTACATTCCAGGTTCCTATGCAATATTTTTCTTTACAGCATTGGACTTTCCTTTCGCTTCCAGGCATATCCGCAACTGAGCGACCTTTCGGCTTTGGCCCAGCCGCTTCATCAGCTCTGAATCTACTTGTACTTGTCCTCCGCTCAGAGCCGTCTTAAGGGGATCTGCCGCCCTGGCGCGGCTATCGCTCCGGCGCCCCCGCCATGCCGCCTCTCCGCCGCCTCCCTCCCGCGCTTGCCGCCCCTTGGGAGGGGGTGGGCGAGCGGGGGGTGAGGGGCGTGGCGCTGGAGCGGCGCGGGGCTCTGCGCGCCCTTCCAGCGCTTCCGGGATGGGAGGCGAGGGCGGCCGGCTCGCGCTCCCGCGCAGCTCGCACTCCGCGCGCAGCTGGACGGCGCGGCGCTGCTGGGCAGCTCGCGCTGCATCGGGCGGGCGCCCTCGCCTCCCAGAGCCCCAGCTGGAGTGCTGGAAGGTCGCGCAAAGCCCCGCGCCGCTCCAGCGCTCCAGCTGGGGCTCTGGGAGGCGAGGGCGGGCGGCTTACAGCCCGCCCGCCGGCGCGCGAGTGCCCGCCTGCCCGTGGGGGCGGGGGCGGGTTGGGGAGGAGGAGCCCGGTATGCCGGCGGGCTCGCGGGGGCGCCCCTGGGGCGCCCAGCGCCCTGGCGCACCGCGCCACCGGCTTCTATGGATGAGACGGCTCTGCCTCCGCTCTTCCTCAGTAGCATGTTGGACGCCTTCCGACCTGAGGGGCTCATCTTCCAACATCATAACTTTTATATGCCTGTTGTCTTTGTAGTTTTCTTGGCAGGGATACTGGAGTGGCTTTCCGGTTCCTCCTCCAGGTGGATCACATTTAGTCTAAACTCTCCGCTATGACCTGTCCATCTTGGGTGGCCCTGCATGGCATAGCTCATAGCTTCCTTGCCCTTTGCCATGACAAGACAGTGATCCATGAAGGAGTGGGAGCCATTAGGATGGTCTATAATAGAGTATATAACAAATAAATAATATAGGCACAGGAAATGAGGCATAGCTAGAAGGCGGGGTGGCGGCACTGAAACACCAGAAAATAGCCTGGAAAGTGGACAATTGATTTTTTTGGGGGGGCGGTGAATATTGTTGCACTGAAAAGATGTTGGGGAAAGATGTTGGGGAAAGACAGAGGGAGAACATTCAACATGGACCTCATCTAACAGTAAGTTGCAGCAGAATTCAACACACGTCTTCTCCTATGGAGCAACGGGTTTAGAAATTAATAATAATAATAATAATAATAATAATAATAATAATAATAATTTTATTTATATCCCACCCTCCCCGGCCAGAACCAGACTCAGGGCGGCTAACATCAAAAATTATATAATACATTAAGACATAAAATACAGCAATTGACTGAAACACAGCTTAAAATTGAATTAAAATCAAGATAAAGGAAGCTGCCTTAGACCTTCACCTTTGGCTGTCATGATGCTGTGCGTTTCCCAATCCCATGGAGAAAGAGGTCAGGCAAAGCTGATCACAGGTTCCCAGGCCATGGAAGTAGCAACTTGCTCCCAGGAACACTAGAAATAGACTAAGGTTTTCCAAGCCTCTTTCTCCAGACTACCTCCTCCAGGCTCCACCCACTCGTAGAGAACTTCAGAACCTTAAAGGACCAACTCTCCCCCTGAAGACAATCACTCCTCCTCTCTCCTGCAGCCTCCCTCCAAATGCCCCCCCTGCACTGCTGGACTTGTGATTTGCAGTGGGAGGCACCTGTTCTTCAAGCTATGGGGAAGGTGCCTGAGAGGGTCCAGGCTCGGTCCTGCAGAGCTCCCTTGGTGGCCTGGGAAGTTCTTCTGGGCCTTTTGTTCAACAGTCTCAGACACAAGGGTTTTCCTAACTTCAGAAGTCAGCTCTGAGCCCTGACCCAGACCTGGCTTCCCATCTCTGACTCTGGCTCCCTGCTAGATTCAAGGGTCATGTCATAAGGTAAGAAGTGTGAGACCTGTAGGAGCCTGCAGTTGGCTTCTCAGGTCCTTGCTAGGACTTGCATCTTGGTTTATCAATAAAAAGCTGCCTTCATACTGAGTTAGACCATTGGTCCATCCAGCTTAGTGCTGTCCACACTGACTTACCAGGGTTACAGTTCAAATGCTGGGATTGAACCTGGTATCTTCTGAATGCAAAGCAGATGGTCTACAACCAAGCTATGGACCTTCTCATGACCTTCTTCCGTATAGAATTTCAGCCTTAGAATGTAAGCTGGGAATGCCTTTTCTTTACTCACACTCAACCTTAGGTAGTCTTAATAGCAGATTCAGATGCCCCCCCCCAAAAAAAAAAGAATAGAAAAATGCATGAGTGTGGCTATAGGGACATATGTTCTAGCCCCAATCCCATTGCGCAGGGCTGCCATAATCCCCTAATGCCTACACATCTGGACAGCATGTGAAGGGAGTCTTGTACCCACATGGATCTCTTCCAAATGAAAGAGGTGCACCTAGCTTAAGTGAGGGCATATTCCGGCACACAGTGGCAAAAGCATGGATGGTCTTTTTGTGGCCACTGTGTGCATCAGTTATGGGGCAAGTCTGATCCATGTGACCTTGCAGCCTCATCATATAGGGCACATTCACACCTTACATTGAAAGTATTATGATAGCACCTTAAACTCTTGTGGCTTGCCACAAATAATTCTGGAAGCTGTGGTTTGTAAAGGGAATGTAGCCCTCGGGCTGAAAAAGTTTCCTCCACCTCTTAGGCTGATAAAAGAATGCCTACTCATTTCTGAGTCAACAACACTTGTGAATTTGGGATTGTATCTCACTGGAAGGATTGAATGAGCCCAGCACCCCACTCCACCCATCCCTTTGTTTCTAGCTTCTAACCTCATCTTCTGATCTGCTTAGAAGGGAGTCTCACCCTTTAAGGAGTTTGGATTTGATATCCCGCTTTTCACTACCCGAAGGAGTCTCAAAGCGGCTAACATTCTCCTTTCCCTTCCTCCCCACAACAAACACTCTGTGAGGTGAGTGGGGCTGAGAGACTTCAAAGAAGTGTGACTAGCCCAAGGTCACCCAGCAGCTGCATGTGGAGGAGTGCAGACACGAACCCGGTTCCCCAGATTACGAGTCTGCCGCTCTTAACCACTACACCAAACTGGCTCTCACCCCTGGGCTCCCCCCTGCTCTCAGTGGGTGATATCCCGTCACCCAGATAACAAGTGAGGAAGGTACAGTGATGCCAGCTTTCCTAGAGGCATGAATGAGAGGGAATCTTTACTGAAAACTGCAGGAGGACACAAATATTTTGAAGGCTCTGATAAGCTCAAGTGAGTGGTACATGTTCACTTGTTTCCTTTGACAGAAAATCCTGAAATACAGAACCATCACGGTGCTTTTCTCTAACTGGAGAGAACAAGTTTGGGAGAGGAATTCAAAACTACACAATTGTCACTTCTGGTTGAGCATTTCTTAAGAAAGACACCTGGGCTCTTCAGTCACAGCCCTGTTGTGAACAGCGTGCCAAACAATTCTCCCTGCAAATTGCTTTGTGACTGAGCCAATATCAAATTTTCATTTACATCTGCAGTAAACAACTTTGCATTTTGTTTGTAGCTCCAGCATGGAGTTAGCAGCATTTCTGTTATCTCTGTCTAGTGTTGTTTTTTTTCCAAAAAGCAGAAGTCAAGGCTGTTGAGGTGTTGCAGAGCCTGGCAGCATGCTGCTAGTTTGCTTATTAGTTTATTTAATTATTTCCACTTACTATCTAAGAGTGTATATTCACACACAAAAGTAGAATAACACCATGTCAAAAGACGAAAACAGTATCCATATACACAGTGGGGGGGGGGTTCTTAAAAAATGTTTAGGGGTACTCTCATTTTGACTCAAGAAAATCAACATTTTATAGTTCAAAATGGGAAAAATAAATACAGTAAATGGACAAAAGTACAAAGATTCACAAAATGTTTAGGGGTATGCATACCCCTGCGTAACCCCAGAAAAAGCACTGCATATACAGGGTGTGTACATGAACACAATATACAATAGATAAAACCCGAAAGCATTACAAAGAAGCATAATATAGAATCATAGAATTGTAGAGTTGGAAGGGACCCCAAGGGCCATCTAGTCCAGCCCCCTGCAATGCAGGAATCTCAACTAAAGCATCCATGATAGATGGCCATCCAACCTCTGCTTAAAAACCTCCAAGGAAGGAGAGTCTGCAATCTCCCGAGGTTGATACATCAATCTTGTAATTCCTTAAAAAGAAAGAAAGAAATGAAATTCATGACTTGTTTTGAGAATCCCCCACTTTTTTTGTAACCATAGTGAAAGATACTCGGAGACGAGTGTGAATTTCATGCTCTTTATTCAGCTCATAGTAGTGAGGAATGTAGTTCCCCCAAAACGTTTGCTTTAAATACACTATTTACACAATGGGCCCCACGTGATTGGCTAATTCCGGGATACTCCTGTATGCCAATCAGAGTGCAGATTCACTTCCACCTGGAGCTGGATTGGGTGGCTCCTGCGGACCAATCAGACTACTGCAATCTCAATCCTATTGTTCTGGGACCAATCAGACTGCTGCAATCTCAATCCTATTGTTCTGGGACCAGTCAGACTGCTGCAATCTCAATCCTATTGTTCTAGGACCAATCAGCCTGCTGCAGTTTGGATCCTATTCAACTCAGTACATGACACCCCTCCCCTCTAAGTTCCAGTCCTGCCTGGGAGGTTGCATCCATAGTCCTCAAGGTACGCTGGTCGCCTACGTGTGCGTTGCGGCCTGGGCTGTTCCCTGGTCAGGGGTTCTGGTTCTGGCTCGTGTTCTGAGGCTGCTGGTTGTGATGGGGCTGTTTGTCTGGCGCAACCAGCTCGCTCTGTCGTGGCTCTGGTTCCGGTGCCCTTTCGACCTCGCGGGTCCTCTCAGTATTTACTGATTCTGCCTCCCCTGCCGGCCCCTCCTGCTCTATGGGACTCCTCTGACCTGTCCTCCTCCTGGTTTTCTCCTGGGAATCGTCGCCGTAGCTGGTTGCAGTGGCGGCGCCAGCATTGCCCCCCCCTGTTAGCACCTCGTATGACACGGGGCCCGTCACCCTGGTGACTGTGGCGGGTACCCATGCCGGGCCTGCCCCAAAATTCTTTGCATACACTGGATCCTGGGCCACAAAGTCCGGGGTTCCTGCCTTCACCCACCACTACCTCATCCTGAGCTCTGTCGGGGTGGAGGCGGTCCAGTCTGATTGCAAGGTGCCGGCCCATTAGTAGTTCAGCGGGGCTCCAGCCAGTCGTTGAGCTGGGGGTGCTGTGCTGTGCTAGAAGGAATGTGGGCAAGGTGGTACTCCCAGTCCCTTGTGTCATGCGGCGTAGGGTGTCCTTGGTGGTCCGCACCATGCGCTCTGCTTGGCCATTGGTGGCAGGGTGGAATGGTGCTGAGCGGATGTGGCGGATGGCATTCTGCGCTGTGAAGGTCTGGAATTCTTCTGACGTAAATGCGGTTCCGTTGTCTGAGACGAGAGTGTCAGGGAGTCCATGGGTTGCAAACAGCCTGCGTAGTACCCGGATGGCTGCGGACGTAGAAGTGGATGGTACCAGTGCGACTTCCAGCCATTTGGTGTAGGAGTCCACCACTATGAAGAATGTTTCCCCTGGAAGGGGCCCACGAAGTCCATGTGCAGGCGTGACCATGGTGCTCGGGCGGACTCCCAGGACTGCACTGGGGACCTTGGGGGATCTGGGCAGGATTCTTGGCAGGCCTGGCAGTGTTTGACCCAGGTCTCTATCTCTCCGTCAATCCCTGGCCACCATACATAACTCCTGGTGAGGGCCTTCATTCTCACTACCCCTGGTGTGTCTCGTGAAGGCTGCAAGGACCCTTTTGCGAAGGGGCTCAGGAACGACGACCCTGCTTCCCCATAACAGGCACCCCTTGTGGGCCGACAGTTCATGTTTACGGGTTGTGTAGCCAGCGAATTCTGGCCGGGGGCTGCTGCTGGGCCATCCCCTCCACACCCAGTCCAAGACCCGGGAGATGACCCTATCTTTCTTGGAATGGTGTGCAACTTCTTGTGCCTGAATAGGGCGGTCGGGAAGCAGCTCCAGGCTCATAACCTCTTGTGCGGGTGCTGGGTCGGGGCCTGTTTCTGGTAGTGGTAGCCTGCTGAGGGCGTCTGCGTGGCCCATCGCTTTCCCAGGGCGGTGAATCAGTGCATACTGGTAGCCGGCAAGGAAAATTGACCACCTGAGGACACGAGGAGACAGCACTTGGGGGGTCTGCTTTTCGGGGGCAAACAAACCAAGCAACGGCTTGTGATCAGTCACCACGGTAAAGGGCCGCCCGTACAAGAAATCATGGAAATTTTTACTCCCTTCACGATCGCCAGACCTTCCTTGTCGATTTGCGAGTAGTTCCGCTCGGCTGCGGTGAGTGTCTGGGAAAAGTATGCCACTGGCACCTCTCTTCCATCTGGGCGTTGGTGTCCAAGGACAGCGCCGATATAGGGTGAGGCGTCGCATGCTAGCACCACCGGCAGCCTCTCGTCGAAGTGTGCCAAGACCGAGTTGAGACAAGCAAGTCCTTGACTGCCTGGAATGCGGCCTCCTGGCGCTGGCCCCACACCCAAGGGGCCTGCTTGTCCAGGAGTCTGTGTAGGGGCTCTGCTACTGCTGCCTTATGGGGAAGGAAGGCATGGTAAAAGTTCAATAGCCCCAAGAAGTTCAGTCTTGCCCTTGGGCGCTGGGGCATCACAAATGGCCCGTACCTTGTCCCCAGTCGGGTGGACCCCTTCTGCATCCACCATAATCCCAGAAAGTCCACCTGAGGCACTCCTAGTAGACACTTTTCCCCGCTTCATCTTGAGACCTGCCGTCTGGAAACGGTGCAGCACGGTGCGAAGGCGGTCCTCAAATTCCTCTGCCGTGGGCCCGGCAATCAGCACATCATCGAAGAAGGGGGTGACGCCAGGAATCCCTTTAAGCAGCGAGTCCATTAGATTCTGGAATATGCCTGGTGCCACGCTGACACCGAATTGCAGCCGCTTTACCTTGAACGCTCCCCTGTGCGTCACAATCGTCTGTGCCTCTGCTGTGGCTTCATCTACTGGCAGCTGTTGATAGGCTTGGGCCAAGTCCAGCTTGCCAAATTTTTTGACCCAGCCAGGGTGGCGAGGACATGGCTGACCACTGGCACTGGGTATGCGTGGGCCATGAGGGCCTTGTTTATGGTACATTTGTAGTCTGCGCAGATGCGGACCGAACCATTAGGCTTGACGGGTGTGACGATCGGGGTTTCCCAGGTGGCATTAGGCACAGGCTCCAGCACTCCTTGCTCCACGAGCCGGTCCAATTCCTCGTCTATACGGGGTTTCAGGGCGAACGGGACCCGGCGGGCCTTGAGCCTGACAGGTCGTACTGCGGGGTCCAGCTGTAGGCAATGGGGGGGCCCATATACTGTCCCAATTTCCCATCGAAAACCGCCGGAAACTCCTTGCATATGGCGTCCACATCCACTTGTAAGCTAGTGCGGTTCACCCCGGTGACGGCTAGCCCCAGTGGTCCAAACCATGCCAATCCCAGTAAGCTAACGTAGGAGCCCTTGACCACGAGCAAGTCCAGTTGCCGTGTCTGCCCTCGATATTACACCCTGAAGGTCCCACCCCCATTGTGGGGACCTTATGTTTCTGGAAGTCCCGGAGGGTGAATGGGGCCGGCCTGAGTTTGGGACCCCCACTAGGGCACAGTTTCCTTAAAGTCCGTGCCGAGATTATGGATAGGGTTGAACCTGTGTCCAGCTCCATGCGGCACGGGGCCCCCTCTATCTGTACCTCTACATGAATTTTCTCTATGTTGGGGTGGGGCAACTGGTATACCTGGTAGTCCGTGGTCTCCGTCAAGTTGCCTTGGTGCGTTGGGCCCCGGGACCTGGGGCTCTTGGGGCGGTCATCTGATGCCTGGCGTCGGATGGGCCGAGCCCGACACACCCGGGCGATGTGGCCTGATTTTCTGCACTGCCTGCACTCGGCATTGCGGAAAACGGCAGGTCCTCCTCTCGTGATTCTCCCCGCAGCTTGCGCAGTTCCCTCCTTCTGGTCGAGGCAGCTGTGGTGTGTGCACGGCTTGAGTGCGCTGCTGTACTCTGTGCACCTCCTCCCTGTCTGATCCTGAATCGTCGATGAGGTCCTCATGGTGGACCCTTGGTTGGGACGGCACGCTCGGCCGTGCCTCTTGCATCGACCTCTCGGCGGCTTCTGTTGCCAGGGTCTCCTCCAGAGCGACCTGGAACGTTAGATCCTTCTTGGCATAGAGGCGTCGTTGCAGCTTCTCGTCCCTCAGGCCACCGACGAGGCGGTCACGCAGCATGTTCTCCAACTCTGAGAAGTTGCAGAACCAAGTGGCTTGGCGGAGGGAGGTCTACAAACTCCATTATGGTTTCCCCAGGGGCTTGCCGCTTTGCATAGAAGGCATTTCGGACGAGCCACCACCGAGGGCTGTGGCGAGAAGTGCCCCTTCAGCCGTTCCACTATTGTTTTGTAAGGAACGGTAGCGACATCATCAGGCGCAAGGAGAGCCCGGGCGATTTCGAATGTCTCCTCTCCGCAGACGCTGAAGAATATTGCCCTCTTCTTGGCATCGTTGGTGACCCCTTAGCTTCTAGAAGAAAGGTGAAACGGGTGGCGTATCCTTCCCAGTCTCCTGATGCTGGGTTGAACGGCGAGAAGCTGCTGTCCGTTGCCATCTTTGAGTTCCTTGGGACCCGGAGCTGAAGCCTGGATACACAGTGCGAGGCAGCTGTGCGGCAGGTGGCATTGCTGCGGTGCTGTGTGTGGCAGTCAGCTCAGCGGGATCCCATCCTCGTCGCCAGTGAAAGATACTCGGAGTCGAGTGTGAATTTCATGCTCTTTATTCAGCTCATAGTAGTGAGGAATGTAGTTCCCCCAAAACGTTTGCTTTAAATACACTATTTACACAATGGGCCCCACGTGATTGGCTAATTCCGGGATACTCCTGTATGCCAATCAGAGTGCAGATTCACTTCCACCTGGAGCTGGATTGGGTGGCTCCTGCGGACCAATCAGACTGCTGCAATCTCAATCCTATTTTTCTGGGACCAATCAGACTGCTGCAATCTCAATCCTATTGTTCTGGGACCAGTCAGACTGCTGCAATCTCAATCCTATTGTTCTAGGACCAATCAGCCTGCTGCAGTTTGGATCCTATTCAACTCAGTACATAACACATAGCATCACAGACCGACTGTTGAATTGTCTGTTCTAGGACCTTTTATGGTATCAATGTTAACTTCACCGGTCAGTAGTTACCTGGATCTTCCTTTCCCCCCTTGTGAAGATGGGGACAATATTTGCCTGCCTCCAGTCTGCAGGGACCTCACCTGTTCTCCAAGAATTCTCAAAGATCATAGACAAAGACTCTGATTACATCCACAAACCCTTGGATAGTAAACTTGGGTGCAGCTCATCAGGCCCTGGAGATTTGAATTCATTTAAAGTAGCTGGTTGTTATCTGGCCCCCTCTTTTCCTATCTTGGGCTGCAGCTCCCTCCTTGCATCATTCCTTCTGTTATCACCAGGTTGGGCACTGCTTCCTTTTGGATGAAGTCAGTGTTGAGTAGTTCCCCCTTCTCTCTGTTACCCAATAGCATTTCTCCATCTTCTCTATGCAGAGGACCTACCCCTTGCTTGTTCTTCCTCTGGCTTCAGACACAGCCAAAGAACTTTTATTATTATTCTTATTATTTCTAACCTCTCTTGCAAGAGAGGTCTCCTGAATTGCCCCAGTTAGGTTCAGGGAGCCCAAATACACTCACACTTACCAAGCCACGAGTCTCCTACCAGCAGCTCAAGATCTCATGGCATACATCCACTGCTTTAAAAAAAATGTTTAGGGGTACTCTCATTTTGACTCAAGAAAATCACCATTTTATAGTTCATATTGGGAAAAATAAATACAGCAAATGGTCAAAGTACAAACATTCACAAATGTTTAAGGTACCCCTGCATCCCCCCAGAAAAAAAAAACACTGCATACATCTGATGCAGTGGGACTGTAGTATGGGAAAGCTTATACCGTATACATTGGGTAGCCGTTAATGTGCTATGAAGCTTTTTGTTGGCTTTTCTGCAAGAGACTCACACAGCAGCCCCTCTGGAAATGATTTCTGTATGTCTAATTATGTTTTTGTTCTGAAAAGTACAATGAAAAAGGAAACACGAAGGATTTCTTTGGTGGAATTTGGGTGGCAAAGCATATGGCACGGGCGCCAGAGAGGGCACTCAGAGCCCTCTCTGTGGGCACGCGGGCTGCCACCCCATCAGGGCTGTGGCTTTGTGCTGGGGGGGGGAGAGGAGGGCTCAAGTGCAAGCAGGAGGGGAGGCGGAGATCTCTCAGAAGTGGAGTGCACTTTGCGCTGAGAGATCCCCGCCTCCCCTCCTGCTTGCACACAAGTAGGAGTGGGATCAGGCAGCTCAGCTGAGGAGCGCCTGGCTGCCTTCAGGTGGTGGCAGGGCTCTCAGATGCAGCTTCCGTGCTGCCTCCACCTTCCCCAACCTCAGCAACTATTCAGCCTGGCTGCCTTCAGGTGGTGCAGGGGCTCTGATGCAGAGGTGGGGGCAGCTTTAAACTTCTCCCTTGAGGGAAGTGCAGCTGCAAACCCCTCAAAGGAAAGTGTGAGGGAGCTTGCACCTCCCCAGCTGAGCAGCCCTGATCCAGCTCCTGTTCCCATGCAAGCAGCCTAATGGAGCAGCCTGATCCCAACTCCTGCTTGCCTGCAAGTAGGAGCAGGCTGGGGGTGGGGTGGGGGTGACATCCCTTGCCTGCTCACTTGCTGTCCGCCTGCCTTCCCTCACTAGGAAAACAGAAGTGTGGCACTCAAAAGGGAAGTTATACTCAGAACGAGCAGTTCGGCTTCCGAAAAAAGTTCCAAAACCGGAACACCCTCATTTCCGGGTTTGAATTGTTCAGGTTCCAAGTAGTTCGAGAACTAAGCTGTTTGAAAACTGAGGTACCACTGTATTATTTCCCCCGATTTGAACTGTATTTAAACCCCCCCCCCCGGTGATTTTCTTGAGTCAAAATGAGAGTACCCCTAAACATTATTTTAGAAAAAAGCACTGAGTTATACCATAAAATTATATATCAATGGGAAAATAATTTAATGAAGAATGTAATGCAATACTTTTATGAAGGATTATTTATTAAACAGCAGTCATAAAGAAAAACATGAAACACACAGAACAGAAGAAGAATGCCCAGTAAGCAGGAACACGCCAAGGCTGCCCACTGTCTCTTTTAGACCTCTCCTCCTTCCACAGGGGAGGAGTTGTGAGCGGGAGCCAGTTCCTTTAAAAAAAAAAAAAAGAATTTATTGGTTTTTACAAAACAAAGAACAATATAACACCTACACAACACAAACCCAAACACAAACCCCACAATCCAACCACAACAAAACAGAACACACCAAAAATTCTTATTCTTGTTTACACAAAAAAAAACCTTTCTTGTTCATATCACTACTTGGTGACTTCCCCCGTTTTCTCCCCTTTGGTTCCAAATCTAATTTACTTTAGTAACTTCTCATCTCTAAAATTAAATCATTCAAGAATCTAAACTGAACATACTTCTTAAATTCTTATTTTAACTCCAAAATAATCTATCACTTCTTATTTTACATCAAATCTATTCCAAATATTACTTCGTAATAATTAATAATACAACTTCATAACAACTTCATAACATCACATTATTTCTTATATCAAATCATATTATTTCTTATATCAAATCATATCAAACATCTTCATTCACTTAGACTGCTGCTAATAAAACAAAAATTCAAATATCTCTTCTCTAGTTCAAAAGCTTAAAATCTTAACACACCGGCTTCAGGGTACCATAATAAACCATTCTAATTTTATCCTTAATGTATTTCACCCTATCCCTTTTCTATCCATTTTCTTACGCCATCTCGGGGCTTCCCCCCAGATATTCCTCCATCTTACACCCATACCATTTTCCAGAATGTCCTCTTTTCTTGTAAGTCCACAGATCCAGACGTAGTCTATTGCAGTCCTTGCAGGGAGCATCAGGGTACACAGATCTTCATTTTCCAGCATCTCCGCTTCGAAATTCCGTTTATCTTTTGATTGTAGGCGAATAAATCTTTTCCCCATCATTCCTGGGCTCTCACCCCAGAAATTGGATATAAATTGTCTTCTGATCCTGGGACTCTCACTCCAACAGGACTTTTCATCTCTTCGGAGTTGCGAAAACATTGTACTTTTTACTTCGATAATCCCCTTTAGCTCCCTGCCAAGGGTCTCTTCCATTTTAGCCATATTCGCAATGGTCTGTTTTGTGGGATATAACTGTCTTGCAACATCCTGGTTCAGCAAAGTTAATTTCTGGTTCAGCAATTCTAATTTCAAAAAAATAATCCTTTGTTCGTGAGTGAGACCAGAGTCTAAAACCATCTTGAAAACAAAGCCCAACATGGTAGAAATGGGCACAGGGTATCAAATTTCAGTATTTGCCATCTTAGTCACAGTACTTTTCCATCTCTGTCACAGATCTCCGCAGCCATTTTCCCTGGAGTCAGGGCGAAAAGAATACATTCCATCCATCTTTAAGAAGAAATATTCCCACCAACTTAGATCCCCAAAAGGGGTCTAACCGATCTTGCTTGTGAAATTCGAAACATTTGTATCCACCGCTGTAACAGCAGTCACCATCGATACAGTTACTTTCTCTTTCACCAAAGGGAATCGGAACGGGCTTCCTTTCCGTCATATCTCCTGGAGCACCAAATGTCAAGATAGATCCAATATTAACGTACTCACGGCCAACGGGCTTCTTCTGTCTAGCTTCTGCCAGGTAGAACAATATCGCTCATCACGAGCGGCGGCCGCCGCTTCGCCGGTCCGGTTGGGGCATGTCTCCTCAGCCCAGCTCCGTGGTCCCTTCACCCCACTCCCCCTTTACAGAGGGAACGAGGGAAGGGTTCGGAGCTATAGCGGGCTCGCCGGAGAGCCCAGCCGAGGGACGCTCGACCCGCGGTTTACCGGAGCCCCGCTTTGCGGTAGCGGGGCTCCAACCCCCGGGCCGGCCTGGGTCGCCTCGCTGCCGAAGCGACCCACGACCGCCCGCGATGGCGTCCTCGCCGGAAGTCGAGCGGGAGCCAGTTCCCACGCCAGCAGGGGGGGTGTCACCCCCCTGCCTCAAGTGTCCCAGCTGCCACGCAGCACCCCCTGCAGCCAGCCAATAGGGCTGGCACGGGGGCGGGGTTTAGCCACACCTAAGCGGCTGCAGCCCCTTCATGGATCACTGCCTTGTCGTGGCGAAGGGGCTTGAATTACTCAGGGAAGCTATGGACAGGTCAAGATGGACAGGTCATAGTGGAGAGTTTGGACCAAATGTGATCCACCTGGAGAAGGAACTGGCAAGCCACTCCAGTATCCCTGCCAAGAAAACTCCATGGACAAAGACAACAGGCATATAAAAGTTATGACGCTGGAAGATGAGCCCCTCAGGTCGGAAGGCATCCAACATGCTACTGGGGAAGAGCGGAGGACAAGTACAAGTAGATTCAGAGCTGATGAAGTGGCTGGGCCAAAGCCGAAAGGACGCTCAGTTGCTGATATGCCTGGAAGCGAAAGGAAAGTCCAATGCTGTAAAGAAAAGTATTGCATAGGAATACAGCAGTCACGAAATTAGAAGTATTAAAAGTATTGCATAGGAATACAGCAGTCACGAAATTAGAAGACACCTGCTTCTTGGGAGAAAGGCAATGACAAACCTAGACAGTATCTTAAAAAGCAAAGACATCACCTTGCTGACAAAAGTCCGTATAGTTAAAGCTATGGTTTTCCCAGTAGTAATGTACGGAAGTGAGAGCTGGACAATAAAGAAAACTGATCGCCGAAGAATTGATGCTTTTGAATTATGGTGCTGGAGGAGACTCTTGAGAGTCCCATGGACTGCAAGAAGATCAAACCTATCCATTCTCAAAGAAATCAGCCCTGAGTGCTCACTGGAAGGACAGATCCGAAGTTGAGGCTCCAGTACTTCGGCCACCTCATGAGAAGACTGCCTAGAAAAGACCCTGATGTTAGGAAAGATTGAGGGCACAAGGAGAAGGGGACGACAGAGGATGAGATAGTTGGACAGTGTTCTCGAAGCTACTAACATGAGTTTGGCCAAACTGCGAGAGGCAGTGAAGGATAGGCGTGCCTGGCATGCTCTGGTCCGTGGGGTCATGAAGAGTATGCCTGTTGTCTTTGTCCATGGAGTTTTCTTATCATTAGAAAATCCTTATTTAAAGTCTGGGGGAAATATAGAGATCTTCTAGAACAGAAGACACCATGGTGGATCTCACCAACTGAGGCATTAGCCACAAAGAGGAAAAATTCAAGTAGGAATTGGCCCACCTACTGAACATTACTTAAGGAGGAAGGAAACCAATTAAAATTAAAAACATTTGAAGGGATCAAATGAGTGACTGGTTTCAATACTATCAATTGCTCAAAAGATTTAAGGTTAACAAAAAGAAATGTTTTGCGGTAGAAAATACAAGATTTGAAACAGATGTCATTAATTCCAAAATTAAAACACTTTCTAAGGCTTACTGACTCCTCCTTGACTTAGAAGTCAAGGAGGAGGAGGGTCAAGTCGGCTATGATTAAATGGGCCCAAGATCTAGGCCACACTATACAAATGTCCCAATGGGAGAATTTGTGGAAGGTAAATTGGAGGTTTACTGCCTGTTACTCCATAAAGGAAAATATGCAAAAAATGTTATACCGGTGGTACTTGACGCCGCACAAACTCTCTAAGATATAGAAAAACACACCAGATGTTTTTGGAGATGGGGAAACAGGAGGCACCATGTTTCACATATGGTGGACCTGCCAGAAGGTCAAAGAGTTCTGGAATGACATCTACTCAGAACTAAAAAAAAAGTTAAAGGTAAATTTTCCTAATAAACCAGAAACGCTTCTTTTGAGTATTACCGGTACAGATATCCCAAAGGACTTAAGAAAAAAAATTCTGTATGCAACCGCGGCCGCGAGGGTGCTTATTGCGTCATATTGGGAAAATGACAAACTTCCTACTAGAGATGAATGGTTATTCAAAATTACAAGATATGCAGAATTAGCCTCTCTTTCCAAAAGAAGCAGAGTCAAACCCAGACAGGAGTTCATTCTAAAATGGAATAACTTCAAGAACTACTTGAAAAAATAGTTGTAATATAAGCGCGGAAGTTGCCTTTGAATGATTTCTGTAAAAGATATATATAAAGGAAAATGACATAATAATAGAAAAGAGAATTTCTACAAATAATAATAACAAATTAAAGTAATATGTTTATTACAAAGGGAAACATGGAGAGAATGGGAGGTCTTATGGGTAGAAAACAGAGTTGAAATTATATGTAATTTTATTTGTGAACATAGATATCCTTATTGGACTGACTGAAATGAAGATAACTATGTGTTGTATATATGAAAAATATTAATAAAGCATTTTTTTAATGAAACACACGGAAAAAATGAGATATACAGGTTAAATTGCCGTGTTGACATTTGCGTTAAATAAGTGGTTTTGGGTCGCAGTTTGGGCACTTGGTCTCTGAAAGTTTCGCCATCACTGACATATAGCAATAAAACTGCTAGAGGTTGGTATGGTTTCAAACTGGATGGGAGGGGGGCACATGTTGAGATTCTTGCATTGCATGGGGTTGGACTAGATGACCCTCAGGGTCCCTTTCAACTTTACAATGCTATGGTTCTATGACAGCCTCTTTTAAAAAATATAAATTTTATTAATTTGTCATGAATATGGGCCACAGTATTACAATGTCAAATTATACCAAATCATAATACAATTTATGAAGCCAATTATACATTCCAAATTAAACAAATTTAGTGACTCCCTGTGTTCTGATCGTCCGGAGATAATTATTCCTAGGTCCTGCGCATAGTCTCATCTATAATCCAAATACGGCAATTCTGATCTTGATCCTTTCTTCTGTTTTTGCAGCCACTAGTGTAACTCATATTCAAAAAATCCATATCCATTAACTTGCAAGAGGGATTTAAAGTCTGTTGATTTAAAGCATGTTCTATGACATTCTCAATCTTGAAATCAGAAGTAGCATAAAATGTAACTTTCACATTTAAAGCTCATTTTCACTCTATTCTGTACTTCAGCACTTACGAGAAGCAAGTTCTTCTCAGATGGATGGGACTGACTTCTTCTTCTTTGGCGATCCCTCATAGCTGAGTAAGATTGTCTTCCATAAACACGGTTTTAACAGTGAGTCCGTAAGTGACTGTGGAGGCTAATTCTGGACCCACACGTCCTTCCACAGTGGGGACATTGGTTTCTGGGAGGAGTTGATCACGGTGTGGATTTGCCAGGCGTGCCTTCCTCTTAGCCCATTTCTCCCTTGCATCCTGAGTTCGAGTGTCAGCTAAAATTCTACATTCTACATAATTGCATAGACTTTCTTCCAATACAGTGGATGCTTGGGTTGCAAATGCGATCCGTGCAGGAGACGAGTTCACAACCCGCAGCATCCGTAACACGCAGCACCACTTCTGTGCACGCACGGGTTGCAATTCGCCGTTTCTGCGCATGCACGAAGTGTGATTTAGTATTACTGCTCATGCGCGAGCGCCGAAACCCAGAAGTTGCCCATTCCGGTACTTCCGGGTTCGGCGCATTCGTATTCCGCAGCAAACACAATCCGAGGTATGACTGTAGTCAAATTCAATTGTAACAACAATTTTGACTTTATCTCCAACTTTCCCTCAGAAATGTTATTTGCACAGCTCTTTTCATGGGTCTTTGTGAAATGCTATTTTATAACTGCTGCAAGTAAGACAGCGACAACAATGATTCACATATTTTTTATTGTTTTTCTTTCTTTTTTCACTATAAGCAGATGAAGTCATCGGATATTGACCAGGAATTATTCACAGAAAGCTACTGCAAAGTGTGCAGCGCTCAGCTAATATCAGAATCACAGCGTGTGGCTCATTACGAGGTAAGAAACGTCTGGAGGGCTGCAGTATCTCTGTGTTACAAAGAGGTCTGTAAGGGGTGCTCTCAAATACTGTGATTTTCCACTGCTCAGTGCAAACTCGGTACAATTGCTGTTGTGAATAGGCATTCTCAATGGGCAGCAGGAGTGAGAATCTTACTGTTGGATCCACGAAAAGAAAATAAGGAGAATCGGTTGGATCCAGACTAAGACTGTGCACACAGCATACATTTAAAGCACATGACTTACAGCAAAGAGTCCTGGGAACTGTAGCTTGTTAGGCGTGCTGGGAATTGTAGCTCTGTGAGGGGTAAATTATAGTTCCCAGGATTTTTTTGTGTGGAAAGCATTGTGCTCTAAATGTCTGTATGACCTCTGTAAGTTGGTCTTAGGTCCCACCGAAATCAACGGGGCAAATTATTCATCGTGACCTAAGCCCCATTGTTTTCAGTGGGAACTAAAGTCACCTAAATTTGGGTGCAGTTCTATTACCCTGGCTCCCAGGAACATAGGAAATCTCAGATATCCTTCTCTGACATTAGAGATTATTTTACATATGCTGTGTGTGAGACTGCAACATCAGAGAATGAGATGCAATGGTGAATTCTGACCTCCTGCGCCAATTGGCATCTGAGCAGTGACAAGAGAGCCCAAAGTGTGTGTGTGTGTGCCTGTGGGGTGCCAGGGGAGGGGTGAGAAATGGCTGGGTGCCAAAGGATCCAAAACCATCCCAGTCTCCTGGCACAATAAGCAGGGAAAGTTGGATATTCTCCTGATTTTTCCTCCAACCTCATTTCTATCCTGCTGGCATTTGGATGTGGATAGTTGAACTGCCTTCCTCCTCGCAGCTGATGCCCATTCATCTGAGAGTGAGCCCCATTAAGCTCAACAGAACTTAAATTGGGTAGCCATGCCTGGGATTGTGCTGCAAATTTGGCTCCATCCCTGTATATGCTGGATTGTACAGGGATGTTTATTTAGGGGTGGTGAGCATTTAAAGCAATTGGAAAGTTTATTTGTTTGGAAAATTCTATTTCAAAATTTGGAGATGTATGAATTTTGAAGAATAGCTACATTTCATTTCATATTGTTTTGGAAAGTGAAGATTATGTAATTTTGCATTAAGATGTCAACTGAACTGACTATCTCATTCATCCCCAGTGGTGTGTCAGATGTTTTCAGCTTTCTTTTATAAATGTTAAAAATTCACAGGCTAGAGTTCAACATATGTTCAGGGTTTTTGTGTGACTGTCTGCTAAAAGACATGTTAAAGAGTGTTATCAACTGGCTACAAAACATGTAACAACACACTTCAGACTTCATTGTAATAATACTACTGAGAGCATGTCTGTCCTGATGATCAGCAGGGCATGGCTGGAGGAAGGGGTCCCTGAGAAGTGTGAGCAGTGGGTTTCTATGTGTTTTGCTCCTCCTGTTTCCACAAACCTGTCCTGGTCTGCCTGGCAACTTCAGAACAATATGACCAAGAGAAAGTGTTTGGAAGGAGCCCTTAGAATGCTGTGATTGATGGTGTCATGTGACCCAGAGGAGAGGCTGGTCATTGATGAGTGACACTAATGGAACAAAAGGGCGTTTGACTGTAGGGGTGACTAATTTGATTCAGTCTGCAATCAAAGGTTAACCGAATTCACACTTTCTGAAATAATATGCAAACTGGAACAAAAGCATCCTTTGAAATGTGCACTTCTATGAATTTCCCAGTGCAATTATCCAGCCAAGTAATGTGTGTAAAAAATGCATATAATAGGTGTCAGGTCTGTGTTAGGTTGCTCACGAGTAAGCAGGCATGAGTCCGAACTGTCTTTAAACAGTTTTATTGTGCAAACTATTTACAGTGCAGAGTGCTGAAAAACATAACCGTATCAGTCGCTAGCAGAATCTGGGAGTGGCCCCTTCCGGCTGGGACCCCAACATAAGAGTTTCAGTATCTGAAATCTCCGCCTCCCCTCTGCGCAACGGAAATGGCGTGTCTCCCTCCTTGCCCGCTGAGCAAGGAGAGTGCAGGGTCTCTCCAACATCCCCAGAGCCTCTGCTCTCAAGCCCCTGAGCTGCCTGCCCCTCCCCACTAGAGACATTGCTGCTTCCTCCGTTGGGAGAGGAAGTGCTGGTGGTCTGGTTGGGCTGGGCTCTCTGTAGCATCCTGCGCTGAGCCGGGGACAGTTCCCTGACACTAGGGTAAACTTTGCATAAACATCTACGTATTGGTGAAAATAGCAGACAAAAATACATTATATTAGGGGGAAATCACTATGGGAAAAGGTGTGTTTTATGCAAAATTGTATAAAGAAATGGGTATATAAAATGGGATCCTGGTTGGGGAGGGGATATAACTATTAGGAGAAAATTGCACCAAAACACTGATTTTTTCAACTGACTTTAAAAATAAATCTTATGTGGAAATGCTGAGAACTGAAAACTGACTGAAACCAAAATTGACAGATTTGCCCATCTCTGGTTGATGGTTCTGGGCAGCTGGATGCAAATCATATCCACCTGTGGCAAAGTGGAATGGTGGTATGCAGCAGCTATTTATTGGGTTGGCAGAGAGGCTAGCTGGATGACAGCGGAGGAAGAAGCAGGATTGCTGTGGTTGTGGAACTAGCACCACCTGCCTGTGTGCTGGCTTCTGCTCCCTGCAATGCCTGCTAATGTTGGGACACCAGCAGCTTGTGACAAAGCCAGCTTGCACTTCCTGTTCCCTCTCCTCACTAGAGCCTTTGCTCTGCAAGGGCTACTCTGAATTGCCCACAAAGGGAAAGGGAAGGGTAAAATACAAATGGGCGGGGGAAACCTAACTTTTGTAATCACAGCAGAGGCAATAACACGGGTGTCTGGCCTTCCTTACTGCTAATCACCCAAACTGGTAAAAAAAGGAATGCATGGGGAAAACTGACCTAACAGCTTATCTTTGTCACAACTGATGCTAATTAATGTAAATTAATGCACCAACAAACAGACAAAAAGGAGCGGTTTCATTTTACAACAATTTTATTGCAGGATATGCTGTTCTCTAACCCAGGGCTGCAATAAGACATTTAGAGGCCCTAAAGCACTTAAAGGATTTTGGTGCCCCCCATATATCTAATTCTAAATAAGAAACCATAAAATAAAATTTTATTTTCCGAAATGAAACAAAACCTACAGTACAGTGGAAAAAAATGTTTATTTTTGTATAAAGGTAAAGGGACCCCTGACCATTAGGTCCAGTCGTGGCCGACTCTGGGTGTTATGTATTGACATTCTCACCCTAGGCCACTAGGGGTGTGTGTATATAGTACATTCTGCTGCAGTTTTCACTCAGGTCCGCACATGCAAATGAGGGATTGAAAGTGATGTTCAGGGATTGGGTAACTACAGAAAGTTGTTACTGTTGTTGTAGAGTTCTATATAAGCAGGCTGCTGAGCCCTTCAGATCAGTTCTGTTCCAGCCTGAGAATAAACAGAGCTGCTTGAAGAATCACTGTGTCGTCTGCTATGTCCACCCACTATTTAATACTGGGATTACGGCGCTCATCTCGCTTTACTGGCCGAGGCAGCTGGTGTACAGCTTCCGGGTCATGTGGCCAGCATGAGTAAGCCGCTTCTGGCGAACCAGAGCAGCACATGAAAATGCCATTTACCTTCCCACCAGAGCGGTACCTATCTGTCTACTTGCACTTTGATGTGCTTTTGAACTGCTAGGTGGGCAGGAGCAGGGACCAAGCAACGGGAGTTCACCCCGTCATTACAGGGATTCGAACCACCGACCTTCTGATCAGCATGCCCTAGGCTCTGTGGTTTAATCATAGAATCATAGAGTTGGAAGAGACCACAAGGGCCATCCAGTCCAACCCCCTGCCAAGCAGGAAACCCACAGCGCCACCCATGTCCCACGTTATTTTTGTTTACTTCCCCTTTATTTATACTTGAAAAATTACTGCCTACTTTTCTAATTTCAAAGTGTTTGATCTGATCCTCAAAACTAATCTTACGTAATGCATCTGGTTCTATACTTAGCAGAGGTAAGGCATCCAGCCTGCATTGTTGCATAGTTGTTCTGTTGGGGTTTTTTATATCCTTCAGCTGAGAAAATGAATGCTTAGCATAATGGTCAAGTTTATTAAATTTGTGAGGTCCATGCCTTTACACAAAATGTCATATAACATTATTAAAAAGATAAACAATAAAATTATAAAATGCTTAGCTGAGCAATTTGTGACCATTAATGTTAAAAATCCAGCAATGGAAAATTTCTGTGGTGCCCCCTTCCCTTGATGCCCTAAGCACATGCTTATTTTGCTTTATGGTTCATCCAGCCCTGCTCTGACTGCAAAGGAAGTATCAAACTCTAAGAGCAACACCTGCTATTCCTGCTTTGGAAGACAGCTAAAGAGAGAGAGATAGAAAGAAAGAAAGATATCCTCACCTCCCCACCTGAAACAGACCTGCATCTTGGGGAGAGTTTAGTGAATCTCACAACCAGTTTTCTGCTCAAATGCTCTCTGCTGCCAAATCATTGTAAAAAGCACCAATTTGTTTTCATTATCAAGAATAAGCCTAATGACTGCTACCATTTTTGCTGCTCTGCCTGAGCAATCTGGATTTTCTTGGGGGTGGTGGTGGAAATGGGGGTGGTTTTTTCCTCCACTCAGTGGTGGAATCCACTCCCTATTCCTCCTGGCTCTGTTTTTCACCCACCCACCCTTCTTTACCCAGATGATGCTAGAGAAACAGCAGATAGTTACCCTGCATCTCAGGGATACCATCTTTATTCACATGATACAGCACACGCACCATTTAAATGGCAATGCCCATCCACCTGAGGGGCGGCCCCCTCAAATATTTTAATGGGGGGTGAGGGTAATGCATCCTGATCTGTCTGGCATCTTGTGGATGAAGAAGTGGACACCAATCTGGTGCTAGCTTATGATTCAGTTCCAGGTCCATTTCATAGAATCATAGAATTGTAGAGTTGGAAGGGACCACGGGGTCATCAAGTAATTCAGGAATTTTTTAGAAAGCTAGCTCATTTTAGAGCCCACAACCCTGAGATTAAGCGCCTCATGCACCACCAACTGAGTTATCCCATCTCTTCACAGCTTGGGACCACAGTGCCTAATGGAAGACCTTCTCCTTCTCCCATAGATACCTTGCCATGTCTACAGATGTCCGCCTCCATGTGTATTTAGAGGGTGGCCTTTTCTGTGGTTTCCCCACAGCTACAGAAGCTTGCCTGGTGCCTACTGAATCCTTTCAGCACCAGACAATGACTTTTCTATTATCCCAGACCTTTTTAGAGCCTGGCGTTTTTTTGTTGGTACATTTGCTGCTTTTCAGCTCCTGCCTTTGGTGGGGATTTTAGTTCTTGTGCTTCTTAATTAGCCCTAATGTTGATTGACGCGGAAAAAGCGTTCGACAACATCTCATGGGAGTTTATGAAGAAACAAATAAAATTAATGAAATTAGGAGAAGAGTTTGAGAGAGGGATTGGAGCAATTTATAGTAAACAAAGTGCAAATTTAATAATCAATGGAAACATTACGGAAAAAATTGTAATTGCGAAAGGCACGAGACAGGGATGTCCCCTCTCCCCATTATTATTCATTTTGGTGTTGGAAACTCTTCTAAATTTAATCAGGAATAATGGAAAAATCAGAGGAATTAAAATAGGTGCAACGTCTCACAAAATCCGGGCATTCGCGGATGATATAATAATCTCTACAGAAGAACCTCAAAATAGTATTCCAGCAGCATTGGAAACGATTAACATCTTTGGGAAGCTAGCTGGATTTAAGTTGAATGAAAAAAAAACAAATCTTTTAATTAAAAATATGGGAATAGAAGAAGCCAAAAAATTACAATCATTAACTGGTCTGGAAATCAAAATAAGGTTAAATATCTGGGCGTGTGGATCACACCAAAGTGCATCAATCTATACCAGGATAATTACACCAAGGCATGGAATGAAATAAAAACCAATATGGAAATATGGAATAAGCTGTACCTCTCGTTAACAGGAAGGATAGCTGTGGTAAAAATGAACATTTTACCTAAGATGTGTTATTTATTTCAAACCATCCCTATATTAGGAGGGATGGATTGTTTTAAAATATGGAGGAGAGATATATCCAAATTCATCTGGAGTGGAAGAAACCAAGGATAAAACATCAGATCCTTATAGATAAAAAAGAGAGAGGTGGCTTTGCCCTCCCAGAATTAGAGATATACCATGCAGCTGCCGCCCTAACATGGCTAAAAGAATGGATAAATCTGGAGAATTCTGAAACATTAGAATTGGAGGGGTTTGACAACCGCTTCAGGTGGCACTCCTACCTGTTGTACGGGAAGGTAAGTGCTCATAAAGGGTTTCTAAATCACATCATAAGAAAGTCCTTGTTTAAAATTTGGACAAAATACAGATGGATGTTGGAACCCAAAATCCCATTATGGACATCGTCAATTGAAATAATTACAGCCAAGAGAAAGAATATGCAGGGCAAATGGGCAAGATATAGAACATTAATAAAAGAGGAAAATGGAAGTATTGTATTAAGGGAATACAAAGAGATAAGTAACCAACTGACAGGATGGTTACAATACTTCCAGTTGAACGAAAGGTTCAAGACAGATAGAAAGGAGGGGATAGCCAACGAAACATCCAAATTCGAGATGCAGCTAATTCAATCCAAAGGAAAATATATCTCTAAAATGTATGATCTGATATTAGAGTGGGAGACTAAAGAAGAACTGGTAAAAAGTGCCATGATAAAGTGGGCCCAAGATATTGGGCACAATATTTTCATGACACAATGGGAGAAGCTGTGGAAAGAAGACATCAGATTCACAGCCTGTATCAATTTAAGGGAAAATGTCATGAAAATGACATATAGGTGGCACTATAGCCCAATTAAACTATCTAAAATGTTTAAAAACCAGTCATCCTTGTGTTGGAAATGTAAAAGTGGTTTGGGAACGTACTTCCACATGTGGTGGGAATGTGACATAGTCAAGGAATACTGGGGAAAGGTTCATAATGAATTAAAAAAACTTTAGGAAATCTCTATTAAGAAGAAGCCAGAAACCTTCCTCCTGGGAATACTACCTCCAGAAATTAAATCAGAGAAAAGAATGTTAACAATGTATGCCCTTACAGCGGCCAGAATTCTCTTAGCAAGAAATTGGAAGAACGAGAATAACCCCACAATATATGATTGGCAAGCTTTAATGACAGAATATATGCAGTTAGCGGTAATGACGGGAAGAATGAGAGGTCAATTCAATCAAAAGACACAAAAGGAATGGGAAGGTTTTATTGACTACTTAAACCAATACAATAACATCAAAATTTCCTGGCAATAGGAAGGTGATATCTATGTACGTATTGAATATCAACATATTATTAGAAAGTAATAGAAGACCAAATTGTTTAAAAAAAAAAAAGAATTTATTGGTTTTTCCAAGACAAAGAACATATCACAAATGACAACACAAACCCAAACCCACCCCCAACAATAAAACAAATACAAATACACCAACAATTCTTTTTCTTGTTTACATAAAAAAAACTTTTCTAGTTCGAATCATTGTTAAGTGACTTCCCCCGTTTTCTCTCCTTCAGTTCCAATTCCATTTTTACTTTAATAACTTCTCATCTCTAAAATTAAATCATTTAAAAATTTAAACTAAACATATTTCTTAAACTCTTATTTTAATTCACAATAATCTATCACTCATTAACTTAAATCAAATCAATCCAGTTCTGACTTCATGATAGTTAATAACACAACTTCATAACACAACATATTACTTCTTATATCAAATCATATCAAACCTCTTCTTTCCCTTAGGTTGCTACTAATAACAAAAAATTCAAATATCTCTTCTTTCATTCAAAGCTTAAGATCTTAACACTCCGGCTTCAGGTACCATAATAAACCATCCTAATTTTATCTCTAATACATTTCACCCTATCCCTTTTCTATCCATTTTCTTACGCCATTTCAGGGTCTCCCCCCACACATTCCTCCATCTTAGACCAATACAGATTTCTAGAATGTCCTCTGTTCTTGCAAATCCACAGTTCCAGACGTACTCTACAACAGTCCTTGCAGGGAGCATCAGGGGGCACAGATCATCACCTTCCAGCATCTCCGGTTCGAAATTCCATTCCTCTTCTAGTTGTAAATATACAAGTCTTTTCCCCATCATTCCTGGGCCCTCACCCCAGAAATTGGATATAAAAATCTTCTCATCCTGGGTCTGCCACCCCAACAGGACTTTTCATCTTCCCGAAGTTGCAAAGACATCATGTTTTGTTCTTCAATAATTCCCTTCAGCTCTCTGCCAAGGTTTCCTTCCATATCAGCAATGTTCTGAACAGTCTTTCCTGTGGGATATAACTTTTCTGCCATATCCTGGTTCAGCAAAATTAATTTTTTATTTAGCAGTTCTAGCTTCAACAAAATAATCCTTTGTTCAAGAGTCAGTTCAAAGTCTAAAAGCAACTTGAAAACGAAACTTAACATGGTAGAAGTGGGCATAGAGTATCAAATTTCAATGCTTTTCCATCTTAGTCACAGTACTTTTCCATCTCACTCCTAAGTCCCCGCAGCCATTTTCCCTGGAGTCAGGGCGAAAAGATTACAATCTATCCATTTTAAAAAGAGATATCCACCACCAAGTTGCTCCCCCAAAGGGGATCTAGCCATTCTCACTTGTCAAAAATCAAAACATTGTATCATCACTGTAGCAGCAATACCATCAAGACAGTTATTTTCTTTGTACTGAAGGGAGGAAAACGGGCTTCCTTTCCATCGCGTCTCCCGAAGCGCCAAATATCCAAAGTAAGTTCAATGTTCAGGTACTCACGGCCAACGGGCTTAATAGAAGACCAAATTGGATGTAATAAGACCTGTGTGAGAAAAAGGGTTAAGATAAAGAAACAAAGAGTGTAAACGGAAGTCAAGCTTATGTAATTGCGTATTGTATTGTAATAATGTTGTAAGTTGTAACCTTAATCTAGACTTTTTATTTTTTTCTTTTTCTTTTTTCCTTTTCCCAATTTTTCCTTCCCCTCCCCCTTTTTCTGTTTCCTTTCTATCCTTTTTCCGTTTGTCCTCTGACCCCCCCTTTTAGGATTAGTCCTCCTTTTTAAATGCCGTCAAATTATGTGCGGGGTGTATCTTTTTCTTTATGTGTGCTTTGAAATTATTGTGTATTCTGTTGAGTTTTGTGTATGTGTGTATGATTTTGTTGTTTAATAAAAATTTAAATAATAATAATAATAATAATAATAATAATAATAATAATAATAATAATTAGGTACATTTTATTGTGATAATGTTGTTTATTTGGATTTTATGCAAGTTAGATTTTTAACCTCATCATAAATTTTCTATTGTGCCAATGTTTAATTGTACTGTAATACACTTAGAGGATCTGTTGTTTCCCACAAACCTTGTGCTCCCACTTGCATTAGGACATCATGGCACAGAGGTGGTGTATTAGAAAAAATGCACCCTTTAGGATTGAATCTTTTCCAAGCTCTCAGTAGCCATGTCACCAGCATACCAGGAGTTCCTGAACTTCTGGAGACTGTAAATCATAAGGGATGCAAAGAAAATGAGTGCCACATTGGTAATTTGAACAGCTGTGCTGAAAGTTTCTGCAAGAGAGAAATGAAACCCTCCTGTAAGATTACTGAGGAAGGGGACTTATCAAAAATGAAATGTTGGGAGGAGAGGCATTGGAGTGCAGCTGGCTTGAAATGGATGGTGTGAATATGACCCATTATCGGCTTAGAGGGCAAGTTGAGGACTGTGTGCAAAACTGAGCAGGGAGCCTATGTGCAGACTATCCTGATCCATGAGAAACCAGTTACAGGTAGGTAGCCGTGTTGGTCTGCCATAGTAAAAATAAAAAATAAAAAATCCTTCCAGTAGCACCTTAGAGACCAACTAAGTTTGTTCTTGGTATGAGCTTTCATGTGCATGCACACTTCTTCAAATACACTGAAACAGAAGTCACCAGACCCTAATATATAGTGAGAAAGTGGGGAGGGGTATTACTCAGAAGGGTGGTGGGAATGGGGATTGGCTGCTAGGTTTTCCACACTGGAAGGAATTATTTATTATTTATTTATTTATTTTTTTGTTGTTTGTTTGTTTGTTTGTTTGTTTGTTTTGACTATGGCAGACCAACACGGCTACCTACCTGTAACAGAGAGCTGAAGGGCATGTTGGCATTTGATGGCATACACAAAGTTAGAAGATGAGCAATTAAATAGTCCTGAGATGGTATGTTGGATGTTGTTGGGGCCAGTAATGGTGTTGTCCGGGTTTATGTGTCAGCAAAGTTGGCATCTGGGTTTATTGCAGGCTCTGGTACCAGTGTCCATGTTAAGTCCTGTTGTTGTATTATTGTGGGTGAGGAGTTGTTTAAGATTGGGTGGCTGTCTGTAGGCGATGAAAGGTCTTCTCTTTCTCAAGCTCTGGGCCCATTACTGGCCACAACAATATCAAACATACCATCTCAGGACTATTTAATTGCTCATCTTCTAACATTATGTATGCCATCAAATGCCAACAGTGCGCTTCAGCTCTCTATATTGGACAAACAGGCCAAACCCTACGCCAAAGGATAAATGGACATAAATCTGATATCAGGATCACAAGACAGAGAAACCAGTAGGAGAACACTTCAATCTCCCAGGACATTTTATACAAGATCTCAAAGTAGCTGTCTTACTACAAAGGAATTTCTAAAATAGACTGGAAAGAGAAGTTGCTGAATTGCAACTAATTACCAAACTTAAAACCACGGAGAGACTTGGTCTGAACAAAGACATTGGATTCTTATCTCATTATACATGACAAAGCTATCTTTAGCCATCTCACCCCTTGCCTTTCCCTGTAAGACCAATTGAAGTCGTTAACAGTCGTCAACAGGTTTTCCACACCCATCAGCCAATCACCCATTCCCACCACCCTTCTGAGTAATACCCTCCCCACTCTCTCACTATACATAAGGGTCTGGTGACTTCTGTTTCAGTGTATCTGAAGAAGTGTGCATGCACACAAAAGCTCATACCAAGAACAAACTTAGTTGGTCTCTAAGGTGCTACTGGAAGGAATTTTTTTTTTTTTTTTGCCATGAGAAACCAGTACTGAGTGCAAAAGGGTTCTGTGTGCAAAACGGAGGTGGTGGATCCTCACCTGAAGAAATGAAAGCACCTGTTGCCAAGTTTACCAGGAGGGAGAATTTTGTTGGAAAGGCACTTTTGTTCCCACCAGGGCTAATGAGTGGCTAAATAGAGGAACATGCTTTTTATTGGTAGTTTGTAGGGTGGGGGGATCAGGTTCAGAGAAAGGCATTTACATTCCCCCTTGCTTAGTTACACCTATTATGGAGGGCATCTATAAGTGTTTCCTTTCTCCAGCTTGCAAATTTCTCATGCTTTCAGCAGTTGCCTATAAAGTGAAACTCAGTGTGTCAATGAGCTTATAGTGACAGCACACCTGAGCTCCTCAGCAACGGAGGACAGTGGTTGTATCCAATCCACACCCCTGGGGCAAAGAGATTTGTAAAAAAAACAAAAACAAACCATAAACAACCAAGTTTTTAAACATTTTGGTTTCTTTTTTTTTTATAAAGAATTTATTGGTTTTTGCAAAACAAAAAACAACATTACACATACACCAACCCAAACCCAAACACAAACCCAACAATCAAACCATAATAAAAACAAATACAAATCACACCAATAATTCTTTTTCTTGTTTACACACAAAAAAACTTTTCTTGTTCGAATCAATACTAGGTGACTTCCGTTCCGGTGGAGCTGCGGCCATCGTTAGGAGCGCGGAATAACCTCTCTGGGTTAATTTTAATGGGAGATCTAAACAGAGTAATAAATCCAGCAACAGATAGAACATCAAGGAAAACCGGATCAGCAGAAGGGAAGTTACCGAAGACCTTTTTCACGTTAATTGATAATTTAAGTCTAACTGACGTCTGGAGACATAAATACCCCACCGAGAAACAATATACCTACTTTTCAGAGCCTAATCAAAGTTCGAGCAGAATCGATTATATTTGGACTTCTAAAGGTATAACATCAAGAATTGGTAAAATAGAAATTTATCCCAGAACATTATCAGACCACAATGCCATATATATGGAAATGAGAGGTGAAAGAGTCTCGAGCAGATGGAGAATGAACAAGAGTCTGCTAAATGACCAAAAAGTGGTGGAAAAAGCCAAAAAGACAGTAAAGGACTATTTTGATTTAAATGTAAATGATGAAACAAATCTGAATGTAGTGTGGGATGCTAGTAAGGCTGTGATGAGGGGCTTTATGATTTCTCAAATATCATTAAAAGAAAAGAAAGAGAAAAAAGAAGGAAGAAATACTAAAGCAGTTAGAAGAAAAGAGAGACAACTGATAAGGAAACCGGGGAGCAAAGAACTAAATCAGAGTATTAAAATATTA
This sequence comes from Lacerta agilis, assembly GCF_009819535.1. NCBI lineage: Eukaryota > Metazoa > Chordata > Lepidosauria > Squamata > Lacertidae > Lacerta > Lacerta agilis. Next base: position 278,321 of record NC_046319.1, on the reverse strand, counting down.
AAATCACAATTCGATACGATAGTAAATTATGAGATCGAATGGAAGATAAAATGGGCAAAACAAAAGAACTTTGAATATGCAAACAAGACCGGAAGATGGTTAGCATGGCAAATGAAAAAGAGACAGAGTCAGAATGCAATAAATAAAATTAAAATAGGAATGAAGTGATGACAGAATACCCAAAGGAAATCAAGAAAGTATTTCAAGACTTTTACAAAGAGCTATATCAGAAGGGACAAGAAGAAGAAAAGAAGATCAAGATCTTTAAATGCATTAATAACTAAAGAGGAGGTCCAAGCTGCAATTCAGAAAATGAAATTGGGTAAAGCTCCAGGCCCGGACGGCCTATCGGCAAAGTATTACAAAGATTTGGCATCCCTGATTCCGATATTAACAGAAGTGATGAACAGGATTTTGATTAGTGGTCAGATACCGGACTCTTGGAAAGAAGCCTTCATTACATTAATCCCAAAGCAAGATTCGGACCTATCAAATGTAAAAATTATCGGCCAATTTCACTCTTAAATTTAGATTACAAATTATTTACAAATATTCTGGCAGAAAGATTAAAAATATATTGAATAAACTGATACACAGAGATCAAGCAGGATTTCTGCCAGGGCGCCAAATGAGAAACAATGTGAGAACAGTGGTGTGTAATTGAATATTTGGACATGAAAATCGACAAGAAAGCAGCCCTGATTTTTTTAGATGCCGAAAAGGCATTCATAATTTATCGTGGCAATTCCTGATGAAAACATTAAAGAGGATGGAGACAGGAGAGAATTTTATAAATGGTTAAAGCAATATACACAGAACAATCAGCGAAATTGATTGTGAACATTATCCGATAAATTTAACATAACCAAAGGCATGCGGCAGGGCTGCCCTATATCCCCATTGCTGTTCATTATTGTTTTAGAGATTTTGGCAAACAAATTAAGAGAAAAAAAAGAGATAAAGGGTATTAAGATTGGCAAAAGGGAAATTAAGTTAAAAGCATTCGCAGATGATATGGTGATAATGGTCGAAGAACCGCATCAAAGCTTGGGGGAAATGTTGAAGGAGGTGGAGGAATTTGGAAAACTAGCCGGTTTCAAATTAAATAAAAGGAAGACAAAAATGATAGTTAAAAACCTGCAAAAGACTGAGAGTGACAATTTGCAAAGGTTGTATGGCATTGAGGTGACCAAAAAGGTAAAATATTTAGGGGTGTGGCTATCATCAAAAAACATAAATTTATTTAACGATAATTACGGTCCAGTTTGGAGAGAAATTAAAAAAGATTTGGATATTTGGAGTAAATTAAATTTGACATTTTTAGGCCGGATTGCGAGTGTAAAAATGAACATTCTACCCAGAGTTCTATTCCTTTTTCAAATGATACCAGTCGTCAAAGGGACGACTCAATTTAAGGAATGGCAGAAGGTAATATCTAAATACATCTGGCAGGGCAAACACCCAAGGATAAAGCATAAGTTGTTAGTGGACACGAAAGAAAGAGGGGGGTTGGCCTGCCAGATCTGAAAATATACTTTGAGTCGTCCTGTATGATATGGATAAAGGAATGGATGGTGCTGGAGGATAAAGAGATATTAGACATCGAGGGATTTAACAACAGGTTTAGTTGGCACTCGTACCTCTGGCAGGACAAAGCTAAAGTACACAAATATTCTTAGCGCATGTGTTCCGCAAACCATTATATGAAGTGTGGCAAAGAAATAAAGCACTATTAGAAAGGAAAACGCCAAGATGGCTGTCGCCCACAGAGATTTTGACGGTAAAGAAGATAAATATAGGGGAGAACTGCTAACGTATGATGATTTATTAGTAGAGACTGAAGCAGGATGGAAAATAAAATCCTACGAACAGATTGCTAATAAACTGACAGGTTGGATACAGTACCATCAGGTACACAATCTATTCATCGAAGAGAAAAGAAAAATGTAATTTTGATATAAGGAAATCTAAATTCCAAATTGAGATATTGGAAGGAAATAGAAATTATTATCAAAGATGTACATTACTCTTGGTACACAAAGATGAGGAGGGGAAGGAAGTTATGACGAAGTGGGCGATTGATATAGGATATAACATACAATTGGATAGGTGGGAAAAATTGTGGAATCATCACATAAAATTTACGGCCTGTACAAATCTAAAGAGAATCTAATGAAAATGATGTACCGCTGGTACTTAACACCAGTCAAAATAGCCAGGATGTATAGAAAAGGCAGTAGTAGATGTTGGAAGTGTGATCAAAAAAATGGTGACTTCTACCACATGTGGTGGTTGTGTGACAAAGTTAAAGTTTTTTGGGAGGCGATATATAATGAGTTAAAGAAGATACTGCAATATACATTCCCGAAGAAACCAGAGGCGTTTTTAATTGGCTTGGTTGGTGAGGAAATTAGAGGAAAGATCAGAGAATTTTTTTATACGCCACCACAGCAGCCAGAATTTTATTGGCTCAGAATTGGAAATTGAAAAGCTTACCAACGGTAGATGAATGGAGAATAAAATTAATGGAGTATTCGGAATTAGCGAGATTAACTGCAAGGATAAGAGACCAGAGAGATCAACAAGTTCAGGACGATTGGAGTAAATTTCTGAAATATTTAGAAGTAAATAGTCATGTAATTCACTAACAGGTGGAACAGAATTCTTGCAACCTAGCAGAAAAGGACGATTAAAATGGTGAGACTGTAATAGGGGACATAAAATTGGAAACTTATGGGAAAGCGGACGAATGATGTAGACTAACAAAACTGGAGTAGAGTAGGAGGGAAGTCAAAACTCGGCGGAGTTCATGTTATATTGTAAAAAGTATATTGACTAATGTATGTATGTTTATGTTCATTTTGGAAATAAAATATATTGAGGGGGAAAAAATACTAGGTGACTTCCCCCGTTTTCTCTCCTTTGGTTCCAATTCTAATTTTACTTTAGTAACTTCTCATCTCTAAAATTAAATCATTCAAAAATCAAAACTAAACTAATACTTCTTAAAATCTAGTTTTTACTCCAAAATAGTCTATCACTTCTTAGCTTGAATCGAATCTATTCCAAATATAACTTCATAATAATTAATAATAAAACTACATACACAACATATTACTTCTTATATCAAATCATACATCTTCTTTTTTCAATTAGACTGCTGCTAATAAAGAAATTCAGATATCTCTTCTCTAGTTCAAAAACTTAAATCTTAACACACCGGCTTCAGGGTACCATAATAAACCATCCTAATTTTATTTAATGTATTTCACCCTATCCCTTTTCTAACCATTTTCTTTCACCATCTCGGGGTCTCCCCCCAGACATTTCTCCATCTTACACCAAAACCATTTTCAGAATGTCCTCTTTTCTTATAAGTCCACAGTTCCAGGCGCAGTCTATAACAGTCCTTACAGGGAGCATCAGGGTACACAGATCATCACCTTCCAGCATCTCCGCTTCAAAATTCTGTTCATCTTCTAATTGTAGATATATAAATCTTTTCCCCATCATTCCTGGCTCTTCTAATCCTGGGTCTCTCACCCCAACAGGATTTTTCATCTTCTCGGAGTTGCCAAAGCATTGTACTTTGTACTTCAATAATTCCCTTAAGTTCCCTGCCAAGGTTTTCTTCCATTTTAACAATGTTCTGAATAGTCTTTCCTGTGGGATATAAATTGTCATCCTGATTCAGCAAAATTAATTTCTGGTTCAGCAATTCTAAGTTCAAAAAAATAATCCTTTGTTCGTGAGTCAGTCCAGAGTCTAAAACCAGCTTGAAAACGAAACCCAGCATGGTAGAAGTGGGCATGGGGTGTCAGATTTCAGTATTTTTCCATCTTAGTCACAGTACTTTTCCATCTCAGTTACAAGTCTCCGCAGCCATTTTCCCTGGAGTCAGGCGGAAAGATTACATTCTATCCACTTCAGGAAGAAATATTTCCACCAACTTAGGTCCCCCAAAAGGGGTCTAACAATCTCACTTGTCAAATTCAGAACATTGTATCCACCACTGCAACAGCAGTCGCCATCAAAAGCAGTTACATTCTCTCCACACAAAGGGAAAAAAACGGGCTTCCTTTTCATCGTAGCTCCTGGAGCGCCAAATGTTAAAAATAAGTCCAATTATTAACGTACTCACGGCCAACGGGCTTCTTCTGTTTTCCTTCTGACAGGTAGAACGATCTTGCTCATCGCAAGCGGCGGCCGCCGCTTCGCCGGTCCGGTTGGGGCATGCCTCCACAGCCCGGCGCCGTGGTCCCTTCACCCCCCACTCCCCCCTTTACAGGGGGAACGGGAGAAGGGTTCGGTGCCATAGCGGGCTCGCTGGAGAGCCCATGCCGCAGGACGCTCGACCCGCAGTTTAGCGGAGCCCCGCTTTGCGGTAGCGGGGCTCCTACCCCTGGGCCGGCCTGAGTCGCTTCGCTGCCGAAGCGACCCACGACCGCCCGCAATGGCGTTCTCGCCGGAAGTCCTAAACATTTGTGGTTTCTAAAGAAACTTTTTTAGAAGAGGAAGGTGTTTTCCGCTCCAACCTGTTGGTGATGTGCTCCACCATTTCTGCTCCACTGTAGTTCACCATCTGCCAAAGACTACTTGACTCGCCTCCCTGCCCACTGTGTCAAATTTCCATAGCTGATGTATATACGTACTTAATTATGTAAATTACATTGTTGTTATCCCACCCCTTTCATTTTAGTGCAAAGAAATGGACTGCAAATTACATAGAGATGTCATGACACTTTCCCCAGAAAGACAAAATACCAAAAACAACCCACAAAAAACCCTGAATCTTGCAAATAACTCCACATGGGTGAGCTTCCTGGTATCCTAGGTGCACCTTGTCACTCTGAATGGCACCCTGAAGCCCTTCCTCCCTGGAAGGGTGTTCCCATGGCCTCTGGTGTGTAGGGGAGAAGGACGGTAGAAAAATGTCAGGCCAACCTTTGTCAAAAAATCAAAATACATGTGCGTTACTAATCTGCTTCCCAAGATAGGCAGCTAAACTCACAGACTGCTTAACAGGTGGCTGTTGGAAATATTTGGTGCATGTCAGGGAAGCATGGATGCCCAAGCAGAACATGTTTGAGAGTTAAAAGAACATTCTGCTTTCTCCACAGTTACCAGCACCTCCTTCTGTAACAAATCCACCCACCTGGTCCCTCTTTCATCCCTTCCCACTCCAACTGGCAAGGGCTGCCTTACTCTCTCTCTGACTTAGTCCCCCAGTGTCGAAAAATTCAAATGTACTGATTTTTTTTTAATGACCTATAAAGTCATTTCTCATATGAAGTGGGGAATACATAGCAATCTTACAGTATCAAAAGGAGCCACACTTATAGTATTCAAAAAAAATGGATCTGTTGGCAATGAGGTTCATCTCTCCCCCCACTCTCTTTCCTCTATCTGCACTGGTAAAGCTTTGAAATGTGCTTTCATTATTGCCAATGAAATTGCTCTATGAGAACCAGAGGCTTAACAGAGAACTCTTCCTTTTCTCTTCCTCCTCAAGCCATTTCTCAGGAGCACCTTGTGTCTGTGGGAATGTTCAGAGAGGCAGGAGAGGATATATTGTTTAATGATATTCTTCCTAACTTGCGTTAGCAAGTTCTATATAGTAGCAGTTTAAACATCCCCCTTTAAACGCACAGCAGTTTGCTTGTTAAAGGCTCGTCTGAGCCTCTCTATATAAGATTCCTGTTAAGATCCCTTCTTGTCCTTCTTAAAAGGAATATACACGACAATGTTATTAAAGTCAATATAAAAGTAGTTTACTCACAATCATTCAGTTCACAGTTAGATCCCTGAAGGCAGACTTAGGCTACAAAACTATATACACATGTAGAACTATCCCATAAGGGTCTGCTAACACATGGAAAAGCAAAATGGAGAAAAAGAGAACAAGAGAAGAACATGTGCTCCTTCTTGCCCAGATTAGGCCAAACCTGCATCTAGTCACATGCAGAGAGAGTTCTGTCCCAGCTCAGGGGGAAACAGGAAGTTTTCTCCTGGCTCGTACAAAGAATCCCCTAGCATGTCCATTCTAGGAATGTTGTACTTGACTGCTGTGTGTTTCACATCCCACAGTGTCTTGAACAATGACATGCATAGCAATATAGGAAAGTTAGAAACTGTGGTTGTGAGCTTTTGGGATGGACCTGTCCATCTGAGTGTGCATCTGCAGGGCATTATTTGCCAGCAGGGATACATAGGAAGGTGTTTTCTGCTCCACCTTGCATTTGTCACACAAATCAATTTGTCGCAAGCTCCTTTCTGCCCCCAAATGTATTGCTTGGCCTTCTGTCAGAACAAATGTACAAACTGATCATCTACAAGATGAGAGTCCTTTTCGTGCATTTAGTATGAGCTTTTGTGGTCATTTTGCATCCACACGAAAGCTCATACCAAGAACAAACTTAGTTGGTCTCTAAGGTGCTACTGGAAGGATTTTTTAATTTTTTACTGTATTTTGTTTTGACTGGCAGACCAACACGGCTACCTACCTATAACTTAAAAATATATATCAGGGCTTAAATTTGGAAGAGGCAACATAATTTCCCCCCCCTCACTATACAGGTCATAAAGTATGGCAGTTGCTCCCACAGGAGGCAGGGATGGCCACTGCTTTGAATGACTTTAAAAGAGTATTGGACAAATTCATGGAGGAGGAGAGGGCTTTGTCAGATGACTTGGTGAGTGGCAGCAATGCTTCTGAATCCCAGTTGCTGGAAACCACAAGAGGGGAGAGGGCTCTTGTGCTTGAATCCTGTTTGCGGGAATCCTACAGGCATCCGGTTGACCACTGGGAGAGCAGGATGCTGGACTAGTTGGGCCATTGGCCAGATCCAGCAGGCTCCTCCTTATGTTCCCAATGGTCACCGGGCATGAGGAATCCATCACTGCGGGAAAGTCTGAAGGAGTCTTGTGTGTGGCTGAACGTGCTTACAAGCCTCTTCACGATAACACACAGTGTCATGAGAAGGCTTGTAAGAGTGTCTAGCCAAATACACTGACAAACCTGCTTCAGATGAGCAGTGGGCCAGGAATTTCTCCCCTGCAGACTTCACTGAAACAAGCTTTAATGCTGCCAGCCATTTCTAGGGGGCTTGCACCAGGAGACCGCTTGGTGGCTTGTACCCCATGGGTCAGATCTATCTGTCTCCCTCTCTGATGGTCTGATTGGTGCCTAGAGACTGCCATCTAGGGCAACTGCCTACATTGCCTCTCAGAAGGGCCAGAATGGATTCTGGTCATAATTTGTCAACAATCCTGCAGATATTGTAGTCATATTTATTTTCCAAAGGCAAATGCAATGAGGAGCTGACAAAAGAATCAGAATGTTTCCTGCAAATCTTTGCTTCTGACCTGACATGCAACAACACGCTGCCCTTGTGGGACATCTCTTTGTGACAGCCGTCCTCCTCCTGCTGCTGCTTGTCTCTGGGAATAATGACAATTGGATCTCATCTCTCATCCACATGAAAAGCTGTAGGAAATATCTCTAACCTAGAAGGCTTTAAAGAAAGGATGAGGTTGCCTGGGGATTTGGGATGTCATGTGCTTGGTACGCAGGCAGGAACTTTTATTTATTTCAGCATTTATATTCCACTTTTCCTCCAAGGAGCTCAAGGCGGTGCACATCTTACCTTCTCCATTTTATCCACAACAACACTGTGAGGGAGGTTAGGCTGAGAGGCAGTGACTGGCCCCAGATCTCCCTAGGGCTGGGTGGGAGATTTGAATCGGATCACCCAGGCCCACATCCTGCAATCCAAACACTGTTTCACACTGGCTCAACATAGGAAGCTGCCTTATGCTGAGTCAGACCAGTGGTCCATTGCTCAGTATTGGCTACACTGAGAAAATCCTGGCACCAGTACTAATGGCAGCTGCCATATCTTTGCCTAGATTGGCTCTTGGGGATCATGTGACATACCCTCCAACATTTCTCCAATGAATATAGGGACATCCTAAGGAAAACTGGGACATTCCGGGATCAAATCAGAAACCAGGAGAAGCTTCTCTAAATCAGGGATGTCCCTGGAAAATAGGGACACTTTGAGGGTTTGATGTGGCACTTCCACCAGGAGGATTTAGAGCTAGGGTGCAAATGTCCTTTATCTGGGAGCTTTTGCACAGTGGGGACATCTCTTGAGCACCCCCAGAGTACCCATTTTGTTTTGAAAAAAACTGAAGGCACAATGGGCTGAGAACTTTGTGCCACCCCAAGCTCACCAACGTCTCATATCAAACATTCTCTCCTTTATTTGGGACGTGGTCTCACTGCAAGTATGTCTGAAGGCTACTGTTTGCAACTGAAGAACCAAAAATAAAGAAGATTTCAGGAGGGAGAAAGACAGGCAAAAGCATTATCTTCCAAACAAGGACAGGGCCTAAGAGAATTTGAAATTCACCTCCATTATGTAGAAAAATGCCTGAGAGCAGAAGCATTGAATAACAGGTGGGCAAGCTGTGGACATCAAGCTCCATGTGGCCCTTTGTCTATTATGATGATGATGATGATGATGATGATGATGATGATGATGTTTCATTTCCATACCGTTTTATATTTGTAAGAAAAAAAAATAAAAAGTGGTTTAACAGCACACTAAAACATTGAATAAAACAATCCAGAATAGAAGATTGTTGAAGAAAGTAAAATATAAAGTATACATTCAAAACAATATGGCTAACAGGAAACTAAAACGTTATCTTAAAGATTTTAAGATACAGTATTACGAAGGAGGTCAGCTACGGAACACACATTTAGCATAGTGAATTTAACCAAATAAATCTCCTGAATGTTTCAAAAGAAAACATTACTAAATGGAGTTGGATATAAAATGCACATTTAAAACAGCATAATTAACACAAGAATAAAATATTATCATAAGAAGAGAATGTCTCTGCCGCCGCTGCCGCCACTGCTGCCAGTCCTTCCCAAGGTAGTTCATGGAGGTGGGTGGAAACTGAGGGTTGCTCCACACTTAGCTTTTGCCCTCCTTTTCCCAGGCAGAGGTCTGCCCTTGAATGCACCATGTCTGAGCATTTATTTATTTATTTAGCCCCAAGTTTTCCCTGCAAGAACCCACTCTTTAAAGCTGAATCAGAGCAAACATCAATTCAGGTTTCCATGGATTTACAGTTGCTCCAATTGAGCTTTAAAGAGCATGTTTTAATGGGGAAATTGCAGGCTGTGCCTGGAAAGAGCAGAGCAAAGGTAAGTGCAGGTAAGCCCTCAGGTTCCATGACCTGGGTCTGCAATAAGAAGCAGCCAAGATGGTCTTAAAGTCATATGGGTGGCCTGGTATGGGGGAGGACGTGGCAAAAAGAGGGGGGGGAGGCGGAAGAAAGTGAGAGAGGGTCTGGCAGAGAGAAAGAAGCAGATAGCAGAGGAGGGCCAGAAAGTGTGAGGAAGAAAATGTTCCTGGGGACTACTTTTGACCTTGGCTCCGCTTGCCTCCAGTCTTGCCCCCAGGGGGTTACTCCAGAGTGGGAGGAGAATTTCAGGATGGTGCATTTTAGGATGGTGTACATAAAATTTGAAAACCTGCCATACAATATTAACAAACATAGACAATTAAACAAAATACAACAAAATGGAGAAGAATAAAGCAAAGGTGCTGTGAGCTCTGAGGCCAAATGGGCCCCATGGGATGCTCTGAAGGGAAGTGGAAAACCATCCGGAACAGCTTGACTCAGGAACCATAAGTCCACAGCATAGAATCATAGAGTTGGAAGAGACCCCAAGGGTTATCCAGTCCAACCCCCTGCCAAGCAGGAAACACCATCAAAGCATTCCTGACAGGTGGCTGTCAAGGCTCTGCTTAAAGACCTCCAAAGAAGGAGACTCCACCACACTCCTTGGCAGCAAATTCCACTGTCGAATTTGCACTCACATGGCGTAAGGATTCAGCTTCAATTTATTCTGCTTGTGACAGGGTCCAGGGAGCAGTTTACGTCTTCCACAGCCTCACTTGGCTCTGAGAACAAAGAGCAACCCCTCCCCCCAAGAGCTGCTGCCAGTCAGTGTAGACACTTCTGAGCTAGATGAAGGAATGGTCTGATTTAACAGAAGGCAGCTTCCTGCCTGCTTTCAGTCTCTCCTTGCAAAAAATACTACAGGCAAATTACCCAGGCAAATTCAGATTCAGCCCTGAGCCAAATTATTCATGCACACATGTGTCCTTTAAGCTGTTCTTCTAACATTTTTCTCTTGTGCTCATTGCTTTCAGTGCTTTCAAGATGCCATTTAAAACAACAACATGTCTAAAAATTGCTACTATTTTATTTTGCTATGGTTTAAACACACACACACACACACACACACACAGAGAGAGAGAGAGAGAGAGAGAGAGAGAGAGAGAGAAGGTGTACTCTGAAAGGTGTGTTATTTTGGGATCACCTGGCTTATGCTATCCAGCCGTCAGTTGGCTGACCAAAATTCTGGGGGATGGGAATGGGAAGTCAATTAAAATGTGAATGCTGCTTCCCTGCATAGAAACAAGCAAGGCCTCCTGTCCTTTTCTTGCTGGTGCCTGGGTTTGTGCTGCCTCTGGGAGCCCTCGTCTTGTCATATATGAGCACTTTGGGCAATCAGTTTTGGCAGCATGATCAATGTCTGAACAGCTTTGATGAGCCTTGAGTTAACCTCCTGGCACTTGGCTTGTCCATTTGTAGACAGAATGGTGTGCAAAACCTCTCCTGCCTAAATGAATGAGTTGTACCATTTTCTATTGATGCAATATTGTGTTAAGGATCAAGAAGCAGGAATCACATTCCTGAAACTGAAAGATTGATGCCAGAGGAAGAGTCTGTAGCTGGATAACTTTGAAACAGCAGAAGGAATGTTCAAAACTGAAGGGTAGCTCTTGTCACTGTGAGGTAAAGATGTTGAAATCCTTGGTTACTAATGCTAAGGGTGCCTCTCCAGACTGGGGGAGGTTTTTTGTAAGATGCAATTGATGCAATAATAGTGTGTTTGTGGTGGATTTTTACTGGACTGTCCACACATCATTTTGTTTCATTAGTTGTTCTGCAGCTCTTCCTCAATGTTACATTATTGCCACCTCAAGGAGCACTCTTTTGTGGACCAAGAAACCCTTCCCAGAATATTGGAGGCATTAAAAAAAATATACAGGATTTCAACGGGAAACTATGGGATGTGCACTGATTGGAAAAGGAAACCACAGGTCCACCTCAAAGCCTTTGAAGCATAAACATGAGAACAGGATCATGTATAATCACACCAATAGCATCATGAGCACGATTCATCATGAATGCATAATAAAAAGGTCAGGTTCATGTGCTATTCCAAACAGCATTCAGAACGAGTTGCACAGGCAGTAGAATTCATCTTAGTTACAAAGTGGTAAAGGTTCCTAGAGTATTGGTATAGGAACTCAAGAGCCATGTGGTTCAGCTGGAACAACCAGCTCAAACCTCTTCACCCACTGAGTTTCTCAGCTAGACTGACAATAGGATTGATGGCCTCTTTCCTCCCAAGGGAAGTGACATAGCTAAGCCAGACTGAAAATGCATCATTCGTACCTTCATGCATTCATTAAACTTAAGCATGTTGTTTATATGAGGCTGGTTATCCCACAAAAAGTTCCCCAAGGAGAATATTCCCTCCCCACAAAAAACAGCTAGGTATCTCTGGCAGGAGGGTGAAATTCACAAACTATTTGCAGTCGAGAGGAGTTTACATTTACTTGTGGTATTACTATTACTATTACTATTATTATTTGCTACCACCTTAGGCAATGGAAGCCCTCAAGGCAAACTTTCTCTTCATCAGGCCAGTCTCCATTTTCATCTCCCCACAATTCAACAGGTGCAGTGTTGTTCCAGGGCAGGAGTGCGGCAACTTTGGCCCTCCAGATGTTGTTGAACTCCAACTCCCATCAGCCCAAACAAGCATAGCCAATGGCCAGGGATTATGACAGTTATAGTTCAGCAACATCTCAAGAGCCAAAGGTACCCTACACCTGTTCCAGGGCCCTCTAGGGCAGGCTTCCTCAAACTCAGCCCTCCAGATGTTTTGAGACTACAATTCCCATCATCCCTGACCACTGGTCCTGCTAGCTAGGGGTCATGGGAGTTGTAGGCCAAAAACATCGGGAGGGCCGAGTTTGAGGAAGCCTGCTCTAGGGAGAAATGACAGCCAGGTGGGGGGCTGCCATTTTTACACAGTATGACACAACATTTGAGGCATTATGGGGTGAGCAAAATGGTGGGCAGGCTACTCTAGAGGAGGTTGGCCTTTAGTGCTGCTGCTGAGACACATGAAGGAAATGAAATAATAATGATAATTATCACATCCATGGCTGGTAATTGTGAGCTCCCTTGCTCAACGATGGTAGTGCTGGAGTGGGGAAAGGAGCAGAGCTCAATCTCATTTATTTCCTTTGCCTAGGCTATGCTGGAGCAAGAGGAAGAAAACAGTTATCTGTATTAAAAGATTACTCTAAGCTAATTGAAGAGATACACCAAGGGATCAACTGCCCCCCACCCCCGTCGTCCATGTTCCAGGGCTGTTAACAGGAACGGAACGACTCCAGAGACATCTGTAGCTATTTCTTTTTTTTTTTTTAACAGAATTTATTGGCATTTTCACAAAACAACATAAACCCAACCCCCACACCTACAAATATCAAAACAAACACAAATACAAATACACATACACATAATGTCAGGATTCTTCTTCTTATCTGTATATCTTACTATAGAAAAAAAAAAAAAATTCTAGTTCCGAATCTTGACACTTGACTTCCCCCGCCTATACACCTTCGGTTTTAATACAATACACTTTCTCCTTAACATCTTTTCTCCATAGAGGTTTAACTTATCTTGATATAGAAAGAAAAAACACCTTTGTCTTATCTTTTGCATTATAACCTAAAACTTAACCAAATATTCTTAGAGCTAAACTTATTTCTTCTATCATTTAGCATGCTGCTTTTAACTTAAATTCAATATCTCCTTACTTATTTAAAATAAACTTATTTAACAAACTTCACACTCCGATTTCGGATACCATGGCAGACCATCTATGTTATACAATGATTAATTCAACCCACTCCCCTTTTGTCCATTGTCTTCTCCTGTCTTTCACCAGAACCGAATCCCCTATTGTATGCTTCTGAATGTCCACAGATCCAGGTTACAACCACAACAAACCCTGCATCGAGCTCCAAGATGTTCATCCTCTGCATTCTGAGCTTCTCCGTAGCTTTGTACCAAAATTCTTCTTCTTGTAGAAATCTTAATTCTCTGTCCCTCGACCCCGAGCTGCCACCTCGGAATCTAGATATTAAAAAACTTTCCGTTTCAGGGTTTCTGCCACCCCCTGAAAACAGTCCCTGTTCCAATCGGATTTGCTCTGCCATCTCAGACCATCCTTCCAGCACATCTTCCAGCTCTTTGCAAAAGTCTGTTTCCATTGAGTAGATTTTTTGGAAAGCCTCCTCTGTGGAATACAGATTATTTCCATTTATAATCCCACACAAGACTCTTAATTTTCGATTAGCCAGCTCCAATTGAAAGACAGTGAGCTTTTCCTCTACCTCCCAGTCCTTCTGTGCCAGCATGAGCGCAAAGTCCAACATCTTCGGGGAAGGGAGGTGGGTATCAAATTACATTTCCTGTCTTTTTCCTCCTTTGTCTCAATTTTCTCCTGCGCAATTCCAAATCGCCGCCATTTCTTCCGAAGCCAGAGTATAAAGACCAAAACTTCAAATGGAGATATTTTTCCTCAATTAACCCCTGAGAGGGAATCTCTACAGAGTCAGTTTTCAAATTCCAAGCACTTTCAAGTGATTAGTGTAGCAGCAGTCACTTAAAGAGTTAATTCCTTCCAACCCCCGAAGGGAGAGAGGCGGGCTGCCTTTTCTTTTGATCCCAGAGCTTTTCCCGAAGTACAAAGAGTCAGTCAATTACTCACAGCTTCTGGTTTCTTAGCAACTTCTTAATGACAGGTAGAACAGAGACGCTCCTCACGGACTTTGCCGCCGCATGTAAACATCCCGGTTGGGGCATGTCCCCTGAAGCCCGACTCCGTGGTCCCTTCACCCCCACTCCCCCCTTACAGGGGGCGCGGGGGAAGGGTTCGGAGCACAACGGGCATAGCCGGGGAGCCCAGGGCGCGGGACGCTCTTCCCGCTCCCCAACCAGAGCCCTGCATGCGGCTGCAGGGCTCCTAACCCCCGGGATGAACTGGGTGCCTCGCCACCGAAGCAACCCAGGACCATCCGCAATGGCGCCAGCCGCCGGAAGTCTCCTGTAGCTATTTCACCTTGTTCTCGATCTAACAGAGACCGTGATTAAGCAGATAAATCCATTAATGCAGAGAAAGCCAGACAGTCACCAGGGAATCTTGATGGGCTTGTGAGTACTCTGTTATGCTCCTTCCCTAACAGATTTATGACTCACGGCAGGCTTTTGATTGAATACAACCAACCTTCACTATATATTTCCCATGTGGATATTCTGCTGGTTGCCTTATATGACTTGGAAAGCAGGACACCAGCAGTTCTGTTCTGGTGGTTTGCTCCCTCTCCTTTTATTACAGGGGCACAGCTACATTGGCAAAGAAAAAGTGCTTTATATGCGTTGTATATGCATCACAGTATAACATTGTGACATCAGATGGGACTGTGGAGTTCTGTTTTTGCCAACCCAATTTCTCATACAAAGTTTACAACGCGTTTAACTGAAATGCTTCTTTGATGTGTCTAGATCCAGCCCAGGTGAGGGAAACACATGGACTCTTCATGGCCATGACTGCAGAGACTGAGGGAGGAGCTTGGAAGGGATTTGGTGAAAATATGAGGCGTGGAGACATGGAATGGCTTGCTTCTCAGGCATCTGCAGCAGCCATGCAGCAGAAACTGTCCAACAAAAACCTAGAGAGGGAAGTGATGGTCTGCATGGTTTTAAAGTGACACAGAGATGCTGGGTGCCATTAAGAAGTTTGCAGCTGGCAAGCAACAAATGTGGAAGTTGCTAAGGAAAGCAGGTGCAGCTGCTCCCCTGTAAAATTGGTGCTGGAAATGGGCCACTGCCACATTGATAAAGAACTAGCAAGAGGCACTTGCCAGATGGAATTGCAGCCATAAAGATGGCTAGCTCAGGGAGGGGTAGCCAATCAAATGCCTTTCAAATGTTGCTGGACTATCACTCCCATCATTCCTGCCCACTGGCCATCCTGGCTGGGGCTGGTGGCCTTGGCTACCTTGCCATCAGTGCTCATGTGGTTCTACCATGTACAGGTACATAAACTGTGGAGCTGGTGTGATTTTGCATGCTTGTGAGCTGGGTTTTTTTTTGTTTTTTTTAATGGAGCAGCTGTTGTTAGTAGTAAAACTAGCAGTCTTTATTAGATTTCTTACCTGCCCTTCACTATAAGAGCCTAGGGCAGGTTGCAAAAATATATTTTAAAAAAGTACTAAAAGCAGTTAAATATTTTACAAACAAAAGAATAGGGTAGGAGCATCTGCAGCATAGGATGAAAGCTAGACCATGAATGTGACTGACTCCCCTCTGTGGCAAGGGAGTTCTCTAGCTCAGAGTTAGAGAACCTGAAGCATGAGTGCTCCTTTTGACACAGCCAATGCTGTGTTGCAACTGTGCATTGGAAAAGAAGGTCAGGAGAGATGGGCAAGATCTTCCAAAGAAATTTAGAAGTGTTATTAGGGGTAGTTTCTCTCATTTTTCCAATCTTAAATTCAATTCCTCACATTTCCAGCATTAGTTTGTGATTTTAAAAAAAAGTCCTCATGAAAATTCACCAGCATTTTAATGCAAATTTCTCCTAATATATTGCAAGTTCATTTGCTTTTAAATGTGAACTGAATTGAACTTGTCTCCCATCACTATCTGCTACTCCTGATATTGCTATCAAGAACCCTTTATAAGTGTCCAAGAACTCCATAAACCTTTGGGGGAAAGTCTGAAACTTGTTGCTATAATGGGGGGTGGAGAGCAGTGACAGTTTTTCTGTCAAGGGTCACATTCTCTCAAGGTTGATCTGTTGGATAACTGAACATTTGCCAGGGCAACCCCAGCCTAGCCCAGTCCTCTCTCCACAGACTCTTTTTCTTGGTTCCCCCCATCCTGCCGCTTGCATGGAATTAGGCCAGTGCCTAAAAAATCCTGTGTGCCTGGAGCGCTTTAAGCTGTTTAGAGCACCTGTTCAGCATACTGGGAATTTGCTGCTTTTCTCCAAACCAGCTGGATCAGTGAATCAGACAGCAAGAATCACAGGTGCTGTTAATTTTAATCAGTTGTGCAAAACTGCAGCATTAAAGGTTTCCACACTGATAGTGGTTTGAGAAGACCCATTGGCTCAATTAAATACTCTGATTTTGGTTTGAAACTGACATTGCTTGTGAGCCAAAGGACCAGATTCTTCCTTGCAGTGCAGGCCAGTAAAGTTTTGACTGGGTAGGGCTGCCATTTTTAAGCTTGCTGATTTAATCACAACATGGCTTATACACCACTTACATAGCAAAGTGTGCCTTTGCATATGGGCAGAGTGCCATTCCCTTCTCAGCTTTATATATATATAGTGTGTGTGTGTGTGTGTGTGTGTGTGTGTGTGTGTGTGTGTGTGTGTATTATTTTCAGCACATCTCTGGATAAGGAAAGAGCTATCACATAGGAAAGCCCATGTAGGATTTCCAGGCCACATTGATTCCATCCCTCATATTTAGAAATTAAGCTGTACCACACAACTTACAATTTTTAAACTTACAATTGTTTACACGTACATGTCTGTTTTAAAAATGAAACAAAAACCAACCCTATTAAGTAGTAGGTGTACATAGCAGACGACACGGTGATTCTCCAAGCAGCTCTCTTTATTCTCAGGCTGGAAAAGAACTGAGCTGAAGGGCTGAGCCAGCCTGCTTATATAGTACTCAGTAACATGCAACAGTAACAACTCTCTCTAGCTACCCAATCCACGAACGGCACTCTCAATCCTTCATTTTCATGTGGACCTGAGTGAGAACTGCAGTCACGGTGGGCAGAGTGAAACTATATACACAACACCCCTAGTGGCCTAGGGTGAGAACTTCAATACATAACACCCCTCCCCACCAAGATACGGCATTAGGTTACAATCATAGTGGTTCCCTTATATACAGCAGTACTCTTATTGACACGTTTGAGAGGAGGCAACCCAGGAGGTGATGGCATCTTCCATGTTAGGCCACCAGATGTAACACTGAGCCAATGCCTTCATTTTGACGATCCCTTGGTGGCCAATGTGCAGAGCCTCAAGGACGCGTTGCCGGAGTCTTTGGGGAACCATGACTCGGTCTCCCCACACTAGGCAACCGCGATGAGCCGAGAGCTCGTGCTGTCTGATTGCAAACAGCTGGAACTCTGGTGCAAAGGGCCCTTCTGGCCACCCCCTCCACACCCAGTTGAGCACACGTCTGATGGTACAGTCCTGTGCAGATGCGGAGGCCACATCGGCGGCTGATACTGGTTCTGCTGGGAGGTCCTCAATCAGGAGAAGCGATGAAGCAGGAGCCGGGTCTTCCACAAGCGCTGGAAGAGGGCAACGACTGAGGGCATCGGTGTGGCCCAGTGATTTTCCTGGGCGATGTACAAGCTTGTAGCTGTAGGCTGCCAGAAAGACAGTCCATCGCAGCAACGGGTGCGTTTAAGCGGCCAAAAGGGGGGGGAAGCACCCATTTGCTTCCCCCCACTTTTCCCTTTCAGACGCTTCTTTTGGCGCTGGCCGCTTCTTTCGGCCGCTTCTTTCGGCGCGAAGGGCGGGCCAGCGAGGAGGGGGTGTCACACTTGTTGCTGGCATGCGCCCCCTCCTCGCTGGCCCGCCCCTCGCACAGAAAAAAAGCCGCTGGAAGGGGGGAAAGGTGGCATGCTCCCATTTGGGGGCCCGCTGGGCGGGGCGGGGTAGGGAGGGGGTGGCCAAAGTGTCACCCCCCTCCCCTGGAACCCGGGGCGGCCCGCCCCCACCCCTTGCTCCGCCCCTGCTTAGACCTCTGTTTGAACTTCCCGCGCTCCCGCTTCGTCTGGTGCACACCATCGTCTTTGCTGGAGGACGCCTCGTCACTGCTAGCCTCCTCGTGGTGTAGTGCAATTGGTTTCTTAGTAGAATGCGGGCTGCTGGCCTTGCGGATCTCCTGGGCAGAGAGTTCAGCTGCTTCTGAGGCTGCAGCCTCCTCGATGGCCTTCTACAGTGTGAGATCTGATTTGGTGAGGAGACGTCGTTGCAGACGGTTGTCCCGGACTCTGCAGACAATTCGATCCATCAGAGCTAAGTCTCGGAACTCACAGTGCAGTGTGGCCTTTCGGAGGGCAGCGATGTAGCTGTTGATCGACTCCCCCTCTGCCTGGTTCCGGTGGTAAAATGCATGGTGGGCAGCAATTTTGGATGGCTTTGGAGCAACCAAAACTCAGGCCGTCTCGAACACCTCGGGCCCACAGAGGCTCTCGCTTTCACCTGGCTTGAGAGCAGTACATGTGAAAAGGATCTAGGAGTCTTGGTGGACCATAAACTTGACATGAGTCAACAGTGTGATGCAGCAGCTCAAAAAGCCAATGCAATTCTGGGCTGCATCAATAGGAGTATAGCATCTAGATCAAGGGAAGTAATGGTACCACTATATTCTGCTCTGGTCAGACCTCACCTGGAATACTGTGTCCAGTTCTGGGCACCACAGTTCAAGAAGGATACTGACAAGCTGGAACGTGTCCAGAAGAAGGCAACCAAAATGGTCAAAGGCCTGCAAACGATGCCTTATGAGGAACAGCTTAGGGAGCTGGGTATGTTTAGCCTAGAGAAGAGAAGGTTAAGGGGTGATCTGATAGCCATGTTCAAATATATAAAAGGATGTCATATAGAGGAGGGTGAAAGGTTGTTTTCTGCTGCTCCAGAGAAGCGGACACGGGGCAATGGATTCAAACTACAAGAAAGAAGATTCCACCTAAACATTAGGAAGAACTTCCTGACAGTAAGAGCTGTTGGACAGTGGAATTTGCTGCCAAGGAGTGTGGTGGAGTCTCCTTCTTTGGAGGTCTTTAAGCAGAGGCTTGACAGCCACCTGTCAGGAATGCTTTGATGGTGTTTCCTGCTTGGCAGGGGGTTGGACTGGATGGCCCTTGTGCTCTCTTCCAACTCTAGGATTCTATGATTCTATGATCCTCTGACTCTCCTGTCAGCTCGTTTGCTTGGAGGTAGCAGGCGAACTGAGCGAGGGATGAGTCCCATGATTCAGAGGTTGGGGCAAACGGCAGTAGAAGCACGAATGAAGCCATGGTTCCGATGCTGGCATGGTGGCCGATAGATGGAACACAGTGCTCTAGCCAGAACCGTCAGCTCTGAATTGGTTCTGTTCGGTGATTTTGCTCAGTGGTGTTTCAGCTCATTGATTCCGCTCAGTGAGTGCCTGAGTCTGGCTGTGCTCTGATGTCCATCAAACCCCATCCTAGTTGCCAGTATTAAGTAGTGGGTGGACATAGCAGACGACACAGTGAGCTCTCTTTATTCTCAGGCTGGAAAAGAACTGAGCTGAAGGGCTGAGCCGGCCTGCTTATATAGTACTCAGTAACATGCAACAGTAACAACTCTCTCTAGCTACCCAATCCGCGAACGGCACTCTCAATCCTTCATTTGCATGTGGACCTGAGTGAGAACTGCAGTCACAGTGGGTAGAGTGAAACTATATACACAACACCCCTAGTGGCCTAGGGTGAGAATTTTAATTCATAACAAACCCTAAACACATTACAGTGGTACCTCGGGTTAAGTACTTAATACGTTCTGGAGGTCCGTTCTTAACCTGAAGCGTACTTAATTTGAAGCACCACTTTAGCTAATGGGACCTCCTGCTGCCGCCGTGCCGCCAGAGCACAATTTCTGTTCTTAAGCGGAGTTCTTAACCTGAAGCGCACTTAACCTGAAGCACACTTAACCTGAAGCGTACTTAACTTGCTTCCAGGTTCATGCAGTTTTCTTCCCCTGAAATCAATTTAACTATTCATTATCCAAAACACTACCCCCCCCCAAATTAACAAAGTGCTCCAACCAACACACACATTCTGATAGGCTAATGATACCACATGGGACTGTTTTCAAAGCCATCTTGACTCCACTTGTATCTACTGTGCTGGAGAAGGCTGGGACTGACTGGATGGAGTGGTGGGAGGCACCAGCCAGGGAACCCCCAAGGGACGCCCCAGAGGAAGGCTCAGAGCCCTGGGATTGGTGGTGCGACACTGAAGAGAGGTCAGAGGGGGAAGAGGGGGTCATTGTTGGATGCTGAAGAGGCCACAAAGTTTTGAGAGCAAGGAGAGCCAGTGGTAGGGAGTAGTTCAGACTCAGAGACTGAAGCAGAGGGTGGGGGAGCAAGAGGCTGCAGGAGAATCCCAGGAGTCTTCTTTTCCTACTGCAACAAGCTCCCCTCCCAACTTGTCTCCCAGGATGCGCAGGATGATGCGGAAGAGAGATAACATGTACCCAGATGCAGTTTGAGGCTGCAGGGGAGGAGCCTTGATGGGGGAAGAAGGAGGGACTGTCCATCCTGGCAACTGCTCTCTGGGGCAAGACCCGCCAGGAGTGTGGCTGAGTTGTGTGTTGTTTTCTTGAATGAAGAATTAACTGCACTGAAAGACTCTGCTTCTTGTGTGTTGACCTGCATCCAAACCCAGCCTTGACAAGCCTTAGAACCAGAGCCGTCTCATCCATTGGGGCTGGTGGCGCGGCGCACCAGAGCGCAATGGCCTGGAGGGCGCCTCCACCCTCCAGCCCCGCTGGCAGCGCCTGCCGGCAGCGCCCTCTGACTCCCGGCAAGGGAGCTGGCCGGCCACGCCACGCCCTCTGGCTGCCCAGCAGAGCACAGGAGCTCTGCGCGCCCTTCCAGCGCTTCCGGGACGGGAGGCGAGGGCAGCCGGCTCGCGCTCCCGCGCGGCGCCGGATGGCGCGGCGCAGCCGGGCAGCTCGCGCGGGAGCGCGCAGCCGCCCGCCCGCCCGATGCAGCGCGAGCTGCCCAGCCGCGCCGCGCCGTCCGGCTGCGCGCGGAGCGCGAGCTGGCCGCCCTCGCCTCCCATCCCGGAAGCGCTGGAAGGGCGCGCAGAGCCCCGCGCCGCTCCAGCGCCACGCCCCTCATCCCCCGCTCGCCCACCCCCCTCCCAAGGGGCGGCAAGCGCGGGAGGGAGGCGGCGGAGAGGCGGCATGGCGGGGGCGCCGGAGGGATAGCCGCGCCAGGGCGGCAGATCCCCTTAAGACGGCTCTGCTTAGAACAACAGGTGGAGTCAGAGCTTTCCTCCCAGGATTGACTTTACCTGTAGCTGAACCAGTTACATGTTTATTTCTTCTTAAAGTCATGTGGGAGGGACGTCATTGCCATAGTTATACTTTTGGATTATGCAGAGAGTTGATTTGTTAGAGGAGATTCAAGGAAGTGTGTGCAACAGGAAAGAAAAGAGAGCTGTGCCCCAGTTTCGCCACTGCTTCCTAGGAATTTCTCAGTCAGGTTGGGGGAGTTGGATCTTTCCTATTAAGTATTGCTAAATCGAGCCATTAAGCTTTTTAAAAATTTAGTTACTTATTAAATGATTCATTAGACCCCTTTCAAGTCAGTTGCCCTCACAAAGCAGGGTACAAAGTCATTACACGTGAAGCATAATGTAAATTAATAACAGCAAATGGTCAACAAAACTTCATCTAGACAAAGCAATTAATACTTTAAAAATTATTATTTATGCTGGTTAACACCAAGGCTTCTAAAGCAGTTTCATTGAGTTTTTTCCAGCTGGGTGCAAAGAAGTCTGCCTTTGGTGTTTATTCCCTTTTTTAGTTGGAGGGGTTTTGGAGCTGTTTTTAAAGCTATTTTAGTTGCTTTTTTGAAAATCACCTTGAGATTCATGTGGAAGGCAATTCATAAATTACTCACAGTAATGGGAAGCTGCTTGCTGGATGGCGTGGAGCTGCTGTGCTGGCTTTCTGACAGGTGAGTCATTGTCCCTTACGGGGCAGGAGAGAGGGAGGAACAAGGAAGCAGAGAATCCTGACAGTGCATTTGCACTTGTAGGGGTATAGATGGACTCTGTCGGTGCATTTACACTGCACTGACCTCACTGCTGCCTTGCTTTTCCTGCTGGTAAGCAACATCAACCCACCTGCTGAAAAACTAGTATTGCAGATTCATCCCACCCAACAAATGACTTTTTCACTAGTTTCCACACTGTAAGGTAGATATCTTCAACCTGATACCTCCAAGATTGTTCAGACTACATCTTCTGTCCAGGTGTTGTAGTCCAAAATACCTGGAGGGCACCAGATTGGTGAAGGCTGCTCTAAGGGCATGTTCACAGCTCTTGTTGACACAAGTGGCTTTTTGCAGATAGAAAAACTGCTTACAATTGGCCTTGGGCACATATATCCATGGGATAAGGAGAGCCCAGGCGGATACAGGCTGCTCCATAGAGTGCCCCATGTTGGAATGCCTGCTAGTTATGTTAGCCCGCATGACCCAAGCTGGCGTAGCCCATAATGTGGAATGCTAAAATACACACCTAAGATGTCATGCCATGGAAAACATGGTCAACATATTCAAGCAAAGCTTGGAAAGGGAGGCTTTTTTGATCCAAGTGGAAAGGACATTTTAAAAGCTCAGGTATATTTCATTTGCTTAAAGGGGGGAAAGCCTTCTTGGATCCCATCATCATCATGGATAAGGGCTCCTTGGTGTAACCATTTGAATCTCCAAGGTATGGCATTTAGACACTCAGCAGGTTGAGCCAGTCAAAAATAAGGAGTTTGCACAGAATTATCATTCAAAAGAAGGTGGCGAGTGGTGGAAGGGGGCCTTCATTGCACTCATTTTGGCTGATCATAATGCTACTGCCACTTTCCCATTTTCTAATGTTCTTTTCACGCTGCAGTGTGCAACTGCAGCTTTTTGACCAATATGCCAGCATGTCACACAAAATTTCATTCACACCAGTGGAAGCGGTGTGGCACAGCAACCAACGTCATTGGACAATGTTGCCGTTCCCCCACTTTATGCACATTCATGCTGTAGGATTTGCGCACCCCCAGCCTCTCAGCTTTTCCAGCTACCGGCGTCCAGGGCGCGCAAAGCCTCTCTCTCTTTGCCTCTACTCAGCCCTCCGGCTGAGTCAAGACAGATCTTTTTCCGCTGCCACCACCCTCTGAAGTTTGGAAACCCGGCTGAAGCCACAGAGTGAAACGCGAGGGCTGCTTCACCTGCGTGCCGGCTTACAACCTTCCCAGCTCAAACAGAGCTCCAATTGATTAACCCTTTACAGTAGTATGACCAAGCGGCAGACCTGGAGTTAGCCAAGCAAACACAGAGGTGAACAGAAAACCAGAACAAAAGTTCTTTTAACCATTTTATTCAAAAGTTACTAAAACATATCAGGCATAATTCCCCAAAACACAAGGTACATGCAATAAAACAAAAACATGCTTACTAGACTAGCCTACAAGACTTTCTCTCTAATCCCTCTCCATTACTTGGCAAGGACTGATACTTAGCTGCATTTGCATTCAAACAGGCTGGCAAAGTCCTCAAGCGGCCAGCTGACAAAAGCCGCCTTCTAAGTTCTCGTTAGGCCCCCATCTTCAGATGTTCTTCCAAGCCACAGCCAACTGAGTCAGGTGTCAATGAGCCCTCCAGCTCAGCTCAGCTCCCTTTGCATTTCAAAGCCCGGGGCAGATAAGGCATTCTGCCACGTGGGATCCCGATCAACATCCTATAGAAAACCAAGTTCTTAATCCCGTTAGCCAATCAACGACCCTAGGTCATTACTCTCACCTGTCAAGGATGAGAGGCAGCTGCAGGTCTCTTGGCGGATGCCTCCCTATTTTCTCACCCGCTTGATACACACCAGCTGGCCCATCCTAGTTCTTATCAGGAGCCAGGATGTCTCCTTGTAGCTGAGATCTTCACACACCCAGCAATCTCCCAGTCATAAAACTCTTCAAAGACATCCCTTTTACATTCCTAAGCAGGGCAACTTTTAGGTCAGTTTCCCTTGCATAGCACAATACCCATGATTCTGTTTTCCCAGAAATCCTTGCTCCAAAACCAAGGATTTTTGGTCCGACACTACACATGCATCTGTTCCCCCATGGAAACAGCAGGAAAGAACAGTGTGCTGGTATACCATCCCAGATTTCATCACTTTATGCCCATGATTTTCCAGGTTAAAGAACTGCAAAACAGATTTTTCCAGAAATCTAATAACACAGAATAGAACAGCCAACATTTCAACATCCATTTTTTTGGAGTGGCATTTACAACACATGAAAGCTCAGAAATAATGCAGAAATTAACAGTTAGGGGAAAGTCAGGGAAATGGAATGAACTGTGGTGTGGATGCAGCCCAATCTGAGGTGGAGCCGGAAGCAATGACATGTATGGTCACAGGGACTGACTCAGGCAGATAGAGGTTGCCCATTTGCCCTCATTGGTAAGTTGTGTTGCCCTTCTAAGCCAGTGGGATAGAATGAGGAAGCATATGCAGTCCCCAAGCTTTGAGGGTGAATAAGGAAAGCAAAATGAACCACATTAGCACTTCAACATGGAATGTTGCCCACTTTTCCTAGGATACCTTGATACAGGGGCGTCGCTGGGGAGGGGCGGTAGGGGCGGTACGCCCCCAGTGACAGGGTGACAAGCGGCGGGTGGGGGTGACAAGCGGCGGCCCCTCCCGCCACTCCCACGCGCCGCCGCTCCCTCCGTCACCCCAGGAGCAGCAGCGCTGCACGGACGGGGTGCTCACTCGGCCAAGCGAGCACCCCGTCCGTGCAGCGCTGCTCCTCCCGGGGTGACCGGTGGTGACCCCCACGCATCGCCGCTCGCTCCATCGCCGTGGGAGCAGCAGTGCACAGTGTGTGCGGTGCTGCTGCTCCCGGGGCGACGGAATGAACGGCGGCACGTGGGGTGACAAGCAGCGGCCCCTCCCACCACTCCCACGCGCCGCTGCTCCGCTCCCTGCCCGCTGGGCTCAGGGAGCGGAGCCCGGGGGGAAAGGGCAGGGGCAGGCCAGCGAGGGGAATGACACCCCCCTCGCCCCTCTCCTTTCCCTGGGGCGGCTCCGCTCACGGAACGCAGTGGGAGAGGGGCGGGCCAACTGGCCCGCACGGAGGCGTTGTTCCGTGCGCATGCATCATGACGTCATGCGCACGGAGCGACGCCCCGCCCCCATGGGTGACGCTGGGCTTGCCGCCCCAGGCAGCCCAGCGGCTAGCTACGCCCCTGCCTTGATATCTTGAGAATTTTATAGAATCATAGAACTGTAGAATTGGAATTGACCACAAGGGTCATCTAGTCCACAAGGGTCATCTAGCTTTAGTACCCTTGGTCCAACCCACTGCAATGCAGGAATATTTTGCTCAACATAGGTCTCAAATCCATAATCTTGAGATTCCAAACATGCACATCTCAAACATGCAGAGTCATTCTTTGGCGAGATGGATACATGCACAGAAATAGGAAATATTTTGCACTTCCCTGCTTCGTGGCTGCAATCTATCAATATTACATATTTGGGCTCAATCTTACTTCAATCCTACAATGCATTTCCTGCCTCTTGCAAACTGGAGTGTCCTTTTCTCCTCCTCCATTATTGCAATGTAAGAAGTGGTGGGGAAGCATGAGGTCTCAGTTGTTCTATTTTTTAAAAAGCTAAAACAAAGGTTGAAGAGAAGTGAACTCCAGCCCTGAGCCCACATGGGTCTAAACAAAGCTGTTTTATCTGCCTTTCCTTGTCAGCCTGTAAAAGCTAGAAGGTCAAGGCAGCCAGTGAATGTCTGACAAGTTTAATTAAAATCAAGTCTGTTCTCCCCATCCAGTAACCTTCACCAGAAGAAAAATCTAAATGCACTAGAAACATCTCTAACTTTGGGGAGCTGGAAATTTAGGATGAGGGAGGTGGTGGTTTTAGGAACAGTTCATTTTCTCACTGGGAGGTAGGGATGGGAGGTAGCGATGTCTGTCCTGTCCTGTGACCATCTCAATCAGGGCTGCTTCTGTTCTGCTGGAAATCCAGCTTCTGCTATAACCCACATTATAGTTATAGCCTTGCAATCCACTGTGGTCAATATGGATGCAGTTAATTACAAAAATAATTTCAATGGTAGGGAAACATCTAAAACAATTCACAAAATAACACTATTATGTACATAATATAGTTCATTCCACTTGTATTTTCTTGCATGATTTTTGTTCCTGAACTCAGATGGCCAAAGGGATTGCTGCAACTTCTGCTCCTGCTTCCATTTCCGATGGAAATGGCAGAAACATTCCTGTGAATTCTTTGCCCAACTGTAGTATCCTCGAGTTCTGCCAGTGGTGGCAGGAAGGCTTATGAAACATGGCTCTATTCTGGCTCTTTTTTGTTGGCTTCTCAACCCTCTGCCCTAGCCTCAGAAATGGAGTGGGGAGGGCTCAGAAGCACCTGGTGCCTCCTCTTCTTGGGTGACTCTTCCCACCCACATCTGCCACGTGCATAAGGTCACAAACGTTTTCTGGCTTCTCATAGGTGGAGTTGCATTCCTGCCCCCATGGCAACTCACCCTGTCCCTTCTGTGGCTCTCTAAAGCAGCCTTTCTCAACCTTAGGTCCCCAGATGTTGTTGGACTACAACTCCCATCATCCATAGCTAGCAGGACCAGTTGCCAGGGATGATGGGAGTTGCAGTCCAAAGTTGGAAAGAAGGTGCTCTAAAGGAACACTCCTTACAAGTGTCGCAAGTAGCCTGTCCTGCTAATGGAGTATGGATGGGATGCAGAAGTAGTCTAACCTAGTCCAATGCATGTAGTCAAGGTGCAATCATGGACACTAAGAGTGGAATGGCTGCAAGTTGAGGAGTTTGGACAGAGAAGGTTAGTAGGAGCACTGCTGGAAGAAACCGCTAACAGTCATGGTGAAATTTCCAGGTACAACTTTTGCCAGGGAAATTAAATACAATGTGTTTCCATGAGAGTTCATTGCCTGGTGATTGCTCTTGAGAGCTGGTTCTAAAGGCTTCTGAATAGGGCAAAACAGACCTCACTTCACTCCAAGTGAAGGATGATGTGATTCAGGGATCTGTGAAAGGGAACAAAGGACATATTGGATTATGTTTGGGGGCTCTGAAAGCTCACAACATTTTGGGGTGCAGCCTGCCTCTACCCAGAGATCTGATGTGGAGCAGGGTATGTAGACTGGCATGAGTTTGGCCAAACTGCGGGAGGCAGTGGAGGATAGGGGTGCCTGGCGTGCTCTGGTCCATGGGGTCACGAAGAGTCGGACACGACTGAATGACTGCACAACAACAAGGGTATGTAGTTGCCTGCTGGAGGGCTTATGCTGTGGCAATCTACTTCTGCCTAGCCTGGATATTTGTATATAAATGCAAATTTCACAAAATGCTATGTGCCTCCAGTGACCTTCCAAAGGAAACCGAAACCCTGCAAAAGTGGAATGAGTGTAACATTACCACCATCAATCATTCCTCTTGAGTACTATCGCTGTGTGCAAAGTTCATTTTGCCCAGTTGTGGTCTGGAGAAGGTGTATGTCCCTTTAAAACCCATGGTGAAATAGGAGATACGATGAGGAACATAGGAAGCTGTCTTCTTCCAAGTCAGACCACTGGTCCATCTGGCTCAGTAGTGCGTACATTGACTGGCACCGCTCTCTTGGGTTGCAGACAGGAGTCCCTCCCAGCCCTTACTTGGAGATGCCAGGGATGGAATTCTGCACTCAGAACAGATGCTCTGTAACTGAGCTACGGCCCTCCCTCCTGAGATTGCTATGGCTTCTCTTGTCCATTCACCACTGTTTTTAAAAAAATTATAAATATGAAAACACAGATTAGACAGTATATATCTAGACAGCATAAGCAATCCACTCAGAAATTATACAAACTATATTAAACTGTGGCTTATAAAGCAGTAAAACATGAATGCATTAATTTCTACACCAAAATTTATCTTCCAATAGTTAATTAAAAAGTCATTTTTACTATTTCACTAAATTTCCAATAATTGTGCCCATTGCCATGCATTCTTTATTAGGGCTGTGCACCAGATTTGGCCAAAGCCTGAAACCCAAGCCAAGTCATGCTGATTCAGAGCAAGGTGGGGAAAATTTGGGCTTCAGCCAAGATGGGTGCTGGCACCCACAGAATCATCATTGGTCGGGCACCCTGGAGTGATTCAGGGTGTTAGGGGGCAGGGCACCAGGCAGGAAGGATGCAGACACAGTGGGATTGAATCATCCACTCACCAGCCGGTGGGTGCTTCTTCATGAGTGGAAGGATCTTGCAAAAGAGCACTCTTCAGAACCCAGCCCCAAGCCTCTTCAATGCCCATCCTTAAGGTCCTGTTTCCACAGCAACTGCCCAGCCAACTGTCAGGGTTGAGCCAGATGAGGAGGAGTGGTGGCAAGCCCCCCCCCCCCGGTGAGGCTGCACCCACGGAAGAACCTGGGGAATTGGAGGAGTTCATACCTGGAGAAGACTGGTGGCGGCACTCCTCGGAAGAGGAAGAGTCAGATGGAGAGGGGGAAAGACCAGAACAGGAGGAGGAGGAAGTCGAGCCAGAATCAGGCCCTTGTGAGGAGAGAAACAGCCCTTCCCCTCCTCCCTTCTCAGCTGTAGAGCGTAGAGCTGAGAGACGCAGGGAACAATTAGAGGCAGCTGCATCTCGTAAGAGACGTGGTTGCAGGCCAGCTACTTAACAAAGGCTAGCTCCTCCCTTCACTAGCACCTGCAACTGACATGCTGAGTGCGTGGTTGCTCTTGCTCGTTCTGTTCCTGACTCCTGGCTTGTTCCTGGTCCTCGGCTTGTTCCTGACTCCTGGCTTGTTCCTGGTCCTCGGCTTGTTCCTGGCTCCTGGCTTGTTCCTGACCCTCGGCTTGTTCCTGACCCTTGGCTTGTTCCTGGTTCCTGGCTTTTCCCTGACTGACTTGGCTGGTTCCTGACTTGGACTGTTCTGACTTCGGCTTCTCCTGACCCCATACTGATTCCTGACTTCGGCTGGCTTCTGACCCGGACTGTTCGACCTTGGCTTATCTGACTGACTGCTGCACTACAGCACGCCAACTTGTTGGCGCCCTAACAGATTGCAGGTGCTCTTCCAACCCCTTGCGCTGTGAGTATGATGGAACAAGGGGCCATTGAGGGGATTCCGGCAACCCCTCCTACCTCTGCTGAAGCACAGATAGATGAGCTGCAGGGGACTGTACAGCAATTGCTGCAAGCCAACCTAGTGCTTCAAGGGCGTATCCAGCAGTTAACTCTTGCCGTTAACAGCCAGCAAGCACAGCATGGTGCGGCAGGAACCCCACCTCCTTGGCCACCCCCTGTGTTACCACTGGCAAAGTTCCGTGGTGACAGGCAAGAGTTCACTGCTTTCAAGGCGCAGGCTATGATGTACATACGAGTGAGGGAAGCGGAGTTTGGGTCCCCTGAGGCCAAAGTAGCATTCCTGATTAGTTTGCTGGAAGGAACTGCCAGGCGTTGGGTGACGCCTATGTTGGTTGGGAACCACCCTCACTTAAAGGACTATGACCGGTTCCTGGAGGACCTGACAAACATGTTGAGGATGGGCAGAGGAAAGCGGCCAACACCCGGAAGCTCTTGCAGCTCCAACAGGGCAACGGGACCTTGATGGACTATGTCACAGAGTTTCGCCTGCTCTCCCAGGAACTGGGTTGGAACGAGGAGGCCCTGTTGGCGCACTTCAAGGCGGGACTTCATGACAGCATCCTGGATGAGATGGCCAGGGTGGGACCTCCTCAATCACTGGATGCCGCCATCCAACTCAGTGCCCAGATTGACGAACGCTTGCAGGAGAGGAGGAGAGAGAGACGGGCAGTGGATAAACCGACAGGAAGGCGGGTTCCTCTACCTCTCACGCTCCCCCCTCCAGCTGGGGCAGGGCCCGCAGACCAACCGGCGGGTGAACCCATGCAACTGGGAGGAGTGCGGGGGCCACTAACCCAGGCTGAGAAGGAGCGCCGCCGCCGAAAGAGACTTTGTTTGTACTGCGGCAAGGGAGACCACTTTGCTCGTAGCTGTCCGGCCAAAGGTGCTGCCAGATCTTGCCCGGTAGCCATGGCAGGGGAAGGGTCTGGTACTGGCCTTCAGCCGCAGAAAAACCCCAACTCCCAGCTCTGGTAAAGGCCACAGGGCTGGGAAAGGCTGAGATCTTGAAACCGCAATGGCCTACCACTTCTCCTCCCCCGTTAGCTGTCCCAAGCCTGGTCTTGAATGCAATATTGAGACTCCCGGATGGACGTCAGCTGCGATTTCATGCCTTAGTGGACTCCGCTGCTTCGAACGATTTTCTGGATGAAGACTTAGCCCAGCAGCTAGGGCTGGGAACCCAAAAGCTGGAGGTCCCATTAGCCGTCCACACCATTGATGACCGACCTCTGCTCTCTGGTGCCGTTACCCATGTAACTGCACCGTTGTCGCTAGAGCTACCGGGACACCGAGAGCAGGCAGTCCTGTATCTAGCCAAGCTGTCTACAATCCCGCTGGTACTGGGAATGCCATGGCTGACGCGACATGACCCTGTCATCGCATGGGGGCAGCACTCCCTTGTCTTCTGCTCGGCGTATTGTCGGAATCATTGTCTGGAAGAGAGAGAAGTCATGCAGGGGACAGCTGCACAGGGCACGCAAGGGGAAGAGAGTCAGTTACCAACAGAGTATCGCTCCTTCCGAGACGTGTTTTGTGAAAGGGAGGCAGACCAGTTACCGCCCCATCGGCCGTATGATTGTAAAATTGACCTCCTTCCGGGCACGCAACTTCCTACGAGCCGGCTCTACCCAATGTCTGAAACGGAGCTGGCCGCATTGAGGGATTTCTTGGACAAAAATCTGGCGAGAGGGTTCATCCGGCCCTCAAAAGCGCCTGGGGGCGCACCTGGCCTGTTCGTGAAGAAGAAGGGCTCGTCCGAGTTGAGGCCTTGCATGGACTACAGGAAATTGAATCGCATTATTGCCCCCGTCCGTTACCCATTGCCGCTTATCGGCGAGTTACTAGAGAGGCTACGAGATGCAAGAATTTACACAAAATTGGACTTAAGGGGTGCCTATAATCTAATCCGTATACGGGAAGGGGATGAATGGAAAACCACGTTCAACACCCGATACGGCAGCTTCGAGCACCTGGTGATGCCTTTTGGAATACAGTCGGGGACGGCGACATTCCAGGCCTTCATAAACCACGTGTTGGCGGACTTTGTGGACCGGTTCGTAGTGGTCTATTTAGATGACATTCTAATCTATTCGGAGAGTCTGGCGCAACATGTACAGCATGTGCGGACCGTGCTGCAGAGGTTGCGGGAGCATCGCTTGTACGCGAAGTTGGAGAAGTGCAAATTTCACGTCTCCACGGTAGACTTCCTGGGTTATCGCCTGACTCCTGAGGGGGTAAGAATGGACCCAGCCAAAGTGCAGAGTGTGCGATCTTGGCAGGCCCCACGAACAAAGAAGGACCTGCAACGGTTCCTAGGTTTCGCGAATTATTATAGGAAGTTCCTACCCGATTACTCCCGGCTCACCACGCCCCTCACCGATTGCTTGAGGGGTAAGCAGCCGTTCCGGTGGACTGAGGAGGCACAACAGGCATTTGAACGCCTCAAGGTACTATTCTCGGCCGAGGCGTACCTGGCCCATGCAGACCCCTGGCGGCCTTTCGTGGTAGAGACTGATGCCTCTGACAGAGCCATTGGAGCAGTGTTGCTGCAAGCCGACAAGGAAGGGTTCTTGTGGCCTTGTGCGTTCCACTCCCGGAAGCTGAACGATTCGGAGAAGAACTACACGATCTGGGACAAAGAGTTGTTAGCCATCAAGGATGCCTTCGCGGCCTGGAGGCATTTCCTGGAGGGCGCCCAGCACCTGGTAGAGGTCCGTACCGACCATCGTAACCTGGAATACTGGCAGACGGCTCGCCACCTCAATCAGAGACAGATCCGGTGGTCTCAATTCTTTTCGAGATTCAACTTTAGGGTGGTATACGTGCCAAGCAACCAAAATAGAGGAGCTGACGCCCTGTCCCGGAAGCCAGAATACGGGAATGCCAGTCCTGACCCGGTATTGAGGCACATATTACAACCCCACCAGCTGCAGTTAGCCGCGGGGTTGACTGTGGCCATCCCTGAATTCCAACATCAAACAGCGGCCGACCCGTTCACCAGGGATAAACTCGCAGCACTGAGAAAAGGTGACCCCCGGGGCGGAACTGTTTGCTGAAAAAAATGGACTACTCTACCGCGGAGAAGAGCTGTATGTGCCGGACGGAGAACTACGGGCGAAGGTATTATGCCAGTGTCATGACTGTCCGACGGCAGGGCATTTCGGGTGATACAAGACACTGTATCATGTAACGCGCCAATTTTGGTGGCCGCAAGTGCGAAGAGACGTCTGGGAGTACGTCAGAGCCTGTGAGACCTGCCAGTGGGCCAAGAGGCCACGAGAAGCGCCGGCAGGCCTACTGCAACCACTACCTACTCCAGAGGGACCGTGGGAGATGATAGCCATGGACTTCGTCACTGACCTTCCGGCATCACAACAACAGACGGTGGTCTGGGTGGTCGTAGACCTCTTCACCAAAATGG
Source organism: Lacerta agilis (assembly GCF_009819535.1). NCBI lineage: Eukaryota > Metazoa > Chordata > Lepidosauria > Squamata > Lacertidae > Lacerta > Lacerta agilis. Next base: position 245,701 of record NC_046319.1, on the reverse strand, counting down.
CCCATTTCGTGCCTTGCAAGGCACTGCCGACAGCCCAAGAAACAGCCCGGCTATTTGTTGATCACATTTTCCGGCTGCATGGGCTGCCTCGTCGGATTGTGTCGGACAGGGGGGCCCAGTTCACTTCCCAGTTTTGGAAGACAGTCATGCAGTTGCTAAAGGTAGAGGTATGCCTGACTTCTGCACGACACCCCAAGAGCAATGGAGAGGCAGAAAGGACCAATGCTATTCTGCAACAGTACCTGCGTTGCTACGTAAACTATCGACAGGATGACTGGGTGGCCTTACTACCCTTGGCAGAATTTGCGTATAACAATGCCTTGCACGCCTCCTCACAACAGACCCTGTTATTTGCTAACTATGGGTTCCACCCGCGTGCCTTCCCGTCTCCGGAGACATTATTGCTGCTACCAGCCGCTGAGGAATTCGTGCAAGAGTTATCAGCAATACAAGGGCTGCTACGTGATCAGCTGGAGCGAGCCAAAGAGAACTATAAGAAAGCGGCAGATGTGCACCACCAACTGGGCGCAGAACTCAGGGTGGGGGACAAGGTATGGCTGTCTACACGTGACCTGCCACAGAAGGGCCGGTGCAAGAAATTGGCTCCGCAAAGAGTTGGACCCTTTGAGATAGTGCAGCAGATTAACCCCGTGGCCTTCCGGCTCCGCCTACCAGCTTCGATGCGGATTCATCCGGTGTTCCACCGTTCACTTTTATCGCCAGCAGTACCGGCACACCGATATCAACCGGTCAGGGAGACACCACCGCCCATCATGGTGGATGGGGAAGTGGAGTATGAAGTGGAGCAGATACTGGACTCCCGGTGGCGACGGCGGAAACTACAGTATCTTATTGCCTGGAAGGGGTATGGGCCAGAGGGGAATTCCTGGGAAAATGCAGAACATGTCCATGCCCCAACCTTACAGAAAGCCTTCCACGCTCAGTACCCAGAACGGCCCAAACCTCCGGATTGGGAGGAGGGGAACTACGCTGGAGAGGGGGGTGATGTCAGGGTTGAGCCAGATGAGGAGGAGTGGTGGCAAGCCCCCCCTGGTGAGGCTGCACCCACGGAAGAACCTGGGGAATTGGAGGAGTTCATACCTGGAGAAGACTGGTGGCGGCACTCCTCGGAAGAGGAAGAGTCAGATGGAGAGGGGGAAAGACCAGAACAGGAGGAGGAGGAAGTCGAGCCAGAATCAGGCCCTTGTGAGGAGAGAAACAGCCCTTCCCCTCCTCCCTTCTCAGCTGTAGAGCGTAGAGCTGAGAGACGCAGGGAACAATTAGAGGCAGCTGCATCTCGTAAGAGACGTGGTTGCAGGCCAGCTACTTAACAAAGGCTAGCTCCTCCCTTCACTAGCACCTGCAACTGACATGCTGAGTGCGTGGTTGCTCTTGCTCGTTCTGTTCCTGACTCCTGGCTTGTTCCTGGTCCTCGGCTTGTTCCTGACTCCTGGCTTGTTCCTGACCCTCGGCTTGTTCCTGGCTCCTGGCTTGTTCCTGACCCTCGGCTTGTTCCTGACCCTTGGCTTGTTCCTGGTTCCTGGCTTTTCCCTGACTGACTTGGCTGGTTCCTGACTTGGACTGTTCTGACTTCGGCTTCTCCTGACCCCATACTGATTCCTGACTTTGGCTGGCTTCTGACCCGGACTGTTCGACCTTGGCTTATCTGACTGACTGCTGCGCTACAGCACGCCAACTTGTTGGCGCCCTAACACCAACTACCATCAGCCATTGCTGTGCTGCAGGAGCCAGCAGTTCCAGAGGACCTGGGCAGAAGCGGGGGGGGGGGTGTCACTGAGGTATGCCCAGGCAGCTGCTTTAACAACGGGACTTTGGGAATGGGCTGTGAGGTCCATCCCCTCCAGGTTTCCAGATATTCCAGGCACAGTCCCGGAATTACAAAAACCATCCCTCCTTCTGATTTGATCCTGGAATGTTCCTATTTTCCCTGCCAGTGCTGCTGCTGCCGAACTCAGTGAGCAGGATGACCTGAGTGATAGCGGCTGCAAGAGAGCATCCCGTTTCCCCTCCAGGGCCACCGATGCCAGCCTCCTCCCTTGTTTAGATCATAGTGGCTACTGAAGAGCAGACAAGGAGGAGGAGAGGATGGGCCTCTGAGGTCCAGCCCTGTGTGATGCATTGGCCCTGAGGGGCAGGCAGAGGGCAGGGCCAGCCTGGGCGAGAAGAAAGGGGGAGTGGGGCAGAGCAGAAGGAGCCTTGATTTTTTAAATAAAAAAAATCTTTGTGCATCCGTGTCTAATCTTGCCCCTTTCTAGAATGTATTTAATGGTGTGTTTTTCTTTTTGTAAATCCACCAAAGAATAAATTAAAATTGGGATTAAGGGGTTTTCTCAGGACAGTGGAGGCTGTGTGTGCTGTGTCCCGTTGGTGTGGTGGTGGTGGCTTCTTCTAATTGGAAATGCTCGGGGGGGGGATGGGGCTTCGAGGAGGGTCAGTTGCGGGGAGTGAGAAATGTCCCTATTTTCACCTAAAGAATGTTGGAAGGTTTGGAGGTCTGGCAGGGAGGTATTTGAGGTAGGGTGAATTGGGATTCAATCCTGCATGACACTCAATTGCAAGTGCCAACATCCCTGCAGGGAAAACACTTGCAAAGAAGCACCTTGTACCTTGCAGGATCAAACACTTCTGCTTCTAGTTGGGAGACAGCCCTATTATTCATCCACCTTCAAGGGATTGCTTTTATATGTCTCTGTCTTTTTGCTATTAACACCTTTGTTGCTGTTAGCAAATTTGAGATTGTAGGGCTGTGTATTTTTACACACTAGAATGAAAAGCTTGGAAAAGGATTATTTTAGAGTCAAAAGATAATGCTGTGTATTCTTATGAACACTTAAACATCTTTTATTTGTTTTGTTTTTTCCTGAACAAACAAGAATGTCTTGTAGAACAGCATAAGTCTTGATGAAGGTGGGAGTAGATACTGAGGTCAGAAGGAAATTCAAGGCCTGCAATTCTGGCTGCCATTTACACCCATTAACAGCGGCTGATCATGAGAGCCGTTCACAACAAGCTATGAATAGCTTTGGGGAGGATCCCTTGACAAGCCCTGCCAGCAGCACAAAACTAAGCGCATCTTCTTAGAAGCAGGTCCTTTGGAGTCCTGTGGGGCTTAGTCCTTGGAAAGCGCATTTAGAATTGCAGCCTGCAGGGGCATCAGCCTGTGAGCTGGAGAGGGTCTTCATCTCAAGCCACCATGCTAGGATGCTCACTCCCTGCTATAGCCTTCGTCCAAGCTTCCTGGTCTCAGGGCACACAAATCATCTGGCCAGAAGAGCTGACATTAAATGTTTCCTATCCACTGGTTTCCTCTACCTCAGTTGGTGAGGAAGAGGGACCCCTTTACTTCATCTGTACCTGAGAAACCCACCTTCCCCACTCACTGTGCTAGCTGAGGTTAATTTCCAACAAGTGACATATTTGTTTGTTTGTTAGACATTCTGTTTTTTTATTTGAATGATATGCAATCAGCGGTTGTGCTTAATGATCGATGCATCACCAGCAGGGTCTGCCCCAGGTCTCTGATTTGAAACCTCAGGGTTTGGGATGCTCCTGACCCAGCAACCCCAGGAGTCTGGTGTTCTGCTCAGGGACAGGATCTCCCTGGAGTTGCTCCTGGCTATTCACTATTCCTGCTGGACTGTTCCCTTGCCTCCCTTTGTGGCCCAGGCAGTGACTTAGGTGTCAAGTGTCCCGTTTCTGTTGGGATAATCCCGTTTTTAAATGCGTTTCCCAGCTTTGTCCCGGATTTTTCAAAATCCCGTAAAATACCGGCATTTCTGTTTCAAAGGACTGACTGCTTTTTCTGCCTGGCTCACAAGTCACAGGCAATGAAGGGTTAAAGGCTGCAGCGAAGAAATCCCGCCTCCTGCCTTTAGGGATTGGATGCTGCAAGCCAGGGGAGCTGAGCCTTCATTGGCCGCCTCGGCTGCCACTCGCTGGTCCCTCCTATTGCTCCTTTGTGAAGCAGTGTGGAGCTTTGAATCTGCTCCAGAGCTTCTACCAAGAGGACATCCCTGGACTTAGTCAATGGGCAAAGTAGGCCTGGGGCCTTTGGCCTTAAACCCCACCCCCAACATGGGGGAGGAACGCTTCGGGATCCTTTCCTTTTAAAAGAGGGACCCCTTTAAGTTTTCCAAGCGGGCGGGGATCGCCGTGCAGCCTGGGCAGTTGTGAACCCAGGCAGGCCTGTCTGCTCCTGGGGGGACGGCGGGGGGGGGGGGGGAGGGAGGGCCTGCAACCTCTTCCCGTGCCTCAGCAGTGTTGTAAGAATTCAATAATTAGTGTACCAAACAAATAAGGCCACATGTCTGAAAACAGCACAGGAAGACAGGCCTCACTCCATTTTGATCCTAGCTGGCCAAGTGTTTTCATCTGCAGGGAGGAGGTGAGAAGTCTCTGCTTGAGTGCCAGATATGGGCCATTTCCCTCACAGAGGACAGCCATTAGGAAACCTTTTGTTTTGCAGAAATGTGTGTCTGGGAGGGGTCAAGGAGAGATGGCACAGGTGTGGTGGAAAATTCCCAAGTTACCTCCTTGTGATGTTGCTCTGATGTCTGGGGGTGGTGGTCTTGGGTTACATCTCTTCTGTTGATTGGATGCTGTTTCTAGGGGTGGGCTACAGTCCAGGAGGGATTTTGAAATGTCTTTATAAGAGCATGCCTGCTTTGTTCTGGAGGACATTGACCCTGGCTGCTCACTGGAAGGACAGATCCTGAAGCATCACATGAGAAGAGAAGACTCCCTGGAAAAGAGACCCTGAGGTGAGGAAAGATGATGGTGTGTAGCCTGGTGTAAATTAATTTTTAGCCTGGGGGGATTACCGCGGTGTGGACTGTCCCTGAGAACCATAGGCTGTCCCTGGGACAGGTGAGGGTGCGCTGATCCCTTATTTTCAAATCTGAAACTTGACAGCTATGGGCAGTGATGGAATAGAAAGAACAAAAAACCTGCATTTAGCACTCCAGTACTGGAATTTATTTTAGAAAGCCTCCCACTGGAACCATGAGCAGTGGCAGTTAGGTAATGTAATGGTCTTACAGCTCCCCCTCTTTAGATAGTAATTAGCGATGCAGCTGAAACTCGAAATTGTTTATTTATTTGATTTATTAGTCACCCAATACAAAAATAGCCTCTAGACAACTCACAAACAGAACAAAAGTACAGAGTTTAAACATAGCATTCATCAATATGTTAATACAACAGCACCCTCAATGCTTCCATCAACAACAGCAACAGTAAAAGCACCAGAGGAATATGGGTCATGAAAATGAGCACCTCAGAGGATGAGTCAGCTAGGTCTGTAAATGCCTGAATGTGCACCAGGACCATTTTAACATCGAATGAACTTTAACATTTTGGAATGCAAACAGAGATTGCTTACAAGTTAGTTTCTCATCTCTGAGCATATGTGGTGTTAATGAGTAAGTATCCAGACCGGAGCATCTTTGGGCCTGCTCAGCTCACATGTTGACTCCTGTAACTCTTTACCTTCTAAGGAAAAATGCCCCATTTGCAAAAGGTCATGGAATGGTTTTCATATATTTTATTCATTTATTAATTTCAGTTACAAGATTTCTTACCTGCTCTTCACCTAGGGCAGGTTACAACACTATAGTGTGCAGTAAGAAAAACAGTTAAAACAGTTGAAATGATAAAGACAAATGAAAAAACTAGAACAGAATGGTGTTTCACTGTAACCCTTCTGTTACTCATTGCCAGCCAATCAGTTTAACAGTTTGGATCTGGAATCACTTCTTTGGGCTGGCATTGCATTAAATAATAATAATAATAATAATAATAATAATAATAATAATTAATAATAATAATGTCACAGAAGTTGGGTGCCTGCCCCTCTCTCTGCCAAGTGGTGGCAAGATCCCAGGGGGTTCCCAGCACTTACCCAGGATCTGTGTTCCTGTGGAGAATTGAGGCATGTTGGAGACTGTCGTAGCTTTAAGAAATATGGTTTATTCACCTATTTACAACCTACATTATGCATGGAGGGAGTCCAAAGCTCACAGCATGGTCATCTCAAGAGGGGCTTGACCCCCACAGCAGTGCAGCCCTGGAGTCAAAGGCATCACTCCCAGCCAGCCTTCAGCCAGCCTGTCCAAGATGGATTCCAGACCTTCTTCCTGAAACCCCTTGCTACCAGACTCTCTTTTTCCTGTCACCTCACACCCAGTTATCCTGGTCACCTTCCGAACCCAGTGCCTGTTCACACCTCAGGGCAAGAGCAAGGGCAGTATTGGCCCTGTATTGTTTCTTAATGGCCTCAGTTCGGTCAGGTCATCTTGTATAGGCTAGCCCAGCAATTCCTCTGCAGCTGGTATCTCTTCCCTCATAGCCAAAAGAATCATAATCCTACCATTTATTAGTTTCTAGGGTTTAGCACACACCGCCGCAACTGGGCAGTTTCCCAGAAGCCCTCATTCCATCCATTCCATATAAATACAGGCATATTAGAAACAGCCAATCAGAGAGTGGAATGTTTCTTCTGGGACAAGTTCATTCATCCCTAATGGACACAAATGCATTACTGCAGTTGCTTATAAATGGCTAGGTTAGTCCTGCTGTATATAGGAGCCCACCTGTTCATTCTGCCAAGCAGCCTTCTCGGCGTCTGCGCCAGTTTCCTACCCCAATGGCACCACTGAAAACAACAAAGGAACAGAATGGGGAAAATGTGGGCATCTCATGTGCAGGGGCCATTGGGAATTTGGGAGACACTGCTGTAATTTCACAATCACCAATTATGTAGCTTCAGCTATTACTGTATTGCCCGAATATAAGCCACACACCCCCATTCCAGCCCTGAAAACTTAAAGCGCAGCTTATATTCGTGACCTTACGCAGCTGGCAAAGCAGCATGGCTGCCCCCCCCCCAGAAGCAGCCCTTCCGCCACTCCCAGGCCTCCCCCAGTGCCAGCTGGGAGAGGTAGTGCTGGGAGGTGGAGTATCAGGAGGCAGGCATGCCAGCCGCCCCACACCTCCCATTCAGGGCGGTAGAGCCGGGAGGTGGGCCGCACCCACAAATAAGTCTTTATTTGACACAGATAAAGGATTCAGCTATTATTCCTAGGTGCATCCTGACTCTGCCATTCCATTTGATAATATCATTAAAATGAATCCATTTAAGATGTTAATTGGATTCCTCAATGAGAGAGGAACCAAGGGTTTGAGCCCGAAGAGTCCCTTTAAGAATCAATGATTGGATGCTATTTAAAGAGAAACAAGGATCTATTCTGAGATTCATTAGTCAGGTAAAACATCTGAGCACATTATCCAGGATGCAAAAACAAAAACACCCAGTAATAAGTTGCAAATGACAGAGCAATAAAAAGAGAAAGTTAAAGTTAAGTACAAACCACCCAGCAAAAAAACAGCAGGAGGCTGTACCTAAACATTTGTCCTTCCTTAGGACAGCCATTTTGCCCCAGTTTGCAATTGCCAGAGTTTTAGCTGAAGTGAGCTGTTCAGAGTACGTAGCACTGATTTTGCCTCAAATTTCACTGACTCCTAGTTGCTTTCCTGCTCCAGGGGTTGCCCTTGGGATCTAGCATCCCAGTTGCAGGAGGTATAAGCCTCACACCAAAACACTCACCAAGAAGAGCAGGGATGAAGGTGCAGTGCAGTCCAAGAAATATCAAGCACAGGGAAGCAGTTCAGGTCCAAAATGTGGGCAGGTAACAGCCAATCACACAGGTAGCCCAGGCAAGGTGCAGCTCTTCTAATGGTCCATCACAAAGCCATCTAGGAAGTGACTATTAGGAAGAATTGCAGCCATTAAGATGAACACATTGCCAAAAACGTTTTTGTTTCAGACAATACCAGTAATAAGTAATACAGTAAGCTTTAAAAAATGGCCAGCAAATATTTCAAAATTCATATGGAAAGAAAAGAGGCCAATGATAAAATACAAAATACTGACAGATATTAAAGATAGAGGAGGTTTCGACCTTGCTGATTTTAAATTATATTATGAAGCTGCTAGTATTACTTGGATCCGGGATTGGATAAAATTAGAAAATACAGATTTACTAGATTTGGAAGGACATTGTAAGGTCCTCTGTTAGTTGCTCATGAGTAAGCAGGCAAAACTCCAAGTTTCCTTTAAGAGTTTTCTTGTGCAAACTATGTACAGTGCAGAGCTAATGAGTTCATTGTCTGTATCAAGCGTCGTCAGAATCCGGTAATGGCCCCTTCCGGTTCTGACCCCAACAAAAGAGTTTCAGTATACAGAAACCCCACCTCCCATCCTTTTGTTTCACCCCTCGATGCCTTTGGGGCGCCGGAAGCTGCGTGTCTCCTTCATTGCCCCTCGAGCGAGAGGAGTGCAGGGTCTCTCCAGCATCCTCAGAGCCCCTTCCCTACATACCCTGAAAAGCCTGCCCCTCCCCACTGAAAGCCTCACTGCTCCCTCTGCTACCAGAGGAGGTGCTGCTGGTCTGGTGGGACCGGGGCTCTCTGTAGCATCCCGAGAGCCCTTCCACCACCCTGCGCTGTGCCAGGGACAGTTCCCTGACAGACATGATAACAGATTTGGATGGCATGCGTATCTGTGGTATAATAAAGGGAAAATACACAAAGCTTTTTATAATCATATAATCAGGAGATCTCTTTTAAGAGCTTGGGAAAACATAAAGAACAAAAGACTCCATGGTGGGTCTCTCCAACAGAAGTAATTTCAATTAAAAAAATAAATAGGGGAAAAACATGGCCTACATACAGAGACCTACTGACAGAAATAGAAAAATTTAAAGCTGAAAGAACTTGAGGAGATCAAAGAATATGTTTATGATTGGCTGCAATATCAGCAACTAAATGAGGTTTTCAAAGAAGACAAAAAGAAAGGTTTTAGCTACACTATTTCTAGATTCCAAAGGGAAATCATAGAGGACAGTACCAAACTCTGGAAGAAAACATATAATTTATTATTAGAATGGGAAACAAAAGATGAAGAGGTGAAAAGTGTAATGATAAAATGGGTGCAAGATATAGGACATAATATACAAATGGAAGAATGGGAAAAATTGTGGAGAATGAATTTGAAATTTACGGATTGTATATTATTAAAAGAGAATTATATGAAAATGATGTACAGATGGCATATTACACCTAAAAAAATGGCAAAAATGTACAAAACAGGTTCCAGCAAATGTTGGAAGTGTAAAGAAAAGGAAGGCACTTTTTTCCATATGTGGTGGAGTTGCAAACTGATTAAAAATTATTGGAATATGATTTATAATGAAATAAAAAATGTTTTAATTGACTTTTATTACAAGACCAGAAGCTTTTTTACTAGGCATTTCAGGTCAAGAACTACCAACAAAAATAAGAAACTATTTATGTATGCTACAACTGCGGCTAGGATGCTACTAGCCCAAAGATGGAAAAGTGAAGAAATACCAACTAAGGAAGAATGGATACAAAAACTGATGGAATATATGATCAAGTTTGCAGATGACACCAAATTGGAAGGGGTGGCTAATACCCCAGAAGACAGAATCACGCTTCAAAATGACCTTAACAGATTAGAGAACTTGGCCAAAGCAAAGAAGATGAATTTTAATGGGGAGAAATGTGAAGTACTACACTTGGGCAAAAAAAATGAAAGGCACAAATACAGGATGGGTGACACCTGGCTTGAGAGCAGTACATGTGAAAAGGATCTAGGAGTCTTGGTAGACCACAAACTTGACATGAGTCAACAGTGTGATGCAGCAGCTCAAAAAGCCAATGCAATTCTGGGCTGCATCAATAGGAGTATAGCGTCTAGATCAAGGGAGGTAATAGTACCACTATATTCTGCTCTGGTCAGACCTCACCTGGAATACTGTGTCCAGTTCTGGGCACCACAGTTCAAGAAGGATACTGACAAGCTGGAAGGCGTCCAGAAGAGGGCAACCAAAAATGGTCAAAGGCCTGGAAACAATGCCTTATGAGGAACGGCTTAGGGAGCTGGGCATGTTTTGCCTGGAGAAGAGAAGGTTAAGGGGTGATATGATAGCCATGTTCAAATATATAAAAGGATGTCATATAGAGGAGGGAGAAAGGTTGTTTTCTGCTGCTCCAGAGAAGCAGACATGGGGCAATGGATTCAAACTACAAGAAAGAAGATTCCACCTAAACATTAGGAAGAACTTCCTGACAGTGAGAGCTGTTCGGCAGTGGAATTTGCTGCCAAGGAGTGTGGTGGAGTCTCCTTCTTTGGAGGTCTTTAAGCGGAGGCTTGACAGCCGTCTGTCAGGAATGCTTTGGTGGTGTTTCCTGCTTGGCAGGGGGTTGGACTGGATGGCCCTTGTGGTCTCTTCCAACTCTAGGATTCTATGATTCTATGAAATGGTGAAACTAACAGAGAGATTCAGAGACAAAGACAATAAAGAATTTAAAAAAGATTGGGAATCATTTATGTTGTATTTACAGAAACAATGTAAAGAAATAGACTCACTAGCAGGGTTTGGGTAAACACAATCAACAAAGGGTGGGTAGCCGTGTTGGTCTGCCATAGTCGAAACAAAATAGGAAATTCTTTCCAGTAGCACCTTAGAGACCAACTGAGTTTGTTCTTGGTATGAGCTTTTGTGTGCATGAAGAAGTGTGCATGCAAACGAAAGCTCATACCAAGAACAAACTCAGTTGGTCTCTAAGGTGCTACTGGAAAGAATTTCCTATTTTGTTTCGACAATCAACAAAAATAAGTATAAAAGCTATAAAGATGATGTCAATATTCTAAAAGATAATAATAATTAATATATAATTTATACATAAAATTCATGTGAAGATATAAGAAAGAAAGCAGGGGAAGCCAATATTGGGGGAAACCAGAATAGAAGGTTTAAAATTGTGGTTTGTTTGTTTGTTTGTTTGTTTAAAAAAGGAAGTGACTTTTTTTGTTACCTATGGATTTCATCCCTCTAACATGACATTGCTCAAATCTGGGACACGATCTTCTGTGTCTGCATTCCCATATGAGTCATGTGACCCACGCAAGACCATGGATGCAGAAAAAGTGGGGGTTTTGGCAGGCACCCAAAAATGTGCGTTTTGGGGTACTGCACAAGATCTCAGACTGGAAAAAGCATGTGTTGGTGCACCGTGCGAGTTCATGGAACAGGGTGAGATCTTGGCCCAAAATTGTACAAGAGCATGACACCCCAACTGATGCCCCAGTTTTTCCAGGACAGTTGACAGGTATGGTTTTGACTGCCCAGTTTTTGACCACCTTAAATCTTCACTTTAAAAAGTAAATCTAAATTTAAATTTCCTCCCCTCCCCTATGTGTTCTTGATTTATAACCAGGGGTGCCAACTTGAATGAAATATTGGGGGACAGATAAGCCCCATCCCACATAATCACAAGGCATCACATACACTCCCACAAATATTTTATTTGGGGGGTGAAGGGACCTTGGCCCCTATGCTTATAGTTGGCTCCTATGCTTATAACTAAACTTCTAAACTGACCTTTCCTGATGCCTGAGTAGGGGGACATGAGGTTGGATGACAAGTTTATTTTGAAGTGTGAAATCAAGGAAGCAAGAGTGGCTGCAATCCTAACACCACTTACTTGGGAGTAGGCTGCACTGAATTCAATGGGACTTCTGTCTGAGTGGACATGGTTAGATTTGCATTCATAGGTGGCTTGTGATGGGCTATTAGCTGCTTCATTTACTTTGTCTTTAAGAAGCAACAGGACTCTTGCTTTTTTTCCTGCAAAAGTCTAACAAGGCTGGCCCTCTGGAAATTTATTAACTTTGAAAGGAAAACACATGTGGAAGATAATTTGATTTGCAGATATCTGTTGATCACTGAGATGTGCATGTCTGTTGACAGCCATCTGTCAGGAATGCTTTGATGGTGTTTCCTGCTTGGCAGGGGGTTGGACTGGATGGCCCTTGTGGTCTCTCCCAACTCTATGATTCTATGATTCTATGTTGTGTGCTCTGTAAAAATACACACATTTCTGCATCAGCAGGTAAAAGAAACAGAATATAGACTTCTGCAAAATTAACCAATTGTTGTAGAACGGAAAATACCAGATGAAAGTGCAAATGAATATCTAGATAGATTTAGGCATGTTCAAACATCCCCATTGACTGACAGTTTGTTACTAATTGCTATGCTATACAGCAGGAGTGGGCAACTTCAGGATTCTGGGAGTACCAAAAAGAAATGGAGCTCACAGACCTTTACAAAAAAAAATTGACGCCTGGTTATCTGCTCTCCCTCCAGCTTTCTTCATTTCAGCAGTATAATTTTCTACTGTTTTTTCTTATATAAGTTGGATTCAGAAATTCCTTTCTAATCTACTGCACCCAGAGATCTATAGCACACCCTGATCTACTTTCTGCCCACCACTGCTGTAGGGTATTACCAGGTGTTTGCTTTCTTGTCTACCCACTTTTTAGCACTTTTTATTTTATGGCACTCAAGGAAGGTGCAGGGAGAGGTGTGCCCTAAAGAGACCTGGTGGGGTGGAGTGGCAGGCTGCATTTGTCCCTGGTCCTGAGGTGCCCCCTCCCCGCCCCCAGTGTTCTAAAATTAATACAAGAACCATTACACACAAGCAAAGAGTGGGTGGGTGGGGGCAGGAGAATGGTGACCTAATCTGGCCAAAGTCTGTAATAGCTCTGTCCCACCAAAAGTATCTGGACGTCTAACTAGTTCAATTGATTTCAGTGGGAGATGTAGCCTAATTCTATATGTGCTTGTTCAGAAGGAAAGCCCATTATCTACAATGAGCCTTCCTCATTGGTAAGCATGTACAGGGTTGCAGCCTTACAAGGCAATCATAAGCCTATTAACTCAGAGGTAAGAAGTGAAAGGGGCTTAAAAGGTAAAGGTAAAGGGTCCCCTGACCAGACAACTCTGGGGTTGCAGCGCTCATCTTGCTCTATAGGCCGGGGAGCTGGCGTTTGTCTGCAGACAGCTTCCGGGTCATGTGACCAGCATGACTAAGCCACTTCTGGTGAACCGGAGGAGCGCACGGAAACTCTGTTTACCTTCCCGCTGGAGTGGTACCTATTTATCTACTTGCACTTTGACGTGCTTTCAAACTGCTAGGTTGGCAGGAGCAGGGACCGAGCAACGGGAACTCACCCCGTCACAGGGATTCGAACCGCCGACCTTCTGATCAGCAAGCCCTAGGCTCTGTGGTTTAACCCACAGCGCCACCTGGGGCTTGCCAATCAAAGGGGCTTACACCCTAGTAAATGTGCTGAGAGTTGCAGTCTTACATATGCAGGCTGCAATCCTATACTCACTTATCTGGGTGTGAGTCCCGTTAAAACAAATGGTGGCTGCTTCTGACTGAGCATAGGACTGTGGTTAGGTGCTTAAATGTAGGTCGATCGGGGCCAGTAGCTGGATAAAGTTGATACATGCATGATGAAGAACCAAAAGACACAGGCTTCTACCCAGTTCAACTCAGAGTAGAGCAATTGAAAATAATGACCCTAAGTTAGTTACATTCATTACTTCAATGGGTCTACTTTGAGTAGGGGTAATATTGACTACAACCCATGCAGCTCAACCAAGTTTCAAGGGAACCCCAGTGCCTGTTGTGGCAGAACTGGGTGCAGAGATCTCTAGAGATTGGAGACATTTTTATTTCTCGCCATTTCTCTTTCTGTTTTCATTTTTAGGTTCAGTGTGCCACTTTTCCACATCAGTTTGCCATTAAAGGGAGGGGCAGCCAATGAAAATCCATTAGCATTTTAGTGGCTGTTTCTCTTTATGTGCATATTTTTCTAAGCAATTTTGCCAAATATAGCACATTTCTGTATATCTAATATATATGCACATTTCTCCTTAATATTAATATTTTGCCATATCTTTTTATCAATTTATGGGGGAGGGAGTGGAAAACTGCAGCGCAACATTTGGAGACCTTGCTGCTCCTCTGCAATGCAACACTAGGGATATTGTCACATGTCACTAAAAGTGACCCCCCCCCCTTTAGATCACCTGAGAGTCTGTCAGGGGAAATTACATTCCTTCTCTGCTCTAACACTCACCCCAAAGAGTGTAGCTATTTGACACCACTTATCCTTGCTAATTTGTTTCGTTCTCTTATTTGCACTCTTATCTTTTATTTAATGCACAAATTTCTTCCTGAAAAAAATGTGCAGTCACAGTGATGCATACAAATGGAACTGCTTCTGCTCTTGGATGGGGGAAATATGTTCTTCTAACATAGTTTAATGGCAATTTAATTCTGCCCCCCCCCCCCAGTTGCTGATTTGTGATCTGAAATTCCAACATTGCCCCTGCTGCTGCTTATGCCAGTTACCTGGTATTCTGGGGCACAGTCTAGCTTCTGCTACCGTGACCTGTGGAGGGCCACTGGCAGGCTTCACTCCCTGTCTCCCTGGGAGGTACCAGCCTAGCTCTGTCCATCTGTCACTGAAGCTGCAGCTGCTCCAGTGCTTGCTTTCCTCTGCCCAGCACATCCCCTTTTCCTTTTGTATCACATCTATTGGATTGTAAGCCTTTAAGCAGGGGCTGTCTTTTAATATATGAGCAGCATTTGGAATAGATTGGGGAGTATGGGGTGTTAGGGGAGGGGTAGTACCTTTGGTGGGTAGTTTGTCCACCTTTGGTCCCCACGCTGCACTCAGCTCTCACCTGTGGCTCCTAGAAGCTGTCACACACCCTGGGTACTTCTTTGACTTGCTGATTAAACCAGGTGAGGGTAGTCAATGGGCCTCAATATTACCTTGGTCGGTTTATTTAAAAAAACACAAACACTTGTATACTCCAAATCCATTGTTGTTGTTCAGTCGTTCAGTCGTGTCCGACTCTTCGTGACCCCATGGACCAGAGCATGCCAGGCACACCTATCCTTCACTGCCTCCCGCAGTTTGGCCAAACTCATGCTAGTCACTTCGAGAACCCTGTCCAACCATCTCATCCTCTGTCATCCCCTTCTCCTTGTGCCCTCCATCTTCCCCAACATCAGGGTCTTTTCCAGGGAGTCTTCCCTTCTCATGAGGTGGCCAAAGTACTGGAGCCTCAACTTCAGGATCTCTCCTTCCAGTGAGCACTCAGGACTGATTTCTTTAAGGATGGATAAGTTTGATCTTCTTGCAGTCCATGGGACTCTCAAGAATCTCCTCCAGCACCATAATTCAAAAGCATCAATTCTTTGGTGATCAGTCTTCTTTATGGTCCAGCTCTCACTTCCCTACGTCACTACTGGGAAAATCATGGCTTTAACCAAATCCATAAATAGAATTAAAAAATCAAAACAATGCACAACAAATGTATATACAATAAAAGCCAAATAGGAACCAAAATCACAGATCCCTGGCTAATTATAACATCAACCGCACCCCATTTTAACTGTCTGCATAGGCCTGGCAGTGCAGAAAGCATTTTCAGAGAATGTTTAACGTTAATACAAAAGAGGCCTGCTGAATCTCTACTGGAGCAGCACCCCACAGGACGGGGGCAATAACACAGAAGGCCCCGTTTCATGACATCAGGCGAGCCTCACCAACTCAGGGAACTACTCCTATAGAGGATCTTGGTGAACAAGTGGGGCATTAGGGGTCAGGCAGTCCCCGAGGTACCCTGCCCCTGGGTTGCTTTGTGGGTTAATATAATGTCAGGGGGCAGCCCTCACCTCAAGGCAAGGAGTTGTCAGGGCTTTATCGGTATCACGAGCCCCCGCCTCAACTGCTTAGCAATTCATCTTCCTCCAGTTAGGAAGACAGTGAGCCCTCTAGTGGGGAGGGAGAGATGGGACCAGGAAGTAGGAGTCAGGGCTCAGACAGGGAAGGAGAGCCCGCGCACCAAGCAGAGGCTGGAGGGGAGGCACCTCTTCCGTCTCCCCACTTGCCCAGGGGGGAAAGACGCAGAGGGGGTAGGCGGGGGTTCCACATCCCGCGCCTTTTATGCTGGGCAAAGAACCGGAAGGGGCCATTCCCGAACTCTGCCGAAGCAGACGTACTTTTGTTGCTGCACTGTACATATCTGCACAATAAACAAACCTAGTTTCAGAAACCTCGGCGTCAGGCTGGTTACTCATGACCAATCGCTGAACAACCTTACATATAAGAACCTGAAACCTGTCTCAGTAGCCGATGGGCAGCTAGTGCGGCTGTTTTTACAAGGGTGGCACACATTGTCAGCTATCAACCCGCATCAGCAGTGTAGCAGCCACAATCTCCACAAGCTGGAGTTTCCAGACCAGGCACAAGGGCAGCTCCAGGGCATGGCAGTAATCCAGGCTCAAGATGGGCTGCAGCAGTCAGACTATCCATGTCCAGGTGTGGTCATGGCTGGTGGACCAGAAGAAGTTAGCAGAAGGCACTGCTACCCCTGGAGACACCGGAGCCTCTAGGACCCCTGTCCTCAGGGGCGGAGGAAGGGGGTGCAGTGGAGGCGGTCCGCACCGGGTGTCACGACTGAGGGGGGTGACAAAATGTCGGGCGGCACTCACCATGGGGCCTGCAGCATGCACACCCCCCACACTGCCCCAAATGTCTGCCCGCTGCCTCCCACTCAGCTATAGGGCAGCTGAGTGGGAGGAGGCAGGCAGACTCCTCGGAGGCCCCATGGAGCATCCTGCCCTGGCTCACCCTGCCCCCACGGGCAGCTGGCACTGCCCCTGGGTGCCCAATCGGCTTGTCCTCTCTTATTTCATTGCCACATTGTTGTAGTAGGACTTTGCAAGTGAAACTGGACAATGATCATTATAGCAGCAAGCCCCCAACTGCCTCAGATTTCTTTTCCACTGAGGTGTGTGTGTGTGGCTGAAAGGATGTAGAAGTTTGTTCTGCAGCACAGATGAGATGAAAATTTCCAGGCTTTGTGCTCTCCCCTTCTTAGAAGTTTCCAGGCTTTTGCAAAGACCTCCATGTGAGAATGTGCCTTTTCCTCTAAAAGAACAAGGAATGCTGCAGGGCAAAGTTTTAATTAATAAGAGGGCAAAGCCAGTCCTGGAAGCAGAAAACCTAATACTCAAAATGCAAAATATGCACTTTTATTTGAACTGAATAACTCAACCGCTAATAGCACAACCTAGAACCACAGGCCACAACAATTCTCCCATATACAGTACATTCAGCAATAGGACCTGGTGCATACACCCATTTTATTTCTCTGGGCCTTTGCCTACTCTCCAGCTCTCCCAATTTGATAGAGACCATTTCAGTTTCCTGGGTGGTGTGATCTGGACAAATCACTCTCTTTACTTTGCCTTTTAGGAAAGACAAGTGTGACCTACAACAAACTGTTTTGAAAGGGGGTGGTTTTTACTTCTGCAAATATTAATGTTCTCCTGATCAGATGTCTCCCTCCTATGGTACCAATGCTACCATTCAGTGGATTTGTAACTGGCTGACTGACCGAACCCAAAGGGCTCCATCCTGGAGAAAAGTGACTAGTGGGGTGCCACAGGGTTCTGTCTTGGGCCCAGTCTTATTCAACATCTTTATCAATGACTTGGATGATGGGCTTGAGGGCATCCTGATCAAGTTTGCAGATGACACCAAATTGGGAGGGGTGGCTAATACCCCAGAGGACAGGATCACACTTCAAAATGACCTTAACAGATTAGACAACTGGGCCAAAGCAAACAAAATGAATTTTAACAAGGAGAAATGTAAAGTACTGTTGTTGTTCAGTCGTTCAGTCGTGTCCGACTCTTCATGACCCCATGGACCAGAGCACGCCAGGCACGCCTATCCTTCACTGCCTCTCACAGTTTGGCCAAACTCATGTTAGTAGCTTCGAGAACACTGTCCAACCATCTCATCCTCTGTTGTCCCCTTCTCCTTGTGCCCTCCATCTTTCCCAACATCAGGGTCTTTTCCAGGGAGTCTTCTCTTCTCATGAGGTGGCCAAAGTACTGGAGCCTCAACTTCAGGATCTGTCCTTCTAGTGAGCACTCAGGGCTGATTTCTTTGAGAATGGATAGGTTTGATCTTCTTGCAGTCCATGGGACTCTCAAGAGTCTCCTCCAGCACCATAATTCAAAAGCATCAATTCTTCGGCGATCAGCCTTCTTTATGGTCCAGCTCTCACTTCCGTACATTACTACTGGGAAAACCATAGCTTTAACTATACGGACCTTTGTCGGCAAGGTGATGTCTTTGCTCTTTAAGATGCTGTCTAGGTTTGTCATTGCTTTTCTCCCAAGAAGCAGGCGTCTTCTAATTTCGTGACTGCTGTCACCATCTGCAGTGATCGTGGAAACCAAAAAAGTGAAATCTCTCACTGCCTCCATTTCTTCCCCTTCTATTTGCCAGGAGGTGATGGGACCAGTGGCCATGATCTTAGTTTTTTTGATGTTGAGCTTCAGACCATATTTTGCGCTCTCCTCTTTCACCCTCATTAAAAGGTTCTTTAATTCCTCCTCACTTTCTGCCATCAAGGTAGTGTCATCAGCATATCTGAGGTTGTTGATATTTTTTACCGGCAATCTTAATTCCGGTTTGGGATTCATCCAGTCCAGCCTTTCGCATGATGAATTCTGCATATAAGTTAAATAAGCAGGGAGACAATATACAGCCTTGTCGTACTCCTTTCCCAATTTTGAACCAATCAGTTGTTCCATATCCAGTTCTAACTGTAGCTTCTTGTCCCACATAGAGATTTCTCAGGAGACAAATGAGGTGATCCGGCACTCCCATTTCTTTAAGAACTTGCCATAGTTTGTTGTGGTCGACACAGTCAAATGCTTTTGTGTAGTCAATGAAGCAGAAGTAGATGTTTTTCTGGAACTCTCTAGCTTTCTCCATAATCCAGCGCATGTTTGCAATTTGGTCTCTGGTTCCTCTGCCCCTTCGAAATCCAGCTTGCACTTCTGGGAGTTCTCGGTCCACATACTGCTTAAGCCTGCCTTGTAGAATTTTAAGCATAACCTTGCTAGCGTGTGAAATGAGTGCAATTGTGCGGTAGTTGGAGCAATCTTTGGCACTGCCCTTCTTTGGGATTGGGATGTAGACTGATCTTCTCCAATCCTCTGGCCACTGCTGAGTTTTCCAAACTTGCTGGCATATTGAGTGTAGCACCTTAACAGCATCATCTTTTAAAATTTTAAATAGTTCAGCTGGAATATCATCACTTCCACTGGCCTTGTTGTTAGCCAGGCTTTCTAAGGCCCATTTGACTTCACTCTCCAGGATGTCTGGCTCAAGGTCAGCAACCACATTATCTGGGGTGTATGAGACCTCCATATCTTTCTGGTATAATTCCTCTGTGTATTCTTGCCACCTCTTCTTGATGTCTTCTGCTTCTGTTAGGTCCTTTCCACTTTTGTCCTTAATTGTGGTAATCTTTGTACGAAATCTTCCTTTCATATCTCCAATTTTCTTGAACAAATCTCTGGTTTTTCCCATTCTGTTATTTTCCTCTATTTCTTTGCATTGCTCGTTTAGAAAGGCCCTCTTGTCTCTCCTTGCTATTCTTTGGAAATCTGCATTCAATTTCCTGTATCTTTCACGATCTCCCTCGCATTTTGCTTGCCTTCTCTCCCCCGCTATTTGTAAGGCCTCATTGGACAGCCACTTTGCTTTCTTGCATTTCTTTTTCATTGGGATGGTTTTCGTTGCTGTCTCCTGTATAATGTTACGAGCCTCCATCCACAGTTCTTCAGGCACTCTATCCACCAAATCTAAATCCTTAAACCTGTTCTTCACTTCAACTGTGTATTCATAAGGGATTTGATTTAGATTGAATCTTACTGGCCCAGTGGTTTTTCCTACTTTCTTCAGTTTAAGCTGGAATTTTGCTATAAGAATCTGGTGATCTGAGCCACAGTCAGCTCCAGGTCTTGTTTTTGCTGAGTGTATAGAGCTTCTCCATCTTTGGCTGCAGAGAATATAATCAATCTGATTTCGATGTTGCCCATCTGGTGATGTCCATGTGTAGAGTCGTCTCTTGTGTTGTTGGAAAAGAGTGTTTGTGATGACCAGCTTGTTCTCTTGGCAGAACTCTATTAGCCTTTGCCCTGCTTCATTTTGAACTCCAAGGCCAAACTTGCCAGTTGTTCCTTTTATCTCTTGACTCCCTACTTTAGCATTCCAATCCCCTATAATGAGAAGAACATCCTTCTTTGGTGTCATTTCTATAAGGTGTTGTAAGTCTTCATAGAACTGATCAATTTCAGTTTCTTCAGCACTGGTAGTTGGTGCATAAACTTGGATTACTGTGATGTTAAAAGGTCTGCCTTGGATTCGTATCGAGATCATTCTATCATTTTTGAAATTGTATCCCAGTACAGCTTTCGCCACTCTTTTGTTGACTATGAGGGCCACTCCATTTCTTTTACGGGATTCCTGCCCACAGTAGTAGATATGATAGTCATCCGAACTGAATTCGCCCATTCCTGTCCATTTTAGTTCACTGATGCCTAGGATGTCAATGTTTATTCTTGCCATCTCATTTTTTACCACATCCAGCTTTCCAAGGTTCATGGTTCTTACATTCCAGGTTCCTATGCAATACTTTTCTTTACAGCATTGGACTTTCCTTTCACTTCCAGGCATATCAGCAACTGAGCGTCCTTTCGGCTTTGGCCCAGCCGCTTCATCAGCTCTGGATCTACTTGTACTTGTCCTCCGCTCTTCCCCAGTAGCATGTTGGACGCCTTCCGACCTGAGGGGCTCATCTTCCAGCGTCATATCTTTTATATGCCTGTTGTCTTTGTCCATGGACTACACTTGGGCAAAAAAAAAATGAAAGGCACAAATACAGGATGGGTGACACCTGGCTTGAGAGCAGTACATGTGAAAAGGATCTAGGAGTCTTGGTAGACCACAAACTTGACATGAGTCAACAGTGTGATGCAGCAGCTCAAAAAGCCAATGCTATTCTGGGCTGCATCAATAGGAGTATAGCATCTAGATCAAGGGAAGTAATAGTACCACTATATTCTGCTCTGGTCAGACCTCACCTGGAATACTGTGTCCAGTTCTGGACACCACAGTTCAAGAAGGATACTGACAAGCTGGAACGTGTCCAGAAGAGGGCAACCAAAATGGTCAAAGGCCTGGAAACGATGCCTTATGAGGAACGGCTTAGGGAGCCGGGTATGTTTAGCCTGGAGAAGAGAAGTTTAAGGGGTGATATGATAGCCATGTTCAAATATATAAAAAGATGTCATATAGAGGAGGGAGAAAGGTTATTTTCTGTTGCTCCAGAGAAGCGGACACGGAGCAATGGATTCAAACTACAAGAAAGAAGATTCCACCTAAACATTAGGAAGAACTTCCTGACAGTGAGAGCTGTTCAGCAGTGGAATTTGCTACCAAGGAGTGTGGTGGAGTCTCCTTCTTTGGAGGTCTTTAAGAAGAGGCTTGACAGCCGTCTGTCAGGAATGCTTTGATGGTCTTTCCTGCTTGGCAGGGGGTTGGACTGGATGGCCCTTGTGGTCTCTTCCAACTTGATGATTCTATGATTCTCCTGTTTCTCAGTGGCTCTGTTTTGGCTCAGTCGTCAGCCCTCACCACCCATGTTTGCTATTATATCGAGGGAGTTTGACAATACATTAAAAAATTGTGGTTGATAATAGGCTTCAGTTTTCTGGCATTAGAACCCTTCCATTTTGTCTTCTAAAACGTAAAATCTCTTTGAGTATTGGGGCTCTGATGCATCTTGACTTGCATGCCTGGGGTACGGCCACGGCTCAGTGGCAACACATCTGCCTTGGTTGCGGAAGGCGCCATTTTCAGCCTCAAGGTGGGGATGGAGAACTCCTCCCAGTCAGTTGTGAGTGAGATGGGCCAATGGTGGAAGGAGACAGCTTCTGGTGTTCCGAAGTGTGCAATGTGTGCACAGAAAACAAAACAAGATTCAAGATGACCTTAACTGGTTGGAGAAAGGGGCCCCAAATAACAAAATGAATTTCAGTAGGGACTAAGGCAAGGTTCTGCAGTTAGGCAGAAATAATCAGATGCACAAATACAGGGTGGCGGACACCTGGCTTAACAGGAGCACACGTGAAAAGGATCCAGGGGTCTTATTAGGCCACAAGCTTAACATGAGTTAACCATAGTTCCAGTTACAGGTGGGTAGCCGTGTTGGTCTGCCATAGTCAAAACAAAATCGAAAATTCTTTCTAGTAGCACCTTAGAGACCAACTGAGTTTGTTCCTGGTATGAGCTTTCGTGTGCATGCACACTTCTTCAGATACCAGCACCTTAGAGACCAACTGAGTTTGTTCCTGGTATGAGCTTTCGTGTGCATGCACACTTCTTCAGATACCAGCACCTTAGAGACCAACTGAGTTTGTTCCTGGTATGAGCTTTCGTGTGCATGCACACTTCTTCAGATACCTGAGTTAACCATGTGATGCAGCAGCAGAAAAAGCTAATGCAGTTCTAGGCTGCATCAACAGAAGTATAGTGCCCATCTTCAATTATTTGAAGGGCTTTTCACATAGAAGGTAGAGCTAACATGTTTTCTATTGCTCAAACCAACTTATTCAAATTAACAAGAAAGGAGATTCCAACAAAACATGAATGTGGATGGTAAGAGCCAGTGCCAGATTTACGTATAAGCTAAATAAGCTATAGATTAGGGCAGGGGCATACCGATGGGGGGCGCGGTTCTCCCTGGATGCCATCCTGAAGGGGGGTTGACATTTTGGCGCCCCCCCCCTGCCCGCGACCCCCAAGCCCTTGAGTGGCAAAGCATCAGCTGGCTGTAAGCGGCTCCCGCTTTGCCGCTTTACAGTGATCTGGGGGGGGGGGAGTCCCCAACGGTCATCCTCGACTGGCCGGTCCCCGACCAGGCACTCCAGCCGAGCTCCCTGGCTTGCAGCAAAGTGGCTCCCCTGTCTCTCCCAGCCTCCAAAGCCCAGCAACATACAAACACGCAAACAGAAAGAGGAGCAAAGCTCCCCAGGCCCCTCCCCAAAGAACACATTTGGCGTGGATTGGTGCCTCAGGGCTCCCCCCCCCAGCAGCCCATTCTCTTACATTCCCTGCTGTTGCTTTAAATTTCAGCTGACTTTGTGTCCGCATCCCCAAGCCCTTACTCCACCTCTCTTTCCCCTACTGTTTTGACCCTTTCCCTCTCTCAAATTCATGGAGCGCTAAGGGGGCTTTCCCCCATGTGTTTTGTTCTTTGCCTCCCTTGCTGTTTGTGGAGGGGAGGCCTCCTTTCTTATTTCTTTCTTTGTGTTTGAACTAGCGGGTGAGCAGGCAATGAGCTTTTCATGGGCAGTATCACTTGCATCACAAGCCCTGCAAAAGTTCCTCTCGTCGCTGCTCAACAGGGAGCAGCTGCAGCCATTCACAATTCCCTGGACGCCTGCATTGAGTCGCAGGTGCAGGCAACATGCCACGCCCCCGCTCCAGGTGCCAAAGCCCCTAGCTCCACCACTGGCTTAGGGCCCCACTCTCTTGGGGGCCCCCCAAAAATTTAAAGGCAAAAAGCCTGGATGTACATTTCCAAAATATAAGATAAAAAAACAAATAAAATAAAACCTACATACAGCAACAGTGTTTTGTGTTGTGTAGGCTCCTATGATGTAAGTAATTTAAGAAATTCAACACAAAAAACAGTGACCATTTGTTGTTGACAAAGGACTGCTGAACATATAAAGGACCCCATTACCTTCAGAAGCTCAGGGCCTCATCAAACCTAAATCCAGCCCTGTTAAGAGCTGTTTGAGAACTGATTCCTACATTGCAGGAGGGTTTGACTAGATGACTCTTGGGAACTCCCTCTAACCCGATGAGTCTATGAATGCTGAGGAACCATGCAGTCAGTTTGTCATTTCACCTGTTTGCTCTTTTCGAATTGTTGGTATTAGAGGACAGAATGCACTGAATTTGCCGGACAGACTCTGTCAGGACACCCAGCAGGGAAAGGACAGTTGTCTGTAATACTTAATAGTGGGTAGGTGGTCTGCCAGTGATCCTGGCTGGGTACAAGTTAGGGACTTTTCTTACCAGACAATAATGCTTTTAGTTTATGGTTACCAGACGCCCCCGGTTTCCAGGGACAGCTCCTGGATTTACCAATTTGTCCCCAGAAAAAAAATCCATCCCCAGAATGTCCCCAGATTTAATGTAATGTCCCAGGATTAATCATATGCCTGGGGACTTCCAGACCCTCCCCAGAGCCCAAAGCAATCATCCGCTACAGCTCCAGAGCAGAGAGGGTCTCCTCAGGAACCAGAGGTGCAGCCTATTAGCTGACGCTTGAAAAGAAACCTCCCTCTCCGTCAGCTCTGCAAACAGCCCTGCTCCTCCTGCTTCCTTGCTTGAGCCTGAGAGGCAAGGCTGCTCTTTGAACGGCAGAGCTGAGGTGCAGGGAAGAAGCCTCCCCGCATGACATCTCTGCAAGCTACCTTGTCTCTCCTGCTTGCTCATGAGGAAGAAGGAGCACTTTCCCATGCCTTAAAGCCCCCTTTGCTGCATTCTGCCTGCTTGTGAGCTGAGCTACCAAGCCGACAGAAAGCAGGATGCTGCCTTGAGCCTTCCATTCGCTCTCCCAGACAGAGGCTGTTGCTTCAAAGTTAAGGGGGGGGGGGAATTGCCTTGCCTCTTTTGCTCCATTCTGCATGTTTGTGAGCTACACTAGACTGCCTTCCCTCCCTCCCTTCTCTCTGTCTGTCTCCCCATTTTTCCTCCTTACCCATAAACTCTTCCCAATTCTCCCTTTGTCTTTTCACACATTTGGTTCCCCAACCCTATACATCATTATGTGCTGCTGCTTCATTTTTCTTCCCTTGCACCCACCCCCACTAGCAAAAAATAAAAGGGGAGGAATGTTTTATGTTTATTTTTGGGGGGGTTATGTTGGTTCCCCCTAAACAGCTTTCCTGTTCCCTTCTTATTGAAAAATGAACCTTAAAAAATTAAAACAAACCTTAAAAAAATTAAAAGAGGCTACTTCTGCTTGGTTGCCTCCCACTTCTCCCCTTTGATAAAAAGGGAGAGATTGGTGGGATGGCGTTGGGGGGGGGGTACCTTCTGTGTCACAATAGGTGTAAATGGAGCAGGGAAGCCTTGTGTTCTTTTAAGTTGTGGCTGCTGTTGTTGAGGGACCTCCATTGCAGGGGGTTGGCCTAGATGCCCCTCAGAGGTCCTTTCCAAATCTGTGATTCTGTGATCATTCCACAGTCTATTCACAAACTCTGCTGATGCCTGCGCAGGAGATGCCCACAGGCGGGGCAGGGCAGCAGGAGGAAGGGGTTTCTGTTAACACTTACTCCTGAGTAAGCCTGTAGGGGATTGCAGTGCAAGGAGAGAGAGGGAGGGAGTGGAAGCACAGCTAGCACTCCAAGAAAGCAGGCTGGGACCCAGAGGAAGGCCGCACAACAGAGGAGACCACAGAAGAGAAGACATTACTTCTTAATTTTTTTAAATAACTTTACACACACACACACACACACACACACACACACTGTATGTATGTATTTAAAGTGTCCACGGATTCATTGGAAAAAATCTGGTAACCTTATTTTAGTTTCATTTGTGAAATTGTTGGAGGGTACATATTAAACACAGGTGGCGCTGTGGGTTAAACCACAAAGCCTCTTGGGTTTGCCAATGAGAAGGTCGGCGGTTCGAATCCCCGCGATGGGGTGAGCTCCCTTGCTCGGTCCCTGCTCCTGCCAACCTAGCAGTTCGAAAGCACATCAAAGTGCAAGTAGATAAATAGGTACCACTCCGGCGGGAAGGTAAATGGTGTTTCCGTGCGCTGCTCTGGTTCACCAGAAGCGGCTTAGTCATGCTGCTACATGACCCGGAAGCTGTACACTGGCTCCCTCGGGCAGTAAAGCGATGTGAGCGCTGCAACCCCAGAGTCGTCCGCGACTGGACCTAACAGTCAGGGGTCCCTTTACCTTTACCTTTACATATCAAACACCTTTCCCCCTCTTGCTCATTCTCCTAATACATAGTGCACATTCCAGGCAAAGCTAAGCAGTTTTAAGTAGAGATGGGCAAATCTGTCTATTTCAGTCTCTCTTTTTCCACATCAGTTTATGAAGTTTATTTTTAAGTCCTCATGAAAATAAAGCAGCATTTTAGTGTGAATTTCTCATACATAATAAACACATTTTAAATGCATTTTTACCTAATATACACATTTTTGCAAGCTGCTTTCCCTAATATATATGCAGCACTTTATGTACACTTTACCTTAATAAATTAATGTTTGCACACATTACTTGACTGGAAAACTGCACCGCAAAATTCAGAGAAGTGAAGGCTTTGAATGAATGCTGTGTTTTGGGTCACATATTGAACCAGGTAGTGTGAATTACCGGTAAGTAAATTTGCCTTTAATTGTGAACTAAACTGAACTTCTTCCCCTATCCATACTTCTCAGTCCCATTGATTTCTGTGGGAGTAAGTGAAACCCATGTGGAACTCTCATTGAGATCAGTAGAAAATAATGAAGCACAGCTGGGCCAGGCCTATATTTTGTAATCATTTATCCATTAACTAAGGATGAAAAACACAAGTTTTGGTTTTCCAAGGTCTACCCTGCTTTGTTTTCCCCATGATATTCCTTGTGCCACTGGAGCCCTGTTCACCACTGTGCATGCCATAATGCTCTTATTTTTCATTCCCAGACGGCAGGTGGGGGATTTGATGGAACTCTGGCCCTTTCACCCTCCAATACTCCCATTGGTTTTTCAGTTATTACATTTCTATCCATCATCTTCTTTCCAAGGCTGCTGCAGTGCGCAGCTCCTGCTGCATTTCAGATTCTGCCCCCCCCCCTTAAAGTGGCCTCCACATCCACTGAGATCAGATGACCCAATAAAACAATTTCCTTTTTTTTTTATAAGATTTTTATTATTTTCCAGTAAAACAAGAAAAAAACATAACATAGCATAAACACCAACATTAACACAATAAAAAAACACATTACATAAACACAATCAACAAAGAGAACAATTAAAACAAAACCAAAACCAATACATACCTAAACTGGAACACCAATCTATCTCTTACTACTTAACGAAATCTAGTTTCTGATCTTCTAAAGGGACCTCCCCCGCTTTCCCTCCTCTGCCTTCAATACTAATATACTTTGGTAATATCCATTTTTAGCATTACAATTCATTATCCAACCTTTTATACTATCATAAAAGCTTAACATCTTATAGTATCATAAAATAATTCTTAAATCAATCTTATACTTCTTTTCACTTAGGCTGCTGCTATTAGTCAGTTACATATCTCTTCACTAATTCAAAATTCCCAAAATCGTAACATCAAAGTCTTAAAACTTAACATCAAAATCCTAAAGTCTTAACACGCTATCTTCAGGGTACCATAAATCCGTCCTAATTCAATTTTTATCATTTTCACCCTATTCCCCTTCTTACCATTTTTCTGCTCTCTCCCATGCCCCCCCACCATTCATCTTTACATTCCCCTCTGTTGTCCTTGTTCAGTGTCATCTTATAGTTTATAAATCTCCTCCTTGGGAGCCTCAAGAAGCACCAAATCTCCTCTCCCAGCAACCCCATTTCGCAATTTTGATTTTCTTCCACTTGTGTCTTCAGAGATCTTCTCACCTTCATCTCTGGACTCCCACTCCAGAGACAGGATCTTGTAGCTCCAGTCAAAACATCAGCCCTGTGTCTCTCACTACGCCAGGGCCGTCCATTTACCTGGGGTTGCTGAATCAATTCGTCCCATTTCTCCAGCACCTCCCCCAGCTCCCTGGAGAAGTCTGCTTCCAAGTTATCAAAATTCTCCCAAATCTGGCTGGTTTCTCTTGCTCCATAATAACAAATTTCTTTGAAGTTACGCCTTATCCAGTCCATTTTCCGATTCACAAGCTCAAATTGCAGAAGGATTGTTCTTTGTTCCTGGGTAATACCCGGATCTAGAATCAGTTTAAAAGCGAAAGCAAGCATGGTTGGAGAAGACAAAGGGTGTCAGATGTCAGTAATTTTCCATCTTGCGTACTAGTTTTCCAGCGCCATTTTCCCTGAGACAGGGTGCCAAAAACAATTCCAAAAGCCACAGAAGAGATATTTCCAAAATCTTCAATCCCCTCACAGGGATTTAATCCATCTTCTCTGTCAAAGTACTTCGTAACAACATTGTATCTGCTGGTGCAGCTGCAGCCACTTGAAAGTTAATTACCTCCTCTGCACAACAAAGGAGAGGGACCTGGTCTCTTGATTTTGCTGCTCCTCTGGGGCACCTGCCACATTGGCTCTTTTGTTTAGCCTAATTAATGTCATTTGGAGAGATTATCTCAGAGCATGCCATCTTGCATCTATCTCCAATAGCAAAAAAGAAAGAAAGGGGGGGTGAGTGTGCAAATGAGCTGGGGATGCACACAGCATTGGGCTGGGCTTAGAGTTTCCTCTCCTTTTCTGCAGAGGACTTCCTAGGCCTAATAGCAGGGCTGGTGAGCCACAGGCCACAGGTCCATATGTAGCCTCAGACCAGCCTGTAGCAGAGTTGTGCTATGTTCCTGTGCCTCAATAGGGCAGAACTGCAGAATCTTCCTCCTTGACATGCTGCTTTTCCACATGTAAAGAGGTGTACTGTTTTGTTTTTAAAATGGGGCATCATTCAAATTTGCCGTATCAGATAACATATTTTGGTTTTCTTCCTCAGAGCCGGAAACATGCCAGCAAAGTTCGTCTCTACTATATGCTCCACCCACTAGATGGAGGCTGCCCTGCGAAGAAGCTGCGGTCAGAAAATGTGAGTTTTGTTGCTATATCTGTTATCAGTTACCCAACAGGACTATGAAACACCTCTTAAAATGGATCAGGTCCAATATGTGGTCAAGGTCGCCATCATCCTTTGGGGCCCAGAATGCACTATGCCCCGACTTGCGCTCCGCAAACGGAGCCCGGGCACGCAGCCCGCAGACTCCCGAATCCGCCGCCCGGCACCCCTTTGTGTGGCGGCCGGGTGACGGCTTCAGGAGTACCCTGTTTCTCCTAAAATAAGACATAGCCATAAAATAAGACATAGCAGGATTTCTATGCATTTGCGAAATATAAGCCGTTCCCCAAAAATAAGCCATACCCCGAAAATAAGCCATAGTGACGTGGTACCTCCCATTAAAACAGCCTGGAGAGGCGTGGCTATGCAGCATACTGATACGACACAGTTAAAATAAGACATCCCCTGAAAATAAGCCATACTGTGTTTTGTTGGGCGAAAAAAAATATAAGACAGTGTCTTATTTTAGGAGAAACACGGTACCCCGAAGGGAGCCCAGGCTCCGCAAGCCAGCCAACGGTGGAGCTCGGCATAGAGGCAAGGGGCGGGCCAGTGAGGATGGGGTGGCACCCCTTATCGCTGGCCCGCCCCTTGCCTCCATGCCGAGCTCCGACGCTGGAAGGGGGGGACTATTTTCAGCGCTGCCGGGGTGGAGCCACAGGGGTGGCCAGTGAGGGGGGGGGTGACACCCCTCCTGGCTGCCCGCCCCTGTGGCTCTACCTCGGCAGTGCCGAAAATAGCCTTAAAAAAAAAAATTAAGTCCAGGGGGCTGGGCCACCGCCCAAAGTGTCACCCTCAGCAGGGTGCTGCTGGCCCCCCCGCCCCCCTTGCTATGCCCCTGCAGGCATGGAATGCCCAGAGGGAGGAATCAGCTCTTTATTGTTAAAAGTAACCTTGTCAAAAATACACCTCTCAGCTACTCCCAAGTGTGCACCTGATGAAGCAGCTGCTACAGCAAAGGGGCCCCATCCCCAACCTTGATACATGTATCCCCCCCACCTGTGCTTTGCACAAGCTGGTGAAGACTTCACCTGTATGTAACCTGTTTCTGCTCCTCCCTCTTCAGTTCTCGCCTGGTCTTGGGAGACAGTGGGGGCAGGAGAGGTGGGGGCAGGAGGAAGACATGGGGGAGCCCTGACCTCCCCTTGCCTCCTGCTGCCCCTGCTCTTCACTCTCCAATCCTGCAGCTTCTCCTGCCTCTCACTCTCATCTCCTGGCTGCTACAGGTTCCTCCAGTTCACTGATCCCTTCTTCCAAGTTAGTCTCCAACCCCTTTTCTCTGGGTGCCCATTCATCAGTATCCAGCCAGTCCCTGACACTGCACCCTCCTTCCTGCAGAGATGGATCAGGGTCTTCTGAAAAGGGCAGCCATGGCTGAAGCCAATTCCCTGAGGACCTTCACAACTTTCTTTGTGTGGGAAAGGTTTGCTTCTCCTGCTTATCTGTGACACTTATCCAGGAGCATCAGACCATATTGGTGATATCATACTGTAGCCAAAATGATCACATAGCATAGAGATGTGCACAATGTTATCCCTGGTTGTCTGGGATCATCCCTATGGCTAATCCAAGAAGGATAAGGAAGCAGTGGTTGGAGAAGAAGAAGAAGAGTTTGGATTTGATATCCCGCTTTTCACTACCCGAAGGAGTCTCAAAGAGGCTCACATTCTCCTTTCCCTTCCTCCCCCACAACAAAAACTCTGTGAGGTGAGTGGGGCTGAGAGACTTCAGAGAAGTGTGACTAGCCCAAGGTCAGCCAGCAGCTGCATGTGGAGGAGCGGGGATGCGAACCTAGTTCACCAGATTACGAGTCTACTACTCTTAACCACTACACCACACTGGAAATGGCAATCAGGGGAGACAATGTCACCAAACAGGATTGGGGTGTGGGGGAGATGAAGTGAAAATTCACAGAGAGCAATTTCCAGGCAAGGTAGTTTTCTTAATCAGTGCAGAGTATTCATGCCTCAGGATTCCCCACCATGGTAGCTATAGATTTTTATGCTTTATGGAACTAGATTTCTTGTTTGCAGCTGTCCCTAACAATACAGAGAAATTAGAGCAGAAAGCTAACTTCTTCTGGCATAATGTGATCCTGATGCTGTTGTAAATCCTTGTTGATAGTTTTGCTGAGGACACAAAGGGTGCAGTAAATAAGCAGTGTGGTGTCACAAGTGAAGAAGGGGGCAGAGGCCATTATGTTCAAATGACTCTGACACCACTGCAGAGGGGCTAAGAGCTTGGGGGGGTGAGAACACCTCAATAATGCCCCCTCAGCTGCCAGGCTGAGTGTTTGTTATGATCAGGTGAGGAGACAGAGACAGGCATCTACTCCACCCACCTCCCAACAGAACATTAGAAGAGCTTGCTGGGTCAGACCAAGGGCCCACCTAGTCCAACATCCTGTTCTCACACCAGGGAAACCCATAAGCAGAACCCCCCCCCCCCATGGTGATTTCCAGCTCTGACCATGGAGACACAGCAGAGCCATTGAGGCCAGGAGCGTAGATGGATTTCCAGAAATTATTCCAGTCCTCTTTTAAAGTCACCCAGGTTGGTGGCCATCACTGCTTCCCGTGGGAGATGCTTGTGGGCTCCCCTTTGGGGCACCTGGCTGGCCTCTGTGAGAACAGGATGCCACACTGGGTGGGCCATTGGCCTGATTCAGCAGGTCTTCCTATGTTCTTATAGATTTATCTGTTTACACATACTTCACCTAATGTCTCAAGGGCAGACTACAAAGATATCACACATTTTAAAAGTCCAAGTTCAACTGAAATCATAAAACCAAACCACAAAGCAGCTAATGACAAAATGCACCGCACTGCAGAAGGAAGGAAGGAGCAGGGGCTGAGGACTCAATTCCATCCTGTTTTGATCTTGCTGGGATGAGCCATCAATGATAGTCATAGATTCATCCCAACTCATTCTGTCCCATTCCATCCCATTATACACATTTTGTGCACACATTTATGTAAAATCCACCCCCTTTATGGAAAAATCATGCTATTCCATGATTTCAAGTGCATTCACCAGTAAAATAGGCCTTTGTACTCTTTGTGCACTGAAAATCCACTGCAAACTCCCGAGAACTGGGAGTTGAGTTGCAATTCTCAAGCAAGTTTGGGAGTCTAAGATTGGGAGTCAGCCTGTTGCAAAAAGTGGAGGGGAAAAATCCTCCCCCACCCCTACTGAATAATAAGGCATCACCTAAAATACAGAAGAGGAATATGCAAAGAAATCACTCTTTGCTAGGGATAAGGTTGTTTTTAGGCATTCCCATGAGGCACTTGCCATAATCTTCAACATAACATCTGAACAAAGACAAAGAATGAGTTGACAGTAACAGAGGAGAAAAGAAACAGTCTGGATTTTGAAATAAAATGCATCTGATTTGTCAGGAGGTTTTTTTATTTTTAAATCACATCTCTCTGAAAGTAGGTTGAAGCGAAACAATGACACTGGTGCTCAGAACAAACACATCTCGAGCATGTCTGCGTGTGCGTGAGAGAGAGAGAGAGAGAGAGAGAGAGAGAGAGAGAGAGAATCCCAGAGCACAAACATCCTTTAAATCAGATTTTCAAACAAGACCTTCGTGGGTGGCTCTTTTGAGAGTCACAGTGGATGTCGATCCATTAATCCAGAGCATTTCTTATTGAACTTCAACTTTGAAATGACTTTGAAATCATTCCCTGGGGTCTTAGAGCAGAGTAGAGTTTGATGTAAAAAGAAGAAGAGGAAGGGAAGAAGAAGAAGAAATAAAAACAGGGCATGAAAAACAAGGCGCTCTGCTAATGAGCATTTACAGCCCCTGTAGTTTAGAACATCGTCTTTTTTCCTACTAGATTTTGATGAGCAGTAAACATGCTTTATGTGGGGAGAGTTCCTTTTCAGTCCCTTTCTCCCAGGTGAGAGACAAATTGACTGCATAATAAACCAGGTTTGCAACTCTCAGAAGCCCAAACTTCAGGTGGGCTTGAAGTGGAATTATTCAGGAATTAAAAAGGAAGCCTGTGTGTCAGAACCCCGGTTCGTCTGGTAACAGAATAGCAGCATCAGCTCCAGGTTATAAGAACTCACTGCCAAAGTGCCCTCAGATCTCCTCCCACCTGCAGCTAGTCCGCACCCTCCCACACTAGCATTGGAGAAGAAATTCTATTCAGTTTGCATTTAAAGGGGGAAGTAATTTATACTTTCCAAAACAAGATGTGAAGCAAAACACAAGCTATCCTTCAAAATTTGCACTCTTCAGATTTTGCAGTGCAGTTTTCCAGTCAAGCAAGGTGTGTTCTGTTACTGGCCACTGCAATCCCTGCTGTGCCGCACAGGGGATTCCAGGGGTCTTGGCCCACACCCAGGTGCTGTGCTCCTTTGGAGAATTGAAGACATGGCAGACTGTTGTAGCTTTAAGAACTATGGTTTATTCACCTATTTATACATTCATTCTGTATGGAGGGAGTCCAGATCTTACAGCATGGTCATTTCAAGAGGGGTTTGTTCCCCACAGCAGGGCAGCCCTGGAGTCCAAGGCATCTCTCCCAGCCAGCCTTCAGGCAGCCTGTCCAAGATGGATCCCAGACCTTGTTCTCCCCCACTTCTTCCCAGAACACCTTGCTAAAAAGACTCATTTCCTGTCACCTCTCTCACACACCACACCCCCCTGACAACCTCTTTCTGCCCAGGCCCAAGATTCCTCTCAGATAGGCCATTAACCTCTTTTGTCATGTAAACCCCTCTCTCCCAGGTGAGGCCCCAGCTCGGAAAGGAAGTAATCCCTGGATCCAGCAAGTGTTAAAATCTAATCAAGACTTCTAATAGCCAAGCTAGCTTCCTGGTGAGCTGATGGGGGATTAAGGGTCTTGGTGCAAGAGGCAAATGGGTGCCCCCCTAAGAGATAAAGCCAGTGTTTAGCATAGAGAGTTTTTGAGTGATGTGACCTAGATGTAAAGTAGCAATTGGAAAGAGAGCCAGAACAATGAGAGCAATGTTGGATTTCTGTTAGAATCCAAGGCTGTGGCTATAGGAGAAACAACACCTTTTTTGGGGTGTTGATGCTGTGTCACACACACACACACAAATACACACCCATCGCAGACTCAGGTTGTATATATGTGTAGATAAACCATATATCATAAAGGCAACCTAGTCTCCACAGTGCCTCATTCCCCAAAGGAAACATCCCTAGGGAAGCACCTGGAACCCCTGGAATCTCACATAGCTCAGAGTGCAACAATATATTGGCAAAATAACACACACAAATGCACTATAACAGGGGAAATTACCTTGCAAAAAATGAATATTATGTGTAGGGGAAATTGCAAATAAAGATGTGTATAGGAGGGAGAGAGTCAAACTAAAATGCTTATGAATTTTCACAAGGTAAACAAATCTCAAAATGGTATGGCAATGTGGTGAGATGAATTTAAGATTGGGGAAAAGGGAAATTTAGAGAAACTGCTCTCCACCCATTGTGGCCTTAGCAGGAGTAGCAAGGCTGCTGCAGGGGGCGTTGGGGTGGCACCAACACCACTGTCATCTTCTGCAGTGTGTCCTTCATGAGCATCAAATTGGTGCAGCCTTTCTCAGCCCTGCATCCCCAATGTTGTTGGACTACAACTCCCATCTCCCCAATGTATGCAGTTTTCTGAGGTTCTTGCAAAAAAAATGGTTGGAGGAAAAATGTTTCTCAAGTCAGTCTGAAAATTATCGTCCCTTTGCCTCCTCTAAACCAGTGTTTTTCAACCTTTTTGGGCAAAGGCACACTTGTTTCATGAAAAAAATCACGAGGCACACCACCATTAGAAAATGTTAAAAAATTAACTCTGTGCCTATATTGACTATATATAAAGTAATTCTCTTGAACAGGAATCAAATAAACACAAAGAAAGTATTTTATAATTACTTTATTATGAAATAGTAAGTAAACAGAAATATGAAAAATTATAAAATACTTTATTCAGTGCGCAACCAGGGCCTGTTTGGCTGAACACAAAGCTGATATTCTGGCTGGAATTTTTCCCACGGCACACCAGGCAACATCTCGCGGCACACTAGTGTGCCACGGAACAGTGGTTGAAAAACACTGCTCTAAACACAGCTCCCTTTCCTTAAATCACAGCAGGAGGACCCCAGCAGAATTGACCAGTGTGAGAAGAAAAGGAGGGGTCCTATTTCCATATTAATCTATTTTTTTAAAGTAGAAACATTTGCATTTAAATATGTGTTTCAATGTGTGTTTGATCACTAAATAATGGTGTGTACCGATGAGTTGCAGGTTTCCCTTTCCACAGCCCAGCCAGCCTCCTTTGGCCTCTCTCTGGCTTCCAGCTCTGGAGTGACACCAAGGTCTCTGCTGGCCTGGAGCTCCCCTTTCCACCCACCAAATGTGCAGGCAGGCAGAAGGGCTGGAATCCCTGCCGATTGGAATCAACAAACGTCTCCAAAGTGGGAAGCTCTCCCAAATGGGGTTTTCTGAGATCCTAAGCTGGCCCTGTCATGTCTACAGCTCCAAGATAGAGCAATCTTGTGCATTTCACTTGGGAGGAGATGCTCCCAAGTCTACCTCCGTGGGTGGTTTGGGCTGTATGGGCTATATCCAGTGGAGCACTAAGTTAAAGTTACTCAGCGGTATAATGGTTGTGCTGGTGAAATGTTTTGCACAAGTGGGACATAGTTGCTCAAAAGAATGCATAAGCAAGCTGCTGATAACTTCAGGGCACAATAGTTTGTGCAATCTGTTGCAAAAATTTGTTGCACAAAATTCGAATCCATCTGTCTGGCAGCACAAGAGCTCTGGTTGAGAAGCTTGGATACAACCCTGATTGCAGTGACATGTGGGGCACCCTGGCCATAGGAACATAGCAAGCTGCCTCATGCGGATTCAGACCATTGGTCCATCTAGCTCAGTGTTGTCTACTCAGGCTGGCAGCAGCTTTCCAGGGCTTCAGACTAGGGGCATTTGCAGCCCTGTCTGGAGAATGAGCCAGGGGGCCTTCTCCCCACTCTTCTGTGTGAAAAGGCTGTAGACCCACAAAGATGTCCATTTCAGACATGCTTTTATGGCAAAGAATGTGATATGAGTGTTGGCACTTAAACAGTAATGAAAACAAGAAGATAAAAAAATGTTTTCACACACGAAGGGACCTTTAGCAGCTCTTTTTAATAAATCCTCCTGGTACATCAATAGTAGGAAATATTTCTGTCAGGCAAGCTAATTAAACTCAGTAGCAACTTCACTACTAAAAATAGCTCTGAGGCTGCTGGACTCTCTGCACAGGCATTTTGTGCCATTAATGAAGGACTTGCTGCCACTTCCCATGAAACATCAGATCGGTTTGCGGTGGACACAGTAAACAAGTGCAGAGACACCCTGACTTTAGAGCTGCCTTGCCATGGACATGTTTTCTTGGGAGGAAGCCAGACTTATTTCTGCGTAAACATGCATGAGAGGACTAGGATGCATGTCTGACAGATACACCTTCAATAGTCAAAATACTCTGTATGATAAAATCAAGAATATGATAAAATCCAGTTTAAAACATTTTCTAACTTTCTAGTCCCTGGGTTTTCAAGGTGAAAAAAAAGACTTTATAATATAACTTTCCTGGTTATTGATAATATGCAGCTTGTTATATAGAATATTTATCAAATGTCAAAGGAGCATCACATATGTTGCTTCAGCAATCCATGCAACAGTCTTGCTTTTTATTTTCATTATTATTTATTTATGCATTTTCGATAGTTTGATACACCCACTTTACAGGTAGCAGCAGTCTTTCATTAGTTTAGGCCAGTGCCCCAGCTGCAGCTTCTTTTAGACCAGGGGCGGGGAACCATTTTTAACTGGGGAAAGTGAAGTTTCTCTTGGTAACATCTTAGGAAAGCAGTCTTTCCAACGGCCAACAGCTCCTTATCCCAGATGGTGTAGTTGCGTTCTGATTTACTGAGCTTTCTCGAGAAGAACGCACAGGGTCGCCAGTCTCCTTCTGCATCTTGTTGTAACAGTACTGCTCCTACCGCCCTGTCCGACGCATCTGTCTCAAGGCGTATGGGTCGCGCCGTGTCCAGGTGCAGCAACTGTTCCTCAGAAGCGAATACCCGGCGTAACTGCTCAAATGCCGCCTGAGCTTCTGTAGTCCACAGAAATTTCTTCTTAGTACTCAGCGTATCGGTTATCGGGCTAGTAAGCTGCGCAAAATTCCTGATGAATTTGCGGTAGAAATTGCTGAAACCAATGAAGCGTTGTACATCCTTTCTGGTTTTGGGCGTCTTCTAATCTAGCACCGCCTTTACCTTCTCCCCATCCATGGCCAGGCCCTTGTCAGACACACGGTACCCCAGAAAGTCAAGTTGCTTGACGTGGAATTGGCATTTCTCCAGCTTCGCATACAGGTGATGTTGCTGCAATTTCTTCAACACCTGCCTGACATGCTGCTCATGCTGCTTCTCATTGTCAGAATAAATCAAGATATTGTCCAAAAAACATACACAGTTCCGGTACAACAAGGGGCCCAGTACATGATGCATAAAGGCTTGAAAGGTGTGGGAGCCCGCTTGTAATCCAAATGGCATAACTCGGTATTCGTAGGTGCCCAACGGGGTAAACATGGCCGTTTTCCACTCGTCTCCTTCTCTGATCCTTATGAGGTTGTATGCCCCTCGCAAATCCAACTTCGTGAAAATCTTTCCCTTTCGCACTGCCGCCAACAAGTTGTCGATTCGTGGCATCAGGAAGGCTGTAGGTTTTGTTCGTGAGTTCAAAATCCTGAAATCAACCACCAGACGTTTCTGGGCAGTGCCTTTCTTGTCCACGAAAAATACCGGACTTCCTCCGACTGCCTGGGATTCTCTTATGAAACCCCTTTGCAGGTTCTTGTCTATGAACTCCTTCAACTCCTGCAGCTCCTGCTCCGACATGGAGTACAACTTGCCTGCTGGCAACTTCGCCCCCGGTAGGAGCTCAATCTGACAGTCATAAGGTCTATGGGGTGGTAGTCGGTCAGCCTCCTTCTCACTGAACACCTCCTTAAAGTCTTCATACTGCGGTGGAATTCCCCTGGAATCTTCCAACTGCACTGTGGCTATCCTCCCCTCCGTCTCCGGTGTTCCCACCTCCATCAGGCAATTCTCCGTACAATGCGAGGATCCGAAGGTGAGTGACCTCTGGTGCCAAGCAACGACCGAATCGTGGAGATCTAGCCAACTCATGCCCAGTATGATCGGTGCCCCTACAGGTGTGTGACATTGAAGGCAATCACTTCCTGATGCCGCGAGACGCTCATCCTCATGGGTGGTGTCTGATGCCTCACTTGGCCACCCAGCAGCTCTCTCCCATCGATCGTGGTCACCGTCAGGGGAAAGTCCAAAGGCAATAAATTTATCTGGTGAGCCTTGGCAAAGCTGTCGGACATGAAATTCGCGGAGCTGCCCGAATCTAGGAGCGCTTCTATGTCCAGGGGGTACCCGTTTGGCAATTCTAGCCGTACCATAAGCACAATTCCGGGTCTGGGAGGACGTGGAACCACTGCACTCTGCTGTTTTGGGGGGTTCACTTGCGTTCCGCCTGGTTGGTCTTCCCCTCTCTTGGTTCCAACCAGGCGTTGGCGTTTCCCTGTTCCTGTTCTCCCTCTCTGCCCTCCTGCACTGATGCCGCCGCCATTCCTTGCCACACGCGTTTCTGTGAGCAATTTTTGGCTATGTGACCTGGCCTGTCACATACAAAGCACTTGTGGGTTTCCTTCTCCCCCCTCCTCAGCAACTCCCTGCGGGGCGCTTCTTTGGGAACCCCCCGCGTTTCCAAGCGACCGATCTCCATCGGTTCTTCGGCCGGTAGGTTCTGCCTGTTGCTCTGGCCGGGCTGAGCACTGGGGAGAGACCTCCTGTAGGTATTGGGAGGTTGTCTGCTGTCAGCGTTGCGCCTTTCCCATGCCCTTTGTTCACATCGAACCCCCACCTGCAAGGCGGCTTTTATGTATTGATCGGTGTCTTTTGGGCGTGGCCCCCTGCTTATTTCATCCAAAACTTCGGGGTTCAATCCTTGCTGGAACAGCGCTTCCGTTTGTGGGGCTAAAATTTCCCACCCCAACTTATGGCACAACAGAGTGAATTTTGCCACATAGTCTCTCACAGTCCCCTCTCCTTGTCTGAGCCTCAGGATTTCCTGCTTGGTTATCTCGTTTTCAATATCACTGGTATAATGCGCAGCCATAGCATCCAGGAAGTCCTGGAGATTCCCCAGCGCGGGGTTATCACTTGCCAAAAGCGGCCTCACCCATTCTCTGGCTGGCCCCGACAGGTGGGAAATAATAAATGCCACCTTCTCAGCATCAGTCTGAAAATCCTTCCCACGTATTTTAAGGGCATAATCAATTTCTGTTCTGAACCCCATATATTCTCTGGGGTCTCCATAGAACTTACTCACTGATGCAATCTGTTGCCTCTGTGTCACAATTGAAGTCGCTCCCCCTCCGCTGAGTTTCCGCGCCTCATCCAATCTTGTCTCAAGATGTTCTAAATCTTCCTCCAGTTTCGCATTCCGAAGCTCAGACCGCTTATTTCTTTCCTCCAAGTCCCCGATCGTGGCTGCAGATTCCTCCCGAACCTTCAAAACAGCCTCCTTTGCCTGCTGCTGCCAGTTTGCCCTTTCGGCCTCTAGCCATTTCTCAAGCTCCGACATCCTGCAGCTTCCAAAAGCCTCACAAGCAACTCGGGAGAGTCTGGAAGTACTGTCACGGCTTCTCTTGCCTTTGATGTTGCTGTGAGTAACGGCCGGCTCAAGCGTTGAGCTTTAAAAGCTGTTTATTAGACATTGATAATTACAGAGTGATAAAGCATGACTGCACTCCTAGCTAACAGACTTTCCGGACTAGAGTCCTCGCGCCTTTTCCAGCAGAGGAAGCCTCTGGTCGCCCTGAAATGATGTCTGAACTTCCGTCTCCCCCTTTGTTCCCTCCCCTGTCTGCTACTGACAGCGTGAGTGCTTTCTCCTTCTTCCTGAGGCGTCTGCTGATGGGGGCTGGGGGATGAGGAAGTATCTGTAGTTATTATCGGCAATTGCTCTCGATATTTACGCTCCTCCCCCTGACTGGCTGAATCCCAACTTTCTCTCTCTGCCCTTTCATCTATGCTCTCCCCCCTCTCTTCCCGAGCAATGCTTTGCTCCCTGACAGGGCCAAAACTAGATATAATACTAGATGGAGGCATGATTTTCATCTGGATACAGTCCTTGGGGAAAGAGGGTTT
This sequence comes from Lacerta agilis, assembly GCF_009819535.1. Taxonomy (NCBI): domain Eukaryota; kingdom Metazoa; phylum Chordata; class Lepidosauria; order Squamata; family Lacertidae; genus Lacerta; species Lacerta agilis. The sequence continues at coordinate 205,764 of NC_046319.1, read as the reverse complement.
AATGTTTGAGAGCAATGTTTGAATTCTGGGGCTATAAAGTGAAGGTCTCTGCAGATTGTGGTGGGTTAGCTCTTCATAGTTCCCATTCAGTTCTGTGGGAGAATATAAAATGGGGCCACAATCTGGAGGCTGTAACTAATGTTTTTCATTAGCACTTTCACTAATGGAGGGGTGAGTTTCAGTGTTGCACAACAGAGGAATCCAGTGCAACAGTTGCATTAGCAGCAACTCATAACGCAACAGATTGTGCAATCCATTCTGCAGCAAAGTTACCAGCAAGCTTCTTATGAATTATTTTGGGAAGCCAACTTCTGCTGGCACAAAACATTTCTCCAGATGAACAAGTATACTGCTGACTGACTGTAATGTAGAGCTGCATTAGACGTGACCCCTGGGACTTGAGATGGAACAACATCAAGCCTTCACACCAGTCAGTCAGTCAGTCAGTCAGTCTTTCAACCATAGGTAAAAGCAGAAAACAAACATTGCAATAACAATTGGGAGGGGAAGTGACAATAGCAATACAATCTATCTTATTCATCACAGTAGGAGAAAGTAGGAAATTGGCTCAAGCTTTAAAAGCAAATCTTGCCACTGCTACAGGGGTCTGAAAATGGCAGAAAGTCGGTGCTCTGCAACTCAGACCAGCCACAGGCAGCATTCCCCTCAAGAGAAGTATCCTTTGCATCAAATACTGGTCACAGCAACAGGAAGGAAGAAACAGATTTGTCACCTCCAGGGGTGTCCACAAATATATTATTTTATTTAAAAGCATTTCTAAACTATTTTTTAAAAAATTGAAACCTCAAAGCAATTCACAACATAAAAGCAATAACCAATATATTTAAAACAAAAGCCAGGAAAACAGTAGTGCAAAAGTATATGAAAACAAAAACTGCGAATTCAGACAAATGAAGACAGGGTCCAATCTTGTGGGTCAGGGAAAGCCTGAGTAAAACAATACTAAGGCATCTGAAGCAAGCAACGATTCACATAAGGCAGAGGGAAGGGTGTTCTGTGATACAGCGGCAATCATGGAAAATGCCCATTCTCAGGTCCCTGCCCCATTATATTCTTTGGGGTGCGATACCATAAGTTGAATTTCCCCAGGTGGTCTAAGTGATCTTTCAGGTTTATACAGGGGCTGGCAGTCTTTCAGGTCCGTTGCCCTTTCATGGTATACCAAGGCTGGGGCACCCTGAGGGCGGCTCCCATGTAGGGATACTGAACCTCACACCATCTGTCCTAGTGATGTTGAGCATTCCACTAGATAGTCAGTGATATAATACAAGCAGACACTGTACTGAAGCAACCTAGTGTATCCTCCATCCTAACCAGGGTGAAGGGGACTGTAGCTCAGTGGTGCAGCATCTGCTTTGCATGCAGAAGGACTCATGTTCAATCCCTGACATCTCCAGGTAGGGCTGAGAGAGACTCCTGGTCAGATATCCTAGAAACCCACTGCCAGTCGGTGGAGACAACACTGGTCTGGATGAACCAGGGGTCTGACTCAGTATAAGGCAGCTTCCTGTAGATATATCCAGTAGGTACCTGTTTGGCTCTCCAGTCAGTCAAGCTAGCTATTCCACTCTCCCCCCCTCTCTTTCTTCAGTTAGCATTCCATGACATCCTCAATCCTCCCTAGGCTGGGGGTTGCAGGTGGAGATTTTTCCCCTTGACCTCGGGCGTCACGAGGGGGGGCAGTGAGGGCAGTCTGCCCCAGGTTCCAGGAGAGGGGGGTGACACTTGGGCCAGCCCTGCCCCGCTGGCGGACATAAGCAAGCAGCAGAGCAAAGCCCCGCGGCCCATCCAGGGTCCGCCCACCAGTGCCGCTATGGGTTCCAGGGGAGGGGGGTGACACTTGGGCCAGCCCCGCCCTGCTGGCGGGACCCGAGCAAGCTGCGGAGCGAAGCCGCTCCACCCCACGGCCCGTCCGGGGTCCACCCGCCGGCGCCACTATGGGGCTGCCCCACGTGATCGGGACAGGGAAGCCCCGGGAGCCTGCGCTCGCTCGGCAGGTTGCCGCTGGAGCAGCAGCGCTGGCGGGATGGACTGCGTAGTCCATCTCAGCCAGCACTGCTGCTCCAGCAGCGACCAAGCGCCAGCTCCTGGGGCTTCCCCGTCTGTGCTGCTTAGCAGCACGGACGGGGAAACCCCAGGAGCCGTTGCTCGCTCGGCGGGTCACCACTGGAACAGCAGCGCCGCCGGGATGGACTGCGCATGCCCGGATTTCTGCGCATGCGCAGTCTGTCATGAGGCATGTGTCGTGAAGTCCGTCAGGTCGCCCCTGTCTGTCGTGAGACATGCATCGTGAAGTCATGACGCATGCGTCAGGTCGCCCCGCCCCCAGGGGGTGCCTCGGCGCAGCAACGCTGCCCCGGGCACCCGAGAGGCTTCCTCCGCCTCTGCCCTTGACTTTTTCAATGTTCTCTCCCTCTTGCTTCCACTTCTGGCTTTAGTCCTGTCAACACTCACCACCTGTGTTTGTTGTTAGTAGGAACGATCAGCTGACTCTTGGCTATGTCTGTTCATCAGCTGTGACATGATTGATCCCTGTGGCTCATAGCTATTGGCTCAGCAATCTGTTGCCAGCCCTATTATGTCCTCATAAAGGTACTACAAGAAAATTGTTGTGAGGCTAATAAAAACATACCAGATGTGCACTTGAAATTCACAGCCTCTGTAGGGCACAGCCTCAGTGATAACTTAAGGCAGCCCTTAAGTTATCACATAAGAAGCAGGGAGATTATTGCTGGAATTTCACAGCTGATGTGTGAACACTTCTGAAAATGCATAAGTGCAGAGAGTCTATCTGATGAGCACCAAAGATTTTTTTTTTTAAGTGTTGCCTATGTAGCTCTGGAGAGAGGAGGGAGTGATTTATTTTATAGCTGATACATCAGAGGAAGTAACACAGTAGGGGTGGAAGAGTAATTTAGGTTAAAGAAGCTTGAGTGTATGAGAACTAATGATTATAAATGGAACGTTAATTAATTTGGCTTGGAAATTAGGGAGGGAAGGTTTTCATACAGTCACAGGAATCAAAAAGGAAATTTCTTACTAGAGTCGGATAGATTTATGGAAATTGTTGTTTTTGCTCTAACTGCTGGGACTGTAAGTGTCCCCCAACCAAAGATCCCTCCTGGCATGACCTTTGCAGAATGTCTGCTGCTTCTGTGCAGCTCCTTCCTACACTACAGAAGCAATGTCAGGAGACCCAACTTTGGGAGAGGATGAGAGTACCCTGGGCAGCAAGGCAGGGTGAGAAAACTGCCTTAGGTGGCAGGTGCTGGGCAAGGGGGCAAGGGGAGAGCATCCCCCTCTACTGCCTACACAGCCTAAATAATTTGGCTCTTATATGTAGAGCCACCATATCACCTTTTCCTTCAGGGAGCAAAATGACTTGGACCAGTCCTTTTTTTTTTTTTTTAAATTTTTAACTTTATTGCATCATATGACATAGCTTTACATTACAATGTTCATACACCAATACAAATATAACAAATACATTCTGTTTATATATAAAGGAAAAGTCTTTGTACATCTCAAATAAATTAGCCTCTATCATTTTGATTACTGTTCTCGATGTTTATCAATTAAACTCAGTCATCCTTTTATTTATCTCCATCAAACCCAGCGTATTATGTTATTTACAAACCCATATGTAAGGCTAAGTGTAAAAAAAAAAAAAAAAAAAAGGAAAAGGAGGGGAAAAAAAAAAAAACCACACGCACACCAATAACCAAAAAGAAAAGAATAGATTAAAAAATGAAGAAAAGTATATATATATATAAATAAATAAATAAATAAATAAATAAATAAATAAAGAAAAAAGAAAGAAGGGGCAAATAACTATGCTGTGAACTCCTCAACCATAGGTTGTCAAACTCACTTGTTACTGAAGCTGCCATGCTGCAAATATAACTTTATTCCAGCCTGTTTTGGTAGTTCACCTTTTAGTGGAATAGGATTGGTCTTTTTATTCTTGCTGACGGGTGAATACTTTGATTATTCTTATGGTATATTCTATGTTATGAATTTTAAAGTTTGTAAAGTTTTTCAGTACTTGAATATTTTGTAAGTTGCTTCTTTGAGGTATTTTGTAAAAAATGATGAAAAATATTAATATTAATATTACTAACAATAGCAATAGCAACAACTTGAGCAGAGACCCTAAGAGATATTCCTTTTTTAAAAAAATAAGAATTTACAGTGGTACCCCGCTAGACGAATGCTTCGCTAGACGAAAAACTCGCTAGACGAAAGCATTCGTCTAGCGGGAGGCTGCCCCGCTAGACGAAAAAGTCTATGGGGCTGCCTCGCAAGACGAAAAAATTTCGTCTTTTTTTTTTTCGTTTTGCGGAGCGCGGCTCCCATTGCCGCTCCGCAAGACGAAAACCCCGCTAGACGTAAATTTTCGCGGGACGAATTATTTTCGTCTAGCGGGGCACCACTGTATTCGGATTTTCAAACAGAAAAGAAAGAAAAAGAAAAAACAAGAAAGAAAGAAAGAAAAATAAACATATAATATAAACTATACAGAAGAACATCTTAAAACAAACAACGACTCAACAATACATATAATTAAACATTTTCAAATCCTTATTTTCATATTCATCTTAGGTGGACTTCCCCAAAGCCCCCCCTTTCTGATTTTCATTATAAAACGACATTGGCAATTTCTATTTCATTTTTTTTCCATCTTAAAAATAAAAGAATTACTCACCCCCTATATTCTATCAATCTAAATTATTTTCCAACCCATTTTCATACAGAAGATAGTATTTTAATTTTTACTCCAATAATTCTAAGTACTATCACTAATCTAACAATACCTTCCCTACTACCTCCTTTTCCCTTCTAAGGCTATTCATATATCTTATTATTTATAAAAACACATTTAAATCATCAATCTAGAAATTATTCCGAGTTCACTATCTCCTTCTCTGGTACACAAATCGCTCAATCTGGTCTATAAAACAATCCTTTTTCAACACCAATTATCTTATTTTCCTTTAAATAATCTTTCCTCACCCCACACCTTTCCTGACCATTCTAACCATTCCCTTTCTTCTTCCCATCCCTCGCTGATCTCCCCCCAAAAATCCTCTCTTTCCAGCTCCTGTGTCTTCTTTTGTTGTTTTTAGCATGTCAAATTCTGCATTTGGCATTCGTATTTGTGAATTCTTCTTCTCAAGGTTGTATCTCTTTTCTTCTTTTTGGGCTACTGGTCTGTCATGACCATAAAGTTTTTTCTCTTTGTACCCTATTACTTGTTGTATTTTTTCTTGTTGTATTTCTTGAACTCTTGGTCTCTCACTCCAAGAGCTCTCTAATCTTTCTTTTTTCTGGACTCCAAGCCTCTCACACTTAAAAAGTCCTTCTTGCTTTGCTGTTTCTTCTTCATCCTCATAGCCCTCTTCTCCTTTAATAATTTTACACAGTTTTACAACCTTTTCATCAAGTAAATTCATAGTCTTTCGCGTGTTGTTTGTAAGAGCAGTTCTGATTTGGGCAAACTTTGCTGTCATCATCTGCTGAAGAGCTCCGCACTTTGTTAACACCATCTGCTGGAAAGCTGTCATTGTTGTGTCTCCCATCCTCTCGGCTTCAAGGACACCGCAGGGTTTGAAAAACAGGAAATGGTGGAGTCTTCAGTAACTTTCCAAATGTTCATTGCATTCCAACCAAATCATCCTTAAGCCTCACCTTCCGATCAGGCGATCTATTCCCAGATTCAGGAGTAGCTTTATTCAGTCTAATAATCCAACAAATACAGGGAATTTCAACACAAAAATTCCACTCCCCCCCTCCCCTGTTCCGGGGGGGATTCACTGTTACTGCTTAGAAGTTTTGAAGTTTTAAAAAGCAGTTGTTTATGGATTCGGGATACTTTCTTTGCCCTCTTTCATCAGCAGTTAGGGACTGACTTCCTTTTTTAGCCCCTTTACCTTGTAGCCAATTTCAACAAATCAGTTCAGATTAATACTCACTTTGAGAGCGATGGCTTTTTCAGAATCTTTGGAAGAATCAAGCGCTCAAGCCTCACAGTCCTGCAGCTTCATGCCTCAAAGGAAGCTCTGTTAACGATGCACCGTGGCTCCCCCCTCTCTCCTGAAGCTCAAAACTTGAGCTTGCCGGGGAGGGTAGAGCCCGCTTCTGGTGTCCGCCGGTACCCACGTCCCCAAAACGCTCAATTTGGGGCTTCTACAGGGGGTCGCTGCACTGTAGCGTTTCCCCCTCGCCTTTGAAGCATTGAGTCCCCTTCAACCGAAGGGAGCTCCGTCCATGATGGCCAGCGCTCGACCGGAAGTCTGAGACCCTAAGAGATATTCCACCCATTGTGCAGAATGTGGCAGTAAAAGTGAGGTATTTTTACATTTCAAAAATCCTAGCATTTCTGCATAGTTTTTGGTGGAAGATGAACTGCTTTGGAATAGAAACAGTGCTGCATGCAGTGATACAGAAGATAAACCAGTGCTTTCGTCAACCCTAATGGCACCTCAGAGTCACCACCTGTCTTGTGCTGGGGGTGTCTATCCATTTCCCTCTGTAGTATTTACAGTTTTACAGTTCAGGCTTTCCCCCCACAAATTTTTATTAGTTTTCAAACTATTTAACAAATCCAATTCAATTTCAGTAGAATATTCCCTTAAAATTTTGACTTCCCACCCTTCTATGATGTTTCTATTCAAATCATTCATCTATTCCCATAAATATAATATGTAGCTAAAACATATATCTTACATTACATTGATTTATCATTCTCATTCCTTTTATATTTCAAGTCCTGCCAGCAATTTCATTTGACTAATGTTTTCCTTAGTTAATCCAAAAGGTTCTCCATTCTTCTACAAGTTTTTCTTCTTTTTGGTCTCTTATTTTTGCCGTCAATTTTGCCATTTCCACATAGTCCAATAATTTCAAATCCCACTCCTCTTTTGTTGGAACTTCTTCTTTCCATTTCTGTGCCTACAGAGTTCTGGCTGCGGTGGTGGCATACATAAACAATTTATGCAACTTTTTGGGACCTCTGTCACTATTATTCCCAGTGCTTTTATTTCTTAAAAAATGTTTGGGGGTTCTCTCATTTTGACTCAAGGAAATCACCATTTCATAGTTCAAATCGGGAAAAATAAATACAGTAAATGGGGAAAAACCCACTGCCTTTAGCTCAGCATCCCACCCCAAAAAATGAAAGCGGGAGACTGTGGTTCAGAAGAAGCCATCTTCATCCAAACAGCAGCAGCAGCTGTAGCTGTAGTAGCGCCAAGCTGTGCCAGGGACTCCATGTCCATGAGAGTCAGGGGGGGAGAGGGGAGAGACAGCAGGTCGCCCTCTTAAGTTGCGCACAGGCACCCCCCACACATCCCTTGAGTCCTCTCACAGAGCCTCTGCTCAACATCTCCCAGCCTCCAGACTGCTTCCATTTAGCCTTAGGGGTGCATGCACCTAGGGAAAAGGGGGGGGCGAGAGAGCGGACACCGCTGGCAGTGTTCCCTCAGTCACTCTGCTCGGTGCCAATGTGCCCCCGCCCCCTCTCCCAAAGGCCAGCCAGAATCCAAAACTAAATACGATGCACTAAGGAAAAAGAGGAACCCACTCACAAAGAGGATGCCTTGCACTCTTTCTGTAGGGCGTGTAAACTACCCAAATTCCCACTACTGCTGCTCCTCCAAATGTTTAGGGGTACACATACCCCCGTGTCCCCCCAGAAAAAAGCACTGATTATTCCCAAAATAAATACTTCAGGCTTTTTCCTAATGTCTATTTTAAACATTTCTTCAATTTATTATGTATCATTTCCCAAAAGCATGTCACTTTTTTACAAGTCCACCACATATGAAAAAATGTCCCTTCAGACTGATTGCATTTCCAGCATTTGCTTAAAACAATCTTACACATCTTGGCCAGTTTATTAGGTGTTAAGGACCCACCTGTATATCATTTTCAAATTATTTTCCTTATACATTAAAATACTGCCTTAAACAGGCAGTATATTTCATATCTACTTTCCACAACTTTTCCCATTCTACCATATCAATATTATGTCCCAGATCTTTAGGCCAATGTATAACTGCAGACTTAACCAGTTCATATTTCGTTTCTCATTCTTATAACATTTTATACATTTTCAGAATCAGTTTTTCTTTGCCTTCTAGCACTCTTAATTCAAATTCAGATGTTTGGTCTATTAAACCATGTGTCCTGTCTTTCTTAAATAATTCATTTACTTGGTGGTATTAAAGCCATCCCGTCACTAATTCCTGAATTTCTTCCTGTGTTTTCAATTCACAACCACCTCCAGAAAACCTCTCTCTCTATATACCCCATTCTGCTTCCATATTCAATTTCTTTTGAGCACATGCCTTTGTTGGAAATAACCACAATGGTGTTTTCCTTCAAGAAATTTTTTTATATTGGATCCACACACTATACAAACTTCTTATAATATGCTTAAAAAAATTCTCTGTGGACCTTGACTTTCTCCTACCATAAATATGCATACTACCCATAACCTTCTACATCAAGTAACCTCGTGTTTTTCAATACCATCCATTCCCTCATCCAACTCAAACAGGCTGCTTCAGAGTATAATTTTAGGTCTGCCAGTGAAAATCCTCCTTTTTCACTTCTGCTCAGGAAGCGGGAGGGTGATGGCGGATATTAACATCGCTCCAGTTCTCATGGGGTAATTAGAGGCTGAGATGGGAGTAAATCAGCCTCCTGAAATCTTCCCAGGGGTTATGGGAAGAGCTGCATCGCCCGCAGTGTCCGTTAACCCTGCTCTGAACTCCGAGGAAGGAGGAGCAGGGGGGCTTTTGGGCGCAAAGCCCCCGAGAGAATCTTGGCACTCCCTGAAGCTACCCCATCTACTCTCGAGTTCCACTATTTAAATGAATAATTTGATAATAAGTTTTGGACACGCTTCAAGCAAGAAGGAGAAGAAGTACTTTGCTAAATAATCCAGCCACTGAAAGGACAAGAAAGATCAAGAGAAAGAAGATTATAACATCTTATCAGTATGTGGGAACGGAACGAAAAGGGGGGGGGGTGGAGCCCTACTCTCTGTTATTGAACTTTGCCATATTACATTATATCTATGGGGAACCCCCCCACCCAAAAAAAGAGACGTTTTCACTATTTATAGCAAGTGAGATTTCAAAACTGGAAAGTGCGACATTTGCAGAAGTAATACAGCCTCCAAAATATAAACTGTGTGGAAACAAATATAAGATAAAAAAGCACCATCTATACAAAAAAGATCCGGTATTTTTCGAAGCCATCTGGAAGAAGATAAAAGGTGCTTTAACCTGGAAATTGGCAAAGCACCCCCTGATTGCTGGTTGTTTTCGTTTTTCTACAAGAGACTTGGTCGATTGCCTGGAATGTCTGATATGATTTATGACGCAGTTGTAATTAGGAGTCGACTTGATGCAGAAACCGGACTGTGTATCAGAGCCGGGGGGGGCAATATATATAACTTTTAATATACCGAACTTAAAATACAACAGGCAACTCCCCTGAAAAGGCTTGGATCCAGCTGGTATGAAAGGGAAATGAGCAGAACGCACTGTATGGAATTTATCAGGGTTGAGTGAAATGGCAGCTGCTGAGTTAGGACCTTTGGATTCGACTAGAAAAACACCATGTCAGGGGGAAACGTAATATATGGGAAATTATGGACATAAAATCCACACAGATACGATTTTTTTCGGCTGTTTTATCTCACTTGGGAAACAATTCAGTGGTGTGAAGGAAAGAGGAATGAAATACTGTTGGACAGAATGACAGACAACATCAGAGGGGAGATGGGAGACATCGAAGGGCTGTGGAAGGCAATGGAAATAAGAGGCGGGCTAAAATTCCTGAAAGCTTGAAGCGTGGGAAGTATTAAAATTAACAATTCAGCAGTTTATTTGGATCTATTTGGATTATATGGATTATTTGATATTTATATGTAAAATTGAAATATTTGATGTGATTGGTATAATTGGAAAATCTAATAAAAATGATTTGGCAAAACAAACAAAGAAAGAAAATCCTCCTTTTTCTTTAGCATACATTAAAGTTTTAAATTTATCCCTGGGGGTTTTCCCCCTGCAAGATAAATTTAGATAGTTCTTTTTGCCATTGTTTGAAGCAGTTCATATTACTTATTACTGGTGTTGTCTGGAATAGGAAAGACATCTTAGGGAGCACATTCACTTTTATAGCTGATATTATTCCCAACAATGAAAACTTTCTCATCTTAGCAAATCTAATTTCATGCTGTTCCACACCTTTGCATAATTATTTTGACATAACACTGCATTTTTATTTGTTATATAACCTAAATATTTCACCTTTTTCTCCACCTTTACCCCAAATTCTCTTGCAGAACTTTTCTCATATGCTGATCCATATTTTTCACCAACATTTTAGTTTTATCCTTATTAGTATAAAAACCAGCTAAATCACCAAATTGCTTTATCATTTCAAATAGCTTTATCACATTAACCAAAGGGTTTACCACAAAAGAACTACATCATCTGCAAATGCCCTTAGTTTATAGGTTTGTAGTCCAATTTGGACACATCACAGCATTTCACTTTCTCTTACGTTCCTACAGTTCAGGCTTACCATTTCACAAATCTTGATAGGGCTTGGTGAATATTCATGACATACTGATCAAGCTTCCTTGCCGCATTTGTCATCCAGAACACTGAGCTTCAAGGCGATGGAAGCCCAGCATGGGTGTGTATTTTTGGCTGGAAGGCTGCTAATTTTTGTGATCTTTTTTTAAACAAACTCATCTCCTAGAGAGTTTTAATTTTTCATGTGGCTGGAAGCATCTTCTAATTTATGGCGGGTTCTGTTTGCAGGGGGTGGGTGGTCTAACTGTCATGGTTGTTACTGATGGAAGCTGTGCTTGTGTTTATGGAATGAGAGAAAGATGGCAGAATAACTAAATAAGAGGTGCCCAACATAAAGCACCTCAATATGGCATGCAGCTCACCTCTCACACTCAAAACGTTGTTTTCAGGGCCAATAATGGTAGACTGGATCCACGGTCTTTCAAAGGCACTCCAGAAACCTCAAGTGATCCAATATATGGAGTCCAGATGTCATGGACTGGTTGGATGGAGGGGAATGGGGGGAGGAACCAGCTGGGGAACCACCAAGGGAAGAAGGCTTAGCGAGCAGTGGTGGGACAATGATGAGTGGTCAGAGGGAGAAGACTGGGAAGAGGAGGTGTCGCTGAAGAGGTAATAGGGCTTAGAGAGCTGGGAGAGTGTGTGGCAGGGAGAAGTCCAGAATCAGAGGCAGCAGCTGAAGCAGGGGAAGGAGAGGAGGGAGGCCAAGAGGCACAGAGGAGTCAGGGCTGGAGAAGGTATCTCCTCCTGCTGCTGCAACAAGCTCCCCTCTCTGCTGGTCTCCCAGAACCAGAAGAGGCATGAAGCAGAAGGAGCAAAGACAGGTGCCACACAGGAACAGTCTTCGATTGCTTGGGGGGAAACCTGAAGAGGAGGAGACAATGACAGCTGTGGGGAGGTGAGGACCTTTCATCTTGGTAACTGATCCATGTGGCAAGACTTAGTGGGAATGAGTTCCTGTGCTCTTTGGGCCTGACACTCTGCCAAGTCTGTGCAGATCCTGTTCTTGTTAATAAAGGGTTAACTCCAATGTGCACAGTGCAATTTACTGCTGGCTTACTCCTGTCAACAGACTATTATCTAGGCCTAAAGATTGGCACAGTCTTTTCTGACCTTATGCCATCTCCATTGGTCATCTGTTTAAGCTCAATTTAAAGCACTGAATCGGAGCTGTTAACCCTTTTTGGGTCTGAGGGTCACTTTCACCCCGGCAAACCTTCTGGGGAGCCCACATGCCAATGGAGGGTGTGGTAGTAGTAGTTGTTGCTATTGTTACTATTACTGTTACTATTTAAGCATATTAGTTACTTGTTACTTATAAGTCTCTAAGTGACTTTCATTGGAAAACATAAAAATATTATACCACAGAAAAGAAGAGAAATTCATATAAACATTAACACTCAATACAAAATATGAAAACATGATGATACCCCACCCAGGAGCAGTAGAAAATTTTGGCACCACCCTAGCCATGAAATAAAGTGCTGCTCCCACCAGCAGACACAAACAAAAATTCAACCAAAGACCTGCAGCCCTCCCTAGCCCAGAATAAAAAACCACATCAACATGGCCATTTTGTTTGTATGGCAATCCATGCCAGCAGTGTCATTTTGGTTGGTTTCCCTTAAAAACTCAACAACTTTTCTATCTCGATTTTCACTGTTTGAAATATCGCAACCCTAATCTGGCAGCTTGGCTGTCCTTGCTGAGAGAGCAACCAAAATGCAGAGCAAGGAGAGATGGCAAAGGTTTACCTACTCTGCTGTTGTCCTGGCTTCTGCTTCTCCCATGTAGCTGCTGTGTATAAATAGCTGTTTGTGGACAAAGGAACTGGGAGGACTAATTTATTAAATTCCTCCGGGGGAACAGAAATTTCTTTTCCCCCGCCCCAAGGTTTGTTTTGGGCTTTTTGGTGGGATGCCCCCCCCAGGGCAAAGGGCAGAAGCTGTCATGCCACCATTTTGCATCCTTCACAATGCTCTGGATGTTGTGTGTCACTGTGGGGTGCTGTTGCTTCTTGGGGCCGGAAACAGCATCCACTATGATTAGATGGTAGACTATATTCAGCAGTAATTCTGCAACATTGTCTTCTCTTTCTGGGGTGGCGGGCACAGTGAGAAAAATAAAAACATCTCAGGCACACACCCCTTGAAAAATCTTAGCACAATGTGTTTGATACAAGCTTGCAGCATCAATGTTACTCACAATGGGGGATGCTTTTGGGTGTGTGTGTGTAAGAGGCAGCTCACAGGAAATGAGTCCACTGTCAAAGCTGTCCATCTATTCCAGCTTAACCCTGTTTTCTGCTACCTGTCCCTGTATACACTTGTGCGTCTTGTAAGCATTGTCTCCTCTCCTGAGCTTCTTGAAATCAAACGTTTTGGCAGGACAAGGATGCTTCTATTGTAAGATGCCCAGAGTGGCTGGAAAAACTCAGCCAGATGGGTGGGGTATAAATAATAAAATTGTTGTTGCGTATCGAGGACCTCAATCCACCCCCCATTGACTTGACACAGGAGACAGATTTTTGGTTTGGGTTTTTGGCAAATAATTTAGGGCCACAACTTTATTTAAATACAAATTCGGTGAGTGGTTGCGTAGGCATTGGTTCAGACTACTGTCACACTGGGACAGAGGCTGGCCTAGAACCAGCGATTGGGAGAATGCGACTGAGGAGAGTTAAGGACCGGGGGGAAGCAACGCGTCCCTCTTCCTCAATGGTCCCGGGGACTCGGCTTATGGCCCTAACCCCTACCGGGGGCTTCGGACAAAGCATAAGAGTCGCCGGATTCCTTTAACGGAATTCCCAGCATCAACCTGATTCTGGATGGGCAGCGCCCAATCCAGCAATCCACACAGGAACCAATGCCTAACCGCCAACCTTACAAGTTGTGACAAGTTGCTACTGCAGTAGGCAAAACCAAAAGGCACAGCCAATCGGCCAGATGGACAAATTCCTACTGGGCCCCTGCTACAAAGCAGACGACCCCATGACAGGCAGAGCAAAGTCAAAGCAGAGGCCTAAGAAAAAAGGGGGGGCGGGACGGGTGATCAGCAGCCGAAGCCAAGAGAAAGGAACACCCTACGTGCGGAGGCTTAAATAGGACGCTAAGCTGTCCATCACAAGTTGCAACATTAACTTTTGCCCAGCAACTCCTAACTGACCATTAGCTACTAAGGCCGGCTACCGGCCCCACCCCCACAGGAAGGGAATGTGTCTTGCCAGGTCCCGATCGCAACACGTGCTCTTACTCATGGTAGAACCCGATTTGTGGTGGTGGTGGTGGTGGTGACAATAGTGCTCTTGTATGTAAATTGTGGTGGGGAACTTTTTTTGTCCCAAGGGCCCCTCAGCCAACACTGATTTAGATGCAGGCAGATGGATATGGAAACCGATGGCCCATGAAGGCCTGTTATGAGAACCCTCAGCTGCTGAAGTGGCTTGCAGAGAGTTCCTCTTCTGTTTCCAATGGAAGTTTGGGTGTGATCCAGCTTGCAGAAATGGGTCTGCATGGAGCTTAAGCAGAGTAAGGGACCTCCAGATTTCCAGGCTAACCCTGTACAGTACCGTTAACTTGTATGCTAACCTCTCTCTGTCCTTTGAAATTTTGACTGATAATGTGTTAGGTTATATCCTTTTTACAACTGCCTACAACTCTTGGATGTATTTTCTGAAGCTGGGCAAGCATAGCTTCTTTGTTCCTCCAACTAGTTAGCTATCTAGGACTATAGAACTATTTCTCATCAAGAATGCACTTCCCTTAATAAACACAAACATTCTTATTTGGAGCCAGGCCAAGGCTAGTCTTCTTACCTTCCTAGCTAGGCAATCTCACTCACAAGGCTGTGTTTATAGGACCAACAGTTCCCATGTTGGCAGGAATGCAACATGTAATTGTTCTTTATATCAGGCAGCCGTGTTGCATCTATTTTGTTGCCTGGGGCATGTGCCCCGAGCAGGGCATGGAGGGTCAACAGAACCCACTGCGCCAGGCCAGCCCTTGCCACCAATACCATGAGGTGCACGTGCCAGAGCCAAGTGGGGCTGTGCTGTGCCACTGCCTGTCTGTGCAGGGAGAAGCCTGGCTGGCTGGTGTGGCCCTTGGCAGGCAATCCCCCCTGACGCTGGCTGGGCAGCCATTCAGCAAGGGGGTTGGGGACGCGGTGGTGAGGCCAAGCCAGACTCCAAGGCCCATAGACACCGGCAGCAGGCAGGGTGGACAGGAATCCCTGTGGGGGGGTGCCTGCCTTGTGCCTAATAATAATATAATAATAATACTAATACTACTACTAATAATAATACTAATAATAATAATGTATTTATACCCCGCCCATCTAGCTGGGTTTCTCCAGCCATTCTGGGCAGCTTCCAACAAAATATTAAAAATACAATAAAACACCAGACATTAAAACTTCCCTAAATAGGGCCTGGGCTACAGCCCCCGTCCCCACCCCCACTATAAGGGGTAGCCAACCTGGTGCTTTCCAGATGTTGATGGGAGCTGGAGTCCAACAACATCTGGAGAGTCCCACATTATCCACTTGCCTTCTATGCCAGCCCACTTCTCATATTCCTTCCCCCTTTCAGGCGGATGTCTGAGATGGATCCGTCACACCCAGAGTCCTCAAAATCCAGCCCCAAGATCTGGTTGTACCAGAGTTTGCATCTGAGTCTGGCCCTCTTGCAACTGCTGCCTTTGACATGCATAACACCCTTGTTTCTTGCTTCTCGTCCTCCAGGGCAGCGACAATGAATCGGTGGATAAGAATAAATGCTGTACGCTCTGTAACATGTCCTTTACTTCAGCCGTCGTGGCTGAGTCACACTATCAAGGGAAAATTCACGCCAAAAGATTAAAACTGTTGCCAGGAGAGCAGCCAACGTTAAAGGCCACAGGTAGGTCCAAATACATTTGACTTTAGGCTTTCCTTTCCCCCTTTTTCTTTTTAAGGGGTGGAATGTTCTGTCTTTTGGATCCATGCACCAGTTTCCTGTTAAGCAGAAGTGAGGGTGGAACTTTGAATGTGGATTCAGGACAGCAGACAAGAAGCATAGAAATAAAGTTGAAGGAAAGCAGCTACCGGTATTCCTTGTTCGCTTTGCTGTGGCAATCTTAGAAACACCCATCCACCAGTGGTGTAGGAAGCCGCTTGGGCACCCAGAGCGGCAAATATGAAGTGCACCTGGGAGCGGGGTGTTGCTACATAGCGCTCAGGAGCAGCGTTGCTACGTACAACACTGGGAGTGCACTGCCCCCACCGCCCCCCGTTGCTACGCCACTGCCACCCACACAGGCTCATGAGGACCCCCTTTATTCCTGTAGATGCCACTCAAAAAGTTTCTCTGTTTCCCTATTTTCTGAACACTTGCTTGTAAGATGGAAGCTGTTGCTGTACCCTCTGGCCATGTATAACTGTTTCTGGAACTGCCTTTAATTGACAACTCACCAAAGACGTTTATTTCTCCTTCCAGCACTCATACAGAATATCATTTTGCTCTGTGCTGCTGATGGAGAATCTAGTCTTTCTTCCCCCTTTTTTAAAAGCGGGAGGGAGATGGGTTGGTTTGTTGCATTTTGCCATATTTTCTTGCTCCCATTGTACCTTCAGTAATGCAGACCCTCTTAACTCTCACATTTAGAAAAGTCAAATGTCAGCTGCAGATGATTTAGTCATCTGATTGTTTGCAAATCTCTCCCCCCCTCACAATACTAGAACTCAGGGCCACCCAGGGAAGCTGAAGTGAGAAGTGAAGCTACAGGGAATCAGGCAGAGGGCCTTCTCAGTGCCCTCCCTGTTAAACACCCTCCCTTCAGAGGTCAAGGAGATAAACAACCACACAACCTTTAGAAGACATCTGAATTCAACCCTATATAGTGCAGTTTTTAACGTTTAACGTTTTGTTATGTTTTTGTATATTCTGCAAGCCCCCCAGAGTGGCTGGGGCAACCCAGTCAGATGGGTGCGGTACAAATAAAACAACAACAGCACTGCAAATACAATACAAATACTAACAGATCCCACCTAAATCTACCTGTGCCTGGCTTAGGCACGGCACAGCCACTGGGAAGTACATGATCTTCAGTCACGATTCTTCCGCTTTCATCAGATATAAATTCTGAGGTTATTATTACCAGCTTTGACAATGGCTGAAGCCTAGTTCCCTGCAGGGCAGAAGCAAGATGATAAACAAAGAGTTGTCTGCCCAGAAGAGCAAAACTTTTAGTTTTATGGCCCAAGACATAGTGAAACAACTTCTCTCATATGCTATCTGGTGATAAATGTCTGCAGTTTTACAGAGATGTGGCAATGTTTTATTTATTTACAAGGTGCCAGACACCCCCACCCACACAACCACAACTAATAATCAGATTTGCTAGCAAGGGGAGAGGAGAGGAGAGGGTCATTCCTTTTCTTTAAGCTGTGCAGAGTGCAAGACATTTTTTCTCTTTAAATGCTATGGTAGCAACTCCTGTGCATGTAAAAGGGAAAACTCAGACCAGATGGAAAGGGGTGAGGAGAGAGCGGCTGTGGCATGAAACAGCTCTCGGGGGGGGGGGGGAATAGTGGCATACTGTGGCTTTTTGGCAGCCAGGGTCTTCTAACGCTGACGCCACCAGATTCTGAGTGGATGCAACAGGTGCCCAGTGGGGAAGCAAGCTGCACCAGGGCCGGGCCTTGAGAGAGAAGAGAGCACGGCTCTACACCAGGCTTCCCCTGGTGCAGCTTGCCTCTCCATAGGTTGCCTGTCATGGAGGCACCTGGTTACGCCCTTTTGCGCCTTCAGAATAATGTGCCCAGGGCCGGCTGCCCCACAGCCCCAGTCAGGCTATGCCAGTGTGGAGGAATCCTGCAAGAGTCGGACAAAAGAGGGTTCCTTCTTCACAGAACACATCATTAATCTAGGGATGCAGCAATGGCCACTTGTTGAAACAGTTTTGAATTAAGATTAGGCTTTGCACATTTAAATCCCAAAGAATCTTGGGAGCTATAGTTTTTTAAGGGTGTTGAGAATTATAGGTCTATGGGGATTCCCCCCCCCATGATTCTTAGGGGAAAGTCATGTGCTTTAAGTGTGCATTACTGTAAATGTATGGTGTGTACATAGCTTTAGACAACTCCAGAGTGGGGGACAGATCTTCCCCGATGGCAATAGTTACAAGGGCTTGATAGATATTTTCACCCCTCCTATTGCAAGAATCTGGTGATCTTTTGTTTGAGAAGGAGGGGGCAGAAACTGCTCTTCTGTTCTTCCGTCCCTGCCTTCCTGACTGGTGTGTGAGAGAGAATCTTATCTATGTAGTGATAAGATGGCTGAGTGAGAACTATAACACTCATGCAAGCCTGTAGATTCTGTAGTATATAGTATCTATTAGAAAGCTGCTAAAGTCTGGTGCTCACAATGTGCAGTTGTGAGTCCACTGCACCGGGACCTGTTCTCTGGGATTGGAAGGTCGGTGAAGGTGCTCCAGTCGCCTAGCCTAGGCGTGGGCAGGACCGGGTGTACTGGCAGTTCAGAGGCAGCAGATTTCAAGAAGAGTCTTAGCTCAGTGGCTGGGCACCTGTTTTTCACATAGAAGGTCCCAGGTTCAATCCCCAGCAGTTCCAGGTGGGCTCAGAGGGATTCTGTTTTGAAACACGATGGAGTTGCTGCCAGTTTGTGTAAAGAGTACTGAGCTTGATGGACCAATGGTCTGACTCTGTATGAGACAGTTTCCTATGTTCCTTTGTTATAATGCACCAACTCATAGGATAAATATCATGATGGTATAACAAAACACCATGGAATAATAAAATGCAGAAGGTTATTCAAATTCACTCTCTAAAAATGCTTGATGAAGCAACAATGTTTTCTGCAGGTGGCGAAATATCAGAATTGTCTGATTTCAGTAGGATGTGACTTCGTACAATTGGCCATGCAAAGACCAGAGGTTTCCACGCCTCACAGCCCCAAGTCCAGGCAGGCCAGAGGCATGGCCACAGTTGAACAGGCCAACTAGGGTAAAATTGCTAACATGAGAATAATAATAATACTGTGGGAGAGGGGTATTCTTTTTGTTGTTGTTGTTGTTCAGTCGTTCAGTCGTGTCCGACTCTTCGTGACCCCATGGACCAGAGCACGCCAGGCACGCCTATCCTTCACTGCCTCTCGCAGTTTGGCCAAACTCATGTTAGTAGCTTCGAGAACACTGTCCAACCATCTCATCCTCTGTCGTCCCCTTCTCCTTGTGCCCTCCATCTTTCCCAACATCAGGGTCTTTTCTAGGGAGTCTTCTCATGAGGTGGCCAAAGTACTGGAGCCTCAACTTCAGGATCTGTCCTTCTAGTGAGCACTCAGGGCTGATTTCTTTAAGGATGGATAAGTTTGATCTTCTTGCAGTCCATCCCGACATTAGCAGAATGGAGATGTAAATTAATAGAATTTGTTGAAATGGCCAAAATGACAGCTAACATCAGAGGCCGCTCAAATCAAGATCTAATCAAAGAGTGGGAAGGGCTGAAAGAATACATGGAGAAGTACTGCTCTGTGGTAGAGCAAGGTGTGAAAGCACATGGAAAAGAAAGATAAAAAGTAATTTGAAGTAAAAAATATATTTATTTAAAAACAACACAACTGGAAATGTAACAATAACTGGAATTATTAGGTATGTGATCACACATGGGTGAGGGGAAGTAAAGGGGGGAGTAGGAGGGAGGGGGAATTTATATGGCACACGAAAATGATATATGATGATGTAATATGTATGAATTCTGGAATCTTTATTCAGAATATGTATTTTTGTTTGTTGTTATTTATGTTTGGAAATAAGTAAATATCAAAAAATAATAATTCATTCATTCATTTACTTATTTATTTCTCAATGTATATGCCACTCAACTGGCGTGGGCATTGAATCTTAATTCAAACTTGGGGTTGGGATAGTGTCCTCCATTACACCAGTAACAGGCTGTTTTGGGGGCAGAGGAACAAACAACTGACTGTGTAGCATATACACAGAGCATAGGAAGCAATGTATATTTAAAGCAGTTGTCATATCAATTGCCATGGATTTCACCTCAAAGAATCCTGGGAACTGTAGTTTTTGAGGGTGCTGAGAATTATTAGGAGGCCACCCCGTCATTCCTTTCACAGCTGCAAGAGGAAGAGGCTATTAAGCCATTCTGAGAATTGTAGCTCTGTGTGGGGAATGGGGGTTTCCTAACAACTCTTAATCCCCTTAACCAACTGCAGTGCCCAGCAGTCCTTGGGGGAAGCTGGGACTGTTTAAAGTGGCATGAGACTGCTTCAAATGTACAGTGCAGAAGTAGCCTTATGCTGAATCTGATCACTGGTCCTTCTAGCTTTGCATTATCTACTCTGACTGGCAGTGTCTCTTCAGGGCTTCAAGGAGCAGTTTTTCCCAGCTGTGCCTGGAGGCACCAGCAACTGAACCTGTGACCTTCTGCCTGCAAGGCAAATGCTCCAACCCTGCACTGCAATTCTTCCCCAGCTCTGTCCTCCAACAGAGAAGAACGGCTTCAGTATCTGCTGCCTGAGGCAGTTCCCTTGCTTTATCCAATGCCAGGAGCTGTCTGACCACACAGGCTCTTCCTCTGCTAGTGGCAAGATGCCACAGATGATGAGCGCTCACCACATGGCTGCATGCACCCCACAATTATAGTTGCCATTGGCCACTATGAGGATAAATGTGAAAGGTAAACCATTAAGGGCACCTCCCTTACCTAGTTTAGGAAGTGAGGCCCAAGCCGGAGGTGGGTCTGGAAGTGGAGTGAGAAAATGGAGTGAGAAAGAGTGGCTGAGGAAGCCCAGCCAGATGGTTGGGGTATAAATTATTATTATTATTATTATTATTATTATTATTATTATTATAGCTAAAGGAGAGAAGGCCCGTTGGGCATAATTATGTAATAAAACTATTTCTTATTCAGCTCACCTGATCTGCTTTTGTTCTCTTGCAGAGACCAATCTGAGTTCCCTAAAGCAGTCACACCTGGATAGTTCTCCTGTGGTGTCTTTGCCCCATCAGAGAAGAGACTCTGACAGGTACTGCCAGCTCTGCATGGCTTGGTTTAATAACCCAATGATGGCACAGCAACACTATGATGGGAAGAAGCACAAAAAGAATGCAGCCAGGGCGGATTTACTACAGCAACTAGGGAAGACGCTGGATCTAGGCGAATTAAGAGGTAAGAGCCTTTGGTTTTCTAAAAGCATCAACATGGGAACCCTCTGTGGGCTCTCCCCAGTGCTCCAAGGGTCCATGTGGCAAGCCATTGGGAGGGCTCCATGCGGTTCCAGTGGTTTCCATCACACCCGTCGAATGCCCTACCCCAACGGCTCAAGGCATCTTAGGGTGCAGCATCTGTCTGTCTGTCTGTCTGTCTGTCTCTCTCTCTCTCTCTCTCTCTCTCTTTTCCTGGGATCTGATGTGGGATAGCAGTTCTGCTGCCTCATAGGAGTGATACATCACACAGCCCTTCTCCATCCTGAGAAAACCCCTTAATCCTGATTTTATTTTATTTTCTTCTTTGGTAGATTTACAAAAAATAAAAACACACACTCCTGAATTAATCTTATAAAGGGGCAGAAATAAATGCAGACACACGAAGCATTTTTTTAAATGAAGAAAATCAAGACTGCACTCTGCTGCCCCATTCTTCCCACCCAGGGCAGCCCTGCCTTCTGTCTGCACCTCAGGGCTGGCGCCTCATGCGAGACTGGGCCTTGGCAGCAAAAGCAGCCTCTCCTCTTCCTTGCCCACTCTCCACAAGGCACCTGTTATGGGAAAAAATCCAGGTGTGAGGCTGCCCAGTCACCTGGCTCGTCAGGCAGAGCCTGTGGGTTCCTGCAGACTGATAAAGGAAGGAGACCAGCCACCAACTGGAGCAAAATGGCTTCGATCAACGTTTATTGAGCAACAGGTTCAAGGCAAGATTAAACACCGGGAATGGGGTTACAAAAACTTTTAAAACTTCCCTCATTCCCCAGAATACAGTTCGTAAAACATCATCACTACATCACTGTTACATCACTAAAACGTCACAAAAGGGGCAGGTTGTACTGGATTAACATAGAGGAAATGAAATGCAAATGTTAGATAAGTACCAGGAGGAACATCTTGAGTGTCCTTCTGGGCAAAACAATGAAACCTTGTTTGCATAGACTGTCACCTAGGTGGGCTCCAGAGGAAAGCATTTGACCAGTGATTGTTCCTTGGGGTCTCTTCCTGTGTGTACGTGGTCTCCCGCTTGAGGGATAATGGTGGGGACCAAGCAGTTCTGAAGCCCTTGGTTAAAAGAAGTAAAATGGCGGTGGAATGAAGAGAATCCGTAAAGGCATTGATTTTATATGATTTTCCAAATATTTGAGGCTTGTAGCAACAGAAAAGTCCGAAAGGAAAAGTCTTAGGCTGGCCAGTTCAGTTCATTGTCTTCCCAGCAGGGAGCCATCAACACGGAGCCTGTGAGCATGCCCGCATCCACAGCCTGAGAAGAGGCGGGCAAGAGTGGCGCTGCCGGTGGGGCTGGAGGGCGCAAGCGACCTCCTCAGGCCGTGGCGCCTTGTGCCAGTAGCCTCAATGGCTAAGACGTCCCTGGCCAGTGGTCTGACTCAGTATAAGGCAGTTTCCTATGCGTGAATTGCCTTCAGACACTTGTGGTGGGTCTTGCCTGGGGCCACAAAAGAACCATTGATGGGGCTTTATGCATCCTACAGACCACAAGTTAGGCACCCTTGGTCTAAAATATCCTACTTTAGGACAGCTGCAGACTAAAGAATATGGCCCATTTTCCACCTTGTTCCCATGGAATCCCAGCAGGTGAGGTCTCCCTGGGGGAGGGAGGGTCTGCAACCATTTTTGCCAAGGTCCATTCATTCCTCATTTTTACAGGAAATGTCCACCCAAATCCCTTCCTGCTCCGCTGAAATCTGTTAATTATGTAAAATCTTGACAAAACACAGATCTCCTGGGTTAGCGAAACATGCTTTTCCCTTTCCCCTTTTTCATGCCTTTAACTTCCTGCAGTCAAGTACTATTAGCTGGAAGCCCATCAAATGTGGAATGTTTTATCCATTTATGTCCTGATCAAGTTTGCAGATGACACCAAATTGGGAGGGGTGGCTAATACCCCAGAGGACAGGATCACACTTCAAAATGACCTTAACAGATTAGACAACTACACTTGGACAAAAAAAAAAATGAAAGGCACAAATACAGGATGGGTGACACCTGGCTTGAGAGCAGTACATGTGAAAAGGATCTAGGAGTCTTGGTGGACCACATATTTGACATGAGTCAACAGTGTGATGCAGCAGCTAAAAAAGCCAATGCAATTCTGGGCTGCATCAATAGCAGTATAGCGTCTAGATCAAGGGAAGTAATAGTACCACTATATTCTGCTCTGGTAAGACCTCACCTGGAATACTGTGTCCAGTTCTGGGCACCACAGTTCAAGAAGGATACTGACAAGCTGGAACGTGTCCAGAAGAAGGCAACCAAAATGGTCAAAGGCCTGGAAACAATGCCTTATGAGGAACGGCTTAGGGAGCTGGGTATGTTTAGCCTGGAGAAGAGAAGGTTAAGGGGTGATATGATAGCCATGTTCAAATATATAAAAGGATGTCATATAGAGGAGGGTGAAAGGTTGTTTTCTGCTGCTCCAGAGAAGTGGACATGGGGCATTGGATTCAAACTACAAGAAAGAAGATTCCACCTAAACATTAGGAAGAACTTCCTGACAGTGAGAGCTGTTTGGCAGTGGAATTTGCTACCAAGGAGTGTGGTGGACTCTCCTTCTTTGGAGGTCTTTAAGCAGAGGCTTGACAGCAATCTGTCAGGAATGCTTTGATGGTGTTTCCTGCTTGGCAGGGGGCTGGACTGGATGGCCCTTGGGGTCTCTTACAACTCTATGATTCTAAGATTCTATGTCTCACTAAAGGGATTTGAAAACAGAAGGGTTTCCTAGCTCTACATTATACAGGTTTTTTTAATGTGCTGTGTTCCTTTCCCCTTTTCCTGTCTGAGCTCCACAAAATGCAGGTTGAGTTTATAGATGAATCTCCTGTTATTAAATCCTTCTTGAATGGGTGGCAAGCACATGCCACAAGTGTTCTTCAGAATATATGTAAAACACAGAGATTGAAGCATTCTCCTCTCATCTGCCCCAAGGCGTCACAGTACGATTAGACGTGAGATGGAAATAGGTGGTTCTCTTTTATTTGCAGCGTCTACCGCCTTGGGCAGAATTTCGTTTTACATCTTATTCCAGAAAAACCAACAGCCTTGGCCGAGAGGCCCCGTGGGCCTTATGCTCCAGCGCCCTCTGGTGCAAAACTCTTGCAACTGCAGCATGAAGTGGCTTCCTGGGCTTCTTTCCTCCGTTAGAGTGGCTTAAGACCATGCTGGCCACAGCTTTAACCTTCCCTTGGGATGCACAGGTGGTTGCCAAGGGAGTCTTGAGCTCCTGCCCAGCACCTTCATATTAAATTCCTTGAATGATCCAAGTCTAGTCAGGTCAATAGGGGCGTATGGTGTGTTAGGGGAGGGGTAGTACCTCTGGTGGGGGACATGTCATGCTCTTTCTGGGGTAGTTTGTCCTCACCCTGCTTCCAGCTCTCACCTGCGGCTCCAGGTGAGAGGGTTTCAAACACTTGGTGAGTTAGACTTCCCTGAATGTGAAGATAGGTGCAGAGGAGACCAATAGTGGGTCCAGCAGTCAAGAAGGCTGTTTCTGCAAGTGCTGTAAATAAATATAATAATAATAATAATAATAATAATAATAATAATAATAATAATAAACATTTATTTGTATCCCGCCCTCCCTGGCGAGTGAGGGACAAGTGGGGCTTGTCGTCTACCTGGGAAGGGAGCCCATCTAGGAGAAGGAGAACCCTGTTCCTTAACCTCTGCTGCCTTGCATGGTATCTTCAGGAGAAGAAAAGGCTTAGGATCCACAAATCCGGAGTGGCATTCCTAAAATGGTTGGATGGCACCGTGTGCTCCTCCTTCCAGCAACTGTGGCAAACATTGGTGCAAATATTCTGCTTTCCTTTGGACCACATCAGAGAGGCCAAAAAGGGTGCCTTGCTGTTTGGTCAGCCCAGAACCTCCATCCACACAGCCCAGGCTTGCACCTCGGGGAGATCATTTGGTGCTGCTAACAGAGTGGTGTGACTTCACCCCTGGAGGCACACTCCATTGTCTCTCGAGACAGAGGGATGGCAACAACAACCTCCATCTGGTCATATCAACCCTGATTTGCTCCTTGTGTTCCATGGCCAACTATGGGCTCATCCACACTTCCACTTGTCCAGTTGTTTCTGGGCATGAGTTTGAGTGGTTTTCCATTTGCCCCTCTACCCTGATGTTTACTGCTGAATTGGAAGAAACTGGATTGGCATTCTTCCCAATTCAGTGGTAAACAGTGGGGTTTTCCCAGGGAAAAGTGGCAGTACAAGAGGAGGTGTGGATGAGCCCTATGACAATGGGAACAGAAGCAATATAGCTCTTAGGAGCAGGTGATGGGGCCAATCAGAAGGGAAATGAGGGAGGCTGAAAAGAAAAGGGACTCTTAGGACCTGAGGCAGCAAAATGGCGGACGACGAGAGAGAGAGGGAAAGAGAGAGCACATGTCAGAAAGATCTCAGTGCAATCTAATAAAACTAAGTTTTGCTCTGGTGCAAGATAGCATCTTAAAAACTAGTACAGAGCAGATGTGTCAAGTGTCCCTGGGAAGGGATTCCACAATGTGGATGGCTAGCTGAAAAGCCCTTGCCTCTTACCTACAGTGATATAATAAAAAATGGAAAGTATTATTATTATTATCCTCATCATTATCATCCTTGTCATTAATTTATTGATCACCTTCTAAGACACCATCTCAATGAGATTTATATATAACTAGTGATTTCAGCCCGTTAAAATAACGGGTGCTAGAACAGAAGCCGCCTCCCTCCCTCTCGCTCCTCCTCCCTCCCTCCCTCCCTGCGGCCAGCCGGCCTCCGTCTCCTCTCCCGCGGCCTCCATCATGTCTTCTTCCCCTTCTCCGGAGACGGGGCCAGGGTTCGAGTGCGCCCTGGCCCGGCAGGACGGCTTGGTGGGGCTCCGCCTCGGGCAGCACTTGGCAGGCGGGACGGGCTGCGTGGTGTGGGACGCGGCGCTGGTGCTGGCACGCTTCCTCGAGAAGGGGGCCGAGGACTCGGAGGCAGCGGGCTCAGGCACCGGCCTCGTGGGCCTCATGGCTGCCAGCCTTGGGTACGCCGCCGCTGCGGCCAGGCCTCGCCTCAGAATCACCGTGGGGGCTGCCGTCTTGCTCAGTGTGGCCTACACGGACTGGCAGCAGCGGCACCCTGGAGCCTTTAAGAATGACAAGAATGCTCCTCCTCCCTTCTCCTCCCCTCCTGGGGCGGTGGCAGTTAAAGCGGAATGCCAGCGCTCTGCGGGGGCGGGCTGCTAGGCCTCGGGGCTCTCGTTGTAGCGGCGGCAGCGGCAGCATGGCCTTCCTCCTCGGCCTCCCCTCTCTTCTGGAGCGTCGGTGTTCCATTTCAACCGCCCCGCTTCAACTGCCGCCGCTGCTCCCGGCCCGATGTCTCTCCATCCAATCCCTGTGTCCCTGGGGCACATGCTCAGTAGCGCAAACCCAGAGACACAGGGACTGGACGCAGAGACACTTGCGTTTTATATATATAGATTGAAAGCAGTTAAAAACACAGAAACATTTGAAACAATACTAAAACCCTAACAAGTGGACACTCATGGTAAAAAACCATTTATCAAGCCAGGAAAGACTTGGACTGGACAGACTTTGAACGGACCGTTAGAGGAATGTCCTTAGTAAAGTAAGACACATGGCTACCATATTTTCCAGTATTAACTAAAACGAACCCAAAATAATGTAAGGCGTTTCAGCTTATTCCTAATTTCTTTGCTACAGTCTCTTAAAAAAAACCAGACAAAAAGTGGAAATGAATAAGTAAAAATCCTCCTGAAGAGCATAACTTTCTATGCTTATTTCTAACTGGGATGTACATGTAGCAGATGTCCACATTCCAGAAAAATTCAAATGCTTTGCTTGATCATGAGACCTGTGAAGATTTCTGGGTGGTTCTGCAAAGAACTGCCACATCCTTCCAATTCCAATCCAGCACAAATATCTCTTTTGAAACTTTCCCAAAGGTTTTCACATCTGCCAAGTCAATTTCTCTTGCTCTAATAGCCAGAAGATCTAAGTAACAACAACTGGGGGAGGGGGAATCTCACCCTAATTCTACCAACTGACAGCTTTTTCTGCCTGTTGACAAGCTTCAAAGTTTTGCAACATTCTGTCCCTGAGCAATACAAGAAAAATTGCTTTTGTTTTCCCAATGAGTTGCTTCACTTGAGCAATGTTTACAGGCCCATCTGTATTTAATTTTATATGAAACATCCTCTCCAGTTTTGATAATGCTGTCATTCTTCAGAAATTGTCATCTCTTCCCAAATCTAACATTTGGGATTTCATCAGTTTAATTAAATAATAATGCCATTGCACCTATAACTCCATGCCCAGGCAGTAGGAAGGTTCGTTCCCTTGTGATGAGAAGTATCCTGAAGGCTTTATGGCATTTTTCTAAGATCTGTTTATTTCTAGATGATGATGATGATGATGATGATGATGATGATGATGATGATAAAGGTAAAGGGACCCTTGACCATTAGCTCCAGTCACGGACGACTCTGGGGTTGCGGCGCTCATCTCACTTTCAGGCCGAGGGAGCTGGCGTTTGTCCACAGACAGCTTTCCTGGTCATGTGGCCAGCATGACTAAACCACTTCTGGCACAATGGGACACCATGACAGAAACCAGAGCGCACGGAAAACGCTGTTTACCTTCCTGCCGTAGCGGTACCTATTTATCTATTTGCACTGACGTGCTTTCGAACTACTAGGTTGGCAGGAACTGGGACCAAACAAAGCCCGTGAGGATTTGAACTGTCAACCTTCAGATCGGCAAGCCCAAGAGTCTCAGTGGTTTAAACCACAGTGCCCCCCTGCATCCCTTTTTATTTATAGATATTGTTGAACAAGAAAGAAATGTGCAAACCCACAAGTTGGCAAGAAGAACAGCATCAGCAGCATCCCCACAAGCAATGCAGGCCCACAAGTGGGGAGTGGGGAATTCAGTTCAATTTCATTTAGAGGTCGTTCCGAACCAAAACACAGCCATCCTTCAAAATTCATATATCTCCAAATTTTGCAACACAGTTCTCTGGTCAAGTACTGCATACAAAAATGCACACAATATGGTAAAATGTGCATAAAAATGCCTATTAGTCAAAATAAATAAAAATGCTTTATATTAGAGGAAATTGCTTTGAAAACTTGCATATTAGGGAAAATTGCATACAGAAATATGTATATAAAGGGAAATTAGCAGTAAAATGCTGATGAATTTTCATGAGAGGTTTTTTTATACTGAATTTAAGATTGGAAAAATGAGAAACAGATTGATAGATTCATCCCTTCTTAGATGGCTACTTCCAGAGAAGCCAGCTAAAGAACTCAAGGGGATCCAGATTGTCAGTATTTATTATGATAAATCATACCAGGACATCTCTGGCTACGTGAAGCAATATAGAAATATAAGAAATTAAATGAAAACAATACGTAAAGCTGAGCGATAAAGATTGGCGCTGCTTTGACCAGATTTGTGGGGAACTTGGTAAATTAGGTCATAAACTTAATATTCCAGCATTGCATCAGACTTTGTGCTTGCCCTAGTTTCTTCATTCACATTTGTGGCCAGCAGCGAGTTTGTTTATTTATTTTTATTTATTCCTTTCAAAGGAGCCTCAGGTGGAAAACAACAAAAGATTAAAGAATGGAAGCATTTTAAAAAAAACTTAAATCCATTTCAGTACAGGTGCAGACTGGGAAAGATCTCTACTTAAAAAGGTTTTTGGGAAGAGGAAGGTCTTCAGCAGGTGCTGAAAAGGTCACAGAGGCAGTGCCTGCCTAATCTTCAAGGGGAGGGCCTTCCAAAGGGCAGATGCCACAACACTCAAGGCCCAAGTCCTGCATTTTGTGGAACGGACATCCTGATAAGATGGTACCTGCAGAAGGCCCTCACCTGCAGAGTGCAGCAAATAGTTGAGTATATAATGAGAGACAATCTTTCAAATATTGTATTTTCAAACACTATTCTACAGATATTGAGGGCCACTTGGAGAAGTGAGTGAGGGGGTGGGGAGGGACAGTGCCTAAGTTCACAAAGTAGCCTGCCAACAAGATCTGTTTGCATGAGGGTTGAAGGAGGAGATCCATGGCAGCCTACTGTTACAAGCACATCGGCAGGGGGTAAAGTTGGCAACCAAAATGAAAGATTAATGTTTTTTCCCTATCCAGTTTCCAATTTACTATGCAAGATGCTGCAAATAAACTCCTGGTTCTCCTTTGAAACAACTTTCTGAGAGAGAGCCTCCTTGGACCTGCCTCCCCCAGCCTAGTGACCTCTAGATATTTTGAACTCTGTCCAATAAACATATGGAGGGTGCTAAGTTGGAGAAGGTTGCCTTAAGTGTTATGGATGATTACTATTATTCCATTTATATCCCATCTTTCCTGAAAGGAGCACGTATTGGGTCCCCTGCCTCCATCTTCCCCCACAGCAACCTTTGGAGGTCGATTAGGCTGAGAGACTTGCTCAAGGTCGCCTCCTCGTGTAAGAGGAGCTTGAGAAATAAATACTCTATAAACAAATATAGCTAATTCCTTTCTTCAGGACTACCTGCTGGTGTAGGCAATAACATGCCATGGAGACATTAATTGTGCATCAGTGGTGGATCTATAGTGGACTATTGACACACCACTCCACTTTGTTAGCTGTTCTGTGATGCATCCCCAAATGTGACTGCATTGTTGCCCTGTGGAGAGGCACTCCTACACTGTAGTGCAGCAAATGTGGGATAAAAAGAAAGGAAAAAACCTCCAGGAACATATGTGGTATGAAAAATTGCAGGATATAATCAGGAAGCGACAGGACATGTAACAGAAACAAAGTAATATGTCCTCTCCAAAACTTTCTCAGGCGCCAACAGTATTGAAAATGGGGTCAGGTGTGGTGTAGTGGTTAAGAGCGGTAGACTCGTAATCTTGTGAACCAGGTTCGCATCTCCGCTCCTCCACATGCAACTGCTGGGTGACCTTGGGCTAGTCACACTTCTTTGAAGTCTCTCAGCCCCACTCACCTCACAGAGTATTTTTTGTGGGGGAGGAAGGGAAAGGAGAATGTGAGCCGCTTTGAGACTCCTTCGGGTAGTGATAAAGCGGGATATCAAATCCAAACTCCTCCTCCTCCTCCTCTTTTTTTTCCTTTCTTCTTCTTCTTCTTCTTCTTCTTCTTTCTTCTTCTTCTTCTTCTCTTCTTCTTCCTCTTCCTCTTTTCCTTCTTCCTCTTCTCTCTTCTTCTTCTTCTTTTCTTTTCTTCTTTCTTCTTTTTCCTTCTTTTCTTCTTCTTCTTCTTCTTTCTTTTCTTCTTTCTTCTTTCTTCTTCTTCTTTCTTCTTCTTCCTCTTCCTCTTCTTCTTCTTTCTCTTCTTCTTTCTTTCTTCTTCTTCTTCTTCTTCTTCTTCTTCCTGCCCCAGGACTACGATGGGCACAATTCATCATGAACACACAATAAAAAAGATGTCTAGAGGGCATTCCTACCCCCATCTCTCTCTCTCTCTCTCTCTCTCTCTCTCTCTCTCTCTCTCTCTGTGTGTGTGTGTGTGTGTGTGTGTGTGTGTGCTCCCTTCTTTTCCTTGGTGGCTCTGCTCTTTCTCGGCTTTTGCTGGAATCAAATCTGATGAAGCAATGCATAAAGCAGAAGTAGCGATAGGGTGAATTATTAATTAATATCTGCAAAGCTATTTGATTTGTTAGTGCCGGGTGTTCTAAAACCATTTTAAAAAAAGAATAAGCTTCAGTTTCCTAGAAGCTGTTTAATATGGAAAAGAGTGTTAACTAATCTTCTTTTATAAATCTGATATCAGCCTCATGATTCATGATGTCCTGTTGAAGTGCCTCTTTTGATTTAACTGGTTTAGCACAGGTCAAGATTTTAAGAAGTATTTTAAAGGCATAGCGTTCTCTATTTGTTTATCCTGCCTTTAAAAAATAAGCCTGCTTCCCCCCACATACACACACAATCAACGAGAAAGCCTGCATGCAGTACGGGGGGGAGCAGGGTCAAAATATGGGTGACTGCTACTTCTGCACAGGGGGTGACATTCCAGCCACACAAACACCAGAGGTTTCTATATTATTATTATTATTATTATTATTATTATTATTATTATTATTATGACTTCTTATTTGCCCTACATCGAAAGATTCCAGGGTGGCTTACACACCCACACATACTCTCAGTTTAAAATAAAATATAGTCAGAGAACAAGGTAGGGGTGTGGGTGGGTGTACCGTCAGCATGTGATGGAAACCCCCTAGTGAATGTCCCAGATACACCTCTGTGGGCAGGGAATTCCACAGCTCAGGGGCTGCCACAGAGAATTCCCAGGCTGCTCCATGCAAGCTTCTGTTTGTTTTTTTAATAGAAATTTATTAAATTTTCAAGTAAGAAAACACACACACACAAAAAAACTATTACAAACAAAATACAAAATACAAAATACAAATACACCTAACTAAACAAAACTACAAATAAAGCAAAACAAACAAAATTACTTCTAAATATTTTATACTTATTCAAATCTTATTTAATGGACTTCCTCAAACCCCCTCTTCAGTGTTCATTTCAAATATACTTTAGTAACTTTATAACCACTTTAAATCTTCTTAAAAACTTATCTACCTCATAATTAATACCTAATTAGCAAAACTTATTTTAATACAAAAAAACTTTAATTCTTAACTCTACCACAAACATCCTATTTTAGCTTAACCTATTATTGCTATCACCTCAACTGTCCATTGATTCCCTTCAAATTTCTATCTTTTCACGTTTCTTTAAATAGTCTTTAAATTTCTTCCACTCTTCTTTCACCTTTTCCTCCCTCTGATCACGGAGTTTCGCTGTCAGTTCTGCGAGGTCCATATATTCAATCATCTTAATCTGCCAATCTTCAACAGTTGGTAACTCTTCAGTCTTCCAATTTTTTGTAATCCAAATTCTAGCTGCTGTTGTGGCATACATAAAGAAAGTTCTATCCTTACTGGGTATCTCATGGTTGGTCATGCCCAGCAGGAAGCCCTCTGGTTTCTTAGAAAAAGTGTTTTTCAGCACTTCTTAAAGCTCATTATAAATTTTCTCCCAGAAGTTCTTTACCTTTGGGCATGTCCACCACATGTGATAGAAGGTACCATCAACTTGCTTGCATTTCCAACATTGGTTATTCACCTTATGGTACATCTTTGCTAATTTAACTGGTGTTAGATACCATCTATACAACATTTTCATCATATTCTCTCTTAATACATTACATGCAGTAAAATTGGTTCCTTCCCTCCACAGTTTTTCCCAGTCCTCCATCATTATATTATGTCCCACATCTTTAGCCCAATCAATCATTGCTGATTTAACCATTTCGTCTTTTGTATGCCACTCCAATAACAGTTTATACATTCTAGAAAGATTCTTTGTATTTGGTTCAATTAATTCAGTTTCCAACTTAGATTTTTCCGTTTGAAAGCCTAGTTTTTTGTCTAGTTTAAAAACCTCATTTATCTGGTAATACTGTAACCAGTCAGTAACTCCTTCCTTCAGCTGCTCATAACTTTTCAACTTAAAGTTCTGACCTTCTTGTTCCAATATGTCAGAATATTTCAACCACCTTGCAGACATGTTAGGTCTTTTATAAGCTTTAGCTTCCACTGGAGACAACCATCTAGGAGTTTTCCTCTCTAACAAGTCTTTATTCCGCATCCACACCTGATACAAGGAATTTCTTATAATATGATTTTTAAACGTTTTATGAGCTTTAACTTTATCATACCAAAGATAGGCATGCTAGCCAAATACATTGTCATGTCCCTCCAGATCCAAGATATCTGTGTCCTCTAACTTGATCCAGTCTTTCAACCAACAAAATGCCGCAGCCTCAAAATAAATCCTTAAATCTGGCAGGGAGAATCCCCCTCTCTCTTTAGAGTCTATTAAAATCTTATATTTAATTCTGGGTTTTTTCCCCTGCCAGACAAATCTTGATGAGTCTTTTTGCCATTTTTTGAAGCAGTCCACTTTATCTATGATCGGGAGTGTTTGAAATAAAAACAACATCTTGGGTAAAACATTCATCTTTATGGCTGCTATCCTGCCCATCAATGACAATTTTAATCTTGTCCAGCTCTCCAAATCTCTTTTAATCTCATTCCACAGTTTCTCATAGTTGTCCTTAAACAAGTTCAAATTTCTCGGTGTCAAGTTCACTCCTAGATATTTTACCTTTTTGACAAAACTTAATCCAGTTTGTTCTTGTAATTTCTGTACCTGCAAAGGAGTCATATTTTTTGTCAGAACCTTCGTTTTTGTTTTATTTAATTTAAATCCTGCTACTTGTCCAAACATCTCAATTATCTCTAAAGCTTTAGGCACACTGATTTCAGGATCCTGTAAGGATAATACTAAATCGTCCGCAAAGGCCCTCAATTTCTATTCTTTCTCTCCCACCCTAATTCCTTTTATTTGCTTCTCTGCTCTAATCCTGCTCAAGAGTACCTCCAGGACCGTAATGAATAGTAGCGGGGAGATAGGGCACCCCTGTCTTGTGCCTTTTTCAATTCTAATTTCTTCGCATACCACATGATTGACAATAATTTTTGCTTTCTGTTCTTTATAGATGGCATCAATGCCATTCATAAATCTTTCTCCAACTTTCATCTTTTCCAAGTTCTTTTTCATAAAAGTCCAAGATATATTGTCAAAGGCCTTCTCTGCATCTATGAACATCAATACTGCTTCCGTATTTATCTTTTTTCTAGTCTCTCTAATATATCCACAATATTCCTTGTATTGCTTTTTTTGTCTTCCGGGCAAAAATCCCGCTTGATCTTTGTGGATATAGTCTTTCAGCACTCTCTTTAATCTCGTGGCCATGACATTGGCAAAAATTTTATAATCCACATTCAAAAGTGATATAGGTCTATAGTTCTTCATTAAAGTTTTATCCGAATCTGTTTTCAAAATCAATGTGATATACGCCTCTTTCCATGAGTCTGGTGCCCTACCTCCTTCCAACATCTCATTACAGACTTCTTTCAATGGTTGAATTAACCAATCCTTTAAAATCTTATAATACTTTGCTGTTAACCTATCCGGTCCTGGGGCCTTTCCAAGTTGCATTTTATTTATAGCATCTGTTATCTCTTGCACTGTAATAGGGTGGTTGAGTATACTAACTTTCTCTTCTGGGACTGTTCGCACGCCATTCTTTTCCAAGAATTGGTCAATCATTTCCTCTTTAATTTTTTCCTCTTTGTACAATTGTTTGTAAAATTTCTGAAAGCATTTTCTAATTTCCTCTGGATTCTCCACTTCTTTCTCTTTAACCTTCAAATTGGTGATGGTATTCATTTTCTGTCTTTTCTTTAATTGCCAAGCTAACATCTTCCCACATTTGTTAGCTGATTCGAAAGTTCTTTGTTTCATCATTTTAATTTTCCACTCAATTTCCTGATTCAATATTTTCGCGTACTGGGTCTGTGGTAACTTTATTTCCTTTTGAATTTGTTGATTTTTGGGGTGGCCTCTCAATTTTTTCTCCTTCTCTTTAATTTGATTCAATAATTTTACTTTTTCTTGATCCTGTTTTCTTTTCTTCAAAACTTTTTCTCTTATGAGTACCCCCCTCATTACCGCTTTACTTGCATCCCATACAATTCTCCTTTCCACTTGAGCATTCAAATTTATTTGAAAATATTCTTTGATTTTTTTTGTGGCCTCTTCTACTACTTTGATATCTCTCAACAAACCATCATCCAACCTCCACCTGAATGAATCCTTTGAGTATAATTTCAAGTCCAATTGTACTGCATTATGGTCTGAACAAGTCTTGGCCCATATTTCCGCCTTCTGTATCTTGGGGGTCAACACTCTCGATATCCATATATAATCCAAACGTGACCACGACTGTTGCGGTTCTGAAAAATACGTTGCCTCAGTCTCTGTTGGATTTCTTACTCTCCATGAGTCTATCAAGTCCAAATTGTCCACCATTTCAAAAAAGGTCTTGGGCAGTTTCCCCTCATTTGTAATTTTAGTCCTTTGTGATCTGTCCATCAAAGTGGAAACTGCCCCATTGAAATCTCCAAGACAAATAATATTATAATCCAAATAATCCAACAAGATATCATGTATTTATTTTTTTTTATAAAAAGTCGACTTCCCATTATTTGGCGCATACAGTCCCAGAATCAAGAATTTATCGCCTTGTGCTTAAATTTCAATTGCTATGTATCTTCCTTCCTCATCCTTGAATAATTGCTTTGGATTGTACTTTTCTCCTGCGTAAATTACCACTCCTCTCTTCTTGACTTTGATGATATAAATTCTTGGCCTAACTTTTTATTCTGTAAAATCCTTCTGTGATGTCGAACTACATGTGTCTCTTGTAAACAAATTATGTCCAATTTTTTCTTTTCTAATGCATGAAAAACCCTGTGTCTCTTCGGTCTCTGGTTCAAACTGTGAACGTTCCACGGTTTGAACCAGAGACCGGTTTGGATCGCCATAACGAGTGGTCGGGTGCTGCCGCCGTTCTAGCGCAGCGCCGGTGTTTTTCGGGATCTGGAGCGACCGCAACCGCGCTGCGGGCTCCGAAAACTTCGGAAGGAGCGTTCCGAAGCCGAGGGTTCTAGCGGGCGCCAGGAAAGTGCCGCCCCAGGTCTCAGGAACCCTTCGTAAGAGGGGGATCTGAGCGAGCTGGGCAACGGTACGGCGCTGAAGAGCCATCTTCTACCCGGAGATACGAAGCGGCGTGACCACCGTTTGTGAGCGACCTACCCTTCCTGAATTCGGAGAAAAGGACCTCTGTAAGTACTGTTTCTCATTTGAATTTGGACCTAAAACAAAGTAATTTGGCTTGCGGAGAGAGAGTAAAATCAGGAAGTCAACCTCTCTCGGAAAGTGACTGAGAAAGTAATGGGAATGAGCTTGAGCCATTCGAGCTTGCTTGCAAAGTTTTAAAATGCTTCCCTGAAACTGAGAAGACCCCGGTTTTGGGGGACTGGTTTAAATTTGGCATTTTTTGTTTATAATCGGATATTTCTTGGTGGATTTACAAATAAACACCGCTTCACCCTCTGGAATACGGAGTGCCGGGTCAGTAAGCGGGCGGCTAAGTGGATACTTTGTTTCTGGCTGTTTTGGATTGTTTCCAGCTGGATTGCTCTGTTTGACTGTTTGACTGTTTGACTGCTACAATTTAACTATATCAATAAAAGGCACATTGGAGTTTGAACTTTAAGCAACTGTTGCTTTGGGCTGTGTAATTCGCTGGATTTGGAACTAACTTTTTGACTTTGCTGTAGTTTAAAAAACTTTCTGGGAAGTTTGGAGTTCGGAGAAGCCTTTAGGGAAAATCGAAACTGCATGAGAGCTCCTGTTTACTGGGAAGACCGGCTCTGTTTTGCTCTTTGTTCTTGACTGTGTTTTGGTTGTGGCCACCTGGTGTTTACTTTAGTGAATTGTTTTGGAACTGGCTAACTGGAACTGTGTCTGTGAGAGTGACCTTGAATAACAGCTGCCATTGTAGAGATGCAAGACTCCACTCCTACTGCTCCGGTGTCATCCAGCACAAGGACAAAAATAAAGTTAAAGGAGGAGGAGGAGGCGGCGGAGAAGAGACGGAAAGGCTCAACGACAAAAAGCCTCGAGGAGCAAATGTTGGCTGCTTTTGAAAAAATTAATGAGAAATTGCAGACTGTCTCTGACACATTAGAGAATAAAATTAAAGACTTGTCAGACAATTTGAAAACGGAGATAAAGGAATCCTCTGAAAAATTGGATACCTCAATTAAATCAATTGAGAAAAGTGTGAAGGAAAATAGAGTTGCAATTCAGTCGATTGATAAAGAGGTAAAAGTATTGAAAAAAGAATCTGAGGAATTTAAAGAGAAAATTACTGTAGTGGAAACTCAAATTAAGAATTTGGACTTTGAAAAAGTCGAGAGAGTGGAAGCACAACAGAGAGACGTCCAAGAATCTCTGGCCTTTTGCAGTTGAAGGAAAGAGAAGCGAACCTGAGATTGAGAAATCTTCCAGAGTTGGAGGAGGGAAGTCTAAAGGACTATATAGTGAAGGAATTTTCAGTATTTTGGCAGCTGGAGGAAAACGATTTACAGTCATTCATTGTGAAAGCCTATAGATTTGGTGCAAAAGGCAAGAAGAACCCGAAAAGAGTGAATGACTGCATGGTGATATTCCAGAATAGGTTCCAGAGAGACCAAATTTTGGATTTTCATTACAAAAACAACCTCGTGGTACACCACAGGAAGGTGATCCTCTTTAAGGATATCCCAAGATACTTTTTAAATTTGAGGCTCAATTATAACGATTTGTCGACAGCTTTAAGATCAAAGAACATCCCTTTCAGCTGGGAATTCCCACAGGGTCTGACATTTAAATATAGAGACAGAAGAGTAAGAATCAAATCCTTTGAGGATAAGAAGAAATTCTTGGATCGTTACGCAGACGACTTTAAGGTTTCCTCTAGTAACCCTGTGAGTGCAATCCCAGCGAAACCAGAAGAGAAAGAATCAGAAGAAGAAGAAGACGTAGCCTCATCGGAATCAGAGGAAGAACTACAAGGGGCAACAGGCGGCACGGGGAAATAGGATGGCGATGAAGGTGTTAACATGCAAGCTTCTGAAGGCAGTGGAAATACCAAGAGGGTCCCCTCTACCAAGCTTAACACCTGAGTTCAGCCAGGCAGAAGTACTCAAGGAAGGCATTGAGCAGGCCAGAAGAGAGGGGAGGTATGGCTAGGGGAGAAAGAATGGCCTAGGGAGAGTCTCAAGGGCCAGCCACAATTGACTCCTAGACCTGAGATTTCCCACCCCAATGCATATATTGTTCCTGCTCTATAAAATTGTCCTCAAGTTGGACTCTGCTGCATTTGCCCTCCATCCTCACCTTGGAGAGATTGGTAGAAGGATATCCAGGGTCCCTCTGTCAGTGAATGAGCAGTTTCAGATGGGTCCCCACCAGTGTGTTCAATGAGGATGCATTCAGTGTGACATTAATGAAGTTTATATTAAAAATGTATCCACAGAGTACAAACGTGTTTTTAATTTTACATGACTGCAGTTCAGGCTTCCGAGGAAGGAAGAGCCTCGTGCGATGGCAGGACGTGGCCTCTGTGTGACCTCCACCCTGATGGGAGCCGCATATGCTTTGGCCGCATTGCAGGGACTGTTTCCTTGCTGCCACCAGCCACCAGGAGGAATATGTGCTAATAATAATAATAATAACAACAATAATAATAATAATACATTTTATTATTTATACCCTGCTCATCTGGCTGGGTTTCTCCAGGCACTCTGGACGGCTCCCAACAGAGGACTAATAACAGAATAAAACTTCATAGTTGTTTATTTCCTTGACATCTGATGGGAGGGCGTTCCACAGGGTGGGTGCCACTATCAAGAAGGCCCTCTGCCTGGTTCCTTGTAACCTCACTTCTCACAGTGAGGGAACTGCCAGAAGGCCCTTGGCACTGGACATCAGTGTGCGGGCTAAACGATGGGGGTGAAGACGTTCCTTCAGATTTACAGGACTGAGGCTGTTTAGGGCTTTAAAGGTCAGCACCAACACTTTGAATTGTGCTCAGAAACGAACTGGGAGGCAATGTAGATCTCTCAGGACCGGTGTTATGTGGTTCCGGCGGCCACTCCCAGTCACCAGTCTAGCTGCCACATCCTGGATTAATTGCAGTTTCCGAGTCACCTTCAAAGGTAAAGCGCATTGCAGTAGTCCAAGCGGGAGATAACCAGAACATGCTCTGGTGAGACAGTCCGCGGGCAGGTAGGGTCTCAGCCTGCGTACCAGATGGAGCTGGTAGACAGCTGCCCTGGACACAGAATTAACCTGCACCTCCATGGACAGCTATGAGTCCAAAATGACCCCCCAGGCTGTGCACCTGGTCCTTCAGGGACACAGTACCCCATTCAGGACCAGGGAGTCCCCCACATCCACCCACCTCCTGTCCCCCCAAAATACTACTTCTGTCTTGTCAGGATTCAGCCTCAATCTGTTAGCCACCATCCATCCTTCAACCGCCTTCAGGACCTTCACCGCCTTCACTGGTTCTGATTTAAAAGAGAGGTAGAACTGGGTATCATCTGCATACTGATGAACACCCAGCCCAAATCCCCTGATGATCTCTCCCAGTGTCTTCATATAGATGTTAAAACGCACGGGGCAGAGGACAGTACCTTGAGGCACCCCATAAGTGAGGGCCCAGGGGTCCAAACACTCATCCCCCCAACACCACTTTCTGGACACAGCCCAGGAGAAATTAGTGGAACCACTGTATAACAGTGCCCCCAGCTCCCAGAAGGTCCAGAAGGATGTGCTGGTATCAAAGGCCGCTGAGAGATCCAGCCCAACTAGATGCCGCATGGGAAAGTTTGAAAGTGGGGCAAAGTTTGGTAAAAGAAGACAGAGATCTTGGACCAGGATTGGACCTCTGTCATCAGTGCTTTTGTGAGCTTCCCACTGCGATGACTGAAATACACTCTACTTTTGATGTTTTGGAAACTGCAGTTAGTGCAGAATAGTTTGCTTCTTGTCATGGGTGAGTGTAAAAGAGCACACCCTGACTCCAGTTTTGACTCAGTTGCACTAGCTGTCTGCTTAACCAGCTCAAACTGCTGCCAAATGAAATTTTGAAGTCCCAAACAATCCCAAGTCTACAGAGCTTAAGGAACATCTCTGTTGCATAGGCACCCTCTCTCTTCTCAGCTCTACAGGGAAAGCTATGTAGTTTGATTTTCCTTCATTAATTACAGGGGCAGGCAATTATTATTTAGAAGGCAGCATATGGGGAGAGGAGATGGATGTATTTAATCCTCCACTGTGATTTGAATTGAAATCATCCCCATCTAGTGTGGCTTGTAGCTTTTTGGTTGCCAGTGGGAACCTTCCCCCTAAGACTCCAGCAATGCTAGGAGGGAGGAGGGAGTAGTCTTAAGCAAACACCTTCTTAACACTGTGTAAGAAGAGCCCTGGTGGTTCAGACCAAATCTCCATCTAGTCCAGCATTCAAGACTAGAGATAGCGCAGACTCTCAATTTCAGGGTCATGGGTTTGAGCCCCACATTGGGCAACAGATTCCTACACTGCAGGGGGCTGGACCAGATGACCCTTGCAGTCCCTTCCATCTCTATGATTCTGTGAGTTTATGATCCTGCAGCCTCTGGGAAGTCTGCAAGGAGGACTTCAGTACAACAGCACTTTTCCTCACTTGTGATTCCCAGCTACTGGTATTCAGAGTAGAGATGGGGAGAAATTTGACTCCTTTCAAATTACCAAATTCACAGATTTCACTTCAGTGATGGCTTTTTATAA
Source organism: Lacerta agilis (assembly GCF_009819535.1). NCBI lineage: Eukaryota > Metazoa > Chordata > Lepidosauria > Squamata > Lacertidae > Lacerta > Lacerta agilis. The sequence continues at coordinate 165,587 of NC_046319.1, read as the reverse complement.
ATGTCTGTTGACAGACTGGAGGCTGTGACCCTGCTTGCTCTTCTCACCAACCTTCCTGCCATTCCCACCCCCCACATTAATCCCCTAGATCTTCCCCTTCTCAATGTGTGTGTGTGTTTGTGTGTGTGTGTACCATTGTTGTGCAACATTTTGCTCCCCGAACACACCTTGGCTTCATGCAAATCCAAGATTGTGTTGCAGCACTACAAATCCTCCATTTGGGGCTGCACAAAGACATTCTTACATTTCTATTGTACAGTGAAATGTACAGGATAAGCAGATGTAGGCACATAGTGCTATCCTTATTTAGTGTAAGTCCCAAAGTCACAGCCGTCCCACCCCCACCCCCAGCTCATGCCAGACTCTTTCTGCATTAGAATGCCACCTGCTGACACTGTGCTTGGTGCCCTAACTGGGAATATATTAGATGGGTGGGATGCTCTTTGTAAAACATAATTCTTTATTCTTGTCATACACAGAAAGTGACTATTTTTACCTATGGTAAACATTGTGTTGTTGTTCAGTCGTTCAGTCGTGTCCATCGCTTCGAGAAGACTGATCGCCAAAGAATTGATGCTTTTGAATTATGGTGCTGCAGGAGACTCTTGAGAGTCCAATGGACTGCAAAAAGATCAAACTTATCCATCCTTGAGGAATCATAGAATCATAGAATCATAGAGTTGGAAGAGACCACAAGGGCCATCCAGTCCAACCCCCTGCCAAGCAGGAAACACCATCAAAGCATTCCTGACAGATGGCTGTCAAGCCTCTGCTTAAAGACCTCCAAAGAAGGAGACTCCACCACACTCCTTGGCAGCAAATTCCACTGTCGAACAGCTCTTACTGTCAGGAAGTTCTTCCTAATGTTTAGGTGGAATCTTCTTTCTTGTAGTTTGAATCCATTGCCCCGTGTCTGCTTCTCTGGAGCAGCAGAAAACAACCTTTCACCCTCCTCTATATGACATCCTTTTATATATTTGAACATGGCTATCAGATCACCCCTCAACCTTCTCTTCTCCAGGCTAAACATACCCAGCTCCCTAAGCCATTCCTCATAAGGCATCGTTTCCAGGCCTTTGACCATTTTGGTTGCCCTCCTCTGGACACGTTCCAGCTTGTCAGTATCCTTCTTGAACTGTGGTGCCCAGAACTGGACACAGTATTCCAGGTGAGGTCTGACCAGAGCAGAATATAGTGGTACTATTACTTCCCTTGATCTAGATGCTATACTCCTATTGATGCAGCCCAGAATTGCATTGGCTTTTTTAGCTGCTGCATCACACTGTTGACTCATGTCAAGTTTATGGTCTACCAAGACTCCTAGATCCTTTTCACATGTACTGCTCTCAAGCCAGGTGTCACCCATCCTGTATTTGTGTCTTTCATTTTTTTTGCCCAAGTGTAGTACTTTACATTTCTCCCTGTTAAAATTCATCTTGTTTGCTTTGGCCCAGTTCTCTAGTCTGTTAAGGTCATTTTGAAGTGTGATCCTGTCCTCTGGGGTATTAGCCACCCCTCCTAATTTGGTGTCATCTGCAAACTTGATCAGGTTACCCTCAAGCCCATCATCCAAGTCATTGATGAAGATGTTGAATAAGACTGGGCCCAAGACAGAACCCTGTGGCACCCCACTAGTCACTTCTCTCCAGGATGAAGAGGAGCCATTAATGAGTACCCTTTGGGTTCGGTCAGTCAGCTAGTTACAAATCCACTGAATGGTAGCCTTGTCCAGCCCACATTTTACCAGCTTCTTTACAAGAAACATCATGGGGCACCTTGTCAAAGGCCTTGCTGAAATCAAGATAGGCTACATCCACAGCGTTCCCTTCATCTACCAAGCTTGTAATTCTGTCAAAAAATGAGATCAGATTGGTCTGACATGACTTATTTTTCAGAAACCCATGCTGACTTTTAGTGATCACAGCGTTCCTTTCTAGGTGCTCACAGACTTCTGGCGAGGACTTCCGGCGAGGACGCCATTGCGGGCGGTCGAGGGTCATTTCAGCAGCGAGACGACCCTGGCCTGTCCCGGGGGTAGGAGCTCCGCTACCGCACAGCGGGCTCCGCCAAACCGCGGGTTGAGCGTCCCGCGGCACGGGCTCTCCAGCGGGCCCACTATGGCGCTGAACCCTTCTCCTGTTCCCCTTGTAAAAGGGGCGCGGGAGTGAAAGGACAACGGCGCCGGGCTGTGGAGGCTATGCCCCAACCGGGCAGGCGAAGTGGCGGCTGCCGCCTGCACTGAGTGTGTCGTTCTACCTGATTGAAGTAAAAAAAGAAGAAACCCGTATGCCGTAGGTACGGAGTTAATTGGAGTTAAAATTGACAATTGGCACTTCGGGAGGAACGTCAAAAGGAAGCCCATTCCTCCCTTTGCTGAATGGAGAAAATAACATTGTTTCTAGCTGCTGCTGCATTAGCGGATACAATGTCTCTATGGAGCTTTTTGACAAGTGAGATCGGCTGAATCCCTGCCAGGGGAACTAAGATGTTGGAAATATTTCTTCTTTGAAGTTGTTGGATTAAAATCTTTTCACCCTGACTCGGGGGGAAATGGCGGCTGAAACTTGTGGCTAAAGATGGAAAAGTACTGAAACTTGATACCCTTTGCCTACTTCTACCATGCTTGGTTTCGTTTTTAAACTGGCTTCAGATCCGGGTATGACCCATGAACAAAGGATAATTCTTTTGAAGTTAGAACTGCTAAACCAGAAATTAGATCTGTTGAAGCAGGATGTTGAGGAAAAGTTGTATGCAACAGAAAAGACTCTTGAGAACTTTGCCAAACTGGAAGAAAACCTTGCTAGGGAACTTGAGGAAATATTTGAGAAACAAAATACAGTGACTATGCAACTCCAAGAAGATGGAAAATCCTGTTGGTGTGAAAGACCCAGGGTTGGAATACAATTTATATCCGGTTTCTGGGGTGAGAGCCCAGAAATGAAGGGGAAAAGACTTTTGAAATTGCAACTTGAAGATGACTGGAATTCTGAACTGGAGATGCTGGAAGGTGATGATTTGTGTTCCCTGGAGTTCTCGGCAAGGATGTTTATGGACTGCGTCTTGACCTTTGGTTATAAAGAAAGAGAGGACATTCTGGACAATGATGTTGGAGGGAGGTGGAGAGATGTCTGGTGGGCGATCCCGAGATGGCGAAAGAAAATGGTTAGAAGAGGGATAGGGTGAAAATATTTAAAATTTAATTAGGATGGCTCACCATGGTACCCTGAAGTCGGTGTGTTAAGAATTTATGATTTTGAACTAGTGAAGAGATATGTGAATTGTTTATTAGCAGCAGTTTAAGTAAAATAAGATGTAAGATTTGATTTAAGAAGTAATAGGTTGTATTATGAAGTAAAAATAAATATTAAGAAGTTTTGTTTAAGCATTTTGATGGTGATAGATTTAAATTTTAGAGATAAGAAGTTATTAAAGTAAATTAGAAATGGAAGCAAAGGAGAGAAAACGGGGGAAGTCCCCCAAGTAGATTCGAAACAAGATTTTGTTTAAGTAGTAAAAGGAATGTTGGTATTCCAGTTCAGGTTTGTATTTGTTTTTTATTTTGTTTTAATTGTTGTTTTTGTTGATGTTGTATTTGTTTTACTGTATTGTCTTTATTATGTGGAAAACCAATAAAATCTTTGTAAAAAAAAAAAAAAAACTTATCCATCCTTAAAGAAATCAGCCCTGAGTGCTCACTAGAAGGGCAGATCCTGAAGCTGAGGCTCCAGTACTTTGACCACCTCATGAGAAGAGAAGACTCCCTAGAAAAGACCCTGATGTTGGGAAAGATGGAGGGCACAAGGAGAAGGGGACTACAGAGGATGAGATGGTTGGACAGTGTTCTTGAAGCGACTAGCATGAGTTTGGCCAAACTGCGGGAGGCAGTGAAAGATAGGCATGCCTGGCGTGCTCTGGTCCATGGGGTCACGAAGAGTCGGACACGACTGAACGACTGAACAACAACAACAAAGTTTGATCTTTTTGCAGTCCATGGGACTCTCAAGAGTCTCCTCCAGCACCATAATTCAAAAGCATCAATTCTTCGGCGATCAGTCTTCTTTATGGTCCAGCTCTCACTTCCATACATTACTACTGGGAAAACCATAGCTTTAACTATATGGTCCTTTGTCAGCAAGGTGATGTCTCTGCTTTTTAAGATGCTGTCTAGGTTTGTCATTGCTTTCCTCCCAAGAAGCAGGCGTCTTCTAATTTCGTGACTGCTGTCACCATCTGCAGTGATCATGGAGCCCAAGAAAGTAAAATCTCTCACTGCCTCCATTTCTTCCCCTTCTATTTGCCAGGAGGTGATGGGACCAGTGGCCATGATCTTAGCTTTTTTGATGTTGAGCTTCAGACCATATTTTGCACTCTCCTCTTTCACCCTCATTAAAAGGTTCTTTAATTCCTCCTCACTTTCTGCCATCAAGGTTGTGTCATCAGCATATCTGAGGTTGTTGATATTTCTTCCTGCAATCTTAATGGGATTCATCCAGCATGGGATTCATCCAGCCCAGCCTTTCACATGATGAATTCTGCATATAAGTTAAATAAGCAGGGAGACAATATACAGCCTTGTCGTACTCCTTTCCCAATTTTAAATCAATCAGTTGTTCCATATCCAGTTCTAACTGTAGCTTCTTGTCCCACATAGAGATTTCTCAGGAAATGGATGAGGTGATCCGGCACTCCCATTTCTTTAAGAACTTGCCATAGTTTGCTGTGGTCAACACAGTCAAATGCCTTTATGTAGTTTTTGATAAACATTAGAGTTGTGAATATATATATATATATATATATATATATATATATATATAATATTTTTACCAAAAAGCTTTTTTTAAAAAAAAGACAAGAATAGATCAAATCCATATGTTTCTTTTTTAAAAAAATAAAGCCCCTTCTCCAACCACAGTGTCTTACTTTCATCCTCATGGGACTTATCATCAAGATTCTGTAGCTGCTGGAAAAAAAGCCTAGCACAAGATTTTTCATTTTATCACCTTAAAATGATATAAAACATTTTAAATATTCAAATTGCCTTCTGCCTAGGTTTTATCCCCCCTTTTTACTGATAAGATTATTAATAGTAAAGTTAATCTCTCTGTATGTGAACACTAATGTGACCTGCTGTGATGAGGGAGAGATCATTTAGTTCTGACTGACCCAGTTCCATCTGTGAATGCTCTTAGATTAAATTTCTCTGCATCTGCATATCTGTTTCTGCCCAAGCAAACACACACAGAGAGAGACGCTACATAGCTGAACAAGCTCATCTTTAAGCCACAGCTTCATCCCAATCTATGCACAGTTCCCTCTGATAATTGTACCCTATCACTGGGTTCCCTGCCAGTTTGGGGACTGCAAACTTGAGTGATAGTATACTTTGCATGTGTGAAAACAGCCATCATAGCTCAATCACCTCTGACAGAGCTAAGCTATTTCTTGAACTTAGCAGCAGTGTAGTGGTAAAAGTTCAAAGTACAGGAATGCATCATGATAGCCTCCAGGGAGAGTCAAAACATAACAGACAGCTATTAATGTTTAATTGTCTTTAATTATTATTGGGGGTTTTCTTAAGTTTTTAGCAGTTTCTATTTTATCTCTTGGCCAAACTGCGGGAGGCAGTAGAGGATAGGGGTGCCTGGTGTGCTCTGGTCCATGGGGTCACTAATAATAATAATAATAATAAATTTTTATTTATACCCCGCCCTTCCCCGCCAAACCGGGCCAAGGGAGCTGGCGTTTGTCTGCAGACAGCTTCCGGGTCATGAAGCCAGGAGGAGATGGCTGGCAAGCACTCCAGGTCTCTGGGACATTTCAGAATGTTGATCTTCAATCTCTAGAATAACTTTGTTGTAACTTTACCCAAGAGTTATTTCTTGCACTCAGTGTTAAGTGGCAATCCCTATGCAACTCTACTCCCCTCCTTTTAGGTAAATCTAAATTCCACCTCCTCCCCTTTACTCCTGGCATTGTTGGTCTAATTTTAAAATTAACAGGGAACTGCTCAGGAGCATCAGATGCCACAAGAAATTTATGAGCAAATTGAGAGCAGCCTCAATTTGCAATCTTGTGAAATTTTGTTTATTACACCAAGTGCTAGCTGTGATGTAACACATTAAAATCCAGATTGACCTTCCAAGAGACTTTTCAAGTACATAAATTTATACTCTGCTTTTGAAAGGAACTGGAAGGGAGGACGACCATTTATAAGACAAGATGCAGCTGTGCAAAACAAGATAGACCAATAAATCAAGCTGAATTTTCTCCAGTATGATTGTCTCTATCATTAACAGGTACTTGAGAGGCTTTTACTGGAAGACAAGTTATAGAGTCCTATTGCTAGGATCAGTTTTGATGGCTGAAGTTGTGCAGGAACATGTACATCAGCTGGTAAATGAATATTCACTGCAGTTAAGACTGTCATTGGTGTCATCATACAGTGTGGGGAAGGGGGAGCACAAACAGGTTCTTAAATAATGTGCCCAGTGGGACAAGTTGTGTTTTCTTTCGTTGCATGTGCCTTTGTTTTGAAGATGTTTGGAACTTGATTTATGGGGGGAGGGGGGAGCATAACAAGGGAAAATAACTTTGAAGAGATGGAAAAGATTAAGCATGGGAAAGTATATAAAGAAACAGAAAACCTGGAAATATAGTTATCATTACTAATATCATGGTTTGGAAGAATATTGGTGATTAAATATACATTGCCAAAATATTATTTTTAATTATAAATATCCCTCTATTAGTGTCACCACTGATGTTGGTAAAATGTCAGAAATGGATATTACATTTCAAACATAGTAGGTTATTAAATTAAATAATGGTTCTCAAACAATATAATTCTAGAAGCAGAAGAATTATTATAAAAAGGAAATTCAAAAATTTGTTGTGGTACAAAGGTTTCTCAGAAAACGTTTCATGAAAGTACTCTATCACATGGAATTAAAAACCAGATTTGTCCAGGATTATCATCATTAACTACACTATGTCATAATGAATTTTTGAACCCTATAAACCATATATCATAATGATACCAAAATTTCCACTGTGCCTCATTTCCAAAAGGAAATATGGACCCTGGGGAAGCGCCTGGAACCCCTGGAATCTGGCACCACTCAGAGATTGGAGTGGAAGGCAACAATATTTTTGCTTCTACTTTATCCTTTATAGTGTCTAATCCTGTATTCAGCTGGGACTGCCTCCATCCATTTTCAAACAGGGGAATTAAATAATCTGTGTTGAATTTTTATTTTCAGAATGAAACCTGCTTGTGAAAAAGTAGCTTTCAGTGACACAAAATATACAATAGGTCTAGATTTGTGTTTTGACTAGGTAGAGAAAGAAACAAAATCTCAGCATGCACTGAATGAGCCTGAGAGTGTGAGTGACCACACCCACCCCGGTATGCGGCCCCTGCAGCAAAAACTGTTCTTAACCATCAAATGAGAAGCCCTTTACACTGTTGAGCATTTAACCTTGCTTCCTTCCTACTTCCTCACCTCTTGCTTTATAAGGAAGCAAAATAATTGGTGCATCTAACTCCCCTTATTGTGAGACACAGGTGTGTGGTTTTTTTTAAATCCTAAAGCTTGTAAGGGAGAGGAGGTAGGGAGAAGGAGAACATTACTGAATATTACAATATAAATCCTGTTGAGAAATTACAAATCCCCACATGGTCTGAGATGCATTTCAGATGACTCAACCAGCAGGGGATGGATAATCAAATATGCCTCTACAAAGAAATAAAGTGTACAACAGAGACTATCAAGGAACTGGGGGTAGGCATGAGGCATATTTGAGAGTGTGCATGAAAAATAAACAGAAGCATCTCAGGCTCATTATGCCCCTGAAATTTGCCATAGGCTGAGGCCCTGCTATATTGTGGAGAGGATTTGCTAGGGGAGGTTTGCAGTGAGACTGCAGGAGAAGGGGAAGAGGGCTGGACTCTGGAATTAAGCAGCCAGAACATCACACTTTGACACCTCCCGGGGTAGCAGAGGAGGAGATGTTAAGATGACATGAGGTATGCTCTTTTGGGTGAATGTGCCTGTATTAATCCTGAAGCACTGAGGACAGAGGCCAAATTCTAGGGTAATTTAGAGCTGAGCTGAAGCTTTTGGAAACAAAGGGGAGGGAGCATGAAGGAAGGGAGGATGAAATTGGTGGAGGACCAGGACAAAAATATGTTTTAAAATTCAGTGTTAGGAGATTTATTTAGACAAGTGATGATGGCCTCAGCTTGCTCCCCCCCCTTCTTCTTTTGTTTGAACTTAATTGTTCTGCTGCTGTAAAGTAATGATGGCTAACTGCAAGCTACAGTGTCAGAGCAGGCATGCATTTGAACATGATTTCTTGGGAATCATAAGTGGAAAGAGTCCTGGTGTGCTCAAGTTTGACTTGCAGGCTTCCCATAGACCTCTGATTAGCAACTGTGAGACAGCATCCACTGGAATGGCAAGGGGAGCTGCAGGTGCCTTCCCAGGTTTGGTGGCCAACTAGAATGAAATATTGCAAGGGCCCAGGTAAGCCCCACCCCACACAATCAATCACATTATATGATGTATGCACACTATTTGAATGGCAATGCCCATCACCTTTGCAGGGGCCCGGCCCCCTCAAATATTTTATTGCAGGGGCCGGGGCCAGGGCCAAAGCCCCCATGGCCCCTAGGTGTTGGCTCCTATGCCACTTGGCATACTCCAGAGATTAGGAAGAGGAAACCAGCTGGCTGTCCAGGAATTTCTATGTTTGGCACAATTTAATCAAAACTTCACTGATTTTAGCTTTCACTAATTCTTCCAAAATCTATAACAATATCTTTGTACCAGGCAAAAACATTCCTCTTCTCCCAGATAATCTATGGCCTATTAAAATGGGGAGGGGGTGTAATTGTTTTCATTTGTTACTATGGTATGTATTTTTGCCTTTTTTTCTATTGTAAACTGCCCTGTGATCCTCACTGAGAGCCAGTGTGGTGTAGTGGTTAAGAGCGGTAGACTCGTTATCTGGGGAACCGGGTTCGCGTCTCCACTCCTCCACATGCAGCTGCTGGGTGACCTTGGGCTAGTCACACTTCTCTGAAGTCTCTCAGCCCCACTCACCTCACAGAGTGTTTGTTGTGGGGGGAGGAAGGGAAAGGAGAATGTTAGCCGCTTTGAGACTCCTTCGGGTAGTGAAAAGCGGGATATCAAATCCAAACTCTTCTTCTTCTCTTCTTCATATGAAGGGTAGTTTAGACATTTAATACATCATCATAATGATGATAATAATAATAATAATAATAATAATAATAATAATAATAATAATAATAATACCACTCTCCAGCGCTCAGTCAAAGCAAACGGCAATTCAGGTTTTCTCCAGTTTGCTCTGATTTAGCACTGAGAAACAGGTTTTCCTTTGGAAATAAGATAAGCATAATATGCACACATCATGACTAATCTGGCTGAGCACTGACTAAACCATGATGGGAGATTTATGCCAGCATACAGTGGTAACTCTAGTTATGAACTTAATTAGTTCCGGAGGTCCGTTCTTAACCTGAAACTGTTCTTAACTAGAGGCGTGCTTTCGCTAATGGGGCCTCTTGCTGCCACTGCGACACTGGCACACAATTTCCATTCTCATCCTGGGGCAAAGTTCTCAACTCGAGGTAACTCTTCCAGGTTAGCGGAGTTTGTAACCTGAAGCGTTTGTAACCTGAGGCATTTGTAACTCAATGTACCACTGTATCTCCAGCTCAGCTGGGTTTGAAGACTTATGCTGGCATAGCCCAGCTGAGTCAGAGATTGACTGGATCCTAATCTGCTCAGCCCAGTAGATCTGAGCTCAGAATTGGGCACTTAGACCTTCTTCTTTTTTACCCTAATGGAAGAGATAAATGGTAGAAATACAACAACTGCCTGAACATTAAAGCTCATGTTAAATTATTAAATTCAGTAGGACAAAAATTCTGACTTTTTAAATCTACAGAGAAATGACTAAAGCAGTGTGTTACCTGCAGAAATGTTCAATTTTAGAACAGTTTTGCACTCGTGTTTTGAGTATTCATGCCTAAAAGATGCCTATAGGCTCTTTTCACTGCAATTCAGCATTTCACAGAATACATACAAGCTCCAGGGTCCTCTGAGTCATCTGAGACAAACCTTTAGATTAAGAAACATATGTGTAAGCCCACCTCACACTCTTGGGCAGAGTATTAACAATCACTTTTAAGGACCATTGATTCCAACAAGAGACTCGAGCAAAAGGTGTTAAAGTGTTCAACTCAGGCTGGATGATATGTATTGCATAAGTGTGTATGCAGGCATGTTTTGCAAATTAAAAATTGACCTTCTTTGCTGTACAAAATTGATCCTATAAACATTGACCCAGCTTGCTAAATCTATTTGGTGAACAAGGGATCCATTTGCCAACTGTGAAAACTTTTTGCCCAATTCACAGGGATAGGAATATGGTACATTATGTGCCAACAAAATTCTGATCCAAAGGGATAATAAACCCCACATAGTGTGATCAACATGCCTTGTTCCCTTTCCTCCCTGTCGGGGTTTGGGTGCTGGAGCTCCTCGTGCACAAACTTGGACTGCTCATGCACGAGGTACCAGTAGCGGGGAAAGCGGCCAGCGTTCCGCGTGCTTTTGAGCACGGGCGCCGGCCAAGTCTCACAATCCGAAGGAAGCTGAGTAAGCAGGGTGATGACTCCGAAGGTGCATGAGTTCTTAATTGCCTTCTAAATGAAATATTGCCTCGAGAAATAGAGGATACCCTGACTCTGAATAGATAAATCAACTCAAGGAAATTAAAAATTTTACCTTAAACCTTTTACTCCCCTTTTTACCCCAAAGAAAGACAGACACCGGTTATATCTTTAGTGGCTTTGGCAGAACCCGCGTAGGCTCGTCCCCTAAGCTAAGTTCTCCTAAGCTCAAAGTCCCTGCGCGCCCAATCTTCCGCGAGGCTAACTAAATAATACTAAAACCGAAATATCTTCCGCAAGCCTAGCCCTAGGCTAAACCTAAAAGAAACCTAACTAAGGCTAAACCGAATGATCTTCCGCGATCTAACTCTAACTAAAGGAAAAACCCATCCAACCCATCCAGCCCGCTCCCAATACCCTTAAACTAAACTAAGGCAGAACGTCGTCTAACTGAACCAAAAGAACATAGGAAAAACGTGCCTAAGCGGGGGAGCCTCAGCCTTTTATTTAGGAACAAACGTGACATCATGATCAATGCCTCAACCAATAAAATCACTGTTGCTGCCCTCCAAAAAGGCGGGAAGCAAGTTTAACGCTCATTAATAACTTTGAACATGACCGGGACTACAAAATAAAGGCGGATTAATCTCATTGGTGAACCAAACTATTCATTCTTGCTTTCGCGCGTAGTGATACCAAAAGTAGATCCCGAAAACTTCATTAAACAATTAAATAAATGTGGATCCTATGGCGGATCCGTGCAACGTATTCCGACACCTCCCCACCAGCTGCCTGGCTGTTTACAACAGAGGAACTTGGGCTCACCTTGCACAGCATTGTCTAAAAGGACAGGCAGAGGCTGTCCCAGGTTTCAGACAATGGACCTTCCCAGCCCTGCCTGGAGATGTCAGAAACTGAACCTGGGACCTTCTGCAAGCAAAGCAGGTGCTCTGCCCCGGAATCACATTCCTTCCTTCCCCGTGGTGAACTCGTTGAGGAAATAACTTCCCCTTTTTCATTTTCTAGTTTAATTATTATTTGTAGTAATTAAGATTACAAATTATCAGGAGCAATTAATTGCAACTCAGTGAAAAATAGTCTTATGTATTTAATAGCCAAATTATATTTCAAAACCGAAAAGTGTAACACATTGTGTTAAGAGATTTCTCTGTTCACACAAGCTCCAGCACAGCTGATAAGGGCCACATCCTTCACAGGCGCATTTTTAGGCAATATTAATCGGGTAACTCATTCTGTGGTTAATTCCAGCTTCACTGCTACCTTGCAACTGGGTGACTGCAATGGCAGAGAGGTAGACCTATGTCTCAGATTTGTCTCTCCACTGGAATACATGAAGTCAGTGTAAATGAAGCTATCATTCCACATTCAAAGCAGAACATAGGTGCCATCTTTTGGGGGGTCCTGGATGCTGTGGCACCCACAAAATTTACACTGTGGGTGCCTGGCCGGGCAACCCAATGCAGTGTGCACATGATGTCACATGGCCTGACAGGGCCCGTTGCGCCCTCCAAAAGGCCCCATGGGGCTTGTCGCAGCTGTGAGAGGGTTCAACGAGGCCAATTGCACCGTGTGATTTCAGGCACATGCAACAGCGCACTGTGTAATGTCAGACATGTGACACATGTGATGTCACACATGTGCACATAACCTGGAGTGCCTGAAGCAGAAGCAGCTTGGCCAGGTGAGGTGGAGCCTCTCTGCTCACTTCCCAGCAGGTGGGTTGCTCTTGCTTACAAGGAGGGAGAGGGACAAGGCAGCAGGGAGGTTGGCATGAGGAAAGCTCTGAGAGAGCCAGCCCAGAGCTCCTGCTGGTGCATTTGTGCCATACTGACCTCCCGAACACCTTGCTTTTCTCCCTCCTGGGAAGCAACAGTGACCCACCTGGTGGGAAGTGAATAGGGGCAGAGGAGATTTCCCAGCAGATGGGTCATGGTTGCTTATTCTCAGGGAGAGGGGTGAAGCACAAGGAACTCAAGTGTGGGACAGATGCACTGACAACACCAACCCACCTGCCTTCTACCTGGGAGTTAAGTCCTATTGATTGCAATGGGACTTACTTCTGAGTAGAAGTGGTTGGGCTGGTGCTGCAACACACCATTTTCTGCAGAGATTTCTTCTATTCGCTGACAGAAGAAAAATAATACCTTCGGAAACATAATTATAAACTCAGCCTTGACCAGTCTTGACCAAAAAACAGCTGTATGCTCAGTAAGTCCCATTTAAACTTCAAAAGAAGCCATTTTTCATTTCTTACCTCTTTGTTTCTTTCCTAATTCAAAATAGTTATTGTACACAGATGCCCAGTAGTGACTCGATCTTGCTGCTGCTGTTTTTCAATATGTGAGATGTGCCTGGGGAAACCTGGTGACACTGAGATGCTGGCAATGTATGATGCCAAATGGTGTTGTATATAATTGGGCAGGGATAGTCTGGCCACAGTGATTGATGCACTGCACTGGTAACCTCAAGAATCGATGATTGCATTCGGCTATGTGTGGTTCTACCAGAGCATCACCAGCACATAAGACCGGATGATATTGAGCCAGGTTCGAGATTCTCTGCAAGTCCCTTAACAGCTTGGGCACTGGATAACTCAGGGGCCTGCTCATCCCTTGTACCCTGGCCCAGTCCCTGAGGTCTTCAGGGAAGTCCTCCATGGCTCAAATGCAAGACTCACATCCACCAGGAGCCGCCTGCTCAGTATTAGGGGCCCAAATATATGGAACTCCAAGTTGAGGTCAGACAAGCTCCCTCCTTGCTGAACTTCTGCTACCTATTGAATACTTAAAAAAAATATATCCAACAGGCATTTTAATTGAATTCTGAACTTACTATTTTAACTGATTTTTATTAACATGGTTACTTTTACACCATAAAAATGTTTATATTTGTTTGAAGCAATGACTGGGAAGGCCAAATAGGGCAGTTTGGGCTCCAACTCTCATCCCTGCCAGCATAGTGAGCACCAAATTGGCAAAGGCTGCATCCATGCTGCCAGGTGGAAGAATGCAAGGTCTTCCCCCTCACACATTTTACCAATCCAGTGACAGCCACCGATTTACTAGTGCTAGACTGAAATATCTGACCCACTGTTTTACATCAATTGTGTGGGGGCTAAAACTGCTAAAGAATTTTAAAAAGGAACAAATTTCAGGGACGACACAATCCAGTAACTTTGGGAATGGCAGTTTTCCATCCCTTCCTCCCTAACAAAGCCAAGTTATGTCATCGCATACACCCTTACCTTTCTGAGGAAAATTTTAGGAGCATCACCAAGCGAAACATTTGTTGTTAATGGGTAAACAGTGGAGAACCCAGCCTCTGGAAGTCAACAGTGTTCACCCCTGAAAGTCACTTATTCTGGAAATGTACTTCTAGAAGAGTAATGGGATGCAACAGCTAGTCAGAAATATCCAATAACCATCTTGGGTGAACATCTCCAGTGCAGACGAAACTGGCAGATGCCAGCGCCATAAGCACCCCTATTTAAAAGACAACAAACCATGCTTATTTCTGATTATACAGACGTGTGTTTGTGTCTCCCTTTCCAAAGAATATCCTCCATTAAGCCTCCAGGAGTACATTTTGATCTAAACCTGTGATTTACAACAAAACACAAAAGCAGACACGGGGGGGGGGGGGGGGAGTGATAAATTATTTTAACACCAGCAGTTTGCTGCAAAGGGAAGGTGTCCTGTTTGTCCTTGATATGAAATGGGGGGGGGGAATTGGGGGCATAGATGTCTGCAGGGATTTTTACAGGGTGGGGGCATTTTATTTTATTTTATTTATTTATTTATGTGAGGGAGTGGAGTAAAACACCGGAAAGGGAACAGGCTAATTTATCACAAGAAGAGTGTTTGTACACTTCGTCTCCTATCTCAGGTTCTAAGAATGATAGAACCTTACTCTTTTTATTTTTTTAATGAAAGCTGGGAATCTGGGCATGAAGGTTCATTGGAGGGGAAATTGTTCCCCTTGCCCCCACTGTGAACACCCATAAATGGGGTGTCAACAGCACTAGGTAGACTATTATGAATAAAATACTGAAGGTAACAAATCCATTCAACAAACAGGTAGTTTGTTGAGCTTACAGTTATGTGTACCATTTATATTATACTGAGCTGTGATTTGGGGAATAAGTTTTATATCTACTATATTTTTTTCAAAGCCATCACCTCCAGAAGATGCCCACTGAATATTCAACTCCTGGCAATTGATATGTGAAAGGCTGTCCACTGATTAAATATTTTTTATTGAATGAATCACCAGCCTTTTAATTGCTTTACCACGTTTTACCAAAACAATGAAGACAACCTTGGAGAGATACTGAGAAAAATATGAAGCAACTTAAAATTTTGTAAACAAAATCTAAACAGAGGTTCCTTTCAGAAACAAAAGACCTCTCCTTAATACAGTATACACATTCCCCAGCAGAGTAGCATACCAGGTCTAAAAAAAAAAAAGTTCTCTGAAATGTCAGTCCCACCTATTAAAATGTGTTTTCATTTATTCAAATTGTCTCCTGTGGATCAAATCAGCTTTACTTTAATTAAACCAATTTAACCCTGTGGCCCTCAGAAAAAGGTGACAAGGACCACCTTTTTCCTGATTGTTCTGAAGTTCTTGCTGTTTGGAGGCACCTTTGAGAGGCCTGTAGTGTAAGACCAAAAATCCTTGGTTCTGAAAGCAAGGAATTGTGGGGCTGGGGATTGTGGGCTGCTATGGGAAACTGACCAAGGACTGCCCTCGGCCAAGAATGTAGGACGCTATCTTTAAGACTTTTACAACCGGCAGATCCGCTAGGGAGTGTGAGGTTCACAAGTAATAATAATAATAATATTTATTATTTGTACCCCGCCCTTCTGGATGGATTTCCCTAGCCACTCTGGGCGGCTTCCAACAGAAATCAAATACAAAAATTACAAGTGGAAGAGTGTCACCCTGATACCCTGATAAGAACCTAGGGGCCAGCTGGTCATCGTTAAGGCTGGGAGAAATTAAGGAGGAAACATCAAAAGAGTCTGCAGCTGCCCTTCTTCCTGACAGGTGAACAGTAATGATCAAAAGGTGTGGATTGGTTAATTGGGATAAGGGATTGCCTCTCATTAGAGGAAAATCGGGAGGACACCTGGGAGAAGGCCTTTAATTGTCTGGCCTTTTGTGATGGAGGGAAACAGAGAAACATCTCAGAAGAATCTTAGAATGGGAGCCTAAGAAAGCTTAGGAGGGGCATGCCTTCGTCATCATGCCAGAGCCTCGAGGGCGGGATGCCTGAGAGAGAAGTACCTGTCTTTGAGATGTAGATTCCAGCTAAGAATCAGATCCTTGCCGCTCAATGGAGAGGGATTAAGTAAGTCTTTAAAGCTAGCATACTAGAATGTTTTTATTTTCTTTGCATGTAACTGTTATTGGGAACTATACTTTATGTATCTTTTTAGTAACTTTCGAATAAATGTTTAAAGGAACTGTTGTTCTGGGTTTTTGTTCATCTCTGAGTTATGCTTGGCTAAATCCAGGTCTGCCGTGAGTCCATGCTATTGTAAGGGGAAGTATTTATCTGTGGCTCTGTTTTTGAGCTAAAAGGCTGCGTGGCCAGCACAGGTGGGGGCTGCCCTCTTGTCCCTGTCCTGGGTTCGCAGCTGAAGTGAAGATCCATAGAGGGTGGTGGCAGCAAAAGGAGCATTTGACGCCAGCTCAGAGGGGCTGGGTCAAAACTGATCGAGTGGCGTGTGCAACCAGGGCGCCAACAGTGGGGAAACTGTTGGGCTAAGGGGGCACAGTTACTACAAGGCCTCCTTGCTCCCACCAGCATTTTCTTCCTGCAGGGATTGCTCCCCACTTGTCTGGGGAGGACAGCAGGATAGCAGAAACGCTAATGTCTTCATCTCATACACCTCCAATTTTCAGAACTTGTACATGACATTCAACCTCAAACATCACACTAGTTTGGGCCAGTATTGTTCAAACTGCTACTGGGATTGCCACCTTTGTTCAGCCAAAATACAGGACAGGTCAGCAAGGGCAGGGAGGGTGGAGGGGCAAAACCTGGTTCTGAAATGACTCCAAAGCAATCCATTACAATGACACATGTGGTTTACAGTGCTCTGTTCAATGAAAAATAAAATAACAAAATGACTACGATTTACAAATGTAAGAAAAATATTGCATATTATATGCATAGCTGGACTTTGTAATGCTAATTGGTTTGACCCAAACCTGGAAGGAGCAGCACTCTATTTTACTTTCCATCAGTACTTTCTGTCACTTCACTCCTGAACTAAGCAATGGTTTGTTAGTATTTTAAGGGATGGTTTGTATTTCCTGTATCTTTTTTTCTTTCTTGTCTGCCAACCTTATCTTTTTATTTGTGACCTTGCATGTGCAGGAAAGGTGTAGTATGGGGGTGCCAGGGGGTCTGTGGGGGGTGAACCAGGTACCCCCACACAAGTGACACCAGCACAGCCCATCTGTGTGCTGTGTGCTCCTCTCCGCCTACCAAGGGTTGCATCTGCTGGGCGAGTGCCCCCTGTCCTGTGCAAGCAAGCAGGTGGCTGAGCACAGCCCCACTCTGCTCAAGTGGGGGTGGGGTCAGTCCAGCAGTGATGGCAGCAAGGGCTGGGCTGGTAGGTCCCCCATCCTATGTGTGCCTGCACACCCCTGGCACTGACAACCAATGCTGTGCTGCTGTGCATGTGTACGTATGACCCGCGGTCGTACTTCGGAATTATTCTTGGGTTCAGTTATCTTTTATTTTCTAGCTGTCATCTACAGCCACAGACTACAAAACATAGCAATGTCTGGAAAAGAAGGGAATTGAATAGTTTTTCCATATTTGAACCATATTACGCTCCTATATCTTTTCTTTCTTTCCCACTTTTGGAGGCGGCAGATATTTTGTTTCAGGCTCCATCCCTGGTGGCAGCCATTTTGTAACTGGCACCCTTGGCACCTTCTCAAAATTCCAAATGTGCCCCTGGACCCAAAATGTTGTGCAATCACTGACATAGATGTTGTGAGTTGTAGTCTTCCTTAGCCTTTTCCTCCATGATTTGTCTAATCTTCGCTGTCACTATTTCTTAAGATTCAGAATTCTGAACCTTCCAACACTCAGCTTCATTGCATGTCAACAAGTTCTAGTGCTATGAGAGAAGGAGGGAAACTTTCTTCATACCATGCATAATTTCAGACATGACTGTCATATCCCCTGAGCACAGGTAGGTCCATGGGAACAAATTGCTCCAACAAAGGTGGAGAGCAAACTGAACGCTTTTAAGCCTCTGCTTCCAGACCACCTCTCTCAGGTCCTTGAAGAGTCAGTGCTCTGACCTGAAGACAGACAGGCCTGCAACATTCCTTGCCCTCCTGTCTGGTGGCCCCTTTTAGGCATGGAGCAGGCAAAGGCCCCTGTGGCACAGAAGGTTTTTGGAGATCCTTACGTCTGTATTCGGACATGTAAAGGCTCACATCTGAATAAAAAGTAGCCTTATGAACTCTACTACCAATGTTTGAGTCATAGGAAAGCCCCATTCATGTGCCAAAGGCCTGATCCTTCCTTGTGTGCTCAGAAGCAGGCAACAGTTCTAAATTCCAGCATCAATCTGACAGGCCACAAAGGTCCTCAGAGATGCATGTATCCAAGCCCTTTTGAAGGCGTCCAGTGAAAGGTGTTATATAAGCACAAAGTGTTGTTATTGCTCTGCCAGAAGCAACTGATTTCCAAAATAAAAGATTTTGTGAACAGAGCAAATGCCCCATTTTCTGGCCTAGATCACTCCATTACCGAAAAAGAACAGAAAAAAGTGAGATTTAAAAGCTAAATCTGAGATCTGCAATGTCAGTATCCAGACACTTTTAGCAGGAGACCCATGTTCTAAAAAAAAAAAAAACCAAAGAAACAAGCTGGCTGTTTAGAGCTATTAAAGTATGCAGCTATTGGGAGCAAGCAATAAATTTACTATTGGAAAATATAGGAATAAAAATGGGATTAATTCCTTACTGGTTATGGGACAAACTTTGTGGGTGCTGTAAGTAGCAGTGTAGTGGAAAATGTAGAGGTTCCCCATCCCTGCTTCTAACTCCTAGTTGTTTAACAATAGCAACAACAAAACATATTTTCCCACCCAAAATATGATTCTGGAATGGGAATTTGTATGAAATAACACTCAGGTCAAGTCAGTTCTGGTACTGAAAACCAATTCCTAGTATCAGAAGCTTCTCAGAGGCACTATTTTTGCTACATTTCTGGTGCAATTGGCCAGGAAACAAAAAAAGTCAGGGTTTTCTTAGACCACTTTTGTCTTGCGTTAGCTGGCCTGGCGAAGGTTCAGGCAAATCCTGATTCTCAGCGCACTCAGGAATTCCCCAATGTCCCCTGTTCCTCTCATCAGGAGGCCACGCTTAGGAGACAGTGGTCTAGGTTCATGGAAACGCCCATGGGAAAAGGCGCCAAGGAAAATTGGTAAGTACAGATTTATAGGCCTCTGGGCAAACCCAGAGCAGGAAAGCCTTGGTCACACTTCCAAGGGCTACCCAGTACCATGGACAAACGAACCATGAGAAGCAAAAGCCCTTAGACAGGAAGGGACAGGAAGGTATGAGTAAGGTTTTTGGGTGGGCCACTGAACACTGTCCTCCAGGCAGGACAGGTTGGGAATTGCGAGTGTGAATGAGATTGGATGAGTCTACATGCTGAGTGCTTGATCTGTGTTTGTGTTTGGAATTGTCTAGTGAGAAAGTCGGAAAATGGGAGGAGAAGCATCTAAACTTTCAGATACTCCTACACTGTTGGAATGTATGTTGAAGGGTTTTAAGAAAGTATTTAGAGATAATTATGGAATATGCGAGACCAGAAAAACTCAGGACTCTCTGTGAACTGAAAAGGCCAAGGCAAGCCATATATATTGATCAATGGCTGAAGGAGTGAAAGGAAACCAGATGCAAACAGCTCATGGTTCTGAAGAAGCCAGGGAGCAAAACCAATCCCAAACCCAACTTCTGCAACCCAGAAGAAATTAATCTACCTCGGTGGTGCTGAATATCAAAGCAAAACTTTATTGCAGTCCAAAGAGCCACAAAACAATTTCAAAACTAGATACAGTTAAAACGACCAGACAGACAGATGGAAGAAACCAAGGCAGTCATTTGTTTTATCTAGGGCATAATGATCTTTCTTTCTTATAACCTCCGAAAGAAACTTTGCCATGGCCAGTGTAATATTATTATTTTTTAAAGAGATTTTATTATTTTCTACAATAAACAACAAATACAAAATACATCAAACAAGAACAATTGACAAAGAACAAAAAGCACAACAAACACATTAAAACAACAGAGGAAAAACTTATACATACCTACACAGGAACACTAAATGAATAATTGTTTAGTTCTAGTTTCAAATCTTATCTGGGGGACTTCCCCCGTTCTCTCGACTGCGTTCAATACTAATATACTTTGGTAACTTTGTAACTATTTTCTTATCATTCACCATTATTCTTATTAAACTTTCAAAATACTGGCTAATCATATATATTTCATTACTTAAACAACATAACCTTAAACATTTCTAAACCATTCATAACATTACTTCTAGTATACTATTTTTATCTAACATCATCTAGCTAAAGCCACTTAAACAAACTGATTCTGCTTCAAATATCTAACTTTTCACGATTTTTAAAATAGTCCTTAAATTTCTTCCATTCATCTTGCACTTTCTCCTCCCTCTGGTCTCGGAGTCTCGTGGTCAGTTCAGCGAGTTCCATAAAGTCCATCAGCTTCATCTGCCATTCTTCCACTGTCGGGAGCTCTTCACCTTTCCAGTTTCTTGCTAGTAAAATTCTAGCTGCTGTTGTGGCATACATAAAAAACACTCTATCATGACTGGGTATCTCATGATTGGTCATGCTCAAAAGGAAGGCCTCTGGTTTCTTACTAAAAGTAATTTTCATTACTTTTTTAAGTTCATTGTAAATCTTCTCCCAGAAAGCCTTAACCCTTGGGCATGTCCACCACATATGATAAAAGGTACCTTCCACATTTTTACATTTCCAACACATATTACTTGTAGCATGATATATCTTAGCTAACTTCACTGGTGTCAAATACCATCTATATATCATTTTCATAATATTCTCTCTCAGTGCCTTACAGGCTGTAAATTTTATACCTTCCTTCCACAACCTTTCCCAGTCATCCATCATAATATTATGTCCAACATTTTTGCCCAATCTATCACTACAGATTTAACCATTTCATCTTTTGTATGCCACTCTAGCAACAAATTGTACATCCTGGAAAGGTTTTTAGAGTTCGGTTTGATTAATTCTGTTTCCAACTTTGATTTTTCTATTTGAAAACCAATTTTTTTGTCGAATCTAAAAGTTTCATAAATTTGGTGATACTGCAACCAATCGGTGACATCTTCCTTCATTTGTTCATAACTTTTCAGCTTAAAAGTCTGACCTTCTTGCTGCAGTATATCCGCATATTTCGGCCATCTTGCAGACATATTTGGTCTTTTGTACGCTTTGGCCTCTACAGGTGATAGCCATCTAGGGGTCTTTTTCTCCAGTAAGTCTTTATTTCGCATCCAGACCTGATACAGGGCTTTTCTAACTATATGGTTCTTAAAAGCTCTGTGGGCCTTAACTTTATCATACCAAAGATATGCATGCCACCCAAATACATTATCAAAACCTTCCAAGTCTAACACATCTGTATTTTCTAACTTAAACCAATCCTTCAACCAGCAAAAGGCCGCTGCTTCAAAATAAATCCTTAAGTCTGGCAGGGCGAAACCCCCTCTCTCCTTAGAGTCTGTTAGGATCTTGAATTTAATTCTAGGTTTCTTCCCCTGCCAGATAAATTTCGTCAAATCCTTTTGTCATATCCTAAAACAATCTAATTTGTCTATAATTGGAATCACTTGGAATAAAAACAGCATCTTTGGTAGCACATTCATCTTTATAGCTGCAATTCTGCCCAACAAAGAGAGTTTGTCTTGACCAAGTCTCCATATCTCTTTTTATCTCTGCCCAAACTTTTTCATAATTGTCCATGAACAGGTTTAGATTTTTTGAAGTTAAGTTGACTCCTAGATATTTCACTTTTTTAACAAAATTAAGGCCAGTGCAATACTGCAATTTCTGTATCTGCAAAGGGTTCAAATTTTTAGTCAATACTTTGGTTTTCGCTTTATTTAATTTAAAGCCGGCTACACGTCCAAAAAGTTCAATTATCTCTAAGGCTTTGGGGACACTGCTTTCAGGTTCTTGTAGGGATAACATCAGATCGTCCGCATAGGCTCGCAATTTATATTCCTTCTCTCCCACCTTTATTCCTTTGATCTGTTTCTCTGATCTAATCATGTTCAGAAGGACCTCCAGGACTGTAATGAAAAGTAAAGGGGAGATAGGGCACCCTTGCCTTGTTCCTTTCTCAACTCTAATTTCCTCCGATATCACACTGTTTATTATAATTTTTGCTTTTTGTTCAGTATAAATGGCATTAATGCCATTAAGAAATCGTTGGCCGACACCCATCTTTTCTAAATTTTTCTTCATAAAAGTCCAAGAAATGTTGTCAAATGCCTTTTCCGCGTCAATGAACATCAGTGCTGCATCTGTATTTATATTTTTTTCCAACCTCTCTAAAATATCCACAATAATCCTTGTGTTATTATTTATCTGTCTTCCAGGTAAAAAACCTGCTTGATCTTTGTGGATATAGTCCTTCAGTACTCTACTTAGTCTCATGGCCATGACATTGGCAAATATTTTGTAATCCACATTTAAGAGCGAAATTGGTCGGTAATTTTTCATCAAAGTCTTATCCGAATCTGGTTTCAAAATCAGTGTAATATAGGCCTCCTTCCATGACTCTGGTGCCCTACCTCCCTCCAGCAAACCATTGCAAACTTCCTTCAGCGGCTGCGACAGCCAATCTTTTAAAGATTTATAGTACTTTGCAGTTAGTCCATCTGGTCCTGGGGCCTTTCCCATCTGCATGTTATTAATCGCTTCTTCTATCTCTTGAGTCGAAATCGGGTGGTTGAGCATAGTTATTTTATCTTCTGGGACTTTATGTAATCCATTTTTTTCCAGAAATTGGTCAATCTCCAATTCTTCTATTTTATCTTCCTTGTACAATTGTTTATAGAATCTTTGAAAACACCATCTAATTTCCTCTGGATTCTCCAAACTTCTTCCATTAACTGTCAAATTAGTGATGATGTTTGCTTTTTGCCTTTTTTTTCAACTGCCAAGCTAGTAATCTTCCACATTTATTAGCTGAATCGAAGGTTCTCTGCTTCATAAATTTTATCTTCCATTCTATTTCTTGATTCAAAATTTTTGCATATTGCGACTGCAAGTATTTAATTTCTTTCTGAAGTACTGTTTTGGGGGGACAGGAGGCGGGCAGGTGTGGAGGATTCCCTGGTCCTGAATGGGGTAACTGTGCCCCTGAAGGACCAGGTGCGCAGCCTGGGAATCATTTTGGACTCACAGCTGTCCATGGAAGCGCAGGTTAATTCTGTATCCAGGGCAGCTGTCTACCAGCTCCACCTGGTACGCAGGCTGAGACCCTACCTGCCCGCGGACTGTCTCACCAGAGTGGTGCATGCTCTGGTTATCTCCCGCTTGGACTACTGCAATGCGCTCTATGTGGGGCTACCTTTGAAGGTGACCCGGAAACTGCAATTAATCCAAAATGCGGCAGCTAGACTGGTGACTGGGAGTGGCCGCCGGGACCACATAACACCGGTCCTGAGAGATCTGCATTGGCTCCCAGTACGTTTCCGAGCACAATTCAAAGTGTTGGTGCTGACCTTTAAAGCCCTAAACGGCCTCGGTCCTGTATACCTGAAGGAGCGTCTCCACCCCCATCATTCAGCCCGGACACTGAGATCCAGCGCCGAGGGCCTTCTGTCGGTTCCCTCACTGCGAGAAGCAAAACTACAGGGAACCAGGCAGAGGGCCTTCTCGGTAGTGGCGCCCACCCTGTGGAACGCCCTCCCATCACAGGTCAGGGAAATAAACAACTACCTGACATTCAGAAAAAACCTGAAGGCAGCCCTTTTTAGGGAAGTTTTTAATGTTTGATATTTTTGTATTTGATTTCTATTGGAAGCCGCCCAGAGTGGCTGGGGAAATCCAGCCAGATGGGCGGGGTACAAATAATAAATATTATTATTATTATTATTATTATTATTATTATTATTATTATTATTATTATTTTGACTTTTAGGATGTCCTCTTAGTTCTTTTTCTTTTCCTTTTATTAATCTCAACAATCTTTCCATTTCTGCATTTTGCTGCTTCTTCTTTTTAGTTTCTTCACTTATGAGAAATCCTCTCATCACAGCTTTACTTGCGTCCCACACTGTTCTTTTCTCCACTTCAGTATTCAAATTAATTTGGAAATATTCCTTCATCTTTTTTGCAGCTCTTTCTACCAACTTGACATCTCTCATCAATGCATCATCCATTCTCCATCTAAAAGAATCTCTGGAAATAACTTTCAAATTCAATTGTACAAGGTTGTGATCAGAACAAGTCTTAGGGCCAATTTCTGCTTTTTGTATTTTTGGTGCCAATTCATTTGAAATCCAGATGTAATCTATTCTCGACCATGACTGTTTTGATTCTGAAAAATAAGTTGCCTCTGTTTCAGTTGGATTTCTCAATCTCCAAGCATCCACCAAATTCAAATTGTCCACCATTTCAAAAAAGGTTTTGGGCAGTTTCCTATCATTTGTAATTTTTGCCCTTTGAGATCTATCCATTAATGTGGAAACTGCTCCATTAAAATCATCGAGGCAAACTATTTTGTAATCCAAATAAACCATTAGCAAGCCATGGATCTTTTTATTAAAAATTGACTTTCCATCATTTGGTGCATAAAGTCCCAGAATCAAAAATTTTTCGCCTTGTACCTTAATTTCAATAGCAATGTATCTCCCTTCTTCATCTTTAAATAGCTGTCTTGGACTGTATTTTTCTCTTACATAAATTACAACACCTCTCTTCTTGACTTTATCAGACGAGATAAATTCCTGGCCTAATTTTTTATTTTGTAGAATCCTTCTATGTTGTCGGATTACATGGGTCTCCTGTAAGCAGACTATATCCAATTTCTTCTTCTCCAAGCTATGAAATACTCTGTGTCTCTTCGGCCTCTGGTTCAATCCCCGAACATTCCAAGTCATCAGTTTTAACGCCATCTTCTAATCGTCTCCACCAGTCGCCTCTCCTTTCTTGTCCTCTTCTGCAACTTCTGGTCTTGATCCACCTAGTCCTGGGAGTCGAAATAAATTTGCTGGATCTAATGAAGAGCCTTTAAAATCTTCCAGATGTTTGTCCAAAAAATTTTGCTTATCAGCTAAAGATTTTATCTTTATTCTTTTCTCTTTGAAACTAAATGTTAGGCCTTCTGGAAACTCCCAGCTATAGGGGATTTTTCTTGCCCTCAGCTCGGATGCCAAATCGTTGTAGTCTACTCTCTTGGAAAGGAAATATCTGGGGATGTCTTTATAAATGATGACTTTTTTCTGTTGTACCACCAGGTTTTTCTTATAATGTAGATCCAAAATGTGATCTCTCTGATATCTGTTCTGGAACACTATCAAACAGTCATTTACCACTTTAGAGCTTTTCTTTCCTTTGGTTCCAAATCTGAAGGCCTTAACTATGAATGCTGACAAATCAGTCTCCTCCAGCTCCCAGAATGTTGAGAATTCATTAATTATATAGTCCTTCAAGCTGTCCTTCTCCAGTTCTGGAAGCCCCCTCAATCTGAGGTTCACCTCCCTTTCTCGGAGCTGCAGAAAGGCGAGAGATTCTTCAACGTCTCTTTGTTGTGATCCAATTCTTTCAATTTTTTCAACATCAATATTGTCCAATTTTGTCTCCACCACTTTAATTTTCTCTTTAACTTCTTTAAATTCTTCTGTCTCCTTTTTAAAGACTTTAACCTCTTTGCCAATCTTATCAATTTCCTCTCTGTTTTGCCTTACACTTTCCTCAATTACGCTAATAGATTTTTCCAATCTCTGAGTGGAGTCTTTAATTTCTGCTTGCAGTTTTTCTGTTGATGTGTTCACCGAGACCTGTGTTTCTTTTACATCTTCTCCCACTTTCCCCAGCCTTTCTGACAGTTCCAAAATACTGGCATTCAGTTTCTCAATAGCAGACGTCATTTGATCCTGAAAAGTTATTGAAATCGAAGCTTTACGTTTTTCCTCTTCTCTTTTCGTTTTAGCCCTTGTGCTCAAGGACAGCTCTTGCATCTCCTGTGCACTCTGCAGCTGGTATTTCAAGGTCACCTCAGTAACCGTTACTATCTCAGACATTCACAGGAAATCAAATTCCAAACATTTCCTAAAATAAACACCAGGTGGCAAACAAACTAGTCCAGAGAGCAAAGAGAAATCAGAGCCAAGAGTCCCAAGCAATCCCAACACAACAGTTCAAATTTCAGGCTTTAAGAGTTGCAAAAAAGTTCCAAAAGTTCATCAAAAGTCAAGAAAAAGTAATCCTTAAAACAGTCCAAGGCAGTTCTCTATTAATCTCCTTGCAGTGTAACCACAAAGTCCCAAAAGTAACTGTAGCAGGCAAAGAAGTTAAAAATGTCTCCGCTGGAAAACAGTAACAAAAGGAACGGCAACAAAGTATCGCAGCCCGCTAACTGACCGGGTCTCCTATCCAGAGGGCGAGCGGTGTCTTCCTCTGCCAAATTCCTTCTTACCAAGTCTTAAATAACAGTTTAAACCAACTTTGTACAACTTTTAAAAAGTTCTGCAAAACCAGCAACTTTTTCCCGCTAGTCTCGCGGCTCAGCTCCTTTGTTATTACTTTGATTGTTAAAACAGTCCAGGAGAACGGGCTTCCTTTTTTACGTTCTCTCTGCAAGTCCGAATTTTCTTAAAATTTAAAGTCAATAGAAGAGTATTACTCACAGAGCTTCTAATTTGTAATCCAATTAAGAAAGAGCCGGGCGCTCAAATCCGCCGAAATCGCTGCTTCGTACCTCGGGTGCAATGGCTTCTTCAGCTCCGTACCGGAGCCTCGCTCGCCCGATTTTCCCCCTTACGAGGGTCGATCAGGAGCGGGGGCGGCACGTCTTGGAGCCCGCTAGAATGCCCATCCGCGGGATACTCTTCCCGCGGCCAGGGGCGTCGCTGGGGAGGGGCGGTGGGGGCGGTACGCCCCCAGTGACAGGGTGAAAAGCGGCGAGTGGGGGTGACAAGCGGCGGCCCCTCTTGCCACGCCCACGTGCCACCGCTCCCTCCCTCACTCAGCAGCACCTGGAAGGGGTGCTTTCCGCTGCTTTTTTTCGGCGGGGGGGGGTCGACCAGCGAGGGAGGGTGTCACGCTTGTCACCCCTCCTCGCTAGTCGACCCCCCCACCGAAAAAACCCGCGGGGGCGGGGAAAGGAAGCAGAGCCGGGGCTTGAATGCAGAGCGCCGGCTCTGCTTCTTTTTTCCCCTTTCCGCCGCTTTTTTTCGGCGGGGGGGGGTCGACCAGCGAGGAGGGTGTCACGCTTGTCACGCCCTCCTCACTAGTCGACCCCCCCCACCGAAAAAACCCGCGGGGGGGCGGGGAAAGGAAGCAGAGCCGGGGCTTGAATGCAGAGCGCCGGCTCTGCTTCTTTTTTCCCCTTTCCGCTGCTTTTTTTTCGGGGGGGGTCGACCAGCGAGGGAGGGTGTCACGCTTGTCACGCCCTCCTCGCTAGTCAAACCCCCCCCCGCCGAAAAAACCCGCGGGGGGGCGGGGAAAGGAAGCAGAGCCGGGGCTTGAATGCAGAGCGCCGGCTCTGCTTCTTTTTTCCCCTTTCCGGCGCTTTTTTTTTGGTGGGGGGGGTCGACTAGCGAGGAGGGTGTCACGCTTGTCACGCCCTCCTCGCTAGTCGACCCCCCCGCCGAAAAAACCCGCGGGGGGGCGGGGAAAGGAAGCAGAGCCGGGGCTTGAATGCAGAGCGCCGGCTCTGCTTTTTTCCCCTTTCCGCTGCTTCTTTTCGGGGGGGGTCGACCAGCGAGGGAGGGTGTCACGCTTGTCACGCCCTCCTCGCTAGTCGACCCCCCCCACCGAAAAAACCCGCGGGGGGGCGGGGAAAGGAAGCAGAGCCGGGGCTTGAATGCAGAGCGCCGGCTCTGCTTCTTTTTTCCCCTTTCCGCTGCTTTTTTTCGGGGGGGGGTCGACCAGCGAGGGAGGGTGTCACGCTTGTCACGCCCTCCTCGCTAGTCGACCCCCCCGCCGAAAAAACCCGCGGGGGGCGGGGAAAGGAAGCAGAGCCGGGGCTTGAATGCAGAGCGCCGGCTCTGCTTCTTTTTTCCCCTTTCCGGCGCTTTTTTTTTGGCGGGGGGGGGTCGACTAGCGAGGAGGGTGTCACGCTTGTCACGCCCTCCTCGCTAGTCGACCCCCCCGAAAAAAAAGCCTGGAAAGGGGGAAATTCCCCCTTTCTGCACCCACGTGCGTCGTGACGTCATGATGACGTCACGACGCACGCGTCGTGCCCCTCCCCCAGGGGGGTTCCTCTGCGCTGCCGCCGCCCCCAGCAGCGCAGAGGCTAGCAACGCCACTGCCCGCGGCTTTAGGGGGCCCGTAGCGTGGGTACGGTAACCCCGTTTCCCCCGAAGGTACCGGAGCACTTCGCTCCCGACTGGCTGGAATGGCGCCCAAACCGGAAGTCAGCCAGTGTAATATTGTTTGACCTGTCTTCCAAAATATATTTAATATGGGAGGCTTCAGATTTCCCCGGCAAATTTGCCAGTAGGGGTTTGGTCAGTTGATCCCTTGCTTGCTCCTATTATATTATATCATGATCCAGATGATATAAGAGGGATGATGGCAGTCCAATCAAGGTGGCTTTTCTGGCCATAGTTTTCAGCCATTGGCTGACAAACTTCTTGTTGGTTAAATGTAGTAATAATCCCTTCCCCAGGCCGAATACTGAGATCTTGAGCCAGTATCTCAAGGCAGCCCGCCATGCTCACCAGAGTGGGCATTCACCTTTTTTCATAAATAGAATTGAACTTGGGACACACTTTTGGACCTGTAATAGGGACCGAAGAAACTTTGCCTGGAACCCGTCTAACTTAGGAAATGAACCATTGTACCAGACACTTGAAGCATAGAGAAATTGGGGAACAGATTTTGCATTAAAAACCCTTATGGCTGATGGAACATAATGGCCTCCCCTTGTAGAAAAGAATCTGAGTATAGCGAGTTTGCTTATCTCCACCTTTTGATAAGCGGTCTGCCTGTGGCAGTTCCAGGACTTTGAGTGATGAAATAAGAGCCCTAAATACCAGAAGCATTTGGTCTGCTCTAGCTTATGGCCATCCAGTGCCCATTTACACAGGGGAAAGACCGGTATTTTTGATTTTTCATAATTGATGGATAACCCATTGACAGAGCAATAATCTGAGAACTTCCTCAGTTTCAGGTATTTCAGGCCAGGTCTAGAGCGAGAGAGGATGGCTGCATCATCATACAACAAAAGAGGGGTCTTTCTGGTTTCTGTTCTTGGAAGATGGCCATCCGGGTCCATTAGGCTTTCCTCTAGATCATTCAAAAACAAACTAAACAAAGTACAAGCTGCTAGTAAAAAAGAAAAAGAAGAAAGAAAATCCACTGCATACCAGCAAACCTTTATTTCTCTGCCTGAGAGGCTTTCAGGATCTCAGCCAAAATCCCTTCAACTGAGAGAACTGTTTTAGAATGGTGACAGATATTATTATTTGTATACTTACAAAAGAAAACCATTCTATCTATAGGCTAGAATTTAACATTTTAAGTCTAGTAATTGGACTTAAATGCCACCTTGCAAAAGGGAATATACAGCAAAGAGTTTCAAGAGCTTTCTTTTTTGAAACTTCATTGGGACTGACAGGAGAGCAGTTAGGAGCAGGAGGGGGGCCACCCACCAAAGATAGAAAAACCAGCAGACAAACTTTGACCCCTCACCAGCTGCAGGCACTCCTGAGACAGGCGGCAGGACTAACTGGAGTCCCAGTTCTAGTTTGTCTAAGCTCTGTTTTCAACCAGCAATTTACTGAGCTGGAAAACTTACAACTCCCCCCCTTTTATTCTGAAAACCACAAGCCCTAATTGGAGTTACTGTCAGCAATAACTGCAGTCTTGGTTATCCATAGAAGAAAGGGCGTGAATTGTCCAGGCAGGATTGAAGCTGGTTGAAAAGTTATTGCCAGCAGGAAAAGATAACCCACAAGCATGGATAGATGATAGGTCCCGGCCCCCCTGGAAATCCCTTTCTACCCTTGGAAGAAAATTCAAAAGCAAGAAGGGTTTGCTGAGACGAATAAGTCAGCTGGTTGAGATAGCCCGAGAAGGTATTTGCAAGTTGAGGGGGGGGGAGGGAAGAGGAGGAGGAGTTTGGATTTGATATCCCACTTTATCACTATCCTAAGGAGTCTCAAAGCAGCTAACATTCTCCTTTCCCTTCCTCCCCCACAACAAACACTCTGTGAGGTGAGTGGGGCTGAGAGACTTCAGAGAAGTGTGACTAGCCCAAGGTCACCCAGCAGGTGCATGTGGAGGAGCGGAGACGTGAACCCGGTTCACCAGATTAAGAGTCTACTGCTCTTAACCACTACGCCGTAAACAAGGAAAGGATGAGGAAAGGGCAGACAGAGAAAGAGGACGTGGACAAATATGGGAAAGAGATAGTGGAGGAAGAGGAAGAGAAGGAATTGTGACAGGAATCAGCGTGGTTGGGACTGTGAAATAGGATTCTGAACCTCACTTTGCCTAGCCCAAATGCATGGAGAGTATTAACAGCCCTGAAACAACAATGTGACCCCAAACAGCTGCCACCACCCGTGCCTCAATTAGAGTGGTTGCTAGACACACTAATAGAAATATGGGCTGAAGAAAGTGTACTTGGATTCGCCAAGAATGCACCACCAGTGGCAATGGAACTGAAACCTGGGGCAATATTGGCCACAGTGACCTAAGAAGAGTGTTTGAAGGCCACCACAGAGTTGCTGAATGTGGCTAGAAGACAGAAAGCCCAGGTATGTGCCAGGACAATGTGGGCTCTCCTCCCAGAGAGGAAGGAAGCAATTTGCCTAAAAAAGAACCTGCCACCCGAAAGCAGCTCAGAGGTTTCGTGAGAGCAGCAGGGTTCTTCAGAATTTGGATGGGGAAATGCCCAAAGGGGGGCATCTGAGGAACTGTAGAAGAAATAGATGGCTGCTCCAGCATTGCAAATCTTTTACCTTTTATTTGCACGGGGCCCAAGGAATGGCATAGCTTAGCAGCTGGCAGCAACCAGTGGACAACCTGTTTAGGCAACTGGATGCCATGGCAAAGGGATGGCCCCCATGCCTGAAAGCAGTGGCAGCCTGTGCTGCCACTGGCAAATTCACCTTTGGCCAGCAGATGAAGCTGGATGCCCTGGAGCCAAGAATCTGACTGGTAGCCCTGGAAGCCCTGACTCTGATAGCAAGACTGGACCCACTGGTCCTGGAGGTAGAAATGGAAGTTCTGGTGCAAAAGCTCCCCATGGCTGGTACTCCTGGACTGAGCAGAAGTTGTGGTCCCTGGACCTAAAGGTGCTGCTGGTGAGCCCGGCAATCCTGGCAAGAGAGGTGCTCCTGGACCTAACGGTGCTGTTGGTGCTCCTGGTAAAGATGGTGAAACTGGAGCTCAAGGACCCCCTGGCCCAAGTGGCCATGCTGGAGAAAGAGGCGAACAAGGTCCAGCTGGAGGAAGCCAGAGCAAATGAAGAGCAACAGAAATTTAACACATTGCATGTTACTTATAGCAAGCTTGTACCTGAACTGATCAAAGCAAAGTAGCTGGGAAATTTACTTATGGCTATTAAGCATTACTTAGCACACGACTAAGACGACTAAACAAAAAGCAGGAACCCATTAGCAGGAGATGCAAATTGAACATTCCTGCCTAGAAGTGATCAATGTATTGTTTTCATTGCAGCCAGACCTGAGAGAAGAGCCCCTGCCAAATTCTGATGACACCCTTTTCATAAATGAAAGCAGCTTTATCATAAATAGGGAGCAAAAAGCAGGGTATGCTGTGGTATCTGAAGAAGAGCCTATGGAAGCCTGTTCCCTCCCTCCAGGAACCTCTGCACAAAAAGCTGAGCTTATTACAGTCACCCAGCGGTTCCTGTACATGCCAAGTGTCCACTCCCCCTCTTGGGGTGAGACTCTCTCAACAAATTGCAGACACTTGGACCTGCAGCTAGCAGCTGGCCGGATTCCAAGTTTGCCTTCCTCATGCTGCACGCACATGGTGCTTTGTGGAAAGAAATAGGTATGATGGGTAATCCAGGAACAAGCCCTCAAGTTGAAATCAGGATGGTGGCAACTTCTGTGCCAAAGCCTGAATCAACTCCTGTACATACCCAGGCTCACGCAATTCGCAAAAGCCTAAGATGTGCTCCCCCTCGGAGTCCAGTGGACTGGGATAGTGACCATGTGGACATGGGATAGTAAGCGAAAACCTGATTTGACTCAGGAAGAGCAGATTATGGCTTCTGTTTTTGTTTTCTCATTATAGGTGGACCCTGGTATAGACTCCTATCTCCCAGAGGGCCGTTCCTACCTCATGACAAGGTCTGGCTGAAGGTCTGCCCTGCAACCTCATTGGAAGGGACCATCCAGTCATTTTTGCCTCTCCAATTACTGTACAGCTTTGCCAGGAGTCATCCACTGGGTCCACCACCACACACACAAGTCTAGCATGCCTACGGAAGCTGGAACTGTGATTAGCTACCTGAGAAGCCTCTGTGCCTGAGAATCAGAAGGACACACCAACTCCCTGGCTCCACCCCACCTGAAGAGAGGGTGAAGTCACGGACAACAGGACGACCGCCTTGCCTGGTTTACGCATGGCCGAAGAAGCCAGCATATGGGAAGCTCATCATGATTCATCCTAATAGCTAAACCATGCCCCACGGTTGATTTGTATTTCCTTGCACAGGTTAAAGTCTTGGTTTTAGGACAGAGATCTAGGACCCTGATACTAGATTGTTGACAGATACTCTAATGCTCCTTACCCTGTTGCTAAGAGATTTCTTGGAACCCATGCCTGAGTGCATTCGCCAATTACCAGTACACCCAAGGCAGATACCACTTGAGATAGGGGAAGAAAGGCAGGTTTGGTAAATCCCAATCCATGCCATTCCCCTGGTGGGCCTATCCCCTGATAGTTCTGGGATTCAGTCTCCTGGTGGTACTATGAGTAGTGTGGGCTTACAGCCAGGGTCTCTGTGGGTTCCCCCCACATCAGCATCTGCCAAGCTCTAAAGATGCAGATTGCACTGTTCTTGATCTTTCTAACTATTCCCTTTATAATATTTGGCTGGAGGGAGAACACCTTCCTCAGATTAGCCTCCTCTATTGTGAGGAAAGTAAACCAAACAAGCTGTTGGGTGTATGTCCACATCCCCATGCAATTGGGGCAGGGGATTTCACTGTCAAGGGTATCAATTCCCCTTAATTGGACCCTCAGGGCACAGCTTTGGGAAAATACCACCTTTAGCAAAAATACCACCTCCCAGACATGGGCTATAGATATGGTAAAGGACGATGTCTACTACTTCTTTGTAACTAGGAAACGGAAGGGAGAAAACATTCAATTTGTGGAGAATTATACAGGTTGTAATGTTACCACCACAATTAGCTGAGGACAGGCCGTTGTTTCCAATTACTTCACTTTACCCTGGCCAGTGCCCGAGGGAACAGGATGGTCCTGGTTATATAACCATACAGCCCTTAAGATCCTCCCCAGCGATTGGTATGGAACTTGTACCCTTAGGGACATAAAGTCTGCAGTCATGGTCTATAAGCAGGTAGGCCAACATGAAACTCACAACCTGGTTTGGAGGCAACACCAAGAGGTGCCTGGGAACCTGCTGGTAAGAAAACCCAGTGGTTTTCAAGCCTTAGCAAGCGGGTTTCTACCCTGGCTATGAGTCAGTGAATTAGAGAAGGCCTTGGTTAATATCTTGGCCTCTCTGGAGATCCTAGCAAATGCCTTAGCAGCCTTGCAAACAAAGGAGGACCAGATGTCACAGGTCACCCCCCAGAATAGGCTGACACTTGGTGGCGTCTGAGCCTTCGTTAATTCATCCTGTTGTGTTTTCATGGATCAGCATAAACGCGTATAACTTGATATTCATGCTATTCTGGAACAGTCCTCTTTGTGCCACTATGTTAGCCTAGCTGACACCAGTACAGGGTTCTAGGAAATCTGATATTGGTTCCCCAACTGGAAGAGGCTCAATGAGGCACTGTTAGGAGGAATGTTTACATTCATTATAATTGCTGTTTTTCTTTGCTTGGTACCACATTTTATATCTTGTGCTAGATGATTCTTTAAGACTGTTTTTACACTTGAAGCTAAGGTACTGCCTGTACGTGCCCACAGATCAACTGAGGCTAGGCAATTGGCTGCACATGATCGCAGAAGGCTGCTGATCACCCTCTGTGAGGAATATTGACCCTATGTTGACTTGAATGATCAGACAGAAGACTCAGATGATGACATCATCATATGAGTCTTGTCTGAAGGGGGGAATGATGGAAGGAGCAAACAGAATTTATTATGAACCCCAATTATGAGTACAAAGTAACCAAGTATGTTCGCAAAATGAACCGCAAGCCTGAAGCCTGTAAAAAGGAGAAACTTTTTCTCTGCAAAGCCTGCAGTTCACGAAGGGGTTAAAAGTTTACTTTGACCAGACTCTGACCGACTGAAGACTCAGCAGTTGGCAAGGTTTAGCTGTAAGGAAGCAACATTTGGAGTTTGTAAGAATGCTACAGGAAGGGACTAATGAGGATTCATATGATCTTTTGTATGTTTGCTTGCCAAACAGTGTCTTGGCTTTGGAATGCTTTAATCTGGGCAGTAATTGACATGTCCAGCCTGTTTGTGTTGTTTGAAGTACCTTATCAAGGAAGTAGAATGCCATATCAACCTTCCTGGCTGACAGAAAATCCTGTACATCCTATCTGTAACATGTCAAATGTCTCATACATCATGTTAATTTCTTGGTCCTGCTTCATAAATCATGTCAGAGTTCTTGACTGCAATACAATATGTTCATACGTCATGCAGATTTGCTTTCTGAAAAACCTATATGAGTTTGATTTGAACTGAGATCAATACACCAGTCTGTTTAGGACTGGGGTCTGGCTGCAGCTATAAAATATAGGCATTTCCTCAAACCCCTGGTCTGTCTTTGTTTGACTGAAAACACCTGCTACATTATGATTCAGCAAACCTTCACTGAAGAAGAATTAATTACTAATGGAATCTAATTATCAATGGATTACAACTATTAATGGAACGCAGCAGGGAAATAACAAGAACTTCATAATTTTTTATGGATTATTTGAACAAATAGACTGTGTGAAAATGTTGTGAGGATTGGGCACTAACTTTTTTTTTTTATAAGATTTTTATTATTTTGCCATAAAACAAAACAGAAACAACATTAAACATACATAAACACAATAAAAACATAATACACAATCAACAATATAAAACATAACAATAACATACAAAAAAGAAAACTTATACAAACCTTACCAAATACCTATCTTTGTTTCTCAACTTATTTTTTACTTCTTAGGGGGACTTCCCCTGGTCCCTCCTCTGTCTGCAAAAACATATATACTCTTTAGGTAGCTTCATTTCTTTTCCCATTAACTTGTGCTCAGTATCTTAATGCTCTTTAAATTTGTTTAAACCAATATACTTCTTAACTTGTATTCTATATCTTAAAACCTTCTTATACAGATAAATCTATCACATCAAAATTTTCTTCTAAGCCATTGTATCTAACCTTAAACTTCTAAAGCCGATTCTTCTATATATTTCTGCTCAAATATTCAAACATTCAATTTGACATATTTAGATAAATAGTCCTTAAATTTCTTCCAATCCTGCGACACCTTCTCCTCCCTCTGGTCTCGGATTCTGGCGGTCAGGTCTGCGAGCTCCATATACTCCATCAGCTTCGTCTGCCATTCTTCAATTGTCGGTATCTCTTCACCCTTCCAAGTTCTTGCCAATAAAATTCTAGCCGCTGTCGTGGCATACATAAAAAATACTCTATCCTGACTGGGTATCTCTTCATTGGTCATGCTCAAAAGAAATGCCTCTGGTTTCTTACAAAAGGTAATTTTCATTACCTTCTTAAGCTCATTATAAATCTTATCCCAGAAGGCCTTTACCCCTGGGCACGACCACCACATATGATAAAAGGTACCTTTCGACGATTTACATTTCCAACACACATCCGACATTTTAGAATTCATTCTAGCTAACTTAACTGGTGTCAGATACCATCTATATATCATTTTCATTACATTTTCTCTTAAACTATTACATGCAGTGAAATTGATACCTTTCTGCCACAATCTCTCCCAGTCATCCATCATAATATTATGACCCACATCTTTTGCCCAATCTATCATTGTTGATTTAACCAGTTCATCTTTCGTATGCCACTCTAGCAACAAATTATACATCTTGGAAAGGTTTTTAGAGTTCGATTCGATCAGTTCTGTTTCCAGTTTTGATTTTTCCACTTGAAAACCAATTTTTTTGTCTAGTTTAAATGTTTCATGAACCTGGTGATATTGCAGCCAGTCAGGGACCTGACTTTTAACTTGATCATAACTTGAATAAGTCCCCTTCCTGCTGCAATATGTCCATATATCGTAGCCAACTTGCAGCCATATTTGGTCTCTTATAGGCCTTGGCCTCCACTGGTGATATCCATCTAGGAGTCTTTCTCTCCAATAAGTCTTTATACCTAATC
This sequence comes from Lacerta agilis, assembly GCF_009819535.1. Taxonomy (NCBI): domain Eukaryota; kingdom Metazoa; phylum Chordata; class Lepidosauria; order Squamata; family Lacertidae; genus Lacerta; species Lacerta agilis. The sequence goes on along the minus strand of NC_046319.1, from coordinate 129,043 downwards.
CAAACCTGATACAGAGATTTCCTAACTATGTGACTCTTAAAAGTTCTGTGGATTTTAACTTTGTCATACCAAAGGTATGCATGCCAACCAAACATATTGTCGTGTCCTTCCAAGTCCAACACATCTACATTCTCTAATTTAAACCAATCTTTCAACCAGCAAAAGGCCGCTGCTTCAAAATAAAGTCTTAAATCCGGCAGGGCAAAGCCTCCTCTCTCTTTAGAGTCTGTCAGAATCTTAAACTTAATTCTAGGCTTTTTGCCCTGCCATATAAACTTTGATAAGTCCCTTTGCCATATCTTAAAACAGTCCATTTTATCCAAAATTGGTATGGCTTGGAATAAAAACAGCATCCTTGGTAGGACATTCATTTTAATCGCTGCTATTCTTCCCATTAACGACAGTTTCAATCTTGTCCATATCTCGAGATCTTTCTTTATCTCTGTCCACAGTTTTTCATAATTATCTTTGTACAGGTTCATGTTTTTTGCTGTGAGATTGATACCTAGATATTTTACAGATTTAACAAAATTGAGGCCTGTGCCATCTTGTAATCTTTGTATCTGTTCTGCACTCATATTTTTACTTAAAACTTGGGTTTTCTGTTTATTTAGTTTGAAGCCAGCTACACGTCCAAATTGTTCGATTAATTCCAAGGCTTTGGGGACACTGCTTTCCGGTTCTTGTAGGGATAACATCAAATCATCTGCAAAGGCGCGTAATTTGTATTCTTTCTCTCCCACCCTAATTCCTTTTATCTGTTTCTCTTTTCGTAGCATATTTCGTAGCAAAAGGACCTCCAGGACCGTAATAAATAATAAAGGGGAGATAGGGCACCCTTGTCTTGTTCCTTTTTCAACTTCAATTTCCTCCGATATCACACCATTTACTATTATTTTTGCTCTTTGTTCTGTATAAATGGCTTTGATACCATTTAAAAATCTATCTCCAACTCCCATCTTTTCCAAATTCTTTTTCATAAACAACCAAGATACCTTGTCGAAGGCTTTCTCCGCATCAATAAACAATAGTGCTGCCTCTGTATTTATGTTTCTTTCCAGTTTTTCTAAAATATCCACAATAATTCTTGTATTATTACTTATTTGTCTTCCTGGAAGGAAACCCACTTGATCTTTATGTATATAGTCTTTCAGCACTCTTTTTAATCTTGTAGCCATAACATTTGCAAAAATTTTATAATCCACGTTCAAAAGGGAAATTGGACGATAATTTTTCATTAGCGTTCTATCTGTATCTGGTTTTGGAATCAGTGTGATAAAGGCTTCTTTCCACGTCTCTGGTGCCCTATCTCCTTCTAATATTTTGTTGCAAATTTCTTTCAAAGGCTGCGAAAGCCAGTCTTTAAGAGTCTTATAAAACTTTGCTGTTAGTCCATCTGGTCCTGGTGCCTTTCCTAGTTGCATGTTCTTAATTGCATCCTCAATCTCTTGGCTCGATATTGGGTGGTTGAGGGTTACTAGTTTATCCTCTGGGACTTTTTGCAGACTATTTTGTTGCAAAAATCGGTCTATCTCTTCTTCTTTTATCCTCTCCTCCTTGTACAGTTGCTTATAGAATTTTTGGAAACACTTTCTGATTTCCTCCGGGTTCTCCACTATTTTCCCATTTACTGCTAAATTGCCGATGACATTTGCCTTTTGTCTTTTCTTCAATTGCCAAGCTAGTAATTTTCCACATTTATTCGCAGATTCAAATGATCTTTGTTTCATCATTTTCAATTTCCATTCTATATCTTGGTTCATAATTTTAGCATACTGGGATTGTAAGTATTTGATTTCCTTTTGAATTCTTAGAGATTTGGGATGTCCTCTTAACTCTTTTTCTTTAACTTTGATCAGTTTCAACAGTCTTTCCATTTCCGCATTTTGTAGCTTTTTCTTTTTTGCTTTTTCACTTATGAGGAATCCTCTCATTACCGCTTTACTTGCATCCCAGGCAATTCTTTTTTCTACTTCCGAATTCCAATTGATTTGAAAATACTCCTTCATCTTTTTCGCAGCTCTTTCTACCAGCTTGGTGTCTCTCATCAACGCGTCATCCATTCTCCATCTGAAAGAACCCTTGGAAACCATTTTGAGAGTTACCTGTACAGGATTATGATCCGAATAAGTCTTTGGGCCGATTTCTGCTTTTTGTATTTTCGATGCCAATTCATTCGATGTCCAGATGTAGTCTATCCTCGACCATGACTGCTGAGATTCACTGAAGTAAGTTGCCTCAGTATCGGTGGGGTTTTTCAGCCTCCAAGCGTCCTCCAAGTTCAAATTATCCACCATTTCAAAAAAAGTCTTTGGTAGTTTCCCATCATTTGTTAATTTAGTTCTTTGGGATCTATCCATTAATGTGGAAACTGCACCATTAAAGTCTCCAAGGCAAACTAATTTGTAGTCCAAATAGTCCAACAGCAGATCATGTAATTTCTTGTAAAAGATTGACTTTCCATCATTTGGTGCATAAAGTCCCAGGATCAAGAATTTTTCGCCTTGTATTTTGATTTCAATTGCAATGTATCTCCCTTCTTCATCTTTAAATAGCTGTCTTGGGCTGTATTTCTCCTTTGCATATATTACTACTCCTCTCTTTTTGACCTTGTCTGATGATATGAACTCTTGGCCTAGTTTTTTATTTTGTAGTAATCTTCTATGTCGCCGAACTATGTGGGTCTCCTGTAAACATATAATGTCCAAATTTTTCTTTTCCAATCCATGAAATACTCTGCGTCTCTTTGGTCTCTGGTTCAACCCCCGAACATTCCATGTCATTAATTTAAACGCCATTTTCCTTTGTTTTAATCTTCTCCTCCAGTTGCTTCCGCTTTCTTACCTTCTTCTGGGTCCTTATCCCTTGGTCCTGGTACCCCCGGCGGTGGGGGTAATCCTGGAAGTCTGTACAGAAATGATGGATCAAGTGACGTACCTTTAAACTCTTCCAGATGTTTATCCAAAAAATTTTGCTTTTCAGCCGGGGATCTAATTCTTATCTTTTTCCCCTCAAACGTGAATGCAAGGCCTTCTGGAAATTCCCAACTGAAGGAGATGTTTCTTCTTCTTAGCTCAGCAACCAGGTCGTTATAAGTAATTCTTTTGTCCAGGAAAAATCTGGGGATATCCTTATAAAAAATGACTTTGTTCTGCTGTACCACCAGGTTGTTTTTGTAATGCAGATCCAGGAAGAAGTCCCTGTCGTTTCTATCATGCAGCACGACCAAGCAGTCACTGACTGTTTTGGTGCTTTTCTTCCCTCTGGATCCTCTAGGCCCAAATCTGAAGGCCTTCACTATGCGTGCTGAGACGTTTACTTCTTCCAATTGCCAATATGACGAGAATTGCTCTACAATATAAGCTTTCAGGTCTTCACCCTCCAATTCTTGAAGACCTCTCAAACGAATGTTCCCCTCTCTCTGGTGGAGTTGAAGAAAGGCAAGAGATTCTTCTACAGTTCTCTGTCGTGTTCCAATTCTCTCTATATTCTCCAAGTCTATGTTGTCCAATTTCTGTTCCACTTTTTTTATTTTTTCTTTGACCACTTTGAATTCCTCCGAATCCTTTTTCAAAGTTGTTACCTCCTGAGCTATTTTATTTATTTCATCTCTGTTCTTTCTTACATTTTCCTCAATTTGGCCGATTGATCTCTCCAATGTATCGGTGGAATTTTTTATGTCAGCTTTTATATCAACTTGGAGTTTTTCTATTGCAGAGTTGACTGTAGCATTGACTGATGTGCTAATTGTATTAACTGAGGCCTGCGTTTGCTTCAACCCCTCAGTCACACTTTTAAGTCCTTCTGTTATTTCTGCTACACTTGCAGCTAATCTCTCCATTTGTTCCTGTAAAGTTAGGGAAACAGAGCCTTTTCTTTGTGCAGAGCTAGATGTTTTAGATCTAGTGCTCTCATGCATTTCCTGTGGGCTCTGCAATTGTAATCTCAAGGTCACTCCCGTTGCTGTAGTAACCGTCTCAGACATTCACAGCAGAAAGCCAGCAGTCTTAAAAATAAACACCAGGTGGCCAGCAGTTCACTTCTGAGAACAAAGAGACTGCTGAGCCACGAGTCCCACACAAGTCCAATAGTCAAACTTCTAGGCACAGAATTCACAGTTTTAAAGTCCCAAACTATTTTGCAGTCAAAAAGAAATTGGTTTTTAAGTAGCCCAAGTCAATAACTATATTTTACTTGCAGTGTTACCACCAAGTCTCTATGTTGAAATGTAACTGGCCACAAAGTATCTAAAATGTCTCCACTGGTAAACAGTCACTGACACAGTAGCAAAGGAAAAAAAATGGCAACAATTTACTACAGCCCGCTTCCGACCCCGAATCCTAATCCAGAGGGCGAGCGGTGTCTTCTTTTGCCATATCTCCTGTTTTTAAGTCTTTAAACGTCCTTAAAACAACTTTTAATCCACTTTTAAAAAGTTTGGCAGAGTTCGCAAAACTTTTCCGTTAGTCGCGGCTTTGATCTTTTAGCGCTACCAAGCTCCGGCAAACAGTTCAAAGGGAGCAGGCTTCCTTTTAAATTTTCTCTGTAAGCGTTTTTCAAAGTTCCAAATCAGTTCAAAAGTTTTACTTACAGAGTTTCTTTTGAAGTCTCTAAGTAGGAAGTGTCGGGTGCTCGAGTCTGGCGGGATCGCTGCTTTGTCCTCCGAAGGCAGCAACCTCTTCAGCCCCGTACCGGTACTCCGCTCGCCTGATTTTCCCCCTTACGAGGGTCAATCAGGAGCGGAGACGGCACGTCTGGGACCCACGAGGTAAACGGTCCACGGGACGCTCTTCCCGTGGCTTCAAGGGACCCGTGGCGCAGGCACGGTAATCCCTAAAGCCTCGCGGAGGACGGAGCCGTCGGACTCCCGTCCACCATTGACCGGCACCAAACCGGAAGTCCTCTAACTTTGATTTATTATGGTTTTGGCGAGACACCAGCTTGTTAGTAGATTGGAAAGGTTGAAAGAAGAAAATGCTGGAAGTCTGCCCGAAGCCATGGTCAGATGCCAGTTCACTTTCGGTTTGAAAAGGCAAGATGGCATGAGGCTGTGGTGTAATTGAGAATTCCGCCCTTGAAAGGGGTGGGTGTGCTGAAGATGATTGATTGATTACAACATGAAGAAAAGGACCAATACAAACAAATATTTCACACAGTAAGTTACAGGATATAAACTCCACTTGCAAATTAATGGATATGGAATAAGCTAAATATGAAGGAAAGTCATCACACCAGTGGCTGTTAAAGAATTAAGATCAGAACTGTGGTACTTGGATTAACTAAAAGAATTGGAGCAGGACCCAGGAATAACATCATCATCTCCTGATAATCAGAACATGGGAAGTCACCCCAAATTGTTTAATTCGGAACTGGATAATTGGCTCTTTTAATTATATTGTGATTTGGTATTGTGTTAATGTGGCTTATAGGGACACGGGTGGCACTGTGGTCTAAACCACTGAGCCTTGGACTTGCTGATCAGAAGGTCGGCGGTTCGAATCCCTGCAATGGGGTGAGCTTCCATTGTTCAGTCCCAGCTCCTGCCAACCTAGCAGTTCAACAGCATGTCAAAGTGCAAGTAGATAAATAGGTACCTCTCCGGTGCACTGCTCTGGTTCACCAGAAGCGGCTTAGTCATACTGGCCACATGACCCCAAAGCTGTCTGCAGACAAACGCCGGCTCCCTCAGCCAGTAAAGCGAGATGAGTGCTGCAACCCCAGAGTCGTCTGCGACTGGACTTAACGGTCAGGGGTCCCTTTACCTTTACCTTTAATGTGGCTTATATTGGATTGTTATTAATGAAAAATTAATAATAAATTATTTAACAAATTAAACTGGCTCCATATGGAGTGCAACTGAACTGTTGGGAGACTGAGGAAGCTGCATCCACTTGGGTGCCAGTCCATTAAAAACAAACCTATGTAGGTGATGTCAGCAGGTTTCAGGAACTTCCTTCATTGTGAGATTTGGGGGGTGATTTGTGAGTTTGTTTGGGCCCTGAGTGAGAGCCAGGGTGGAGACATGGATTCTTGAAAGCCAGGATGCTGAGGGGTGCTGAGTGGGGAAACACTTCAGCAGCAGAAGGAAATGTTATATACAGATTGATTTATTTGTAATTTGTGTTATTGCTTTTATTTTTTTCTAACATTCATTATTTTAGTTGTCTGTTGTTGATTTGGTTTTCTGTACTCCACTTAGAAATGTAGAAATTATCTTAATACTGGTAAGTAAAATAAAAAGTAAGGGTTTTCCAGTCCATTTAGAAATGTTTGGTCATTTTTTGCTGCTGTGACTCCAGTTTTGTCTCTGCCCACGAGAACCATGTGGCTCCTGGAAGGCTACTCAGAAGGGAATATGGTCCTTCAGGTGAAAAAGGTTCCCCATCCCTAACACAATTCATTATTTAAACCATTAGTTGTGATAATACTGTTACATGCTACCCATCCCCCTGAGCAGTGAGGGTGTTGCTTGCTGCTGAGTTTTGATTTCATGGAGTGAGAAAACAGTGGAGACTTGTGGTGCTTTATAATATCTGGTTTATGTACAATCAGAGAGGCAGAGCACAGTGGAAGCAAGTAGACATCTATGGCAGGTAGCAAAATAACTGTTTCAGCCTCTGTTTTCCAGAGAGCAAGCAGCACTGGGCTTTATATTGCCAAAACCAATTCCAGCAGAAAATTATGCCTGTCGTCTGCATCTCTCTGTCTCTGTCCAAATTCATAGCTGTCACTTTCCCTTTGGGTTGGACCAATCCCCCCTCCCACCAGTCTCCCTGTGGAAATATGTATGTTATCTTGTTATTTTCTACTGCTTTTTGGAAGTGAGAGAAATTTCCCCAAAGATTTTGGGAGGCAGTTATTGCTGATCTTACAGGTCTCCCCAGAAGGTGTGACCTTGGGAGCAACATCAAGGGATGTAAGAAGGTGTCATTTTCTAACCCATCTTGTACTTGTCACATGAAGCATTGTTTCCATTCCACTGTCCTTTGTCTTCTGCCAAAACCAACATTATTTGTCTCACTGTCTGCTGTGACAAAATGGCACAAATTATATTGGCATTCCACCCCATTAATTTTTATGCAAATGATGCAATGGGGGGGGGGAATCAATTACATATCATTTGTGGAATGACAACAACAGCTGGATTGATTCCCATTCTGGACATTGGATGAAGAAACCATTTCTATTCCCTTTTCCATTTTTTGTAATATTTTCCCACATCCCTACATCAGTCCCCAAGGTGTTCCATGAAGTGTGACCTATGGGAAGCTGCAGAATGTTCATCATCCCGTGAGAAGTTTTTTCAAAAGTTGAAATAGCAAAAATAGACTAAATAGCAAAAATAGACTAAAACAGAAGCCTTAGCCACCTCCTACAATTAACGAAAACAAAATAAAAAAATAAAAAATTCCTTCCAGTAGCACCTTAGAGACCAACTAAGTTTGTTCTTGGTATGAGCTTTCGTGTGCATACGCACTTCTTCAGATACACTGAAACAGAAGTCACCAGACCCTTATATATAGTGAGAGAGTGGGGAGGGTTATGACTCAGAAGGGTGGTGGGAATGGGTGATTGGCTGATGGGTGTGGAAAACCTGTTGGCGACTGTTAACGACTGCAATTGGTCTTACAGGAAAAGGCAAGGGGTGAGATGGCTAAAGATAGCTTTGTCAGGTATAATGAGATAAGTATCCAATGTCTTTGTTCAGACCAGGTCTCTCCGTGGTTTTAAGTTTGGTAATTAGTTACAATTCAGCAACTTCTCTTTCCAGTCTATTTTTGAAATTCCTTTGTAGTAAGACAGCTACTTTGAGATCTTGTACAGAATGTCTTGGAAGACTGAAGTTTTCTCCTACTGGTTTCTCTGTCTTGTGATTCCTGATATCAGATTTATGTCCATTTATCCTTTGGCGTAGGGTTTGGCCTGTTTGTCCAATATAGAGAGCTGAAGGGCACTGTTGGCATTTGATGGCATACACAATGTTAGAAGATGAGCAATTAAATACTTCTGAGATGGTATGTTTGACACCCCTCCCCATTCTCTCACTATATATTAGGATCTGGTGACTTCTGTTTCAGTGTATCTGAAGAAGTGTGCATGCACACGAAAGCTCATACCAAGAACAAACTTAGTTGGTCTCTAAGGTGCTACTGGAAGGATTTTTGTTTGTTTGTTTGTTTTGACTATGGCAGACCAACGCGGCTACCTACCTGTGACCATGCTAATGAAGGCAGCCAAATTTCTAAAAATAACATGTATTATAATGCAGTGTCCAAAATGAATTTTCTGACACGATTCCCTGCTTTTCAGACCTATATGCAAGTGAATGGTGACAATCACATTTTAGGTGACTGTCAACATTTACTTGTGAATCTTGTCAGTTTTTAGGCATTTACAAAATTTGTCTGGTATTGTCACCAAATTTCAGGCATTCAATGTAACATATGTTAAGCTGATAATGGCTGCAAAACCATCTGTTGTAGCAATGGGGAGACATAATGTAAGATTATACATTTTGGAAATCATCAGCCACAACTGAGCACCATTAAGCTTCAATGGAGGGATTTAAGTATGAGAGCAGTGGGATGTGCACTGTATTTAGTCGAATCATGAACCAAATCAGGTCAATTTGTATCAAATACGGATCGATTTGAAGATCCTAAAAATCAGTAAAGGGCAGACTGGGCAGAATGTATTTGCAGAGGTTTGTGCAGATCTGTAGCTCAAAACAGCCGCTCAGAAAGCCAGACAAAGAGTGTTTGCAAAATTTTGCCATAATTAACCATGGGTATAACACAGTCTGGGACACGGGTGGCGCTGTGGGTTAAACCACAGAGCCTAGGGCTTGCTGATCAGAAGGTCGGCGGTTCAAGTCCCTGCGACGGGGTGAGCTCCCATTGCTCGGTCCCTGCTCCTGCCCACCTAGCAGTTCAAAAGCACGTCAAAGTGCAAGTAGATAAATAGGTACCGCTCCAGCGGGAAGGTAAACGGCGTTTCTGTGCATTGCTCTGGTTCGCCAGAAGCAGCCTAGTCATTCTGGCCACATGACCCGGAAGCTGGACGCCGACTCCCTCGGTCAGTAACACGAGATGAGTGCCGCAACCCCAGAGTTGGACACGACTGGACCTAATGGTCAGGGGTCCCTTTACCTTTACCTTTATAACACAGTGCAACTAATTCTGATGCATTCTGTCCACAGGTCTTAAGCGGAGCTATACCTGTAACATCTGCAATGTCACTCTAAACTCCATAGAACAGTATCACGCGCACCTGAAGGGGTCCAAACATCAGACCAAGTGAGTAACCCTTTGTTGTCTGGCTGGCTAGGTGTGACATTTTGGTGAGTAAGTCTGAGAGTGGGGGCATAAGGACACTGCCCCCCCAATCTTCAATCAGATCTATTTTGGAAATTAGGGTTGTGCCCTTGACTTTTGAGTATGATCATAATGGAGGGACAGGCATGGAGGAAAGTTTTTGGCAGAGCCGTCTTAAAGGGATCGGCCGCCGTGGCGCGACGATCCCTCGGCGCCCCCGGCGTGCTGCCTCTCCGCCCACCTCCCTCCTGCGCTGGCTTTGGAGCGGCGCGGGGCTTTGCGCGCCCTTCCCAGCGCTCCAGCTGGGGCTCCGGAGGGCGGGCGGCTTGAAGCTTGCCCGCCGGCTCGCGAGCGCCCGCCCGCCTGTGGAGGCGGGGGCGGGTTGGGGAAGGGGCACCTGGTATGCCGGCGGGCTCGCGGGGGCACCCCTGGGGGGCCCGGCGCCCTAGCGCACCGCGCCACCCAGCATCTATGACAAGACGGCCCTGGTGTTTGGATTGCATTCTCAGATACAGGAAAACTAAGATGGGTTTTCCTAGCAAGAGAGAGATTTAGACATTTAAAAACAGGAAAGTAGACAGCAGCACAAGTTGGCTTCCAATGCATTTAGAGATTTGAACCCAAGGGAAATCTGGGAACAAAACAAAATCATGCATTTTTGAGAGTATCTCAAAACATGTTGGGAACCAATTTCCTTGTTTACCTGCCATTCCACTTTTCACTTTTCCTGTAGTTCTATTTTGATCCTCTCTCTTGCGTGAGTGAGTTTGGAACTGCTGAATGGTTGGTGTAGCCCTCCTGGAACCACTTCAGAATGTAGCTGAAAGAGCCACGTACTTGGAAACTTTATTTCTTCGTAATGCCAGGCACATTGGAGAGAAAGTTAAGCCTGAGTCTTTCTTCTTGACATGCTAACCTGTCACAGACAGAAAGGCTGTGGGAAGGGTTGTTGCCAAAACATTAGAGCTATGTGTAAGCAGCATCTCAAAAGTTATCCACCCTGTTGGTGGCAGAGAAATCAGGAGGATCATTTCACTAAATTTCTCCAGGGGGAGAAGAGAAATACTCCAGCAGTTGCTCAGGGGTGGAGTCCATAGCACAGCTTCATTTTTATATAAGGTTTTCTTTTGAAAAGGAGTGTGGTGGAGTCTCCTTCTTTGGAGGTCTTTAAGCAGTGGCTCAACAGCCATCTGTCAGAAATGCTTTGATGGTGTTTCCTGCTTGGCAGGGGGTTGGACTGGATGGCCCTGGTGGTCTCTTCAAACTCTATGATTTGTCCTGTGAGTTTCTGGGCCCAATTCAAGGCATTAGTACTTGCATGCAAACTCCAAAATAGCTTGGAATCCAGGTACCTAACAGATTGCCTCCCCCAATATCAACCATCTTGGACCATATGCCTGGCAGAGGAGCCCCTGTTGGCAGCCGTTTCACTTGGGACTCAGCTATACAGCTGCAAATAAAATGTTTTAAGTGTCTTTTAAGTGTGATATATATTGTGACACTAGATGGTGATGGTGAGCCTTATGGAAAATTCAATGTATTTTTAAAAACGCTTTTTTAGAAAAGCATTTTCAGAATGGTTTTTATGTGTGTGTAGATTCCACCTTAGTGTTGTCTGGTTGGTGCTGACCCATGAATGGGCCTTAGGGTTCTTAGTGGTCCCCTGATTATGGAATGCCCCTCATGGTGAGGTACATCTGTCCCCTTCATTATTAGCATTCAGGGGGCATTTATAAATGTCCTTGGTGGCTGTTCATTTGAAGGCTAAAATATGCAATTTCTGGCAACCTGTTTCCAAAGATTAGGCCGTTTTTAAATGTTTTAAAGTTTTGATTTTGTTTATTTTTACTGAAATGTTGATGATCCAGTGCTAAAGATTGAGTTTCCCTGGAGGAAAGAGGCAGTGCAAATTATGGATAAGCCCTCCGTGCTACTCTGGTTTTAATTTCAGTTGGAAATTTGGATTACCAAATACCTGGTGGAATGCCTTACATGTGCTATATGCTTTTACTGTTTATTTATTTATTTTTCTCTGTTTTAAAACCACTACCCTGCAATCGTGCAATGATGAAATTTGGGCTCATCCTCTAAGCTTGTTTGTGTGTACAGGTAGCAGGAGTTCTATGGTCTATTTGGCTCTTCATGAAAACTTAAAGAGAACTTTGAAATAACAGTTTTATGTTCTCCCCCCTTCCCCCCCTTCTAAATTTATAAAATCCCACCATTTCACTGTTTCATCAGTTGACTATTTTAAGTCAGCTCCCGTGGTCCCGGGTGGGTTTTTTAGGGGGCATGAAGCAGGCGCTCCCAGCATGGCCTGGACTGTCATGGTAGGATCCTTCACCCTCCACACCCTCAGCACATGGGCACCCTCCAGGCGCACGTTCCCACTCCGAGTGCCGTGAGTTGACGCAACACTGCTGAGCTCCACTTCTGCTTAAGGTTTCTCACTTTGCCTTTGGGAAAGGAAAACATCACATGCACCATTAACCTTCCCTTTCTGCTCTCTTGCAAAGAAAGAACCTTTCTTTTCTTAGTATGTTCTATATTTTTTTGCTTGTAATTTCCTCTGCACACCTCACCTTTCCTCAGCATCTATGAATATGAACGGCTTTGACTAGATCCCCCTCATTGCATTTTTATTTCTTCCATTCTTCAGACAATGCAAATGATTTCTCTCTCAGCTTTTTTGCCTCTGAGCCAAAGCAGCAGTGACTGTTAAGAGGAAGTTGACCTTCACTTCAAAGACATTTAAAGTTGGCCTGCCTTAAATTGGATTTCTGGACATGAATATGGACAGGCTAAAAAAAAACACAAAGAAACCTGAGCTATTATGACCCCCTCCCTAGCCACTGCCTGCCTGTTGGTTGTGGAGAAGGGCAATATGAAGAAAGCCCCCGATGATTGATGACCATAGCCATGTGGTAGAAGGTGGTCCTTCCGGTGTCTGGGCCCCAAGCTGTTGGGGGCTTAATTGCTGTAATCACCAGCATTTTGATTTGTGCCCGGAAACAGACCTCAACCATTATAGTTGTTTAAGAATTGCCTCTCTCCATATGAATCTACCCAGACTCTGCCCTTCTATGTGTGCCTCCTCCATGAGTGGTCCAGAGGGTGGCAACATGAGAACGAGCCTTCTCTGCTGTGGCTCCCCATTTGTGGAATACTCTCCCCAGGGAAGTTCACCTGGCACCTTCATTATACACCTTGAGGCACCAGGTGAAAATGTTCTTCTTCAGTCAGGCCTTTTGTTGTTGTTTAGTCGTTTAGTCATGTCCGACTCTTCGTGACCCCATGGACCAGAGCACGCCAGGCACTCCTGCCTTCCACTGCCTTCTGCATTTTGGTCAGACTCATGTTAGTAGTTTTGAGAACACTGTACAACCATCTTGACCTCTGTCATCCCCTTCTCCTTGTGCCTTCAATCTTTCCCAACATCAGGGTCTTTTCCAGGGAGTCTTCTCTTCTCATGAGGTAGCCAAAGTATTGGAGCCTCAGCTTCAGGATCTGTCCTTCCAGTGAGCACTCAGGGCTGAACACCATAATTCAAAAGCATGGTGATCAGCCTTCTTTATGGTCCAGTTCTCACTTCCATACATCACTACTGGGGAAACCATAGCTTTAACTGCACAGATCTTTGTCGACAAGGTAATGTCTCTGCTTTTTGGGATGCTGTCTAGGTTCATCATCACTTTTCTCCCAAGAAGCAGGCGTCTTTTAATTTCATGATCTGCCATGATCATGGAGCCCAAGAAGGTAAAATCTGTCACTGCTTCCGGTTCTTCCCCTTCTGTTTGCCAGAAGGTGATGGGACCAGTGGCCATGATCTTAGTTTTTTTGATGTTGAGCTTCAGACCATATTTTGCACTCTCCTCTTTCACCCTCATTAAAAAGTTCTTTAATTTCTTCTGACTTTCTGCCATCAAGGTTGTGTCATCAGCATATCTGAGGTTGTTGATATTTCTTCCGGCAATCTTAATTCCAGCTTGGGATTCATCCAGTCTAGCCTTTCACGTAATGAATTCTGCATATAAGTTAAATAACCAAGGAGACAATATAATAATGCATGCTTTAGATGTTTTCGTCTTATGGACATTTTTACATAAATCAGTAGGCTCAAATGGGGATCTTCTTCTTCTTCTTTGGCGATCCCTCATAGCTGAGTAAAATTGTCTTCCATAAACACAGTTTTAACAATGAGTCCGTAAGTGACTGTGGAGGCCAATTCTGGATCCACACGTCCTTCCATAGTGGGGACGTAGGTTTCTAGGTGGGAGTTGATCACGGTGAGGGTTTGCCAACCGTGCCTTCCTCTTAGCACGTTTCTCCCTTGCGTCCTGAGTTCAAGTGTCTTCAAAGCCTTTGGTAAAGGCTGTTCCCCAACTGGAGCGCTCGCAGGCCAGTGTTTCCCAGTTGTCAGTGTTTATACTACATTTTTTTTAGTTTTGCCTTGAGACAGTCTTTAAACCTCTTTTGTTGACCACCAGCATTACACTTTCCATTTTTAAGTTCGGAATAGAGTAGTTGCTTTGGAAGACGATGATCAGGCATCTGCACAACATGACCAGTCCAATGAAGTTGATGTTGAAGAATCATTGCTTCGACACTGGTGATCTTTGCTTCTGTCCCACTGAACACTTATACTAGTTCTCCTGTCTTCCCAAGTGATGTGTAAATTTTTTCGGAGACACCATTGATGGAATCTTTTGAGGAGTTGGAGATGGCATTTATAAGTGGTCCATGTTTCACAAGCATATAGTAAGGTTGGTAGTACAATAGCTTTGTAAACAAGCATTTTGGTTTCCCTGCGAATGTCCCAGTCCTCAAACACTCTGCACTTCAATTGGGAGAAAGCTGCACTCGCAGAGCTCAGGTGATGCTGGATTTTGGCATCAATGTTGGCCCTCATGGAAAGATAACTGCTTAGGTAGGAGAAGTGATCAACATTTTCCAATGTTACACCATTGAGTTGGATTTGTGGTTCTGCAGAGGGGTTATTTTGTATTTGTTGGTGCAGCACTTTGGTTTTTTTGGATGTTGAATGATAGGCAAAGCTTTTCGTAAGCGTCTGCAAAGATATTTAGGATGGTTTGGAGGTCATCCTCTGAGCGTGTGCACACTACGTTGTCATCAGCATACTGAAGCTCTATGATGGAAGTTATGATAACCTTACTCTTTGCTTTCAGCCTGCTCAGATTGAAGAGCTTTCCATCTGTTCAATATATGATTTCTACTCCGGTGGGGAGTTTCCCTTCAACAAAGTGTAGGATCATGGCAATGAAAATAATGAATAGAGTTGGGGCAATAACACAACCCTGTTTAACACCTGATCCCACTGTGAATGGTTCACTTTGAGAGCCATTGTTATCTGCGATTGTTGCTGTCATATTATCATGGAGGAGCCGAAGGATGTTCACAAATTTATCTGGGCAGCCAGTTTTCAGAAGGACAGTTCACAGGGCATTACAATTTACAGTGTTGAAAGCCTTAGTCAGGTCAATAAAAGCTATATACAGGGGTTGGTTTTGCTCTCTGCATTTTCCTTGAAGCTGTTGAGCAGTGAAAATCATGTCCACTGTCCCCCTAGAAGGCCAAAAACCATTTTGGGACTCAGGAAGGGTCACCTCGGATATTGTTATGAGACGGTTTGCTATGATCCTTGCAAGAATTTTGCCGGCTGCAGCTAATAGAGAGATAGTTTCCACAATCAGTTCTGTCACCTTTTTTAAACAGATTGATAATTTTGGCATCTCTAAAGTCTGCTGGGATTTCTTCTCTTTCCCAGATTTTTTCAATGAGCTTTTGAGGTTGTTGTGTAAGTTCAATTCTGCCACTTTGAAGATTTTGGCAGGTATCCCATCAGGTCCACTGGCTTTGTTGTTTTTCCATTTGTTTACTAGCTGTACACAACTCTCCCAGATTTGGAGATACTGCAAGCTCATCTCTAACTTGTTTTTGCAGAATTTGTGAGAGGACCTCAGCAGCTACGGGGGAGTTGTGGTTAAGGAGATGTTGATTATGTTCTTTCCAGCGCAGTGCAATAGCTTCTTTATCTTTCAGAAGTATGGTACCGTCTGCTGAGTGTAGGGGGCATATGCCATGATTTATTGGCCCATAGATGGTCTTTGTGGCTTTAAAGAAACTCTGTGCATCATGTGTGTTGGCTAAGTGCTGGATCTCTTGAGCTTTTTTTTTCCACCAGGTGTTTTTTAGTTCTCTGGTTCTTCTTTGAACCTCAGCCTTAGCGTTGGCATAGGGGTTTTTTCTTAGTGGCACAGTTTCTATCTCTTTTCCAGATCTGTAAGGCCTTCCTTTTCTTGTCAATCATGCATTCAATCTCACTGTCATTCTCATCAAGCCAGTCCTGGTGTTTCTTGGTTTGGTTTCCAATAGTTTGTTCACAGCTGCAATAATGGATGTTTTTAGCTTGGTTCAGTGTTCCTCAATGTTATCAGGGGATTCTGAAAGCAGATGGTCCTTAAGAGTTGTTTGGAAGCAATCCTGCTTAATGGGATCTTGAAGGGCTTGAGTGTTCATTTTGCGCGTTGGTTTCCTTCCTTGAAGCCTGCATTGAGGTATAATCTTGATATCCACTGTGTATTAGTCAGTGATCTTTCCAGCAGTCATTGGCACTCATCATAGCTCTGGTAAGGAGCACATCATGGTGATCTTTAGCACAGACAATAACATAGTCTAAGAGGTGCCATTGGTTTGACCGAGAATGCCTCCATGAAGTTTTTTTATTTATTTTTCTGTTGAAAGAGTGTGTTGGTAATAACAAGGTTGTGCACTGCACTTATCATCAAAAGTAAGAT
This sequence comes from Lacerta agilis, assembly GCF_009819535.1. Taxonomy (NCBI): domain Eukaryota; kingdom Metazoa; phylum Chordata; class Lepidosauria; order Squamata; family Lacertidae; genus Lacerta; species Lacerta agilis. Next base: position 112,914 of record NC_046319.1, on the reverse strand, counting down.
TCCGTTCTGGTTGCTGTTGCCAATAGTCCCAGGCCACAGATCGAAATCTCGCCCAACTCTTGCATTAAAATCACCCAGGAGGATAATTTTATATTCCTTAGGCGTCACTGATAGGACGGTATCCTTCATCAGCATCCAGCATTGTGCATAAGTGCTTATAATAGTAGCCTGTTGGTTTTTGGAGAGCTTTATTCGAAGGGTTGAGGGTTGCTCATTAATGTCGGTAAGGACTTCTGACAGGAGCTTCACAAGATCGTTTTTGATAGCAAAGCTTGCTCCATGTATTCAATGTTCTTTTTCAGATAGACCTTTCCAGAAGAATGTGTCGCCTCCTTTTTCTTCTTTCAGTTGTCCCTCGCCTGCTCATCGAGTCCCTTGAAGCGCTGCAATAACAATGTTAAAAATCCACATTGCTTCTGCAGCTGAGGGTTGGATGATTTAATGAGGGCTGGTGAGATACGTTGCACACTAGTTGTTGGTTTTATTTAGACTGTGAGCACAGCTGCCTAATTGGAGCTGGTATTTATTAACATAAGCTGCTTTGTTATCCTGAGATTTGAGCTAATCAAAATATTATCTCTATCTTGCTCGAGAAAATGTCACCTTCCCCCTATGATTTCATCCCCCCTTTAAAAAAAAAGTTCACTTTGGTTTTGTTTGAGATTCATAAGCAAATGTGGCCTGCTTGGGCTGAGGAGTGTAGACTTAATACACAAAGTGTGCTACAGCTTAATGACTATTTGGCAGAATACCCTGCTTTGCAGAAGATCCCTGGTTCAATCCCTGGGGTCTCCAGTTAAAAAGGATCAGATAGTAGTTCAAAAGAGTCTCTGTCTCAGCTTCTGGAGAGCCATTGCCACCCAGAGAAGACAACCCTGTGCAGGAAGACAAATTGCTAGGTATAAAACAGCACCCCAATAATTCAAGATCATCCACTCTCTTCTAGGGATGCTTCTTTTGCAATTTTCCTCATCTAAATTTGTTCCTAGAACAAATTGTCTAGTCCTGTTTCACCAACCAGGTGCCCTCCAGATGTTTTGGACGTTAACTCTCATTAGCCTCAGCCATGACTGATGGGAGTTGTAGTTCAAAACTTAGACAAGGGTGGATAGGAACTGGGATTGGGGGGGGGGAGAGATCACACAAATTGCAACAGGTGGTTCCTACTCACAGAACAGAATGTATAAGCATTGCTGGAATCTGGAATGGTTTTTATAACTCTTTCTGTAAATCAGAAGACAGGGCTGCTGGGAGCCAGTCAGAGCCTGAGAGAAGCTTTCATTTCAATATAGGTAGATTATTTCTGGATCTTGAAATAGAAGTTGCAGCCTACAGGCCAGGCTGCTGAACATTTTGGAACGAATTAATTTCGTCTTGCGAGGCACCACTGTATATGAAATTTCATGCATATCGGTTAATATCTTGACCCTCCTCCACCAAAATAGCTGTTCACTTGGCTGTTTTCCTATGTCATAAAGGCTGAAATTTCAGTTCAGAGAACACTTTACTGTTCCCAACCCTAACCCTGTAGAAAGCCATCTAATCAGACTTTAATTTGATTTTGAGATGTTTTTAGGAGGTAATTTAATTATTGTTTGATTTTGTACCAATGTTATGTATCTGATGTTAGCCACCCTGAGCCCAACTTAGGCCGGGCAGGGTGGGATATAAATAAAAGTTTTTTATTATTATTACTTGTTATTATTCCCTTGTAAGAAAATATGAAATAATGTAAAACCATTTTTTGCGGGGGGGGGTCAATGGGGGGGTTGACAAGAAATTTTCCGCACCAGGTACCACCTGACCTTCCCATGCCTGGGGGGGGGGGTTGACAAAAAAAAATTGCCCCTGGGTACCAATTTACCTTGCTACGCCCCTGGCATCAGCCCTGGAGTTGGTGAGCTGATTGTGCTTCCCATTGCAACCAGTGGGAGGGGGAAAACTGGGACAGAAAGCACCAGAGAAAAGAAGAAGAGACAAAATAATGAACCCCACAGAAACAACAACATAGAGAACAGCCTTGTCCTGGGCCAGACCATTGGTTCATACAGCTCACTATTTTCCACACTGAGTGGAAGTGGCTCTCCAGGGTGTCAGACAAGAGGTCTCCAGCCCTACCTGGAGATCCTCTGGGGACTGTGCCTGGGAACTTCTGCTCTACACAGAGCTACTCTGGCCCTTCTGTCCTGCTGGTGCAAAATCAGCAGAGCACAGAATTTATTTTTTGCTTGCCTTTATGCCTCACCTTTTCCTTCAAGGATCTCAGGCTGGCTCCTCATTTAATCCTGTGAGGGGGGTTGGGCTTCATGGCCATAGCTGTCAAGTCTCCCTTTTTTGCAGGAAACTCCCTTATTCCAAGCCGTTTCCTGCTGCTATCCCTGATTTTTTATATCCCTTAAATTTCCCTTATTTCAAAGGGAATATTCCTCTCCCCAGGCACGTCTCTACCCTGTGGCGTCTCTACCCTGTGACGACCCGGCCTGCCCAGGCCTGATGTGTGATGCTAATTATTTCCCCCAAGAGTTAAATGATAACTGATCAGAGGCAGCTACCGGAGAGCTATGAGATTCAGGTGAGGGTCAGATGACTTGTCAATCTCAGCAGGTATCTAAGAGGGTCAGATGATTTGTCAGTCTCAGCAGGTATATAAAAGGCCAGGTTGTGCAGTCAGCTGGGGCCTGTAAAAAGCCAGGCCGGGGGCCACCTTAAGTTGAGGCTGCATAGGCCTTGAGGTGCATGTGATTCTATTCAGTTGAGCCTCTGGTTGACTTTTTTTAGCAATGCCCCCCTAGTGAGCCTTCTTTTGTTCACTTCTATTTATTTCGAGGCAGTGCACACCTATGCTTGTGGAACTGCAAACCTTTCCAGTCATGTATTACTCCAGCTATGTTCATGGCTGAGGAGGGTTTGGAACCCTGGTCACCCACATCCTAGTTCAACCCTCTAGGAATTGGGCAGTTTACCTACCAGAGATTCTGTTTCTCCAAATATATGTATTTGTGTGTAATTTTTGCAAATTAACTTTCCCCAATATATGTCAATTTTTGCATGTTATTTTCAATAATATAGGCATTTTTGTAGACACTTTACCCCAGCATATGCATTTTTTACAGGTTACTTGGCTGGAAAACTGAATTGCAAAATTGGAAGAAGTGTGAATTTTGAAGGATAGCCATGTTTCTGTTTTCATATTGTTTTGTAAAGTGCATTCACCTTTAAATGCCTACTTGCACCAGGCACCAGCCATTTTGCTCAGGTGTTGGTTCCTGGCCCCTGCGCAGGTCGGGAGTGTGTGCCTAAGCCTGCTCTGCCCTGTTAGCACCCCCCCATTCCACCCCCATTCCTCCCTCTTCTGGGTCCAAAAGGACCTGTGCATGTGCCAGTCAGTCGCATGTCAATTGGATGCACCTAAAATGTACTCATTTCTCCCGCAGTCTCAGGCTGCATTCAATCTTCACATGCACATGGGGGAAGGGAGAAAACACAACAAAGAAACAGTCTTTGTGATTGTGTTGTGCCTATGGTTGCATCAAGTCTCTCTTTTGGTGTGGTGCAGGAGCTGAATGACATGGCCCCCAAACAATCTTGATAACAACTATATGTACAATGACACCAAGAGACCGTGAGATGCAATCCTACATGTGACCTCATTGAGGTTCCTCTTTTATTTACTCTTCTTTTTGCAGTGTTTTGTTGAAGTGCAGTGGGAAGATACAAACAAGCAGGAAACATTGAAATGGTCCAGCAAGCTGTTTATGCCACAACACTGGTGTTAATTTGAGAATTTAAAAGGAAATTTTGCAGAGGGGGGTTGGTGGTCACACCTTGTCCTGCAGGCAAGGAACCTGAATGGAAAGGGCCGCAGAGAGCATGTGCAGGGCATTTTGAAGATGTTGGACCCCCATCCCCAGGTAATTTGAACATTTAATATGGAAAGGACATTGCCAGTTCTCCCCCTCCCCAGGGGAGTGAAGCATTTCACAAAAAAGTGTGTGAGCTTTGCCACAGCATGGCCACTAGTCTTATCATTTGGTTAGGTTTGTGAAATGTGTACTTCACTTCCCACTAGCTAAGTCCCAAAGCAATTTAGAACAAAAAATGTAAATGTTGCAATAAAACCACAGAAACATGATTGAAAGCAGATTTAACTATGCAATAATATAAATGGTGCTGCCCCAAAACTCTGGAAAACAAACAGCTCTCAATAACCAAAATGATGACAAGGTTGGTGCCAGGTTAGCCTCCCTGGAGACAGCATCCCATAAACAAGGGGCTACTTGTTAAGGCCTGTTCTTTGGCCCACCTCTCTCCAGAGAGCCCTCTGATTTTGTGCTTTCATTCCTGTTGCAAATGAGTAAGAAGCTCCCCCCCCCTTTTTTGCAGCCTGAAGAACCAGTAGAAGGTCACCCAAGACAGTGACATTTTACCACAACAGTTTCTTCTCCAAACAAGAGCTATGTTGACTATGACTAGGAGGCTTTCTGGGACAATGAGCACTTCCTGTGTGGCATCATTAATGTATAGCTAATCTTTGCTTTGGACAATGAATGGATTTTTTTTTTTTGTGGTGAGTAACAAGATTCAGATGGATTTTTTTTACCCTTGGAGATAAGAGTCTATACTTTCTATATTCAACATAAAATCAAGAGAGTATGTTTAAAAATGTAAAATATATCTTCAGAGACCATTGGAATAAAATATTTTTTTCTTTTTTCATATTTATTCTTAGATTTCTTCAGAGAGTATAAGATCCTATTAAATAGTCCATGATTGTGATGTAAGTAAGTAACCAGTCTTCAGCAAGAAATAAACATGATGTCTTCACCACATTCTGCATACTTCTTGTCATCTGCACTGAGAGGGGGAGAAAAAATGGTTCTTGACCTTTGTAGACTGGAGACAGGTAGAAAAGAGTTGGAAGTAGATAGAGAGGAGCATCACTTCCTGTAGTGCATACTGGAGTTATGCCCCCTGGTGTCCTGGTGACCTTCTAGAAGTTGTTGGACTTCAACTTCCATCAGGCCTAGGCAGCATGACGAACCATCATCAGGTATGATGGAAGATTCAATCCAACAACATCTGGAAAACCACAGCTTTGCCACCCCTGTCCGCCCCCTGCTCTCCCCCAAACACTGTGACTTCTGGTCAAACAGGATATTAAAGGTGTTGGAAACAATGCAAAAACCTACTTACACTTTTTCCATCGAAAACAGAAATAGGAGTGGAAATGGCTGAGGTTTGCTGATTTGCTCCATGAATGGGAATCTATTCTGTCCATACAATCGGTCTCTGCTTCTGTTGTTGCTTTCAGCCCACAAACAATATATGCAGTAACTGATTATGCACACTGCTTTGTGTTTCCTTTGCACTGAGTTTAACAGAGTGGAATAATGTAATGACAATATAACTTCATGATTAAGTAAGTTATGTGATTTTGCCACAGCAGCTGCGAGATGAAGAACTACGTTTTTGGCAAAAGACAAACTGCAGCAGAAGGGAAACACCTGTGACAAATACAGTGCAAAACAGAAAACAATGTGTTCTTACATCACTAAGCAGAGGTGAACCTGGGATGTGTGTACACTATATGAGCAATGCTCCCATTTCTCAAACCTTCAAACCTTTAAAAAACAATTATCACCTTTCTCCAGGGGGTGCACTTACAGGCCCCTCCAGAATTTTGCACAGCAATGAAAACAACCACCAACTAACTCAATTGCTAGCAGTTAGGGATGCAAGATGCATAGCCAGCCCCTGAGAAATGTCAATAGACTTATTGAAACTCTCTTGGCTTCTTTTGAGCTTGAAATATACTCGGAGTCAAGTGTGGATTTCATGCTCTTTATTCAGCTCATTGTAGCGAGGAATGCAGTTCCCCCAAAATGTCTGCTTTATATACACTATTTACACAATGGACCCCATGTGATTGGCTAATTCCGGGATACTCCTGTATGCCAATCGGGTTGCGGATTCACTTCCATCTGGAGCTGGATTGGGTGGCTCCTGCAGACCAATCATACGGCTGCATTCTGAATCCTATTGTTCTAGGGCCAATCATACGGCTGCATTCTGAATCCTATTGTTCTAGGACCAATCAGACTGCTACATTCTGAATCCTATTGTTCTAGGACCAATCAGACTGCTGCATTTTGGATTCTATTCAACTCAGTACATAACAGAGCTTCTCAGATGTTTCACCTAAGTAGTGACAAGAGACTTATTTGCCACATGAGCCAACATTGTGCTACTCTTCATATAGCTTGCTGTTTCCAGAACAGACTCAGAACTCACTAGAGCCGGTGAGATCTGGATTCATTCTTGAAACAATACCACTCTAATCAGAACCCTGGACTCTGGTCTAGATTCTGGCAGAAGCAGAACTCTCCACATCTCTATCTTCAAGTGAGGCAATATGAAACACTGTAAATGTTCTGGAATTTTGCATAATTTATAAATGCAGACATTAAAACATATATTCCAATTCGCTTGATTCTCCTGTAATCATTAACTGAATTGTGGTTACAAAGGATGGAGACTTTAGGGTCAAAGGGCCCTCCGCCACCTTCTTTTGGAATTTAGAAATTGATGGGTTACGATGTGCTTCAGTGGTTGTCCTCCTAATTTAAAAAATCAGCAGACAAGGTAACAGGAACCTAAAAAGCCATGGAAATAAAGAAAAAATGTTTTATATTGAACATTTTGACACAGCAATCCTAATTATAGAAAGCTGTCATAACTGATGCTAGTTTAAGTTCTCTGTTCGGGAGGAGTTTGACTAACACCGCCCTTTGTGCTAACTTCTTCCACTGGGTTGCTAGGTCACATGTAAGTTCTGCCAACTGAACAAGGGACACAGGCAGGAAAGCCCAAGAGGCCAAGATCCACCAATTCCAAGCTCATCTTGGCAGATCTTGGGTTTGAATTGGGCTGTAAAATGAACATGTTTTACATACATGTACATACATACATACATACAGAGATAGAGAGATATCAACAAGCAGAAATGATAGCCACAATTGCATAACAATTGCAATTTATCCAAATACCTGAAATATTGGATCAGATCTCCAGGATGCAACTGTTCACTATAACTTCTTATGTATCTTCATTGCTCTTGTGACTTTGTATATTGCTTTTCTTACTCTTGCTTTGTTTTAGTTGCCTTTCTAATATGGCAGCTGCTTCCACGAAACAAGGGGATGCCCAGAATTTCACCATAATATCCCAGTGTTGATTCATCCTTGCGGGCATAATAGGCTTCTGAAAGTGAGAGCAATTGGGTGTGGGGTTTTTTTTTAGCACATAACCTGGAGGGAAATGCAAGAACATCTGTACTTCAAAAACAGGTAACATTAAGCAGTGGAGTCTCCTCCATCCCAAGGATAAGGTGCCAGATTTTAACAGTCCATTTAAAACTTTAAATGAGTACAGAACACTTAAAAAGAAAACATTATAAACACATGTTTTTAATCCATTTAAGAACTTCTGGCATCAAGGGAGACATAACATGAAAAATTAAAATCAGGATTGCTGCCAGTGTTTCTACTTGTACAGTGATTGCCATCCAAGGGAATTGAACTTATTAGAACTGCTCAACTTTGCCGAATGCTTTGCTGGAGGCACCAAAGCAAAAGCAGTCAGGTTCTATCACAACACACAACAAGCTCCCCTCATTGCCCAGAGCAATGAGCCAGGCTGAGCCAAAAGCTTTTACACAGGTCACCATACTGCTTTTCCTTCAATTAGCTGGAATCTGGTGGTTAGTGAACAACTTAATCTCATCCTGAAGCTCATGCCCTGTTGCAGCAAGGATGGGAAACCCAAGATCCTGTCTCTGTGGTTAGCTTTGGTCTGTACCCTCCACAGATGCTTTGCCTGCTGGAAGGCATCCTTGATAGAACTGTAATAATGTTTCTTGCCTGTCTGGATGAAGGAGGGGTGCGTGGGTGTGATTGTGTGTGCAAACTGAGCTTTTCATGGTTGGAAAAGAGCCTCCTATACAAAGGGGAAAGTAGCATCCACCTCCTTTTACTTCTGGTCCTGCCTACCACCAACATGTAGCTTCTGAGGGAATGTGGCCTCCTTAATTGTTTAAACCAGGTCCAGTATCAACTTATGTCATCTGTGGGCAGCTGCCAGGGTCTCAGAAAATAGCCATCTTTGACACACACCTCTTTATGCTCTGGCATTATGCTCTGAGTGCTGAGTGGCTGAGAGTGGGGTACCAGCAATTTTTGATGTTCCTCCATGCTCCTGTGCAATGTGGCTCCAGGCACCATGAGAAATTGAAGTGCCTTTTTCTTTGTATCACTGGTACTGCCTGCCAGAAATGGTACTGCCAGGAAAATCCATAGCAACAGAAGGTTTATATATTGTATGGATTTTACTGTGTTCAATTAATGCAATATTATTGCAAAACCAATTTAAGAATTGAGGGGGGAAATAGCCAATGTCATCAAATCTTCCTGCAAACAAATCAGGATGAATGCTCAATAAACAGACACTGTTCCTGGCAATTCTGAGACCACTGGTTGAGAATGTTTTAAACTGGTTTTAAAGCATGTTTTTAAATTGTTTTTGTTTGTGGTTTTAGATGTTTTGTTATTGCTATACCTGCCACCTTGGGCTCTTTTGGCAGAAAGGGTGGGATACAAATCAAATTAATCTTAATGCCCTTCTCTAGCCAGGGAGGATGTGACCTCAAGAAAAGCTTTCCCTCTCATAAACTAGAATAAGAGCTGTGTAAAGGTCACATTGTATAATATGGGAGAAGGGTCTTCAATCCCGCTTCCCCCTTCTGTCTTGCCACCAGGCCCCCTTTCTTCTATGAGCCTCTTGCTCAGTGACCACGGCAGTCACCCAAGGCTTCTATTTTCTAGAAATAGTTTTTGGAACCCTGCAGACAGACACATGATGGTCAAGTCTAAGCATTTTTAAAGCAGGCCTCCAAAAGGGTATCATTCCAAATGATTCCTGATTTATTTTTATTTCCCTGCTGGTAAGTTACTCTGCACACTGCAGGAGGCAGCTCAGAAATAGGATAATGGTTCTCCTGTATTGTAGTACATCCTGGAGCACATTTGTAAATGGACAAAGACGAGCACCCAGTCATCAACAGTTTTTGCTTTATCTCTTTTTAATGGGTGAAGTGAAGCAGAATGAAATTGAGTTCAGTCATTCAGCTTACATAATGACACTTATGAAATTGCTTTGTATCAAGTCAGATTATTGGTGCATCTAGCACCAGGGCAGGAAACCACAGGCGAGGGTCAAATGTGGCCAGACCTTCTTCCCAGCTGCACCCCTTACCAGCCTTGCTTTGCACCCTCTTTGAGTGTCTTTGCCTGGCCAAAATGGGTCCTTGATCTCTGATGATGCCAGAAGGACAGAATTTGCAAATGCTGATAGTTGATTTCACCCTCTTCAGTGCTATGGATTGGTAGATAAAACTATTAAAAAACTATTGTACTATTAGCTTTACTCTTTTGAAACATGGACCACTTATAAATGCCATCTCCAACTCCTCGAAAGATTCCATCAAAGGTGTCGCTGAAAATTTTTACATATCACTTGGGAAGACAGACAAACTAAGCCATTGAAGCAATGATTCAACATCAACTTCGTTGGACTGGTCATGTGGTTTGGATGCCTGATTATCGTCTTCCAAAGCAACTACTCTATTCCCAACTTAACAATGGAAAGCATAATGCAGGTGGACAACAAAAGAGGTTTAAAGACAAATCTCAAGGCAAATGTCAAAAATGTAGTATAAACACTGACAATTGGGAAACACTGGCCTGTGAGCGCTCCAATTGGAGAACAGTTTTTACCAAAGGTGTCATAGACTTTGAAGATGCTCAGACTCAGGATAAAAGGGAGAAACATGCTAAGAGGAAGGCACACTTGGCAAGCCCTCACCATGATCAACTCCCACCTGGAAACCTATGTCCCCACTGTGGAAGGACGTGTGGATCCAGAATTGACCTCCACAGTCACCTGTGAGTTAAAACCGTGTTCATGGAAGACAATCTTCTTCTTTTATAATTTTTATAAATTTTTCATTAATAACAATCCAATGTAAGCCACATTAATACAATACCAAATCATAATACAATTAAAAGAGCCAATTATCCAGTTCCAAAATAAACAATTTTGGATGACATCCCGTGTTCTGATTATCCGGAGATGATGTTGGTCCTGCTCCAATTCTCTTAATCCAAATACAACAGTTCCAATCTCAATCCTTTATTTTAACAGCCACTGGTGTGATGACTTTCGTTTGCATTTAACTATTCCATATCCATTAATTTGCAAGTTTATATCCCGTCCTTTCTGTGTGAAATATTTGTTTACATTCGTCATTCCCTTCATGTTGTAATAAATAAATCAACTTCAGCAGCACCCCCCTTCAAGGGCTTAATTTTAATTGCGCCACAGCCTCCCGCCATTTTGCTTTTCCAAACCGAAAGAAGAAGAAGAAGAAGAAGAAGAAGAAGAGTTTGGATTTGATATCCCGCTTTATCACTACCCGAAGGAGTCTCAAATCGGCTCATTCTCCTTTCCCTTCCTCCCCCACAACACTCTGTGAGGTGAGTGGAGCTGAGAGACTTCAAAGAAGTGTGACTAGCCCAAGGTCACCCAGCAGCTGCATGTGGAGGAGCGGAGACATGAACCCGGTTCCCCAGATTACGAGTCTACCACTCTTAACCACTACACCACGCTGGCTCCCACCATGGCTCTGGGCAGACTTTCAGCATTTTCTTCTTTGAACCTTTCCGATCTACTAACAAGCTGGTGTCTCGCCAAAACCATATTAAATCAAAGTTAGTGCCCTCTTTAGAAGGTAATGCCACCGATCCTCACAACATTTCCACACAGTCTATTTGTTCAAATAATCCATAAAAAATTATTAAGTTCTTGTTGATTCCCTCTTGCATTCCATTAATAGTTGTAATCCATTAATATTTACCTTCCATTAGTAATTAATTCTTCTTGCCGAATCATAAAACAGCATATATAATGTAAAAAAAGAACAAAGGCTTCACTTCATTTACATACCAATCTGCTTACGAAGAAAATCCTCTTCAGATCAAAACCTTGGCACTCAGTGGCTGATTCATTTAGCGGGTTATCTTGTCTCCTTCGTCCAGAACACACCTGTTTCTTAAGTCCAAATTTAAATCCATCTTTAATAACAGAAGTATCTCTGCTCATGGTGGCTGCATTGGAGAGTTTCCAATATGTGCAGCATCCCTGCCCCCCATTAGAGCAAGAGGCGGTTATTGGACAATCTGCGAATGAAAGCTCACCCCTCCAACCCGGGGGGGGGGGCCTTGCAAGGATAATTACTCTCCAATTATCCTTAATTGGCTGCATGGCCGGTGTCCGCTATCTTGGGACCCACTGTTCGCCATGGCAGTTAGCGCCAGAAGTCCATGGAAGACAATCTTACTCAGCTATGAGGGATTGGATAGAGAAGAAGAAGAAGAAGAAGAAGAAGAAGAAGAAGAAGAAGAAGAAGAAGAAGAAGTTATGAATTGATATTTGTCCATCACATTCATTGGGCAAGAAATTCTAAGCTCACGTCTGCCAAGCTGAGGAGTAAATGAATCTCTTGCTCAGGTGGACCATGCCAGCATGAGGCCCCAACCCTGACTCAGCCAAAAATCTTTATTTTTATTTTTATTCTTTTATTAGAAGAATTTCATTTATAAAAAGAGTGATAAAAAAGATAAAGAGAAAAGAATGAAAATAGAAATAGAAGAAAAAGACACAATATCCATCCATACAGATGTGTATATTCTAATTATCCTAGAACAAATATCTTTATCAATAATCTAATAACCTAATAATAATGTGTAAACTCATTCCAAACATCATTATATTTATCCAAAGAAAGTCTGCACCCCGTTCATATGTTCCTAATATTTTCATATTGTCAAGTAATAATTAAGGGGAATCATATCTCTATTCTTCCAGTTCATCAGTATCAATCTCTTAGCCACCATTAGGGCATGTAGAATCCATTTTCTCTCCCATTGTTGCTTTCCATACAGTAGTTATATAGTTCAAAAGAATGTTCACCTCTGAAAGTCTTAAATTCCTCTGTAACATATTATTTATATAATCCAACACTTTCTCCCAAAACTTAGTAAGTGCAGAATATTGTAAAAAATTGTGTTTCAAAGAAGCATTATCCATATTACATCTCCTGCAAAGGGCTACATTAGATAGTATTTTCTGTTGTATAAGTCTTTATTTAAGATCCATCGACTCATTCAAAACTGAAGCTAAAACACTTTCTCACTGTCTGGGTAGTAGTGAACATTCCAATTCTTTATTCCAATCATTTCTGAAAGTCTGGATATCAAACTTATTTATTGACAATAAATATCCATAAAAAATAATCACTGACTTTTTAGTTTCAAATGAATTATCCAATTGCTCCAGTCTTTCAGGTGTCTCAGAAGTGAGAAGGCTGTTGGACCAGAGTTATTAAAAGTTGTTATAACTCAGCCAGAGATAAGTCAGTGGAATTTCTGCAGGCAGGCTCAGCTGGCTGAGCTGAGCATGGCAGATCCTAAACTGGTATAAGCCCTTAAAAATTGAGATTCTATGAGAGTGGCAGGGGTGGTGCAGAAGTAGGGGGCTTGCACTGGATCCCAAGCCTGTACACTTTAGGCATGTAATCTGGCAACCTGGCCTAAGTCCACCTGGCAAAAAGGGTGGTGTAAATCAAAGAGTACAAGGGCCTAATCCTCAGAAATTGGGTCATGCTTCTCCTGACAGCCCTGCATGCTAAAAGAGAACTCAGCATCCAGCACAACTCCTGGTCGTTCACACAGCAGCAGTATGTGGGATATAAAATGAACCTGCTCCAGTCACAGAACCTTTTTGCCTCCCATGGTGTGGCATGCTGCCTAGGACCTTGCATGTTTGCGGGAGGAGCTCAGGGCACCTGGAAAAAGGCACTTTGTACCCAGTGGCGTAGCGAGGGCAGGGCATTGCCCCGTGTTCCAGCCTGGGGAGGGTCACACTCTGCGCCACACACATCCCGGCGAATGCAACTCCCAAGACACTGCCCAGCAGCTGTCTGTGCGAGCAGCCGCCACACGGAAGGGGTGCTGGGCGGCGGCTTGGGAGTCCAGGCGGACTGCGCATGTCCGCAGCAGCCCGCAGGACTGCACATGTGCGGACATGCGCAGTCCGCCCGGGCTGCGCTCCATAGCGCATGCATCATGACGTCATGACGCATACACTATGGAGTGAGGCCCCACCCCTGGGGGTGCCGCTTGGCTTGCCGCTCTCAGCAGCCAAGCGGCTCAGTATGCCTCTGCCCAGCGAACATGCTCCACAAACACTGGGCACCTTGAGCGCTCCTGAAATGGAGAATGGGGATTAAAGTAGGCCTCTGTACTAACCAGTCTTTCCCAGGCTTTCCCCACAAATAGGAACTTTGCACACCCAGAAACACCAGCAACCTTGTGGGTACAAGGAGGAGCAGCCACAGAGCCTAGAGGGTCCTAAATGGAAGGGCCAGCAACACCCCCGTCCCTAATATAGTGGGCTGACGACAGCAATGAACCTCCCTGCCCCAAGGCTTCCCTGCAGCGTCCAGAAAAGCTACTCCCTTGTGGGAGTCCTGGTGGACTGCACATGTCCGCAGCAGCCCGCAGGAGGCCTCCCAGCAACACCTCCCAACCCTGTGTACTGCAAGAGTTACAAGTGCTTTGCAGGGGATCAGGCACCATGGCTGCCATGGACACATGGAGGTAAGTATGGAGCTGCCAGGGAGGCATGTGCAACCAGGAACCCTCATTGTCACCCCACTTTGCAAGTGCCTTGCAGACATGGAGGAGGCAGTCACTGCTGCTGTAGCACCAGGGGGTGCAGTACAGGTCAGATAACAGAGGATAGGATCAACTGCTACTCCCAGTGAGAGCCAGTGTGGTGTAGTGGTTAAGAGTGGTAGACTCGTAATCTGGGGAACCGGGTTCGTGTCTCTGCTCCTCCACATGCAGCTGCTGGGTGACCTTGGGCCAGTCACACTTCTTTGAAGTCTCTCAGCCCCACTCACCTCACAGAGTGTTTGTTGTGGGGGAGGAAGGGAAAGGAGAATGTTAGCCGCTTTGAGACTCCTTCGGATAGTGAAAAGCAGGATATCAAATCCAAACTCTTCTTCTTCTTCTTCTTCTTCTTCTTCTTCTTCTTCTTCTTCTTCTTCTTCTTCTTCTTCCCAGGTGTGCCAGCTCCAGAGGGCAAGGTTTCTCTGGCCCCTCAAGATCTATTGGCAGGGGCCCAGCCCCCTCAGTGTTGAGGGTGCCTTCGTGCTGGTGCATCCCTTTGACGATTGCCAGAGGACCTTCCAGGAAGGCGCACTGCCAAACTCTGTTGGGATGCAGTGGGGCGAAGCACACTGACAGTCTCAAAGGAACATGCCAAAGCGCCTTGGCATGCCTCATGGAGAGGGAGGGTGCAGCTTCACCAGGGGGGTGGTGGACCTAGTTGGCCTGGCCATCATATGTTGCATGTGTTACATCATGCACATGCAATGCCCCCCCCCAATGTTGGGTGCAACTCTGATACTCAGCTGCTCTATGATTTCACTTTGCAGGATCTGGGCCACCTTAAAAGCCTGGGGAAATGAAAATGTCTCCATTGCCTACCTAAAAACCACCAGCAGGACAAACTAACTTGCAAGAGGGTTCTATAAGTGGTGGCTGACGCTGACAAGGCACTGCTTTGTGTTCCCACCATCCACACCTCCCTTGGCATCAGAAGACAACAGCCTTGGGTGATCACCATAATTGGCAGTCCTTCAAATATTCTGGTCCTAAGCCACATTGGGACAGAGCAGCCAGGTGCCCAGCTTTACAGAGGACAGCCCTCTATTTGAAGGCTCTTTCAGGGATAGCTGACATGGTGCCTTCCAGATGCTGCCATGACCATTGGCCATGCTGGTGAAGGTTGGTGGGAGATGGAGCCCATCAACATCTGGAGGGCACCATACCAGCCACTCGTACTTTATCTGAACATCAGGTTTCATGATAAAGAATTGGGGGGGGAGGGCCTTGAAGCTGCCCAGAAAAATTTAGCAGCTGGATAGTATGCAAGTCACCTAGTCACAATTTTCACCAAATTTTGTACAGCTCTATGTCCTCTTTTTGAGTGGAACAGAAAGGGGTGTATCCACTGCTAGTTCACATTGAAATTAATAGACGTGGCTAATCTAAGTTATTGTTTTCAATGGGCCTACTCTAGGTGCAACCAAATGACATCCAGTGTTACTATGACATTTCATGACATTGCCAGTGTGGCATTTTATTGGATTTGAAGAACCATCACTGATGTTGTTTTGAACATGCTGCCGCCAAGGCAAGTTGTAAATTTAATATGCCAGTAAATGTAATAAATACTTGCATTTCCTGGATCAACAGCAATGCTCCAGGATTTCCATTTCCCACAAGCTCATGTGTGTCAGGGAAAAGTGCAAGAGAATAAGATAAACTGAGATACAGCCCTGGATCCTCCCTGTCTGCCAAAGTGAGATCTTTGCCCTTTGCTAGCCAGCAATGTTCTGGGGCATCATTAGGCCTTTGATCTCAAATCCTTGAAAGCCTGAGCTGTGTAAAGGCTTCCCAAGGCCAACATCACAGGCCAAATGTCCTATTGAGAACTCACTGACCCCTAGGGTTCTTCTTTCCAGGCTATGCACTCGGTGGTGCATTCATGTTTAAAGCCATCAGCAGTGCAATTCAGACTCAAAACTTTGTAAATATGTGTAGCCAGGTTTGAGCAAACTGTTTTATGATTATAAAAAGCACATATTATACTTTAAAAAACAACAACAACGGAAAATGTCTCCTTTTTTGCATACACAATTCTCCCTCTATATTTCTAAACACAGGCCACCCACACATTGCTTGAACAAATTTGGGACACAGACTGAAATATGTTCCATTAACTCAGTATTGCCTACACCAACTGGCAGCAACTCTCCAAGGTTTCAGACAGGGCACATTCCTAATTCTAGTTGGAGATGCCAAGAACTGAACCTGAGACCTTCTGCACACAGAGCAAATTTACTGCCACTGAGCCACATTGTGAACACTCTTCATGTTTCTTAAGAAATTAGCTTCTTTGGGGGACCACCTCAGTGGTAGGATGGCCATGTGTCCTTTACAGAATACAATCCTCTCTCTGAAGAGCTGTCAGATGACAGTCCTCTGTTTTAAGGTATCCTCTTTTCAGAAGGGCTCCCTGGGTGGGGAAGGCCACCACTATCCTAGCAGCAGGTGGGCCACTATTGCTTTTCAGGAGCGAGCTCTGCTTGTACTGCATCAGCTTCTGCACTGCCTGGTCCAAGCTCAGTTTGAAAAAAATGTGGGAATGCTGTGGGTAGCAGGAGAGGATATATTGATTAAATATTATCCTTCCTAACTCACGCTAGTGACTTTATTCATGCATCAGAGTACATTCCTCCTTTTACACAGCAGGAAGCTAGTTGCAGATTCATTAGAATCTCTTAAGTTCTATTATTCCTGGTAAGACCCCTTTGATTCTCTCCTAAAAGGATAAAGACACAACAGTCTCCTTTTAAAAGTAATAAGAGGTTTACTCACATTCAGTTCACAGTTGAATCCCTGAAAGCAGGCTTTAGCTTAGAGTTGCAGAAGAGAGTTTGAGTTCATCCCATATGGGAACTCATGCAACATGCTGCTGGTTGAGAGCTAGCGGTGCAGTCCAAGAGAAGAAGAGGCATCAAAAGAGGAAGGTGGATGCCCGACTAGACCTTTGGCGAGGTCTGGAAGGGTCATGGCAACCTACCTGGTCACATGCAAAGGAAGGATGTTCAAGACCAGGTGTAACAGGAAGTACAACTGGATGGATCAACATTCCCCTGCATGTCCACGCTAGGCAAACAGGAAACATTGTACAGTGGTACAGTTCAGAAGCGTCGCTAGCCTCTGCGCTGCTGGGGGCGGCGGCAGCGCAGAGGCACCCCCCTGGGGGAGGGGCACGACGCGTGCGCCGTGACGTCATCATGACGTCACGACGCATGTGTATGCAAAAGGGGGGATTTTCCCCTTTCCGAGGCTTTTTTTCGGTGGGGGGTGCTGGTCGGCCCCCCCCCCCCGCCGAAAAACAGCGGCGGAAAGGGGAAAAAAGAAGCAGAGCGGCGCTTAAACGCGCCTGCTCTGCTTCCTTTCCAGGCTTTCCCCGCCCCCCCGTGGTTTTTTTCGGCGGGGGGTGGTGACCAGTGAGGAGGGGATGACAAGCATGACCCCCACCTCGCTGGTCGGCCCCCCCCCGCCGAAAAACAGCGGCGAAAAAGGGAAAAAAGAAGCAGAGCAGCGCTTAAACGCGCCTGCTCTGCTTCCTTTCCAGGCTTTCCCCGCCCCCGCCCCCGCGGTTTTTTTCGGCGGGGGGTGGTGACCAGCGAGGAGGGGGTGACAAGCGTGACACCCCCCCCTCGCTGGTCGACCCCCCCCGCCGAAAAAAAGCGGCGAAGCACCCCATCCTGTGTGCTGCTGCTCCCGGGGTGACGGAGGGAGCAGCGGCGCGTGGGAGTGGCGGGAGGGGCCGCCGCTTGTCACCCCCACCCGCCGCTGCTCACCCTGTCACTGGGGGCGTCCCGCCCCCACCGCCCCTCCCCAGCGACGCCCCTGGTACAGTTTACAACCATAGTCCATTCCGGAGGTCCAGTTGTAAACCAAAGCAGGTTGTAACCCAAGGCGTGCTTTCGCCAATGGGGTCTCAAAAAAGGGGGGGTTGTAATCCAAAAAAGGGGGCACACACTTCCGGGTTTGGTGTGGTTGTAATCCAAAATGGTGGTAATCCCAAATAGTTGCAAACCAAGGTACCACTGTATTTGACTGCTTATGTCACATCCCACAAAAACCCATAACTTCTTAGTTAAGCAGGTGCCTCAAAGTTGCCCATCAACAGTGAACCCCTGGACAGCAGAAGAGTGAGCAGGCACAAGGGTCATCTCGTTACAATCTTTCCCACAATGAGATGAATTAGATTTATGTTTAAATTATGGTGTGTGTGTTAGCACTAAACACTTGACAAGTCTGTATTGAAAAATTCAGAGATGGACAAAACCACGTGGACAATTCCATTCTAGTGATGGGGAAGACCTCTCATTCAGTTCACATTAAAAGGTGAATTTACCTAATTCACACTTTCTGAAACAATTTGTGAACTGAAACACAGTCAACCCACAACATTTGCACATCTCCTAATTTTGCAATGCGAAAAAGCCTCATAAACCAGCGCCTGAAGAATATTGAACAGCAAAATAACCTGGCCATCATTAAGAAATTCAGTGCATGGTACATTCATCTTCCCTCCTCCTACCTGGACTCCCAGGTGGCATACCTGTCCAATTTAACTATTCCAAAATATAGATGAGCTTTTACGTTGGCCAGTGACCATCTACCTCTGATAGTTAAGTTATGTGTTGACTGGCAGCTGACTGAGCGTTTCCATCCGATCTGGGTGAACGAGGAGTCGACTACCAAAATAAGGGCGACTAAATGGTCTCCCGCCCTTGCCCAAAGATATGCGGATTTTATCCAAAAAGAACTTCCTGGGGTCCAGCCGGACATAGGACTAGCCACATGTGACCCCATCAAGTGTTTGAATTTTTTCTCCTGCCTGACAGGAGTTTTAACTTGTTTTTTTAATTTATCTGTGTATAGTGGTAATAAGGATTTTAAACTTGGCGCCCCTTGGTTCAACTCCTCCTGCAAACAAGCCAGACTCCATCTACGTACTATATATAAGGACTATAAACTTTCTGGTGCTTCTACTTTACCTCCAGCTTACTCCCAGGCTAAAACGGCATACAAACAGGCCCAGAAAATGGCCAAACGGGAGTGGCAATTAAATCGCTGGCAGATGATAGTAGCGGCCTCAAAATCTCAAAATTCCCAGAAATTTTGGTCCTTAATAAATAGAAGAACGAGGAAATACCCCTTGGCGGTTATTCCGGCCCCTACTTGGGAACAGTTCCTGAGAAAGTACTTCTCCGTGGCAGAGACCTCAACCACTCACTTGGGTCCGTCTTTTAGTTCCCTTCCTGTTTGGCCAAATACCGACCCCACTGAAATTCTTGAACTGATAGCGCAGCTGAAAATTGGTAAGGCCCCCGGGCCAGATCTGATTCCAGCTGAGGCCATAAAGCTTCATTCTGTATGGTGGGCAGGGATACTGGCTAAAGCTTTCGATGCAATTAATGCCACTGGCTCGATACCAGCAATATGGAAGGAGGCCATTATAATTCCTATCTATAAAAAAGGCCCCCCCGGTGACCCAGGGAACTACAGGAGCATTAGCCTGTTATCGATCATCGGGAAAATATACGCCCGTTTTCTGTTGGTAAGGTTGACAAAGTGGTCTGACGAGGCTAATTTGATTGGCCACGAACAAGCCGGTTTTAGATTAAACCGATCCACAACAGATCAGGCTATTGTCCTACATCACTTAGCCCAGAAATATTCGACACCCCGACGGGGCCAGCTATGCGCTGCCTTCATAGATCTGAAGGCGGCGTTCGACAGTATCCCGAGAAAAATACTATGGGATAAACTTGCCCGTTGGGGAATTGACAGAAGACTTTTGTGGCTTATTTCCCAACTTCATGATGGGTCTGTGGCCAGGGTGAGACTAACACCTGCTGGCGATCTAACTAACCTTGTGCCAATAAATAGGGGAGTACGCCAGGGTTGCATTTTAGCACCATTTCTTTTTAACTTATTCATCAGTGACATGAGGAAGCCTCTAGCCGACTCACACAAATTCATCCACGCTCCGCGCATAGCAGATTATCGTTGCCCACTACTTCTCTACGCAGATGATGCGGTGTTACTCTCCTACTCTAGGGTGGGTTTAAGGAGGGCACTTAAGATTCTTGTGACCTACTGCCATACAAACCACTTGTCTATTAACCACTCCAAGTCCAAAGTATTGATATTTTCAAGGAGTCGGAAAATCTATTCGTGGAAACTGGAGGGTAGGAAAATTGAACAAGTGTATAAATTCAAGTATTTAGGAATTTATTTTCAGTATAATATGGGGTGGAAATCACAAGTTGAATACTTATACAATAAGACAAAAGCCCTCACTCACTCTCTCCTCCGTTTTTTCTTTTCTGAGGGGGCGTTATACATCCCTGCGGCTTTGAAAGTGTACAGCATTAAAGTGATGGCCACAATGGCCTACGCTGCCCCTTTATGGGCCGCTTTTGCAAATCTCGCACCTTTAGAGTCGCTTCAAAGCCAATTCTTACGTCGACTCTTAAAACTACCATCATGCGTAAGTAATGCAGCCATTCGCCTAGAAATGAAGATCCCCTCAGTGGAGTCAGTTTTGTGGAGGCGAGCCTTGATTTACTGGCTAACCCTTTGGCATAAACTCCCGAACCACTATCTTATTCAGTGCATGTGGCGGGATGATTTCACAAATCTGTGGGCTGGAAAAATCCATGCCAAATTGCTGACCTATGAGATCTCACCTTCTGATTTACTCAAATTAGATCTTACTGCAGCAAAAAGGTGTATAAACCAAATTCTGGACGATGTGGAGCTATATCAAAATCTCTTAACTGGTGGGGGAGTTTGTTCGCCGTTAAATATCGGCATTACCCCTATCTACAGAGTTCCATCTTATTTAACATCACTCACGGTTGCTTCACATCGTTATGCCTTCATCAGAGCTAGGTTTAATGTTTTTCCATCGAACGTGCTGAGTCATAGATTTACTAAGGGCCAAGTTTCTCCTATGTGTGCCTGTGGAAACAAATCAACTGAATCTCTACAGCATGTTATGTTCAACTGCCCTATGTACAGATCGATACGTGCCAGTATATTAAATCCGATAATTCAGTCCATTGCTGATAAGCCAGTTGACCTACGTCTTGCTTGGGTTCTCCAAGATGTGGACCCTTATATAACTCTACAGGTTGCTAGATTCCTAACAGCCGTCATCTCGCACAAGAGACAAAATGGGATGTCAGCCGATTACTGATGATTAGATATGTTTTTCAAAAATAGAATTAGACATTGTTTTTAGTTTTGGGTGCCTAAATTTTAACTTTAATTCTTTTTATATATGTTTTATCGAAGTGATAATATTGGTCCCAGTGAGTTGTGTTATTATATCCGCGGCCTGTATTGGGTTATCGTTTTATTTGATTTTATCTGATTTTTGATTGACTGCTTGTTTTGTATTGTATGATTGTATTGTATGACGGGCGCAAATGCCGAATAAACACCTATCTGTACGTTGGCCAGATTAGATATTGAAGGCCGATTCTCAAAAACACCATTCCAGAATTGACTCTGCCCCTGTGGAGTCGGTAATGTGGAGACTGTATCACATGTACTCCTGTCTTGCCCCTTGTATAAAGACTTGAGGGAAGAGATCGTCATGCCGCTTATACTTGCCATTCCAGGCCGCTCGCCTGAGGACATACTGTTTTTCCTCTTGGTAGACCAGAATACCCAGACAATGGAGAAGGTAGCCAGATTTGTTGAGAGGACCATGAAATTGAGGGCTGCCAGCTGAATGATAACAGCGCCCCCTCATAATTAAGATCTCATTTATTCTTGTTTTAATTGTGCCAAATCCCGATTCAGCTCATTTTATTGGTTTAAATAGGGTTTTTATCAGTATCTGTAATATGTGTATTTTGATGCTCCCTGTAGGCTATGCAAATAAAGTTTGTTGTTGTTGTTGTAATTTTGCAATGCAGATCTCCAGCAAATTAAGACGTGCAAAATCATTAGTACTGACAGTGCATATACATGCACATATTAGCAAATATAAAATACAAAAATGCATTATATTAGGGGGAAATGCTTTGTAAAAATGTGTATATTAAGCAGCTGCATACAAAAAAAAATGTGTATAAAGAGAAATCCACACCATGGCCTTTGATAAATCAGAAACTGATGTTGAAATGTGGAGAATGGAAGATTGAAATATGAGAAGCTTTGAGAAACAGAAATTTGCCCATCCCATCTCCGTTCCATGCTGAACGTTATTTTTGGATGTGCGAATCTGGCTAGTTTGCTTAAAAATGTGGACCAGACTAAGACCCCATCCAGGAAGTCTGTGTCTCTTTTCAGGGGCTCTTGACAGGTGGGTTTGGCTCCAAACTCCACAAAGAAGTTTTTGCCTTAGCAGAGCTTAGCAGAAATAATAACTCCCTCTTACTATCCACCCACGTCTTGCCTCTAGGAAGACAGAGAACTCCGGGGCCACAGTAGATGAAAGTAACTCCACTCTGTGATATATCATGATGTTGCTTCCCTCCAATGATTAATTTCTCTTTAGTGACTATTTTAATCAGTTCATCTTTGTCAGTTTCCTGCTGCATCCACTTAATTAGCAACTCCTGACCTTTAAAAAGCACATTCCATATATTCAAATGAATGTGAAAATTTAGTTTGATCTCCCCTTTTGGTGATTGCTAGCAATTTGCCAGGCCTGGACGGAACTGGCCAATGATTGCAGTCCAAGTATCTGGCCACACATTCCTCTTCTCTTTTGGCAATATCAGCTTCCTGCTAGGAAAAGACAAGAGAGATTCCTTTGGATGATCCAGGTAAGATGTTAGTCTAGTCTGTGGAATGAAAACCAATAAACTATTACCGTGTTTCTCCTAAAATAAGACACCGTCTTATATTTTTTTTCGCTCAACAAAACACAGTATGGCTTATTTTCAGGGGATGTATTATTTTAACCGTGTCGCATCGGTACGCTGCATAGCCACGCCTCTCCAGGCTGTTTTAATGGGAGGTACCACGTCACTATGGCTTATTTTCGGGGTATGGCTTATTTTTGGGGAACGGCTTATATTTCGCAAATGCATAGAAATCCTGCTATGTCTTATTTTATGGCTATGTCTTATTTTAGGAGAAACAGGGTAGCATTGATTACTGACCCAAAAGTAAAAAGAACACTTTTCTGTCCCTCAGTGGTATAACTGGGGTAGGGCAATAGGGTTCCTTTGCCATGCTGGAACATACACTGTAGCACCAAAGGGGTGGAATGTATTTGCAACAGCATCATTTATAATCTAGGGCAGAGCTTTCCAAACTATGTTTCACAACATGTGTCAGCTGCAGCTGTAGGTGTGTCACCAGTGGCATAGAAAGGTCTCAAGGGGTACCCAGTGAGGAAATTTTTTGTGTCCCCCTCCCACACATTGAAATTATTAAAAGAAGGAAAAATAAGATTCTTACAGTTGCAAGTGTTATTTTCTGGTTTATTTTCTTAACATTGTGAGCATAAGCACTCAAAACATTTTCCCCCTTACTTTGTTCTCTGCAAATTTTGAAATCACATCATCAAAATCAATTCCTTTCACTACTTTGTTTTCAATTGACAAGATGGCTAAGCCAGAGAGCCGAGCTTGACTCATAGTGGACCTAAGATCCACTATGATTAATTTTAGTTTTGAAAAACTCCTCTCGCATGATGTCTAGCAATGTAAACTGAACTTTAGAATAGCTATTCGGAGATTTTATTTAAGGCTCAAAGCAAACAATAAATTGCCCTAAAAATGGCAATATATACATATACAAATTTACCTTTTAGGCTGTGTGCCTGTTTCAGCAATTAACATAAGCCTCTAGTAAAAATATCATTTATGGAAATAGCAGGAGTTATATAAACAGGTCTTACTCAAAAATATCAGAAAGCTACTTTGCAACTACTCACTTCTAACCAAGGATTGCATCCTCTGCAATGAGACAGAGCAACTTCAAGCCTATCTGCCTGTGAGGTTTGGAGCTTTCACGGTTAAATAAGCTCAATAGTATGCCCCTCCCACAGGGAAGATGTGTCACAACATCCGGGGTATTTGCTGTATGTGAAGCCTATGTGATTTATGTGACGCACTGTTTTTGCAGTCCTACTTTCGCTTTTGACCGGGCAACATATATTCCGTAAGCCCGGGAGAGAAGCTCTGTGATTTATATGCCTGTAAATAAAGCTTGCTTGACTTGAAAAAAGCTAGACTTTATGGGAGTTTATTTGCTGGCAAGAAAGGCACACATACCGTTGTGCAAGAAGAAGTTTGAAGTTTGAATAACTCTGCAAAAGCACTGGAGAAGCAGGGAAACGCAGCAGGAAGTGTAGCTGGACACCACTCCAAGTGCTATACTGGTTTTGAGGCTTTTCCAGTTAAAACCAAAAGCCCCAACACTGCCTAATGATAGAACCACCCTGTTCTATTTAATGTCACCCTATACCCTATGCATCCTACCTCTGAATTGTACCAGCAGGTCATTATAAGAACAGTTGTTTAAGAATTGGGGCCTGAGTTTGATTTTGTGTGCAGGAAGGGACTATATTTTATTGTATGGGAACCTTTTTGGCTAAAGAGCAGGGTACAAATGCTCTAAATAAATATATAAAACCTAACAATGGCTACTCAGAGGTCAGCCCCATTTAATTCAATGGGGTTTGCTCACAGTTAAATGGGGTTGGGATTACAGTTTAAGAGGCACATCCAACTGAACTTGGATGGGAATGACTTCGGAGTAGCTATGCATATATTTCACTGCAATATGGCGAGGCAGGGTTTGAACTCTCTAACCCCTATCTGGAAAGGTATTACGACAAGGCTGGATATTGTCTCCCTGCTTATTTAACTTTAAGATAAGATAAGATAAGATTTCTTTATTGTCATTGTACAAGTACAACGTTGTACAAGTGCAACGAAATTGGATGCCATCCCATAAAAACAAAACAAAAAAAGCACAAAAAACACATTGTCAGCCACACATGCACATACGTACACACCCATCACAACTCTCCAAGGTCATATTATCAGGTTACAGCATTTAAGATGGTTATAGCTCTTGGGTAAAAACTATTCTTCAATCTATTTGTTCTTGATCTAATTGTTCTATATCTCTTGCCCGAAGGCAAGTGGTGCAAAAAGACTATATCCCGGATGAGATGGATCCTGTCCATGGAGAACCTGGTGTCCTGGCTACTCCCACCAGAATGCTGTCTAGGCGAAAATAATCAGCTCTTACAGCTTGTTCACATTGTAATCCGACGCTTAGGAGCTCCTGCCGGCTGTAAATGTTACTCACCCAGCCGAATGTACTCAGAACAAGTAACAACAATAAAAGCCATATGAAATGCTGGGGGGGGGGAGAGCACTGAGCCGCAGCACCTATGCACGCCGCCATCTTAAAGAGAGAATTCATATGCAGAATTCATCATGTGAAAGGCTGGACTGGATGGCTCTGTGTCCGCTTCTCTGGAGCAGCAGAAAACAACCTTTCTCCCTCCTCTATATGACATCCTTTTATATATTTGAACATGGCTATCATATCACCCCTTAACCTTCTCTTCTCCAGGCTAAACATACCCTAAGCCGTTCCTCATAAGGCATCATTTCCAGGCCTTTCACCATTTTGGTTGCCCTCCTCTGGACACGTTCCAGCTTGTCAATATCCTTCTTGAACAGTGGTGCACAGAACTGGACACAGTATTCCAGGTGAGGTCTGACCACAGCGGAATAAAGTGGTACTATTACTTCCTTGATCTAGATGCTATACTCCTATTGATGCAGCCCAGAATTGCATTGGCTTTTTTAGCTGCTGCATCACACTGTTGACTCATGTCAAGTTTGTGGTCTACCAAGACTCCTAGATCCTTTTCACATCTACTGCTCTCAAGCCAGGTGTCACCCATCCTGTATTTGTGCCTTTCATTTTATTTATTTTTGCCCTGTTAAAATTCATCTTGCTTGCTTTGGCCCAGTTCTCTAATCTGTTAAGGTCCTTTTGAAGTGTGATCCTGTCCTCTGGGGTATTAGCCACCCCTCCCAATTTGGTGTCACCTGCAAACTTGATCAGGATGCCCTCAAGCACATCATCCAAGTCATTGGTGCCTAAAGTCATGGTGCCTAAAGAAGCCAGGGTGGCTATCTAAAGAACTTTTAATTGAGTTAAGATTTAAAAGGGATATGTACAAAAAATGGGAAAAGGGGGGAACCACCAGAGAGGAATTCAAACAAATAGCCAGTACGTGTAGAGACAAAGTCAGAAAAGCTAAAGCACAGAATGAACTCAGGCTTGCTAGAGAGGTTAAAAGCAAAACAAAAAGGGCTTTTATGGGTACGTCCGTAGCAAAAGGAAGAACAATGAAACAGTGGGGTCACTTAGAGGAGAAGATGGTGAAATCACCGGACTTCCTCATTTTAAATCTCTCTCCGTAAGCCAAATTTCGGACTTTTAGGTTCAAATTAAGCTCCGTACTTACAGAGTCCTTGTTTTGGATCCAAATTGAGGAAAAGTGGAGCACTCAAAATCCGGCAGTTCCCGCTGCTTCGTGCCTTCGCTTAGAGGTGGCTTCTTCAGCGCCGTCCCGAAGCCCCGCTCACTCAAGCCTCCCTTTTACAAGGGTTGCTTGAGAGCAGGGTCGTGACTTCTGGCACCCACTAGAAACCCAGGACCGCGGGACACTCTTCCCGTGGCTTAACGGAGCCCGCAGCGCGGTTGCGGTAGCTCCAATCCCCGAAGGCACTGTAGCTGTCTCGGAGCCGAGACAGCTCCCGACTGCTTGGAATGGCGCACACACCGGAAGTCCTTAATGTCTAGAATTTGAGTCTTGGTTGCTCCTTTCCGCTGTATAATAAACTCCAGAAGAGCATGACCTAAGGATCCTGCCACTTCTACCCCACTTACCAAGTCATCACTATTGGTTAGGACCAGATCTAAAATGGCTGATCCTCTTGTTGCTTCTCCCACTTTCTGGACAATGAAATTGTCTGCAAGGCCAGTGAGGAATCTGTTTGACCTTATGCTCGTGGCTGAGTTTGACATCCAACAAATATCAGGATAGTTGAAATCCCCCATTACTACTATCTCACTTCCTTTTGAATGCTTGGTCATCTGTTCCAGGAAAGCATCATCATTTATAATAGCTATAGAACAACTAGCGGAAAGGATAAGGAACTGTGGAAGGATAGAGGGCTATAAGATCAGGAACGAGAAGATGAAAATTAATTTGTTTGCAGATGATATTCTTGTAATTATAACAAATCCTAAGGAAGGGGTAAAAGAAATAAAGATAATATTAGAAGATTTTGAGGAGTATTCCAGATTAGGGGCAAATATAACAAAATCAGAAATAATGTATTTTAATTTGAATCTAGCCGAAAAAAGCAATAAATAGCATAACAGGTATGGGCCTGGGTTCTAAAAGAATAAAATACCTGGGCATTGAACTCTGCAGAAATATTAACAACACTGCAGAATTCAACTATAAGAAGGTATGGAATAAAATACTAAAGGATATGAAAAGATGGAGAAGCAAAACTCTAAGCATTATAGCTAGAGTCAAGGTTGCTAAAATGTTCTGGGTCCCTAAGTTGAGCTATCTCTTCCAAGCCATCCCACTAGATATGAGAAAACAGCAAATGAAACAATGGAATCATGAGATAAAACAATGGATATTCGGTAGTAAAAAATCAAGGACGCAAAAGATGTTTGTGTATAACCACAAGTCAGAATTAGGGTGGGGCCTCCCTAACATTTATAATTATTACGAAGCTGTTCAATTAAAAAATTTACTAGAAATTGCAGCTGAAAACAAACAAAAGTGGATCAAATTTGAGGATCAGGCCAACAATGGCGCAGGAAGATTTGGAATTTTCACAAATAATGTAATCAAAGATTTGAAATCTGCAATAGGCCCCAGGAAATTGGCATTAGGCATATGAAGGAGATGGCAACCTTCATGGTTAAAAAGGATTTCTCTATGGGCACGCTTAGAAAGCATATATGAGGTAATAGGTAAAGGGACCTCTGACCATTAGGTCCAGTCATGGACGACTCTGGGGTTGTGACGCTCATCTCGCTTTATTGGCTGAGGGAGCTGGCATACAGCTTCTGGGTCATGTGGCTAGCATGACTAAGCCGTTTCTGGCGAACCAGAGCAGCGCACAGAAACGCTGAAGCGATACCTATTTATCTACCAGAGCACGCCAAGCACGCCTGTCTTTCACTGCCTCCTGCAGTTTGGTCAGACTCATGTTGGTAGCCTCGAGGTAATAGATGATCCCAAATGGTGGAAAATTCTCAATGCTAAGGGATACCACATAGTTAAAGATATGTATAGAGGAGAATCCTTATAGTCATTGCAGGAAGTAACAGAGAACATAGGTAACCAATATTGGTTAAAAATTGGAGGACTATACAACAAAATTTCTAAAATCCATGAGATAGGAAATATGAGTTCAGAAGAGCCAATAGAGGAATTATATAAACAAATGGAAGAAACTAAACAAGAAATGATAGGTAAAATCTATAAGAGAATAAGAAACAAATAAGAAACAGACAACCCAACTTATTCAAAAGATGTGGAGTAAGGAAGAACAAGTTAGTGAATCAAAGGTTGAAAGGATAATGAAAGGAATAGATGAGATTAAAGTAAACAAATTTAGAGAGCTGGAATTAAAATTCTTTAATTGGGTTGGTTCTCCCATATGTATTGAGAATGCCCAGAGGTAAGGGAATTCTGGAATAAAATGCTAAAGGTTATTAATGAAATTTTTTAAGTGAAGCTATCAATAGACTTTAATTTCATGACAATGGGTATATTTGGAAACATGGCTATAGAGAAAGGTGACCAGCTCACCTTCAAAGCTATGATACTAGCGGGAAAGGCAACAATAGCTTTAGGTTGGAAAGATAGAGAAAAATGGACAGTAGAAGTCTGGAATAGTTATTTGTTTGAATTTATCCATTCGGACATTGTTGCAGTTATGTCACAGGAAACAACATGGAGGGTCAAGTCCACTACAATAAGGATGGAACCCAGATGGAACCCCCATCTTCAATGGATAAAAACTACTGGAACAAATGACATTCAGTGGAAACTAAAGACGTTATGCCCGTGGCTGAGGATAATTGTCTGAACCCTTCCAACGGATATGGGTTGGGGGGTGGGTGGGAAGGAAGGGAGGGAAAGGAAAAAATTGTACGGGAAATTTAAAAATTGGAAGGAGATATATGTAAAATTCTCATACTTGTTATAAAAATAATAATAATAAAAAATACCAGGTGGCTGAGAGGAAAGGAAATAATCTCTGTTGATTCCAATGATTCTACCACTTTGTAGAATTGCTTTTCTGTGTCAGGTATCATTTCCAACTCTGGAATGGCTCTAGATTTGTGGAGTCTGCAAAGCTTTGACCAGGCTGCCAAGAGAGTTGCTGCTGCTGCTGCTGCTGCTGCTGCTGCTGCTGCTGCCAGTTTGTGATGTGCTGCAAGCATCCTCAGTCAAGATTGAATTCCAGTTGGAAGTCCAGGTCTGTCAAGGAAAATTAACTTGTACTCTGTGTAGCACATATCGGGTCCTCCCTCAAAGAGGGCACATGTTGTGGTGCGAACTGGCAACCAGACCCAGTGTTGTGGGTGGGGTTTGTCTGGATAGCCACAACACCCTATTGGTGGGTCCCTCGATGCTGGGAGCAATCTGGCCAATGGGACGCAAGAGAAAGGACATCAAGGGACCTATTTATGCCCATGCATGTGCGCCTGAGCTTCCTCTTGGGGCTAGTGCATCAGAACACCAGCATCGTGTTCGCTACCAGCTGAGAGAGACTGCAATCTACCTGTTCTTATGGTGACTGTTTGAATTTTCCTTCCTTCCCTAGCTGATCCTCTAGTTACCCCTTTAATTCCCTGTTTCCCTTGCCTTTCCCTTGTCCCCATTTATTTAGCTCCCTTTGGGCCTCCGCGGCTTAGACCGCTGTTTATTCTTTAGGGGTTCCCCTTTGGATCTTTGGCTTCGGGCTGCTGCAGCCTCTGCTGATTGTTTTAATACCTAAGGGTAATTTTCCCTATTGAGCTTTCTCTTGGCCCTTGCGGCTTTCCCGCTGCCTGTCTTGCACGGGTGGGTTCCTTATTAGACCCCGGCATGTTGGCCTTCACGGCCTTTGCCGTTCTTCCATTGTTTTACAGGGCTTTGTCCCACCTGGGTTTGGCGTTCGTGCCTCTGTGGCTTTGCCACTGTTTACGTTGCTATGGGCTTTAGCCATCTTGGGGCTTTGGAGCATTAGGCCTCCGCGGCTTGCTGCCCTGGGTATCTTTTCCTTCAGGCTTTAGGAGTTTGCTGCTGCCGGGATCGGTGAGCTGGTTGTCGTCCTTTCCAAGGCTTGAGTGTTGGAATCAGCAGGATGGTGTGAGCCGCCCTTCTGTGCCTTTATTGTAGCTCCAGGGTCTGTTAGAGCAGCCTGATCAGTCTCTCTGCTAGCTGAGAAGTTCTCTCTCAAGAGAGAGAGCTGGTCTTTTGATAAAATTTTGAGCTGGGATTTTACCTGTTTGCAAGTCTTGCATATTGTGGTTTGGCACCAAAGTGCCCACCATCTTGGGCCCTTCTTCTTGCCAGTTCAGGCGGGAGCGCCATTTGGGAATTTGGGTGCCATCTTGTTTTGGTGAGAGTGCCATTTTGATCGCACAGTAAATTTGCTGATATTAAAAATGATTGTTTACACTGCAATGCCTGGGAAACATAATTCTAATCCTGCTCTTCCCTCCAAGAGGGTGATCAAGGGATCATCACAGGTGCTGCGAGCGGCGGCAGCCCCCACCTTACCCCAGAATCACTTGGGGAATATTATGGCTGGTATTGGGACAGATCCTGCAGCCTTGGCCACGTTTAACATGGAGCTCGACTCTCTGGTGCATCAGTTCAGGAGGCAACTTGTCCCACAGCCTGGCCCCTCCGCCTCTTCTACAGTTTATGAGGCACATGGCCCTTCGGCCCGCCTGGTGCTCCGGCGGCTTTCCCCGACAGCCGTCGGCGGTCGCGTGGCGGTGGCGATTCCGGCGATGCAGAAGCCGGTCGGGGGAGCTCCGTTGGCGCTGGTCGCCTTCAGGAGCTCCGCGGCTTCGTGCCAGTCGCCATCTTGCCTCGCCGGAACCTCTCTTAACTCTACTTTTATAAATTCTTAATCCTTATCTAACATCTTATGTCTAACCCTTATTCATAACTGATTTAACCATTTCATTTTTTGTATGCCACTCTAGCAACAGATTGTACATTGTGGAAAGATTCTTAGTATTCGGTTCTATTAGTTCGGTTTCCAACTTGCATTTTTCTACTTGAAAGCCTAATTTTCTATCTAATTTAAAAACTTCATTAATCTGATAATACTGTAGCCAGTCAGTAACCTCTTCTTTCAATTGCTCATAGCTTTTCAACTTAAAAGTCTGCCCTTCTTGTTGCAGTATATCAGCATACTTTGGCCATCTTGCAGGCATATTTGGTCTCTTATAAGCTTTCGCTTCCACTGGTGACAACCATTTCGGGGTCTTTCTCTCTAATAAGTCTTTATTCCGATTCCAAACCTGATACAAGGCATTTCTAATAATATGTTTTTTAAACGCTTTGTGGGCTTTGACTTTGTCATACCAGAGATACGCATGCCATCCAAATACATTATTGTGTCCTTCCAAGTCCAACACATCCGTATTTTCTAACTTAAACCAATCTTTTAACCAGCAAAATGCTGCGGCCTCAAAATAGATTCTTAAATCTGGCAGTGAGAATCCACCTCTTTCTTTAGAGTCTGTCAAGATCTTATATTTCATTCTAGGTTTCTTCCCCTGCCAGATAAATTTAGATAGATCCTTTTGCCATCTTTTAAAACAGTCCACCTTATCTATAATCGGGAGTACTTGGAATAAAAACAACATCTTTGGCTATACGTTCATCTTTATAGCCACTATTCTGCCCATCAAAGATAGTTTCAATCTAGTCCATATCTCTAAATCTCTTTTTACTTCAGTCCATAATTTTTCATAATTGTCCTTGAACAGGTTTAGCTTCTTCGGTGTCAAGTTCACCCCTAAGTATTTCACCTTATTAACAAAGTTAAGTCCAGTTTGATCTTGCAATTTCTGTACCTGCATAGGTGCCATGTTTTTTGTCAAGACTTTAGTTTTGGCTTTATTCAACTT
Source organism: Lacerta agilis (assembly GCF_009819535.1). Taxonomy (NCBI): domain Eukaryota; kingdom Metazoa; phylum Chordata; class Lepidosauria; order Squamata; family Lacertidae; genus Lacerta; species Lacerta agilis. The sequence goes on along the minus strand of NC_046319.1, from coordinate 80,911 downwards.
GAATCCTGCTACTTGTCCAAATGAGTCAATTGTCTCTAAAGCTTTAGGCACACTGTTTTCCGGGTCTTGTAGGGATAAAACCAAATCATCGGCAAAGGCTCTCAATTTATATTCTTTCTCTCCCAACTTAATTCCTTTTATTTGTTTATCAGATCTGATCATGTTCAGAAGGACCTCCAGGACCGTAATAAACAATAAAGGGGAGATAGGGCACCCTTGTCTCATTCTCTTTTCAATTCTAATTTCTTCAGATATCACATTATTTATTATAATTTTTGCTTTTTGTTCTTTATAAATGGCACTTCTGCCATTTAAAAACCTTTGGCCAACCTCCATCTTTTCCAAATTTTTCTTCATAAAACTCCAAGAAATATTGTCAAAGGCCTTCTCCACATCAATAAACATCAGAGCCGCTTCTGTGTTTATCTTCTTTTCTAGTCTTTCCAATATATCCACAATATTCCTTGTATTGCTGTTCATATGTCTTCCAGGTAAAAAACCTGCTTGATCTTTGTGGATAAATTCCTTCAGCACTCTTTTTAGCCTTGTGACCATGACATTTGCAAAATTTTTGTAATCCACATTCAGAAGTGATATTGGTTGATCATTCTTCATTAATGTTTTGTCTGTATCTGGCTTCAAAATTAATGTGATAAACGCTTCTTTCCATGAGTCTGGTGCCCTACCTCCTTCCAATAGTCCATTGCATACATCCTTTAACGGCTGAACTAGCCAGTCTTTCAAAGACTTATAATACTTTGCAGTCAGTCCATCTGGTCCTGGGGCCTTTCCTAGCTGCATGTTGTTAATTGCATCCTCCATCTCTTGTATTGTAATCGGGTGGTTGAGTATTGATACTTTATCTTCTGGGACTTTTTGCAATCGATTCTTTTCCAAGAATTGTTCAATGACTTTCTCATCTACTCTGTCTTCTTTGTACAATTGTTTATAAAATTTCTGGAAACTTTTTCTGATCTCCTCAGGATTCTCCACACTCTTGTCTTTGATCTTTAGGTTGGTGATGGTATTCAATTTCTGTCTCTTCTTTAACTGCCACGCCAACATTTTTCCACACTTATTCGCCAAATCAAAAGTTTTCTGTTTCATCATTCTAATTTTCCATTCAATTTCTTGATTTAATATTTTCACGTATTGGGACTGCAAGATCTTAATTTCCTTCTGAATTTGTTGGTTTTTCGGGTGTCCTCTTAATTTCTTCTATTTCTCTTTTATTTGATCCAGCAGCTTTTCTTTTTCCAAATTCTGTTCCCTTTTCTTCGTGGCTTTTTCCCTTATAAGGAACCCTCTCATCACTGCTTTACTTGCGTCCTAAACAATTCTTTTCTCCACTTGTGTATTCAAATTTATCTGAAAATACTCTCTTATCTTCTTTATGGCTTCCTCCATAACCTTGGGGTCTCTCATTAACGCATCATCCATTCTCCATCTGAAAGAATCCTTGGAGAAAATTTTTAAGTCCAATTGTACCGCATTGTGGTCTGAGCAAGTCTTGGGGCAGATTTCCGCTGGTGTGATGGCCTGGGACTTGGGCTCGGACTCAGAACCGGAGGAGGCTCAGTCCGTGTCGGATCCTCTGCCGCAGGCATCAGCTGAACCTAGTCTCGGTCCTGATCCAGAAGAGCCTCAGTCTGCTCAGGTTCCCCTGCAACAAGCACCAGCTGGGCCGAGTCAGGGGCCTGAGCCTGTCCTGGCTTCAGGTGCTGAGGATACTTCATCGCTGTCAGCTGGGCCATCAGAGGCCCCTGGGTCTAGTAACCCTCTGGAATCTCCTGAGCTGCAGAGACTCAGGGCTGAGAGAAGGAAGGACCTGAGTACTCACAGGAGGAGTGCTCATCTTCAGGCGAGGCAAGGTGGTGAGTCATTGGGGGATCGACCGCCCATTACCTTGGCAGAGATAAAAGGGCGGTCTGATCCCGCCCCAGGTTGTAGGAGCAATGTTGCTGCTTGCCAGATCCTGCCTGTGTTCCTGACCTTGCCTAGTTTCCTGCCCTGCACCCTGCCTCAGCTTCATCGGACTGACCCCTTGTTAACTCCTTAGACTTTGGACCGGACCTAGACCTCGCCTCTTGAATTACCCTTGGACCAGCACAGTTTGCTCCCGCCACACCCACACGCCCCCATTTCTGGGGTGCGTTCGGGAGAAACCAGAAGCCATGGCTTACCCAGGTTGGTTCAGGTCAACCAAACCATGGCCAATACCATCCAGTAGCGAAGTGACGCTGTCACAGTGCTACAACAGGCTTTGGACTCCATACCAGCTCCTGGTGCCGATGCGCCAACTTCCAGCAAGTATCCAGTGGCCCTACCAGAGAAATTTGACAACTCTCTGGCATGTTTTTCCATGTTTCTCGCCCAGGCCAAGCTGTACATTTAGGGGTGAGCCCAGAACTTCCCCGATGACCGCACCAAAGTGCATTTCCTGATCAGCCTGTTGAAGGACCAGGTGGCCAGATGGGCGTTGCCACTGCTCCAGCAAGACTCGCCCCTGTTGTCAGACTATACTGAGTTTTGCAATCAACTGGAAACAGCGTTTGCCAACCCTCAGAAGGGGAGTTAAGCCAATCGGGTGATCCGGTGGTTTAGACAGGGCAAGTCCACAGTGGCTGCCTATACCACAGAGTTCCGACTGTTGACCCAGGACCTGTCCTGGAACAACTCCGCGCTTCAGGGCCAGTTTCTTGAGGGGCTCTTGGACGAGGTACTGGCATGTTCCTTATTCCTGATATAGATCTTCATTCACCTCTTCTCTGGCTGGGGGAGAGTCATTTGTGGCTCAGGTTCCAAAATGTATTGGGGTGGCCCTAGATTCAGCCCTAAATAATTTCTGTCTGAGGAGGAAAACTGTAGTGGTGATGAGGAATCTGTCCAGCAGTCAAGGATTGTTGGAGATAGACTCTGGCAACATCTGGAGAGCTATAGGTTTCCCTGCTGGAAAAGGGAGGGGCCTTATGGCATTCAGGAAGAGAGACTGGAAGGGGCTGGGTACTGGAAGATGCTATCAACACACGGAGAAAGGGTGAGTCAAGTTGCTTCAGCTCCAGGGGGAGAGCCAGACAGGAAATAGGCAGAGATTAGCAATGTAAGCAAGGCTTGTTTCTTCTCTAAACACTATTAAGTAAGAGTCCAGCATCAAGAATTCAGTACCCTGGGGCTGGACTAAGCTTCTTTCCATGACGCTGAGTGATAAAGAGCTGACTCCTCTGAGCAGCTGCTGAGGAGTGTCTCATGTGGGAAAGAAAAAAACACACCAAGAACTCTGGCCAATATAAGTTTCAATAGTGGGAGTAGTCCCTACTCGCAAATCAATAGTAAATTATAACAAAAACTAATCCATTCAAATACATATATTCAGACAGAGATTACAAACTCAAACAGAGATTACAAACTCAAACTCACGGGGATATGTACAACAGAATAATCCATTACAGTATTGGAAATGAGAGTCTTTGAATAGAGACAAGTTCATGTTAGTCCATAGTCAGGTTTGATGTGAAGATCTTAGTTTCAATCATTGAGCAAAAGTCAGAAGTCAGTTATGGATCAGAAACAGGACAGGGCCTTGTTTCGATGTATTCACCTTCATCAGCTAAGTTATAAGGGGTTGTATAAGTTTGAAGATATCGTATAAGTATATCCTGTTATTTTCTACGTTTCTCACAGTTAACAACTGTGTAAAGATCGACGTGTATCTTGAGCTTTTCTTGATTAGAAACTGGGACAGCTTCAGTAGATCTGGGACTGTCCCTGGAAAATAGGGATGCTTGGAGGGTCTGGGGCAGGCCTGCATAAAGGACAGTTTTTTTGTAATTATAGAAAACATTATGAAAATGATATACAGGTGGTATCTGACACCAGTTAAGATTGCTAAGATATATCCTGCAACAAGCAATGTGTGTTGGAAATGTAAATCTGCGGAAGGTACCTTCTATCATATGTGGTGGACATGTCCAAAGGTTAAGGCCTTCTGGGAGAAGATTTATAATGAACTTAAGAAGGTAATGAAAATTACCTTTAGTAAGAAACCAGAGGCTTTTCTTTTGAGCATGACCAATTGTGAGATACCCAGCCAGGATAGAGTGTTTTTTATGTATGCCACAACAGCTGCTAGAATTCTATTGGCAAGAAACTGGAAAGGTGAAGAGACCCCGACAGTGGAAGAATGGCAGATGAAGCTAATGGACTTTATGGAACTAGCCGAACTGACCGCGAGAATCCGAGACCAGAGGGAGGAGAAGGTGTATCAGGAGTGGAAGAACTTTAAGGACTATTTAAATAAGTGTGTAAAACTGAATATTTGAGCAGAATTAGCTAGATGAATTGGCTTTAGCTAGATGATGTTAGATAAAATTGTTTATAAGAAGTATTGTTATGAATGATTTAATTGTTTAAGAATTTTTAGGATGTGTAGTTTAAGTGATGAACTATAATCTGACTAAATAATGTCCTGAAGATTAGTAAGAAGTGTGGTTAATGTTTATGAAAAAAGATACAAAGTTACCAAAGTATATTGATATTGAATGCAGCCGAGTGGGCGGGGGAGGTCCCTGGTTGAAGAAGATTGAAACTAGAAAGAAATAAGGATAAATTTATGTCTTTGTTTATCTAGGTAGGTATATGTTTTTCTCTTTTATTGTGATTTTTTGTTTGAGGTGTTTATGATGTTTTCTTTATTGTGTATTTGTGTATGTGTAGTGTTTTTTGTTTCTTATGTTGAAAAAATAATAAAATCTTTTTTTAAAAAAAGTTTTTTGTAATTATTTTGGTATATTAAATGTTAAATAAGTATAAATTATAAAATAAGTATAAAAGAGTCAAGCCCCATGTGGTATGATTTTCTGCAGCATAGAAATACGTAAGTACTGTTATAAGAAAAAACTGCTTATTTTCCCTTATGGAGTATCCAAGAGCCCGTATAGAGTCCTTAAGTGGGTTCCGTATCAGTAGGAGAAAATAACAGAGGCCAACCAGAGTATATTGAGAAGCAAAGTGGCTAGTAAGCCTGATCTTTATTAACTGTGACAATGGGATGGCTTCCCCCATTTTCTTCCCTACTGCAGAGGAATATTTGAGGTCACTGGGAGAGTCAAAATGGCTTCAGGAATGTTCTCTTGTACTATTTCAGACATGTACTTATGTATGTGTTTATGAACATTTAATTCATATTTGAGACCTTAGAATTCTTATAACAGTACTTTACACCATTATATGCTCCCAAACAAATTGACTCCCAAACAATCAAAACCTGAGTGTTCCAGCTTTCAAACGATTTTCGAAAGCCAAACATCCAGCGTGGCATCTGCGGCTTCCTGCAGCCAATTGGAAGCTGCACCTTGGTTTTTGAATGGTTTCAGGAGTCCAACGGACTCCCAGAACACATTCTGTTCAAGAACCAAAGTATGACTGTACTTTGAAAGCTGCAGGCTGAAATGTGGTCCCCTTCCCTTCAAATTCATGCTTTTGAAACACAATGTTGCACAGTGTTACCAGAGCATATTGGGAGTATGTTATGGCAAAGCCCCTAACCCAGAGATTTCCAAACTGTGTTAGTGTGTCGGCTATAGTGTGTAGGTATGTTGCATGAACATTCCCCACACTTGTCCTAGGACTGGAAAGGGGTAGGTTTAACCTCTGGTTTGCTAATAAAACTGAATTACTGTGTCACAAAATGATGCATGTCTAAAAAATGTCACCAACATGAAAAGTTTGGAAAGCTCTGCCCTAACCTGAGGTATTTCATAGCTGAACCCTAGTTTTCTTGGCCAGAGCAGAAAAAAATAGGAAGGCAACCAGAAAAAGAAGCAAAACAAGCTATTAAGCCTTTGATCATCTAGTTCAGTGGTTCCCAATTAGGGGTCTAGGGACCCCTGGGGGTCCATGGAACACACCCAGGGGCTCTGCAGCCCCATATCTTGCCTCCCCCAAACTAATTTTTTTGTCATTTTTGCATGGTAATATCACAAATTTTACGGTCTGTTTTAGTGCTGTGCAATTTTTCAATACATTGGCCAAAATCAGTTTTGACCCGGCAATATGCAGCAATATATCTCTCCTCATGCAAGGGAAAAAAGGGAAGCCAATTTCAAGGCACTGCCAATATCGCACAATGATCTCAGCCGCTAATGCTGCTGATCTGAGCTGCCTTCCCTTGCCCTCAGGGAGACCAGGGCAGCCGATAACATGGCAGCCTTCCTTCCTTTCCAAATTGTATTTTTACTTGTAAATCCTTTTTATAGATAAACTGCTTGGAAGGTAGGGGCTTTCTCCTCCCTGCAAAACCAGTCCAGCAAGTACTTGTTAAGCAGAGAAGACATGTCGATAAAGATATTTACTGTGTCAAAGGGATATCCCAGACTGACCAGAAGGGACAATCCGCAAACTTTACCAGATATCTTGGCAAACAGAAGACAAGCCACACTCTCAAATTTCTGTTGTAGACTGCCTCTTTCTGTGATGTATGTATGATGCTTTTGGGTGGTCTTTGGTTAAGAGGTTGGGCAATTTCAAAAGTCTTTAAAGGTTCTTGCACATATTTGTTCTGGGTCCGCCCTAGCGTCCAACGAAAGTGGGAGGAACCTGTTGCAACAGAATAAGAAAGCAGAATAATCTGCCTTGCTTCCACTGGATCCTGCCTCAGCTCATTCATCATGAATTTGGAGATCCCTTAAAAGGGAAGTTAGGCCATTAAAGGTGCCCCTCCTATTTTCTGGTAACACTCCTCAGGCCATTTCCCCTGACAAGCAACAGCCTACATGGTTGCACATTTGTGGGATTATGGCAGCCACTAAATTTCCCATGATATAAATTGAATTAGTAGAGCCAGACCAGATTATGGTGATGCAGTTCCTCAGATTTCCACCAGAGGGCAAGAGCCTCCCTCTGATTGGCTACAAAGACAGACAGAGATGGTGGAGCCAGCACTTTAGGAGGGAAAATAAAAGGAGCTGTTTCTGAGGGAGTTTTTATATCTGCATAGAGAAGAGAAAGTGCTGTAGTGAGATAGGGCTTGATTTGAGATGGGAGATAGGGATTAGGGTAGGATTTGACTGCAGGAGAATTGGTTCTGATTTGAATTGAACATCCGCCCTGAGGAGCCTCACAGCTTAGCTAGGAAAGTATTCAGACAGGATTTAACTGGAGGGCTGAGTCTGAGCCAGGAGAGCCTGTCATTCATCATTCATCCTCATGATTCAAATCGCCACATGTCAAAAAGTTAAAGCAGTCACGTTTGTTGTTCTTTAAATAAATTAAGACACAGAGAATGAAGTTCCCAGCCAATTTGTGTTTAAGTACAAAGCTGACTTTTCAAATAATGTGGGTGGTGGGTGTAAAGCAGTGACATCCTGAACCTTAAAAAGGACCCAAAACCTGGGTCACAAAGGCTGCAGCCCTAACTGCACTTACCTGAGAGTAAGCCCTGCTGAATCAAATAGGACCTTACTTCTGAGTAGACAGTAGGACTGCAGCAAGAAACACAGTTGGAAATTAGGGCTTTCTGTTTTAAGTCTCAACCAGAGGAAAATGTAATATTGGAGATTAGGGAGAAAGGAATATGAATATTCCCTATTTGTCCCTATTTTCAAAAAGGGGGAAAGAGAGGACCCAAACAATTACCGCCCAGTCAGCCTGACATCAATACCAGGAAAGATTCTAGAGCATATTATTAAGCAAACGGTCTGTGAGCACCTGGAAAGGAACGCTGTGATCACTAAAAGTCAGCATGGGTTTCTGAAAAATAAGTCATGTCAGACCAATCTGATCTCATTTTTTGACAGAATTACAAGCCTGGTAGATGAAGGGAACGCTGTGGATGTACCCTATCTTGATTTCAGCAAGGCCTTTGACAAGGTGCCCCATGATATTCTCGTAAAGAAGCTGGTAAAATGTGGGCTAGACAATGCTACCATTCAGTGGATTTGTAACTGGCTGACTGACCGAACCCAAAGGGTAGTCATCAATGGCTTCTCTTCATTCTGGAGAGATGTGACTAGTGGGGTGCCACAGGGTTCTGTCTTGGGCCCAGTCTTATTCAACATCTTCATCAATGACTTGGCTGATGGGCTTGAGGGCATCCTGATCAAGTTTGCAGATGACACCAAATTGGGAGGGGTGGCTAATACCCCAGAGGACAGGATCACACTTCAAAAGGACCTTAACAGATTAGAGACAAGATGAATTTTAACAGGGAAAAATGTAAAGTACTACACTTGGGCAAAAAAAATGAAAGGCACAAATACAGGATGGGTGACACCTGGTTTGAGAGCAGTACATGTGAAAAGGATCTAGGAGTCTTGGTAGACCATAAACTTGACATGAGTCAACAGTGTGATTCAGCAGCTAAAAAAGCCAATGCAATTCTGGGCTGCATCAATAGGAGTATAGCGTCTAGATCAAGGGAGGTAATAGTACCACTGTATTCCGCTCTGGTCAGACCTCACCTGGAATACTGTGTCCAGTTCTGGGCACCACAGTTCAAGAAGGATACTGACAAGCTGGAACGTGTCCAGAGGAGGGCAACCAAAATGGTCAAAGGCCTGGAAACGATGCCTTATGAGGAACGGCTTAGGGAGCTGGGTATGTTTAGCCTGGAGAAGAGAAGGTTAAGGGGTGATATGATAGCCATGTTCAAATATATAAATGGATGTCATATAGAGGAGGGTGAAAGGTTGTTTTCTGCTGCTCCAGAGAAGCGGACACGGGGCAATGGATTCAAACTACAAGAAAGAAGATTCCACCTAAACATTAGGAAGAACTTCCTGACAGTAAGAGCTGTTCGACAGTGGAATTTGCTGCCCAGGAGTGTGGTGGAGTCTCCTTCTTTGGAGGTCTTTAAGCAGAGGCTTGACAGCCATCTGTCAGGAATGCTTTGATGGTGTTTCCTGCTTGGCAGGGGGTTGGACTGGATGGCCCCTGTGGTCTCTTCCAACTCTATGATTCTATGAATAGATTGTGGAGAGGGGGCTGACGAGAGACCAAAAACCACAGGTAGCAAGACAAGCACACTTTCTGGGGAGCAAGTCTCACACACAGTTGCTTGGGGAGAGGACTTCAGAAGGACCATAGTTGGGTTGTGTGTTTTTTTTTTCCAGAAAAACGTAGAATTGGAAGGGACCCTGCAGGTCATCTAGCCCAACCCCCTGCAATGCTTTTTAGCTTGCATTGATCTCAAAAACCTTCAGTGCCTTTTTTTAAAGTTGGATAGGCAATTAACAGACTTGTTTCACAAATAAGGGAGGAGGGTTGCTGGTTTGGCTTGGTTTGGTTTGCCTTTGTTCTAGTTTTTAGCATGTGCTTAGTAGTTTCAGGCTGTGAGCCGCCCTGGTATCTATGGGTAGTAGTAGTAGTAGTAGTAGTAGTAATGGTGATGGTGATGATATTTTTCACAGGGCTTGGAATGAGCCTGCTGCTGGAAATGAATGGGGTCGGTGCTAAATGGTCTGGCTTACTTTACAACCACTAGGGACCTTGTTAGTGGGGGGGGGTGGAGGAGAAGAAGCTGCTGGTGGTGGTGGTGGTAAACGGGAAAGGGAGGACTGGTGTACTACTGCTCATGGCTCGGGCTCAATGTAGCTGAACAGGATGGGCAAGGGGACCCTGCAAGTGCCTGCTGGGGCCAGGGGCGTAGCTAGCCGCTGGGCTGCCGGGGGCGGGGTGTCGCTCCATGCGCATGACGTCATGACGCATGCGCATGGAACAACGCCTCCGCGCGGGCCAGTTGGCCCGCCCCTCTCCCGCTGCGCTCCGTGAGCGGAGCCGTCCCGGGGAAAGGAGAGGGGTGACGGAGGGAGCGGCGGCGCGTGGGAGTGGTGGGAGGGGGCGCCGCTTGTCACCCCATGTGCCGCCGTTCGTTCCGTCGCCCCGGGAGCAGCAGCACCGCACACACTGTGCGCTGCTGCTCCCACGGCGACGGAGGGCGTGGCGGTGCGTGGGGGTGACAAGCGGCGGCCTCTCCCACCACTCCCCACGCACCACCGGTCACCGCTGCTGCTCCCGGGGTGACGGAGGGAGCGGCAGCGCGTGGGAGTAGCGGGAGGGGCCGCCGCTTGTCACCCCCACCCGCCGCTTGTCACCCTGTCACTGGGGGTGTACCGCCCCTACCGCCCCTCCCCAGCGATGCCCCAAACGTGCTGGGGCTGCAAACCCAGCACCTTTCCTCCATGGCGGCGTCACTCAGCCGCGGACTCCACCTGCTCCTGAGGCAGCTGTCTCCTCACTCCTCTCACTTGTCACGCGCTGGGCAGCCGGATGTTGAGGAACAGGAGGTTTGGGAAGCGTGGCCTCTTTCCCTAGTGTGGTCCTCCAGCTGCACGTGGTGGTGAGGTGGGTGGGTGGTGGACTCTCCTCCTCCTCCTCCTCCTCCTCCCTCAGCAGCGCTCTAGGACTGGGGAGGGAGAGAAGCTCGCCAGCCCACTCCTCATTTGGACAGGCTCTGCTCTCCCCGGACTTGAACTCTCTTTCCCAGACACTCAGCCTGCCGCCCTTCAGACCTTGAAACCGTGGTTCCCCATGCCACTTACACCACCAATGTCTGAGCCTGGGGACCTCTCAGAGACTTAATCTAAATCCATTCCAGACTGCACTGACCCTTAACTGTCTAGTGTCTGGTATGAAACAAGTCTGTAGGAGGTGGCTGATTGCCTTCACCCAGTCCAGACCACAGTCAGTTTAAAATGCTGCCACTCACCCAGGACTCATCATGAAGTGGTACAAAGGGCAAGGGAGGACGGATGCATTGTGCTCTTGAGCAGTGACTCAGGCTGGCCTACATCCTGCTCTGTGAGGGGGAAGAAGAATCAAGGAAGCTTGGTTCATGGTTGCCTAGGAACCCCTCAAAAAACAAGCTTCAAGGCAGCAAACCAACCAGTTACACATTCCTCATCTTCTTCCCAAAACAAAACTCATAATACAGGCATGTACCTGGAGGCTGAGGCCCTCTAAACCCACCTGACCTCGGTCAAAACCCAGTTTAGCTACACCCAGCAATCCTCCTTCAGCAACACTGAAATATTCATTATTATTATTATTATTATTATTATTATTATTATTATTATTATTATTAATGTAGGTAGCCGTGTTGGTCTGCCATAGTCAAAACAAAATAAAAAATAAAAAAATCCTTCCAGTACCAACTAAGTTTGTTCTTGGTATGAGCTTTTACTGGAAGGATTTTTTTATTTTTTTATTTTGTTTTTAAAATAATCTATATATATATAAAACCCAAGTGTCTCTGCGTCCATTCCATGTGTCCCTGGGTTTGCGCTACTGTGCATGTGCCCCACGGACACAGGGATTGGATCGGAAAGACATTGGGCCAGGAGCAGCGGTGGCAGTTGAAGCGGCGGTTGAAGCAGAACGCCGGCGCTCCAGAGGACGAGGGGAGGCCGAGAAGGGACGATCCCCCGGCTTTGCCTGCACGAGGAGAAGGTGGGTGGGAGGGAGGAAGGGTGGCGGAGGCAGAAGCTGCTTCCCCTTCTCCTCCCCACCCACCTCCCCCGTGGCGGAGGGAGAGCGCGGTCAGTCTGTGCGCTGGGCTACAGGGGTGGGAAGGGGCCGGGGCTGGTGGGGGGCTGGGCTGAGGGGGCAGGATAGGCCCAATGGGCGGCGGAGGCAGAAGCCGCTTCCCCTTCTCCCCACACACTTCCCCCGCAGCGGAGGGAGAGCGCGGTCAGTCTGTGCGCTGGGCTACAGGGGTGGGAAGGGGCCGGGGCTGGTGGGGGGCTGGGCTGAGGGGGCAGGATAGGCCCAATGGGCGGCGGAGGCAGAAGCCGCTTCCCCTTCTCCCCACACACCTCCCCCGCAGCGGAAGGAGAGCGCGGGCAGTCTGCACGCTGGGCTGCAGGGGTGGGAAGGGGCTGGGGCCGGTGGGGGGAGTGGCCGGTGGGGGCCGCGGAGTTGGGTAGCAATGGCGAGGAGAGGCTGGAGGGCGCGCGCCCCACGTAGTGAGCGCGGGGTGTGCTGGGAGCCTGCCGGGGCCTCCTCCGCTCCGCGCCTCTCCTGGCCTTGCGGGGGGCAGCGGCCATGCAGGGCTCTATGGTCCGTCACACGCAGGAGCTGCTGGGGCGAGTGATCCAGAAGCCGCCCCTCACGGAGCGCCATCTCAGCAAGCCCCCCTTCCGATACCTGCACGACGTGGTCGGGGAGGTCAGCCTGTGCTCTAAAAGGGGGGCACAGAAGGGGGGGAGACCCGCGGAAGTAACATTAAAAAAACAAGTGAGTTTTTTAAAAAAAATTGACCACATATGTTCTAGCGCCCGTTATTTTAACGGGCTTAAACCACTAATAATAATAATAATAATAATAATAATAATAATAATAATACCACCTTTATTGTCATTGTACAACCTAGGAAATTCTTTCCAGTAGCACCTTAGAGACCAACTGAGTTTGTTCTTGGTATGAGCTTTCGTGTGCATGCACACATGCACACGAAAGCTCATACCAAGAACAAACTCAGTTGGTCTCTAAGGTGCTACTGGAAAGAATTTCCTATTTTGTTTTGACTATGGCAGACCAACACGGCTACCCACCTGTAATTGTACAACCTGTGTACAATGAAATTAAACGAGCCTCCCCCCCACCCAAACACTCAATCTCTTATCAAACAACACACCACCTCACAAGTAATCCCAAACTCTCCGTTTTCTGTCGCAAATCTGGGACACCCACTCCTATCATTTCATCCCCGCCACTTCCTTCCTTCCTCCACCACCTACCCTGACTACCTCAGCCTGGTGCCACCTGCAAGTGCACCCAGGCCGCCTTGATCCTCTGCCATCACCCCCCACCCCACCCAGGTCGACTTGGCCTGCTACACCCACCCCTTCCCCCACGCACCCAGGCCTGTCACCCACTGCCTGCCACCTTACATTCAGCGTCCTGCCACATTCAGCTCCTCCACTTTGACAATCACCAAAGTGATCCCAGAAGGCACTCTGGCACAAGGGTGCCAGTCTTAAATGGGACATTCTGGGATCCAGAAGCCACATTTAAAACTAAACAGCAATCCCTCATTTATCTCAGCTGTTTTGTTTCCTCTGTGAAATGTGTGGAGTTGGGGAGATGGGCCAAGAGCCAAGTGTAAGCATAGCCCGAGGGTCCATTGCTCTTTCCCAGGATCAGCTTCTGAGTCAGGAAGCAAATACGGTACTTGTGGCTTGTTTATCAGCTTCGATCCTGCTGGAACCAGAAACTGACATAGCAGAATGCCTATGAGCATCATTAACATTCAGTCTGTGTATCAACTCTTTATGCCAAATGCCAAACCTCCCTAGGTAAAGGACCGCTGACAGTTCAGTCGCGGACGACTCTGGGGTTGTGGCACTCATCTCACTTTACAGGCCAAGGGAGCTGGAGTTTGTCCACAGACAGTTTTTCCGGGTCATGTGGCCAGCATGACTAAGCCACTTCTGGCACAACGGAACAGCGAAACCAGAGCAGCGAATAGAAACGCCATTTACCTTCCAGCTGGAGCGGTACCTATTTATCTACTTACACTTTTGGCGTGCTTTTGAACTGCTAGGTTGGCAGGAGCTGGGACTGAGCAATGGAAGCTCACCCCATCGCAGGGATTTGAACCATCGACCTTCTGATCAGCAAGCCCAAGAGGCTCAGTGGTTTAGACCACAGCACCATCTGCATCCCTAAACCTCCCTAGGGCAGCAATAAATAGGAACATCTTCACCCTGCAGAACTCAGTGCACCTTTTATTAACAACAACAAAAAGCACTTGCTATTTTTACCGTTTGTTCTCAGCTCAACTTGTGATGATGGAGACAAATCTGGCTTTTAGCCTGACCCCTCTGCAGAGCACCTGAAATACTGTGATCTGTGCTGTCCCAATCCCAAATGTCCTGTTCTTGTCCTGTTCTTCCAATGCAATTGCGTTATGCAGCCTGAATCTCATGGGGTCACCCAGATGAACAGCAAAACAAACATTCCCTCATGTTTCAAATTTGCCAAATTCTGGCTTCTGGTTCATCATCGAATCTTGTTTAAGTTATTATTATTTATTATATTTATTCAGTGGTGGTTTTTTTAAAGTAACCCACAAAAGCTTAGAAAACAATACAAACATTACAACAAAATATAAAATAACATAACAAAATGAAAACCTAAACCTAAAAACAACAACCCAGGGCATATCTAAAAAGGCAGGTCTAATTTAACAAACCCCACTAAAAAAGAAACTTCTTGGTGTTGGTGTTGGTGTTAGTGTGATCCGAAGATCACAGAGCAGTTCACAACATAAAAATACAAAATGGGAACACAAAATACAAGAAAAGCATAAACAAATCAATAAACCCCCCTTCCACTGTGGCGTTTGCCTTTCTAGGGAACATATAGGAGAAGGAGTAAGTAAGGGGTTAAGTGGCTGGCCCTAGGCTAACCAATAAACAGAGGGGGGAGGAGCTAGGGGCAGCTGAAGAGAGTCAGTTAGAGTTAGAGAGCGGGGAGTTAAGGCAGTTGTTGAAGAGCAGTTGATCGAGAGAGTTGGTTGGTGGGTGGTTGTTGATTGTGAGGGTTGGTGGTGAGGTAGAGTGGTGAGCGTAGGCAGGGTTGTAACCATTATCTTAAGTTGTTGAAGTTTTTAAATAAACACTTATTATTTTGTTTAAAATTGCACCCTGACTGTGAAAGTTATTACCAGGGAGGGGATCCTGGTTGGTGGCAGCGAAGCGCGTGGTGGCACAGGGATCAATAGTCCGTCAAACGACAATTAATTTATACGAGGTTTGGAATTACCTCAGAACAACTAAGAAAAAAATTCAGGAGTGTGACAAAGTTGAGAGAAGAAACGTATGCTCAGTTGGGGGCAAAAATTACAAATTACCTCAAAAAATGGTTAGAGCAGGAAGGTGCGGATTCAATTCAAAAAATCAGAGATTTTATTGCGTTGGAGCAATTTTATGCCACCATAACTGGGGAGCTGAAATATCTTGTAAAGGAAAGAAGTCCTAAAACCATCCAGGAGGCAGCAACCATAGCTGACCAAATTAATGAAATTAGGGACCATGGATTTGATAGTCCAAAATTTGGCGGGAAATTGTGGGGGAACCCCAGAAACCAATTTCAATATGCTAAAGGAAGCTCTTCTCCAGTAATAAAAAAGGGAAACATACCACAGTCAAAAAGCCCAAGTGACGTGGGCCAAACTAACACCCATACCTCTGAGGTAAAAGAAAATAAATCTATTTATACTGGGGGAAGAGATATGAGGTGCTGGTCGTGCAACAAACTGGGCCACAGAAGCTTTGAATGTAAGACTGGTGAACAAGTTAAATCTGGGAGCACAAACACTCAAAAACACTCTTATTGTATCCACTCAGTAGGGCAGGGTGAGGCTAAGCAGGTTGTCACGGAAACCGAAGCTTTAGCTAGGCCTGAGACAGAGGAGATTCCTGAGGCTTCAGTAATACACTGTTACTTGATTAAACAGAATGATTTGCTCTTGAGAAAGTCAGGAGAAAATATTTGGATTGAAAACAAAAAATATCTAGGGTTAAAAGATACCGGTTCCCAAATCACAATTGTTCATCCTGAGGTAATCAGTACCAATAAAATAATTCCAGGAAAAACTATAGAATTAAAAGGAATCGCCAAAGAGCCAGTTAGACTCCAAATGGCTGAGGTAAACGTTAAGTTACATGACTGGAGTGGCAAGTGGCAAGTGGCCATTTCAGAGGAAATCCCCACTGCGGTGCTTATCGGTTGGGATCTCCTGGAGCATGTGCAGAGTGCGTTTGTGATTACCCGCTCCAAGGGGGGCCAACTGTCAACTGATACTGAGGGAAGCGAAACAGTTGCCAATAAGGGCAGGACTCAGAGTCCTCAAGTTGAAACTTTGAGTGAGCCAGGCTTCCTAATACCTTTTAAAAATACTCAAAAGACTAGTTTCTCTCAGGAACAAAAGAATGACATGGGACTAAACAGCTGTTTTGAGGCAGCAAAATCTACTGTTCCATTAACCCCTGATTGCCCAGAGAGGTTCTGCCTAGAGGAGGGGCTGTTATATCGTGAAGCCCTTAGCACACCTTATAAAGGGGGAGGAGGAAACCGCAGACAACTAGTGGTTCCTCACATGTATACAGAAAAAATCATAAAGCAAGCCCATAATAGTATTTTTGGGGCACATATGGGGATAACTCGGACCAAACGAAGAGTGGCACAAAATTTCTATTGGCCAGGAATGGGGAAGCAAATTAGAATGTATTGCCAAGCCTGTGACATTTGCCAGAGGCAGGGATCAGGTCAGGACAAAACCAAGGCAAAACTGTATCCTTTACCTGTAATCTCCACACCAGCCCAGAGTTTAGGACACGACGTGGCACAACCCGTGCCTAGAGCAACCAAAAAGGGGAATGAAATGCAACTAGCCTGGGAGGAACCATCCCAAATCGTGTCCAAAATAAATAATGCAAACTACCTTATCCAGCAGGGGGATGAGGGGTGCAAGGTAGTTCACATAAACATGATTAAGCCTTACCAGAGAAATGAAAGCTGGGCTCTCTGTGCTATCCGAGAGGACCCAGAAGAAGCAGAAATACCATGCTGGGAGGGGAGAGGGGAGCAAGAATGTAATATAAAAGAAGTTAAGCTAGCCCCTACCTTAACCCATTCACAGCAGGAAGAAATAAGAAACATCCTACAAAAATTTAAAACGATTTTCAGTAATACTCCAAGACTAGCAAAAGGGGTAGTCCAACACATTGACACCGGGATTGCAGAGTCTTGTGATTTCATATTTGTTATGACGTACGATGAACAGAGTCATGTGTGGTCGCAATGCAAAGCCAGAGCCAATGCTCCATATAACCACATCATAATGGAATATGAAAAATACATTCACATGGGCATTAATCCAAAGAAGATTGTGATGGGTGTTCCATGGTACGGCTATGATTATACCTGTCTAGGATCAATTAAGGCCCGTATTTGTTCAATTGCAAAAGTTCCTTTCCAAGGGGCTCCATTCAGTGACATGGCAGGATGTCAGCGCCCATATAAAGTAAACAAGGATCTAGTAAACAGTCTCATTTCCGGGATCCTGTGGGATGAGGAACAGAAAGCCCCATATTTAGAATGCAAGGTCTTTATATTTGACATTGGGGGGCAGGCCTGGAAAGCTTATGACTGGTCACATATTACCACAGTGGCGATTTGTGAAAAATATGACCCTGAGCTTATGGGTTACGCCCATTCAAGAGGAGTCAGAGTTGTTTTAAAAGGAGACCTATCTGTGAGATCAGTTAGAACAACTATTCAAAACAAAATCGAAAATTCTTTCTAGTAGCACCTTAGAGACCAACTGAGTTTGTTCCTGGTATGAGCTTTCGTGTGCATGCACACTTCTTCAGATTCTTCAGATAAGTGTGCATGCACACGAAAGCTCATACCAGGAACAAACTCAGTTGGTCTCTAAAGTGCTACTAGAAAGAATTTTCGATTTTGTTTTGACTATGGCAGACCAACACGGCTACCCACCTGTAACTGCAACTATTCAAAGTTATGATAAACCATTCAACAGTTGGAAATATAGAAAGAAAAACATACTGAAAGTTATAGTTGCCAGGGTGTCCCATCAACTTTCTATGAAAGTGAAAGTGTTTCCTACACTAGAGATTGTGTGGTGGGAAGTTGGGTACCCTGCTGCTCATGCAACACAAATAAATGCCCAAGATGAACGTGGTTACACAGCATTAACGTGGCCACCACGTCAAAGACATAAAAAAGTAGTCTTCAAATTGCTTGAAGTGGGAACTGATAATTCAACACAGACCAAAGATGAACTGACAGCAAGGGAGGTTGCTAAGAGCAATAAGCAATTGGAGCTTTTTAGTCTACTTTCATTAAGTAAACCCGTGTGTCCAAAAAGCTTCAGCAAGCTGACTAAAAAAGCAGCTTTCCACAAACTTCTGAAAGCAGTTCCCAATGAATTAAAAAGCCAGACAACTAGTTCTAATGCCGTTTTTGATGACTTGGAGACATTTGTACCAGGCATCGAGCTTCAACACTTAACAGAGATCCTGAAGGAGAGAGAGGGTGATCCAAGAGAGCTTTTGACCCTGAGAAACAAAGACTCTACACCGATTGGAATCCACAATCGTTACAGACGCATCGACTGCAGGGATCGGAGTGGGACTGTGTCATATGGAGAAGGAAGACAACTCGCATCCCATCACGTGTGGCAGAGAAAAGACTGGTGCCCAGAGAAAGACACTTCTTGTGGCGGTTAAGGACAATAAGGAGCGTGAAAGGATCCTGGACATCGTTGCAGATGCCTTAGCACGAAGACCCGAAGGCAAAGATTAAAATGGACGGTTACAAATTTCCTTGCAATTAACTAAAGGTCTAATATTGCATGAACTATTGTATATAATGTGGAAAAAAACAATTATTAAGCCAGTATAAGATGAAGAGTTAAGGTTAGTAAACATAGAAAATGTTTGTTTGAATTAAGGTGTCACGCAGTTTGATCAGGAGTATAACTCTGTGCAGTTATCCCTCCTGAATCAAACTTATTTAAGGGGGGAGGTATGTGGCGTTTGCCTTTCTAGGGAACATATAGGAGAAGGAGTAAGTAAGGGGTTAAGTGGCTGGCCCTAGGCTAACCAATAAACAGAGGGGGGAGGAGCTAGGGGCAGCTGAAGAGAGTCAGTTAGAGTTAGAGAGCGGGGAGTTAAGGCAGTTGTTGAAGAGCAGTTGATCGAGAGAGTTGGTTGGTGGGTGGTTGTTGATTGTGAGGGTTGGTGGTGAGGTAGAGTGGTGAGCGTAGGCAGGGTTGTAACCATTATCTTAAGTTGTTGAAGTTTTTAAATAAACACTTATTATTTTGTTTAAAATTGCACCCTGACTGTGAAAGTTATTACCAGGGAGGGGATCCTGGTTGGTGGCAGCGAAGCGCGTGGTGGCACAGGGATCAATAGTCCGTCAAACGACCGGGGACCCTGTGTGATCGCCACATCCACAATCACATTTAATTGTCATCACATTATTCCATTTCATAGCAAAGGAAACATAAAGCAAATGGGTAGGGGGGCAGGTAATCAATTATGTAATTCTTGTGGACTGAAAGCAACAACAGCAAATACTAATCACACAGCTAGATGGATCTCTGTTCCAGACATGGGATGAATAAGCAAACAGCCTCGGTTTCCAACAGTTTGCATTTTCATCAGAATTCTCCAACATCCCTATTTCCCACTCATTCACCCCGTTATGAATTGGTGCACTCCATGAACATATTTACTGCAGTATCTAATGGTGCTTCTCACAAAACCAGGCTCTTAGCAAGGATGTTAGCCACATAAGGATTTTTATCAGGCTTTGGAAAGATCCTGGGGTGGGGAGACTGTTCTTAACTCTCCCATTTTCTCTCCAGTTCCAAATGTCTAGTGTTGCATGCTGTTTCAGTTTATTGTGCAGTTATTTATGATGTAGGTGTCAACGCACCATCACCTTATTGAGGAAGCATACATAAAATTAGCTGGCCAGGTGCAGGCAGCCCACACTCAGATGCAAGGAGATGCCCAGTGGAAAAGAATTAATGGAAGTGTTTAGCTTCTGCAAGCAGGAAGTATCTTGGACAGGTCTTTTCCTCTTTTAATTACATGATGCATGCACCCTGACAACAGACGCTGCATTGTTTCTGAAGACTTTCTGCCCTGCTTGATGACCGTCACATGCACACCCTGACAGACACAGAGTCTGGCCTAGCAAGCACTCAGGAAGAAATCAGCACAATACACGTACAGTATTTTTCGCTCCATAAGGCGCACCTGACAGTAAGGCGCACCTGGTTTTTAGAGGAGGAAAACAAGAAAAAAAATTCTGAACGAAACAGTGGATGTATGATTTTTGTGGTTCATGCTGTGGGCACAGACATATGTGATTTGACGGTGAGTTTGGGGTAGCCCAATGCAAAAAATCCTGAGGATCCATGTGGATCTGTGCTTCGTAACCAGGTTTTTGCCCATTGCTGCCCCACGAAACAGTGGATACGTTTGTTTTTTGGTGCAGGTTGTAGCCATGGACATGCAATGTGATCTAATGGTGACCCAATGCAAAAATCCTGAGGATCCATGCTTTGTAACCACCTTTTTGCACCATTCCAGCCCCACAAAACAGTGGATGCGTGATTTTTTTGGCTGCATGTTTCAGTATTCCTGTCTCCTCTCCTTGCAAGTTCGCTGTCTTTACCTCCCCCTTCCAGACTCCTTTATTGGTAGCATCCCTTATCTCTCTCCCGATTGCTTGCCGATCAGCTGCTCTGCGGCTTCCTTTCAACACCCCCTTCTCTCTTTCTAAAAAAAAAGCACGATCTGCTTTTCGCCCCTGGGCAATTCAGCTCCAGGGACCACGCATTTGCTCCATAAGACGCACAGACATTTCCCCTTACTTTTTAGGAGGGGGAAAGTGCGTCTTATGGGGTGAAAATATGGTAACTTGCAGCGTTAAATTCTAAACCAACATCTGGTTTCTTAGAGTAAAATAGTGCTTTTGTAAAGCTCTACATTCTTTTAGGGAGAGCCATGGTGCCGCGGCTGAGCAAACATTTTATATGCAGATTGTCTCAGGCTTTAAGCCACAACATCTACATGTAGAGCTGAGAAATTTCTGGGTAGCCTCTGCCAATCAGTGTAGATGATGCTGAGATAGATGGACCAATTGTGTGGTTGGATACTGTTGTAAGCCAAAAATGGCTTATCTTCTGAGTTATGCCAATAAAACTCAGACCAGAGGAGTTAGGAGTCCAGTGTTGTTTATTGCAAAGCAATAGGTTAGTCAAATCTTTTGGCAAAACTGCAAACCCCCCCCCCAAGGGTCTGGGCAGGGGTATTTATAACATTTCAAACAAAGGATTTCAATTTTAACCAATCATGTACATCATTACCTCAATTTATGTTTAATACACATGTGCAATAAGCATTGCTAACTAAACTTTGATTCTCACTGTGATAAGTCATGTCAGACCAATCTGATCTCATTTTTTGACAGAATTACAAGCCTGGTAGATGAAGGGAACGCTGTGGATGTAGCCTATCTTGATTTCAGCAAGGCCTTTGACAAGGTGCCCCATGATATTCTCGTAAAGAAGCTGGTAAAATGTGGGCTAGACAATGCTACCATTCAGTGGATTTGTAACTGGCTGACTGACCGAACCCAAAGGGTACTCATTAATGGCTCCTCTTCATCCTGGAGAGAAGTGACTAGTGGGGTGCCACAGGGTTCTGTCTTGGGCCCAGTCTTATTCAACATCTTCATCAATGACTTGGATGATGGAGTCTTGGTAGACCATAAACTTAACATGAGTCAACAGTGTGATGCAGCAGCTTATAAAGCCAATGCAATTCTGGGCTGCATCAATAGGAGTATAGCGTCTAGATCAAGGGAAGTAATAGTTCCACTATATTCTGCTCTGGTCAGACCTCACCTGGAATACTGTGTCCAGTTCTGGGCACCACAGTTCAAGAAGGATACTGACAAGCTGGAACGTGTCCAGAGGAGGGCAACCAAAATGGTCAAAGGCCTGGAAACGATGCCTTATGAGGAACGGCTTAGGGAGCTGGGTATGTTTAGCCTGGAGAAGAGAAGGTTAAGGGGTGATCTGATAGCCATGTTCAAATATATAAAAGGATGTCATATAGAGGAGGGTGAAAGGTTGTTTTCTGCTGCTCCAGAGAAGCGGACACGGGGCAATGGATTCAAACTACAAGAAAGAAGATTCCACCTAAACATTAGGAAGAACTTCCTGACAGTAAGAGCTGTTCGACAGTGGAATTTGCTGCCAAGGAGTGTGGTGGAGTCTCCTTCTTTGGAGGTCTTTAAGCAGAGGCTTGACAGCCATCTGTCAGGAATGCTTTGATGGTGTTTCCTGCTTAGCAGGGGGTTGGACTGGATGGCCCTTGTGGTCTCTTCCAACTCGATGATTCTATGATTCTATGATTCTATGATCTGTTACGTTGTGTTAGTATGCATGTTGGGAACCTATGTTACATTTAGCCATTTGTACCATGTATCAACTTACGTTCTAGCTTATGAGCTGTATCTTTGTGATTGACGTATTAGCTGTCCTTCTGTCCCAGTGGAGGACGGCATCTTGACAAATCACCAGCTTCTTAAAGCAACAGGTTACCATAACTTCTCTATTAGAAGCATATTCAAGGATTTACAGGGGTTCACATTATCACATTCATTGTGGCCCTTTGGGCCACTACCACATTCCCCCCTTTCAAGCTAAAGGTGGAAGATTACTCACACTGATCAGCTTGACACTTATGTAACTTATTCAGCTTGACCCTCAGGTAACTCAATTAGACCCTCCTGATGCAGTTGGTGGTATTGCAAAAGTAACTGCTTTTGGGCCATGTTTTTGGGCTATGTTGGGAAGGATTTATATGAAGATTGTCACCTAAATTTGGTACAAGGTTGGCACCATTCCATTTAGCCAATAAGACCAGTGCCAGTCCCCCTACTAACATCCAAAAATGTATATAATTGTCATTGCCCTATTTGGATGGGGGGGGGAATCTTTTTACATTTGGAGGTTAGGGTTGAAGAATCCTCAAGCTTCCCCTTCTGCGTAGAGCAAACCAGCTCTTGGAGTGTGGTTGCAGCAGAGGGCCATTCCCTTGTTGCCTGTGGCCAGGCTCTTTTTCCACGTAGAGCCTGACGCAGCGTCAACGGCAAACAATCCTCGCCAGCGTGGTGTCAATGGCTCATCCATCCACTGTTTCAGCCAGATGTGTACTGGTGCGCTGGTGCAGAGGCCATCAAAGGGGTATGCCCAAGGACCCACCTGTGGAGAAAAGGAAACAAAACATGGGAGAGAGACTGCACTTGGTGACGTAATGCATGTCCCCCGACAACCACCAGCCCACCAGCCCGCAGGAGAAAATGGAGGTGGGGTCTGTAAACAGGGCAATTGGGAGAACCTTTGACCTTACAGATCTTGGCCGATTTTGGTTCAGAGCCATCGGTAGGTCACTCTCATCGTCCCACGCTCCCGTGGCGGCCAGCTTGGCAGGCTGCCAACTCTGCTCTACAGTGTTTTGTTAGGACAATAGAGTTAACCCTTCAATGTGCTCATTCAAAGGGCGACAATTTCAGGGTTCCCTTTGGGTAACAATGAATTCTGGACAGGGCAACAGGGAGTCTCTATTTTAACACAGTCTCCAAAGTGTTTGCTTTGTCCACTCCCTCCAATACCCCTGAAATCAGAGCCATCTTCCGGCTCCTCTCATCAACCCACGCTCCCGTGGTGGCCAAATTGGCGGGCTGCCAACTCTGCTCTACAGTGTTTTGTTAGGACAATGGAGTCACCCCTCAGATATGGGGCACTCTGCAACATGTGCAAGGAGGGTTGTGAAAGCACACTTCAAATCTGCGTAGAAGATAAACATTGCCTTCAATCTGTACACATTCTCTGTACCATCAATTTTTTTTTTAAAAAAAAATATTTTTGCAAATCGTTCCAAATTTCTGCACCTGGCCTGCAACACAGTTTCTTATCTTCATCTTATTCCACAGTGTGGTTTTGTTTGTTGTTGCTGTTTTAGTTTCAATATTAATTGCAATAACTGCTGGTTCTATTTATATTTTGATACATTTCACGCCTATTTGTTTGTTTTAATTGGTATTTTTAATGAGTATTTTATAATGCTTTAGTTTTTATTAAGTGGCATATAAATCTTGTCAAATAAATACATTTTAAAAGGTTTTAAGTTGTTTAACTGTTGATGGACACTACAATGAGATGAGAAACCAAGCTTATCCTGCAAATAATTAGAATGAAAATGTACAAATGATTGGTCTCTACATGTGAAACTTTCTCTTTCAGCTGGTTTGTGCATACACATGGGGGGAAAGTATCTTTGTCACATTCTTTTTTTTTTATAACGTTTTTATTATTTTCAATTAAACAAAAGAGAAACATAACATAAAAACCAACATTAACACCATAAAGACACACTACATAAACACAATCAAACAATAACAATAAAAAGAAAAAGAAACTTATACAAACCTTGAGCTAACACTAATCATCATATTTTCCTTGTTTCTATCTTCTCTATTTGGGGGCTTCCCCCATTCCCTCCGCTGTCTTCAAAATCATATATAACTTCTAGGTAGCTTTACATCTTGTTCAATTAACATTTGCCCAAATTTTAATATGCTTAGCTTTACTTATTCAAATACCTAATCAACTATAAATCTTATCTTAACATCATATCTTAACATATTTTAACAAATACATCATTCGCATAAAAAATTTCCTCTTAACCTTTTTATCTGACACAAATCTACTAAAGCCGATATTCTATTTAATTCTGCTCAAATGTTCAATTTGACTGATTTGACTAAATAATCTTTAAATTTTTTCCACTCCTGTGACACCTTCTCCTCCCTCTGGTCCCGGATTCTGGCGGTCAGTTCTGCGAGTTCCATGTATTCCATCATCTTCATCTGCCATTCTTCCACTGTTGGTATCTCTTCACCTTTCCATGTTCTTGCCAGTAAGATTCTAGCTGCTGTTGTGGCATACATAAAAAACACTCTATCCTGACTGGGTATCTCTTCATTGGTTATGCTCAGAAGAAATGCCTCTGGTTTCTTACAAAAGGTAACTTTCATTACCTTCTTAAGCTCATTGTAAATCTTATCCCAGAAAGCATTTACCGCTGGGCACAACCACCACATATGAAAAAAGGTACCTTTCGCATGTTTACATTTCCAACATACATCTGACATTTTGGTATTCATCTTAGCTATCTTAACTGGAGTCAAATACCATCTATATACCATTTTCATTATGTTTTCTCTTAAACTATGACAAGCAGTGAATTTGATACCTTTCTGCCACAATCTCTCCCAGTCATCCATCATGATATTATGTCCTACATCTTTCGCCCAATCTATCATTGTCGATTTTACCAATTCATCTTTCGTATGCCACTCTAGCAAGAGATTATACATTTTGGAAAGATTCTTAAAGTTCGATTCTATCAGTTCTGTTTCCAGTTTTGATTTTTCTACTTGAAAACCAACCTTTTTGTCCATTTTAAATGTTTCATACACCTGATGATATTGCAGCCAATCGGGGACCTGACTTTTAACTTGATCATAACTTTTTAACTTAAAGGAGTCCCCTTCCTGCTGCAATATGTCCATATATCTTAACCAACTTGCAGACATGTTCAGTCTCTTATAGGCCTTGGCCTCCACTGGAGAAATCCATCTAGGGGTCTTTCTCTCCAAAAGATCTTTATATCTAATCCAAACCTGATACAGGGATTTTCTAACTATATGAGTCTTAAAAGTTCTGTGAATTTTGACCTTGTCATACCAAAGGTATGCATGCCAACCAAACATATTATCGTGTCCTTCCAAGTCCAACACATCAACATTCTCTAATTTAAACCAATCCTTTAACCAGCAAAAGGCCGCTGCTTCAAAATAAAGTCTTAAATCCGGCAGGGCAAAGCCTCCTCTCTCTTTAGAGTCTGTTAAAATCTTAAACTTAATTCTAGGCTTTTTGCCCTGCCATATAAATTTCGATAGGTCCTTTTGCCATTTCTTAAAGCAATCTAGTTTATCCAAAATTGGTATGGCTTGGAATAAAAACAGCATCCTTGGTAGGACATTCATTTTGACCACCGCTATTCTTCCCATTAACGACAGTTTAAGTCTTGTCCAAATTTCCATATCTTTTTTTATCTCCATCCACAGTTTTTCATAGTTATCCTTGTACAGGTTCAGGTTCTTGGTTGTGAGATTGATACCTAGATATTTCACAGATTTAACAAAATTGAGGCCTGTGGCATCTTGTATTCTTTGAATCTGTTCTGCACTCAAATTTTTACCTAAAACTTTGGTTTTCTGCTTATTTAATTTGAAGCCAGCTACAAGTCCAAATTGTTCAATTAGTTCCAAGGCTCTGGGGACACTGTTTTCCAGTTCCTGCAGGGATAACATCAGATCGTCTGCGAAGGCGCGTAATTTATATTCTTTCTCTCCCACTCTAATTCCTTTTGTCTGTTTGTCTTTTCGAATCATATTTAGGAGGACTTCCAGGACCGTAATAAAAAGTAAAGGGGAGATAGGGCACCCTTGTCTTGTTCCTTTCTCAACTTCAATCTCCTCCGATATCACACTGTTTACTATTACTTTTGCTCTTTGTTCTGTATAAATGGCCTTGATGCCATTTAAGAATTTTTCTCCAACTCCCATCTTTTCCAAATTCTTTTTCATAAATGTCCAAGATACTTTATCAAATGCTTTCTCTGCGTCAACAAACAGTAATGCTGCATCTGTGTTTATGTCTCTCTCCAGTTTTTCTAAAATATCCACAATAATTCTTGTGTTATTACTTATTTGTCTTCCTGGCAAGAAACCTGCTTGGTCTCTATGTATATAGTCTTTCAACACTCTTTTCAACCTTGAAGCCAAAACATTTGCGAAGATTTTATAGTCCACATTCAAAAGGGATATTGGACGATAGTTTTTCATTAGAGTCTTATCAGTATCTGGTTTTGGAATCAGTGTGATAAAGGCTTCTTTCCACGTCTCTGATGCCCTATCTCCTTCTAGTATTTTGTTGCAAATTTCTCTTAATGGCTGCGATAGCCAATCTTTCAATGTCTTATAATATTTTGCTGATAGTCCATCCGGTCCTGGGGCCTTCCCCAATTGCATGTTGTTTATTGCATCTTCTATCTCTTGTGTCGATATTGGGTGGTTGAGGATTGTTAGTTTTTCCTCTGGGACTTTTTGCAATCCATTCTTTTCCAGAAATCGATCTATCTCTGCTTCATCTATCTTCTCCTCCTTGTACAGTTGCTTGTAAAATCTCTGAAAACACCATCTGATTTCCTCTGGTTTCTCTACATTTTTTCCATTTACTATCAAATTACTGATGACATTTGCCTTTTGTCTTTTCTTTAGTTGCCAAGCTAGTAGTTTTCCACATTTATTAGCAGATTCAAATGTTCTTTGTTTCATCATTTTCACTTTCCATTCGATATCTTGATTCATAATATTCGCATATTGGGATTGCAAGTATTTAATTTCTTTTTGAATTTTGACACATTTGGGATGTCCTCTTAATTCTTTTTCCTTTTCTTTGATTAATTTCAACAGTCTCTCCATTTCTGCATTTTGTTGTTTCTTCTTTTTTGCTTTTTCACTTATGAGGAATCCTCTCATTACCGCTTTACTTGCATCCCAAGCAATCCTTTTCTCCACTTCAGAACTCCAATTGATTTGGAAATATTCTTTCATCTTTTTCGCCGCTCTTTCTACTAGCTTGGTGTCTCTCATCCATTCTCCATCTAAAAGAATCCTTGGAAATCATTTTTAAATTTAGCTGTACCGGATTATGGTCTGAAAGCGTTTTGGGACCAATTTCTGCCTTTTGTATTTTTGGAGCCAATTCATTCGAGATCCAGATGTAGTCTATCCTCGACCATGACTGCTGAGATTCACTGAAATACGTTGCCTCTGTTTCTGTGGGGTTTTTTAATCTCCAAGAGTCCACCAAATTCAAATTGTCCACCATTTCAAAAAAAGTCTTTGGGAGTTTCCCATCGTTTGTTAATTTAGTTCTTTGAGATCTGTCCATTAATGTGGAAACTGCCCCATTAAAGTCTCCAAGGCAAACTACCTTATAGTCCAAATAGTCCAACAGCAAGTCATGTATTTTTTTGTAGAAAATCGACTTTCCATCATTTGGTGCATAAAGTCCCAGAATCAAAAATTTTTCGCCTTGTACGTTAATTTCAATTGCGATGTATCTCCCTTCTTCATCTTTAAATAGCTGTCTTGGGCTATATTTCTCCTTTGCGTAAATCACTACTCCTCTCTTCTTGACCTTGTCCGATGATATAAACTCTTGGCCTAATTTTTTGTTCTGTAGTAATCTTCTGTGACGCCGGGCTATGTGGGTTTCCTGTAAACATATTATATCCAAATTCTTCTTTTCTATGCTATAAAACACTCTGCGTCTCTTTGGTCTCTGATTCAATCCCCGAACATTCCAAGTCATTAACTTGAGCGCCATTTCTTTGTTTATTCTTCTCCTCCAGTTGCCTGTCCTTTCTTGTCTTGCTCTGGATCCTGGCTTGGTCCTGGTAGTCCCGACGGTGGTGGGAATACTTCTGGAAACTTGTAGAGCTGTGCTGGATCCAGTGGAGTACCTTTGAAATGTTCCAGATGCTTGTCCAGGAACTTTTGCTTTTCCGCCAAGGACCTTATTCTTATCTTTTTCCCTTCAAACGTAAATGCCAGGCCTTCTGGAAATTCCCAACTGAAGGAGATTTTTCTTCTTCTTAGCTCAGTCACCAAGTCGTTATAAGGAGCTCTTTTATCCAAGAAGAATCTGGGGATATCCTTATAAAAAATTACTTTATTCTGCTGTACCACCAGGTTGTTTCTGTAATGTAAGTCCAGAAAGTAGTCTCTATCGTGTCTATCATGTAGCACAATCAAACAGTCACTGACTGTTTTGGTGCTTTTCTTTCCTCTGGAACCTCTTGGTCCAAATCTGAAGGCCTTCACTATGCGTGCTGAGACGTTTACCTCTTCTAACTCCCAGTATGTTGAAAATTGCTCCACAATATAGGCTTTTAGGTCTTCCCCTTCCAGTTCTGGAAGACCCCTTAGACGAATGTTTCCCTCTCTCTGGTGAAGTTGCAGAAAAGCAAGAGATTCCTCAACAGTTCTCTGTCGTGTTCCAATATTCTCTATCTGCTCCAAATCTAAATTGTCCAATTTTTCCTCCACCTTTTTTATTTTTTCTCTGACCACTTTAATTTCCTCAGAGTCCTTTTTTAGAGTGGTCACCTCCTGCCCAATTTTATTAATTTCTTCTCTGTTCTTCCTTACATTCTTCTCAATTTGGCCAATTGATCTTTCTAGGGTCTGGGTGGAATTTTTAATATCAGCCTTAATATCCACTTGGAGTTTTTCTATTGCAGAGTTCACTGTTGTATTTACTGATGACACTGAGTCCTGTGTTTGCTTCAACCCTTCAGTCACACTTTTCAATCCTGCTGCAATTTCTGCCACGCTAACAACCAATTTCTCCATTTGCTCCTGAAGAGTTAGGGAAACAGAGCCTCTTTTTTGTGCAGAGCTAGAGCCGGCTGTTTTAGATCTAGTGTCCATCTCCTGTGGGCTCTGCAATTGTAATCTCAAGGTCACTCCAGTTGCTGTAGTAACAATCTCAGACATTCACAGCAGAAGACCAACAGTCCCAAAAATAAACACCAGGTGGCCAGCAGCTCACTTCTGAAAACAAAGAGCCTGCTGAGCCAGAAGCCCACACCAGTCCCAAAAATCCAACTTTTAGGCAAAGAGTTCAAATTTTTCCAAAGTTATAATTTCCTTAAAGCCAAGAAAAGTTTATTTGAGTAGCCCAAGTCAGTAGCTGTTCCTCACTTGCAGTGTTACCGCCAAGTCCATTAAGTAACTTGTAACCGGCTACAAAGAAGTCAAAATGTCTCCACTGGTAAACAGTCACTGAAACACTGAGACACCAACAAAGAAAAAATGGCAACAATATATTGCAGCCCGCTACCGACCCGGAATCCTAGTCCAGAGGGCGAGCGGTGTCTTCTTTTGCCATATCAACTGTTTTTAAGTCTTTAAACATCCTTTAAACAACTTTTTAAAAGTTTGGCAGAGTTCGCAAAACTTTTCCCGTTAGTCGCG
This sequence comes from Lacerta agilis, assembly GCF_009819535.1. Lineage (NCBI taxonomy): Eukaryota > Metazoa > Chordata > Lepidosauria > Squamata > Lacertidae > Lacerta > Lacerta agilis. Next base: position 51,187 of record NC_046319.1, on the reverse strand, counting down.
GCTTTGATCTTTTAGCGCTACCAAGCTCGCGCGAACAGTTCAGAGGGAACAGGCTTCCTTTTAAAGTTTCCTCTGCAAGCAGTGCTCTTCAAACTTGTGAAATAGTCCAAAACTTTAACTTACAGAGTTTCTTTGGAAGTTTCTATGTCGGAAGTGCCGGGTGCTCGAGTCTGGCGGGATCGCTGCTTTGATCCTCCGCAGGCAGTCGCTTCTTCAGTCCCGTGCCGGAGCTTCGCTCGCCTGATTTTCCCCCTTACGAGGGTCAATCAGGAGCGGAGACGGCACGTCTGGGACCCACGAAGCCGTCGGTCCACGGGACGCTCTTCCCGTGGCTTTAAGGGACCCGTGGCGCAGGCACGGAAATCCCTATAGCCTAACGGAGGACGGAGCCGTCGGACTCCCGTCCGCCATTGACCGGCACCAAACCGGAAGTCCCGTATCTTTGTCACATTCTACCTTCACTACCGGAGGCAGGAAGCTTCTGAATGTCAGCTGCTGGGAATCACAGAAAAGGGGAGTGCTATTGCACTCCAGTCCTCCTTGTGGTCTTCTTTCTTAGAGGCATCTGGTTGGCACTCTTGAGAACAGGATGGTGGAGTAGATGGGGGTTTGCCTTGATCCAGCACGTCTCTTTTTATGTCCTTGTTTTCTAATGTCTGGCACAAGATCTCCAACATGTATGGTTGTTTTCTGCTGCTCCAGAGAAACGGACACGGGGCAATGGATTCAAACTACAAGAAAGAAGATTCCACCTAAACTTCTTTGGAGGTCTTTAAGCAGAGGCTTGACAGCCACCTGTCAGGAATGCTTTGATGGTGTTTCCTGCTTGGCAGGGGGTTGGACTGGATGGCCCTTGTGGTCTCTTCCAACTCTAGGATTCTATGAGCTTATTCATTCAAAGAACCATTTCATGCAGAATCTTGGGTCTGTGTACAGCACATCCACCATTAATTAGGTTTATGGTAGAGATGGTACATATTTTCACACCTTAACCATGCAAATTAAGTGCTTGGGTACCCAATATGTTGCCTCCATATACTGTGGACTACAATTCCCATCACTCCTGACCACTGATTCTGCTGACAGCTGGGAGTCCATAACAAGTGAAGAATACTCTCATCTTATGCACATTTCAACCACATGTGGTTGAAGGCTGGCTGGCTAAAATGGCACAAATAAAGTTCCAAGCAAGGCAAATAATTCAAAAGCCCCTTTCATGCTGGGTCCACTTGGGTTTACATCAGGGCCGGCACATCCATTTAGGCGAACTAGGCAATTGCCTAGGGTGCCAAAATGGAGGGGGCGCTGGCCAGCCTGCCCCCCACCCCCTGCCGCCCCCCGGTGCCCAGAGCCGTCTTTGCCTTTGGGCTTACTGGCGCGTTGGGCTTACTGGCCTCTGAGGGGCACCCCAGCGAGTCCCGCCAGTGTGCCCCACCAACTATATATGGCTGGCGGCAGTTGCGGAGGAAGGGGGAGCGGCAAATCATCTGAAAGAGCTGGGTAGGTGGGCGCGCCAATCAGCACCCCCGGCAGGTGGGCAGATGGCACAGCTGTGCCAATCGGCAGCCCCGGCGGCGCTCCTTCCCTCCCAGCAAAGCGGCTCCCCCGTCCCCCTCCCTCCCAGTTGACTCTCTGGCAAGCCAGCGGCTCATGAGCAACAGCACCGGCAAAGCTCCTCCGTCTCTCCCCCCTCGCTGCAAAGCAGCTCCCCTGGCGAAGCATCGGCCCATTGCCGGCAGCAGCACCTCGGAGCCCAGTGGCGGCTGTGCAGAAAGTGCCTCGGCGCCACCGCTGGGCTGCTCCGATGATCCCCCCCCCGTTTGCTCCCGCTGCAGGCGGCAGCTGGGGTGGGTGGGAGCCGCTCCCTAAGCATCTCCTCCGCTGCTGCCACTGCCCCAGTCTGCTCTTCCTCCTCCAAATCCGCCGCCAGCACGCTCCACTTTTCCATGCGGCAGGGGGGTGGGTGAGAGGAAAGAGCAGCCTGGGCTGCTCTTCCTCCTCCGAAGCTGCCATCAGAGCGCTCTGCTTTTCCGGGGGGGGGGGGGGAGGAAAGAGCAGCCGTGGGGGGGGAGGAGAAACGCTGGAAGAGAGTTGCTTCCCTCAGCTGCTCTTTGTTGAACGCGCCGTTGGCGAGGGGCAGCCCCAACCCCAACACACACACGGAGGCAGAGCCCTTGAGCTTCTCTTCAACACCCCTTTACTGGCCCACACACAAAAACACACACCCTCTGGCTTGATTCAACACACACACACACACAAACACAGCCCTTGATCTTATTCAACATCCCCACCCCTTTATTTGATTCAACACCCAACACCCCCCTACAAACACACACACACACAGCACAGCACAGCTCTGGAGCTTATTCAACACCCCCCTACAAACACACACACACACACACACACACACACACACACACACCTTTACTTGATTCAACACACATACACAACCTTTGAGTTTATTCAACACCCCCTTTATTTGATTCAAAAGAAACACACACACACCCCTACAAACACACACATGCACACCTTGACTTGATTCATAGAATCATAGAGTTGGAAGAGACCACCCCCTGCCAAGCAGGAAACATTCAACACTCAGGAGAGCAAGCCCAAGCTTGCTCTGAATATGAGAGGGTTTTGTATGTGGGGCATCAAAAGCAGCAAAGCATACATGCATTTGGGACCATATGGGGTGCATCTCCCCCCCCCTGCCCCATTGAGAATAATAACTGGGACTAGACATGCTATTATTTTTCATAGATATAGCAGCTAAAGGTCAGAGATGCTACTGAGTTAAAGGTGATCTGTAAAACCCAGTGACACAGCATCCCCACAGAAAGTAAGAAGCTGGAAGTAGGTTCTTCATTGTGGCTTTTCTGAGGCACGTAGCGCTAGTCACCATGATGTCAGTGATTGTGAGCAACTGAGCTTCCTAAATCCTGACTCTAGCACTGTGTTCTGTTTGAGAAAATAAATCAGAAATTGTTTTATGACTTGTCACAATTTTTAAAAAATAAATAAACAATTTCAAATTCTATGCTTTTCATACTTCCTATAATACACCTGTGTTTGAAATATGATCGGCGGGGGGGGGGGGCAGAAAGTTATCTCGCCTAGGGCGCAAAAAACCCCAGCACCCGCCCTGCTTTACTCTGGGAGCTCTGGGAATGAGGCAGACGGAGAAGCCACTGCAGTGCACCCACTCCTGCCACTGCCACCACCAGGGAAGCAGCAATGGCTTCTGGCAAGATCTCACTGCTGCCACTATTGTCAGTTCTCCTGTAGGGTTGCCACCCATCCCTTAGAAAAATGGGACAGTCCTGTTTGGGAGGGTAAGAGTCCTGTTTGGCCCCCAATTTGTCCTGTTTTTTAAGTCATAAAATTATAGCAATCAATCATCCATCCCAGAGGACTCTGGGGATTATATCTCTGAGAAAGGAATGGGGGGAATTTAGGGGACTCCATGACTATTAATGTGGTATAAAAGTGCCTTAAATGATGCTTTAATTAAAATCCCTGCATTGCAGAGGGTTGGACTAGATGACCCTCAGGGTTTCTTCCAACTCTACAATCTGAAGAAGTGTGCATGTACACGAAAGATCATACCAAGAACAAACTTAGTTGGTCTCTAAGGTGCTACTTGAAGGAATTTTTTATTTTTTATTTTGTTTTGACTATGGCAGACCAACACGGGCTGCCTACCTGTAACTACAATTCTATGATACAGATGAGTTTTTTTAAACACCTCAAATATGTGACAAGAAAAGATGTAACCCAGGTGCTTGAACTTGCCTGACTTGCCTGTGAACCGAACTTGCCTGTGAACCGAAAAACAACCATCCTTCAAAATTCACTTTTCTTAGAATTTTGCAGTGCAGTTCTCCAGACAAGTAATGTGTTCTAAAATGCATCTACTAAGGTAACGTGTGCATAGAAATGCATAGACTAGGTTTTATAAAAAGATATACACAATTATTAGAGAATAAATTTTAGAGGAAAATATGTTTTGCATACAAAATGTGTTAATTTGCACTAAAAGTTGTATGCTGCAGCTTAGGGCCAATTGGTATGTTATGTTATGTTGGGGGTTTTAGGTCTATACCTAATAATTGTCTATGGATACCTAATAATGTGAAGTTTGAGTGCAACCAAGCACATGCATCAGTGTACACTCACCTGGAAGCCAGGATTGGGTATGACTCCCACACTGTTCCTATTTTCTGGTCCCTGATAAATCAGTTGCCTAATTTTTGCTTATGTGGAGATCCTGATCATAATTCTGAATTTCAGTTGCTAGAGCTGTCATTTGCTAAGCTTTCTCTCTCCCCACCCCCAGTTAAATTTCTGAATTGGGGGAGTAGATGTATATTGTCTCTCAACATAAATGGATCTAGATGTATTTGTAAATGAATACCAAGGCACTATGCATTTTAAGTCTGCCATTACTGTCTGTGAACTGTCCTGAGACCTCCAGGTATAGAGCAGTACCTGTATATAAATTCAATAAATAATAATTATAATTATAATAATTACACCCAATGCAGTTGCTAAAATATGCTCAGAAACAGCCATCTGGAGCACAATAAAGCTGATCTGAAAACAAAAGGTGAGTTTTTGCAAGCCCCAAAACTCTCAGGAGAATGCCCTCCTCTCTGCAGGGGCAGATTTCGAGGGTGGGAATAACTCCTGTGGGTCCCCTGATTCACCCTCTGCAGTCCATTTCTAACCTTCCCCATACATGAAACAACAGTAAAGAGCCTGCAGATGTATAATTAGGGAGTAGGAGCAGAAGGACAATTCTATGGGTCATCAGTGGGGAGGGGGTGGATTTCTGCTTTCATCTACCCAAATTTGCCCATCTCACCCCTTTGAAACTATGTTCCAAGAGGGGGGTGAATGAGACTGCTGAGATGAGCACAATTTTTCAAAGACCCTACTTTGGCTCAGAGAAAAATTCTAAACTTTTCCAATTTACCTCTACTGTCAGAGGCAATATGCCTCTGGATATCAGTTGCGGGGAACCACAAGTGAGGAGAATGCTATTGAGCTTGGGTTCTGCTGCAGACTTCCATGAGGACACTTGGTTGGCCAGTGTGAGAACAGGAATTATGGACTAAATTGGCTTTTAGCCTAATCCAGCAGGGTTATTCTTAGGATCTTTTTTGCTGTGGAAGAACTCAGGCAGTTTCCAACTTAATTTGAGGGGCATTGAGAATCTCACTCACTTCTACTAATATTATACAGTACTGCAGGAAATCATCTCCCCTTGGCACATGTTTAACCTGAAGAACACCCATGCACTTATCTTTTAAATCAGTAGGAGAAAGGCTCTTACAGCATAAGTGAACTCAATATACAGCAGAGAAGATAGCAACAGGGGTGGTGGGTGGGATGATCCTTGGCATAAGAAGAGGGATGTCACAAGCATGTCCCTGTTATAAGTTTGGAAATGTTGGAGGATATGGACTCCTGGTCAAGCATACATTTAACTTCCAAAGCTGGGTTTGCAGCTACATAAAGTGTGAAAAGTCTCTCTCTGTTTCAGGTATGATTAGTGGCAAAAACAAGTTATGTATTAAACGGTCCCCAAAAGAAAAAAGAATGAGAGATAGCTCAGTTGGTAGAACACAAGAATCTTAATCTCAGGGTCCTGGGTTTGAGCCCCACATTGAGCAAAAGATTACTGCATTACAGGGGGTTGGACTAGATTATCCTTGTGGTCCCTTCCAGCTCTATGATTCTATGAATTAGATTAAGTTTTGTGGGTAACTTCCTCAATAATAGTCCTTTGTCACCCAAAAGCTCACATATACAGGTTGGTACTAATAAAAGCATTGTTGTACATTGAGTGGGGATCGGTCTGTATGAGTCCCTTCTAATTCCTGGGGTCCTGGATCAAGCAAGGGTTAAAATCTAATCAAGGAGCTAGCCAGGCAGGTTCCTTTGTGAGATAAGGGTCGTAGTAGCCACCTAAGTGCCACCTAGGTATGGTATGGGTATAGTGCATGGGTTGGCAAACTAAGGCCCAGGGGCCGGATCCAGCCCAATTGCATTCTGGATCAGGCCCACGAATCGCTGTGTGGATCGGCATGGAGATTCTGATCATTCAGGCTGCGCCATTTTTTCCCCTCCCCCCCCCACACACACCGCAGCAGCACCTCATCCCTCCTCCCTCCCTCTTCCTGGCTTCTCCCCACCCTGCCTAGAGGATCTGCGGTTGGCTGAGAGGCATTTTAAGCAGCCCCTCTCCAGAGCCAGCCCTTTCGTGCCGCTCATCATCCCTCCACTGCCGCCGCCTCCAGCCCCTGCCGCTCGCAAGGCACAGGAGCCGCGGTTGGCTGAGCGCCATTTAAAGCAGAGCAGCCCCTCTCCAGAGCGAGCCCTTTCACGCCACTCATCGTCCCTCCACCGTCATGGCCGCCAGCCACTGCTGCTCGCAAGGCATAGGTAAGCAGCTACCGGGGGAGAGGGGAGAGTCGGTGGGGGGTTGTTGTTTTTTCAAACTATAGCCCAGGCCCCCACAAGGTCTGAGGGACAGTGGACCGGCCCCCTGTGGAAAAGGTTTGCTGACCCCTGGTATACTGTATGGTCCTTAGTACAACAAAGGAGGTTGCTCTGTGCCAGAGGGTAAATGGGTGTGCCCCCTTGCTAACCTGGCTGGGAGTGAGAAAGACAAAAAGCTAGAGTTGTGTGTGATAGTTGGAAGCAGGCTGCAGGCAGAAGCCAGAGAGTGAGAACCGTGCTTGATTTCTGTTTGAATCCTAGACTGTGGCTATGGGAAACGCAAGACCTTTAACACACCAATTAAAGCCCCTCCATTGTAGGCTCAAGTTGTTGTTGTTGTTGTTCAGTCGTTCAGTCGTGTCCGACTCTTCATGACCCCATGGACCAGAGCTCAAGTTGTACATATGTGCATATAAACCATATATCCCATAGACACTGTGGTCTCCCCTGTGCCTCATTCTAAGGGAACCAGGCCCTGGGTAAGTGGCTGGAACCTCTGGAAACCCTCATCACTTGGAGATTGGGGTGGCAGGTAGATACTACATTGACTACTTTGTACAATAAAAGCTGAAAAGATCCACTGATAAAATTCTGCCTCTGGGGCCAATTACCTGAATGCAGGGTCACCTGGAAGAGTCTGCAAACTAGAAACTTTCCCCCCTAACCTCTGGTGCACTAAGGTTCCTGATGCTTCTCAATAGTAAACAGAATGTACTTTGCACATGCTCAAAGGCTCTCCTAGCTCTGTTCTACACAGTATTTCAGAGCTGAGCCCTGGCATTGTAAATAAATTCTAGGATTAAGCCCTAGTCCTAGATGGGAAACCTGTGAACCTCCAGATATTGTGGGACTTCAGCTTCCATCACCCCTAGCAAGCATGGACAACAGTTGAGGGAGTAAGTAAAAAGGGGGCAGAGAATGTAGGTGTCATGGATATGCCATCCCTATTTTTGGTTCCAGTAAAGCATTTCAAGCCATGAGCACTTATACCAACTTTATAATTTATTTGCTCTGCATGTGCAATAAATCAATGGGAGTATAACTTACAGCATCATTATAAAATATCACCATAGCTGGTTGTCAGTTAAATTCTTTACCAAAAGTGTAACATTTGCAAAATTAAAAAATGGCATTGATGAAAAAAAAAAGAACAGAGTGTTCCAAAGAGACTTTCATTCTGTTCAATCAGTCCAGCACAAAACTTTACATTTAAACAAAAACAACAACAAAAACACATTTCGTGCAATTAGTTGAACAATCCACTTCTGCTTGTAAAAGTAAGGCAAACAGAGTTGCTTCATTCATCCTGAAACAAAGTTTGCTCTGTGAACTGCACATACTTTAAACACTAAGATGGTGTGTCTTTTCAACAAAAGCAAACGGGCAGTTACTATTCATTTCCCAATCCCTTTTGTTCCAGGAGAAAGCAGGGAGGCTTATGGAAGGCTTTGCACATTCAATAAAGAAGTCTCAGGACAGATTGCCAAACAGACAGCTAAGAAGGAAAATGATCTAGTCTCTCATTACCCAGGAAAAGGTGAGTCTGATCCTGTGACTGTTTCACCGCCTGCTCCATCCCTGTGACTTGTGGCTGGATTTCTCTCTTGTTCACGGGCCAATTCCCTTACTCACTCCAGTTTGCAATTTTGAGTCAACCCAGGAAGTCTTTTGCTGTGAACTTTGAAGTGCGCAAAAATGGGGGTGAATCCCCCTGACTGATGTCGCCAGTATCTCTTGCCACACCAGTTTCAAAGCAGCTGGAGGTGCTCTTGTTCAAAATTGAGGAGTCTGGCTGAATAACTTTGTTCCTTTCATCCCGTCCTCTCTTTTAAAGGAGCTTCAATGGACTTTGATGGAGTGTTTACCAAACTTCAGGAACTGGAAGAGTTTCTCTCTTGTCCTCTGCTTCAAAGCCATGAGCGACCTTGCTTTCTCCCCCAGGTCCTGGTCGGTGGCCAGGATGATCTTGGCCCTTTCCTCTGCTTTCCGGTCCCCTGAGTCCCTGAAGAGCTTCTGCAGTGACTCTTGATCCATGCTTTCAAAGATGTCTGCCATTGCTTTCTTGCGCAAGGCTGTGTCAAATCGACAGCCATGGATGGAAGGGCTCACCCGCAAGGAGCTGGACATGCTGCCCACCTGACGGTTCCTCGTTGCTTTCACCGATTTCAGAGGCAACAACGGGATTTGCCTTGGAGTCTTTCCCTGGAGCTCCTGCAGAGAACTCTGTCAGGGCAGGGCTATTTAAAGGCAATTTGAGCAAATGCTGAAGGCAATGCTGAAGGCTCAAGTTACAGCAGTGACATCAGACTGTGAGCTCAACACCCATTAAACACAGAGGCCAGTTTAACAGTGAAATTGCCGGGCTCTCTTGTATTGTGACTGCTCCTTCTGCAATGAGGCATTGCTTATCAAATATAAGTATTTGGTCTGAAGGGTTTGGTCATTTTTTTCAAGAGTATTTAGTTAAGAGGCACTAAATCAAGGTGGGCTTGTGAAAGTGATTTTAAAAAAATATCTATTTAATCCAAATGTTAACATGAAACATGGGCATAGCAGCTGCCCCATCAAGTAAATAAATAAAAATAACTAACTGACCATTTGCATTGAAGATAATTTGGTTCTGCCCCCCCAAATGCCTGCCCCCCTAAAATAAATCCTGGCTATGCCCATGACATGAAACGTGTTATCACCATGCCAAATGAAGACTAGGCATTTTAGTCTGCATCACTCCCATGTCCTGTTCAAGCTGCATGAAGGTTTATAGTTAAACACAGATTTCATAATATATTTCATCTATAAATATGCTTTTTAAAGCATGCTTTGATTATTTGCATGTGCCAGTAACGGCATGAGAACCAGTGGTGGCACCAGAAAACTTTTTGTGCATGGGGGAGGCACAGAAGAGTCAAGGTAAATTTCTAGGTGAGTGAGATGTTATCTGAAAGAAAAAGATTAGTATGACTGAAGTCTGGCAAGGTGGGTGGGGAGAACTTGTCCCCTGCATTCCCTCTGATGTTGCTCATAATAAGAACATTTAGGAAGTGTGAAAACCAGCTGATAATTGTGTTCCAATGTGCATATTATGAAGAATGCACACATCATGTCATTTTATACAGTCAGTGACCGATTTGCATTGGGATTAAGGGGGGACAGCTGCTTGGCTATGCCCATGTTGGCAGGGCTAGTGTAAGGCCGCCCCATCCTGCTCCTGTCCAACCCCTTTTTGTGAAGTTTTGGGGTCATTTCCAGGTTCAGTGCAATGTAGTCACTCACATATCAAATGCTGCCAAAACACTTGCTGCCTGTATAGGAGTTGCGTGTTTAGACCTTTTAATCATTCCCTAGAAATAAATTCACACATGACTCAGATATTTGGTTTGTCTTTTAGCAGAATTTAGGCCACAACTTTATTGATTACAATCAAGTGAGCGATTGCATAGGCTCTGGTTTGACTAGCTCCCTGCACCCTTGCAGGTAGCGCTGACCCAGAGCTCTATCGTAGGTCAGCCAAGGGTGAACAGCAGGGACAGCTGAAAGCCAGTCAGCCACCCTGATGTCCCCCGGACTCGGGCACGGGCACAACCCCTCTCAGGGTTGATCAAACCACTGAGTCCCTGGATTCCTTTACCAGAATACCCTTCGCATAGGGATGGCCAGACCCTTCTGCCACCCCTATCATTTGAACCAGAGCCTATCCGCCACCAAGAGCAAAAGCACTCACTGCCAACCACTCACCCTTCACTCCCGCTGACACGGAGGTCAGCCACAATTATTCCCAGTCACAGACAGATGAAACCCATCCAGCCTGTAAAAGGACACATCATGGAAGGTAATGCCTGGGTGATGGCTCACTGTCCCTGCCTATGGCCAGAACCTCTCTTTGGCCTCCGTGCTCCAAGCGCTCACCTGGGCCTTTTCCGTCTTGGCCTCCACACTCCAGGCACTCACCCAGGCCTTTCTATTTTGTTTTGACCTCCACGCCTCAGGCGTTCACCCGGGCCCTCTTGGTGGCAGCTGGGCAATTTGCTACCAAGGAGTGTGGTGGAGTCTCCTTCTTTGGAGGTCTTTAAGCAAAGGCTTGACAGCCATCTGTCAGGAATGCTTTGATGGTGTTTCCTACTTCGCAGGGGGTTGGACTGGATGGCCCTTGTGGTCTCTTCCAACTCTATGATTCTATGATTCTATCTTGCCACACACATCACGGCCATCAGTGACCAAGTTAGAGTCCCAGAAGAACAACCAACTCATCACAGTCCTCCTGCAAGCGGGACCGCAAGCATAGCTAGGGGCTTCCGGCAATTGTGCCCAGCTACACCACCGTCACTGCAGACGAGCCTCCACAGACACCTTCACCCACATCACTTGGGAGAAGCCCCTCCCAAGGCATTCCACGTCTGGAAATCGTGGACACTCTCACATGGTCAGGGAAGCCTGAGCATACATCCAAATCCAGACTCTGCTGCCCACTCACTGGCCCAGTTGACAATGCTGTGCCCAACTACCCAGATGTGCAAGGGAGGCAGACCTAGGAATGAACAAAACAATATTAGCAACTGCACCTCAGCACCGTTTCCAAACGTACCCCTTGTAAGCTTCAGATTTTCAACGGCCCATATCCTTGATCCTGTTGACAGACAGGCCCCAATGCACAGCTGTGGTAGCTGCCCCAATTCGAAAGGGGTGAGGTGCAAACTCACTGAACGACAAGCCGCATGCTGCTACTGCCTTACACATTACCGCAGCAAATTGTTGCCTTTTCAGCACAGACCCATCCTCGTGAACCAGGAAGGGGCCATCCCCAGTGGCGAAGGAACAAATATCTCCTGACGTCCTTAACTGGACAAGGGCACCTCTGCCCAACTGATCGGTTTTTGAATTACGAATAGTGAGCACCACCAGCTCAGTATCGGACAACTGGATGTCCCGCAGGAGTAAGCCCCTGGAAACCCTGTCCCATGCTGCCTCCAGCACCACCTTGCCCACACGCAGTGCACCAAAGAAAGCAATGGAAAATGCTGCTGAAAAGTCTCACCTCAAAAGTAGACCAATATATCTGCCTCAATTTTCTGTGCATAGAACAAAGCATATCAAAAGTGACAGGCTTCCTGCCTGGCACTTTGGGCGGCTAAAGCCTGGCCCAACCCTCAATCGCCTTACGCAGCACAATTTTTTCCCTTGAATAGAGGGACTTGCAGAAAAGGAAATGGCAGAGGATTGAATTCGGATGGACTTAACAGCACGACCCATAATGTGCAGGTGTGCCAAATACTGCAACACCTGTTGCGTGGAGGGATGCTCAATGACTGAACTGGTCGTGAGCTGTGCTCTAAGGCTAAAAAGTCCATCGAGGCCTTTTTATAAGACCTCAAGGTGGAAGGAGAAATAGACATTACTACTCACTGCATCACAATGCGTTGTCAATGTTCCAAAGGTGGAGTGGAAAATACTCTGGAAATCACTGAGCTGTTGCAGCCAGGGATCTGAAGCGCTCCATATGAAAACATGACAGGGCATCAGCAATGTCATTATTAGCGCCAGGCAGAAAAAATAATATTGAATTTGAGGCATTGCAACACAAATGTGTGCAGCAGAGCAGAGACTCTACCAGAGCGAGAGGACTGTCTACCCAAAATGTTCACCACAGCCTGGTTATCGGACCAAAAACAGACACAGCAGTCCTTGAACTCCTTGATCCAGATGTGCACTGCTACTACAATGGGGGGGAAACTCAAGAAATGTTAAGTCGCAAGTAACAGCAGTACCCTGCCAGTGCTCTGGCCATCTCTGAGCACACCAGCGACCTCTGAAATAAAGCCCAAAGCCCAGTGAGCCAGCAGTGTCTGAATGGACCTGAAAATCGTATTGTAGATTCAAAGTATCCTGCCATAAGGATACGCCATTGAACTCCTTCAGGAATTCAAGCCACACTTGGAGGTCTGCTCTGACCTCACTAGGTAAACACACCCTATGATGGGGTGAACTGAGGCCAGCAGACAACCTGGCCAGGCGCGTGCAAAACGGGCAGCCAGGAGCCACCATTCTGCAGGTGAAATTCAAATGACCCAATAGGGACTGTATCTGCCTCAAGGTAACCTCTCTGGGCAAAAATTGTACAATTAAAGCACACAAGGCCACCAATTTTGCTTTAGGCAATGCAGACATCTGTGTCACGGTATCCAACTGGATACCAAGGTAGGATAAGTTAGTGGCCCCAGATTCAGGGCATGATTTGGACAAGGAAGGAGGTCCCACCACCCTAGAATCTGCCTGGGTTGTCTAGTGGTGGCGGCTGGAGTGTCCTCAAACAAAATAAACCCTTATATGGCAAAGAAACCAGAGCTTGCATGTCAACCTGCCCAACCTGGAGCTATGTCACAGCTATATCTGAGGGGGTACAAGTTCCTCACCCCCAGGCAAGGCTAGAAATTTGTTCTCTGTCAAGCCAAAAGCTTGGGATCCAGCTTCTGACTTAGAGTTCCAGCAGTAAGCTATTCCAAGAAGAAATTCACAGTACTTGTGGCAACCTGGGCATTTCCACTGACTCAGCACATCAGGACAGGGGCGTAGCAAGGGGGGCGGGGGCCCCGGGTAGCGTCCTGGGGGGGTGACACGGGGCGGGGCCCTGCCCCCCGCAATCCCCGCTTCGCCGCTGAAAGAGGGGGCTTTCCCCCTTTCAGCGGCCTTTTTCGCCGCTGCGCTCCCTGAGGTGGCGGGAAATGGAGAGGGGCAGGCCAGCGAGGAGGGGTGACACCCCCTCGCTGGCCCAACCCCTCTCCATGCCCCGGGACGGCTCCGCAAAACCTGCTGCGCTCCCTGAGCGGAGCCCGCGGGGAAAGGAGAGAGGCGGGCCAGCTGGCCGGGCGGAGGTGTCACTCTGCCTCAGGCAGCCCAGCAGCTAGCTATGCCCCTGCATCAGGAGTTTGCTACGCTTCCCCTACATTTCAACGAAACATTCCAAAATGATTTAACAGACCAAGACGCCACTCTGGCTGGCTCCTTTGCAAGGACACTAGAAGGACACACGGAGGGCCTGGCAGGGAGAGGGGTGGGTAATGCAGACTGGCGGTCGACCACTGTGACCGACATCTGTGTCTGCTTCCTGCTATTCATATTATGACGCTAGTAGAGAGCTGCTAACAATGAAAGCCAGGCAGTTGGAATCCCTGGCTCTGCCACCAGGCATTTTGACTTCCTCCAACACCCAGGCTTGGCCTCTTTGTTTGTCTTTCTACCTCATGAAGAGGATCACATTGTTTGCTCAATCAGAAGATGCTCTTTTGCTAGCCACTGTGCAACCCCTCCAGGTTTATATCTTTTTATTTCTTTATGGAACATAGGAAGCCTCCTTATGCCGATTCAGACCATGAGAAAGACTCACCAGGGTTTCAGAAAGGAGACTTTCTCCAGACCCACCTAGATATGCCAGGGACTAAACTGGCTGCCAGAAACATTGTGCCCCATTCTTCCCAGATTTGTCTCCCTATATATATTATTTAATGTGTTTACATTCTGCTTTTCATCAAAGTGGTTTACGTAAATAAATCATAGCACTGCAAAACACAGAACCGTCTTATTTTGGCACAAGAATCTGTGGACTCCAGCTATTGCAGAGAAAACAACTCACAAATTATGTGTTTATAAGAAGACATTTCTATGCCTTAGGTGGAATTTCATTTCTTATGTGTCAGATACAAAAAACTCTATTCCCCTACCAAAGCATGAAATATGACTTTCCTGATGTATCTTATTTATTTATTAAACTTTCATACTGCCCTAAATTATATTTTAAATTGTATTTTAATGAATTGTTTTATGTTTTTCTTGTGATTTTATTGGTGTTAGCCACCCTGAGCCTGGTTTGGCGGGGAAGGGTGGGGTATAAATAAATAAATATATTATTATTATTATTATTATTATTATTATTATTATTATTATTATTATTCCCCGTAGATCTCAGGGTGGTTCACAACATAAAATTACAACATAAAATTGCATACTTTCATTTTTCTACTTTATCTACTGTCTGTGGGCTGAAAAAAGCCCTGCTTTTAATAATAATAGTAGTAGTAGTAGTAGTAGTAGTAGTAGTAGTCAGGGGCGTCGCTAGGGGGGTGCGGTGGGGGCGGTACGCCCCCGGGCGACAGGGGCCACAAGCGGCGGGTGGGGGCGACAAGCGGCGGGTGGGGGCGACAAGCGGCGGGTGGGGGCGACAAGCGGCGCCCCTCCCGCCACTCCCCAGGCACCGCCGGTCACCCCCGGGAGCAGCAGCGCTGCACGGATGGGGTGCTCCCTCGGCCGTGCGCTGTTGCTCCCGGGGCGACCGGAGCGAGCGGCGGCGCATGGGGGTGACAAGCGGCAGCCCCTCCCGCCATTCCCAAGCGCTGCCGCTCCCTCCGTCACCCCAGGAGCAACAGCGCACAGCCGAGGGAGCACCCCGTCCGTGCAGCGCTGCTGCTCCCGGGGTGACCGGCAGCGTGGGGAGTGGCAGGAGGGGCCGGCGCTTGTCAGCCCCACGCGCTGCCGCTGGCTCCGTCCCCCCGGGAGCAGCAGCGCACGGTGTGTGCGGTGCTGCTGCTCCTGGGGCAACGGAGCGAACGGCGGCACGTGGGGGGGACAAGAGGCAGCCCCTCCCACCATTCCCACGCGCTGCCGCTCCCTCCGTCACCCTGGGAGCGGCAGCGCACGGCCCGACGACGGAGTGCGCCTGCACGCGCAGGCGCACTCTGTCATCGGATCGCCGCTTCCACAGCCTCCTTTTGAGCCGGAGAGCTTAAAAGCGAGCTCTTCGGCTTAAAAGAGGGCTGCAGAAGCGGCGCCGGCACCCCCGGAAATGCCCTGGGGGCGGAGCGTCATGACGTCACAATGTGATGTCACGGCGCCCCGCCCCCGGGGCGTTTCCTTTGCCGCCCCGGGTACCGCGGAGCCTTACTCCGCCACTGGTAGTAGTAGTAGTACTTTACCACCTATGCCCCGCCCATCTGGCCGGGCCTGCCCAGCCACTATGGGCAGCTTCCAACAGAATATTAAAAACATGATAAAACATCAAACATTAAAAAATTCTCAAATATGTTTTCTAAAAGTCAGGTATTTGTTTATTTCCTTGACATCTGATCGAAGGGTGTTCCACAGGGCAGACACCACTATCAAGAAGGCCTTTTGCCTGGTTGCCTGCAACCTCACTTCTTGTAGTGAGGGAACCACCAGAAGGCCCTCGGTGCTGGACCTCAGTGTCCCGGCTGAATGATGGGGGTGGAGATGCTCCTTCAGGTATACTGGGCTGAGGCTGTTTAGGGGTTTAAAGGTCAGCAGCACCAACACTTTAAATTGTGCTCAGAAACATACTGGGAGCCAATGTAGGTCTTCCAGGACCAGTATTATATGGTCTCAGCGGCCACTCCCAGTCTAGCTGCTGCATTCTGGATTAGTTGTTGTTTCCGGGTCACCTTCCAGGTCACCTTCCAGGTCACGTAGAGTGCGTTGCAGTAGTCCAAGTGGGAGATAACTAGAGCATGCACCACTCTGGTGAGATAGTCTGTGGGCAGATAGGGTCTCAGCCTGTGTACCAGATGGAGCTGGTAAACAGCTCCCCTGGACACAGAATTGACCAGCACCTCCATGGATAGCTGCAAGTCCAAAATGACTCCCAGGCTTTGCACCTGGTACTTCAGGGGCACAGTTACCCCATTCAAGACCAGGGATTCCCCCATACCTGCCCACACCCTGTCTCCCAAAAACAGTACTTCTGTCTTGTCAGGATTCAACCTCAAGCCACCATCCATCCTCCAACCGCCTTGAGGCACTCACACAGGACCTTCACCGCCTTCATTGGTTCCGATTCAAAAGAGAGGTAGAGCTGGGTATCATCTGTGTACTGATGAACATCCAGCCCAAACCCCGATGATCTCTCTCAGTGGATTCATGTAGATGTTAAAAAGCATGGAGGAGAGGATGGAACCTTAAGGCACCCCACAAGTGAGAACCCAGGGGTCTGAACACTCATCCCCCAACACCACTTTCTGGACATGGCCCAGGAGAAAGGAGAGGAACCACTGTATAACAGTGCCCCCAGCTCCTAGCTCCCCTAGAGTCTAGACGGCCCAGAAGGATGTCATGGTTGATGGTATCAAAGACCGCTGAGAGATCCAGCAGAACTAGGAAACAGCTTTCACCCTTGTCCCTAGCCTGCTGGAGATCATCGACCAGTGCAATCAGGGCAGTTTCAGTCCCATTAGGAGGCCAGAATCCCGACTGGAAGGGAGCCAAATGGTCCACATCTTCCAGGCATGCCTGGAGTTGTTCAGCAACCACCCACTCAATCACTTTGCCCAAGAATGGAAGATTTAAGACTCGGCAATAGTTGGCCATATTGGTGTGGCATGTAATCCACTGAGATCAGTCAAGTACAACATTCCTTGTTTTCCTAGAGTGGACATACAAGGGAAGTTTTGGTCCAGCCAGGCAAAACCTCCTGTTCCTCCTGGCCTGGAGCAAGAGCATCCTTCCTTGCATGTGACTAGTGGGTGGATGTGACCTTTCCAGACCTGGTAAAAGGACATGGCATGCTGCCACTCTCTCTCCTTTTCCATCTTCCTTTCATCCTGCAAACTTCCTGGACTGACCTGCTGGCTGCCAGCCAAACAGTCTCCCAGGTCATCTGCCTTATGGGGTAAACCTGTTTTTATACACTTGTAACTTTAAGCCAAAAGCCTGCCTTCAGGGATCACAATGAGCCCTGCCCAAACTTTATTCTTATTGCTTATGAATAATGTCGCACAGTGGTAAATTAATCAACACAGAGTCTTCTTCATAAACAGAATAAAACTTTACTGAAGAAAATAAACTTGTTCAAAACAGCATAGTTAAAGAGCATACGCAGCGTGCTCATAGCAGCTATCTAACCCTATCTAATGGATCACTGCCTTGTCGTGGCGAAGGGGCTTGGACTCAGGGAAGCTATGGACAGGTCAAGAAGGACAGGTCATAGTGGAGAGTTTGGACCAAACGTGATCCACCTGGAGAACTGGCAAGCCACTCCAGTATCCCTGCCAAGAAAACTCCATGGACAAAGACAACAGGCATATAAAAGATATGACGCTGGAAGATGAGCCCCTCAGGTCGGAAGGCGTCCAACATGCTACTGGGGAAGAGCGGAGGACAGATCATCCAGGATGGGGTATAGAGAAAGGATGGAGAAGATTAAGGGATTGCATTCCTAGCCATGGAAATTCTAACTTGCATTAAAAAAAACTATATTGCGTGGAAAATGTCAAGTAGAGCTGTTCTGTGTGGTTCTGCAGTTGACAATTAAGTTGTTGACCAGCTCAACAAACGAATGCCTCGTTTTGCAAGTCACGGCCATAGGAAATTTCGTTTTGCGAGTCACCTAAAAAATCACAAAACCCTTTCATCTAGCAAGTTTTTCATCGTGCAAGGCATTCGTCTTGCGAGGTACCACTGTATTATTCATCATCAGATATGTGAGGAGGGAAGCTAAAAGTTTTGTAATTGAAGAGCGTTTTCTTGGTTTTCATGAATTTTCCTTAAAGACTGGAGAAGAAATTGCCACTGAAATATTAGAAGTCTTAGAGAGGCTCAATTTGAACTTTCAAGACTGTGTGGGTCAAGCATACGACAATGGGTCTAACATGGCTGGAAAGTATGCAGGTGTGCAGGCTATCCTAAATGGAAAGAATGAGAACTGTATTTTCTCTAGTTGTGCCTATCATACTCTGAATCTCGTTGGTACCAATTGCGCTGAAGCCTGTAACGAAGCTATTACCTTCTTTGGAACCATTCAGAAAATGTTCAATGTCTTCCGTGCAAGCCCTTCACGTTGGGAGGTACGGAAGAAAAATGTTCCTGCCTCACTTCATGCAATCTCGAAAAGAAGATGGTCAGCAAGAATTGATAGTGTAAAATCAATTGCAAACCATTTTGATGGTATTCAAACTGCAGTATCTGAGATCAGTGAATTTAAAAATTTAACTGCAGAATGTAAAGCTGATGTTCGGGGAATAAAAAAATACTTGAACACTTTTTAATGTGTTGTAATGTCAAGTATTTGGATCAAACTTCTCACAATGATACATGAGATAAACTTGGTAATAGAATCACACAATGCCACATTGGATGTTGAAAGGGACAAAATAGATCAACTGCGTACAGACATTTCGACTTTTAGAGAGAAATGGAATAACATACTTCAAGAATGTCAACATGTATCAGTCAAACTAGGTGTTTTAGATACTTTTATTACTCACAGGGGATGTCTAACTCAAGAGGATGCTGAAAAAGACCAGAGTATTCTTCAAAATAATTGATTTTGTTATTGTTGGACTAACACAGCGATTTTCTGCTGTTAGGGAAATATGTGAACTTTTCAATTTTTTGTGGAACCTCCAACACTTCGATGAGGACGAACTGATACAAAAATGCACTCAGTTTCACTTGCGATAATCGAAACATATTTCCTGTGATGAAATTCAGAGTGAAGTGCTCCTCCTTAAGCACATTTCCGATATGAATTTCAAACTTATTTCTCTGTCACCGAAAGAAATTGCCGATCAAATACTAAACTTGAAAACGTTTTTCATAGAATCATAGAATCATAGAGTTGGAAGAGACCACAAGGGCCATCCAGTCCAACCCCCTGCCAAGCAGGAAACACCATCAAAGCATTCCTGACAGATGGCTGTCAAGCCTGTGCTTAAAGACCTCCAAAGAAGGAGACTCCACCACACTCCTTGGTAGAAAATTCCACTGCCGAACAGCTCTCACTGTCAGGAAGTTCTTCCTAATGTTTAGGTGGAATCTTCTTTCTTGTAGTTTGAATCCATTGCCCCGTGTCCGCTTCTCTGAAGCAGCAGAAAACAACCTTTCACCCTCCTCTATATGACATCCTTTTATATATTTGAACATGGCTATCATATCACCCCTTAACCTTCTCTTCTCCAGGCTAAACATACCCAGCTACCTAAGCCGTTCCTCATAAAGCATTGTTTCCAGGCTTTTGACCATTTTGGTTGCCCTCTTCTGGACACGTTCCAGCTTGTCAATATCCTTCTTGAACTGTGGTGCCCAGAACTGGACACAGTATTCCAGGTGAGGTCTGACCAGAGCAGAATATAGTGGTACTATTACTTCCCTTGATCTAGACGTTATACTCCTATTGATGCAGCCCAGAATTGCATTGGCTTTTTTAGCTGCTGCATCATACTGTTGACTGATGTCAAGTTTGTGGTCTACCAAGACTCCTAGATCCTTTTCACATGTACTGCTCTCAAGCCAGGTGTCACCCATCCTGTATTTGTGCCTTTCATTTTTTTGCCCAAGTGTATTACTTTACATTTCTCCCTGTTAAAATTCATCTTGTTTGCTTTGGCCCAGTTCTCTAATCTGTTAAGGTCATTTTGAAGTGTGATCCTGTCCTCTGGGGTATTAGCCACCCCTCCCAATTTGGTGTCATCTGCAAACTTGATCAGGTTACCCTCAAGCCCATCATCCAAGTCATTGATGAAGATGTTGAATAAGACTGGGCCCAAGACAGAACCCTGTGGCACCCCACTAGTCACTTCTCTCCTTGATGAAGAGGAGCCATTGATGAGCACCCTTTGGGTTCGGTCAGTCAGCCAGTTACAAATCCACTGAATGGTAGCATTGTCTAGCCCACATTTTACCAGCTTCTTTACTAGAATATCATGGGGCACCTTGCTGAAATCAAGATAGGCTATATCCAGAGCATTCCCTTCATCTACCAGGCTTGTAATTCTGTCAAAAAATGAGATCAGGTTAGTCTGACATGACTTATTTTTCAGAAACCCATGCTGACTTTTAGTTATCACAGCGTTCCTTTCTACGTGCTCACAGACTGTTTTCTTAATGATCTGCTATAGAATCTTTCCTGGTATTTAGAAATCCAAATATAATCTATTCTCGGCCACGCCCTTTGTGATTCTGAATAATATGTTGCCTCAGTTTCAGTTGGATTTTTTAATCTCCAAGCATCCACCAAATCTAAATTATCCACCATTTCAAAAAAAAGTTTTAGGCAGTTTCCCTTCATTTGTAATTTTTGTCCTTTGAGACCTGTCCATTAATGTGGAAACTGCCCCATTAAAGTCACCGAGGCAAACTACTTTGTAATCCAAATAGTCCATTAGCAAGTCATGGATCTTCTTGTAGAAAATTGACTTTCCTTCATTAGGCACATATAGTCCCAGAATCAAAAAAATTTCGCCTTGTACTTTAATTTCAACTGCAATGTATCTCCCTTCTTCATCTTTAAATAGCTGTCTTGGACTGTATTTTTCTTTTACATAAATTACAACACCTCTTTTCTTGACTTTATCAGATGATATAAATTCCTGGCCCAGCTTCTTGTTTTGTAAGATCCTTCTGTGATGTCGAACTACATGGGTCTCCTGCAAGCATACTAAATCCAATTTCTTCTTCTCCAATGTATGAGATACTCTGTGTCTCTTCGGCCTCTGGTTCAATCCCCGAACATTCCATGTCATCAGTTTTAACGCCATCTTACTAATCTTCTCCACCCGTCGCCTCTCCTTTCTTATCCTCTTCTGCTTCTCCTGAACTTGGTCCCCCTAGTCCTGGGAGCTGAAACAATCTTGCTGGATCCAATGATGAGCCTTTGAAGTCTTCCACGTACTTATCCAAGAATTTCTGTTTATCTGCTATGGATCTTATCCTAATTCTTTTCTCTTTGAACTTAAACGTTAGGCCTTCAGGAAACTCGCAGCTAAAGGGGATTCTTCTTGTTCTCAATTCAGATGATAAATCGTTGTAATCAAATCTCCTGTTCAGGAAGTAACGGGGGATGTCTTTATAGATGATGACTGCCTTCTGCTGTACCACCAGGTTGTTCTTATAATGCAAATCCAGGATCTGGTCCCTCTGATATCTATTCTGGAACACTATCATACAGTCATTTACCACTTTTGAACTCTTTTTCCCTTTGGTTCCAAATCTGTAAGCCTTGACTATGAACGATGCCAAGTCTGTCTCCTCCAGCTCCCAGAATGTTGAGAATTCCTTAATTATATAGTCCTTTAGACTGCCCTGTTCCAGTTCTGGAAGACCCCTCAATCTTAGGTTGGTCTCCCTTTCTCGTAACTGCAGAAAAGCAAGCGATTCTTGCACGTCTCTTTGTTGAGATCCAATCCTTTCAATTTTTTCTACATCCACATTCTCCAATTTGGTTTCTATGACTTTGATTTTTTCTTTAACTTCTTTAGGTTCTTCTGTCTCTTTCTTTAGTATTATTACCTCTTTATCACTAAAGAATTGGCACCTAAAATACAGAAGGCAGAAATTTGCCCCAAGACTTGTTCTGATCATAATCCTGTACAATTGAATTTAAAAGCTGTCTCCAAGGATTATTTTAGATGGAGAATGGATGATGCTTTGATGAGAGATGCCAAGCTTATTGGAGAAGCAGCAAAAAAGACGAAGGAATATTTTCAGATTAATTTGAATACCGAAGTAGAGAAAAGAATTGTTTGGGACGCAAGTAAAGCTGTGATGAGGGGATTCCTCATAAGTGAAAAATCTAAAAAGAAGAAGCAGCAAAATGCAGAAAAAGAAAGATTGTTGGGCTTAATAAAAGATAAAGAAAAGAAATTAAGGGGGCACCCAAAAAACCAAAAGACCCAGAAAGAAATAAAATACTTGCAGTCGCAATATGCAAAAATTCTGAATCAAGAAATAGAATGGAAGATTAAGTCCATGAGGCAGAGAACATTTGATTCAGCTAATAAATGTGGAAGATTGTTAGCTTGGCAGTTAAAAAAGAGGCAGAAAGCAAATACCATCACTAATTTAACGGTCAACGATAGAAATGTGGAGAATCCGGAGGAGATTAGATGGTGTTTTCAAAACTTTTACAAGCAATTGTACATGGAGGAGAAAGTAGAAGAGACTGAGATTGATCAATTCTTGGAGAAAAATGGATTGCAAAAAGTCCCAGAAGATAAAGCAACTATACTCAACCACCCAATTTCAACTCAAGAGTTAGAAGAAGCGATTAACAACATGCAGATTGGAAAGGCCCCAGGACCAGATGGACTTTCTGCTAAGTATTATAAATCCTTGAAAGACTGGTTGGTACAGCCATTGAAGGAAGTGTGTAATGGACTGTTGGAGGGAGGCAGGGCACCAGACTCATGGAAGGAGGCCTATATTACACTGATTTTGAAACCAGATTCGGACAAAACCTCTATGAAAAATTACCAACCAATTTCGCTTTTGAATGTGGACTATAAAATTTTTGCTAATGTCATGGCCACGAGATTAAAAAGGGTGCTGAAGGACTATATCCACAAAGATCAAGCAGGTTTTTTACCTGGAAGACAGATAAATAGTAATACAAGGATTATTGTGGATATACTGGAGAGGTTAGAAAAGAAGATAAATACGGATGCAGCATTGATGTTTATTGATGCAGAGAAGGCCTTCGACAACATTTCTTGGACTTTTATGAAGAAAAATTTAGAAAAAAATGGGGGTCGGTCAACGATTCTTAAATGGCATTAATGCCATTTACACAGAACAGAAAGCAAAAATTATAATAAACAGTGTGATATCAGAGGAAATTAGAATTGAGAAAGGAACGAGACAAGGGTGCCCTATCTCCCCACTACTTTTTATTACGGTCCTGGAGGTCCTTTTGAATATGATTAGATCAGAGAAACAGATAAAAGGAATAAGGGTGGGAGAGAAAGAATACAAGTCAAGAGCCTATGCAGATGACCTGATGTTATCCCTACAAGATCCAGAAAGCAGTGTTCCCAAAGCTTTAGAGATAATTGAGCTATTTGGACATGTAGCAGGTTTCAAATTAAATAAAGCCAAAACTAAACTATTGACAAAAAACTTGAACCCATTGCAGATACAGAAATTGCAGGAACATACTGGACTTAACTTTGTCGAAAAAGTGAAATATCTAGGGGTTAATCTAACTTCGAAAAATCTAAACCTGTTTAAGGATAACTATGAAAAATTATGGAATGAAATAAAAAGAGACTTGGAGATATGGTCAAGATTGAAATTATCTTTGATGGGCAGAATTGCTGCTATAAAGATGAATGTGTTACCAAAGATGTTGTTTTTATTCCAAGTGATACCAATTATAGACAAGTTGGACTGTTTTAGAAAATGGCAAAAGGACCTGTCTAAATTTATCTGGCAGGGGGAAAAGCCCAGAATACAATTCAAAATTCTGACAGACTCCAAGGAAAGAGGGGGATTCGCCCTACCAGACTTAAGAATTTATTTTGAAGCAGTAGCCTTTTGTTGGCTGAAGGATTGGTTCAAGTTAGAAAATACTGATGTATTAGACTTGGAGGGACATGATAATGTATTTGGATGGCATGCTTATCTTTGGTATGACAAGGTAAAGGCCCACAAAGCTTTTAAGAACCACATCATTAGAAAGGCCTTGTTTCAGGTTTGGATGCGGTACAAAGATTTGTTAGAGAAAAAGACTCCTAGATGGATATCTCCAGTAGAGGCTAAGGCTTATAAGAGGCCAAATATGTCTGCAAAGTGGCCAAAATATGTTGATATACTGCAACAAGAAGGTCAGACTTTTAAGTTGAAAAGCTATGAGCAATTGAAGGAGGAGGTTACCGACTGGTTGCAGTATCACCAAATAAATGAAACTTTTAGGTTGGATAAGAAAATTGGTTTTCAAATAGAAAAATCAAAGTTGGAGACAGAATTAATTGAACAGAACTCTAAAAACCTTTCCAGGATGTACAATTTGTTGCTAGAGTGGCATACGAAAGATGAAATGGTTAAATCAGTTATGATAGACTAGGCGAAGGATGTTGGACATAACATAATGATGGAAGACTGGGAAAAGTTGTGGAAGGAAGTTATCAAATTTACAGCAAGTAACGTATTAAGAGAGAATATTATGAAAATGATTTACAGATGGTATTTGACACCAGTGAAGTTAGCTAAGATGTATCATGGTTTAAGTAATGTATGTTGGAAATGTAAAAATGTGGAAGGTACCTTTTATCATATGTGGTGGACATGCCCAAAGGTGAAGGCTTTCTGGGAGAAAATTTACAATGAACTTAAAAAAGTAATGAAAGTTACTTTCATTAAGAAATCAGAGGCCTTCCTGCTGGGCATGACCAATCATGAGATACCCAGTCAAGATAGAATGTTTTTTATGTATGCCACAACAGCTGCTAGAATTTTGATTGCTAAAAACTGGAAAGGGGAAGAGCTCCCGACAGTAGAAGAATGGCAGATGAAGTTGATGGACTTTATGGAACTCACAGAACTGACCGCAAAACTCCGAGACCAGAGGGAGAAGGCGCAAGAAGATGGGAAGAAATTTAAAGAATATTTAAAAAATCGTGAAAAATTGGACATTTGAAGCAGAATCAGTGAATATAAGTGGCTTTAGTCATACAATGTTAGATTAAAATAGTATAGAAGAAGTTCTGTATATGGAATTTTTATATTAATGAGGTTAGAAATAAGTTAATTGTGATAAGTTAGATGTTATTAGATTTGGATTAAGAATAATGGTGAATGAATGATAAAATAGTTACAAAGTTACTAAAGTAAATTAGAACTGAACGCAGATGAGAGAACGGGGGTAGTCCCCAATTAAGATTTGAAATTAGATTTAAACAATAAGTTTGCAGTGTTCCAGTGTTTGTGTGATAGGTATGTATAAGTTTCTTTTTCTTTTTCTTTGTTTTTGTTATTGTAATTGTAGTGTGGTTATATTTGTATTTGTGTGGTTTATTTTTTGTTCATTTGTTGTTTAATGTGGAAATTTAATAAATTCTTTTTTAAAAAAAAGAATCTTTCCTGGTATTGATGTCAGGCTGACTGGGCAGTAATTGTTTGGGTCCCCTCTTTCCCCCTTTTTGAAAATAGGAACAACATTTGCCCTCCTCCAGTCTGCTGGCACTTCACCTGTTCTCCAGGAATTCTCAAAGATTACTGCCAGTGGTTCTGAAATGACCTCTGCCAGTTCTTTTAATACTCTTGGCTGTAGTTAATCTGGCCCTGGAGACTTGAATACATCTAAGTTAGCCAAGTATTCCTGTACTACCTCCTTACTTATTCTGGGCTTGGTTTCCCCTGCTCAATCATCTGCTCCATATTCTTCAGGTCGGGCATTGTTTTCTTTCTTGGAGAAGACTGAGGCAAAGAAGGCATTGAGGAGTTCTGCCCTTTCTCTGTCCCCTGTTCGCATTTCACCATCTTCTCCTCTAAGTGACCCCACTGTTTCCTTGTTCTTCCTTTTGCTACGGTAAAAGGTAAAGGTAAAGGGACCCCTGACTCTGGGGTTGCGGTGCTCATCTCGCTCTATAGGCCAAGGGAGCCGGCGTTTGTCTGCAGACAGCTTCCGGGTCATGTGGCCAGCATGACAAAGCCACTTTCTGGCAAACCAGAGCAGCGCACGGAAACGCCGTTTACCTTCCCGCCGGAACGGTCCCTATTTATCTACTTGCACTTGACATGCTTTCGAACTGCTAGGTGGGCAGGAGCTGGGACCGAACAACGGGAGCTCATCCCATCACAGGGATTCGAACTGCCAACCTTCTGATCGACGGACATACCCATAAAAGCCCTTTTTGTTGCTTTTAACCTCTCTAGCAAGCCTGAGTTCATTCTGTGCTTTAGCTTTTCTGACTTAGTCTCTACACATGCTGGCTACTTGTTTGAATTCCTCCCTGGTGGTTTCCCCCTTTTTCCATTTTTTGTACATATCCCTTTTAAATCTTAACTCAATTAAAAGTTCTTTAGATAGCCACCCTGGCTTCTTTAGGCACCTTCCATGTTTCCGTCTCATTGGTATTGCCTGAAGTTGTGCTTTTAATATCTCCCTTTTAACAAGCTCCCAACCATCATGAACTCCCTTCCCTTTTAGTATTTCTGTCCATGGGATTTCACCCAGCATTTCCCTCAGTTTTCTGAAGTCGGCTTTCTTAAAGTCTAGAATTTGAGTCTTAGGATGCTTGGTTGCTCCTTTCCGCTGTATAATAAACTCCAGTAGAGCATGGTCACTCCCACCTAATGATCCTGCCACTTCTACCCCACTAACCAGGTCATCACTATTGGTTAGGACCAGATCTAAAATGGCTGATCCTCTTGTTGCTTCTCCCACTTTCTGGACAATGAAATTGTCTGCAAGGCCAGTGAGGAATCTGTACGACCTTATGCTCTTGGCTGAGTTTGACATCCAACAAATATCAGGGTACTTGAAATCCCCCATTACTACTATCTCACTTCCTTCTGAATGCTTGGCCATCAGTTCCAGGAAGGCATCATCTGTGTCTGCAGTTTGGCTTGGGGATCTATAGTAAACTCCCACAATGAGATCCCTGTTATTTTTCTCTCCCTTAATTTTGACCCAGATAATCTCAACTTGGCTTCCTTCACTTACTTTGGTGTTGTGGAGGTGCCAAAGTGTAGGCATGCTTCCTGTACTCAGATTCATGCTGTGGTGGTGCCAAAGCGTAGTCACAAACATCATGCAGATGGAAACCTAGCAATTCCAAACATAGCCCAATGTGCTGCTTTCTGGTTGCTTTGCACAGAAAGCAGAAGAACGAACATGGATCATGCTTCCTTCACTTACTTTGGTGTTGTGGAGGTGCCAAAGTGTAGGCACGCTTCCTGTGCTCAGTTTGGTGCTGTGGTGGTGCTGAAGCGTAGTCACGCACATCAGGCAGATGGAAACCTAGCAAGTCCAAACGTAGCCCAATGTGCTGCTTTCTGGTTGCTTTACACAGAAAGCAGACGAACGAACGAGAGACTTCCGGCGAGGTCGCCATTGCAGACGGTCGAGGGCCGTTTCGGCAGCGAGACGACCCTGGCCTTCCCGGGGGTTAGGAGCTCCGCTACCACACAGCGGGCTCCGTCAAACCGTGGGTCGAGCGTCCCACGGCACGGGCTCCCCAGCTGGCCCCATATTGTGCTGAACCCTTCTCCTGTTCCCCTTGTAAAAGGGGCGCGGGAGTGAAGGGGCAACGGCGCGGGGCTGTGGAGGCTATGCCCCAGCCGGGAAGGTGAAGTGGCGGCTGCCGCCAGCAATGAGCGTGTCGTTCTTACCTAACTCGAAGCAAAAGAAGAAGAACCCCGTAAGCCGTAAGTACGGAGGTTAATTGGACTTAAAATTCTTTAATTGGCTCTCCGGGAGGAACGTTAAAAGAAAGCTCGTTCCTCTCCCTGCTGAATGGAAGAAAATAACAATCTTTCTAGCTGCTGCTGCATTAGCGGATACAATGTTTCTACGGAGTTCTTTTTTTGACAAGTACAATCGGCTGAATCCCCGTCGGAGGAGGATTAGGATGGTAGAAGTATTTCTTCTTTAAAGTTGTTGGATTACAGTCTTGGCGCCCTGATTTGGGGGGAAATGGCGGCTGAAACTTGTGGCTCAAAGATGGAAAAGTACTGAAACTTGATATCCCCTGCCTACTTCTACCATGCTTGGTTTCGCTTTTAAACTGGCTCTAGATCCGGGTATGACCCATGAACAAAGGATAATTCTTTTGAAGTTAGAACTTTTAAATCAGAAATTAGAATTGTTGAATCAGAATGTTGATGAAAAGTTTTCGGGAACGGGAAAGGCTGTTGAGAACTTTGCTAAACTGGCAGAAAACCTTGCTAGGGAACTTGAGGAAATATTTGAGGAACAATATACAGTGACTACGCAACTCCAAGAAGAAGGAAAATCCTGTTGGTGTGAGAGGCCCAGGGTTGAAAGACATATTATATCCGATTTCTGGGGTGTGAGCCCAGAAATGAAGGGAAAACCATTTTGGAAATTACAATTACAATTAGAAGATGACTGGAAGTTTGAAACAGAGATGCTGGATGGTGACGTATCGTGTTTCCTGAAGTGCTCTGCAAGGATGTTTGTGGACAGTGTTTTGGCCTTTGGTTACAAAGAAAAAGAGGACATTCTGGACAATGATGTTGGAAGGGGGTGGAGAGAAGTTTGGTGGGTGATCCCGAGATGACGAGGGAAAATGGTTAGAAGAGGGATAGGGTGAAAAATCTTTAAAATATAACTAGGACGGCTCATCATGGTACCCTGAAGTCGGTGTGTTAAGAATTTTTGATTTGACTTAGTGAAGAGATACTTGGATTGTTTATTAGCAGCAGTTTTAGTAAAAAACTTGTTTATTAGCAGCAGTTTTAGTAAAAAAATAAGGGTTAAGATGTGTTTTAAGAAGTAATATTTTGTATTATGAAGCTACATTATGTACTAAGAAGTTATATTTGGATATTTTGATGGTAATGGATTTAAATTTCAGAGACGAGAAGTTATTAAAGTAAATTGGCATTGGAAGCACAGGAGAGAAAACGGGGGAAGTCCCCCAATCAGATTTGAAATAAGATTTATAATCAGTGAAAGGAGTGTTGGTGTTCCAGTGTGGGTTTGTATTTTTCTTTTATTTCTGTTTTGCTTGTTGTATTTGTTGATGTTGTATTTGTATTATTGTATTTGTATTTGTTTTGTGGTGGAAAACCAATAAAATTTTTGTAAAAAAGAAAGAAAGCAGACGAACGAGTTTCGGTTATGCTTCCTTTGGTGTTGTGGAGGTGCCAAAGTGTAGACATGCTTCCTGAGCTCATTTTGGTTCTGTGGTGGTGCCGAAGCGTAGTCACGCACATCAGGCAGATGGAAACCTAGCAAGTCGAAACATAGCCCAATGTTCTGCTTTCTGGTTACTTTGCACAGAAAGCGGACGGACGAGTTTGGATCATGCTTCCTTCTCTTACTTTGGTGTTGTGGAGATGCCAAAGTGAAGGCACGCTTCCAGTGCTCAGTTTGGTGCTGTGGTGGTGCCGAAGCATAGTAACGCAAATTAGGCAGACGGTAAGCTAGAAAGTCCAAACGTAGGCCAATTTGCTACTTTCCGGTTGCTTTCCACAGAAAGCAGACGAACGAGCTTGGATCATGCTTCCTTCACTTACTTTGGTGTTGTGGAGATGCCAAAGTGAAGGCACGCTTCCAGTGCTCAGTTTGGTGCTGTGGTGGTGCCGAAGCATAGTAACGCAAATTAGGCAGACGGTAAGCTAGAAAGTCCAAAGGTAGCCCAACGTACTGCTTTCTGGTTGTTTTGCACAAAAAGCAGACGAACGAGTTTGGATCGTGCTTCCTTCACTTACTTTGGTGTTGTGGAGATGACAAAGTGAAGGCACGCTTCCAGTGCTCAGTTTGGTGCTGTGGTGGTGCAGAAGCATAGTCACGCAAATGAGGCAGATGGGAACCTAGCAATTCCAAACGTAGCCCATTGTGGTGCTTTCTGGTTGTTTTGCACAAAAGCAGACGAAAGAGCTTGAATCATGCTTCCTTCATTTACTTTGGTTTTGTGGAGGTGCCAAAGTGTAGGCACGCTTCCTGTGCTCAGTTTGGTGTGTGTTGGTGCCGAAGCATAGTAACCCAAATCAGGCTGATGGCAACCTAGCAAGTCCAAACGGAGCCCGATGTGCTGCTTTCTGTTTGCATTGCACAGAAACCAGACGAACGAGCTTGGATCATGCTTCCTTCACTTCCTTTGGTGTTGTGGAGGTGCCAAAGTGTAGGCACACTTCCTGTGCTCAGTTTGGTGCTGTGGTGATGCCAAAACGTAATCAGGCAAATCAGGCAGATGGGAACCTAGCAAGTCCAAATATAGCCCAATATGGTGCTTTCTCTTGGCTTTGCACAGAAAGCATACGAACGACCTTGGATCGTACTTCCTTCACCTACTTTGGTGTGGTGGAGTTGCCAAAGTGTAGGCACACTTCCTGTGCTCAGTTTGGTGCTGTGGTGATGCCAAAACGTAATCAGTCAAATCAGGCAGATGGGAACCTAGCAAGTCCAAATGTAGCCCAATGTGGTGCTGTCTCTTGGCTTTGCACAGAAAACAGACGAACAAGCTTGGATCACGCTTCCTTCACTTACTTTGGTTTTCTTGAGGTGCCAAAGTGTAGCCACGCCTCCAGTGCTCAGTTTGGTGCTGTGGTGGTGCCGAAGTGTAGTCACGCAAATCAGGCAGATGGGAACCTAGCACGTCCAAATGTAGCCCAATGTGCTGCTTTCTGGTTGCTTTGCACAGAAAGCAGACAAACGAGCTTAGATCGTGCTTTCTTCACTTACTTTGGTGTGATGGAGTTGCCAAAGTGAAGGCTCGCTTCCAGTGCTCAGTTTGGTGCTGTGGTGGTGCCGAAGCATAGTCACGCAAATTAGGCAGACGGGAAGCTAGAAAGTCCAAACGTAGCCCAATGTGCTGCTTTCTGGTTGCTTTCCACAGAAACCAGACGAACGAGCTTGGATCATGCTTCCTTCACTTCCTTTGGTGTTGTGGAGGTGCCAAAGTGTAGGCACGCTTCCTGTGCTCAGTTTGGTGCTGTGGTGGTGCAGAAGCATAGTCACGCAAATGAGGCAGATGGGAACCTAGCAATTCCAAACGTAGCCCATTGTGGTGCTTTCTGGTTGTTTTGCACAAAAGCAGACGAAAGAGCTTGAATCATGCTTCCTTCATTTACTTTGGTTTTGTGGAGGTGCCAAAGTGTAGCCACGCCTCCAGTGCTCAGTTTGGTGCTGTGGTGGTGCCGAAGCGTAGTCACGCAAATCAGGCAGATGGGAACCTAGCACGTCCAAACGTAGCCCAATGTGCTGCTTCCTGGTTGCTTTACACAGAAAGCAGACAAACGAGCTTGGATCGTGCTTTCTTCACTTACTTTTGTGTGGCGGAGTTGCCAAAGTGAAGGCTCGCTTCCAGTGCTCAGTTTGGTGCTGTGGTGATGCCAAAACGTAATCAGGCAAATCAGGCAGATGGGAACCTAGCAAGTCCAAATGTAGCCCAATATGGTGCTTTCTCTTGGCTTTGCACAGAAAGTAGACGAACGACCTTGGATCGTACTTCCTTCACCTACGTTGGTGTGGTGGAGTTGCCAAAGAGAAGGCTCGCTTCCAGTGCTCAGTTTGGTGCTGTGGTGGTGCCGAAGCATAGTCACGCAAATTAGGCAGACGGTAAGCTAGAAAGTTCAAAGGTAGCCCAATGTGCTGCTTTCTGGTTGTTTTGCACAGAAAGCAGACGAACGAGCTTGGATCATGCTTCCTTCACTTCCTTTGGTGTTGTGGAGGTGCCAAAGTTTAGGCACGCTTCCTTGGCTTGATTTCGTGCTGTGGTGGTACCGAAGCGTAGTCACGCACGTCAAGCAGATGCAAATCTAGAAAGTCCAATGGTAGCCCAATGTGCTGCTTTCTGGTTCCTTTGCAGAGAAAGCAGACAAACGAGCCTTTATCGTGCTTCCTTCACTTACTTTGTTGCTGTGGTGATGCCAAAGCATAGTCACGAAAATCAGGCAGATTAAAACCTAACGAGTCCAAACGAAGCCCAATGTACTGCTTTCTGGTTGTTTTGCACAGAAAGAAGACAAACAAGCTTGGATCATGCTTGCTTCACTTACTTTGGTGTTTTGGGGGAGCCAAAGTGTAGGCTCGCTTCCTGTGCTCAGTTTGTTGCTGTGGTGGTGCCGAAGCGTAGTCACGCAAATCAGGCAGATGGGAACCTAGCAAGTCCAAACGTAGCCCAATGTGCTGCTTTCTGGTTGCTTTGCACAGAAAGCAGACAAACGAGCTTCGATCGTGCTTTCTTCACTTACTTTGGTGTGGTGGAGTTGCCGAAGTGAAGGCTCGCTTCCAGTGCTCAGTTTGGTGCTGTGGTGGTGCCGAAGCATAGTCACGCAAATTAGGCAGACGGTAAGCTATAAAGTCCAAACGTTGCCCAATGTGCTGCTTTCTTGTTGCTTTCCACAGAAAGCAGACGAACGAGCTTAGATCATGCTTCCTTCACTTACTTTCGTGTTGTGGAGGTGCCAAAGTTTAGGCATGCTTCCTTGGCTTGGTTTGGTGCTGTGGTGGTACCGAAGTGTAGTCATGCAAATCAGGCAGAATGAAACCTAGAAAGTCCAAACGTAGCCCAATGTGCTGCTTTCTGGTTGCTTTGCACAGAAAGCAGACGTACGGGCTTGGTTCAAGCTTCGTTCACTTACTTTGGTGTTTTGGAGGTGCCAAAGTATAGCCACGCCTCCAGTGCTCAGTTTGGTGCTGTGGTGGTGCCGAAGCGTAGTCACGCAAATCAGGCAGATGGGAACCTAGCAAGTCCAAACGTAGCCCAATGTGCTGCTTTCTGGTTGCTTTGCACAGAAAGCAGACAAACGAGCTTCGATCGTCCTTTCTTCACTTACTTTGGTGTGGTGGAGTTGCCGAAGTGAAGGCTCGCTTCCAGTGCTCAGTTTGGTGCTGTGGTGGTACCGAAGCGTAGTCACGCACGTCAAGCAGCTGAAAATCTAGAAAGGCCAAAGGTAGCCCAATGTGCTGCTTTCTGGTTGTTTTGCACAAAAAGCAGATGAACGAACTTGGATCGTGCTTCCTTCACTTACTTTGGTGTTGTGGAGGTGCCAAAGTGTAGGCACACTTCCTGCACTCAGTTTGGTGCTGTGGTGGTACCGAAGTGAAGTCATGCAAATCAGGCAGAATGAAACCTAGCAAGTCCAAACGTAGCCCAATGTGCTGCTTTCTGGTTGCTTTGCACAGAAAGCAGACGTACGGGCTTGGTTCAAGCTTCGTTCACTTACTTTGGTGTTTTGGAGGTGCCAAAGTGTAGGCACGCTTCCTGTGCTCAGTTTGGTGCTGTGGTGGTTCCGAAGCGTAGTCATGCAAATCAGGCAGATGGGAACCTAGAAATCCAAACGGAGCCCAATGTGCTGCTTTCTCTTGGCTTTGCACAGAAAGCAGACGAACGACCTTGGATCGTCCTTCCTTCACCTACTTTGGTGTGGTGGAGTTGCCAAAGTGTAGGCCCGCTTCCTGTGCTCAGTTTGGTGCTGTGGTGGTGCCGAAGCATAGTCACGCAAATCAGGCAGATGGGAACCTAGCATTTCCAAATGTAGCCCAATGTGCTGCTTTCTCCTTGCTTTGCACAGAAAGCTGAGGAACGAGCTTGGATCGTGCTTCCTTCACTTACATTGGTATTGTGGAGGAGCCAAAGTGTCGGCACTCTTCCTGAGCTCACTTTGGTTCTGTCGTGGTGCTGAAGCGTAGTCACGCATATCTGGCAGATGGAAACCTAGCAAGTCAAAACGTAGCCCAATGTGCTGCTTTCTGGTTGCTTTGCACAGAAAGCAGATGAACGAAATTGGATAATGCTTCCTTCACTTACTTTGTTGTTGTGGAGATGCCAAAGTGTAGGCACGCTTCCTGGGCTCAGTTTGGTGCTGTCATGGTGCCGAAGCGTAGTCACGCATATCAGGCAGATAGAAACCTGGCAAGTCCAAATGTAGCCTAATGTGCTGCTTTCAGGTTGCTTTGCAAAGAAAGCTGAGGAACGAGCTTGGATCGTGCTTCCTTCACTTACATTGGTGTTGTGGAGGTGCCAAAGTGTAGGCACGCTTCCTCTGCTCAGTTTGGTGCTGTGTTGGTGCCAAAGCATAGTCACCCAAATTAGGCAGATGGGAACCTAGGAAGTCCAAATGTAGCCCAATGTGCTGCGTTCTGGTTGCTTTGCACAGAAAGCAGACAAACGAGCCTTTATCGTGCTTTCTTCACTTACTTTGGTGTTGTGGAGGTGCCAAAGTGTAGGCACACTTCCTCTGCTTAGTTTGGTGCTGTGGTGGTGCCCAAGCGTAGTCAGGCAAATCAGGCAGACGGGAAGCTAGAAAGTCCAAACGTAGCCTAATGTGCTGCTTTCTGGTGGCTTTGCACAGAAAGCAGACGTACGGGCTTTTTTCATGCTTCGTTCACTTACTTGGGTTTTGTGGAGGTGCCAAAGTGTAGGCACACTTCCTCTTCTCAGTTTGTTGCTGTGGTGGTGCCATAGTCACGAAAATCAGGCAGATTATAACCTAACCAGTCCAAACGTAGCCCAATGTGCTGCTTTCTAGTTGCTTTGCACAGAAAGTAGACGAGCGAGCTTGGATCGTGCTTCCTTCACTTACTTTGGTGTTGTGGAGGTGCCAAAGTGTCGACACACTTCCTGTGCTCAGATTGGTGCTGTGGTGGTGCCGAAGCGTAGTCATGCAATTCAGGTAGACGGGAACGTACCAATTCCAAATGTAGCCCAATGTGCTGCTTTCTGGTTCCTTTGCAGAGAAAGCAGACAAACGAGCCTTTATCGTGCTTTCTTCACTTACTTTGGTGTTGTGGAGGTGCCAAAGTGTAGGCACACTTCCTCTGCTTAGTTTGGTGCTGTGGTGGTGCCCAAGCGTAGTCAGGCAAATCAGGCAGACGGGAAGCTAGAAAGTCCAAACGTAGCCTAATGTGCTGCTTTCTGGTTGCTTTGCACAGAAAGCAGACGTACGGGCTTGTTTCATGCTTCGTTCACTTACTTGGGTTTTGTGGAGGTGCCAAAGTGTAGGCACACTTCCTCTTCTCAGTTTGTTGCTGTGGTGGTGCCATAGTCACGAAAATCAGGCATATTATAACCTAACCAGTCCAAACGTAGCCCAATGTGCTGCTTTCTAGTTGCTTTGCACAGAAAGTAGACGAGCGAGCTTGGATCGTGCTTCCTTCACTTACTTTGGTGTTGTGGAGGTGCCAAAGTGTCGGCACGCTTCCTGTGCTCGGTTTGCTGCTGTGGTGGCGCCCAAGCGTAGTCACGCAAATCAGGCAGATGGGAACCTAGCAAGTCCAAACGGAGCCCAATGTGCTGCGTTCTTGTTGCTTTAAAAAGAAAGCCGACGAACGAGTTTGGATCATGCTTCCTTCACTTACTTTGGTGTTGTGGAGGTGCCAAAGTGTAGGCACGCTTCCTGTGCTCAGTTTGGTGCTGTGGTGGTGCCAAAGCGTAGTCAGGCAAATCAGGCAGATGGGAACATAGCAAGTCCAAACGTTGGCCAATGTGCTGCTTTCAGGTGGCTTTGCACAGATAGCAGACGAACCAACTTGGATCATGATTACTTCACTTACTTTGTTGTTGTGGATGTGCCAAAGTGTAGGCAGGCTTCCTGTGCTCAGTTAGGTGCTCTGGTGGTGCCGAAGCGTAGTCAGGCAAATCAGGCAGATGGGAACCTAGCAAGTCCAAATGTTGGCCAATGTGCTACTTTCTGGTTCCTTTGCACAGAAACCAGACGAACGAGCTTGGTTCATGCTTCCTTCACTTACTTTGTTTTTCTGGAGGTGCCAAAGTGTAGCCACGCCTCCAGTGCTCAGTTTGGTGCTGTGGTGGTGCCGAAGCGTAGTCACGCAAATCAGGC
Organism: Lacerta agilis; assembly: GCF_009819535.1. Classification (NCBI taxonomy): domain Eukaryota; kingdom Metazoa; phylum Chordata; class Lepidosauria; order Squamata; family Lacertidae; genus Lacerta; species Lacerta agilis. The sequence goes on along the minus strand of NC_046319.1, from coordinate 15,436 downwards.
AGATGGGAACCTAGCAAGTCCAAACGTAGCCCAATATGGTGCTTTCTCTTGGCTTTGCACAGAAAGCAGACGAACGACCTTGGATCGTACTTCCTTCACCTAATTTGGTGTGGTGGAGTTGCCAAAGTGTAGGCCCGCTTCCTGTGCTCAGTTTGGTTCTGTCGTGGTGCTGAAGCGTAGTCACGCATATCTGGCAGATGGAAACCTAGCAAGTCAAAACGTAGCCCAATGTGCTGCTTTCTGGTTGCTTTGCACAGAAAGCAGATGAACGAAATTGGATAATGCTTCCTTCACTTACTTTCGTGTTGTGGAGGTGCCAAAGTGTAGGCACTCTTCCTGAGCTCACTTTGCTTCTCTGGTGGTGCCGAAGCATAGTCACGCAAATCAGGCAGATGGGAACCTAGCAAGTCAAAACGTAGCCCAATGTGCTGCTTTCTGGTAGCTTTGCACAGAAAGCAGACGAACGAACTTGGATAATGCTTCCTTCACTTACTTTGTTGTTGTGAAGATGCCAAAGTGTAGGCACGCTTCATGGGCTCAGTTTGGTGCTGTCATGGTGCCGAAGCGTAGTCACGCATATCAGGCAGATTGAAACCTGGCAAGTCCAAACGTTGCCCAATGTGCTCCTTTCTGATTACTTTGCACAGAAAGCGGAAGATCGAGTTTGGATCATGCTTTCTTCACTTACTTTGGTGTGGTGGAGTTGCCAAAGTGAAGGCTCGCTTCCAGTGCTCAGTTTGGTGCTGTGGTGGTGCCCAAGCATAGTCACGCAAATTAGGCGGACGGGAAGCTAGAAAGTCCAAATGTAGCCCAATGTGCTGCTTTCTGGTTGCTTTCCACAGAAAGCAGACGAACAAGCTTGGATCATGCTTCCTTCAATTACTTTGGTGTTTGGGAGGTGCCAAAGTGTAGGCTCGCTTCCTGTGCTCAGTTTGGTGCTGTGGTGGTGCCGAAGCATAGTCACGCAAATCAGGCAGATGGGTACCTAGCATGTCCAAATGTAGCCCAATGTGCTGCTTTCTCCTTGCTTTGCACAGAAAGCTGAGGAACGAGCTTGGATCATGCTTCCTTCACTTACTTTCGTGTTGTGGAGGTGCCAAAGTGTAGGCACTCTTCCTGAGCTCACTTTGCTTCTCTGGTGGTGCCGAAGCATAGTCACGCAAATCAGGCAGATGGGAACCTAGCATGTCCAAACGTAGCCCAATGTGCTGCTTTCTGGTTGTTTTGCACAGAAAGCAGACGAACGAGCTTGAATCATACTTCCTTCATTTACTTTGGTGTGGTGTAGGTGCCAAAATGTAGGCCCACTCCCTGTGCTCAGTTCGGTGTTGTGGTGGTGCCGAAGCATAGTCACGCAAATCAGGCAGATGAGAACCTAGTAATTCGAAACGTAGCCAATGTGCTGCTTTCTCCTTGTTTTGCACAGAAAGCAGACGAACAAGTTTGGATCATGCTTCCTTCCCTTACTTTGGTGTTGTGGAGGTGCCAAAGTTTAGGCACGCTTCCTGTGCTCAGTTTGGTGCTGTGGTGGTGCCGAAGCATAGTCATGCAAATCAGGCAGATGGGAACCTAGCATGTCCAAATGTAGCCCAATGTGCTGCGTTCTTGTTGCTTTAAAAAGAAAGCCGACGAACGAAACGTAATCAGACAAATGAGGCAGATGGGAACCTAGCAAGTCCAAACGTAGCCCAATATGGTGCTTTCTCTTGGCTTTGCACAGAAAGCAGACGTAACCCAACGTGCTGCTTTCTGGTTGATTTTTGCATAAGCAGAGGAGACATCTTCGATCATGCTTCCTTCACATACTTACGTGTTGTGGGTGTGCCAAAGTGTAGGCACGCTGGAGACTTCCGGTGGGCGCCATTACCGATCGGCAGGGTTCCTTCCCAGTCCGGGAGGGTGCCAACGTTGCCAGGCTTTTGGGGTACCGAAACTGCGATTCGGCCCCTTAAAAACCTCAGATTGAGAGTTCTGAGGCCCTGGGGATTCGGCAGATGCCCTTTGCACCTCCTTCACCCCCTGGTAAGCTCTAATAAGAGCTGCCAAGAGCAGGTGAGGTGGTAGGCGTGGGCGCTTGAATCGACTGCTTGCCTGACACCGTGCTGCAGCATTGCCGGCGGATTAAGAGCGCTTCATCCTTCCTTAAATTGGATCAAAAGATCGGACTCTGTTAGTAAAGAGCATTATTCATTAATTTTTTTTGAAGATTTGGACCGGAGGGAGATGTAAAAAGGAAGTCCGTCTCCCTTTATTTACGAAAGGACTGTTGTAACGGGACTATTAGCACAGCCGAAAACTTTTCAGTAGTTTTTAAAAGTTTGAAAACTTGGAAGAAGCAGCCCCCTGAAGGGTAAAACCTTGTGGGGGGGGCAAGAAAGTGAGACTGTAAAGTACTGTAGAAGATTTAATTTAAAAAAGAAAGCCCTGCGCGCCCTCTGGATTATGGAAACCGGTTCAGTCTGCAGGCAGCCATTGAATGCAAAGAGCTGTGCTTGATACATTGTTTCCGACTTGAATTTACTGCTACTTTGAAGCCTGTGGAAGCCCTGGGAGGACTTTGGAGGGTTTGGAAGGAGCAGAAAGCCACTTAGAAACAGTTTGGATTTGTACAAAAACTTTTGGTAACTTTTCTTCTGACTTTGCCTGAAAGTGAAACAGTACTCTTTTGTGGTTAGCTACTGGAATTACAGACTGAGTGGAGAAGGCCCCTCTTGTGGCCATAAAAGAAACAGCACTCCTGACAGTTTAAAGTGACTTTTGGAATTCTCAGAGCCCAGGAGGTTATTTGCAGCTGGGTGACCTTGAGAATGGATGATACGCCAGCACAAACAGTGAAAAAGAGAGAGCAAAGAAAAGGCTCTATGAAAACATTTGAGGAGCAAATTTTAGCACAGTTGGCCATCTTGCAAGCAGGTCAGAATTCTATTGCAGATGAATTGAAGAAAAATACTCAGGAGGTGCGACAGAATACAGAGACTCTTGATAGACTAGGCAAGGAGGTGGGTTTGATGAAAGCAGAGATAAAGCAAAATAAGGAACAACTTACAGAAGTGCAAACACAAGTGAATGCGATAGAGAATGTCCGATTGAGGGTCGTGGACCAGCAGCAGGAGGATTTACAGATTTGGATGGCTATGGTGGAATTGAGAGAGAGGCAGAATAACCTAAGAGTGAGAGCGCTACCAGAACTGGAAAAAGAAGATCTTAAAACATTTTTGATTGAGAAACTGGCAGAATTTTGGGATTTACAGGAGGAGGAGCTGAATAAAATAGTGGTGAGAGCATTCAGATTTGGAGGTAAAAGTAAGAAAAGGAAAACAGTTAATGACTGTATGATTGAATTTCAGACCAGAGAAGATAGAGATAAAATATTGGAACTTCATTATGCAAGAAATTTGGAGATTGGCAACCAGAAGATCATATTGTTTAAAGATATCCCTCAATACCTCCTTGATCTCAGGAAGAAATATTTTGACGTGACTACAGTTTTAAGGAAGAAAGGAATCTTTTTCCGGTGGGAGTTCCCACAAGGCCTCTCTTTCAGGTATAAAGAGCAGAAAGTAAAAATAAAATCGGTTGAACAGAAGCAAAAGTTCCTGGACAAACATTCAGAGGACTTTGACGAAGGAAAACAACAAGAGAAGCTTCTGGGAGGATTGGGAATACCAGCATCAAGACTACCAGCTAGACCGGAACAAGATGACGACGACGTTGATTTACTAGGAGCAGCAGCACCGATACCTGATAAAGAGTAAAAATGGCGTTAAGATTTTTGACGTGGAATATAAGAGGCCTGAACTCAAAGGCCAAGAGGAACCGGGTAAACCATATATTGGATAAACAGAATTTGGATGTAATTTGTTTACAAGAGACTCATGTAATGAGAACACACAGAAGAGTGCTACAAAATAAAAAATTAGGACAAGATTTTATTTCATCAGACAAGGTCAAGAAGAGAGGAGTGGTGATATATGCAAAGGAAAAGTACAATCCAAAATTGCTTTTTAAGGACAATGAAGGAAGATACGTGGCTATAGAAATGAATGTGCAAGGAGAAAAATTTCTAATTCTGGGAATTTACACACCAAATGATGCCAAAGTGGAATTTTATAAAAAAAAAAATCCATGATATATTATTGGACTATTTGGACTACAAACTTATTTGTATGGGAGATTTGAATGGTGTGGTCTCCACGCTGATGGATAGGTCACAAAGAACTACGTTTTCTAACGAAGGAAGATTACCAAAGTCTTTTTTTGAAATGACAGATAACTTGGATTTAATTGACTCATGGAGACTACGCAATCCTCTGGAAAGGGAGGCAACTTTCTTTTCAGAGGCAGTGTCAGCATGGAGTAGGCTTGATTACATTTGGATTACAAAACACTTGGCACCAAGAATCACTAAGGTACAGATAGATCCAAAAACCTGTTCGGATCACAATTCAGTTCAATTGGAATTAAAATTGACTTTGCAAGGCTCATTCAGATGGAAGATGAATGATTCGCTTCTAAGGAATGAAAAGATTGTGGAAAAGGCCCAAAGAACCCTAAAAGACTATTTTGAAATCAACTTGAAAATGAATTTGGAAAAGAGGGTGATTTGGGATGCCAGGAAAGCAGTAATGAGAGGTTTTCTGATCCAGCAAAATGCAATTAGAAGGAAAGAGCAAAATGAGAAGAAAGAAAAATGTTTGCAAAAAATTAAAGAAAAAGAGGAGAAATTGAGATGTAAACCAAAAGACCAACAGATACAAAAAGAAATTAAAATATTACAAGTACAGTTTTCGAATTTGATTAATCAAGAAATAGAGTGGAAAATTAAATGGCTGAGACAGAGAACCTTCGAATCAGCAAACAAATGTGGGAAGCTACTAGCATGGCAATTGAAGAAGCGTCAGAAACAGAACACTATTACAAATCTAATGGATGAGGGGAAAAACATTGAAGATCCAAAGGATATTAGGAAATGCTTTCAGAAATTCTATAAGCAATTATATAAGGCAGAAAAACAGGACAGTGATTTGATCCAGCAGTTTTTGGAGAAAAATGGAATGCGTAGGATACCAGAGGAGAAAAAAAACTATGCTCAATCTCCCTGTTATAAAGCAAGATATAGAAGAAGCAATTAAAGCTATGCAATTGGATAAGGCTCCAGGACCGGATGGTTTAACAGCGAAGTACTATAAAGTTTTAAAAGACTGGATGATTCAACCAATGATGTATGTATGCAACGAAATATTACAGGGGAAGAGGGCACCAGAGTCTTGGAAGGAAGCTTATATTATTCTGATACCGAAACCAGATACAGAAAAAACACAAGTCAAGAATTACCGACCAATTTCTTTATTGAATGTGGACTATAAAATATTTGCAAATATTTTGGCCAAGAGACTGAAGAGCGTGTTGAAGGAGCACATTCACAATGATCAAGCAGGTTTCTTGCCGGAAAGGCACCTGAATGGAAATATAAGGAATATAGTGGATGTGCTGGAAAGATTAGAAAAGAGAAGCAATACAAGAGCCATTTTGATGTTTGTTGATGCGGAGAAGGCCTTTGATAACATTTCTTGGAGTTTTATAAAACAAAATTTTCACAAGGTGGAAATGGGAGGTAATTTTATGAACGGAATAAACGCAATATATCAAGAACAGAAAGCAAAAATTATTGTTAACAATGTGGTTTCAGAGGAAATAAGAATTGAGAAGGGAACAAGGCAAGGGTGCCCTCTATCCCCATTACTTTTCATTTCGGTCCTGGAAGTCCTGTTAAATATGATTAGGCAAAATGGGGACATTAAAGGAATAAGAGTGGGAGAAAGAGAATATAAAGTGAGAGCGTTTGCGGATGACTTGGTTTTAACCCTACAGGATCCAGAAAACAGTGCAGTGTGTGCACTGGAAACAATTCAACATTTTGGGCAGGTCGCAGGTTTCAAGTTAAATAAGACTAAAACCAAAGTTTTAACTAAAAATATGAGTAAAGAAGAGAGCACAAGATTGGAATTACAAACAGGGCTTAGCTTTGTGAAGAAAGTAAAGTACTTGGGTGTTAATATGACTGCATACAATTTAAACCTATATAGAGACAACTATGAGAAAGTGTGGAATGAGATAAAGAGAGATTTAGAAATGTGGACTAGACTGAAATTGTCATTATTAGGTAGAATTTCTGTGATAAAAATGAATGTTTTGCCAAAAATGCTATTCTTATTTCAGTCGTTGCCAAATATAGATAAGATGGAGTGTTTTAAAAGATGGCAGAAAGACTTAATGAAATTTATCTGGCAGGGAAAGAAACCCAGGATTAAATATAAGATTTTAATAGATGCAAAAAATAGAGGGGGATTCTCCCTGCCAGATTTAGGAACCTATTATGAGGCAGCAGCTTTCTGCTGGTTGAAAGATTAGTTTTTGTTAGATAATGCTGATGTATTAGATTTAGAAGGACACGACAATGTTTTTGGTTGGCATGCTTATTTATGGTATGACAAATGTAAAGTACATAGCGGGTTTAAGAAACATATAATCAGAAATTCCCTGTTTAAAATTTGGATGAAATATAAGGTTTTTATAGAAAGCAAAACACCCAGATGGTTATCACCTTTGGAAGCTAAGGCACATAAAAGTATAAACTTGGGTCGACAATGGCCGAAATATAAAGAAGGACAGAGTTTTAACATAAAAACTTATGAACAATTGAAAGACCAAGTTACAAACTGGCTACAATATCATCAGAGTAATGAAACATTTAAAGCAGATAGGAAAATTGGTTTTCAGACAGGAAAATCCAAGTTGGAGACAGAACTATTAAAACCGAAAAGTAAAAATCTTTCCAGAATGTACAATTTGTTATTGGGGTGGCTTACACAAGATGAGCTGGTGAAATCGGCAATGATTGATTGGGCAAAAGACTTAGGGCACAACATTATGATGGAGGACTGGGAGAGACTGTGGAATCAAAATATCAAATTCACGGCGTGCAGTTTATTAAGGGAGAACTTTATGAAGATGATTTACAGGTGGTATTTGACCCCTGTTAAATTGGCCAAAATACATCATGGTTTAAGTAATAAGTGTTGGAGATGCAAGCAATCTGAAGGAACTTTTTTTCATATGTGGTGGGTGTGCCCTAAGGTGAAGGACTTTTGGGAAAAGGTTTACAATGAAATGAAAAAAAATCTCAGATATACCTTTAAGAAAAAGCCTGAAGCCTTTTTGTTAGGCATTCTAGGTAATGACATTTTGAAATGTGATAGAAATTTAGTGTTGTATGCCACAACAGCAGCAAGAGTTGTAATAGCAAAGAACTGGAAACTGGAAGAGCTACCTACTATTGAACAATGGCAGATGAAGATGTTGGAGTATATGGAGCCTGCGGAAATGACCGGGAGAATCCGTAATCTGAGAGACGACGCGGTGGAAAAAGAATGGGGAAAATTTAAATTGTATTTTAAAAAGTATTGTAATATTTGAAATTTTGATTCTAGAAGAAGGATAGGTTGTCACATGTATAATTTGAAGCAAATGAAAATTTCAGGAGATTATAGAATTTAGAATTTGATTGAGAATTTTTTTAGATATAAATGATTTTAGATTTTCAATGTTTTAATTTCGAAGATTGAATGGTATGTATAAAAGATGTGATAAGGGTTAAATTCAGAAGTTACGTTGGAGCCTTATTTGCTCCCCCTGGGTACCTTGAGTTGCGCCCGGTGAGAAATGAAGGAAGCAGTCAAAAGACACGAGGCTTCTGGCTTCGAAGGGAGAAAGATTTATTCTGCATGCAGAAGGCACTTGCGGTGTTCAGACACCCAAAGCAAGTACAAAAGTTAGTCAGTTTACCAGCAGTTCTTATACAGTTTTCCAACTCATCCCCCCCACCTTCGGAATCTCAACCTAAAAGTGGGTGCACGCAAGTAGGGTCAGGGGTTATTGTATACAGGAATAGAGGGGGACCTTGGTCTGATGTTCATCAGAGTCACGCTGTCTAGAGACCTTGGTCTGCAGCCCATCATTACACGCATTGTCTATACCTTGCTGACACGGGTAACCTCCTACCCTAATACAATGTTTTAGAATCCTTGAGAGGCCTCTCCAACCCCTATATTTTGTCTATGCTCTTAGCTGGATTTTAGCTGGGTAATACGTCATTCTGTGATAAGGGATTCTCGTCCTTTCTAGCAGGCATTTAGAACACTAAGGGGTCTTCAGGTGTTTAGGTGAAAGTGGAAAGCCAAGCCTCTCACTTAACTGCATTTAGTTTTTGGGATGCTAAAATCCCTCTTGTAAAAGGGAGCCTTTTTAGCAGCACTGACCAGCTCACAGTAAGAATTATACAAAAGATATAAACTTATACCATAGCAGGCTTCAGCTAAATATTTGCAAATATAAAAACTATAATTTGGTCACCTCATTCTCCATTCCCTCCTCTTCTATATTGGACCGCTGGATCCTCCCAGCGCGTCCCACGGAATTGGCTGACATTCTCGTACCAGAGATATAATCTGAGGTCGTACCATGCGTGACACCATCTTATACATCATATTTTGTAAGCATTGGAGCAAGCAGGGAGTACAAAAGCAAACCAGCAGTAGGATTAATAATGGTCCCAAGAACATCATTAAAATGCCTCGTAGCCACCCCAATTGTGGGAGCCAATTGTTTCACCAAGACATGTCCCACCCGTTCCAAGTTTGTACCTGAACATGCGCCATTTTCTCTATCTCTGACGCTAAATTTCAGATGGCTTCTCCATGATCAGAGATGTTGAAACAAAAAGCACCACCTGTCAGGTTTAAGGCAGCACAAAACCCTCCTTGTCGGGCCCAAAAGATAATCCAACGTGAAATATTCTCGAGGGACGTAAATTAGCGGAAACAGGAGGAAGTCAGAAAAAGATGATAAGAAAATAGATTTTTTTTTTTAGCATAATGACATATTGTTTTTTGTTGTTATTTTTGGATGTTTTTTCTTTTAACTGTTTTGTATTTGGTTTTTCTTTTTTTTAGTCTGTTGTTGTTTTTTGTTTAATTTGTTGTTGTTTTTGGAAAATACAATAAATAATATTTGGAAGGGGAAAAAAAGTGCAGGCACGCTACCTGGGCTTAGTTTGGTATTGTGGTGGTGCCAAAGCGCAGTCACGCAAATCGGGCATATGGAAACCTTGTAAGTCCAAACGTAGCCCAACGTGCTGCTTTCTGGATGCTTTGCAAAGAAAGCAAAGGAGCCAGCTTCGATCATGCTTCCTTCACTTACTTGGCTCCTGTGGAGGTGCCAAAGTGTAGGCACGCTTCCTGCGCTTAGTTTGGTGTTGTGGTGCTGCCAAAGCGCAGTCACGCTAATCGGGCAGATAGAAACCTAGGAAGTCCAAACGGAGCCCAACGTGCTGCTTTCTGGTTGCATTGCACAGAAAGCAAAGGAGCCAGCTTCGATCATGCTTCCTTCACTTACTTGGCTCCTGTGGAGGTGCCAAAGTGTAGGCACGCTACCGGCGCTTAGTTTGGTGTTGTGGTGGTGCCAAAGCACAGTCACGCAAATCGGGCATATGGAAACCTAGTAAGTCCAAACGAAGCCCAACGTGCTGCTTTCTGGTTGGTTTTTGCAAAAGCATACGAGCCAGCTTCAATCATGCTTCCTTCACTTACTTAGGTCTTGTGGAGGTGCCAAAGTGTAGGCACGGTTTCTGCGCTTAGTTTGGTGTTGTGGTGGTGCCACAGCGCACTCACGAAAATCAGGCAGAGGGAAACCTAGGAAGTCCAAACGTAGCCCAATGTGCTACCTTTTGGTTCCTTTGCACAAAAAGCAGGCAAGCCAACTTCGATCATGCTTCCTTCACTTACTTTGGTCTTGTGGAGGTGCCAAGGTGTAGGCATGCTTCCTGCGCTTAGTTTGGTGTTGTGGTGGTGCCAAAGCGCAGTCACGCTAATCGGGCAGATGGAAACCTAGGAAGTCCAAACGTAGCCCAACGAGCTGCTTTCTGGTTGCTTTGCACAGAAAGCAGATGAGCCACCTTCGGACATGCTTCCTTGACTTAGATTGGCCTTGTGGAGGTGCCAAAGTGTAGGCACGCTTCCTGCGCTTAGTTTGGTGTTGTGGTGGTGCCAAAGCGCAGTCACGCTAATCGGGCAGATGGAAACCAAGGAAGTCCAAACGAAGCCCAACGAGCTGCTTTCTGGTTGCTTTGCAAAGAAAGCAGATGAGCCACCTTCAGACATGCTTCCTTCACTTACTTTGGTCTTGTGGGGGTGACAAAGTGTAGGCACGCTTCCTGCGCTTAGTTTGGTGTTGTGGTGGTGCCAAAGCGCGATCACACAAATCAGGCAGATGGAAACCTGGGATGTCCAAACGTATCCCAACGTGATGCTTTCTGGTTGATTTGCATAGAAAGCAAAGGAGCCAGCTTCAATCATGCTTCCTTCACTTACTTGGGTATTGCGGAGGTGCCAAAGTGCAGGCATGCTACCGGCACTTCATTTGGTGTTGTGGTGGTGCCAAAGCACAGTCACGTAAATCGGGCATATGGAAACCTAGGAAGTCCAAACGTAGCCCAACGTGCTGCTTTCTGGTTGCTTTACACAGAAAGCAGACGAGCCACCTTCGGACATGCTTCCTTCACTGAGATTTGTCTTCTGGGGGTGCCAAAGTGTCGGTACGCTACCTGCGCTTAGTTTGGTGTTTGTGGTGCTGCCAAAGCACAGTCACGCAAATCGGGCATATGGAAACCTAGGACCTCCAAACGTAGCCCAACGTGCTGCTTTCTGGTTGCTTTGCACAAAACCCAAAAGAGCTAGCTTTGATCATGCTTCCTTCACTTACCTGGGTCTTGTGGAGGTGCCAATGTGTAGGCACGCTACCTGCGCTTATTTTGGTGTTGTGGTGGTGCCAAAGCGCAGTCACAGAAATCGGGCAGATGGAAAGCTAGGAAGTCCAAATGTAGCCCAACGCGGTGCTTTCTGGTTGCTTTGCACAGAAAGCAGACGAGGCACCTTCCATCATGCTTCCTTCACGGACTTTGTTCTTGTAGGCATGCCAAAGTGTAGCCACGCTTCCTGCGCTTAGTTTTTGTTGTGGTGGTGCCAAAGCGCACTCACGCAAATGGGGCAGATGGACACCTAGGTAGTCCAAATATAGCTCAAGTTGCTGCTTTCTGGTTGCTTTCCACAGAAAGCAAAGGAGCCAGCTTTGATCATGCTTCCTTCACTTTCTTTCGTCTTGTGTAGGTGCCAAAGTGTGGGCACACTTCCTGCACTTAGTTTGGTGTTGTGGTGCTGCCACAGAGCACTCACGCAAATCAGACAGAGGGAAACCTAGGAAATCCAAACGTATCTCAACGTGCTGCTTTCTGTTTGCTTTGCACAGAAAGCACACGAGCCACGTTCGGACATGCTTCCTTCACTTAGTTTGGTCTTGCAGGGGTGCCAAAGCTTAGGCACGCTTCCTGCGCTTAGTTTGGTGTTGTGGTGGTGCAAAACCCCAGTCACACAAATCGGGCAGATAGAAACATAGGATGTCCAAACATAGCCCAACGTGCTGCTTTCTGGTTGCTTTGCACAGAAAGCAGACGAGGCACCTTCCGACATGCTTCCTTCAATTAGTTTGGTCTTGTGGAGGTGCCAAAATGTAGGCACACTTCCTCCGCTTATCTGGTGTTGTTGTGCTGCCAAATCGCGGTCACGCAAATCGGGCAGATGGAAACCTAGGAAGTCCAAACGTAGCCCAACTTGCTTCTTTCTGGTTGCTTTGCACAGAAAGCAAAGGAGCCACCTTCGGACATGCTTCCTTCACTTACTTTGGTCTTGTGGGGGTGACAAAGTGTAGGCACGCTTCCTGCGCTTAGTTTGGTGTTGTGGTGGTGCCAAAGCGCGATCACACAAATCAGGCAGATGGAAACCTAGGATGTCCAAACGTAGCCCAATGTGATGCTTTCTGGTTGATTTGCATAGAAAGCAAAGGAGCCAGCTTCGATCATGCTTCCTTCACTTACTTGGGTCTTGCGGAGGTGCCAAAGTGCAGGCATGCTACCTGCACTTCGTTTGGTGTTGTGGTATTGCCAAAGCACAGTCACGTAAATCGAGCATATGGAAACCTAGGAAGTCCAAACGTAGCCCAACGTGCTGCTTTCTGGTTGCTTTGCACAGAAAGCAGATGAGCCACCTTCGGACATGCTTCCTTCACTTAGATTTGTCTTCTGGGCGTGCCAAAGTGTAGGTACGCTACCTGCGCTTACTTTCATGTTGTGGTGCTGCCAAAGCACAGTCACGCAAATCGGGCATATGGAAACCTAGGACCTCCAAACGTAGCCCAACGTGCTGCTTTCTGGTTGCTTTGCACAGAACCCAAAAGAGCTAGCTTCGATCATGCTTCCTTCACTTACCTGGGTCTTGTGGAGGTGCCAATGTGTAGGCACGCTACCTGCGCTTCTTTTCGTGTTGTGGTGGTGCCAAAGCGCAGTCACGCAAATTGGGCAGATGGAAAGCTAGGAAGTCCAAAGGTAGCACAAAGTGGTGCTCTCTGGTTGCTTTGCGCAGAAAGCAGACGAGCCAGCTTCCATCATGCTTCCTTCACAGACTTTGTTCTTGTAGGCGTGCCAAAGTGTAGCCACGCTTCCTGCGCTTAGTTTTTGTTGTGGTGGTGCCAAAGCGCACTCACGCAAATGGGGCAGATGGACACCTAGGTAGTCCAAATATAGCTCAAGTTGCTGCTTTCTGGTTGCTTTGCACAGAAAGCGAAGGAGCCAGCTTTGATCATGCTTCCTTCACTTTCTTTGGTCTTGTGTAGGTGCCAAAGTGTGGGCATGCTTCCTGCACTTAGTTTGGTGTTGGGCTGGTGCCAAAGCGCACTCACACAAATCAGACAGAGGGAAACCTAGGAAATCCAAACGTATCTCAACATGCTGCTTTCTGTTTGCTTTGCACAGAAAGCACACGATCCACCTTCGGACATTCTTCCTTCACTTACTTGGGTCTTGTGGAGGTGCCAAAGTGTAGGCACACTTTCTATGCTTAGTTTGGTGTTGTGGTGGTGCCAAAGCACAGTCATGCAAATCGGGCAGATGGAAACCTAGGAAGTCCAAACGTAGCCCAACTTGCTTCTTTCTGGTTGCTTTGCACAGAAAGCAAAGGAGCCACCTTCGGACATGCTTCCTTCACTTACTTTGGTCTTGTGGATGTGCCAAAGTGCAGGTACGCTTCCTGTGCTTAGTTTAGTGTTGTGGTGCTGCCAAATCGCAGTCACACAAATCGGGCATATGGAAACCTTGGAAGTCCAAACGTAGCCCAATGTGCTGCTTTCTGGTTGCTTTGCACAGAAAGCAAAGGAGCCAGCTTCGATCATGCTTCCTTCACTTACTTGGGTCTTGTGGAGGTGCCAAAGTGTAGGCACGCTACCTGCGCTTAGTTTGGTGTTGTGGTGGTGCCAAAGCACAGTCACGCAAATCGGGCATATGGAAACCTAGTAAGTCCAAACATTGCCCAACGTGGTGCTTTCTGGTTGATTTTTGCAAAAGCATACGAGCCACCTTCAATCATGCTTCCTTCACTTACTTAGGTCTTGTGGAGGTGCCAAAGTGTAGGCACGGTTTCTGCGCATAGTTTGGTGTTGTGGTGGTGCCACAGCGCACTCACGAAAATCGGGCAGAGGGAAACCTAGGAAGTCCAAACGAAGCCCAACGTGCTGCTTTCTGGTTGCTTTGCACAGAACCCAAAGGAGCCAGCTTCGATCATGCTTCCCCAAAGGATTAGCGCAGTCACACTAATTGGGCATATGGAAAGTCCAAAAGTATCCCAACGTGCTGCTTTCTGGTTGCTTTACACAGAAAGCAAAGAAGCCAGCTTCGATCATGCTTCCTTCACTTACTTGGGTCTTGTGGAGGTGCCCAAGTGTAGGCACGCTACCTGCGCTTAGTTCGGTGTTGTGGTGGTGCCAAAGTGCAGTCACGCAAATCGGGCATATTGAAACCTAGGAAGTCCAGGAGGACTTCCGGTTGCGCCGCAGGCTCATGCAGACGGGAGCTGAAGCTCCGGTCAACTTCGGAGCTTTTGGGGGTGTCCGTGACCGCGCCACGGCCCCCGTAAAGCCACAGGAGGGGAGTCCTGTGGACAGGATTCTTGCGGGCACCAGACGTGCCGTCCACGCTCCTGATCTACCCCCGTAAGGAGGAGGATTGGGCGAGCGGGGCTCCGGCACGGTGCTGAAGAAGCCATTGCTGGCCGAAGTTGACGAAGCAGCGGGATCTGCTGGGCTTTAAAAAGAGCGCCCCATTCTTCCGAAAATTGAAAAAAAACAAGAGACTCAGTAAGTACTGACATAATTTGATTACAATTTGGCGAATTTACTTTGAATTTGGCTTGCGGAGGGAAGCGCGAAAGCAGGGAGTCCGTTTCCCTTTGACAGCGGCAAGGCGGAAATAGTGACAGTGAAGCTGTGCCGCAGACTTTTCTTTGTTCTTTAGAAGTGATTATAAGCTGATTTCACAAGTGCCCGAGGATATAATTTAGTGACTGTTAATTGTGGATTTACAAAGGATTAAGAAGACACCGCTACACCCTCTGGATATGGAGACCGGGTCAGCTAGCGGGCAGCGTTACATTGTTTAAATTTGTTTCAACTTCATTTCCAACTGGAGATTGTTTTACTCTGCTACATTTTAGTTGGTTTTCCTGGACACACTGTTTAACAGACTGGAACTGCCTTGGTAAAGTAACTGTTAAAATACTTTTCTTGACTTGGAGGAGAAGTTTGGGAAAGTTTTAAAACTTTGAAAAAGAGTTATTGGAGCTGGAAGCAGTGGGACTTTTACTTTGGAAACTGCTGTGACTGTTCTGTTCTTTGTTCTCTGGCACTGTTTGTTTTGTCTACCGGCCACCTGCTGTTTGCATTAAGACTGTTTTGAGACTGGCTCCCCTGTATATTCTGTGTTGACCTTGAGAATACAGTTTTCTGCTGGAGAGTAGTAGGCAGCTAGTAAAGAGTGTATTGGAATGATGCAAACTCAGGAAACACCACCAACATCTGGTTCTGTAGCCTCTAGAATAAGATCCAAAAAAGGGGATGAGGAAAAACAGAGAAAAGGGTCGGTGGCAAAACCTTTTGAGGAGCAAATGTTATCTGCTATTGAGAAATTAAGTGCCAGTCTGCAATCAGTTCATAGTGAACTTAAAGAAACAAGAGAAGAACTTAAAGGGACAAGAGAGGAATTACAAAGTGAAATCATCAAACTCTTTGCAAGCAGCAATTGCTTCTGTTGAGAAGACAGTGACTCAGAACAAGACTGCAATTACTAGGATTGGAAAAGAGGTTGACACTCTTAAAAAAGAGTCGGAAGACGTCAAAGAAAAAAATAAAAAAGTGGAAAGTAAAATTGAGACTTTGGACCCGGAAGAAATACAGAGAATCAGAACACAGCAGAGAGACGTACAAGAGTCTCTGGCTTTTT